>NC_087346.1:64008500-65382000 GCF_030014295.1 Loxodonta africana | reverse complement strand
GGAAGAAGTGCGGCCAGAATGCTCCTTAGAGGCAAGGATGGTGAGACTGCATCTTACATACTTTGGACACGTTGTCAGGAAGGATCAGTTCCTGGAGAAGGACATCATGCTTGGCAGAGTACAGGGTCAGCGGAAAAGAGGAAGACCTTCAACAAGGTGGATTGACACAGAGGCTGCAACAATGAGCTCAAGCATAACAACAATTGTAAGCATGGTGCAGAACTGGGCAGTGTTTTGTTGTGCATAGGGTCACTATGAGTCAGAACTGACTCAACGGCATCTAACAACAACAACAACCATAGTTTGTTTATCTATTTATTTGTTGATGGCCACTTAGGTTGTATCCATCTTTTTGCTATTGCGAATAACGCTGCAATGAATATGGGTGTGCATATGTCTATTCATATGACACATCTTATTTTCTCTAGGATATATTCCTAGGAGTGGAATTGCTGGATCGTATGGTATGTCTATTTCTAGCTTTTTAAGGAAGTGCCTTATCATTTTCCAAAATGATTGTACTATTTTGCATCCCCATCAGAAGGGCATAAGAGTTCCAATCTCCCTGCAGCCTCTCCAGCATTTGTTATTTTTTTTTATTATTAACTTTTATTGAGCTTCAAGTGAATGTTTGCAAATCAAGTCAGACTGTCACATATAAATTTATATACATCTTACTCCGTACTCCCACTTGCTCTCCCCCTAATGAGTCAGCCCTTCCAGTCTCTCCTTTTGTGACAATTTTGCCAGCTTCCAACTCTCTCTATCCTCCCATCCCCCCTCCAGACAGGAGATGCCAACACAGTCTCAAGTGTCCACCTGATATAATTAGCTTGCTCTTCATCAGCATCTCTCTCCTACCCACTGTCCAGTCCCTTTCATGTCTGATGAGTTGTCTTCGGGGATGATTCCTGTCCTGTGCCAACAGAAGGTTTGGGGACCATGACCGCCGGGATTCCTCTAGTCTAAGTCAGACCATTAAGTCTGGTCTTTTTATGAGAATTTGGGGTCTGCATCCCATTGATCTCCTGCTCCCTCAGGCGTTCTCTGTTGTGCTCCCTGTCAGGGCAGTCATCGATTGTGGCTGGGCACCAACTAGTTCTTCTGGTCTCAGGATGATGTAGGTCTCTGGTTCATGTGACCCTTTCTGTCTCTTGGGCTCTTAGTTGTCGTGTGACCTTGGTGTTCTTCATTCTCCTTTGATCCAGGTGGGTTGAGACCAATTGATGCATCTTAGATGGCCGCTTGTTAGCATTTAAGACCCCAGACGCCACATTTCAAAGTGGGATGCAGAATGTTTTCATAATAGAATTATTTTGCCAATTGACTTAGAAGTCCCCTTAAACCATGGTCCCCAAACCCCCGCCCTTGCTCCGCTGACCTTTGAAGCATTTGGTTTATCCCGGAAACTTCTTTGCTTTTGGTCCAGTCCAATTGAGCTGACCTTCCATGTATTGAGTGTTGTCCTTCCCTTCACCTAAAGCAGTTCTTATCTACTAATTAATCAGTAAAAAACCCTCTCCCTCCCTCCCTCCTCCCCTCGTAACCAAAAAAGTATGTGTTCTTCTTGGTTTATGCTATTTCTCAAGATCTTATAATAGTGGTCTTATACAATATTTGTCCTTTTGCCTCTGACTAATTTTGCTCAGCATAATGCCTTCCAGGTTCCTCCATGTTATGAAATGTTTCACAGATTCATCACTGTTCTTTATTGATGCGTAGTATTCCATTGTGTGAACATACCACAATTTATTTACCCATTCATCCGTTGATGGACACCTTGGTTGCTTCCAGCTTTTTGCTATTGTAAACAGAGCTGCAATAAACAATGGGTGTGCATATATCTGTTTGCGTGAAGGCTCTTGTTTCTCTAGGGTATATTCCGAGGAGTGGGATTTCTGGGTTGTATGGTAGTTCTATTTCTAACTGTTTAAGATAACGCCAGATAGATTTCCAAAGTGGTTGTACCATTTTACATTCCCACCAGCAGTGTACAAGAGTTCCAATCTCTCCACAGCCTCTCCAACATTTATTATTTTGTGTTTTTTGGATTAATGCCAGCCTTGTTGGAGTGAGATGGAATCTCGTCGTAGTTTTAATTTGCATTTCTCTAATGGCTAATGATCGAGAGCATTTTCTCATGTATCTGTTAGCTGCCTGAATATCTTCTGTAGTGAAGTGTGTGTTCATATCCTTTGCCCACTTCTTGATTGGGTTGTTTGTCTTTTTGTGGTTGAGTTTTGACAGAATCATGTAGATTTTAGAGATCAGGCGCTGGTCGGAGATGTCATAGCTGAAAATTCTTTCCCAATCTGTAGGTGGTCTTTTTACTCTTTTGGTGAAGTCTTTAGATGAGCATAGGTGTTTGATTTTTAGGAGCTCCCAGTTATCGGGTTTTTCTTCATCATTTTTGGTAATGTTTTGTATTCTGTTTATGCCTTGTATTAGGGCTCCTAAGGTTGTCCCTATTTTTTCTTCCATGATCTTTATCGTTTTAGTCTTTATGTTTAGGTCTTTGATCCACTTGGAGTTAGTTTTTGTGCATGGTGTGAGGTATGGGTCCTGTTTCATTTTTTTGCCAATGGATATCCAGTTATGCCAGCACCATTTGTTAAAAAGACTATCTTTTCCCCAATTAACTGACACTGGGCCTTTGTCAAATATCAGCTGCTCATATGTGGATGGATTTATATCTGGGTTCTCAATTCTGTTCCATTGGTCTATGTGCCTGTTGTTGTACCAATACCAGGCTGTTTTGACTACTGTGGCTGTATAATAGGTTCTAAAATCAGGTGGAGTGAGGCCTCCCACTTTCTTCTTCTTTTTCAGTAATGCTTTGCTTATCCGAGGCTTCTTTCCATTCCATATGAAGTTGGTGATTTGTTTCTCTATCACCTTAAAAAATGACATTGGAATTTGGATCAGAAGTGCATTGTATGTATAGATGGCTTTTGGTAGAATAGACATTTTTACTATGTTAAGTCTTCCTATCCATGAGCAAGGTATGTTTTTCCACTTAAGTAGGTCCTTTTTAATTTCTTGTAGTAGAGCTTTGTAGTTTTCTTTGTATAGGTCTTTTACATCCTTGGTGAGATTTATTGCTAAGTATCTTATCTTCTTGGGGGCTACTGTGAATGGTATTGATTTGGTGATTTCCTCTTCGATGTTCTTTTTGTTGATGTAGAGGAATCCAAGTGATTTTTGTATGTTTATCTTATAACCTGAGACTCTGCCAAACTCTTCTATTAGTTTCAGTAGTTTTCTGGAGGATTCCTTAGGGTTTTCTGTGTATAAGATCATGTCATCTGCAAATAGAGATAATTTTACTTCCTCCTTGCCAATCCAGATGCCCTTTATTTCTTTGTCTAGCCTAATTGCTCTGGCTAGGACTTCTAGCACAATGTTGAGTAAGAGCGGTGATAAAGGGCATCCTTGTCTGGTTCCCGTTCTCAAGGGAAATGCTTTCAGGTTCTCTCCATTTAGAGTGATATTGGCTGTTGGCTTTGCATAGATGCCCTTTATTATGTTGAGGAATTTTCCTTCAATTCCTATTTTGGTAAGAGTTTTTATCATAAATGGGTGTTGGACTTTGTCAAATGCCTTTTCTGCATCAATTGATAGGATCATGTGGTTTTTGTCTTTTGTTTTATTTATGTGGTGGATTACATTAATGGTTTTTCTAATATTAAACCAGCCTTGCATACCTGGTATAAATCCCACTTGGTCGTGGTGAATTATTTTTTTGATATGTTGTTGAATTCTGTTGGCTAGAATTTTGTTGAGGGTTTTTGCATCTATGTTCATGAGGGATATAGGTCTAAAATTTTCTTTTTTTGTAATGTCTTTACCTGGTTTTGGTATCAGGGAGATGGTGGCTTCATAGAATGAGTTGGGTAATCCGTCATTTTTTATGCTTTGAGATACCTTTAGTAGTAGTGGTGTTAACTCTTCTCTGAAAGTTTGGTAGAACTCTGCAGTGAAGCCGTCCGGGCCAGGGCTTTTTTTTTGTTGGGAGTTTTTTGATTACCATTTCAATCTCTTTTTCTGTTATGGGTCTATTTAGTTGTTCTACTTCTGAATGTGTTAGTTTAGGTAGGTAGTGTTTTTCCAGGAATTCATCCATTTCTTCTAGGTTTGCAGATTTGTTAGAGTACAATTTTTCGTAATAATCTGATATGATTCTTTTAATTTCAGTTGGGTCTGTTGTGATGTGGCCCTTCTCATTTCTTATTCGGGTTATTTGTTTCCTTTCCTGTTTTTCTTTAGTCAGTCTGGCCAATGGTTTATCAATTTTGTTAATTTTTTCAAAGAACCAGCTTTTGGCTTTGTTAATTCTTTCAATTGTTTTTCTGTTCTCTAATTCATTTAGTTCAGCTCTAATTTTTATTATTTGTTTTCTTCTGGTGCCTGATGGATTCTTTTGTTGCTCACTTTCTATTTGTTCAAGTTGTAGGGACAGTTCTCTGCTTTTGGCTCTTTCTTCTTTTTGTATGTGTGCATTTATCGATATAAATTGGCCTCTGAGCACTGCTTTTGCTGTGTCCCAGAGGTTTTGATAGGAAGTATTTTCATTCTCGTTGCTTTCTATGAATTTCCTTATTCCCTCCTTGATGTCTTCTATAACCCAGTCTTTTTTCAGGAGAGTATTGTTCTGTTTCCAAGTATTTGATTTCTTTTCCCTAGTTTTTCTGTTATTGATTTCTAGTTTTATTGCCTTGTGGTCTGAGAAGATGCTTTGTAATATTTTGATGTTTTGGATTCTGCAAAGGTTTGTTTTATGGCCTACTATGTGGTCTATTCTAGAGAATGTTCCATGTGTGCTAGAAAAAAAAGTATACTTTGCAGCAGTTGGGTGGAGAGTTCTGTATAAGTCAATGAGGTGAAGTTGGTTGATTGTTGTAAGTAGGTCTTCCGTGTCTCTGTTGATCTTCTTACTGGATGTCCTGTCCTTCTCCGAAAGTGGTGTGTTGAAGTCTCCTACTATAATTGTGGAGGTGTCTATCTCACTTTTCAGTTCTATTAAAATTTGATTTATGTATCTTGCAGCCCTGTCATTGGGTGCATAAATATTTAATATGGTTATGTCTTCCTGATCAATTGTCCCTTTTATCATTCTGTAGTGTCCTTCTTTATCCTTTGTGGTGGATTTAAGTCTAAAGTCTATTTTGTCAGAAGTTAATATTGCTACTCCTCTTCTTTTTTGCTTATTGTTTGCTTGATATATCTTTTTCCATCCTTTGAGTTTTAGTTCGTTTGTGTCTCTAAGTCTAAGGTGTGTCTCTTGTAGGCAGCATATAGACGGATCGTGTTTCTTTATCCAGTCCGAGACTCTCTGTCTCTTTATTGGTGCATTTAGTCCATTTACATTCAGGGTAATTATAGATAAATAAGTGTTTAGTATTGTCATTTTGAAGCCTTTTTATGTGTGTTGTTGACAATTTCATTTTTCCACTTACTTTTTTGGGCTGAGATGTTTTTCTTAGTAAATTATGAGAGCCTCATTTTCGTAGTGTTTGACTTCATGTTTGTTGAGTCATTACGTTTTTCTTGGCTTTTATCTTGAGTTATAGAGTTGTTATACCTCTTTGTGGTTACCTTAATATTTACCCCTATTTTTCTAAGTAAAAACCTAACTTGTATTATTCCATACCGCCTTGTATCACTCTCCATATGGCAGTTCTATGCCACCTGTATTTAGTCCCTCTTTTTGGTTATTGTGATCTTTTACATATTGACTTCAATGACTCCCTGTTATAAGCCTTTTTTTTTTAATTAATCTTAATTTGTTTTTGTGATTTCCCTACTTGAGTTGATGTCAGGATGTTCTGTTTTATGACTTTGTGTTGTGCTGGTATCTGATATTATTGGCTTTCTGACCAAACAATATCCTTTAGTATTTCTTGCAGCTTTGGTTTGGTTTTTGCAAATTCTCTAAACTTGTGTTTATCTGTAAATATCTTAATTTCTCCTTCATATTTCAGAGAGAGTTTTGCTGGATATATGATCCTTGGCTGACAGTTTTTCTCCTTCAGTGCTCTGTATATGTCATCCCATTGCCTTCTTGCCTGCATGGTTTCTGCTGAGTAGTCTGAACTTACTCTTATTGATTCTCCCTTGAAGGAGACCTTTCTTTTATCCCTGGCTGCTTTTAAAATTTTCTGTTTATCTTTGGTTTTGGCAAGTTTGATGATAATATGTCTTGGTGTTTTTCTTTTTGGATCTGTCTTAAATGGGGTTCAGTGAGCATCTTGGATAGATATCCTTTAGTCTTTCATGATGTCAGGGAAGTTTTCTGTCAGCAGATCTTCAACTATTCTCTCTGTGTTTTCTGTCCTCCCTCCCTGTTCTGGGACTCCAGTCACACGCAAGTTATCCTTCCTGATAGAGTCCCACATGATTCTTAGGGTTTCTTCATTTTTTTAAATTCTTTTATCTGATTTTTTTTCAGCTATGTTGGTGTTAATTCCCTGGTCCTCCAGATTTCCCAGTCTGCATTCTAATTGCTCGAGTCTGCTCCTCTGACTTTCTATTGCATTGTCTAATTCTGTAATTTTATTGTTAACCTTTTGGATTTCTACATGCTGTCTCTCTATGGATTCTTGCAACTTATTAATTTTTACACTATGTTCTTGGATAATCTTTTTGAGTTCTTGAGCTGTTTTATCAGTGTGTTCCTTGGCTTTTTCTGCAGTTTGCCTTATTTCATTTCTGATGTCTTGAAGCATTCTGTAAATTAGTTTTTTATATTCTGTATCTGATAATTCCAGGATTGTATCTTCATTTGGGAAAGATTTTGATTCTTTTGTTTGGGGGGTTGTAGAAGCTGTCATGGTCTGCTTCTTTATGTGGTTTGATATGGACTGCTGTCTCTGAGCCATCACTAGGATATATTAAAAAAAAAAAAAGATATAGTAGTGGTTTATTCTATAATTGCTCACTGAGTCTTATCTTGTTTTGTTTTCTTTCAATGTACATGGATGGGCTACTAGATTGTGCTGTCTTGTTTGTTGTAGCCCTTGACTTACTTATGACCTATTACCAGCTGGTTTGGGCTGTTGCCAGATATATATGCCTGAGTCTATTCACTATTCTTGAGTAGAATCTGATTTTGGGTCATCAAGTGTGTGCTGCTCCCTAACACCTATCCACCTCGAGAAGTAGTGGTGATAGTTGTGTGCACCAGATTCTATTAGCAGCTGGGGTTCACCCTCCAGGGCGGGCAGGATGCTGACAGGCTTTCCCCAAGTGTCAGTGAGGTAGGTGTGTCTCTATTCCTATAGCACCTTGGTGGGAGGGCACTGCAGCTGTACCTTAGGTCCCCAATGCAAATACCTCTACTGATTGGTAGATGTCGCCCTCCTTAGACCCCTAACGCAAGAGGCTAGGTGGTCTGGGGGGAGCTTCAGTCCTCAGTTCCCTGTTGTGGGTCAGTTAGGGCTCTGTTGAATAAGCAGAGATGTCAGACCTGGGAAACTTGTTTTTCCAGAAAATCTGCTAAAAAAAAATGCAGTCAGATCCCTATCAGAACTACCTTTGGATTATAACTGCCACCTTGTTCCCTGTAAGGATGAAAGTCCGAGATTTGGATCATACATGCTTGGTTGTACCTGGTTCTGTGTTTTTAGTCCAGTTTGGAATGGATTTTTGGTCCCTGGGTTTTTTGTGGTTCCTTCTCTCAGGCTGGAAAAATGGGTTATGAAAAGACCACAAAAAAAAGGGGGGGGAAGCAAATCCGCCGCGGAGCTGGAGCAGTTCTCCCTCTGGCTCAGAAAATTCCAATGTTAATGAAGCCGCCTGGGAAGGGTGGGGGAGGGTTCAGAGAAATAGGAGAGTAGCACCTCGGGATATAGCCAAAGTTGCTTGTCTTGCTTGGAATGACTATTTTATCTGAGATTCCCAAGGGGCGTGTCGCCTATGTGTGCTGGCTGTGTGGAGATTGCCCCCGAGGGTCTGTCCCGCTGAAGCCATGGTCAGATCCTCTGCTGCCAGTCCAAAGCCCAGCGTCAAGATTCCCCTGCTGGGACGCGGCACTCCCGGCTCCAAAATCAGTCGCTGCATCCCGGGGACTTCTGGTCCCACCAGCCAAGTTGCCGGACCGCCCCGCGGACTGGCTGGGCCCCCTCCCGGGGTTAGTTCAGGGGAGTGGGGCTGCGCCCCGTGCTTGCGCCGTGACAGCACCCAGTCAAAAGCCCGGCGCCAAGGTTCCCCGGCTGGGACGCTGCACTCCCAGGTCCAAAACCAGTTAGTGCCTCCCGGGGACTTCTCCCACCAGCCGCGTCACCACCTTGCCCGTGCGGACTGACTTGGCCCCTTCCCGGGGTCAGCTCGGGGGGTAGGGCTGTGCCCCTTGTTTGCTCCGTCAGAAGATTTTGAGATCAGCTCCCCCGGGCCCAGACCTAAGCCCGGCGCCAAGGTTACCTGACTGGGATGCTGGCTCCAGGCTCCGAAAACAGTCACTGCTTCCCCGTATTTGTTCGTTCTCCGTCTCTAAATCTGTGTTTGTTGTTCAGGGTTCGTAGATTGTTATGTATGTGATCGATTCACTTGTTTTTCCGAGTCTTTGTTGCAAGAGGGATCCGAGCTGGCATTTACCTAGTCCGCCATCTTGGCCCCGCCTTCCTGTTATTTTATTTTTTGATTCATGCCAGTAATGTCAGGGTGAGATGGTATCTCACTGTAGTTTTGATTTACATTTCTCTAGTGCCTACTGATCGCAAGCATTTCCTCGTGTGTCTGTTATAAGCCTGAATGTCTTATTTGGTAAAGTGTTCATATCTTTTGCCCATTTTTTAATTGGATTATTTGTCTTTTTGTTGTAGAGGTGTTGGATTTTCCTGTAGATTTTAGAGATTAGACCTTGGTTGGATTTATCATAGCCAAATTGTTTTCCCAGTCTGTAGGTTCTCTTTTTAGTCTTTTGATGAGCATAAGTGTTTAATTTCTAGAAGATCCCAGTTATGTAGCTTATCTTTTGGTGTTTTTGTATTATTTATGATTTATATCCTGTTTATGCAGTGTATTAGGGCCTCTAATGTTAGCCCTATTTTTTCTTCTATGATCTTTATAGTTTTTGGTTTTATATTTAGGTCTTTGATCCATTTTGAATTAGGTTTTGAGTATGGTGTGAGGTATGGGTCCTGTTTAATTTTTTTACAGATGGACTTCCAGTTTTCCTGGCACCATTTGTTAAAAAGACTGCCTTTGGATTTACATCTGGGTCCTCAATTCTGTCCCATTGGTCAATGTGTCTGTCATGGTACCAGTACCAGGCTGTTTTGATTACCATAGCTGTATCGTAGGTTATGAGGTTGGGTAGTGTGGGTCCGCCTACTTTATTCTTAGTCTTCAATAGAACTTTACTTATCTGGGGTCTCTTTCTTTTCCATATAAAATTAATGATTAGTTTTTCTATCTCTTTAAAGAATGCTGTTGGTATTTGGATAGGGATTGCATTGTATATGTAAATTGCTTTGAGTAGAATTGATGTTTTCACAATGTTGAGTCTACCTATCCATGAGCATGATATGTTTTTTCATTTATGTAGGTCTCTTTTGCTTTCTTGCAGTAGTGTTTTGTAGTTTTCTTTGTGTTGGTCTTTTACATCCCTGCTTAGATTTATTCCTAAGTATTTTTTTTTAGGAGATATTATAAATGGTATTTCTTTTCTGATTTCCTTTTCATAGCTCTCTTTATTGGCATACAGGAATCTAACTGGTTTTTATACACTTTTCTTGTATCCTGGTACTCTGCTGAATCTTTCTTTTAGCTCCAGTAGTTTTCTTGTGGAGTCTTTTGAGTTTTCTATGTATAGTATCATATCATCCACAAATAGGGATAGTATTACTTCTTCCTTACCAGTTTGGATGCTCTTTATTTCTTTTTCTTGCCTTATTGCTCTAGCTAGGACTTACAGCACAATGTTAAATAGGAATGGTGATAAAGTGCATCCTTATTTTGTTCCTGTTCTCAGGGGGAATGTTTTCATCCTCTCTCTGTTAAGAATGATGTTAGTTGTTGGTTTTGCATTAAAAAACAAACTAACTAACTAGCAAAACCAAACCCACTGCTGTCGAGTCAATTCCAACTCATAGTGGCCCTATAGGACACAGTAGGACTGCCCCATAGGGTTTCCAAGGAGCGCCTGGTGGATTCAAACTGCCAAGCTTTTGGTTAACAGCCATTGCTCTTAACCACTACACCACCAGTGTTTCCTGGCTTGGTTTTGTATAGATAGCCCTTTATTATGTTGAGGAATTTCCCTTCTATACCTATTTTATTGAGAATTTTTATCAGGAATGTGTGTTGGATTTTATCAAATGTCTTTTCTGTGTCAATTGAGATGATCATGTGATTGTTCTGTTTTATTTATATGATGGATTACATTGATTGATTTTCTAATTTGAATTATCCTTGCATACCTGGTATGAATCCCATTTGGTCGTGGTGTATTTTTTTTTTTTTTATATGATGCTGAATTTTATTGGCTGGAATTTTTTTGAGGATTTTCGCATCTGTATGCATGAGAGGTATTGGTCTGTAATTTTCTTTTTTTGTGGTGACTTTGCCTGGTTTTAGTATTAGGGTTATGCTGGCTTCATAGAATGAATTCAGAAGTATCCCTTCATTTTCTAAGTTCTGAAATAGTTTGGGTAGTACTGGCACAAGCTCTTTCCCGAATGTTTGGTAGAATTCTTCAGCGAAGCCATCTGGGCCAGGACGTTGTTGTTGTTGGGAGTTTTTTTTTTTTTTTAATCTTTTTCAATCTCTTCTCTTGTTATGGGTCTGTTCGGATTTTCAACCTCAGTTTGTGTTAGTTTAGGTACATAGTGTGTTTCTAGAAATCTGTCCATTTCCTCTAGGTTTTCAAATTTGTTGGAGTATAACTTTTCATAGTACTGTGTTATGATCCATTTTACTTCATTTTGGTCTGTTGTAATGTACCCCATTTCATTTCTTTGAGCTATTTGCATCATCTCCTGTTTTTCTTTTGTCAGTTTGGCCAATGATTTGTCTATTTTGTCGATTCTTTCAGAGAATCAACTTTTAGTTTTGCTGATTCTTTGTGTTGTTTTTCTGTTTTCTATTTCATTTATTTCTGCTCTGATCTTTACTATTTCCTTTCTTCTGGTGGCTGTGGGCTTCTTTTGCTGTTCTCTTTCTATTTGTTCGAGTTCTATAGCTAATGTTTTAATTTTGTCCTTTCTTCTTTTTGGATGTGTTCATCTATTGCTGTAAATTGACCTCTGAACACTGCCTTTGCTCTGTCCCAAAGGTTTTGGAATGATGTGTTTTCATTCTTGTTTTTTTCTAGGAATTTTTTTATTCCGTCTTTGATTTCTTCTATTACCTAGTGGTTTATAAGCAAGGTGTTATTCAGTTTCCATGTATTTGATATTTTTTCCTTGTTTTTCCTGTTATTAATTTCTACTTTCATGGCTTTACGATCGGACAAGATGCTTTGTATTATCTCAATGTTTTGAATTTTGTTGAAGGTTCCTTTGTGGCCTACAATGTGGTCTATTCTGGACAATGTTCCATGTGCATTAGAAAAGAATGTGCACTTTGCTGCTGTTGGGTGGACTGTTCTATATGTCTGTGAGATCAAATTTGTTGATTGTAGCCTTTAGATCTTCCGTAGCTTTGTTGAGTTTTTTTCTAGATGTCCTTTTACTGAAAGTGTGTTGAAGTCTCCTACTTTTATTGTGTAACTGTCAATTTCTCTTTTCAGCGCAGTTAGAGTTTGCTTTATGTGCATTGGAGCCCTGTCATTGGATGTGTAGGTCTTCATTATGGGTGTATCCTCATGGTTAATCATTGTATAGTGTCCTTCCTTGTCTTTAATGGTGGATTTTATTTTAAAATCTATGTCATGGATTAAATTGTGTTCCCCAAAAATGTCTGTCAACTTGGCTAGACCATGATCCCCAGTATTGTGTGATTCTCCACCATTTTGTCATAAGATCTGATTTTCCTATGTGTTTTAAAACCTATCTCTGTAATGTTGATGAGGTGGGATTACTGGCAGTTATGTTAACGAGGCAGCACTCGATCCATAAGATTAGATTGTGTTTTAAGCCAGTCTCTTTTGAGGTATAAAAGAGAGATGCTAGCAGAGAGACATGGGGACCTCATACACCAAGAAAGGAGCACCGGGAGCATAGTACATCCTTTGAACCCAGGGTTCTTGCACAGAGAAGCTCTTAGACATGGGGAAGATTGATGACAAGACACTTCCCCCAGACTGACAGAGAAAGAAAGCCTTCCCCTGGAGCTGATTTTTTTAATTTGTACTTGTAGCCTACTAGACTGTGAGAGAATAAATTTCTCTTTGTTAAAGCCATCCAGTTTTAGTATTTCTGTTATAGCAGCACTAGATAACTAAGACCATCTATTTTATCTGAGATTAGTATTGCCACTCCTGCTTTTTTTTTTTTTTTTTTTTTGGTTGCTGTTTGCTTGGTATATATTTTTCCATCCTTTGATTTTTAATATATCTATGTCTTTGTTTCTAAGCTGTGTCTCTTGTAGGTAGCATATTGATGGGTTCTTTTTTTTTTTTTTTAAATCCGTTCTGTTACTCTTTGTCTCTGTATGGGTGCATTAAAGCAATTTATGTTCAGTGTGTTCTTTGATAGGTGTCAGTTTATTGCTGTCATTTTGTAGTACTTTTTTTTTGTGGTGCTGACATTTTCTTTGTTCCTTTTACTCTCCTGTGCTGAATTTCTTTTGTGAGCTTTTTTTTCCCCCCATTTTTGTAGACTGTGTATTTACTGAGACTTTATATTTTTCTGGTTTATTTTGATGAGTAGATTTGTTAACTTCCTTTGTGGTTACCTTGATATTTACCCCTATCTTCCTAAGTTTAAACCAGTCTTCTATTACTTGATATCGCCTTGACTTCTTTTCCACTTGAAAGTTCTAAACCTGTTTATTCGCCGTGTTATGGTTCTGATGTTGTTGTCATTTACAGATTGACCTCTCTGTTTCCCTGTTGTAAATCTATTAGTTTTGTTTTATCTTTGAGTGTTCATTACCTTGGTTGGTATCTGGCTGTTGCTGTCCTGCGTTCTAGATTCAAGTAGTTGTCTGATATTGTTGGTTCTCTAATGAAGTACTACCTGTATTAATTCTTTTTTTTCATCTTCACAAGCTATTAAGCAGTTACACTCTCTACTCGAAGGAAAAATAAACTCTATTGTAAGGGGGCATAGTGAACTATAATAATATAATTTGCTTTCGTATTTGCTCTATTAGTGATGAGGTAATGCCCTGAATGTGATTTCGGTAGAAAGGCTGTTCAGAGGAGTTAAAAATATGAGTTAAAGAGCAATCTAGGATCTTGTCCTAGCATGGATTGCTATTTCCTTGTCTTAACATTGTGAACTCCCTTCACCTATCATTTTTTTTTTTTAATTGTGCTTTAGGTGAAAGTTCAGAGCTCAAGTCACTCTCTCATAAAAAAATTCATATACACATCACCATGTGACATTAGCTTCAATCCCCGCAATGTGACAGCACACTCCCCCTTTCCACCCCAGGTTTCTTTTGTCAGTTTAATCAGTTCCTGTCCTTTCCTGCCTTCTCATCCTGCCTCTGGACAGGAGTCATCCATATGGTCTTTTTTATCTGCTTGAACTAAGAAGCATATTCTTCATGAGTACTATTTTATGTTTTATAGTCCAGTCTAGGAAATCCTGGTGGCATAGTGGTTAAGTGCTACAGCTGCTAACCAAAAGGTCGGCAGTTCGAATCCACCAGGCGCTCCTTGGAAACTCTTTGGGGCAGTTCTACTCTGTCCTCTAGGGTTGCTATGAGTCGGAATCAACTCAACAGCAGTGGGTTTTAGTCCAAATTTTCTTTCTTTCTTTTTTCTTTTTTAATCTTTGTCTGAAGAGTGGCTTTAGGAATGGTTTTAGTTCTGGGTTAACAGATTATCCAGAGTGACAGCTTCAGGGATCCTTCAGCCTTGGTCAGACCATTAAGACCGATCTTTTTACGTGAATTTGAGTTCTGCTCCCCACTTCTCTCCCACTCCATGAGGGACTGTCCGTTGTATTCCCTCTCAGGGCAGCTATTGATGGTAGCCAAGCACCATCTAGTTCTGGTTTCAGACTGATGGTGTCTCTAATTTATGTGGCCCTTTTTGTCTCTTGGGCTAATATTTCCCTTGTGTCTTTGGTGTTCTTCATTCTCCTCTGCTTCAAGTGGGTTACAATCAACTGATGCATCTTAGACGGCTGCTCGCAAGCTTTTTTTTTTTTTTTTTTAAATTTTTATTAAGCTTCAAGTGAACATTTACCATTCCAATCAGTCTGTCACATGTAGGTTTACATACATCTTACTCCCTTCTCCCACTTGCTCTCCCCCTATTGAGTCAGCCCTTACAGTCTCTCATTTCGTGCCAATTTTACCTTCTTCCATCTCTCTCTATCTTCCCATCCCCCCTCCAGTCAAGAGTTGCCAACACACTCTCCCGTGTCCACCTGATTTAATTAGCTCGCTCTTCATCAGTATCTCTCTCCCCCCCACTGACCAGTCCTTTTCATGCCTGATGATTTGTCTTCGGGGTTGGTTCCTGTCCTGTGCCATCAGAAGTTCTGGGGAGCATTGTCTCTGGGATTCCTCTAGTCGGAATCATACCATTAGGTGTGGTCTTTTAATGAGAATTTGGGGTCTGTATCCCATTGGTCTCCTGCTCCCTCAGGAGTTGTCTCTTGTGCTCCCTGACAGGGCAGACATCGATTGTGGCCGGGCACCAACTTGTTCTTCTGGTCTCAGGATATTGCAGGTCTCTGGTTCAAGTGGCCCTTTCTGTCTCTTGGGTTCTTAGTTGTCGTGTGACCTTGGTGTTCTTCCTTTGCCTTTGCTCCCGGTGGGTTGAGACCAATTAATGTATTTTAGATGGCTGCTTGTTGGCATTTAGGACCCCAGGTGCCACAATTCAAAGTGGGATGCAGAGTGTTTTCATAATAGAATTGTTTTGCCCATTGATTTAGAAGTCCTCTCAAACCAAGTTCCCCAGACCCCAGCCCCTGCTTCGCTATCCTTTGAAGCTTTCATTTTATCTCGGAAACCTCTTTACTTTTAATCCTGTCCAATTAGGCTGACCTTCCTTGTTTTGAGTGTTGTCTTTCCCTTCACCCAAAGCAGTTCCCATCTACAGATTGATCAATAAAAAGCCCTCTCCCTCCCTCCCTCCCTCCCTCCCCCCTTTGTAACCACAAAAGTATGTGTTCTTTTCCGTTTTTTCTATTCCTCAAGATCTTATAATAGTGGTCTTATACAATATTTGTCCTTTTGCAACTGACTCATTTCGCTCAGCATAATGCCTTCCAGATTCCTCCATGTTATGAAATGTTTCAGAGATTCGTCACTGTTCTTTATGGATGCGTAGTATTCCATTGTGTGAATATACCACAATTTATTTACCCATTCGTCTGTTGATGGACATCTTGGTTGCTTCCAGCTTTTTGCTATTGTAAACAGAGCTGCAATAAACATGGGTGTGCATATATCTGTTTGTGTGAAGGGTCTTGTATTTTTAGGGTATATTCCGAGGAGTGGGATTTCTGGTTTGTATGGTAGTTCTATTTCTAACTGTTTAAGATAACGCCAGATGGATTTCCACAGTGGTTGTACCATTTTACAATCCCACCAGCAGTGTATGAGAGTTCCAGTCTCTCCGCAGCCTCTCCAACATTTATTATTTTGTGATTTTTGAATTAATGCCAGTCTAGTTGGTGTCAGATGGAATCTCATCGTAGTTTTAATTTGCATTTCTCTAATGACTAATGATCGAGAGCATTTTCTCATGTATCTGTTGGCTGCCTGAATATCTTCTTTAGTGAAATGTGTGTTCATATCCTTTGCCCACTTCTTGATTGGGTTGTTTGTCTTTTTGTGGTTGAGTTTTGACAGAATCATGTAGATTTTAGAGATCAGGCGCTGGTCTGAGATGTCATAGCTGAATATTCTTTCCCAGTCTGTAGGTGGTCTTTTTACTCTTTTGGTGAAGTCTTTAGATGAGCATAGGTGTTTGATTTTTAGGAGCTCCCAGTTATCGGGTTTCTCTTCATCATTTTTGGTAATGTTTTGTATTCTGTTTATGCCCTGTATTAGGGCTCCTAGGGTAGATCCTATTTTTTCTTCCAAGATTTTTATCGTTTTAGTCTTTATGTTTAGGTCTTTGATCCACTTGGAGTTAGTTTTTGTGCATGGTGTGAGGTATGGGTCCTGTTTCATTCTTTTGCAAATGGATATCCAGGTATGCCAGCACCATTTGTTAAAAAGACTATTATTTCCCCAATTGACTGACACTGGTCCTTTGTCAAATATCAGCTGCTCATACGTGGATGGATTTATATCTGGATTCTCAATTCTGTTCCATTGGTCTATGTGCCTGTTGTTGTACCAGTACCAGGCTGTTTTGACTACTGTAGCTATATAATAGGTTCTGAAATCAGGTAGGGTGAGGCCTCCCACTTTCTTCTTCTTTTTCAGTAATGTTTTGCTTATCCGGGGATTCTTTCCTTTCCATATGAAATTAGTGATTTGTTTCTCTATTCCCTTAAAGTATGACATTGGTATTTGGATTGGAAGTGCGTTGTATGTATAAATGGCTTTTGGTAGAACAGACATTTTTACTATGTTGAGTCTTCCTATCCATGAGCAGGGTATGTTTTTCCATTTGAGCGTGTCCTTTTGAATTTCTTGTAGCAGAGTTTTATAGTTTTCTTTGTATAGGTCTTTTACTTCCTTGGTAAGATTTATTCCTAAGTATTTTATCTTCTTGGGGGCTACTGTGAATGGTATTGATTTGGTTATTTCCTCTTCGGTGTTCTTTTTGTTGATGTAGAGGAATCCAAGTGATTTTTGTATGTTTATTTTATATCCTGAGACTCTTCCAAACTCTTCTATTAGTTTCAGTAGTTTTCTGGAGGATTTCTTAGGGTTTTCCATGTATACGATCATGTCATCTGCAAATAGTGATAGCTTTACTTCCTCCTTACCAATCTGAATACCCTTTATTTCTTTGTCTAGCCTAATTGCCCTGGCTAGGACTTCAAGTACGATGTTGAATAAGAGCGGTGATAAAGGGCATCCTTGTCTGGTTCCCGTTCTCAAGGGAAATGCTTTCAGGTTCTCTCCATTTAGAGTGATATTGGCCGTTGGCTTTGCATATATGCCCTTTATTATGTTGAGGAATTTTCCTTCAATTCCTATTTTGGTGAGAGTTTTTATCATAAATGGGTGTTGGACTTTGTCAAATGCCTTTTCTGCATCAATTGATAAGATCATGTGGTTTTTGTCTTTTGTTTTATTTATGTGATGGATTACATTAATGGTTTTTCTGATATTAAACCAGCCTTGCATACCTGGTATAAATCCCACTTGATCAGGGTGAATTATTTTTTTGATGTGTTGTTGGATTCTATTGGCTAGAATTTTATTAAGGATTTTTGCATCTATGTTCATGAGGGATATAGGTCTAAAATTTTCTTTTTTTGTAATGTCTTTACCTGGTTTTGGTATCAGGGAGATGGTGGCTTCATAGAATGAGTTGGGTAGTATTCCGTCTTTTTCTATACTTTGAAATACCTTCAATAGTAATGGTGTTAAGTCTTCTCTGAAGGTTTGGTAGAACTCTGCAGTGAAGCCATCTGGGCCAGGACTTTTTTTTGTTGGGAGTTTTTTGATTACCATTTCAATCTCTTTTTTTGTTATGGGTCTATTTAGTTGTTCTACTTCTGTATGTGTTAGTTTAGGTAAGTAGTGTTGTTCCAAGAATTTATCCATTTCTTCTAGGTTTTCAAATTTGTTAGAGTACAATTTTATGTAGTAATCTGATATGATTCTTTTGATTTCATTTGGTTCTGTTGTGATGTGGTCCTTCTCGTTTCTTATTCGGGTTATTTGTTTCCTTTCCTGTTTTTCTTTAGTCAGTCTAGCCAATGGTTTATCAATTTTGTTAATTTTTTCAAAGAACCAGCTTTTGGCTTTGTTAATTCTTTCAATTGTTTTTCTGTTCTCTAATTCATTTAGTTCAGCTCTAATTTTTATTATTTGTTTTCTTCGGGTGCCTGATGGATTCTTTTGTTGCTCACTTTCTATTTGCTCAAGTTGTCGGGACAGTTCTCTGATTTTGTCTCTTTCTTCTTTTTGTATGTGTGCATTTATCGATATAAATTGGCCTCTGAGCACTGCTTTTGCTGTGTCCCAGAGGTTTTGATAGGAAGTATTTTCATTCTCGTTGCTTTCTAAGAATTTCCTTATTCCCTCCTTGATGTCTTCTATAACCCAGTCTTTTTTCAGGAGGGTATTGTTCATTTTCCAAGTATTTGATTTCTTTTCCCTAGTTTTTCTGTTATTGATTTCTAGCTTCATTGCCTTGTGGTCTGAGAAGATGCTTTGTAATATTTCGATGTTTTGGATTCTGCAAAGATTTGTTTTATGCCCTAATATGTGGTCTATTCTAGAGAATGTTCCATGTGCGCTAGAAAAAAAAGGATACTTTGCAGCAGTTGGGTGGAGAGTTCTGTATAAGTCAATGAGGTCAAGTTGGTTGATTGTTGTAAGTAGGTCTTCCGTGTCTCTATTGAGCTTCTTACTGGATGTCCTGTCCTTCTCCGAAAGTGGTGTGTTGAAGTCTCCTACTATATATGTGGAGGTGTCTATCTCACTTTTCAATTCTGTTAAAATTTGATTTATGTATCTTGCAGCCCTGTCATTAGGTGCGTAAATATTTAATATGGTTATGTCTTCCTGATCAATTGTCCCTTTTATCATTATATAGTGTCCTTCTTTATCCTTTGTGGTGGATTTAAGTCTAAAGTCTATTTTGTCAGAAATTAATATTGCTACTCCTCTTCTTTTTTGCTTATTGTTTGCTTGATATACTTTTTTCCATCCTTTGAGTTTTAGTTTGTTTGTGTCTCTAAGTCTAAGGTGTGTCTCTTGTAGGCAGCATATAGATGGATCGTGTTTTTTTATCCAGTCCGTGACTCTCTGTCTCTTTATTGGTGCATTTAGTCCATTTACATTCAGCGTAATTATAGATAAGTAAGTTTTTAGTGCTGTCATTTTGATGCCTTTTTATGTGTGTTGTTGGCCATTTCATTTTTCCACATGCTTTTTTGTGCTGAGACGTTTTTCTTAGTAGCTTGTGAGATCCTCATTTTCATAATGTTTAACTTTGTGTTTATTGAGTCGTTACGTTTTTCTTGGCTTTTTTCTTGAGTTATGGAATTGATATTCCTTTTTGTGGTTACCTTTTTATTTACCCCTATTTTTCTAAGTAAAACCCTAACTTGTATCCTTCTATTTCGCCTTGTATCACTCTCCATCTGGCAGTTCAATGCCTCCTGTATTTAGTCCCTCTTTTTGATTATTTTGATCGTTTAGCTATTGATTTCCATGATTTCCTGTTGTGTGTATTATTTTGTTTATTTATTTATTTTTTAGAATTAGTCTTAATTTGTTTGTTTTTGTGCTTTCCCTGTTTGAGTTGCGTTGATATCAGGACGTTCTGTTTTGTGACCTTGTATTGTGCTGGTACCTGATATTATTGGTCATCAGGCCAAACAATCTCCTTTAGCATTTCTTGCAGTCTTGGTTTAGTTTTTGCAAATTCTCTAAACTTGTGTTTATCTGTAAATATCTTAATTTCTCCTTCATATTTCAGAGAGAGTTTTGCTGGATATATGATCCTTGGTTGGCAGTTTTTCTCGTTTAGTGCTCTGTATATGTCGTCCCATTCCCTTCTTGCCTGCATAGTTTCTGCTGAGTAGTCTGAACTTATTCTTATTGATTCTCCCTTGAAGGAAACCTTTCTTTTCTCCCTGGCTGCTTTTAAAATTTTCTGTTTGTCTTTGGTTTTGGCAAGTTTGATGATGATATGTCTTGGTGTTTTTCTTTTTGGATCAATCTTAAATGGGGTTCGATGAGCATCTTGGATAGATATCCTTTCTTCTTTCATGATGTCAGGGAAGTTTTGTGTCAGGAGTTCTTCAACTATTTTCTCTGTGTTTTCTGTCCCCCCTCCCTGTTCTGGGACTCCAATCACTCGCAAGTTATCCTTCTTGATAGAGTCCCACATGATTCTTAGGGTTTCTTCATTTTTTTTAATTCTTTTATCTGATTTTTTTCCAGCTATGTTGGTGTTGTTTCCCTGGTCCTCCAGAAGTCCCAGTCTACATTCTAATTGCTCGAGTCTGCTCCTCTGACTTTCTATTGCGTTGTCAAATTCTGTAATTTTATTGTTAATCTTTTGGATTTCTACATGCTGTCTCTCTATGGATTCTTGCAACTTGTTAATTTTTCCACTATGTTCTTGAATAATCTTTTTGAGTTCTTCAACAGTTTTATCAGTGTGTTCCTTGGCTTTTTCTGCATTTATCCTAATTTCATTCGTGATATCTTTAAGCATTTTGTAAATTAGTTTTTTATATTCTGTATCTGATAATTCCAGGATTGTATCTTCATTTGGGAAAGATTTTGATTCTTTTGTTTGGGGGGTTGGAGAAGCTGTCATGGTCTGTTTCTTTATGTGGTTTGATATGGACTGCTGTCTCCGAGCCATCACTGGGAAACTAGATTTTCCAAGTAGTCAGCTAAAAAAAAAATGCAGTCAGATCCCTATCTAAATTCTCTCTCTGGCTCCGGGTATTCGGATGTTAATGGGGTCGCCTGGGGAGGGTGGGGGAGGGATCTGAGAGCTAGGAGTGTAGCACCACAGAATATAGAGCTGAACACCACGTTCACGCTCCGCCCCCGTTTGCCAAAATCCGGGCTGGACGGGTCCCTGGCTAGGACACTGCTTTCCTTGCTCGGAAACCAGTCCCTTCCTCCTGGGGACTTCCTCCGGTGCGCGGCACCGCTCGTGGGCACTGGGTGGGCGTTTCCCACACGAACGGGTGGGCCCGCCCCCAGGGTCTATTCAGGCGATTATAATTAGATCCCGCGGTCACGCCCCGCCTGTGCGCGCGCGCCCAAATCCCAGCGGGATGACTTCCGGGTTGAGACGCTGCTTTCCCTGTTCGGGAACCAGTCACTTCCTCCCCGGGACTTCTCCTTCCGGAGCGCCACACCTCTCGCGCGAACTGGGTTGGCGTCACCTGCACGGCCAGGTGGGCCCGCCCCCTGGGTCAATTCAGGGCAATAAAAATGGTCTCCGTGCTCACACCCCGCTCGTGCGCGCGCCCAAGCCCCAGCAGGACGGAACCCCGTCTGGGACGCTACTTTCTGCGCTTCGGGACCAATCAGTTCCTCCGCACGGCCAGGTGGGCCCGCCCCCTGGGTCAATTCAGGGCGATAAAAATGGACTCCGCGCTCACGCCCCGCCCGCGCGCGCCCAAGCCCCAGCAGGGTGGCACTCTGTCTGGGATGCTACTTTCTGCGCTTTGGGACCAATCAGTTCCTCCGCACGGCCAGGTGGGCCCGCCCCCTGGGTCAATTCAGGGCAATAAAAATGGACTCCGCGCTCACGGCCCGCTCGTGCGCGCGCCCAAGCCCCAGCAGGGCGGCACTTTGTCTGGGATGCTACTTTCTGCGCTTTGGGACCAATCAGTTCCTCCCGGGGACTTCTCCTTCCAGTGTGCCGCACCTCTCGCGCAAACTGGGAGGGCGTCACTCGCACGACCAGGTGTTCCCGCCCTCTGGGTCAATTCAGGATAATAAAAATGGACCCCGCGCTCATGCCCCGCCCGCGCGCGCGCGCGTGCCCAGATCGCAGCGGAATGGCTCCCCGTCTGGGATGCTGCTTTCCCTGTTTTGAGACCAGACACCTCTGGGGATTTCTCCCTCTGGTGTGCCGTGCCACACGCGCGGACTGGGTGCGCGTCCTCCCGCACGAACGCGTGGGCCCCGCCCTGGGGTCACTCCAGGGAAACACAGCTGACCCCCCCCCCGCGCGCGCCCCGTCGGCTTCTCGCCTAACTCCCGGCGGACAGCAGGGCACCCCAGCTGGGACGCTGTTCTCCCCCCTCTCAGATCAGTCACTGCCTCCCGGGTGTTTCTCCCTCCGGCTGCGCCCCTACGCCGCCCGCGCCAACCTGCTAGGCTTCCTCCCGGGATGGGTTCGGGGGGGAAGGGGTGGGCCACCTTTCTGTGCCGTCTGCCCCCCTGGGCTCTGCCCCAGATCGAGCTCCGAAGGTCACCTGCCTGGTGCGTTGGCTCCTAGTTCTGAAAACAGTCGCTGTCTGCCCGTATTTGTTCGTCCTCCGTCTCTAAGTCTGTGCTTGTTGTTCAGAGTTCATAGATTGTTATGTATGTGATCGATTCCCTTGTTTTTCCGAGTCTTTGTTGCAAGAGGGATCCGCGGGAGCGTCCACCTAGTCCGCCATCTTGGCCCCCCCTCTGCTCGCAAGCTTTTAAGGTCCCAGATGCTGTTCACCAAAGTGGGATACAAAACATTTTTCTTAAGAAACTTTATTATGCCAATTGGCCTAGATGTCCCCCAAAACCATCATCCCCAAACTCTAGCCGCAGCTACTCTGTCCCTCAAAGTGTTTGTTTGTGTTCAGGAGACTTCCTAGATTTTACTTTAGTCCAGTTGTGCTGACTTCCTCTGTATTGTGTGCTGCCCTTTCCTTTGCCTAAGATAATTCTTGTCTACTACCGAGTTAGTGAATTTGCCACTCCCTTCCTACCTACCTTCATAACCATCAAAGAATGTTTTCTTCTGTGCATAAACTTTTTCTTGGGTTGTTACAATAATGTTCTCATACAATGTTAAAAAAAAAACAACAATGTTACATCTGACTAATTCCACTTAGCATAATGCCCTCCAGATTCATCCACGTTGTGAGATGTTTCACGGATTCATCATTGTTCTTTATCATTGTGTAGTATTCCCTTGTGTGAATATACCATAATTTGTTTATCCATTTGTTGATGGGCACCTAGGTTGTTTCCATCTTTTTGCTATTGTGAGCAGTGCTGTAACAAACATGGGTGTACATATATCTACTTGTGTGACAGCTCTTATTTCTTAGGATATATTCCAAGGAATGGAATTCCTGGATCATATGGAACTTCTATTTCCAGCTTTAAGGAAGTGCCAACTCAATTTCCAAAGTGGTTGTACCATCTGACATTCCCACCAGCAGTGTAGAAATGTTCCAATCTCTCCACAGCCTCTCCAACATTTATTATTTTGTGTTTTTTGGATTAATGCCAGCCTTGTTGGAGTGAGATGAAATCTCATTGTAGTTTTGATCTGCATTTCTCTAATGGCTAATGACCATGAACATTTCCTCATGTATCTGCTAGCTACCTGAATGTCTTCTTTAGTGAAGTGTCTATTCATGTCTTTTGCCCATTTTTTAATTGGGTTATTTGTCTTTTTGCAGTTGAGTTTTTTGCAGTATCATGTAGATTTTAGAGATCAGGCGCTGATCAGAAATGTCATAGCTAAAAACTTTTTCCCAGTCTGTAGGTTCTCTTTTTACTCTTTTGGTGAAGTCTTTTGATGAGCATAAGTGTGTGATTTTTAGGAGCTTCCAGTTATCTAGTTTCTCTTCTGGTGTTTGTGCATTGTTAGTTATGGTTCGTATTCTGTTTACGTCATATATTAGGGCTCCTAGTGTTGTCCTGGCACTGGTGGTGGGTTTAGTGTTGTCCTTTTTTTTTTTCTTCTATGATATTTATCATTTTAGATGTTATATTTAGGTCTTTGATACATTTTGAGTTAGTTTTTGTGCAAGATGTGAGGTATGGGTCTTGTTTCACTTTTTTGCAGACGAATATTCAGTTATGTAGGCACCATTTGTTAAAGAGGCTGTCTTTTCCTCAATTAATAGACTTTAGGCCTTTGTCAAATATCAGCTGCTCATAGGTAGATGAATTTACATCTGGGTTCTCAATTCTATTCCATTGGTCTATGTATCTGTTGTTGTACCAGTACCAGGCTGTATTGGCTACTGTGGTGGTATAATAGGTTCTCAAATCAGGTAGCATAAGGCCTCCCACTTTGTTCTTCTCCAGTAATGCTTTACTTATCCAGGGCCTCTTCCCTTTCCATATGAAGTTGGTGATTTTTTCTCCGTCTCGTTAATAAATCTTGTTGGAATTTGGATTGGGATTGGATTATATCTGTAGATGGCTTTGAGTAGAATTGACATTTTCACAATGTTGAGTCTTCCCATTCATGAACATGGTATATTTTTCCACTTATGTAGGTCTCTCGGTTTCTTGCAATAGTGTCTTGTAGTTTTCCCTGTATAGACCTTTTACATCTCTGGTTAGGTTTATTCCTAAGTATTTTATTTCCTTGTGGGCTATTGTAAATGGTACTGATTTGGTGCCTTCCTTTTAGAAGTTCTCTTTTTTGGTGCAGAGGAATCCAACTGATTTTTGTATGTTTATCTTGTATCCTGATACTTTGCTGAAACCCTCTATTAGTTTCAGTAGTTTTCTTTGGGATTTTCTGTGTATAAGATTTTATCATCCGTGAATAGGGATACTTTTACTTCTTCCTTACCAATTTTGATGCTCTTTTTTTTTTTTTTTCTTGCCTTATTGCTCTGGCTAGAAACTCCAGCACAATGTTGAATAAGAGTGGTGCTAAAGGGCATCCTTGTCTGGTTCCTGTTCTCAAGGAGAATGCTTTCAGAATCTCTCCATTTAGGATGATGTTGGCTGTTGGCTTTGTGCTAATGCCCTTTATTTTGTTGAGGAATTTTCCTTCAATTCCTATTTTGCTGAGAGTTTTTTTATCATGAATGGGTGCTGGACTTTGTCAAATGTCTTTTATGCATCAATCAATAAGATCATGTGGTTCTTGTGTTTTGTTTTATTTATGAGATAGATTACATTGATTGTTTTTCTAATGTTGAATCATCCCTGCATACATGGTATGAATTCCTGTTGGTCATGATAAATCATTTTTTTGGTATGTTGTTGAATTGTATTGGCTAGAATTTTGTTGATGATTTTGCATCTTTGTTCGTGAGGGATATTGGTCTGTAATTTTCTTTTTTGTGGTGACTTTACCTGTCTTTGGTATCACAGTTATGCTGGCCTCATAGAATGAGTTTGGGGACATTCCATCCTTTTCTATGCTCTGAAATACCTTTAGTAGTAGTGGTGTTAATTCCTTTCTGAAAGCTTGGTAGAATTCTCCAGTGAAGCCGTCAGGGCTAGGGCTTTTTTTTGTTAAGTTTTTTTTTTTTTTTTAACCTCTTTTATCTCTTCGTTTGTTATAGGTGTATTTAGTTTTTCTACCTCTGTTTGTGTTAGTTTAGGTAGTTAGTGTGTTTCTAGAAATTTGTCCATTTCCTCTAGGTTTTCAAATTTGTTGGAGTACAATTTTTCATAATATTCTGTTATGATCCTTTTAATTTCAGTTGGGTCTGTTGTGATATCACCCATCTCATCTTTTATTCAGATTATCTGCTTCCTCTCCTGTTTTTCTTTTGTCATTTTGGTCAATGGTTTATTGAATTTATTGATCCTTTTAAAGAATCAGCTTTTGGTCTTGTTGATTCAATTGTTTTCTGTTCTCTATTTCATTTATTTCTGGTCTAATTTTTATTATTTCCTTTCTTCTGGTGTCCAAGGGCTTCTTTTGCTGCTCTCTTTCTATTTGTTCAAGTTGTAGAGTTAATGTCTTGATTTTGGTCCTTACTTCTTTTTGGATGTGTTTATTTATTGCTATAAATAGACCTCTGAGCACTGCTTTTGCTGTGTCCCAAAGGTTCTGGTAGAATGATTTTCATTCTCATTTGGTCCTATGAATTTCTTTATTCCATCCTTGATTTATTCTATAACCTAGTAGTTTTTGAGCAAGATGTTGTTCAGTTTCCATGTATTTGTTTTTTTTTCTCTTACGTTCCCTGTTGATTTCTACTTTCATGGCTTTACGGTCAGAAAAGATGCTTTTCGATGTTTTAGGTTCTGTTAAAGCTTCCTTTGTGTCCTAATATGAGGTCTATTCTGGAGAATGTTCCACGTGCAATGGAAAAGAAAGTATACTTGACTGCCGTTGGGTTGAGTGTTCTGTAAACGCCTACGAGATTAAGTTGGTGGGTTGTGGCATTTAGCTCTTCCGTGTCTTCATTGAGTTTTTTCTAGATGTTCTGTCCTTCACTGAAAGTGGTGTGCTGAAGTCTCCTAGAACTATTGTGGAGCTGTCTATTTCTCTCTTCAACACAGTTAGAGTTTATGTACTTTGGAGCCCCGCCGTTGGGTGCATATGTATTTATTATGGTTATGTCCTCCTGGTGTACTGACCGTTTAATCATTATATAGTGTCTTTCCTTATCCTTTGTGGTGGACTTTGCTTTAAAGTACATTTTGTCAGAGAGTAATATTGCCACTCCTGCTCTTTTGTTGTTTCCTTGATGTATTTTTTTCCATCCCTCGAGCTTTAGTTTGTTTGTGTCTTTGAGTCTAAGTTGTATCTCTTGTAGGAAGTATATAGATGGGTTGTGTTTTTTTTTTTAATCCATTCTGCCACTCTCTGTCCCTTTACTTGTGTGTTTAGTCCATTGACATTCAGTGTAATTATTGATAGGTATGAGTTTTTTTTTTTTTTTTATGAGTTTAGTGTTGTTGACAGTTGCTTAGTTCCACTTTATTTTCTGTGCTATTTTTCTTTATGTATTTTCTTTTCATCTTTTTCATTATTGTTGATTTTGTATTTGCTGAGCCTATATTCTTTTCTTCTTTTTTATTTTGATGGGAAGATTTGTTAGTTTCCTTTCTGGTTAACTTAAAATTTACCTATATTTTTCTAAGTTTAAACCAATCTTTTATTTCTTGATATCGCCTTAACTTTCTCTCCATATTAAAGTTCTATTAATACACTATTTAGGCCTTCTTTTTTGTTTTAATGGTGTCATCATTTATGTGGCGATATATCTGTTTCCCTGTTTTCAGTGTTTCAGCTTTGACTTATTTTTGTGATTTCTCTTTCAGAGTTGATACCTGGTTGTTCTAGTCTTGGGTTGTTATCTGGTATTGTTGGTTCTCTACCCAGAGGACTCCCTTTAGTATTTCTTGTAATTTTGGCTTGGTTTTTACAAATTCCCTTACCTTCTGTTTATCTGGAAATGTCCTAATTTCATCTTCATATTTGAGAGATAGTTTTTGCTGGATATATAATTCTTGGTTGGCAATTTTTTTTTTTCCTTCAAGGATTTATACATGATATCCCATTTCCTTCTTGCCTGCAGGGTTTCTGATGAGTAGTCAGCGTTTAGTCTTATTGACTCTTCTTTGTAGGTGACTTTTTTTTAACCCTAGCTGCTCTTAAAATTCTCTCTTTACCTTTGATTTTGGCAAGCCTGATTATAATATGTTTCAGTGACTTTCTTTTGGGATCTACCCTGTGAGGGGTTCAATGAGCTTCTTGGATAGATAGTTCTTATCTTTTATAGTATCTGGGAAGTTTCCTGCCAACAAATCTTCAACAATTCTCTCTGTATTTTCTATTATTCTCCCCCATTCTGGTACTCCAATCACTCATAAGTTATTTCTCTCAATAGAGGCCCACGTAATTCTTAAGGCTTCTTCATTTTTAAAAAATCTTTTATCTGATTTTTCCTCAAATAAATTGATGTCCAATGCTTTATCTTCAATCTCACTCATTCTGACATCCGTTTCCTCATCTGCTCCTATGACTTTCTATTGAGTTGTCTAATTCTGAAATTTTATTGTTAATCTTTTGGATTTCTATTTACTGTCTCCCTATGGATTCTAGCAGCCTGTTAAATGTGTCATTCTGATCTTGTATAGCTTTATCTAATTTCTCTATTGCTTTGTCCATATGTTCCTTGGCTTGTTCTGAGTTTTGTCTGGTCTCCTTCCTGACCTCTTGAAGAGCTCTGTATATTAATCTTTTGAATTCTACCTCTGGTAATTCCAAGACCTTACCTTCCTCTGAAAGGTTTCCTGGTTCTTTGTTTTCATCACTTGCTGGAGCTATCATGGTCTGCCTTTTTAAGTGATTTGGTATTTACCATTGCCTCTGACCCATCAGTTATTATTTTTATTTAAGGTATGTTTGCTTACTGTGTCCTAACTTTTTGTTTTGTTTTGATATGCTCAAACACACTGGGTGTGTGAGCTACTTTGGTTATTGGCATCTTTAAAGCTCTCACGTGGTGTCACCAGGTGGTAAAACCTGCTACTGTGTGTGTGAGCCCAGGAGTCTGTTTACTTTTCTTGCGCAGATTCATCTCCTGGGTCCAGGATGTTGATCACCGAGCATGCGGTACAGGCTCTCACCTACAGCCCTAGATCGGTAGCACTACATACGGGTAATTGGAGCAGGCATAGGTATCTGGTTGCAGTAGAGGGCTACGTGCTGAGCAAGTAGGGAGCTGATGGTGTCCTTGCGTGTCTAGGCCAAAGGTGTGTCCCTGTCTCTTAGAGTGTGTAGGTGGGTGGGTTTTGTAGGCAGACATTGGGCACCCAATACCATTGGCACTGCTTGCTCATGGACCCTTTTCATTGGTGGGTATGTGGAATAGGTGTATCCACCAGTCCTCAGGCCCCTGATGTGGTTGGGTGAGAGCCCTGCTTAATGGGCAGGACTGTGTCAAATGTCATGAATATGTCACTCCCACTTAGCTGTTGCAGTTGAAGGTAGGCTTCAGGTATATATCCTGTTGTTCTATGTTAATGAGGGCCTACACTGTTGAATTGGCCCACATGGGCCTAGGCAGGGGTGAAGGAAGTTCCACGTCCGTGGACCCTTTATGCCTGTGTCTATGCAAAGGGCCTGTACCTGACCTGAGTTCATGGCTTAGGGGCTGTGACAAGTTTTTAAAGGCATGAGACTGGTTTGGGCACAGTTAGTCCTGAATACCCAACTTGGGGGAGTTAGTGGTTTTTTTTTTTTTTTTTTAATAAAGCTGCAAGAGTGGTTTGACGTGATAGCTTAGGGGACATGGTAATCATTGAATATTGCCAGACGGGTATCTGAGTGGAGTGGGGAGGGGGGCAGTTGAGGGGAAAAGAGGCACTTCTCTATGAAAGTTCCAGAGGTGGAGGGGTATTTTGATCCTGTGCAGTAGGTTAGATGCTTGCACTTAACTTTTGCAAATCCAGCACTGCTTCCCTCTGGCTCCAGAAGCTTGTGTTGACTCTCTGCCACCCAGTCTCTCCTGAGGTGGTAAAACAAGTCCTGAGTGCTACTGCTTGCTGCAGCCCTCTTTTGCCAGCCATTCCAGCCTGCAGAGTGCCAGCTAGGTCAAGTCTGGCACTTTTTCGCTGCTTCTGTACTGTCTCTCCCTCCCCCTGCTGCTCAGTCTGACTCCTCAACTTTGTCTTTGATGTTTTAGCTCCTAGATAGTCAAATATATTCAATTCACTTGTTTTTTGGGTCTTTGTTGTAAGAGGGATCAAAGGAACTGTCTGACTGTTCTGCCATCTTGGCCCCACCTCCTCCTCCCTTTATTAATTCTTATAAGTTTGTTTTGATTTTTACATATTCTCTTAATTTCTATTTATCTTATTTAAGTTAGAGTTTTGCAGATATATTATTTTTGGTTAAGAATTTTTTTCTTTCAAGGTTTTATATATGTCATCCCATTGCCTCCTTTCCTTTGTGGTTTCTGCCAAGAAATCAAAGTTCGGTCTTATTGTTTCCCCTGTGCATGTGACTTTTCATTTTCCTTGAGCTGCTCTCAGGATTCTTTCTTTGCCTTTGTTTTTAGCTAATGTGATTATAACATATCTTGGCGGCTTTCTTTTGGAGTCATCCTCTATGTGGTTCATTAAGCTTCTTGAATGGTCAGGTTTTCAGCCTTCATGATATTAGGGAAGTTTTCTGTCAGCAAATCTTCAATGATCCTCCCTGTATTTTCAGTTTTCTCCCCCTGTTCTGGAACTCCTTTCACTCTCAAAAAAATTTTTTTTTGGTTATATCCCACGTCATTCTCAGGGCTTCTTCATTTTTCTTCCTTCTTTTCTCTGATCTGAACTCAAACAAAATGGTATCCAAAGATATGTCTTCAATTTCACTGCCCCTGTCTTCCATCGTTTCACATTTGCTCCTGAAACCTTCTATTGCACGGTCCATTTCTGAAATCTGGTTGTTTATCTTTTGGATTTCTAACTACTGTTTTTGTGTATTTTCTTGATGTTTCTTTATTTTGACATTTTGTTCCTGTATTGTTTTCCTGTATTTTTCCATTGCTTTATCTGTGTTTACCCTAGTTTTGTCTGTATTTTCCATGATTTTGTCTATTTTTTCCTTATTTTTGTCTGCATTTTCCTTCATATCTTGGAGAGCCCTGAATATTAGAGTTTTGATATCCCTTTCAGGTCGTTCCAGAGCCTTTTCTTCTACTGGAAAGTCATCTTCTGTTTTATTTTGGTCACTTTCTGGAGCCACTTTGTCCTTTTTGTATATTTTGATATTATCTTCTGTCTTCAGGACATTCAGGAGTTATTTTCTTCATTTATTGATTGTAGAATTGTTTGTTTTGTCCTGCTTTTTCTGCTTTATTTGGTTATGTCTAGGAAGGCAAGGTGGACATGCTTTCTTGCTTGCTCATTTGTGGGCACGATACTTCTCACCACCTTGTCCAGGCGGACAGGGACAGTTGTTCAGCTATGGTGCATCAGGGCAAGTCCAGCGAGGGGGGGGCGGGGCGGGAGGGTGAAGATGGGTTGTTTGCAGCATGTACTGGTTCCTACAGTGTTGGGACAGGGCCTGGCAGTCTGCAACTGTGCTGCTCAGGGGTGCAGTGCTTGGTGTGCAGTGCAGATAGGAAGGTTGGAAGGGAGAGGATGTGATGCATGGAGCTAAGTGGGTGAGAGAAAGAAGAGCAACGACAGAGATACAGAAGTGGTCAGGAAGGGGTGGAGGCAGTGCAGGGCCTAGTTGGGAATGAGAAGGAAAAAGGAGAAGAGAGATAAAGAGAAACAAAAAAACTGGCACTGTGGGAGCTGGTTGGTGGGGTGGCATGACCCAGGGATGCTGTGTACCAGAGGCTCTGTAGTCAAGTGATACAGCATAGCCCATTGATGGGGGGGCAGTGCAGGGGGCTGTGTGTGTAAAAGAAAGGAAAGGAGGGAGAGAGAAGAAATATCAATGCAAATATATGTATATATATATATAAAGAAAAAACAAACAAAAAAGAAAAGAGCCTGCCAGTGGGGGCAACGTGGACCTGGGGAGGCCATGTGCTTTTGGCTGTCTAGCTGAGCAGTGTGGCGCAGCCTGTCAAGAAGGGGCGGGCATGGCACTCAAGGCTAGCTTGGCAGGAGAAAGGAAAGGAAGAAAGTTAGAGAGAGAGAAGAAGCTGTAAAAAAATAAAAAAATAAATAAAAATAAATGGTACTGAGGGAGCCTGCCTGTCGAGGAGAGGGGTGGCACACGGAGTTATGAACATGAGAGAAGGGAAAGGAATGAATGGAGAGAGAGAGAGAAGAACAACAATGCAAAAAAAAAAAGGAAAAACAAAGCAACAAGAAAAGAAAGGAGCCTGCCAGTGGGGTGGCACGGACCAGGGAAGCTGTATGCCTGTGACTTTCTTGCCAAGTGATACGACGCAGCCCATCAAGAAGGGGTGGGGATGGCACACAGGGCTAGCTAGGTGAGAGACAGGAAAAGAAGGAAGGGAGAGAGAGAGAAGAACCAAAAAAAAAAAAAAAAGCCTAAATAAATTGTTGAAGGAGCCAGCCAGTGAAGGTGGTGCAGACCCAGGCAGCAGCAAGCTGTTGTCTCTCTGGTCAAGTGACCATGGCCTGTTGGAAAGCAGCAGAAGCTGTGAAGAGGGAAGAAAGTTGGGGGGTAGAATACTGTGTATCCCTGGTTACTGGGTGCTCTGTCTCCTGTTGGGAGCTCCGTGCAGTTGCCTTCCTGTACTCCCTGTCCACCATTCTTGGTGGCTGAGCTCCAAGATGGCATATTTGTGTCTTGTTAGCTAGTACGTGACCCCCACTCTGTAGCTCTCCTTATTCTTTGTCAGTTTCTTATTCCATCCGGTGCTTGATCGAGTTCTTTATCCCTTCATTTGACACCTAGGGTTCCAGGATTGACATTCATACCTGTTTTCCTCAGTTTTTTTGGTCTTTGCTGTAGAAAGACGGCATGGTGCTTCTGTCTATAGAGTCATGTCGGGTCCCCAAGGCTGAAATCTTTGTGGAAGCAGACTGCCACATCTTTCTTCCATGATGTGGCAGTGGGTTTGAATCTCCTTTTGGTTAGCAGCTAAGAAATTAACCTCTGCAGTACCAGGGCTCCTTAGACTAAAGAAACTACTGCTCAACTGAAAAAGAATCTTCATATTCTAATCTGGGATTATTTTCAAATTATAGATCATCATCTATTCGTGATTTATTGTTGTGCGCCATTGAGTTGATTCTGACTCATAGCGACCCTATAGGACAGAGTAGAACTGACCCATAAGGTTTCTTAGGCTGTAATCTTTATGAGACCAGATTGTCAGGTCTTTTCTTCTGTGGAGTCACTGGTGGGCTCGAAGTGCTGACCTTTTGGTCAATAGCTGAGTGCTTAACCATTTTGCCATCAGGGCTCATTTTAGTGAGTTAGGGAATCAATTTTATTGTAAAATTAATTTAGAGGGTCACAACCAGTTGGAAAAAAAAGGATATTTACAGAAAATGTCATGGGCTATTACTTTGGGTATGTCAGTGAAACTTTTATTTCACTTTTATATACGTAGATGGGGTGGAGGCAGCTATTGTATTACCCAATAAGCAAAGACCAAAGATGGCAAGCAGACAAGACACAAGAAAAAGTGAGTGCTCCAGTGGAAGGGAACAGGCAGGACACTAAATGAAACTGATACCAGCTCCAGTGCGTGAGAATGTGCTGGCTAGAAATAAAGTTTGCAAAGGGTCATTAGGGTGCCCACACAGAAAGTTCTTTAAGCTGTGAGGCCCCTACCACTTAAACACCTTCATTGACATCTGACTCTTATGGTCCCCTCCTGTGTAATTGACACTCCATATCTTGGAGTGTCTCTTGGGAGTATACCATTTCTTTCTAATACACAAGAGGTGGGAGTGAGCTGTCAAGTCTAACTTTTGGTACATTCACCCAGTATGCAACTGGATCCAGTAACCCAGTGGTTACTGAGTATGGATGAATTCTATGAATAGATAACAAGTCTCTAATTCATTTTGAGAGAACTGTCTTGTACATCCACATCTGTTGATCCAGCAACTCCAGTCAGGAGAGCTAGCAATGCTCTTTGCCATGATACAAACACAAATGCGGAGGACTTTCAGCCAACATGGCGCCATAGACAGAAGCACCACACCATCCCTCCACAGCAAAGACACAAAAAACTAAGTAAAACCGAGGCAAACATCATTCCTGGAATCTGAAGTGCCAAATGAAGAGATAGAGAACTCAGCCAAGGACTGAATGGAACAAGAAACTGACAGAAAACAGAGAGCGAGGAGAGAGATGTGACAAGGGCCTCATCAGCTAATGCAGCATGAATCCATCATCTTGGACTCCCATCAGGGATTAGCAAACAAGGAGCACAGGAAAGCAGCTTTGCAGAACTCATAGCAGGAGACAGAGCATCCAGTAACCAGCGATACATGCTTTCCCACCCCCCATCCTCTCCCCGCTGCTCTACTTCTGAGCTGCCTGGCTGGCTGTGGTAGCTCAGCCGGCCAGGAAGTGCAGCATCTGTGCTGCTTAGATTCGCCACACCCATGTTGGAGATCGGCGGACAGGAAGTACGGGAAAGCAGCTTCACGAAGTTCCCAGAGCACCTGGTAACAAGTGATTTACGCTTTCCTTTGTCCCCCTTCCTCCCCCCCTTTTTGGCCTCCTCTGCTCCCACCAGCTGCAGTCTCTTGGCCAGGAGGCAGCTGCTTTGGCCGCAGGCTGCTTGGATTTGCCCTGCCTATACCTGAGCTGGTGTTGGTTCTTTCTGTTTCTTTTGGTTTCTTCTGTGCCTCCCACCTCCTCCCGCCCCTTTCTCTAGAACACCTAGCTCCATGTACCATCTTTGCTTCTTCCTGAAAGGCTGCGAAGGCATGCTCAACTGGGGAATCACTCCCAAGGCCCATGACACCACGCTGGTGGGATCCCTGGGGCCTTTTTTTTGCCTCGTTTTGCTTGTTCTGGTCTGTTCTGTTTTGTGTGTTTGTTTTCGTTTTCTTTTCTCAGCTTGGGAACCCCTTCTAGCCAGGCTGCACTGCACAGCTTAGGAGCCACTCCTCCAATCTCAGCGGCCGTGTAGGTGGGATACCTGGAGGCATTTCTTATTTTCTTCTTTCTTTCTTTTCTCTCTCTTTTTCTTTTTGTCTGTCTTCATTTCTCAGTTCTCGTCTCTCTACGCTTATCTTCTTTTCCTGTCTCCTGAATACCTGGTGCTGTGTGACATCTATACCCCCTGTAGCCAGGCTATACTGTGCAGCCTGGGAGCCACTTCCCTAGTCTTTGCAACCCCACTGGTGGGACTCCAGGACTCCTGGGGGCTTTTCTTTTCCAGCTTTTTATCTAGTTATTTTTTTCTTTCTTTTTCCCTTTTTCTTTTCTCCATTTCTCAGTTTCTCATCTCTCCACTCCAACGGCAAGCTCCCTTAGCACTCTTTTTTTTCCTTTTGTTTGCTTGTTTGTTTTTGGCTCCTGTTTTTCTCTCCCCTCTCTCCTCTTTCCTACACCCCTATTAGCTCCCACATCACAACCTCCCCCCCTTTCCTGCCTACTTGCACTGTGCACTGAACATCACACTCCCAAGCAGCACAGGCATGGCCTACTGGAACCTGCCCAGCACTGATTACTGGCCTTCCCTATTGGCCCTAGTACATGCCACAAATGAGTCATCCCAGCCCCTCCTCTTCAGCTGGACCTGTCCTGCTGCACCATAGCTAAATGACTGGCCCTGTCCATTGGACAAGGAGGTGAAAAGTATCATGACAACAGACAAGCAAACAACAAAGAATGCACAGCCTGTCTGCTCAGACATAACAAAATAAAACAAAAAGCAGGACAAAATAAACAAATCTACAATTAAGAAAAGAAAAAAATAACTACTGAATGTCCTGAAGACAGCAGACAATATCAAAACATATTAAAAAAAAAACCAGACAGGATGGGTCCAGTAGGCATCCAAAATAAAATACCAGATGACTTTACAGTAGAAGAAAAGGCACTAGAACTACCTGACAGGGGATTCAGATCTCTAATATTCAGAGTAATCCAAGAGTTGAAGCAAAAACAGAAAAACAGACAAAAATGAGGAAAAAAATAGACCAATTTTTGGAAAACACGGACAAATTCATGGAAAATACAGACAAAAAAATGGAACAATTCAGAAAAGTAATAGAGGAACAAAATGTCAAAATAAATTCACAACTAGAAATCATCCAAAAGCAACATTTAGAAACCCAAAAGATAAACAACAAGATTTCAGAAATGCACAGGGCCAAAGAAGGGCTGAGGAGTAGGTTTGAAATGATGGAAGACAGAATCAGCGAAATTGAAGACAAACACTTGGATATAACTCTGTTTGAGGAAAAATCAGAAAAAAAGAATGAAGAAAAATGAGGAAACCCTGAGAATTATGTGGAACACAATCAAAAGCAAAAATTTGTGAGTGATCGGAGTTCCAGAACAGGGAGAGAAAATGGAAAACATGGAGAGGATCATTGAAGAATTGCTGACAGAAAACATCCCTAATATCATGAATGATGAAAAGCTGACCATCCAAGAAGCTCAACGAACCCCATATAGGATAGACCCCAAAAGAAAAACACCAAGGCATATCATAATCACACTCGCTAAAACTAAAGACAAAAAATCCTGTGAGTAGCTTCAGAAAAACAAAACGTCACATACAGAGGAGAAACAATAAGACTAAACTCTGATTATTAGGCAGAAACCATGCAGACAAGAAGGCAGTGCGATGGTGTATATAAAACGTTGAAAGAAAAAAACTGCCAACCAAGGATAATAAATCCTGTAAGACTTTCATTCAAATACGATGGTGAAATTAGGACATTTCCAGATAAATGGAAATTAAGGGAATATGTAAAAACCAAACCAAACTTGCTAGAATTATTAAAGGGAGTCCTTCACTCTGAGAACAAACAACACCAGACCACAGCCTTAATCTAGGACACAAGATTGTACCAGCCAGATACTAACATAGAAAATAAACTCTCGAGGACTATCCAAAACCAAAACAATTGCAACAGGGAACCAGAGAGGTTACTCTGTAAATGACAACAACATCAGAACGATAAAAGAGGGAATAAACGCTGTAGGTATAGAACTCTCTAACAGAGAGAAAGGCAAGGCGATACCAAGTAATAATAGAGTAGTTCAAACCTAGGAAGAAAAGGGTAAATTTCAAGATAACCACAAAATACAATAAAGGAGAAAAACAAAGTCTCAATAAAAACAAAATCTACAAAAACAGAGGAAATGAAAAAGAAATCCACAAACAAAAGGTACTCAGCAAAGTACATTATGCTGAGTGAAATAAGTCAATCACAAAAGGACAAATATTTTATGAGACCACTAATGTAAAAACTCATGAAAAGGTTTACATACAAAGAGAAACAATATTTGATTTTTATGAGGGAGGGGAGGGATGGGGATGGAAAAACACCTAATAGAGAAAAGATAAGCAGTAACTTTGGTGGAAGGTAAGACAGTACACAATACTGGGGAAGCCAGCATAACCTGTACAAGTCAAGGCCATGGTAGCTCCATAGACACATCCAAACTCCCTGAAGGACCAAATTGCTGGGGTGAGGGCTGTGGGAACCATGGTCTACGGGAACATCTAGCTCAATTGGCATAACAGAGTTTATAAAGAAAATGTTCTACGTTTTCCTTTGGTGAGTAGCACCTGGGGTCTTAAAAGCCTGTGAGTAGCCATCTGGGATACTCCACTGGTCTCACCCCTTGGGGAACAAGGAATAATGAAGAAAACTAAAGACACAAGGGAGAGATTAGTCCAAAGAACTAATAGACCACATCTACCATGGCCTGCACCAGACTGAGTCTGGTACAACGAGATGGTGCATGGCTACCACCACTGACTGCTCTGACAGGGATCACAATAGACGTTCCCGGATGAAGCTGGAGGAAAATATAGAACAAAATTCTAACTCAAAAAGAAAGACCAGACTTGCTGGCCTGGCTGAGACTGGAGAAACCCTGAGAGTATGGCTTCCGGACACACTTTCAGCTCAGTAATGAGGTCACTCCTGAGGTGCACCCTTCAGCCGAAGATGGAACAGATCTATGGAACAAAACAAGACTGAAAGGGTGTACCAGCCCTGGGGCAGGGACTGGAAGGCAAGGGAGAACAGGAAAAGCTGGAAATAGGGAACCCAGGTTGAGAAAGGAGAGTGTTGACATGTTGCGGTGTTGTTAACCAATGTCATACAACGATGTGTGTGTTAATTGATGAGACTAGTTTGTTCTGTAAACCTTCACTTAAAGTTTAATAAAAAAAGAAAAAAAAAACAACCCAAACGCACAGTCTTACACACATCTGGTAAACAACCAATGGGAACTCCAATTCCAGATGATGCACAAAAGCGAGGGAACTTGAGTAAGTCAGCCATTGCAATGAATTCAATCAAGTCACTTTTTAACTGTATAGCATTTATGTACAGAGTTATGTCCTAAGCTTTGTAAACAATAATATTTATAACTTTAACTTAAAAACATGTTTAGCATACATGCAGATGCAATCTAGCATACATTTAATATAATACTAATATGGATTATAGTTTAATATAGTACTAATATAGCAAACATTGAAAAAATACTGGTAATTTTCTTGGTTGTAGAATACGTGGAATATTCTTTTTGTAGAAAATGTGGTACATAATAAAAATTTTAGCACCTCACATGCACTAAAAATTTTATAATCCAATTCATCTCATTCTGATAAAACGGCATATACCACTTTTGCATTCAATTGCTAATATAGTAGCATTTAAAAAGAAGTTACATCGTGGATAGCTAAGATACACACACATACATGTATATATACACATATATATAACTCACATATCCTGTTGGAATGTGTGAGTAAGCACAGGAGGGGGCTCGGCAGATGATCAGTGTTTAGGATTCTCACATGCCTTCATCCGGCCCTGGGTGGAGAAGTGGGTGTGTGGGCTTGGGGGGAGGAGTAACGTGTGTACCTATTGGATACTTGAGAGGCAAAAGGGTATAAAGTGTAGAGAGTACAGACTTTGGAGCCAGATTGCCTGGGGTTGAATCCTGGCTCAACTAATCACACATCTCTGTGATTTTCAACTTTTGTAAAAGCAAAAGTTTTCTTACCTATAAAAGGAGGATAATTATAGTAACTACCTTATTGGAGTTATTATTACGATTAAGTGAGATAAGTAAGTCTAAAATGCTCAGAATAGTGCTTGGTAAGGTAAGGTATGTATGTGTGGCAAAAGGTCTCAGGTAGGAAATTTTGAAAGCCATTGTTCCAGTTGTAACAGAATTAACGACTTCAGAATTTGAAAGAGACTACTTGATCATTTATCAATAATTTTAGGTTATAAGGTATAGTTTGTGACATTGCTTTGATTTTTTAGTTTCCCTTTGAGGGGTGTAAAATGCACAACTATTGAATAAATAAGAGAAGACATACACTTGTGAGAGAAGAAAAGTAACATCTAATGAGCCCCTTATTACATATTAAACCTTTGTAGTGAGTTTGAGGAAGTTTGGGGCTGATACAGAAAAAGGATACGCTCACAGAGACAGCAGCCTTACCCAGCAAACCATTTACTGGGGCTGAACCACTGACAACTGCATGCAGGGGGTGTGGTCTCCCACAGCAGAAGTTCTTTCATAAGCAAACATCTCAGGAAGCCACCAAAACGGGAAGAGGTCCAGAAAACTCCCCAGGGAAGAAGAGACATGAAGGGGGGTAAGCTGACGCGTCCCTTCATGGTGTCCTTCTGCAGCAAGGTAAGAGTCTCTAGGTCAGAAGGCTCCAAAGGACAGCAGCCCTTTGGGTTTTATCTCATCTGTGGCTAACAGACATTGGGAGCAGTTCGCAGGGTATGTAAAGAAGGCAGAGTCTAAGAGGCTAACAGTATACTTATTTGGGCTATGTTTAAAACAACTGATATGTACAAACTTGAGTTTGGCACCAAAGAGCTTTTTTTGGGTTAAAGGCTTCAGTTTGCTATGAAGAAGTGAACAGCTTAGGGCTAATACCCAGGGGCTACCTTTTTTTATTTACCTTCAGCTCGTTTATGTAACCACATTGTCCTAGGTATCTGAGTCATTTAATCCTCAGAACACTCCTATAAGGCACAAATTGTAATTTCCAGTTTACAAAGAAAAACAAAAAAGAACCAAAGAAGGGACTGTTCATTTATTTATTGTGCTTTTTTTTTTTAAGTGAAAGTTCACAAATCAAGTCAGTCTTTCATACAAAAACTTATACACACCTTGCTACGTAACCCTAGCTGCTCTCCCCCTAATGAGACAGCACACTCCTCCTCTCCACCCTGTATTCCCCATGTCCATTCAACCAGCTCCTGTTTCCCTTTGCCTTCTCATCTCACTTCCAGGCAGGAGCTGAAAGGGGCAGTTTTAAGGTGGTTAAGTAACTTTCCCAAGGCAATGCTGGATACAAATTGTGGGACTGGAATTACACACTAGTAAAACCAGTTGCCTTCCAGTTGAGTCTAACTTATGGTGACTGCAAGGGTGTCAGGGTAGAACTGTCCTCCATAGGGTTTTCTTTTTTTTCTTCTCTTTTTTTTTTATTGTTGTAAAATATATATATAACACAACATTTGCATGTAATTTAAAGGTATCAATTACATTAATCATGTCAGTCAACCATCACCCATAATCGTTGCCGAGGTTCCCATGACCATAAACAAAAATTTACTGCTTCCTAAACTATGACTTCTCCTTTCCCCTCCCCCTCACCCTTTGTTGTTGTTATGTGCTGTCAAGTCAATTCCGAGTCCTAGTGACCCCTACAGGACAGAGCAGAACTGCCCCATACGGCTTTCTTTGTTGTAATTTTTAGGGGAGAAGATTGCTAGGTCTTTTCTCCCACAGAGCTGCTGGTGGGTTTGAACAGCCAACGTTTTGGTTCAATACTGAGCGCTTAACCATTGCACCATGAAGGCTCCTTCCCGCCCCTGGTAACCACTAAGAAAATTTTGGTCTCTGTACATTTCACCACTTTTTATACATTTGACTGTTTTTGTTATTCTATAAAAAAAAAAAAAAAAATTTTTTTTTTTTTATGTAAGTGAACCAAAACCCATTGCCGTCAAGTTAAATCTGACTCACAGCGACCCTATGGGACAGAGTAGAACTGCCCTATAGAGTTTCCAAGGAGCGCCTGGTACATTCGAACTGCTGGCCTTTTGGTTAGCAGCTGTAGCTCTTAGGCACTAGACCACCAGGGCTTCCACATAAGTGAAACCATACAATATTTGTTCTTTTGTGATTGACTTACTTCACTCAGCCTAATGTTTTCAAGGTTCACCCATGCTGAAGCATGTATCATGACTCCATTTCTTTTTACGGCTGAGTAATATTCCACTGTATATATGTATCACCTTTTGTTTATCCATTCATCTCTTGATGGACGTTTATGTTGTTTCTACCTTTTGGCTATTGTGAATAGTGCTGCAATGAACTTTGGTGTACATGTGCCTGTTTCCATTGCTGCTGTCAAGTCTCTTGGGAATATATCTAGGAGCAGAATTGCTGGGTCATATGGTAGTTCTATGTTTAACTTTTGAAGGAACTGCCAAATGGTTTTCCACAGTGACTGTATCATTTTGCATTCCTACCCCAAATCCTGTTGCAATCCAGTCAATTCTGACTCATAGCGACATTTTGGGACAGAGTAGAACTGCCCTGCAGGGTTTTCAAGGCTGTAATCTTTATGGAAAGCAGGCTGCCACATTTTTCTCCCTAAGAGCCACTGGTATGTTCAAACTGCTGACCGAGTGCTTAACCACTGTGCCACCAGCGATCCTTCAGCAATGGATAAGGGAGCAGTTGTCAGGCCTTTTTCCTGAAGAGCCACTGGGTGGGCTTGAACTGCTGACCTTTTGTTTAGCAGCAAGTGCTTAACCATTGCTTCACCAGGGATCCCTCTGATGCAGTACAGTATCTTTTAAATATTTTATGTTAGGATCCACAAAAAACATTGTCTTAGTCATGTAGTGCTGCTGTAACAGAAATACCACAAGTGGATGCTTTAACAAAGAGAAGTTTATTCTCTCACAGTCCAGTAGGCTAGAAGCCTGAATTCAGGGTGCCGGCTCCAGGGGAAGGCTTTCTCTCTCTGTTAGCTCTGGAGGAAGGTCCTTGTCACCAGTCTTTCCTTGGTCTGGGAGCATCTCCGTACAGGAATCTCAGGTCCAAAGGATGTGCTCTGCTCCCAGTGCTGCTTTCTTGGTGGTACGAAGTCCCCCATCTCCTCTGCTTGCCTCTCTCTTTTATGTCTCAAAAGAAATTGGCTTAAGACACTACCTAATCTTGTAGACCTCATCAATATAACTGCCGCTAATCCATCTTATTACATCATAGTGATAGGATTTACAATATATAGAAAATCACATAAAATGATGGATGATCACACAATACTGAGAATCATGGCCCAGCTAAGTTGACAGATATTTTCAGGGGACACAATTCAATCCATGACAAACATATACGGTGAAACCTGTGAGAACCGGAATGCTATGGGATTGCCCTGTTTTTCCAGGTCTTGTAAATTTTTTGACTTTGACAGGGTGCAGTCTTACTACTTTTCTATCACTTGTTTCAGTGCAAAATGTCTTAGTTTTCTTTCTCTGGCAGGTTTCTGCCTTACACAGGTTCTGGCTTTCATAGGATTTACTGTATATTTTACAACGTGAGCCAGCACATCCCCCCAAAAAAACCCATTGCTGTTGAGTTGATTCTGACTCGTGGCAACCCTCTAGGACAGAGTTGAACTGTTCCATAGGGTTTCCAAGGCTGTCAATCTTTACAGAGGCAGACTGCCATATCGTTCTCCCACTGAGCAGCTGGTGATTTCAAACCAGGGCTTCAAACCGGTTCTTCCCAGTTCAGTCATGGTCTGCGAAGTGCAACCAGAACAGATCTGAATTTGTAAAATGTGGGTGAACCAGGAGGATAAACAGAACTGGGAAAATTGCAGGTCAGTGCCCTGCTAAAAACTTAATCTCCCTCTTAGAAAACAATGGCAGCATGTGCATTGCATAGCAACCGAATCTCTTGACCAGCACAGTCAGAAACAGTGCGGCCAGTTCAAAGTTTCAATGTGCGTTGCTCTCCACAGGTCCTGGCAATAGTCCAGTCTCCTGCATTAGGCTTCTGGAAGAGTTCACTAGCTTCTTCCAAGTTTGGCCTGTAATTTTCCCCATTCCAGATGTCCTTCCACTTCACCCAAATTTAAAAAATTCAGTGTATTCCAATTTCGCTTCGTTGGCCATGACTGAGCCAGTTAGAACCTGTTTGAAGCCCTGGTTCAAACCACCAACCTTTCAGTTAGCAGCCCCGAGTGCTTAACCACTGCACCACCAGGGCTCCTAGCCAGTACATACGTATCTGCAAATGCGAAGACTCTGAGGCAGTATGTGCCTTGTACATTTGAGTGAAACACGTATAGCATTTAGAATCAGACTGACCTGCACTTGCCAGACATTAGGCCGAGGACAAAAACCAAATTACATGTCTAGGTTTTTTAAGTTTTTTTTAGACTCATGGACAATGTGATGAAAAAAAAACTTTTTTAACCTTAAGCTTTTCTTTAATATTATCAAAAATGCCTGAACAAAAATTAATTACCATTAATTAATGTCAAAATATGTTTGATAATAATATTAATAATAATTAAGCATATTGATGTTTAATATGTTTTTATTCAAATTACGCTCCTGGAGTTCCTGGTTATCCCTCCTTAAGGAGGCTTCTGTTTTGCCTTCTGGTCCATTCTGACCCTCAATTAAGAATCATCCATCCAAGCTTTCTCGTGTCCTCTAAGTTTTCTCATTTGTCTATGAGCAAGGTAACTGTAATGTGTACAGTGCCTTCCCTGCCAAGGAAACTGCTTTGAAAGAAGCATGTATTTTCTAATAAGTTTGTTTAAAACCACTCCCTTTCTTTTTAAATTGTGTTAAGTATATTTATAAGGAAGGAGCCATGGTGGTGCAGTGGTTAAGTGCTCAACTGGTAACAGAAAAGTTCGCGGTTCAAACCCACCAGTGGCTCTGTGGGAGAAAGATAGGGCAGTCTGCTTCCGTAAAGACTGCAGCCTTGGAACCCTATGGGGCAATTCTACTCTGTCCTATAGTGTAGCCTGTGAGTCAAAATCAACTCAATGGCAATGGGTGTATATATAAGGAGCCCTGATGGTGCAGTGGTTAAACGCTGGCTGCTAATCTTTTTTTTAATTCCAAAAGTAAATCTTCTTCTGACATAGATTATGAGAATCCAAAGATAGTATCGGAAAGCTAATATAATACAGGTGGTTATTGCAGTTGAGATCTAACTTTTTTTAAAGTTATTTTTTATTGTGCTTTATACATATATATAAATTTATTATATATTTACTATTATATAATAAATATATATATTTTATTGTGCTTTAGATGAAGGTTTACAGAACAAATTAGTTTCTCATTAAACGATTAATATACAATTGTTTTGTGACATTGGTTGCCAACTTCTCAACTTGCCCACACTCTCCCTTTCTCCACCTTGGGTTTCCCCATTTCCATTCATCCAGCTTTCCTGTCCCCTCCTGCTTTCTCGCGGTTGAGACTAAACGGGCTGGTGTGCCCGTTTAGTCTCATATGTGCATGGTTGAGCTACATGTATATTTGTTTGTTTTATGGGTCTGTCTAATCTTTGGCCGAAGGGTGAACTTCGGGAGCGACTTCAGGACCGAGTTAAAAGGGGATCCGGGGCCATACTCTCAGGGTTTCTCCAGTCTCTGTCAGGCCAGTAAGTCTGGTCTTCTTGTGAGTTAGAATTTTATTCTACATTTTTCTCCAGCTCTGTCCAGGACCATCTGTTGTGATCCCTGTCAGTGATGGTAGCCGAGCACCAGCTAGTTGTGCTAGACTCAGTCTGGTGGAGGCTGTGGTAGCTGTGGTCCATTAGAGCTTTGGACTAATCTTTCCCTTTTGTTTTTAGTTTTCTTCATTCTTCCTTGCTCCCCAAGGGGTGAGACCAGTGGAGTATCCTAGATGGCTATTCACAGGCTTTTAAGACCCCAGACACTACTCACCAAAGTAGAATGTAGAACATTTTCTTTATAAACTCTGTTATGCCGATTGAGCTAGATGTTCCTGTAGACCATGGTCCCCACAGCCCTCAGTTCAGTCATTTTGTCCCTCAGGGAGTTTGGATGTGTGTATGAAGCTTCTATGACTTTGCCTTGGTCAGATTGTGCTGACTTTTCCAGTATTGTGGACTGTCTTACCCTTCACCAAAGTTACTACTTACCTATTGTCTAGTCAGTCTTTTTCCCTCTCCACCCCTCCCCTCCCTCTTAACCATCAAAGATGATTTCTTTCTGTGTGTAAACTTTTTCATGAGTTTTAATGATAGTGGTCTTATGTAGTATTTGTCCTCTTGTGATTGACTTATTTCACTCAGCAAATACACTCCAGATTCATCCATGTTGTGAGATGTTTCATGGATTCATCATAGTTCTGTATCATTGCATAGTATTCCATTTTGTGTATGTACCACAGTTTAGCCATTCATCTGTTGATGGGCACTTAGGTTGTTTCTATCTTTTTGCTGTCATGAACAAGGCTGCAATGAACATGGTGTGCATATGTCTATTCACGTGATGGCTCTTATTTCTCTAGGATATATTCTTAGGAGTGGTATTGCTGGATCATATGATATTTCTATTTCTTGCTTTTTAAGGAAGCACCATATCATTTTACAAAGTGGTTGTACAATTTTATATTCCCACCACAGTGCATAAGAGTTCCAGTCTCCCCAGAACCTCTCCAACATTTGTTATTTTCTGGTTTTCTTTTTTTTTTGATTCTTGCTGGTAAGGTTGGGGTGAGACGGTATTTCATTGTAATTTTGATTTGCATTTCTAATGGCTAATGATCATGAACATTTCCTTATGTGTCTGTTAACCTCCTGAATGTCTTATTTGGTAAAGTGTCTGTTCATATTCATTTTTAAATTGGATTATTTATCTTTTTGTTGTAGAAGTGTTGGATTTTCCTATAGATTTTAGAGATTAGACTTTCGTTATATATGTCATAGCCAAAAAATTTTTCCCAGTCTGTAGGTTCTCTTTTTCCTCTTTTGGTGAAGTCTTTTGATTTGTATAAGTGTTCAATTTTTAGAAGATTGCAGTTATCTAGATTATCTTCTGGTGTTTGTGTGTTTTTGGTTATGGTTTGCATCCTATTTATGCCATGTACTAGGGCCTCTAGCGTTGACCTTACTTTTTCTTCTATGATCTTTACAGTTTTTGGTTTTATAATTATATCTTTGATCTATTTTGAATTGGCTTTTGTGTATGGTGTGAGGTATGGGTCCTGTTTCATTTTTTACAGATGGACATCCAGCTTTGCCAATACCATTTGTTAAAAAGACTGTCTTTTCCCCATTTAATGGATTTGGTCCTTTGTAGAAGATCAGGTGACTGCAGGTGGATGGGTTTACATCTCAGCTCTCAATTCTGTTCCATTTGCCAATGTGCCTAGATTCTTTTAAAGTACAGTAGATTTTCATTAACTAGAATATTAAACCTAATTCAGTGCCCTGTGTTTTAAAGGCAATATGAGACTGGTGATTCAATCAAAGAAAACAGGATCAAGGAAAAGTAGACACAAAATGTAATAATTCTGAAGAATGATTTAGCTACAGTAGTTGGATGTTTTAGAAAACTGTATCTATAAGTTCGGTGATCAGTAAGAAGACATTCTATGAGGAAATTACCTGTATTTGTGCTCTGAGAAAAGTATATCAATAAATTCATGAAAGGAATCATAAAATTGTTACACCAGAAAAGATGTATAAAGGTAAGTTCTTTTCTGGTTCGTAAACAAGACTAGAATTTGAACCTGGATATCTTATCTAAAAACTCGATGTAGAATTGCTGACACGAAACCATTTTTAATCTAGGTCTGAAAGAGATTGGCCTTTACACTCTGCACCAGAATGTTCACCTCACTTGTCTACAGATAAGTGCTATTCCGTGAATCAGGGTTCATTGGAAGAGAGGTTCAGAACCTTCCCGATAATCTTCACCTATGTTTTTCCCTGCAAGGCTATTGTGGATATTCATTATAATTTGATTTATTTCATATGTAAATATTACCTTATGGGAAGACAAGGCAGTAAATAAAAGGGCATGTGGGGTATTTGTTCCTGGTTTATAACCCTAGGAGTTTGAGTGAATTTGCTTAAACCAATTCCTCTTTCATACTATTGAGCAGTTTACCTCAGCATAAGCATAAATTTTCACCATCTGTATTATCTGTAGCGTTCCTAGATACAAAGGGGTTTATCCGTTAATTTCCTCTGATGCTTTATAAAGCTGCTAGAGCCCTTTGTCTTGTGATCCCATGTGAATTATAGGTTTATCTACCACAACTTAACTGTCTGAGAACAACTTTTGAGCATTCATTGCTCTTTCATAAACCTTGGAAGCAGAAGCCAAGTCCTCTGAGAACTGCCAAATCTACTGCTATTGTGCAATGGTAAGAACAGTTAAGTATTGAAGACCAACGTGCAAAGAAGAGGCTGGAATAAGGCCAAGAAATGATCTTTCTTTTACTTAGTTCTCTACCACCCACTTCTAGGGTTGTTTTGTATTCATGACCTCAATATCCCCAGTTACTGCACCACATCCAAATTTCAACATGAAACCTCTCACTCTTACTTCCTAGCCTTCCAGCTCACCCATTCTGATGCTCTTACTAGAGCAATTGCTTGACTGGTGTCTTCCAAGTCACTGAATCTTCCACTTGTAACCATCAATTACCTGCCTCATTTCCTCCCTCCTTGCATCCAGGTCCCCGGTGGCACAAATGATTTGAGGGCTGTCTTCCACAGTAACAGAAAGGTTGGCAGTTCAAACCCACCTGGCAGCACTATGGAAGAAAACACCTGGTGATCTGCTTTGGTAAAGATTACAGCCAAGAAAACCCTATAAAGCAGTCCTACTCCATAAAACATGAGGTTACCATGAGTCGGAATTTACTCAATGGCACAAGACAACAATTTCTTACTTGGTTTAGATCCCCTGGCCCTTCTCTATAATCACCGTCTTGCTGTTTGGAAATCCTGGTGGCATAGTGGTTAAGTGCTACAACTGCTGAGGGAAGGGTCAGTGGTTCAAATCCACCAGGTGCTCCCTGAAAACTCTATGGAGCAGTCCTACTCTGTCCTATAGGGTCACTATGAGTCGGAATCAACTCAATGGCAACAGGTTTGGTTTGTTTGGTTTCTTGCTGTTTACATCTGTTAAAATAATCAAAAGGCAAAGGAATTGAAACTTAAGGTTTATTCTGAGAAGTTACTAGGAAGACAATTTTGATTAAAAAAAAAGCAAATGGCTGAAGTAAGCTAGTTACAATGAGGCTTATAAAGAGAAAAGGAGGGAGAAGAATAGAAGATCAACTATTGGCTAATCTTAACATGATTTATTAAACCCTGCCCTTCTGTTTTTACTGAAATCAAGTGATATCAGGTTATGAGGTGGTCTTTGGCCTGGATGCTAGAAATTTTGTTTCATGGGTAAGAAAAACCCTTAAAATCAAAGTAAGGTGTCTGTTATTAATTTTTATGTTTGACACTCCTCATTGGACTTACCCGGCAAAGATTCAGTCCTAGTTAAACCCCACTATCTTCTGCTCTGTGCCTACACAAAGAAGCTGAGCATTCTTCAAGAAAAACACTGCACCGACTGACAGACTTTATGTTCACAAATCTCAAATGAGTGGAAATTTCCTGTAACAGTTGCTTTCTCACTTTCCAAAAGAGGCTATGTTACGTGCTGTCCTCTCTCCTCAAACTTCCTATACTCTCTTTCCTACTGTAAGCTGGTGGCCTTGTCTCCACTGACAAAAACAGAAGCAATCACAACCACCAAATTGATCAAATTCTTTGCACCTGATCCCAGGCTGTCTGCCTTCACTCCTGTTTCCATGGATGAAGTGTTCCTGCTACTAACTTGGGCCAGCATCTCCACTTGGTCACTGAATCTTATCCTTTCCTGTCCCTCCTGTCCTCTGAAGAACTTCACTTTTGAAAGTATTCTCTCTTCCTTCCTCCTGTTGGAGCTTATTTTTAAACAGTCCTCTCCCTGAAAGGCAAGTCCTCCTTCAGAACCCCAAGGGTTTGCTCTGTGACACTTCTTGAATCATTTTTAGCATTCTTCTGATTCATTTCATCGCCATGCAAATATACTCTATCTCCTATCTTAACAACAAACCCTGTTTTAACCACACCTCTCTCTACTTAGGAGCCCTGGTGATGGATTGGTGAAGTGCTCCACTGCTAACCAAAAGGTTGGCTGTTCAAATCAACCAGTGGCTCCTTGAAAACCCTCTGGGGAGTTCTATGACTTCAATTCTCAGCTCCTTGTCACAGTAGCCAGCAAGGTATTTTTTAAATGAAATCAGATTAAGTCAGTCTCCTGCTTCAATTGGTCCAGACTTTTTATTACAGGTAAAATAAAACCCAAACTCCTTGCTTTCTTTTGCAAAGTTCCATATGATTTGATCTCTGCCTGCCTCTCTGATCAGATTTAATCCCCCTTTCATCAGAACCAAGTCCCTGGATTGTACAAATGGTTAAGCACTTGACTACTAGCTGAAAGGTTGGTGGTTCAAACTCACCCAGAAGCACCTCAGAAGACAGGCCTGGCAGTCTGCTTCCAAAAGGTCACAGCCTTGAAAACCGTACCAAGCAGTTTTACCGTGCACACGTGAGGTAGCCATGAATCAGAAATGTCTTGACGGCAACTAGCAACAACACTCAACAGAACCACTATGTTTTCCATAAAAACTGAGCACAGAACCCAGTCCTTTTGAGATTTGTGAACCGTAGACATAAACAATTATCTCTTAAGACAAATGTATAAGAAGAAACTGGGCAGAAACCCAAGAAAATTTACTAATCCTATAGAAATTGGAAGACCATTTGAAAGTTGCTCCTTGAATGTATTAAATGCTATTTTAATGACATGATAGAGTTAATGAAGCCTCCTTGGGTCAAACACTCACTTGATTTTCCATGGTCCAGTATTTGGTTTTTACTAGGGCCAAGTAACTTTCTAGGGGTTGATTTTCAAACAGCAAGTAGTTCTCTGCCACAGAAGGCACAGCCCTGCTCCAGAGCCCTAGAGGTCTGCTCTGTAGCTCTCTTAGGGGGACCTGCCAGAGATGCTACATAGCCTCCTTATCCACCATAGATAACTCTAGCACCAACAGATCTGTGGGGTCGTATGGGTCAAGAAGCAGGCTAGCTTGTAGCACAGCCTGATCCTGATGTAGAAACCACTGTTTCTTTACTCAAAGCTGGAGTATTCTAAGTTACTAAATAAATGTGTCAGAATAGTATTCCCAAAAGTAGTACTTAGGTATCTGTTATCTCCAAAAGCCTAAGAGGCCATGATGCATTGTCCCTCTTTCTTAGTGGTGGACAGTATAAGGTGCAACAATTTGTCCTTTAAGTAGAAGGGATGTCTCAGACCATTGGACCACTAACAACTTCACAGATGTGGCAGATTCCTGAATTTTCATGGGGTTTACTTCCCACCGCTGACACTCATATGTCTCACTAGAATTTATAGTACTCGTCACTTCCTGCCCACTGGGTCCATTTAGTGTGATGTCAACAATGCAATGGACCAGGATAATGTCCTGCAGAATATCAAGAAAATTAAGGTCTCTTTGGACTATATTGTGAAGCCCTGGTGGTGTAGTGGTTAAAAGCTCAGCTGCTGACCAAAAGGTGGGCAGGTTAGCAGTTCAAATCCACAAGCTGCTCCTTGGAAACCCTATGGGGGCAGTTCTACTCTGTCTTATAGTTTTGTTAGGAGTTGGAATCCACTCAACGGCAATTCAGTGGACTGTATTTGTAAAAAAGAGCTAAAGGGTTAATGTAGGGCTTACAGTTAACTTTACCCAAAAAATTTGGTCATTTTCTTTGGTTCCTGAGAGATAACCCTAAAACCTTGGAATTCCCACAGTGATTGGAGCCTTCGTTATCTAAGAGAGTTCCAGACCTGAAGGTTTATGCTAAATTGTTCGGTGGGAGAACCACCATGTAATAATCAGCCCACAATCAGGGAAGGGAGGTAGGAGGCTGAGTTCACTCAAGTGGGCAATGATTCAATCAATCAGGCCTATATAATACGACCCCAATATAAAAGCTCTGGACACTGAATCTCCATGAACTTCCTGGTTGGTAAAAGAGATGGGTGCTTGGTACTCTTTCGAGATGGAGATGAACTGTGTTGGGGACCCTCCAAGACCTCACTCTATATGTCCCTTCATTTGTATCCTTTTTTCTATAATAAAACTGTAAGTATAATAGTTTCCAAGGAGCCCTGGTGGAACGGTGGTTAAGCTCTTGGCTGCTAACTGAAAGGTCAGCAGTTCAAACCCACTAGCTGCTCTGTGGGAGAAAGATGTGGCAGTCTACTTCCATAAAGATTGCAGCCTTGGAAACTCTATAGTTCAGTTCTACTCTGTTTTATAGGGTTGCTATTCGGACTCGACGGCACTGGGTTTTTTTGTTTTTTTAATAGTTCTTTCCTGAGTTCTGTGAGTTGTTCTAACAAATTATCTAGCCTGAGGGAGTAGTGGGAGCTAGCAGGTCAGAAATGAGAGGGGGGACTACTGGGAACCCCTGAGGTTACAGCTGGCATCCTGAAGGGGTAGTGGGAAACCCTAAATTTGAAGCCAGCAAGCCAGAAGTGAGCGAGACCTGAGGGCTCCCAAGCTTGTGGCTGATACATGAAGTCCTGGCAGATGTGGCAGTCTGGAGAATTGTGCCCTTTAATTTGTGAGATGACTTAGCTCTGGTGGTTAAGGTCAGAGGAAGAAGGATTGCTTTTGCAGTTGGTGTTAGAATAGAACAGAATTGAATTGGATTGATTTTCCCTCAGTTAACAAAACCCTGGGGCATAACTGTGTCTGCCCTTTCTGAAAGGTACCTCCTTTTGATCCTCCTTAATGATGGAGATTGAAAACATTCCCCAGCTCAACAGTTACATATCAAGTGTCAGAGGCTGTGTTTTAGGTAAAGATAGCACATTGGTGGAAATCCAGGTGGTGTTACCGAATGCAGTGGGTTCACTGCTTGTACTCTTGTTAAGAATAACTGAGAATCAAGCAGACTGAAAGACAAGTTTATTGCAGCAAGTAAGGAGACAAGGAGATCCATCTCAAAGCACTGTCTCTTCGAACACAAGGCTGGAGAAGGTTTTTATACTATGTGGGAAAGGGGAAGTCATACATATTAATTAAATTCCTGGTCAGTGGTATGTTTATTTATTGTGGGGCCGGGCTAGAAATTATCACGGGAGTAGCAGATGGACCCCTGCTTCTGAAGTCCGGTGATTTTTAGTTTCTTGTCATGAGACTCAGAGCTCGGGCTTAACTTCAGATCGCTGATTATCTCACAGCACATACACGGGGGTGTGGTTTCAGTTGGTTTGTCTGAAAGACATTGGTAAGCAGGGAGATTAGAAGGAAACAGGATGGGGGCGCGGGGAGCATCTCAATCTCACCTACAATCTGCTGTCCAAAGTTGCACTGCAAAATCCTTCAAGGGCACAGCCCCCAGCTCAGAGCCTATTTCCTAACTGGTCTCAGTTGTTAGTAGTTAAGAGCTACTGCTGCTAACAAAAAGGTTCAAACCCACGAGACACTCCTTAGAAACCCTATGGGGCAGTTCTACTCTGTCCTGTAGGGTTGCTGTGAGTCAGGATCAACTCGATGGCAATGGGTTTTTGGTTTAGCACATTGGTAGAGCCCCTAAGATTATAGCTACCACTTGATTACTTCTATGAGAATCTACCAGCATCTACCACAATCCGTCTGGTTTTTGCAGGAGTCATAGGAGTAAATTGAAGGAGACTGGTGAGGATCGGAGCCCTGGTGGTGCAGTGGTTAAGACCTACAGCTGCTAACCAAAAGGTCGGCAGTTCAAATCCACCAGCTGCTCCTTGGAAACTCTATGGGGGAAGTTCTGCTCTGTCCTACAGGGTCTCCATGAGTTGGAATTGACTTGACAACAGTGGGTATGATGAAGACCATGACCCCTGAGTTTTAAAATCTTTGATAATTGTGCTAATCTTTACAGTTCCACCAAGGATATGAGCTATTGCTTCTGATTTACTTGGCTCTTGCTTTCATAATGCCTGTCTACAGTTTAGGGTACAAATGACAGCATTCTACCAGCTGCTAAGTATATCTATTCCCATTACTCATCAGGGACCAAGAAAATACAGGCAGTTCCCAGGTTACAAACATCTGACTTATGGACAACTTAAGAACGGGCTACCGTAAAGACTATTGTATTAAAAATTTGAGTTAAATACACACAATGGCTTATAATGACGGATGTACATACTACTTTTATGAAGAAAATAGTGTGTAGTTTGGGAGTGTTTTGTAAGTGTTTTACATGCATAAAACCAAAAAAGCCAAACTTATTGCCTTTGAGTAGATTCTGACTCACACCGACCCTATAAGACAGAGTAGAACTGCCCCACAGGGTTTCTAAGGAGCGGCTGGTGGATACGAACTGCTGATCTTTTGGTTAGCAGCTGTAGCTCTTAACTACCGTGCCACCAGGGCTCCTTTATACTATGCCTAGAAAGGTAAAATACATACTATATACTAAGACAAACATTTGACTGACACTAAATAAGAACCATATGCATCTGTTATGACTTACTTACAAATTTGACTTAAAGACAGACTTAGGAACGGATCTTGTCCATAACGTGGGGACTTCCTACAGCCACAGGGTGGATTTGGAGACCCAATGGACCCACTGTGAGTTGAACTTGGGCCAAGATTCCATTTATCACCTGGTCCTAATGAGCGTCTAACTGAGGGCCCTGATAGCCTTTCAGGTTCCCTGGTATTTGTGTCATTTCAATTACTGTCTCCAACAGCCCTCAAAAAGTCTGGGTATTACTCTTTATCTGTTGTACAATTACTCTGTTAAATGGTCTCAGGTCTCTTTGGGAAAGAATTGGAGGAACATGAATCCTGTATAGTTGGTGATGGTATTGTAGCGTGCTCTCTTAATCAATGATCCTGGAGTCTAAGAACTAGCTCAGGAAGATAACTCCCCATGAATAGCTTTTCCTGGCACCTTAGAGGTTACATTTCCTACAAGTTCTAGAAGGTGAATTTCCAGCAAGTTCTGCCTGTGGATACCACAGTGACTTCTCTGCCATCCAGTGAACCATGGCCATGCCCTCTTCAACACCTCTAGGGGTAGTAGCTTCTCCATACATCTGCTATTTCTATATTCTTTAGGGTTCTTTTTACTTCTTACTAGCCAATCATTTGTTACTCCAATCACCTGTTATAGTTAATAATTATTTATATTAAACTTTCCCTGTTCAAATTACTGTGTAGTATTCATCTCCTGATTGTAGCAGACTGACACAACTCTCAAGATTCACTCCTCACTTGTTTCCTCTGGTTCCCCCCAGACAAGGAAGCTAAAAGCAGGACTTGTAATTTTTTGGTTATGCTACTTCTTCCTGAGGAGGGACTACATTTCCCTGCCCTGCTCTTGTAATGATGCAATCTGATGATATTTATTGGTTTGGAGGCAGTGAGAAGAGGCGGGGGCACTTATTAAAGGAAGAAGCATCATTTTGTGAAGCACTTGCCTCAGGTGAGGTCTTTTCAGAGTTTGAAAAGATACTGAAGTCATAACCATCTAATGGCTTATGACATCCTCATTCACTTTTGCTATGGAAGCAGCCAGTGGAAAGAAACAATTTAAAACTGGGAAATTAGTATATTGTTTTTACTTGTACCTACAATAACAATATTGTCTGCTTTTGATTTCTATTAAAAAAATCAAACCAAACCCGTTGCATCAATTCAATTAAAGCAGTTTGAAACTTCATCAAACAGAGCTTTTACTTAATTTTCAGCACCTATGAGCTGCCGATATTTGACAAAGGCCCAAAGTCCATTAAATGGGGGAAAAGATAGTTTCTTTATCAAATGAGGCTGGCATGACTGGATATCCATCTGTAAAAAAATGAAACAGGACCCATACCTCACACCATACACAAAAACTAACTTAAAATGGATCAAAGATCTAAATATAAAATCTAAAACAATAAAGATCATGGAAGAAAAAACCAGGACAATGATAGGGGCCCTAATACATGGCATAAATAGTATACAAACCATAACCAACAGTGCAAAAACACCAAAAGAGAAACTAGATAACTGAGAGCCTCTAAAAATCAAACATGCTCATTAAAAGACTTCACCGAAAGAATAAAAAGAGAACCCATAGACTGGGAAGAAATTTTTGGTTACAATGTATCAGATAAGGATCTGATCTCTAAAATCTACAAGATACTGCAAGACCTCAACAACAAAAGGACAAATAATTCAATTAAAAAATGGGCAAAGGATATGAGCAGACACTTCACCAAAGAAGACATTCAAGCTGCTAACAGACACATGAGGAAATGCTCAGGATCACAAGCTATTAGAGAAATGCAAATTAAAACTACATTGAGATACCATCTCACCTGACAATACTGGCACTAATCCAAAAACCACAAAATAACAAATGTTGGAGAGGTTCTGGGGAGATTGGAACTCTTATGCACTGCTGGTGGGAATGTAAAACAGTATAGCCAATTTGGAAAACAATACGGGGCTTCCTTAAAAAGCTAGAAATAGAAATACCACACGATCCAGCAATCCCACTCCTTGGAATATATCCTAGAGAAATAAGAGCCATCACATGAATAGACATATGCACAACCACATTCATTGCAGCTCTATTCAGAATAGCAAAAAGACGGAAACAACCAAAACACCCATCAATAGATGAATGGATAAACAAATTATGGTACATACACACAATGGAATACTATGCAACAATAAAGAACAATGAGGAATCTGTGAAACATCTCACAATATGGATGAATCTGGAGGGCATTATGCTGAGTGAAATAAGTCAGTCACTAAAGGGCAAATATTGTATGAGACCACTGTTATAAGAACTCAAGAAAAGGTTTATACACAGCAAAAAGCATTCTTTGGTTACGACGGTGGAGGGGGAAGGGAAATTACTAGCTAAATAGATAAGTGTCAACTTCAGTGAAGGGAAGGACAACAGACAATACAGGGGAGGTCAGCACAACTGAACCAAAGGAAAACCATAGATGTTTCCTAAATACATCCAAACACTTTGAGGGACCGAGTAGCTGGCACTGGGGCCTGGGGACCATAGTCTTGGGGGACATCTAGGTCAATTGGCATAACGCAGTTTATAATGAAAATGTTCTACATCCCACTTTGGTGAGTAGCATCTGGGGTCTTCAAAACTTGCGAGTAGCCATCTAATATACATCTATTGGTCCCATCCCACCCGGAGCAAATGAGAACAAAGAAAATCAGAGACACTAGGAAAATACTAGCCCAAAGGACTAAAGGACCACATGAATCAGAGACTCCACCAGCCTGAGACCAGAAGAACTAGATGGTGCCCCCCCAAAAAACACCCAGCTACCACCAATGACCACCCTGACAGGTAATATGACAGTCCCAGACAGGGAAAGAGAAAAGCTTAGAACAGAATTCAAATTCACATAAAAAGACGAGGCTTTATGGTTTGACAGAGTCGGGAGGAACCCCCGAAACTATGATCCCCGGACACTCTGCTAACCCAGCACTGAAATCATTCCTGAAGCCCACTTTTCAGACAAAGATTAGACAGGCCTATGACACAAAAAATTATCACATATGAGGAACTTTCAATCAAATACATGAGACCAAATGGGCATTCCTATCCAAAGGCAGGACGAGAAGCCAGGAAGGGACAGCAACTAGAGGAAAGGATACAGGGAACCTGGGATGGAAAAGGGGAGAGTACTGTCACATTGTGGGTATTGCAACCAATGTTGCAAAGCAATGTGTGTATAAACTTTTGAATGAGAAATTAACTTGAACTGTAAACTTTCACCTAAAGCACAATTAAAAAAAAAAAAAGTTTTTGCAAGGTCTTTCAGTGAGAGGATGCTCTTCCCTATAAAGTGAAGGCTGCTTCTGCCTGTCTGGAGAATTTTGCAGAATCTAGAAATTGAAGATTCTCAGGCTCTTCTGCCCAAATAGCCCCATCCCGGCTCTCAGGGTTCTACTCATTTCCTATCAGGGCATAACTTTGACCTAGGAGACCTGCTGAGGCTGTGCAGTCAGTCTTCTTTGAAGCCCTTCTAACCCATTCAGTTAAATCCTAGGCCTGACTTTTAGCATAATCTGCCCTATGGCGGTGGGACATAATCTTCTCCTTAAATAGTGCCACTGAAGACTTCTGAATATCTATCATGCTCTCAGTAGATAATTGATACAACTTAACCTGTAGTTTTCTTCTTCAAGGCATTTTAAGCCATTAACAACAACCAGCCAACTCCATTCCTTATAATTACATGGCTACCATACTGTTCGAGAGCCTCCGCTACATACATAAGCCAATGCCTTACCTGATATCTGCACGTCATCCACCACTAGTGAGGTCTTAGAATTGTATTACTTCTGCATTCCAGGAGTTACTCAATTTAAGCCCTAGCCAAAACAAAACAAACCAAACAAACAAAAAAACCAAACCCTTTGCTGTCGAGTCAATTTCTACTCATAGCTATGAGGTCCTTATTGCCGTCCGATCGACATGATCCAATCACAGAATCCTATCCTGAATGTCTCATTCCATGGAGCGGCTGGTAGATTTGAACCGCCAACCTTTTGGGGAGCGGTCATAGCTCTTACACACTGTGCCACCAGGGCCCGAAGGATGGAAGAGAAGAGCATTTTTCTAAAGGTATCGGTTCCCCATTGTTCACTGGTTGTCCCACGGAGTACTAATGCCCACGCACTTCCAGGTGGGCGGGAGTACAGCCAGAGTAGGTTCCTACAGGTGTGCATTGAAGCCTTGGTTTCAGAGAAGCCTTTGCCTTAGAGAAGGGCAAACGGTGAGGTATATTGTGCCACTGAGTTAAGGTATTTCAAATTTACACTTGGATGAAGCCGATTATGGCAGCCACAGTTGAAGTAAAAAGATGGGTTGAGAGAAGTTGGGGCGGGCACAACAGATATGTGATACCGTGAACTAGGAGGAGGAAAGTGTTTTAAAATGGAGTTCTGGAGGTCGACAGGAGTCAGAGTATATAGAACCTTGTAAAAAAAAATTTGTAAGCTATGGTAAATCATTTGGATTTTATTCTAAGTACAAAAAACCATTGAAAAGGTTTTAAACAATGGTCTAAAGAGATCTCATTCAGATTTTTGAAAGATCACTCAATCAGCTGTGTAGAAAATGGATGGCTATGTGGTGCAGTGATTAAAGCAATCGACTGCTAACCAAAAGGTTGGTGGTTCCAAACCACCAGCGGCTCTGCGGGAGAAAGATGTGGCAGTCTGCTCACGTAGGGACTCACAGCCTATGAAACCCTATGAGGTTGCTATGTGCCAAAATCGACCTTTCGACAGTGTGTTTTTATGGGACAGGAGAGGAAGGAAGAGACCAATTAGAAAGCTACAAATCGGCATGGGATGTGGTAGTGGATGGAGGAAAAGCATTTGAGATGGAAAGAGATTTTGAATTTAAATCAGATTTGCTGATGAAGATTAGAGAAAGGGAGGGTTCAGAGATGATTCTTGGATTGTTGACTTAAGAGATACAGTTGCATTCAACGTAGAAAATGTCATACTCAAACTGCATATGAATGAAAAGCACGTATACCCTAAAGGACGGAATAAATGGGATGGGAACTCCTGACTGTGGTGGTACGTCCAGATAGCTCTTGTAGTACTCTCTGCACCTCTGTTGGTACGCACAGTAGTTGCTGGTTTGATGTAAACCCTTGTTGCCTTAGTTCTCACACTGGCTGTAAATATTATGGGAAGACCCTGTGGAGACTTACAGAACTCATCAAAGGAAAAAAAAAATTACTGACTTAAAATACAGAAACTACTCTGGTGTTTTGTTTTGCAACTGTTAAACAAGCTAACATTGTTTCTTTTACGTAACAGCACTAAAGGCATGTCAATGAAAATATTTTTAACTGCAAAAGTGCATTCCCTGAAATTTCTTTCATGCAGCACATAATAACGTTTGCAAAGACTGTCCTTGAATAACTTTCTCTTGCCTAATTAAATATCTTAGGTAGAGTCAATAAGACTTTTTTTTTTTTTTTTTTAAATAAATGCTCTATTAGGGCATGGTTTGTTAGACTTTCTGAATGCCCTGGATCATGTCCCAGTCTCATCCCACACTGAGAAAACGCTTGGCTCTTTGCATAAACGAGAAAGTTTAATTCTTGCTTCCTGCCCTGCTGGTGCAAGCTATATTATAAATATATTAAAATTTACACTGACCTGTGAAGACAAATGTTGCAAGGTATATTGTATATATCTAGAGTGTGGTCCGTAGGTTCTTACAAAAACCTGAGCGAGGGCCCCGCTGTAGTAGTTCTACATCTCTCAGGGTAACACTGTACCTGCACTAGTAGATTCTCCATGGAAAGGAGGAGAGTGGAAAGAGGGGGCTTGATTTCCTGAGCACTTACATATGCCAGACTTCCTGCTGGCAGGACTGCATAAAGGTTTTTGCTTTTTGTCCCTTTTATGCCTAGTTTGGAGCCCTGGAGGCACAGTGGTTAAGCGTTTGGCTGCTAACCAAAAGATCAGCACTTCAAATCCACCAGCTGCTCCTTAGAAACCACAAGGGCCAGTTCTACCCTGTCCTACGGGGTCGCTACGAATTTACTCCTATTCTTCCTTCAGATATCAATCATCTCATAGTGAACCTGTAGGACCTAGTAGAACTGCCCCAGAGGGTTTCCAAGACTGTAAATCTTTATGGAAGCAGACTGCCACATCTTTCTCCCACGGAGCAGTTGGTGGGCTCAAACCACCAACCTTTCAGTTAGCAGCTGAGCATTTAACCACTGTGCCATCAGGGTTCCTAGGGTCAGCCCACTACACAGGATTAAAACTTAGATCTGTATGACCATAAACTGAAATTCTTAACCAAGCATTTGTTCAATATTTACTAAGCATCTGTTATGTGCAAGCGCTGTGCCAAATACTGTGGAGACAGTGGTGAGCAAAGCTGGTCGGCGACCTGCCCTCATGAGAAGGTGGGTTAGTTGGGGAGGTAGACATCAGTAGAATAATCACACAAAGACGTTTCAAATTGCAAGCATGATACATGCTATGAAGAGAGGTTCGTGGTGCTCTGAGAGTTTATGAGGGGAGATAGGGTCTTCAGACTGTGGCCTTTCAGAAGCAGATCACCAGGTCTCACTTCCGAGCCACCTCTGAATGGGTTTGAACCACCAAACTCTCCTTTAGACCAGCGCTTCACCGTTTTGTGCCACCCAGGGACTCCATATTGTAAATGTCTGGAAAGAATAACTGTTAGAATTTTTGTTAGACATTTAACAGAAATTATCTTCTTTAATTCTAACTCTGTGATGTTGAGTACTGTATATCCTTATTTTACAGGCGAGGAAGCAGACACAAGGAGGTTAAAAAATTTGCCCAAATTATATGGTCAAAGTAAAAAATATCATAGGGATAATATTTTTGAAATGTTTTTAGATGTGTTTTCATATTCTGAATCTCTTATTGTCCTGGGGCACCTCATCCACTGAAACAATAGTTTCAGTGTTTCAGGAGGAAGGACAGATACAAATTAAAACAACGAAGCAACTGTCAAATAGGATTGTTGAGTCTCTAGCATCGGATTAATCTTGAAAACTTGGTTTTGTCAAGGGAGGAAGAGTTTTAAAAAATTCTTTCAGCATGTCCTAACTTATCAAGAAGCAGGCCTGGTGGTTGTCAAGGTTTTCCTAATAGAAAGAACACAGAAGATATGAAAATAGATCCTTGCCATAATGGAAGATGGAGGGGAAAGCAGGCAACTTCTTGCCCGTCAATTATGGGAAAGAGGAAATAGATGACAGTAATTTTTTTTTTTAATGAAAGCAAGCATTAAGAATCTACTAACCTGAGGTCAGGGGCCCCGGTGGCACAGTGGCTAAGCACTTTGCTCTCAATCAAAAGGTTGGTCGTTAGAGCCCACCGGCCACTCTGTGGGAGAAAGATGTGGCAGTCTGCTTCTGTAAAGGTTTGCGGCCTTGGAAACCCTATGGGGCAGTTCTACTCTGTCCTACAGGGTTACTGTGAGTTGGAACCGACTTGACGTCGACGGGTGGGTAACCTGAGTTCTTGCCTCAACTCGTACCCTATCTATTTTCAGCTTTTACAAAACCTACCTCTGTGTTGTGAGGAATAACATTTGATGGAGTTTTAATGGCTTCCCACTAACTTGGGATAAAATCTTAACTCCTTATCATAGCCTATAAAGCCTTTCATGATTTTGCTCCTGTGTGTATTTTTACATAAAATAAACCCAGTCGTAGTGGCTTATTTTTTCCCATTAGTCCAAAGGCAAGCTGTCCAGGGCTGATGCAACAACTTGAGGAAATTATAAAAGACTTCTCGCACCCTACTTTGTGGGTACACAGTGTAGCCTTGGCGTCAGAGAAGCCTTTGCCATAGAGAAGGGCAAGAAGTGACGTATGCTGTACCACTGCCTTGAGGTATTTTAGGTTTACACCCGGGTGAAGGTGATTGTTGTAGCATTGGCTTCCATCAATAGTGTATGGCTTTTGTCTTACGTTGCCAGTGGCTGCTCCTTCTCTAGGGATTGTGTCCTCTTTTCAAAGAGGAATAAAGAAGGGAGAGAAATGGCAAACGGAAAATAACCATTTGCCATCAAATCAGTTTTGACTCATGACAACCCTACGTGTAAGAGTAAAACTGCTCCATAGGGCTTTCGATGGCTGAATTTTTGGAAGTAGATACCTCATCAGGCGTTACTTCTGAGGCACCTCTGGGTGGACTTCAACCTCCAAACTTTTGGTTAGCAGCCAAGTGCATTAACCATTTTCACCACTCAGAGACCGCAAAAGGTAAACGGTGCCTGCCAAATGGGTCAGTGACTTTTCACCAGGAAAACAACAATGTCCTTCCCAAAAGATCCACATGGTAGACTTCCACTTTCATCTCATTTCCCAGGAAGGGAGACATGGCCCCTTTAGCTGCAGGGAGCATAGGGTGGTAAATTTTTGAACTGTACACATTTCTTCATGTACCATGGAAAAGAAGGGAGAATGTATATTGGGAAGCAGCATCCACCATACCCACCACCTTCCAGCCTCATTGGAGATCATCCTTCCTCTGGCTTATTTACCAGGATTTAGCACATTGGCCTTTCTGTTTCTTGATTATGGCCAAGCTCTTTTCTACCTCAAGGTTTTTGCACTTACAGTCCTCTCTGCCTTGAATGTTTTCTCTAGCTTTTCCAGTGGCTGGCAGCATCATGTCCTTAGGTCTCTGCTCAAATGTCCCCTCTTCACAAAAATCATTTTTGACATCTCCTTCCCCCAATCTAAAGTAGTTACTCTTACCTACTCTCTTCCACAGTAAGTTTCCATTTCCTTCATCACACTTTTCATAATCTGGAATTTCTAGTTAGTTTACTTAATTGGCTTCTCTCCTTTAGAAATTAAGCTTCATGAGAGCAGGACCTTGTCCATCTTGTTCACAACATACCCCTGGCACCTAGTACAGTGCCTGGTAAATAGTAAGTACTCGAGAAATATTTGTTGGATAATTAAATGAATGGAAAAAGAAGGAAAGTTGGGATTCTTAATTATTTTTAATGGAAACCCTGGTGACATAGTGGTTAAGTGCTATGGCTGCTAACCAAAAGGTCAGCAGTTCAAATTCACCAGGCACTCCTTGGAAATTCTATGGAGGCAGTTCTATTCTGTTCTATAAGGTCAATATGAGTCTGAATGGACTCAACAGCAAAGGGGTTGGTTTTTTGGACCAGTTCCAATAAACACTTACATCCCTTTCCCATTTAAAAATATTCATTTCTTAGTATCTTTAAAGTTAGTTACGTGCTTACTTTAAAAAAAAAAAAAGCTCGCTTCTCTTAAGTTATGATGTGTCACATTCACCTAATTTGGGATGTGGGTAAATTGACTTTAAGATCTTCCAGATAGTGTTTCAGTTCTGCCCAGGAGCTGGTTGCAGCATAGAAACTTACTACACTCTAGAGGACTTGGGAGTACACGTCCCTTGAAGGGAGGAAACTAGAGAACTGAGCCAAGCGTGGTACAGTCCTGGTGCCATGGAGTTGCCAGTTTAAACTAAGTCCACTCTAGCCTCCCCTTAAGGAATGTGTAGTTAGAAGGCGAGGGCCTGAGGAGCTTCCTATGAGAGCTTCTGTTGCTCTCTTTCTTTGATCAGATGCTTTGTGACTAACTGCTTTACTTTTTTGTCTCTAATCACTGACTTGTCCTGCCTTGAGGCTCTGGTCCATCTGAATTCAACCTTGCAACAGAGCCTGCTTAATATATTTCCGGTTTAAGTAGAGATTAAGAGCTGTCAGCCACAGTGAGAGTAAAGTTTATCAAACCAGAAGAACTGAGTTCAGTTATTTATTTTTAAAAAGCAAGCAGATATGTATATATCTTTATTGTGCTTTAAGTGAAAGTTTACAACTCTAGTTTCTCATACAAACATACACACACTGTTATGTCACCCTGGTTGCTCTCTCTGTAATGTGACAGCACACTCCTCCTTTCTACCCTGGATTTCCTGAGTCCATTCAACCAGCTCCTGTCCCTTTCTGCCTTCTCATCTTGCCTCCGGATAGGAGCTGCCCATGTATCTAATTGAACTAAGAAGCATACTCTTCACGAGTATCATTTTATATCTTATAGTCCAGTCTAATTTTTGTTTGAAGAGTTGGCTTCGGGAATGGTTTTAGTTCTGGGTTAACAGAGAGTGCAGGGGCCACATCTTCCGGTGTTCCTCCAGGCTCAGTAAGAGCGTTAAGTCTGGTCTTTTTACTATACTTTGAGTTCTGCACCCCACTTTTCTCCTGGTCTGTCAGGGACTCTCTGTTGTGTTCCCTGTCAGGGTGGTCATTGGTGGTAGCTGAGCACCATCTAGTTCTTCCGGTCTCAGGCTGATGGAGTCTCTGATTTATGTGGACCTTGCTGTCTCTTGGGCTAATATTTTCCTTGAGTCTTTGGTGTTCTTCATTCTCTTTTGTTCCAGGTGGGTTCAGACCAACTGATGCATCTTAAGATGGTCACTTGCTGGCTTTTAAAACCCTAGACACTACTAACCAAAGTAGAATGCAGGACATTTTCTTAATAAACTTTGTTATGCCAATTGACCTAGATGTCCCCTGAAAACATGGTCTCTAGACCCCTGTTCCTCAAAGTCTTTGGTTGTATTCAGGAAACTTCTTAGCTTTTGGTTTAGTCCAGTTGTACTGACTTCCCCTGTATTGTGTGTTTTCCTTCCCTTAACCTAAGATAATTCTTATCCACTACCTAGTTAGTGAATACCCCCTCCCTCCCTTCCCACCCCATAACCATCAAAGAATATTTTCTTCTGTGTTTAAACCTTTTCTTGAGTTCTTACAACAGTGGTCTCATACAGTATTTGTCCTTTTGCAACTGATTTCACTCAGGATAATGCCTTCCAGATTCCTCCATGTTTCTCAGAGTCATCATTGTTCTTTATTGTTGTGTAGTAGCTCATTGTGCCAAAGTACCATACTTTGTTTATCCATTCGTCCATTGATGGGCACCTGTGTTGTTTCCATCGTTTTAAAACCAAAACCAAAGCCAAACTCACTGCTGTAAAGTTGATTCCGACTCATAGCAACCCTGCCGCACAGGGTTTCCAAAGAGCGCCTGGTGGATTTAAACTGCCGATCTTTTGATTATCAGCTGTAGCTCCTAACCGCTATGCCACCAGGGTTTTGTTTTAAAAGCAAGCAGTTTATAATTCAGGGTGTGGCCCCCCATTGCAGCTTCAGGCTCTATGACTAGCTCACAGATTATTTTACTCCATGTTTTTTTTTTTAATTTTTTATTGTGATACAGGTGAAAGTTTACAGAGCAAATGAGTTTCCCATTGAACAGTTAATACACAAATCGTTCTGTGACATTGGTTGCCAACTCCAACACTCTCCCCGTCTCCCTCCCAGATTCCCTGTTTCCATTCTTCCGGTTTTCCTGTCTCTTCATGCCTTCTCATCATTGCTTTTGGGCTGGTGTGCCCACCACTCTAGTATACATGATTGAACTATGATGCATGGCCCTCATGTTGGCTGTATAGACCTATCTAATCTTTGGCTAAAGGGTGAACTGCAGGAGTGACTTCAGTACTCAGTTAAAAGGGGGTCTGTGCCATACTCTCGAGGTTTCTCCAATCTCTTTCAGACCAGCAAGCCCTGCCTTTTTTTTGTGAGTTTAAATTTTGTTCTACATTTTTCTCCAGCTCTGACTGGGAGCCTGGTGATCCCTGCCAGAGTAGTTGGTGGTGGTAACCAGGTACCATCTAGTTGTTCTGGGCTGTCTGGTGGAGGCTGTGGTAGTTGTGATCCATTAGCCCTTTGGACTAATCTTTTTCTTGTGTCTAGGGTCTTCGGCATTCTCCTTTGCTCCAGCTGGGATGGGACCAGTAATCTATCTTAGACTGCCACACACAGGTTTTTAAAACCCTAGTGGCTACTCACCACAGTGGGATGTGGAATATTTTCTTTATAAACTATATTATGACAATTGAGTTAGATGTCCCCTGAGACCTTGGTCCCCAGCCCAATACCTCAGTCTCTCAGGGAGGTTCACAGGTTTTCAATGGCCACACCCCAGGAAGTCTTGTGCTTTAGCAATTGCAGCGAACAGTTTGGTAACGCAGAGAAAGAAAAAACTCAGGTACTCCGATTACAAGTGTCTTTTCCTCGTCCCATAACCGCGATTTATTCAAGTATGACTAGGAAGCGCCTGATTCTACTACATCATCCGCCTGTATTTTTCTGTAGAAAAAAAGAAATGGCAACGAATTTCCCTCCATTCCCCTTTCTTTCTTTCTCCCTGTTTTCTGTTTGAGTTCCCGGTCTTCCATCATTTCTTCTTTTTTTTTAAGCTTTCCTGCTATCACCCTCTGCCTAGCTGCCCTCCATAGCCTGCGCAGCGGGAGAGGTCGGAGAAGGAGGGCGCGGAGGAGCCCGCTCAGCCTTTGCTTTGCGGCGCCGCCGTAAAGTGCCGTCACGCACTGGTGACATTACGGAGGCCTGGGTTCTCGCTCCGCCGGCTGCTGGTGTTGGGTCAGCCGGCATCCGTCGGTGCCCTGGTTCCCCTTGTCGCACTGGAAGAGGAGCTGTACTGTTGTTTTGGAAGGGCTCCTGGTCTGTGTTTTTTTTAATGAGCTAGACGTTACAACTCACTCTCAGGAACGGGAGGGCGGCTGGGTCCTACTGCCCGCTGGATGCTCGGGGCTCGGGACTGTAGGGCGGGCCCAGGCTGCAGCTCACTCTAAGGGCGACGGAGCCCCGCGAAGCCGCCCGCGGGGCGGTGATGGCCGGACGCGTCCTGGGAAAAGCTTTAGTCACCGTGTCTCTCTCTGTGGCTTTGGCTTCTGTGAGTGTCAGGTCCCTGGGCTGCCGCAGCATTCCAGCTTACAGGTATTCCCCCTCCTAGCGTCGGCTCCTCCTCCGAGGTCTTGGAGTTGGGGGTGGGAACCAGCTTCCTTTTGGCCTGGTGGGTTCCTTGGATTTTGCTTGCGTCCAGATTTTTATGGCTGTACACAAATTTGTGGGAAGAGTCCCAAATGTTTTATATGCCTTTTGAGGGAAATTAGTGGCGGGGACCTTTCTCGATTTGTGATACTGAAATTTGTCCTCGACCATAAGTCACCAGCATTCTGTTTAAATAGCACCTGTTTGGGTGTGGTGTCCCGTGCCATTTTTTCTTTCTGGTTAATAGTTAAACCATTTTTATTAAAACTTATACATGAAAATAGTTAAATTCGAGCAGTATAAATGGTGTAAAATGCCTCTATTTTCCAGAGTAGTTAATATGTTTATACCTATTTTTCTCGACTTGCCACCTCTGTAAATTGAGGGATTTATAGGGTCGCTATGAGTCGAAATCGACTCGACGGCACTGCGTTTGGTTTTTTTTTTTTTTATGGTTTATCACACTACCTCTTACTTTCATTTTCTTTAAGTTTTTATTCTTTAAGTACATTGTTTAGTAAAACCAGACAATGTGCTAGGTTTTAGGAGGTTGCTTGTAAGAACCGTTTCGTTTTTACTTTTTCTTGGCCCCTCATGTTTGCTTTTGGTGCACTGAATTTTCTTCTGTTTTTTCCAGTCCCCCTTTTCTGGAACTCCTGTTAGCTGTTGGACCTTCGTATAGAGCCTCCGTTTCTCTCTTTCTCTTTTTCCATTGGTTTATCTTTTTTTCACTATGCTCTAGAGATTTTCCTCAACTTTATCTTCCAAGATTTCTAATTCAGACTTCAGTCCTGTGCATTCTGTTGGTCAGTCTCTTTTATTGAATTTCAAATTTTGGCAAAATTTTTTTCACTGATTCCTCTTTTTAATAGCAACCTTGCCTTATATCGTGGCTATAAAAAGCCTCTGAATCTTTACAGATAGTAGTGCAAGTAAAATTTATCTCTTCTATTTCCGGGATCATCTGTTTGTTTTGAGTCAGTGGTTCTATTACTTTTGGTCCTTCTTTTTCCTTCTGTTGCTTTTTCTCAAACATCTGGTGGTGGCTGCGTGTCCATTTAAATTCTGATTAATGTAGGCGTAGGCATTCTTTTTTTACATGGGAAGGCTGGTTATTAGTTCTGTGTAAGAGGTCTGTAGACTGAAAGTTTTCAGTTGAAGGTGTGTGAGCAGGTGGTTCCAGTTTTACACTAGGATTGAACAATTTCTCAGGTGAGCAAAGCTGCCTTAATGTTATTTCCTCAGTGTGAGTTGTAGAGTTATTAAGCCTGAATTTCTGCTATTTTCTGAACACCAATATTTCCAGTAGAGTTCCTAGCCCTTCAGTTTCTTTAAGAATAAACTTTTGGCTTTGTCCTGGGGGTAAACATAAGTATTGCCTTTTGTGTTTGAAGGGTGGGAGGAAGAAGGACAGAGTAATTTCCATGGTTATTGTCCTACTGGCCCACTTAATGACCTTTGGGCTGACTGACTTCAAGCTTGAAATCTCTCAGTGCTTCTCTTGTGGGAATGTCATGGCGTCCTCATCCCTTTGGGTGTGTTTTCAAATACATTTTTTCCTGCTTTGATTTGTAGGTCAACATGATTTTATCCACTTTCTATCTCCCTAAATTTGTTTAAAATATCTCATTAACTGGTGGTGTCCTATCCTCTCTTTTCTGCTGTGAATTTATTTCCTTTTGTACATCTTTATCTCTTTTCACTGGGATATGAGGAGGGAAAGAAGAAACACATGCTTTCTGGAAGTCACTAATGCTGTTTTTGATACAGGCCACCAGAACAATATAAAACAGCTTGACAGTTATTTTTTATTTTTATAATGCTGAGACGTGTAGGTGAAGTGAGGTATATTCCATAACCAGGGACTGTTACTGGCTTGGAAGAAAAAGCCAAAAGTTAAGTCAGCAGCTATGTGTTGAGTACCTGGTATCTTGTATTTCAAGGCCTCCTCAGAGAGACAAATGAAATATATCATAAAAAAGTTACCATTCTATAATAATATAGGCAAATCCAGAAAGTGATACTTATGCAATTTTTTTTTTGAGTAGAAAATTGCAAATGTCTTTTCTAGAAAAAATGGTAGCATGTAAATATGTAGTGAGTACTTCAAGTTTTCCAACAGGATTTTTCAGTGGCATGTGTACAACATCGTATATTTTATTGCCGTGAATATGTGTAAACATCTGAGTGAGCTTAAAATGAAGTAGAGGTAGTATAGCATGTACCAGGAGCCTGGACTTTAGCGCCAGCTTGCATGTGTTTGAATCCTCATTCTGCTGTTATGAGTTGTGTGATCTTTGTAAAAGTTATTTGCCTCTCTGGGTCTTAGGAGCCGTGGTGTTGCAGTGGTTAAGTGCTTGGCTGCTAACCAGAAGGTTAGCAGTTTGAATCCACCAGCCACTCTGTAGGAGAAAGATGTGGCAGTTTGCTTCCATAAAGAGTTACAATCTTGGACACCCTATGGGGCGGTTCTGCTCTGTTCTTTAGATTGCTATGAGTCAAAATCCACTCGATGGCAGTGGGTTTAGTGTTTGGTTTTGGACCTTAGTGTTCCCATTTCTAAAATAAGTATAGTAGCACCTAGCTTAGTACTATAACAAAAGCTACCGCTAGTGGGTGGCTTTAAAAAACAGGAATTTATTGTTTCACAGTTCAGGGGTCTAGGGGCATGAATTCAGGGTGTAGCTCTAGGGGGAGATCTTTCTTTGTCTTTTTCAGCTTTTAGTAGCCTGGCAGTCTTTGGAGTTGCTGGGTTTGTAGTCTTTGTATGGTGTCTTCACCCTTTGCATGTGTCTGTGTGTCTATTCTGCTCTTATTATAACTCAGAAGTGATTAGGTTTAGGACCTACCCTACTCTGGTATGACTTATTAACATTGCAAAAGAAAACTGTTTCCCAAAGAATCACATCCACAGGTACAGGGATGAGGACTTTAATACATATTTTGGGGGTACACAGTTCATTCCATAACTACCTAATCTCAGAGTTGTTGCAAGGCTCCGATGAGTTAATATATTAAAGTTCTTAGAACAGTGTTTTGTACATAGCAAGTACTATATACATTTAACTATTATTATGGAACCCTGGTGGTGCAGTGGTTAAAAGTTCGGCTGCTAACCAAAAAGTCGGCAGTTAGAATCCACCAGCTGCTCCTTGGAAACCCTATGGGGCAGTTCTACTCTGGCTATGGTGATTATTGTATTTTCTTTAGTTTAGAGCATTATATCAGTATTGCATTTTGCCAGTCTTTGAAACTGGCTTTTGCTTTGTAAAATGAACTTTATCAGCTATTTAATTCGCACTTATCAGGCCAAATATATTTCTCGCATCTATTACATAATAGAAAAGCCTAGGCTGTGTATATATATATGATAAATACCATCGCTTTCATTCGTCTCATGTGTAAACAGTAGACAGATAGTAACATTAGTACTTCTTGATGTGGTAAGGTGCGTAGTTTTTGAATTTTTGTTTTTTTCCTTCCAAAGTTAAGTTTGTTTTGGAAAAGTAAGTAGGTAATCAGGTGTGTAAGTTTCTCTGTCAGAATAGGTAGCAGATTTGTGGAATTCCACATGCTTATTGATGTAATTTATTAATGTATCAGGGAACAAAGAGCCTCAAGTTAGTACTTAAGAAACATTTTGGTACCTGCTTGGGATAGAGTAGAACTGGATCAGTGTTCCTGTTGGGCATCTCGCAAACTACTAAACTTTACTCTCATTTTGTAATAGAATTCAGTCTGAGACTTGGGCGCCATATATAAAATTTTCATTCTTTTGGTACAGTGTTTATCATAAATTGTTATTAAAGTTATGCTGATCATAATATATGGTGCTTTCCACCTTTTCCTGTGACTGAAATAGTCTATTAAGTAATGTTGGAATTAATTGTTTTTTGAAAGTTAGGCAAAACTCAGCTGGAATTCAGCTGGTGTAACTTTTCCAAACGTTTATGTCTCTCCAAGCTTTCTATTTTGGGGGGCAATTTTGGTAACTTTGGTAATTTATTTATATTTTGTTAGATAATCATTATCTCTTAAATTTTCAAATTTGTCATAGAGTTGCATTTGTTGTCTTTTATTACTTTGTTAATTCACTTGTGACAGTTAATATAGCTTTTTTTTCTTTTTTTTTTGAGACTTGTTTTTAAGCTCCGTTAAGTTGGGTCTTGAGTAGCCTTTTCTCTAGTGCTAGATTAGCCCTACTCGTAGCCTTTCGAGTGTTGAATGAGGCCTGTCCAGTCAGAAATGCAGCATCTCTTGGTACCAAGTAAGCTCCAGTAATTGTTTAGCTCTGTGGCTGGCCTAGTAGCTGTTCTTTCCTTGATAATTGTTCTTTCCCAAGTAATTGTTTTTCTGCCATGGTTAGTCTTTGCTCAGCGTCTTGGAATCTGGTGTGTGTCTGCAACTTAGTATTTGTCCAAAAGTTCAAAAATACTAAAAAACAAATTTATGCATGTTTATGGAGTCCCTTCTCTTCATGGTTTCCTTCTCTTAGGTGTGCACAAATTGCAGTTGTGTCTGTAGTCCTGACCTCTGATATCTGACTCCTCAGCTTGCCACGATCAGTAGGTCCGTCTGTGCTGCCCTTTCCTTGCTACTTTCCAGAAAGTGCTTCTAGGAAAAAAGTCAGATAATCCTGTACTCATCTCATCAGTGTCCTTTCTCTCAGGGATCACACAGTGCTGTGCTGCCTGTTGTCCAGTATCTGAAAACAATTATTTTATATATTTTGTTCAGTTTTATAGTTGTTTATGTGGAAGGACTAGTCTGGTACTAGTTAGTCTTTAATGGTCAGAAGTGGAAGCCATTGGAAATGTATTCCTGCACATAGGCTTAAACGATCTGCTTTTACATTTCTTGTTGTAGTTGAATTCCATAGCAAAGTTCCATAACAAACTTTCCTATCCCAACAGGTAACACAAAAGTAAGGGTCTGTCCCCTTTCCCAACTAAAATAAATTCAGTAAGTAGGTTCTGATGAGATTTAACTATATTTAGAACATTTTTATGTTTGAAAATAATTTCTCACAGATTTTGGAGCTTTATGCAAATATGCATCAAATTTAAATTTTCTGATTTTTGAAAGTCTTTGAAATTGAAAAGTATGCTTTTGAGTCCTTGAACTAAATAGTAGTTTTTTTGTATTTATGTAACACATTTTTCCTTTTTTTCTTCCCAGAAACTCATTTTCATCCTGTTGGTTTCATCTTAATCCCATCATCATGTCAGATTCTAATGGTGCCAAAGGAAAGTCCCACTACAAGGCTCGGACATCTCCTTACCCAGGTTCAAAAGTTGAACGAAGCCAGGTTCCTAATGAGAAGGTGGACTGGCTTGTTGAGTGGCAAGAGTATAACCCTGTGGAATACACTGCAGTCTCTGTCTTGGCTGGACCCACATGGGCAGATCCTCAGATCAGGTGAGCAAATTAGTAGGCATTAGCTGTATGTAACAGAGCTGTATGTGTCTTACAGAGATATGTACATATAGTTGTTACGTATCTTACAGAGAAGATAGTGATTGTATTTGTAAGTTATCATTTTGACAACTGAAAAATTATTTTTATTTAGTGCTTGGCTTTGTTATAATTCAGTTTCCACATTTTACTTAAATTCTTGCCAAAGCTAGAAGCTAGGCAGCCAATGTTTATGTATTCTTTTGGGGGTTTTATGATAATCCTTTCAAACAGATAAATTTCTTTGGCTATAGAGTTTTTTGTTTTATGAAATAACAGGTAGTGGTATCTCTTTTCATTTGTTTGGTGGTGGTTATCAATAGAAAATCTTTTTGTAGTTATTTTCCAACATAGTTAGACTTGTGTTTGAAGCAGTGAAAATATTTTTCAAAACTTTTTTTCCTGTTAACCAAGAATGATAGAAAATTAATGCAGTGTGAAAAGGAATAGAGAGCAAGCGGGGAAAAAGAAAAGCAAGCAAAAATGTTTTGATTAAAGTCATAGAAGTGCTATGTTGATTCACATTTTATATTTGTGTTCCTTTTAATAATAAATGTAATAATTGGGGTTTTTTGTGTGTGTACTAACAATGAGTTAGGCTGCGTATTATGTGCTTTATAAGCGTTATTTATTCTTACAAGCATTCTGGAAGGTGGACACTATTGTTATTTCTACAAGGGGAAAAAAAAAGAAGGTACAGAAGTTTGTCACAGAGTTCGTCACTGGGATAGCTTGGACCTGAGTTGAGGCTGACATCAGAGTTCATGCTCTTAAGCATTCTGTTAAACTGCCGCCCTAATTTTAGAACACTTTGACAAGTTTGATTTAATTGGCAGGTTTATTGTAAACCATAGTCCTCTGAAGGCATTATTTAGTAAGTTAAATAATAAAAAAAACTGGTGGTTGAATCGATCCAGACTTAGTCAGTAGGCTGTTGAACATCGTTAACTTACTACTGTGCCATGATTTTGACCCAGAGTTTTTAATTCTATCCAAAGATGTGTTTGTAACTTTACTTGGATTATTAATCATGAAAATAACATTTGAAGAAATTATTTTAATTTTAAATGAGCTCCATTTCACCCTATTTATATATCCGTATACATATTTACACACACCTTAAGTTCAGTTAAAATTCATGATGTTTGCAGGACTGCTAGATAGCTTAAAGGAAGATTGAATATATTTTCTTTTTTTTTCATTCAGCTTATTTTTCAAAAGTTGAAATTATATTACCATCTAAATCAAATCTTCTTACTAATATTAATGTTTCAATTACAGCGTGGTTCATGCTTTTTAAACGGTAAATTTTTAGAGTCTCGAGAGCATTGTAACTCTGATTTTATAGTTTTGTGGTCTTTTACTGTTTAATTCTTTTTTATTTATATTAGATAGGTGGCAGATTGGCTAGAAGTCTTGAGAAAAGATCATCCAAATTGGGAATTATTCTCAAAACAGACCACAAATATTTTTATGTTCACATACTGGAATTAGAGCAAGAAAAAAAAGTGAAACCCATGTCAGAAAACTTCCCAGGCCATGAACTATTTAGTGCTGCACAACTCTTTATGCACTGTCAGTGTGGTTATGTCGATGATGTCAGAGTGGTGAGGAAAGTAGCTTATTTATATTATATCCATTTACTTTTTTTTTTTTAAGTTGAGGTAATACATAAATGTGGTAAAGTGGACATTTCTTAAGCATGCAGGTATAACTTAGTAAATTTTCACTTTGATCCAACTCTGTAAGTACTCCTCACACCAAGATCTAGTCTGTTTCCAATGTGTCTATATCATATTTATTATGCTGTTTGTAGGGTAAATTCACTGCTTTGATAAAATATTTTTGATAAAAATATTAATCAGTGCACATTTGAAGAAATTAAAATTACTTTGACTTGGTAGAAGCATTGAAAGGAATCTTATTTTTGGAACCACATAAGAACCAGTAGTTACCATTTTGTGCACACAGCCAATTCCTCTTTGCGAATACTAATGTAGGCTTTTTTTGTAGTGTGTAAGAGGAGCTCTGCTTTTTCCAGTACTCATTCCTAGAGGGGTTATTGAGTCCAATGATAATGCACATCCTTGGAAATTTTAAGATGGAAATTGTAAAAAAAAATAAAATTTTTTTTTCTTAGATGCTGTTTTGAAGGAGTAAGACGGGTTTGTAAATAAATACTAGCCTTTATATTAATTACTATTATAGGAATATATATTCTATCATTTTAAATAGCAGATTGATTGGCATTATTATGCTATTGGCAGTATTGAATCATTATTTTTTATTTGTATTGGTATTCTCCTTACAGTGAAAGTAACTTTTCTCCCAAGTTTAATGAGAAAGATGGGCATGTTCAGAGAAAGAGCCAGAATGGCCTGTATGAGATTGAAAATGGAAGACCTAGGTAGGTACTGTGGATGGAGCATCTTACAACAATGGGTCTTAATAAAATAGAAAAGATAATCAACATTTACCGAGTGCTTGTATGTGCCAGGCATTGTACAAAATAATTTATATATGTGATCCAATTAAATCTTGACAATAATTCTGTGAGTGGATATTTTTAGTTTCATTTTACAGGTAAAGAGAACGACTGTAATCTGTTTGTATACAGCTTATAAGTGGCGGAGGATCTTTTTGTAACTTCATCTTGAAGGGAGAGATAAATTAACAAGAGAGACTTGAAAATTATATCTCCGTAGTTCATTTGTTAAATGAAATAATACCTTAAAGTACCACCACCTATTTGTCAGTTTGTTGTAGTGTTATGGTTTGTGTGTTGCTATGATGCTGGAAGCTATGCCACTGGTATTTCACATGCCAGCAGGGTTACTGATGGTGGGCAGATTTCAGTGGAACTTTCAGACTAAGACAAAGAGGAAGAGACTGGCAATCCATTTCTGAAAATTAGCCATGAATAACTTATGGATAGTAGCAGAACATTGTAAGATTGGTAGAGGGTCAGTGAAAATGAGGGGAACCCTCTACGAGATGGATTGGGACATAGCTGCAACAATGGGCTCAAACATACCAACAATCGTGAAGGTGATGCAGGACTGGGCAGCGTTTTGTCCTGTTATGCATGAGGTCGCCATGTGTCAGAGCTTCTTCCCGTGGCAGCTAACAACAGTCTTAAAGTAAAAATTTATCTAAACACATAAGGATAAACCAAACCAAACCAAACAATAATTGAACATCAAAGTTCTTTCTATACTTTTAAAAATGAACTGTTGTAAAATTCCAGAATTATCCATTTTCCTTAAGAAGACATTTTAAAAGTTAGGAAGATATATAAAAGTTAAGTCTTTGCTGTCAGGTTGATTCTGAGCCATAGTGATCCTGTAGGACAGAGTAGAACTGCCCCATAGGGTAGTGGCAGACTGCCACATCTTTCTCCCATGGAGAGGCAGGTGGGTTTGAATCGCCAGCCTTTCAGTTAGCAGCCGAGCACTTAACCACTGTGCCACCAGGACTCCTCATATAAAAGTTAGCATGTCTCAAATAAAACAAAAGAAGGACCATAAATTTGTCATCATGGTAATCATCTTATAAAAATGTTGCAGTTTATGTTCTTAGTTCCCCTAGAACATTAGAATCATAGTGCTCCTGATCCCAATCTTGTCCTCCAGTTTTGCTTAAGTCTTCCTTTGGTCACAACTTACCTTTTTATGTTCTTTGCTGTTGAGCCTTCTAAAGTCAGATTCTCCTGGCATTTGACTTATTTCTTAGGTTATTTTCTGGGTAAAAGATATTTAAAAGATACTTACACATGTAAAAGAACAGACAACAAAGCCAAGATAACATGGTGTTTTAGTTAAGAGTATTTGACTAATAGAAACCAACTCTTAAATTTGCCCGAGCAAAATATGAAAATTATTCAAGGGCTGTAGGATTGTCTAAAGGAGCCCAAAGCACCAATGCAGCTAACTTTAGAAAAGAGTGGAATTGGAAATCCATCAGGACTATCTTTCTGTCTCATCCTGCTTTTCTCTGTATTTTGGCTTCATTTCTGTCTCTGCAAACAGCCTTATTTGCTTCTCAGGCTAAAGGATAGTCAATATGTCTATTCCACAGCTTTTAGCTTAGAAGTTACAGGTTTGGTTATCTATAAATCTGACAACACTCTCTTAGTATTGGCTTTGATCATTCATTTTCAGGGGTGTGTGGTTTTATGAAATAGCATAGTTGCTGCCCCTCCTCCTGTGGATTTGAAAAGTAGTATCGTCAGCTGGACAGGTGTTTTGTCTTTCTGTCTTTATTTGCAAGTCTTAATAAAACATTTCTGAATGTACTGGCAAGTAATATAAAAATTTATTCCTTCAATTTTAATAAGTCACAGGAACAGAATAAAAAGATGTTTCAGAAAGAAATTTTGACACATTTTCTTTCATATAGTGGGAGAATAAAAGATACAGTATTACTGTAAGGTTACAGTTTAGAACATTTAACTGGTATGTGATAAAAATTGAACATTTGAAGACTTAACTGGAAGAAAATTACTTAGGGATGAGTGGCGATATATTTAGCTAACAAACTTTTTAGTATTGGGTTATGACATTAAATTAAATACTAAGTTAATATTTTTATAAAATTGCTTTTTCTTAAAATTCATGTTTTAATATACTTGAACTCTATGAAATGGTAAATAATACACCTACTTGTCACTTATTCGGAAGCCCTGGTGGCGTAGTGGTTAAGAGCTACAGCTGCTAACCAACAGGTCAGCAGTTCAAATCTGCCAGGCACTCCTTGGAAACTCTATGGGGCAGTTCTACTCTGTCCTATAGGGTCACTATGAGTCGGAATCGACTCAACGGCAGTGGGCTTGGGCTCGTCACTTATTGACTATCTCGTTATCCGACATTTCGCATTTACAACAATAAAAGAATTTTATTATCTGACTGTTTTGTGCATTAATAACATGTGTCTGGCAGTAATGAACACTGAGGTGCAAGATGAGAGTACCACTGGCTGTGATGGTAAGGTTATGTGCCAGCTTGGCCAGACCATGATTCTCAGTGTTTGGCAGTTATGTAATAACGTAGTCATCCTCCATTTTGTGATCTGATGTGGTCATCCTACATGTTTGTATAACACCAGTTTTCACTTAATGACCTGGTCTTCGAAACCTATCTATGTCAATAAGTGAGGAATGAGTATATTAATATTTTATGATATGCTATAACATATATATTACTGATAATAAAAATCCAATACCCTGTGGGGAAAAATAGACTTAAAAATGTAACAGAAAGATTTTTAATGGGGAGAATTGGAGAGTAGAATAGGGAAAGACAATGAGAAAGTGAAGAGAATTGTGGGTATCCTGAAAAATAGTCACTGTTGCAGAGACAGATGATGAGGCACAAAGCATTTCATCCTCCAAATATTAAGAGTCCAGTACGGTTCTAGTTTGAATTTAGAAGTGTAGTAAAAACTGAAACAAATTCTTTTATTGTAGAAGAACTTTAGAAATGGATTTAGTGCCAGATATGTGATAGTACCACTGAATTTGTAAGGTGAGATTGGTATCCTCTTACTGTTCTTACTGCCGTCTTTTGGGACATATAAAGTTGGATTAAAAAAGATGAACACATTTAACTTTTTTTTTTCCCCCCAGAAATCCTGCAGGACGGACAGGACTGGTTGGCCGGGGGCTTTTGGGGCGATGGGGCCCAAATCATGCTGCAGATCCCATCATAACCAGGTAAGAACCAAATGAAATATTTCAGGAGCAAAGAGCTAAGTGATCAGAAAGATACAGACTGTAGCCATACACACAGACACACACAACACACACACACACACACAGACACACACACACATACACATCTATACTTTAGAGGGGTTTTATGCAAATAAATTATAGTGATGTAACTATAAAGGTGTAATTTTATATTGTATGAGAGTTAGGCGTCATCAAATAAAGTTAATTCACCAGATATTTATCAAGCATCTATTTGTTCGCAGCACTGAGCAGGTTCTTTGGAGGATGTAAAAACAATACAAGAATCTTAAGTTTTGGCTCTCTGTAATTGAAGAGCTATGGCTTCATTTGGAAGATGGAAAATATGAAATAAAACATGTCACATATGATCAAGTAAAATACCTTGGCGGATTGGAAGTGGAGAATGACAAACTGGAGCACCCAATGAAGGCATCATGAAGGAGGTTGACTTGAGCCAAGCATGAATCTTTGATAGGGGGACAGGAGGAGGTTTGAGCTTTGAGGGACAGTGAAAAGATCAGCTTGGTTGAAACAGAAGATTCCTGTAGGAGAGTAGCAGGTGACAAATTTAAAATTAATTCTGTGGAAAATGTTAAATGCCAAAGTTAAGGAGTGTGAACTAGAGCCATTGAAGGTTTCAGAACAGGGGAAAGGCATTCTTTCCTTACAGACTGGTAAACCAAATCATGCTCAGAAGGTCCCTAGTGAGCATAAATCAGAATAAAGAAAAGAAGGTAGGTGAATCTTAGGTTTAGATGGACTTAGCCATCTCTATCAGAATCATCTTTCTAATACATCTAGAATATTCTGTCTTTTTCTTTGTTTTGTTTGAAGATTTTTAAGATTTCTTCACTGACCAGCTCCCTTCCCACATGTAATCGTCCCTTTTGTTTTTTAGATAATGCATAAACCCTCAATATTGTTACTTTTTTTTTTTTTAGTTTTAATAATTTAGGAGCTTTCCTTTCCTTTTTTTTTTTTTCTTTCCTATGAGATTTTGTTTTTCTCTATCTAATAAAACAAAACAAAACAAAACAAAATTTCATAGTTTAGGAAGTTAATACCTCTTGTTTTTAAGTTACTGGGAGAGGTACCTATATTTCACCCTGTTTTATTCTCTTCCTTGCATTATCACTTCCTCTGCCAAAATGGAGCTTTATCTCTCACTCCAAATTTTATCTTCCTTCCTTTCCTCCCTTCCTCTCTTCATTCCTTCTATCCACTTACCTTCCTACTTATCTGTCTACCTACCTGTCTGTCTAAAATTCCTGTAGAAACTTTGTGCTTTAAATGTTATGGGAAGAGTTAAAATATTGTTGTGGATGACCTTAAGTCATAAATACTAATGGCAGTATCATTTTCTTTGCAGTTTTGGTGAGGCTGACTAAAGACAGGAGGGTGTGAAATACATGAATACTAGTAAGGGGGTAAGCAGCAGAAAAGGAAAGCCAGAGACTTGAAAGTTAGCATCTAATTAGCTTATCTTTTTTTTTTTTTTTTAATGTATGGTGGACCAAATAGTAGCTGGGAGTGTATGTGGTGATTATGTGTCAAATTGTTTTGAAATTGTAAACCTTAAAGAGACCTTGAGTTTGAACTCTGTCATTATACAGATGAGAAAACTAAAGGTGTAGAGATGGCCCAGGGCAATACAAAGCCCGTAACTGACAGAGTCTAGCTTTAAATTGTACTCTGCAGTTGACGTTCTTTCTACTCTCCTGTGCTATGTCAGTAATGCATATATTAATTGATGAGTTCTTCTAAGTAGATTTAAAAAAACCTCTCTGCTGCCCAGTTGATTCTGACTCATAGTGACCCCATAGGGTTTCCAAGGCTGTAAATCTCTAGGGAAGCAGACTGCTGCACCTTTCTTCCAAGGAGCTGCTGGTGGTTTCGAATCGCCGACCTTCCAGTTAGCAGTCGGTCGTTTTAACCACTGTGACACCAGGGCTCCTTTCTAAGTGGATTTGTGGCAGTGAAAATGTTAGGAAGAGAAGAATGAAGATATTGAAAGAAGAGTCAACAAGACTAAATGGACTTTTAAAAATATCTGTCTACTTGAGGCACTCTGCTAGGTGCTATTTTTTTTCATTTGATTCTCACATCTCTTCTGATTAGTTATTAACTAACTATAGATATGAAAATGGAGACTTACTGGGGTTAAGTGACTTCCTGAAATTTTGTAGATTTGAAATTTGAATCAGGGATATGTGGCTCCAGATACTGTGCTTTTTCCTTTATATTTGTATCTCACTAGTGAGTAATAAGTCACAAGAATCACCTAGGTGCTTTTTTTTTTTTTCACCTATAAACTTTTAAAGCAAAGATTCTGCCTCCTTTTCTTTGAGGTACTTTATGGTTCAAAATGCATTATACAGTGCACAATTTTACATGCTTTCTTGTTTAGAAACTCTGGGACAAATGTTAAATTTTTAGATTCCCAGGCACCTTTCCTAGAGATTTCCCATGTACAGTTATCTGAAGTTCCTTTAAATCCTTTGAAGTCAAAATGAGATAGGAAGTGTTAATATATTACTGTGAATTAAACTCAAGTCAAAAAATTAATATTTTTTTTCAGTTTTGCATAGACAGTAAGGTATAGCCATCAGAATTGGGAAGGGAATATCGGTAGGGCATAGGAATATCGTTGATATTTAATAAATCATAAATAATTAAAACGATGTATTACTTCTGTTATATCAAGAAATTTTGTTTTTAATTTGGTGATAATGTATTTGGTACTAATTTGATATAAGAAATTACTGTGCTTAAAGTCCTTAAATGAGCCCTTTCAGGATAAAGGTGGGAGCATGTAAACATGATGTAGAGGGTCTTCATCATTTCTCTGCTCCTGCCTTCTTTCCCTGCTGTGTCTCTCTATGAACAGCTGAAGCTTCTCTTCCTGTGGTCTAGCCATGACTGACTGGCTGACTGACTGGATGAACAGCAAGGCTCTGTGTTAGTCTTTGTTTTCCCAGCTCCTTGCGTGTGATGTGTGTAGATGCAGTGTGTGGAGCCATCATTTGCCTTCTTACCTCTCTTTCTGTCTAATTAGAGTAAACATTCAGATTTGTTTGCTTTAAGTAAATAGTATAGTAATTAGAGCACAGATTTTGAAACCCGATTACCTGGGTTCACATCTCAGCTATACCACTTATTAGCTATGCAATCTTGGGCAAGTTAACTTTTCTGTGTCTCGATCTCTGTATCTGTAAAATGGAGGTAATGTAACTACTTTATAGAATTGTTTTGAGGCTTAAATGGGTAAATATATTAAAATGCTTAGAACAATGTCAGATACAAAATAATACAACCTGTCCTCTCTCCATTCTCACTGTCTCTGCCTTCAGTCCTGCCCTCATCTTTCACCTGGAATATGGTAACAGCCTCCTAGCTGATCTTCTTGCTTCCAGTCTTGCTTTCCTCCAGAGTAATCTCCATGCTTCTGTCAAAGTGAGTGAGCATTCTAAGATACAAATTAGTCATGGCTTTACCCTACTTAAAAATATTCTCTGGCCCTCTAAGCAGATGAATTTGATGAATTCTGTCATATAAGCTCTTTGCTTACTTCTCTAGCCTAATCTCATCTCTTTTTTTCTTACTGATGTCCACAGTGCCAGATTTCAGTTTCTTGAACATGGTATCTTTCTTTTTTTTGGCATAGAACTGAATTAAAAAAAGAAAAATTACTGTTGTTGAAAATATACACAGCAGCACATATACCAACTCAGCAATTTCTGCATGTACAATTCAGTGACATTGATAGTACTCTTCAAATTGTGCTACAGTCCTCACCCTCTTTTCCAGATCCTTCCTTCCCATGTTAACATAAACTCACTGCCCTCTAAGCTTCCTGTCTATCCTTTCTGAGTTACTGTTGTCAGTTTGATCCTGTGTAGATAGTTCTTTAAAAGACCACAATGCTCAAGGCAGATGTTCTTTACTAATTAAGCTAAACTATGGTTTGGGTTAAAGAAGACTTCAGGGGATATTTTTGCTGTAAGGTTTAAAGATTATTTCAGGGCAGTAGTTTCAGAGGTTCATCCAGTCATAGTGGCCCCCGAAAGTCTGGATTCCATGAAACTTTGAAATTCTGTTGAATACTATGTTGTTTTATAGCTTTGTTTCTTGCTTATGTTTTTCCTGTCTGGCATCCTTAAAAACAGATGTCGTCTTGTACTAATTATTCTTTCATTTCTGTCTACATATTCATCAAACTGTCCCAATATCTTATAATTTATTCACTTACATATGTAGCCCCATTGCTAGATTAGGGTCTCTTTCAGGAGAGGAATTACGAATTAGATATGGTAGTCAGCCTATATAAAGAAATTTCAAAGCTCTGATATTCAAACCAGTATATTTCATTGAGTCTCATAGAGTGATGATTAGATCATAGACTTTATTATTTGATTTAGTATTGAAAACTCAAAATTTTTATCTTTGCCTAAGAGACTATTAGAACAGTTGTTAAATTGTAGGGGAGGGGTGGATGTGGTAGTTGGGGGTGTATGTGGTGGGGGATAAGGAAGGAGAAGAGATTTATTAACACTCTGGGAAAGAGGCTGTGTTAGAAAAAGTGTATTCTAAAATTAACATTGCCTTAATACTTTTTAAAAACTGTATTGTGTAACTTAATTCAAAATATAAAATTAAATAATATAGTGAGATTTTTGTTTATTAGAAGAGGGGCATAAAGATTGAGAGGTACTGCGTTTGAGGGCAGCTGAACCTGTATCATATAATCTACTTTTCTGATGATGACACAAAATGAACTGTTACAAGCATGTATTATTTGGGCTTTTTACCACCTTAAAATCTTAAAGACCTTTTTTTTTTTTTTAACTTTTATGATCCTTCCTTTAAATTCTGTTCTGCTTAGAAAAAAATTTTTTGATTGTTCTTTAAGTAGTAAAAACTATTTACATTCTGAATTTTCATTACAAAGATGGTTTGTAACTGGGCTAACTAGAATATTTCTAATAAAAAAGTAGTTTTTGTAAAACTGTCTGATTTGAGGTAAATTTATGTATACTCAGAAAAATAGATCTTTGTCTCAAGCTTGAGCTAGAACCTTGGTTTTTGTTCTAAATTCATTATGATCTTACATTGCTATTTACAGGTGGAAGAGGGATAGTAGTGGTAATAAAATCACCAACCCTGTTTCTGGAAAAAATATTTTACAGTTTGTTGCAATAAAAAGGAAAGACTGTGGAGAATGGGCAATCCCTGGGGTAAGCATAAAATTAAAATTAATATTTTAAGTTCTAAGTTGCTTTATTTACTATAAGCTTACTGTGTGTAGATTTTTCCTACTTCATTTATCCTCCATTCCTTCGCACTTCAGTTTAGTAATTATTTTGTCTTTCGTTGTTATAATGAGGTGTCATTGTCAATAGCAAGTTTAGGATGAATACAAAGTTTTAGAGTCTAAGTCTGTTTCTAAAACCCATGTGAAAGATCATGGATTTGGGAGTTAGACCTACGTTTTTATCCTGGCCTTCCCACTTTCAGCTGGGTGATTCTGAGCTCAGACCCTTATCTTTAAAATAAAGATAATCATATCTATCTTATAGGATTATCAAAGATAGCATCTAAAGAACCTGGGACACAGTGTGTGGAATCCCTGGGTGGCAGAAAGGGTTACTCTCTTGACTACTAATGGAAAAGTTGGTGGTTCAGAGTCATTCAGAGGCATCTTGGAAGAAAGGCCTCTGGTGATCTACTTCTGAAAGGTCTCTCAGCCGTTGAAAACCCTGTGGAGCACAGTTGTATTCTGACACACATGGGCTTATCGTGAGTTGGAATCCATTATACGACAACTAGTTTTGTTTTTTTTTTGTTTACATAGTAGGCAGTCAGTAACGTTGGGTCTCCTCAAAACTCACTCCCCAGTCTTAGCCCAGGGTAAGATTTTTAGCTTTTTTTGATGAATTCTGTTAACTTTATACATGATAAAAAGGATAACTTTTATTACTTACTCTTCTTTGTAGTTTTTTTTTTAATCTCTGTGACCCTGGTGGCATAGTAGTTAAGAGCTACAGTTGCTAACCAAAAAGGTTGGCAGTTCGAATCTACCAGGTGCTCCTTGGAAACCATATGGGGCAGTTCTGCTCTGTCCTGTAGGGTCACTATGAGTTGGAATTGACTCCACTGCAAAGGGGTTTGGTTTGGTTTTTTAAATGTTATTAAGAAGAATGTACTTTCTTTGGCTTGATATAGTTTGAATTCATGTCAGTGATATATTTGAAATGGCTTTTAAAAAAATGTGTATGTGTGGGTTAGAGGGTTTTATATTTTATGCCATATTGTGAAATAGAGACGGTGTGATGTGAGGGTGACTTTATAGACACGCTGCTGTCTGGAAGAACTTTTTTTCTTTGTAGGATAAAAGTGGAATGGAAATAAAGATGTCAGCTGACTCTGATGAAAGCTTAGACTAATTAGTATGAGCCAAATAGTCAAACTTTACTCATGCTGAGTGCAGTATTACAATAATGATTTCATCACAGGACCTTATATTTTGATTGTCATTTGAAATTCTGATTAATCAGGGAACTGTTTTCATTGATGATATTTGAAGTCATTCACCTGACCACTATATTTTGAGTATCTGCCCTTTGTCAGCTAATATTTAAGACATCCAACAGAGCAACATAAACAAAAACCCTTGTCCTCTTGGTGCTCACATTACAGTGGGAGAAACAATAAATAAGATAAATAAGTAAAATACATAATATGTTAGAAGATGATAAGTACTTGGCAGGATAGGTGACTACAAATAGGGTGATCAGGGATGACCTCCATGAAAAGGTGACATTTGAGTAAAGATCTGAAGGAGGCAAATGAGTGAACCTTATGGACATCTAGAGAAAAACAACTTGGATAGAGGTAATAGCAGGTGCAGAGGCCCTAAGGCGGGAGTAAGGCGGGAGGATGTCAGTGTGGCTGGAGTGGAATGAACAGTGGGAGAGTGTCAGCTTGCTGTGTTCTTTCTTGCCTCCAGGCCTTTTTTCCTTAACTGGAGTTTGAAAAAATAACAGGAAGGGAGTGTGATTGGCTTAGCTTGCCATAGGCTAATCTTGGACCAAACACTGTGGCTAAGTGCATGAGGCCACTCATTGGCTACTTCCACTAGAAAGAAATGATTTAGAGAAGAACATTTCCTAGAAAAATAGGGATCACTATGATGGGGCAGAAGGAATAATAAATGTCCACTCCATCACTCAATAAATAATCTATTGAACGAATCAAAGCTTATTAGTTTTTTTGTTTTTAAAAATGTGACCGTTAGGGCATGGTGGAACCAGGAGAGAAGATTAGTGCCACACTGAAAAGAGAATTTGGTGAGGAAGCTCTCAACTCCTTGCAGAAATCCAATGCTGAAAAGAGAAAAATAGAGGAACAATTGCACCAACTCTTTAGCCAAGAGCATCTAGTGGTAAGAAATGGCAGTTCCTAGAAGGAATTCAGTCTTGTGGGTTAATGAAAATGACTTAGTGTTTACCTGGAAATCTGCGAGATCCTTTCTCTCAAGAAAATAGAATACTTGTATATTTGAAGTACATATTTACAGAAATAATTTAAATTGTAATGAATCTTCACTGTAAATAGATTTGTATTTAAGTTTTATAGCCCACGAAACTTTAGGTCAGTTATATTATTTGTTATAATACTTTTTTCTCTTAGTTTTTCTTCATACTAGCTCTGAGCTAATGCAATACATAAGAAGGTTTTTTTGTACATGCTGAGCACCCATCCAACAGAAAACCTATTTTTATTTGCATGAAGGTAGCTCTTTTTCAAAGGATATTTTAAATTGTGTTATACAGGGTTTCTCTGCTTGATAATCATGTCTCTTATCTGTTTTGCCTACATACCCTCGGTGATTTTTTTAACCACCTTATATATGTACACAAATCATAAGGAAAGGAACAGGATTTTCTCCCCCTCCCCCCCTTTTTTTCCTTTTTTGTGCTGGCTTTTGTTTGGATTGCTTTGGTTTCTTTCTAGAATTGGAATTTCTTATTTCTCTATGTTGTTCAGTTTTTTTGGTTACGTTTGTGTTAGATGGCTAGATTAAAATCTTTTTATGTATGAGTAGCTTAAATATTAGTTTTTATTTATAGGTCTCTTTTGTTTAAATGGAAGGCTCTACCTTCATGTTTCTGAAATGATAATCACAGGAATTATTAAAGCAAAAATTCTTAAATTACAGACTCTTTTTAAAAATTATATGGCCAAAGTCTGACTAATCTCAGATTCTGAAATTAAGGTCTGAGATGTTGAGGGTTTTACAAATTTTAAGCTGCCTCAAAAGGTTCTTGAGAATATGGTTCCTTGGGAAATTTAAAATAAGCATGTGTAATGTTGCCTTAAAGGTTTTATGATAGTTACATTTCTGATTCTAGAGAAGGTAACATGCTTTTGCTCTACCCGTTCCTGTTTCATCCTAGACTTTTTTTTTTTTTATCTACCTCCTTATAAAAAATAGATATATAAAGGATATGTTGATGATCCTCGAAACACTGATAACGCATGGATGGAGACAGAAGCAGTAAACTACCATGATGAAACAGGTAATTTTACTTGTGTATATGAAACTGACTGAGATTAGAGGATCAATTTAAGCCAAGCAACCTGCTAGGGCATCATCAAAACTGGACTAGTTTAACATCCTAAGCCAATTAGCAATAGATTGTGACAATATATGCCAGCATTTTTTATAGATTGTAAGAATATATTGTTTAATATTAAACAACATACATGATCTCTGTGTGTGTACGAAATGCACACATGATCTCTGTCTGCTCCTAAGGAACTAAGTTTTGTATTTATATAAACCCAAAAATGTGCTATTAAAAGAATACAGAGAAGAGAGCCTCAAAAGTGTTATTACCAGTGACTAAATTTCTTTAATCCTTTAGCATACGAAATTAAGGTTGAATTTCTGGACTGAAATTATGTGTTTTAAAGTTGTCAAAATTAAACAACAAAAGCAACAACTGGGAATTTGTGTGGGAAGTATAGCAGTGACAAAGGAAATGGAGATTTATTTCTGTCTCATTGTTTGAAATATTTTTATAACAGGCATGCATTATTAAAAAACAAAACAAAAATCTCAAGTATTGAAATAATTTAAAATGAATCCTTTTTCTGGTCCGTGGACTAAACAAAAATTGGAGGTAAAATCTGTTATAAAAAATGAGAGGGAAATCTGTCTTAAAAATTAATGAGGTCTTTCATTTCCACATTAAATGGCTTCCCTTGCAACACAAATTTTACTGCTAAATTGGGATGATATTTTTTATTTTCATCTGTAGTTTAATGAAGTGGGCAGTGTGTCAGAAGAACGGAACGTTCTACTTAACGCTCCTTCATGAGCTGTGTAGCCTTGTTCAAGTCATCTGTCCTCTTGGACTTAATTTTTTTCATTTTTAAAATGTGGGGCTAGAACTAGGTGATCTGTCACTTTTACAGTCTGTGCTTTTGCTCTTTGTACTTGGAGGAAACTACCAATGTATTTCCATTCCTTCCTTACAACTGTTCTCACCATAGTAATAGAAAGAGTTGATCTTTCGGGTGTCGAGAACTTAAAGAAATATTTTGAGGCAGAAATATACAAATAAAAGGTAACTTAGAAGCAAGACTGTAAGACTCGCGTGCTGATAAATTTAACTTTTTTTTAGTTAAAAACAATAACTCGTTAAAAACAATAACTGCAGAGGTTTATTACGTAGTTTATGGGTTGTTCAAATCACTGTATTCACCTTCCCCACCCCCCCAACTTTTAAAAGGTTTGTTTATGTAATTTATTAGACGATCAGAAGAGGGTAGGAAGAGAACTCTTCAGACATTATTAGTTCCGATAAAGAGTATGATATTAGAGGAAGTTGTTATTTAGGTAATTAGATACTTCAGTTTAACTTTTAGATTCAGGTTTACTTTTTAATTGCTGGTTCTCCTTTAATGGTTGAATTTTATCACTGTGATGAGGATGCACAGAGCTATCATTTTAGCGATGGAACTTAGAAACCACCTGTGTGCTAAAATGTTAGATCCTTTTTTTTTTTAAGTAGCTGTATATTTTATTATAATAAGGTAATTTTTATATTACTATAAAGGCGATACATGTCTATTGTAAATTATTTAGAAAATAGATGATGTGTAAAGGAAAAAATTTAAAAACCACTAGTTACTTTATTACCCAAAGGTAATCACTGTTAACATTTTGATTTGTCTTCTTCCAGACATCATACAGTTGTTTTCAAAATAAAAACAAGCTCATACTACAATTTTGTTTTGTTGCTTGGCGTTTTTACTTAAAAATACAATACGGTCATTTGTCCGTGCCAGTTGATGTGGATGTACTTCATTTTTAATGACCACGTGGGACCATCATTTTATCTGGCCCATCGTGTAATCATTTAACCTGTGTCTTATAGATGGAAAGTTTTTTTGTTGTTGTTGTCATAAATAATGTTACCTTAAATACTTTAGCAGACTTGTCTGTTTATTTCCTTAGGATAAATTCTTTGAAATAAATCGCTGGATTGTTTGTTGTTCTTAGTACAGTGTTTTGTATGGAGTCTGATGTAGGAGAGGCACTCCAACAATTACTGAATGAATACTAATCAGAACATTTACTTTTTAAAAGCTCTTGATGAACATTGCCCAGTTGTTCTCCAGAAATGTGCCATTTTTACAACAGTGATTGAGAGTCACTTATTTCTAAATGTTTGATAATTAAATTTATAAATATTTTGTTATGGTTTGGTGTTATGTTTAGAAAAGTCCACTCACCTCAAGACTATAAAACTAATCACCAATAATTTGTTCTGTTTCAAAAAAAATTTTTGTTTTAATCTTTATACTCTGTAGAATTTATTTTGATGTAAAGTTTCATGTTCATTTAACATAAACTCTTTTTTTTAAAGGATAATATTCTTACTTTTTAATAAGGAAAGTTTTCCTAGTTGTGCCTCTACCTGAAAACTTAGAAACTTGGTTAAAATTTGGACATTTGAGAATATTCTAGTTTTTAATTCACTTGGCCATCTAATACAGTTATGATTTAAGGTTCTTTTTAGTAAGAATATTTGAAGATATGTTTTTAAAAAATGAATAAATGAGTTACTTTTTCTTGGTGATGGTTTTTCTTTGGTGACCAGGCGAGATAATGGATAATCTTACTCTAGAAGCTGGAGATGATGCTGGAAAAGTGAAATGGGTGGACATCAGCGATAAACTCAAGCTTTATGCCAGCCACTCTCAATTCATCAAACTTGTGGCAGAGAAACGAGATGCGCACTGGAGTGAGGACTCTGACCCTGGCTGCCCTGGCTTATAGCTTGAAGTCTCCATGTAAGCTAAAGACCAACAAAGGAGCATGTACTGAAAAGAAGGAAGTGTCACAGAACTCATACTATAAAAAGGCCAGGGTAGGGCACTTAGGAATTATTTTATTTATTTTCATTTACAAGGTTTGCATTTCGGTTTTGCATCAGAATAATATTAGTAAATACGGTAAAATAGAAAATAGGATTTTCAGCTTTCCATTCAAAAGAAGAGGAGTGTAGTCATATATTTTATGTATTCTATTTGAGCATAGCTTAAACCAAGTTTAGACAACTAATGCTCTTTGAAGAATTGCAATCAGAATAAAGAGAAATTTCTGATCATCTGTGTAACTTCTGTTTTTCATTTAGTTCTTGTTTGTGAATTCTTTTTTTTCTCCCACTGATCTTTTGATATCTGAAGAATATTCTTGCCACATCAAGTACTTTCAAAGGAGCAACACCATTGGATATATAGTTTAATGTATAATCTGATTTATCTTCAAATTATTTGTTTTAATTTTTGCATTATATGATCTTGTTGAAGCTGCTCTCAAAAAATGGCAACTTTCTGTGTATTCTTAACTTGAAAGTCATCAGTTTAATGAAGAAATATCAAAACTCTTTCAGTCAATAAAGATCACTCACGATCAGTGAACAAGAGCTTGTCTCATTTTCAAAAATTCTGAATTAAAAAACATACCTAGTAAATTAGTAATTTAAATCAATGTGCTTATCTTACTCTATTGTAACCGTATATGTTGGAAATGAATTAAAAATAGATGTTCAGAAAGGAATTGACAGGCAGAGACAGAGGGAGAGTTTTGAGAGTTAAAGTGATTTTTGTCGGGAAGGGAATGTTAAGATTGAAATAAGGTTTTGAGAGATGCTCTATCAATATTATAAATGTCAGACAAAAGGAGAGGGTTAGCTAGGGGCTCTTGGAAGCAGGGAAGAGGAAAGAAAAATAACACTGCTTTGGTGCCACCATTTACGATACTGTGTTTGGGGGCATGTGTATCACATTCTGGCTAAGAATGTCAACCAGTGACATCCACTGGGAAAGTCCCTTCGTGCTAACTCCTGTCACCCCAGAGTAGGGACTGTCATAATTCCATCTTCATTCCAGCTAGACTGCACATGGAGTATCTGGAGAAGAGGTAACTTAGGGGAGAGTGATACGATTGTTGTCTTCAGATACTTGAAAAAGGTGTTAGCTAGAGGGCAGAACCAGGGCTAAGGTAAATCAAAAGTTTTTCGTTTTTGTCAGTTTGGTGTCAAAACTTCTGCGGTGGTAAAACCTGAGCTGAACTAACAGGAAGGTTTATTCCCCTTAAACTGATCATACATTTTTTTGCAGAAAGATTAAGTTGTTTGATTTTAGGACACTGCCTCAAACCCCCTGGAAGGGTAGATGTACTGTGCCAATTTTCTAAAATCCATAAAATTCTCATCTTTAGAGTATGCAGTAAGGTCTTAAAGCCTTGGACCTCCCGTTAGGTGAGAGACCTTCCTCCAGCATGAAAGAGCCTGATTTGCCTGTTGGGCAGGAAGAAATTCTTCCTGGCACTAAAATAGAATTCTAAAACTGAAACTACTTAAAAATTCTTAAAGTCTGAGCGATTCTCTGAAAATGACATTTCCTTATTTTTAATACTTTTCATACATTTAAACTGACATTAATAAAAACATTACAAATTTTATTTGGCAATGACTAAAGCACACAGTCTATAGATAATACAGTATTTGGAGTTTTCGCTGGAATATTGACAAAGTACAAAATGATACAATTACTATAAACTGTAGATAAGATAGAAGTAGGCAATCTTCTGATAACTATATGCAGCACCATCTATAGTAGAGAAAAACTAGATTAAAATGTTAGTTTAAGACATTTCTGGGGTACTGCCCACTCCTGTTATCACTAGGTAGTATTGTCTTCATATTTGCTTTTCTCATGTTTAAATATAATTTTTTTTTTTACTCTAGAGACATTTAGCAAAATAAGTAGTAATAGTAATAGTAGACACCGTTTATTGAAAATCTACATTATATCACTTAATCCTCCTAACAGTCTTGTGAAGTTTGGTGATATTATTCCCATTTACAGATGAAGAAATTAAAATCACAAATGTTGTCTGTCGTTAATTCAGTGTAGGACAGAGGTGCAATTTGAATTCCTATTTGCCTGGTTATAAAACCTATTCTTTGTTGTATTCACTACTAAGATTATGAATCTTCTGTGATTTGCAATTTTAAGTACAGGCGTGTCTTGTTTTATTGGGCTTCGCTTTATTGTGCTGCACAGATGTGTGTTCCTTACAAAGTGAAGGTTTGCGGCAGCTCGCTTTGAGCGTTTGTTGGCGCCATTTTTCCAACAGCATGTGCGTACTTCGTGTGTCTCATGTTTTGGTAATTCTCTCAATATTTAAAACTATTTCATTATTATTATATCTGTTATGGTGATCTGTGATCAGTGATCTTTGATGTTACAGTTGTGATTTAGGGCACCACGAACCACTCCTATATAAGAAAAAAAAAAAATATAAGAGGCAAACTTAATCGATAAATGTGTGCGTTCTGACTGGCTATCCCCTATTTCCCTCTCCCTATTCCCTGAGACACGACAATATTGAAATGAGGCCCGTTAATAACTCTACAATGACCTGAAAGTGTTCAAATGAAAGGAAGAGTCGTGTGTTTCTCACTTTAAAAAAAGCTAGAAATGATTAAGCTTAGTGCGGAAGGTGTGTGGAAAGCCAAGATAGGCCGAAAACTAGGCCTCTTGTGCCAAACCGTTAGCCAAATTGTGAATGCAAATAAAAAGTTCTTGAAGGAAATTAAAAGTGTTGTTCCAGTGGACACATGAATGATAAGAAAATGAAACAGCCTTATTGCTGATACAGAGAAAGTTCAGTGATCTGAATAGAAGATCAAACCAGGCACAATATTACCTTAAGCCAAAGCCTAATCCAGAGCAAGGCCCTAACTGTCCTCAATTCTGTGAAGGCTGAGATAGGTGAGCAAGCTGCAGAAGAAAAGTCTAAAGCTAGCAGAGGTTGGAGCGTGAGATTTGAGGAAAGAAGCTGTCTCCGTAACGAAAAAGTGGAAGGTGAGGCAGCAAGGGCTGACATAGAAGCAGCGGCAGGTTACCCAGGAGATCTAGCTAAGATGGTTGACCAAGGGGGCTACACAGGAGAACAGGTTTTCAGTGTAGACAAAACAGCCTTACATTGGAAGAAGATGCTGTCTAGGACTCTTGTTACTGGAAAGGAGAAGTCAATGCCTGGCTTCAAAGCTTCAAAGGACAGGCTGACTCTCCTGCTAGGGACTAATGGAGCTGGTGACTTAAGTAGACACCAGTGCTCATTTACCATTTTGAAAATCCTAGGGGACTTATGCTGTCTATTCTGCCTGTGCTCTATAAACGGAACAACAAAGCTTGGGTGAGAGAACATCTGTTTACAACATGGTTTACTGAATATTCTAAGCCCATTCTTAAGACTTATTGCTCAGAAAAAAAGGTTCCTTTCTAAGAATTACTGCTTATTCACAATGCACCTGGTCACCCAAGAGCTCTGACAGATGTACAAGGAGATTAACATTTTCATGCCTGCAAACAACATCCATACTGCAGCCCATGGATCAAGTAATAATTTCCTCTTTCAAATCTTACTATTTAAGAAATACATTTCGTAAGAGCTGAATAGACATGCACACCCATGTTCGTTGCAGCATTGTTCACAATAGCAAAAAGACGGAAACAACCTAGATGCCCACCAACAGATGAATGGATAAACTATAGTACGTACACACAGAGTACTACACAATGATAAAAAATGATGAATCTGCGAAGTATTTCATGGATGAATCTGGAGGGCATTATGCTGAGTGAAATAAGTGAATCACAAAAGGACAAATATTGCATGAGACCACTACTATAAAAACTCATGAAAAGGTTTACACACAAAAAGAAATAACCTTTGATGGTTACGAGGGAGGGCGGAGTGGGAGTGGAAAAACACTAAATAGACAACAGGTAAGTGGTAACTTGAGTGAAGGGTAAAACAGTACACAATACTGGGGAAGCCAGCACAGCTTGTCTGAGGCAAGGTCATGGAAGCTCCACAGACATCCAAAACAGCCTGAGGGACTGAATCACTGGGCTGAGGGCTGTGGAGACCATGGTCTTGGGGAACATCTAGCTCAATTGGCATAACAGTTTATAAAGAAAATGTTCTACATTCTACTTTCTGAGTAGCACCTGGGATCTTAAAAGCTTGTGAGCAGCCATCTAAGATACTCCACTGGTCTCACTCCGTGTGGAGCAAGAGAGAATGAAGCTAACCAAAGACAAGGGATAGATTAGTCCAAATAACTAATGGATAACAAGTACTGCAGCCTCCACCAGACTGAGTCCAGCACAACTATGTGGTGCCTGGCTACCACTACTGACGAGAAGGCAGGAGGGCACAGGAAAGCTGGTAATAGGGAACCCAAAGTTGAGAAGAAGAGTGTTGACATGTGTCACAAAATAATACGTGTACTAATTGTTTAATGAGAAGCTAGTCTGTTTACATCTAACATGAAAAAAAAAATTGTAAGGCTATAGCTGCCATAGATAGTGATTCCGCTCAAGGATCTGGGGAAAGCAAACTGAAAACCTTCTGGAAAGGATTCACAATTCTATATGGCATTAAGAACACTTGTGATTCATGATAGGAGGTCACAGTATCAACGTTAACAGGAGTTTGGAAGAAGTTGATTCCAGCTTTCATGGATGACTTTGAGGGGTACAAAAGACTTCAGTGGAGGAAGTAACTGCAGATATGGTGGAAATAGCAAGAGAACTAGAAGTGGAGCCTGAAGATGTAACTGAATTGCTGCGATCTCCTGATAAAACTTCAATGGATGAGGAGCTGCTTCTTATGGATGCGCAAGGAAAGTGGTTTCTTGAGAATGAATCTGCTCCTGGTGAGGATGCTGTGAACATTGTTGAAATGACAACACAGGATTTAGAATATTACATAAACTTAGTTGATAAAGCAGTGGCAGTGTTTGAGAGAAGTGACTCCAATTTTAAAGAAGTTCTATGTGTAAAATGCTATCAAATACTATTGCGTGCTACAGAGAAATCTTTCGTGAAAGGGAGAGTCAGTCAATGCAGCAAACCTCATTGTTACCTTATTTTAAAAAATTGCCACAGCTACTCCAACCTTCAGCCACCACCACCCTGATCTGTCAGCAGCCATCAATATTGAGGCAAGACCCTCCACCAGCAAAAAGATTATGACTCACTGAAGGCTCAGATGATGGTCAGCATTTTTTTTTTTTTAGCAAAAAAGTATTTGTTTAATTAAGGTATGTACATTGTTTTTTTTTAGACATAATGCTATTGCACACTTAATAGACTTCCGTATAGTGTGAACATAAGTTTGATATACGGTGGTTTGGAACCGAACCTGCAATACCTCTGAAGCATGCCTGTATGCAATTTGAAAGGATTGTATGTCACAAAAGCAGTACTCATTTTTGTTCGTAGTAATGCAGTGGTTGTCTGTGACTTGAAAGATAATGGCCAGACCTGCTTTATCTAGCATTGTTGAAATTGCTTGCATAATTTTGGTGCTAAGATATTTTATTTGATAGTATCTTAACCTAAGGGTAATTGGCTACAATCAGTACTTGTCTCACCAGAAGGTATTCTCAAAGTTTTGAAAGCATTTCACATGCAAATAGAAGCATGTGCTAAACTTGTTACAATATACCATAACTATGTTAAAAGTGGGCAGTGGTTAAGTGCTCAGCTGCTAAACCTAAAGGTTGGCGGTTCAAACTAACCCAGTGACTCCACGGGAGAAAGGACTGGTTGGTGATCTCTACTCTCCTAAAGATTAAAAAAAACCCAACTAAAGATTACAGCCTAGAAAACCTATGGGGCAGTTCTACAGTGTCACATGGAGTTGCTATGAGTCAAAACTGACTCAGTGGTACCCAACAACAACAACGATCTGAAAAGCTAAATATGTGGTAGCTGAAAAGGGCATTTGAAAATTCTAACCATTTTTAGAGGCTAAATGCTATTTTTGTCTTACAGTGTAAACTTTCTTATGCTCAGGACTTCTGGTGTCAGGCATTTTTTCAGAAAGCATTTGTAATTAGTTTGGTCTTTTTTACACCTACCAGTACCATGTGCACTTGTCGACCCCATGTGTCAGAGTAGAGCTGTCCTCCATAGGGTTTTCAGTGGCTGATGTTTTGGAATTAAATCGCCACGCCAGGCCTTTCTTTGAGTCTCCAAACTTTGCATCAGCAGCCAGGCACATGAACCATTTGTACCACCCAGGGACTCCTTGTTTACTCCAGCTTACATCATATTATTAATTTACCAGTGTGGACAGAATCTGAATCTATTAAACTCTTAAAAATAATTTAAAATTTATAACAGTGTTTGAAAGATATGAAAGTTTTACTAACCATGTATATAGTATACTTCTGAGATAGTAGTCTGAAAATTATTTCTGTCAGAAAGAGACAATACAGTTTATAGTGTTAAAAATAATCCAAATTCAAAAGAAATTGGAACATAAGGTTTATTCTGAACAATTATATATATATACATATACCATTGATTTAAAAAAGCAAATTGTTCCAACTAGGCTAGTTACAATGAGGCTAATAAAGAGGGAAGGGAGAAGAATAGAAGGTCAACCATTGGCGAATCTTAACATGATTGAACCTTGCCCTCCCCCTTTTACTACTAGATGATCTCTGGCCTGGCAGCTAAACACTTGGCCCTCTACCCTGGTGGCGTAGTGGTTAAGTGCTACAGCTGCTAACCAAAAGGTCAGCAGTTCAAATCTGCCAGGTGCTCCTTGGAAACCCCACGGGGCAATTCTACTCTGTCCTATAGGGTCACTATGAGTCGGAATAGACTCGACGGCAGTGGGTTTTTTAGTGGGTACCCACCTGCAGCCATGAGACTTTTGAAATTTAAGTAAGCCTAGATCTTTTTCATTAAATCACTAGGTAACCGCTTTGTCATTGTTGTAGAGCAGCTTCTGGTGGGGAAAAAAACCAATGCTTTTGCAGTTTAGGTCAGACTTTTTTTTTTTAAGGTTAATTGGTTTTGTGGGTAGGAAAAACCCTTAAAATCAAAGTAAGATGTCTGTTATTAATTTTTGTCTTTGACAATAGTTACGTGGAGGTATTTTCAGCTTAATATTTTCTTTGTTTCCTTCCTTGTCTCCCAGTATTTTATGATTATTTTTTTGCTGATGGGTTACTGTTGGTGTAATCCTGTGTCAGGAAGTAGAAAATAATGTGGTTCCTAAATGCTGATAAGTGGAATTCTCAAATGCCTTCTGCAACAAAGAACATAATTTCCCCGACTCGGCTTCTGATGGCCTGATAAGAGTGTTTGAAATGGTAAGAAGTGTTAATTAAGCACCAGAGCAATGAAACTTGCCAGAAGGAAAACTGATGGTGAAAATTGGAATTCGAGAATATTTTGATTTATCAGCTTCTCTTATTATATTTTATCTTGAGGTAGATTAAAATATATACATACTGTATATATTTTCAATTAACTTTTTAATTCAAATCAATAAAAGGAATATACCTTTTAGGCTTGTATAATTTTTTTTTTAATTTTGTGTATGTTTTAAAAGCAAATTTGGGTGAGATTCAAGGTAGGAGTCTCAAGATTTGTAGTCTTTCCACCAAGCAAGCTGATGCCTTAGTGTTAAGGAGATGTGTTGTTGCCTTGTTTTGCAATCAAGCCATTTCTGGGTTTGTTAGTTACATAGCAATGTTTACTATGAATTGCCCGTAGGACAAAAATAAGCCAGAGGTAAATTTTGCTCTTTGAATTTTTTTAACCTAATATTATTATGAAATATCATGGATGTTATGACCTTAAAGAACTGCAGAAATTCTGATCTAAAGAACTTAGAGGAAATTAAGTTTATAACTCATGAGATATACTTTGGGTAGATCAGTTGAGTATGCTTCTAGCATGTGTTTGGGAGATTAATTCTTACCTTTCCTGAAATTACAAGTCCCTTGTGTTTCAATATAGTCATAGAAATAAAATCTTACCCCAAAAAAAGAAGCCCTAAAAAAAAAAAATCTGTTAAGTAGGTATGCCGAGTTTATTATAGTAGCATAAATATAAATATACACCACTGACCACTCTGACGGGGATCACCATAGAGAGTCCCAGACAGAACACGAGAAAAATGTAGAATAGAATTCACATTCACAGAAAAAGACCAGACTTACTGGTCTGACAGAGGCTGGAGGAACCCCTCAGACAATGGCCCCCTGGGCACTCTGCTAACTGAGAGCTGAAACCATTCCCAAGGCCCACTTTTCAGGCAAAGATTAGGCCTATGAAACACGGGAGGAACGTGCTTCTTAGTTCAATCAAATATATGAGACCAAATAGGCAACTCCTGTGCAAAAGCAAGACAAGAAGGCAGGAAGGGTCAGGAACCAGATGAATGAACACAGGGAACCTGGGGTGGAGAGGGGGAGTGTGCTGTCACATTGTGGGGATTGCAGCCAATGTCACAAAACAATATATGCATAAATTTTGGAATAAGAAATCAACTTGAGCAGTAAACTTTCACCTAAAGCACAATAAAATTAAATAAATAAATAAATAAAATATTGGCACCATAAAATGAATAAATATAGACTTAACCCCGAGTTGGTTCAAAATAGTAGTGATTAACTGAAAGAAGAAAGATTAGTGATTAGTGCTGTCAATGGGCTCATTTTTTAACTTATTTTTGACTCGTGGTACCTGTATAAGTTAAAACATTTTGTGTATAAAACTTTGTTTTTATTGAAAAATTAATTCTGTTTTCTTGCTTAGTGTGTTATTTGCATGATGTATATAGATTTAAAAATGACCCAGTTTCTAGATTTAAATTTCCTTAATTCACAGAAATATTTTCTTGTAACTGCCTTGTAAGGCTTTGCTTTATTTTGTTTCCAGATCAGTAACGACAGTTATTTCCGTGATGGATTCGTTCATCATATCTAGGGTGTAGAACAGATATTTTCATAGAATTTATAAACAAGGCAGAGTATATTTACCGCTATAATATCATTAGGTGTCAGGACCTAAAGAAAACAATCAAATAGGTTGTAATTCAATATTTTATCTATCTTTTCTCTGTTATACATTTTTATATTAGCCTGATTAATGAAAACATGCTTTTTAGAATTACTAGCATTTCTAAAATTTTGTTTGCCATTAAGATTAATATTCACTAATATTTTAAGCACCCTCCATAACTCCCCCTTCAAGCCTATTATCTCTGAAAACACATTTTCTTTTGTGGACTCCAAACGTAGCTGGGACTTCTTGGAAAGATTATTAAAACTATGCTTGCTAGGTTAGGAGGGAAAAAAAAAAACAACTATATTTTGGAACCACTTTTTTATGAAAGAAAACTTTAATAATTTCATTTTCTACCTTTGCAATAGTGGCATCCTTTTAAAAAGTCTAGAATTAATGTGCTGTAATATACATGAATTTTTTGTTTGTGACTGAGTCAATCTAATCGTATGTAATCATCACTCTGAGTAAAATCCTGTCAAAAATAAAATATAAACAGTTCTTTTATATCATCACCGTAACCTTCAATTTGGTTCAAAGACTGGTAGGACATACTACATTTCAATAAGGATGTATTCCCCCCACACCCGACATTAGTGATAAATGTAAAATAACATTTTAGAGGTGAAATGGACTTTATAAGTCATCTATTTTCATTTTTTTGTATCCTAGAGAAAAGTAAGGCTCAAAGGACTGTGAGATTACTCCACGGTGATGGGGCTGTTGGGGCAGAGCTGGAGTTCGCATCCTCAGATCATTTGAGTTCAAATGCTTTTCTTTCTGGTCCCATGGGTTTCCTCCACAAAAATCAAGGAAAATTTCAGTTCTTGGTTCAGTTTTAAAGGGTGTGTGAAATTTGTACATGAAATTACTTCAAATCAAAATATTAATAATTGTCCTGAAAACAATGTTAATCTTTCATTCTTGGTATCAAGTTCCTCTCCAGTTAAATCTGAAGAATTTTCAAGTTCTTATTTTATATTCATTTAAATACTTTCTTAAGAGAGGCTTAAATATAATTACCTGATTTGGATTAGAAGGAAAAGGAATTGGAATCTACAAAAAATAAAAATAATAGTGAACTGTGAACATTTTTTCATCTGTCCACCTGTCCACCCAAACTCCTTGCTGTTAAGTCTAGAGACCCTATAGGACAGAGTAGAACTGCCCCATAGGATTTTCAAGGCTGTAAATCTCTACGGAAGCTGATGGCCGCATCTTTGCAAAATCTTTCTCCCATGGAACAGCTAGTGGGTTTGAACTATCAGACTTTCGGTTAGCAGCCGAGCTGCTTACCCACTGCACCGCCAGGGCTCTTTATCCAGCCACCCGTCCGTCCAGCATTTGTTTAGCAATTACTATGTGTCAGGTATAAACCCTGGTGGCATAGTGGTTAAGTGCTACAGCTGCTAACCAATGGGTCGGCAGTTCAAATCCGCCAGGAGCTCCCTGGAAACTCTGTCCTATAGGATCGCTATGAGTCGGAATCGACTCGATGGCACTAGGTTTGGTTTTTTTGGTTTTCGATGTGTCAGGCATTGTTTTAGGAGCTAGAGAGAGCAGTGAACAAGACGCTACTGACAGAACTCACCTAGTTGTTGGAGCTTAGACGCTAGATTTTAGTGGATTTTAAATCATTTTTTTCTTTCAGAAGAGTGATTATTAGTCAAACCTAAAGCTCAGGAACCTGTTTTGTGTATCAACGTTGATACCTGTTGCTGTCAAGTCGATTCTGACTCCTAGCGACACTATAGGTCTGAGTAGAACTGCCTCATAAGGTTTCCAAGGAGCAGCTAGCTGGTGGATTTAAACTGGTGACCGTTTGGTTAGCAGCCTGAGCTCTTAACCACTGCGCAACCAGGGCTCCATTAATGTTGATAGTTCTTGAAAATCCACCAATTTCTCTATAATAGGATTTCATTCATTTCCTGCTTTTTAATACTATTCTGCCATCTGGTGGTGGGAAGAACTCTACTTCAAATATTAGTGATTCTTATAGATTTATTTAAACATAAAATGTTAACATGATTCCTAAATTCTAATTATAAACAAAGACTCCTGAAATTTGCATCAATTTAAGACAAAACTTACCCAACTTCAGCACCCCCCCCCCAAAAAAAAGGGAAACAATGCATTGATTCCCTACTAGAATCAGGATAATTAAAAAAAAAAAAAGGATAATTAGCAAGTATAAATTCAAGTACTTAGAAATTTAGAAGATACGATACAATAAGAACAGCATGGAAAAATATTAAAGGGAAAGAAATTAAGCAGTATAATTTCATTAAGGACTGTAGTGACAAATTTTCATTAAGGACTTCAGTGAAAAATTTCCAAAAGCCTACTTAAAGATGAGAGACTGCAGTGCAGTCTCATCGCATTAGTCATTAGTTCAAAATTGCCATGTCCTGTTCATGTCTGTGTTCATGTGCTTGCTGCCCACTTTGCCTGGAATGCTCCACCCCACCCCTCATCCATTATGACCTAGCTTGCATACCGCCATCTCTGTGACGTCGTCTTTGACTCACAGACTAACTCTACTTTGTATTTGTGTCTAGAAGCACTTATCAAATTACATTGCATTTTTACTTATGAGTATCTCTTCCTCTTCAGATTGTGAATTTGTCTCATACTTTTTACATTCTTAGCACTGAACATAGACTGTTATATAGTAGACAATCAGTAAATATTAATGAATTATCTCGCTCTACCAAGAGAAATGTTATATATAAAGGTAATCCTGTTATGTATTTAATATTGTTCCGGCCTTTATTGATGAAATACTATGAGAATCCAGATATTAGGAGAGATTGGAGAGGGTATAACATGAAGAGAAAAACAATTATATTGCTTGACCTTTGGGAAAAAAGTTTTGGAGAGCCAGGAAAAACAAGCAAACAATAAAACTATTACAGAAGAGAAAGCAGTAAGGTGATTTAAAACCAAAAGAAGGGGTATTGTAGGAAGAAGTTAATATTCTCTGCATGAACAGTAACTAGGCTCATCATATAAAAGTTATTAATTGAACAAAAACACCTTTTCTGATGGCAAGTATAGAAAGACATTGGGACAGGTCACTGATGATGTTGGAGGAAATTTGCTACCCTCTTGTCATGCTCTGGAAACCTTGGTGGTGTATTGGTTAAGAGGTACGGCTGCTAACCAAAAGGCCAGCAGCTCATTGGAAACCCTATGGGGTAGTTCAAGTCTGTTCTGTAGGTACTATGAATTGCAATTGACTTGACGGTGATGAGTTTGGTTTTCTTTTTCTTTTTTTTTGTCATGCTCCACCACAAGCTATGCAGGGAGGGGAGCATGAATAGTTGATATCTGATGACCTAAAGCCTCCAATATCTGTATCAAAATTTGGAAAATTTCATAACTGTTTTATCAACCAGTTAATACATACTTTTGGCAATTTGAGATTCCCTGAACCCCTGCTTACCAGGGGCAGTTGTGGAGGTAGGGGAAATGGAATCTGAGGAAAAAATGGTGGTACTTGTAGTGGGTAAAAGTTAAGTCTCTGTAGAAAGGAAACACAATGTGTGTCATTGCAGACAATTGTTAACTTTTAAAATGGTGTGTCATTTGAAAGTGCAACTAGAAGTTTACCTGTTCACTGGACCTTCCTCTAGATTGCTCGAACTTGTAAAACAATAACAGCAATAAGGTAAAACAATATATGGCAATACATTATTCATTAAAAAGCTTTTACTCTAAATGAGAATAGATAAGTCACCATTGAACATTATACCCATTAGTGACATTGCTTCACCTCTGATATAAAAAGCAATTGAGCACCTAATAGGGAAGAGCTGAAGAAAGTTTGTACAATGATTTAGAACACCAAGTACTTTTTGCTTTTAAACTTTTACCGGAAAAGAGCTTTTATTTACATTTCTTAAGTTAATTATGTATTATGTGCCTTTTAATCTTTGGATAAACAGTGTTCTCAATTTAGTTCTCTCTTTTTTTTTTTTTTATAAACCCATTGCTGTCAAGTCGATTCCAACTCATAGCAACTCTATAGGACAGAGTAGAACTGTCCCCATAGAGTTTCCAAGGAGTGCCTGGTGGATTCGAACTGCTGACCTTTTGATTAGTACCCCATGGGTCTTAACCACTACACCACCAGGGTTTCCAATTTAGTTCTGAGCATTTGTAAATTCAAAACAAAGAGAATATGGAAGTGTAAACTTAAATTTTCTATCTCCAGACACAATTTTGAAAGCTCTCTCACTTCTCTGAAAGCTCCTTTTTTACTAAATAGGCAATGGCGGTGGTTTCTTGTCTACTTGCTGCTGCCCTTCATACTTGGTCAATAATAAACACAAGTTAGACTCATAGATCTCATTTATATAGATAAGGAAGGCATGGATATAGTCAATTGATGGCAAAAGGAACATAAAGGCCAAGTTATTAGCTTTCTGGAATTACTGTATTTCATATAAGAGGCCATCATTGTAAAATGCACCGTTATATCACCAAAAAAGAACAATGTTGTCATTAATTTGACACAGTACTTTATCGCAACATGTTTATAAGACATGTCTCAATGTCAGAGATGCTAAAATATGAAATAAATATGTATTGTAGTTGTTAGGTGCTGTCGAGTCAGTTTTGACTCATAGCGACCCGATAGGACAGAGTAGAACTGCCCCATAGAGTTTCCGAGGAGTGGCTAGTGGGTTTGAACTGCCAACCTTTTAGTTAGCAGCCGAGCTCTTAACCACTATGCCATCAGGGCTCTAAGTATATATTAGAATTCATGAAATATGTATGCTGCAGAATTTCCAGGAGCATAATAATCTAAAGAAACAGGCAATAAAAATTGTCTAGAACTTTAAACAACTAACAATACTCGTCAACTTTGGCAAAAAGTTTTGTGGTCTAAAGTAGCAAATTGAGTTTGTTATCCAGTGGCTCTATATATGAATGTAACTTCTTATCCAAATCTGGTTTTCAAAAATTGAACTTAAAAGGATATAAAATGTATCCTGGATCCAAATATAATTCAGGCCTAAGTGTTGTATTTACGTTGGTAATTTAGGAACCAGTGTAGATAGTCTTAGATACTCCTTTCTGTGAAGTTAAATATGTAATGAAATGGATGCTCCTCTGGTGTCAGAGCATTTCCACAGAACAGCCTTTGGAGAAAACAGGAGATAGTTTGGAGTTAGGATATTATAAACGAAACTTGATTCAAACTGCTTAATTAAGACCGAAGTCACTGGGGAATACTTGTTCTATCTGGAGAGCTTTGTGTGTTCCAGTTAGGACATAAGTGCTTCAGGTGCATTTTATCATCCTCATGCATCTCTGAGATTTTTTACAGAAGGGAAACCAGGAGTTAGTACCTTGCTCAAGGTCATACAACTAGCAAATAGCACGTGGAGCTGGAATATGTACTGGAAAGAGTCTTCGACTGAGAAAGACCAGAGAAATCCTGCTTCCACAACTTCCCTGGACTTCACTTTCCGATTATGTGAAACGAAGCATAGGAAATGCCTTCTGGCCCAGAAATTCTATGACTCCACCGCTGAAATTGAGTCCACAACTTAGATGGGGGTACTCACGGGGATGAGTAGAGCTGGGGGTACTCACGGGGATGAGTAGAGCTGGGGGTACTCACGGGGATGAGTAGAGCGATGGCAGCGCTCAAAACGCGGATCAAGATGAGAAGTTTCATTCTGAAGGAAGAGCCTGGAATTGAAGGGTGAGGAGATCAGTTTTAGTTTTTTTTCTTTTCCTATCTAACTCCAATTCCCACTTTAAATAGATAGTTTAGTTAGAGGTGGTGAAATAGTGATAGGCTAAATTCTCCCTCCAGATTCAGGTTTTGTGAGACAAGAAGATTGCTTTAAAAAAACTTTCGAATGCCTTTACACTAGACACGCACTCTCCAGCTCATAACTCTGTGTACCACTTCCTACCATTCCTTATATCTTCTAGTTCAACCTGTACATGTCTGGGCCCTGAAGTTACCTGAAGATTCTTATGCACGAATCTTCAAACCCCAAGGTCTGTCACTGCTAGTTAAAATGAGAGGGGATTCTTATGTCACATACGAATAAATCCACCTTGTACCCCTATGAGACTTACTGGTTTTTCATATGTTCTGAAGGCTGTTACCGACAATTATAGTTTCTCAGTGAGGAAATGATACGAGAATAATCTCACAAGGGGTAATGGGTTGGTAGAGAACAAGCACAATATGAGTAAGTTCAGTAAAGCAAAATAGCTTGGTCTTTACTGGCCAGTTGGTTCTGAAAGCAAATCTTTTTATGTTTTTGAAATCACATTTCCTTCAGATTAACTTACCTTGTGGATTTCAAATCAAATCACTGCACTCTGGAATTGGATTTGGGGAAAAAAACAATTTCATCTTATTCTTATTAAGGCTTGTCCCCAGAATCTGAAGTAGGTTGTGTCTCTTTATATATAAATTACTCATCAACTATACTCACCTCGGATTTATTTTAGTGATATTTTACTTTGCCGGAATTTAGGCAATATATCCCTCTTTCCTTTTCTTTTCCATTTATCTCTTTTATATTTTTCCTTCTTCTGGTTTCAAACCCTTGAATTTCTTTCTTTGATAAGTGGATCTATTAGAAATCATAAAATTATCCAACACAAGACTATCTCACATTCCTTTACCTAGTGCAACACAATCAGTCCAAATTTTGCTGTGTTATCTCTTTAATTACCTTTGCTTCAAATGGCCCTCGGGGTAAGGAATTCGAGGGCCGGTGTGATCTCTTAGAATCTCTATTCGCATCTAGTATTTAAACCAGATTCCTAATGTCTTTATGGTCATGGGGTATTATGAGTCACAAAATTCAAAGCTAAATTGAATAATCGGCTCTAGATTAGGAACCATGGAGAATTACACAGAGACAAGTTTAAAGACTGATCAATGAGAAAATAACTTCCTCTCCTTAGTTGGGATTAAAGTAGTGTCTTTATCACAACCCACAATTAAAAACTGTAACCTCCAAGAATATTAAAGTGCTTCTACAATGTATCATGCAGGGCAGCTATATACATGGAAGCCTTAATTGATGGAGAAATCTAAGGCTTGAAAAGTTTCTATTATTAAATAATATTCTTAATCTTTAAAATAAAAAATATTTTCAAATAAAACACGTTTAGTAAATATTTATGAGAAGGACATCATGCTTGGTAGTGGTCAGCGAAAAACAGGAAGGCCCTCAATGAGATGGATTGACACAGTGGCTTCAACAATGGGCTCAAGTTTAACAACGATTGTGAGCCTGGCGCAGGACAGGGCAGTGTTTCGTTCAGGGGTACATAGGGTCGCTGTGAGTCAGAACAAACCTGACGGCACCTAACAACAACAACAGTAAATATTTAGGTGGCGTCCTTAGCCTTAAAATAATTTTTGCTACTCCAAAACATTCTTTAAAAAGTTGCCTGAGGGTAGAATATAATTTAGGCCTAACTAATACCTGCAAACTTAATTTCACTGTTCCCAACAACTTCGTTTCTAATTAGTTAAGACCTCTCTTGACTCTTCTTTGCAGCTATATGTGAAAACATTCTGAAATTTGGAATAATTTTTAAAAACTATTTACTTAGTTGGAAAACATATAAATAATAATTAGATTTTGATTAATCACATTGAACTGACTTATTTAGAAAAGACATAGTGTGATATGGTTCTGGTTAAGAACAAGTGATTGAACTAAGAAAAGAGATAGTACTTTGAAGTTAATCAGAGAACATCATTTCGATAAAAAATAAACTCATAAGTATCCTTCAGATAAAATTCTTAGGCACACATTCTCTCAGTGAATATCACAGATAATGCTGTTGACAACAGCTGTAAGAATAACAACAGCTATTTGTTCAAATAATCAAACACATTTGCATTGATACTACCTATTATTGAAGATAGCAAAATATATAAAAAATTTATTTTCTTTCAAATATTGAAAGTGGACTAAAGTGACAGATTTTTTTTTTTTTTTTGCCTTGCTTCAGATCCTAGAAAGATCTATCATGATGTCTTTCATGTTTTTGCGATCTAGCTTTTGCTGTAATAGTTACCAAGGAAGAGCTCAAATAAAAACAAATTTTCTCTTGTGACACATTTGCTTTTTTTCTTTTTCTGACTCAACACTCTAACCGACTTTTCTTTTTCCATTTTCCCGAACATTATTTGATGAAAAGTTTCAAACATACAGAAAAGTTGAAATGATTTTACAGTGAACACTCATGTATTCATTACCTAAATTTTACAATGGCTTTTTTTTTTTTATTTTACTAGACTTGCTTTATATCCCATATTTATCTACCTATTCACCCCTCTAGCCATCATGTCCTCTTTTTAAAAACTTTTTTTATTGTACTTTAGATGAAGGTTTACAGAACAAACTAGTTTCTCATTAAATAATTAATACACACATTGTTTTGTGACACTGGTTGCCAACCCCACAAAGTGTCAACACTCTTCCCTTCTGGACCTTGGGTTCCCCATGACCAGCTTTCCTGTCCCCTCCTGCCTCCTCATCCTTGCCCCTGGGCTGGTGTGCCCATTTAGTCTCTTTGTTTTATGGGCCTGTCTAACCTTTGGCTGAAGGGCAACCTCAGGAGTGACTTCATTATTGAGCTGTAAGGGGGTTGGGGGCATAATACTCTTGTGGTTTCTCCAGTCTCTGTCAGACCAGTAAGTCTGTTGGTTTTTTTTTTTTTTTTTTTTTTTTTTGTGAGTTTGAGTTCTCTACATTTTTCTCCAGCACTGTCCGGGACCCTCTGTTGTGATCCCTGTCTTATGACATATTTTCTTGCTATCAAGTTATAGCAATAATATTAACCTCTGACTGTATTTGGCATTGAGAAATATCAAGACTCTCAATTATTCTGTTTTAGCCTTACAGTATTTTATTTTGAGGACGTGACAGCTGTAAAATTTTCACAGGGCCTCCCTCTCTCTTAACACACATGCATAGCTGCACAAAAGCTAAAATTTATTTTATCAAACACTGCATAATTATCCACAGTTTTAATTAAACTTGGTTAAAATCGCCTACCTTTTTTTTCCTGTTTAAACTTACGTAGTGAAAAAGGACATTCATGAGCAACTACCATTTACAAAAGAATATTTCCCACAGGAAACAAAAGATCTACCAGCTGCCGTCTCCCACAACCACATTCACACTTTTTTTTTTTTTTTAAGTAGAAGGATTTGAGAAGCGCAATTATAATGTGATATGAAGTAATTGAGCCCTGGATTGGTCTCCATTACTCTTAAAACCCAGTGCCATTGAGTCGATTCCGACTCATAGCAACCCTACAGGACAGGGTAGAACTGCCCCATAGAGTTTCCAAGGAGCACCTGGCAGATTCGAACTGCCGACCCTTTGGTTAGCAGCCGTAGCACTTAACCACTATGCCACCAGGGTTTCCCCATTACTCTTAAATATGGTAAATACCTTGATGGATGGCAGTGTGGAAAAATAGGGAAATTAAAACCAAATTAATTATTCAATCAGTAATTTTAGTCTTTCACATATGATTGTTTAAATAAATGACTGAAAATAAACATAGGTAAGCATTTGGATTTTTATGGACTCTTTATTAGGATATTAAGACATCAAAAATAATACACAGTAACCACAAAAGAACATTATTCTCTTCTCTCCAAGTGTGCATATCATGAGCAATATAAATGCATTAATTTTTTGATTTATAATTAGTAATTATCTCATACACTGATTCAGAGAGTAAAATCACTATGAGTAAAACTCCTGTTCACAATCAAACAGTATATAATATTTTGCATATAATGACTTTATTTAGTTTTAAAGTTTTATACCCGAAGTTAATGTTAAATGCCTTCTGTATATACTGTCGTCAAGCAATTACTCTCACTGTCTTCTTAACCATGCAAATATTTGCTAAATATAAATCTACAAGTGTCATGGTTGCATATATTTCAGAAGTGGTCAGGACAGCGGAGGATGCAGGAAAGTTTGAATTCTTTCAAATCTTAATTCAAAACAGGAGATTTTCATCTATGTCTTCTGTGAAAAACAAAAACAAAACAAAACAAAAAACACTTTAGAAAGTAGCCAAGTAGTGGTATAAACAAGCAATGTTAGAGCTGGCTCATTATGGAAACCAACTAATAAGGCAGTCCCATAGTGGTTCCCAACCCTGGTAGGGCATCAGCATTACTAATGAAGGTTTTAACAATATATACTCTCAGGCCCCATTCCCAGCCTCCTGAATCAGAATCTCTAGGGGTGGGCCAATTACATCTATACTTTTAGAAGCCTCTGCAGGTAACTGGTGGCCTCTCAGGGTTGAAAATGACTGATCTCGGAAGAGCTGGTTTAGGGGAGGTCCAGCTGAGCAGTACCAGGCCTACTAATCTGTAAAGGGAGGAGAAATAGAATTTAAATAAATAGAAGTATAAACCACCCAAAACCCATTGCTGGCAAGTCCATCAAGTTTCTAACCAAGTAACTTGTAAAGAGTAATTGCTGCCAAGATAGCACCCTCTAGAAGGATATTCAAAGACCACTCTTCACCTGTATGGCCTCACTTTCACTCATTAATTGGACAAATATTTAAAACAGACCGACCTGAAACATACTAATTAATTATTCTGTCTGAGGCACCAGGTAATTTGCGTGCCTTCATCCAACCCTGAGAGTGGAAAAGATTATGGGCTTTGAATATTTCTTTTGAATGCTGGCTTCATTTGTAAAATGAGAATAATAATCTCATTACTTAAAAATTTACTGGTATCTGTACTTATACTTTTCATCTTGTCGCAGTTGTTTGGATAAGAAATGTCCCTTCTGTTGACCTTAAGGGTAATTTCTCTACCTGTGCTCAGAATCTGTTCCAACCTTCTCCAGATCCTTCCTCTGTTTTCCTCTTTTATCTTCAACCTTTCCCTTTTTTTAAATAATATTTTATTGTTTTTTTGGTGAAAGTTTACACAGCAAGTTAGATTCCACACAAACTGTTCAGTGACATTAGTTACTTTTTTCACATTGTGTCAACATTTTCTTTAATTGTCTTCTGGTTGTTCCATTTCCAGTACTCTAGTTTCCCTGCCCCCTTATCTTCTCGTCTTTGCTAAATGTTGACTTTTGGTCTCATACAGAGTTTTGTAGTAGAATACTGTTCTTACAGGTAACGTCCTTCATTTTATGTGCCCCTCTGCTATTTTGCTAGAAGGTGATCTTGGGATAGTTTCAGTTCAAAGTTTAAAGGGTATCTCAGGGCAATAGTCTCAGGGAGTCCTCTAGTCTCAACTGGTTCAGTTAGTCTGGCCTCTTTTAAGAATTTGAGTTTCATTGTACGTTTTTCTCCTATTCTGTCTGGGATCATCTATTGTGACCCTGGTCAGAACAGTTAGTGGTGGTAGCTGGACACCATCTAGTTCTTCTGGTTTTAGGATAGATGAGGCTGTGGCTCATGTAGGCTATCAGCCTTGTAGGCTTTTTTCTTCTCTGAGATTTTGGTTACCTTTTTAATCTTTTCTCCTGATAAGTAGAGACAAAAACAAAAAACTAAAAACAAAAAACCATAACTGTCAAGACGATTCTAACTCATAGCGACCCTATAGTACAGAGTAGAGACTAGTATCTTAATCCAACTTTTCCCTTTTAACTGGACCCTTCTCATTAGCATTTAAATATGCTGTATATCCAGTTTCAAGAACAGTGCCTGACACTATGTAGACCATCAGTAAAGATTTGTTGAATGAATGAATGAATGAATAGATGAGTGCCCAAGCCTCTTCTAGAAAATGTTTCCCTTAACTCCATATCCCCCTCTAGCACTTTTTGACCTTCATACTTTCACTCTTTACCCTTTCTCTTCTCCTATTCTTTCTCAATCTATAAAATCTGGCTTCTATCTCTGCCATTTCACCAAAACTGCTCTTACCATGATACCCTTATTTCTGTACCCAGTGAACATTTCTCAGTCTTTTATCTCACTTGACATCTCAGCTGCATTTGGCACTGTTGGTCTCTTTTTCCTCTTTGAAACACCTCTTTTGACATGGCACTACCCTGGTGTCTTTTCATTCTCCTTAGTGGGCTTCTTCTTCCTCCTCTAGCCATCATCTAAATGTTGTTGTTCCTCAGTGTTCCACTCTAGACCTTTTTCCATGTAACTCAGCACATTTTCCCTGGGAGAATTAATTTAATTTCCTGGTGTCACTCTCTGTATGCTCACAATCACCAAACATATATTTTAACTCCAGAACTCCATCTTGAAATTCATGCCCATATATTCAGCTATCATTATCTCCCAAGTACTTCAAAATTCAACGTTTCCAAGATGGCATTGATCACTCCCCAGATACGCTTCATTCTTGTGTTTTCTGTCTAAATGGAAGATAGCCCTACTTACCCTGGCCTGGGCCAGGAACCTGGGTACCACACTTCTCTTTCTCTCAACCTCTCAACTGCCTGTCTGCCTGTATCTTGAGGACGTTTCCTCAAGATAGACTGTGGGTAGACAAGGCCACTGTTCCAATTTGCCTGGATTAACTGCAATAGTCATCTTAACTTCTTTAACCACAAACCCAGTGAAATCATTCCCTTGTTTAAAACACTTTGTGACCCCTTGGAACTCTTCCGATTATGTCTTTGACCAGCTTAGTAGGACCTGCATGATCTGACTTGTTTCCTTTCTTTTTTATTTTACTTTTATTGTGGTGAAAATATGCACAACAAAACATTTGCCAATTCAACAATTTGTATGATGATTCAGTGTCATTGCTTACATTCTTCTGTTGTGCAACCATTATCACTATTCCTTTCCAAATTATTCCACCACCATTTTGTTTACATTTTAATTCCCACTTGGAGAATTCTTTTAAGGGTTAATGAGAATATATGTCAATACCTGATATATTGTGGCCACTAAACAAATGAAGACTCTTCCGTCCCTAATTGAACACTATCTTCATAGACAAGGACAGTGAGGCTCACTGAGCATGAATGGCATGCTCTAATTCAGATAGCTAGCTGGTGATGGAGCTGCAAGAGTCAAATCAAAGGCAGTTAAAATTCAGGAAAAAACTGACTAAAACTTGCCTTGTTCTTCTGTGGACTTCTCAGTTCTGAGGGAAGGAAGGGTATACTCACAAATGGAGATGATTTTGCTTTCTCTAGCTGCGTCCGAAAGCAGTAACTTGTTTACTTGTTCTGACCAAGTATTTGATATCTGCTATACTGGCTTTTTTTTTTTTTTATACTGGCTTATTATGTGCTAATTCTTTCCCTTCTTCATAATAACGCAATGATGGGCCAAAAGACAGTGCACAAACAAGATATCAGTAGCTTGGAGAGTCACTAGACTTTAAGCCCTTCCCGCTCCTCCCAGACAACCGCCAGAGCAGAGTCCGAGTGAGTCTACGTGCTGAAGAGTTGCCAGAACTTTTGCAGAAAGAACAGTGAACCACAGCTTCTTTCTTTAAATAAACGGTCTCTGTTCAACTTTGCCTTTTGATCAGTCCTTTAAAATCACATGTCACATGAAAGGGCATATATAAGTATGTTCTCTTCCAGCTAAGTTTTTCCCCCTTTGATGTGGATGGGGAGTGCAGAGCACAGCTGTACCTGGACACCTTTTGTCTTTTTGACATAGAAGTTGGCATTGACAATTTTAGCCATTTTTAGGGATATGCTTATATTTATAACTACTGTTTTTTTAGAATAGATGTTAGGAAGGAAATTAGCATCATTTGTATGGGTCTGAGTCTTAATAAATTGTTTATTCTATATTAGTGTTAATAGGATTTAAACAGTACGTAGTCGACAGCGTCCTAGTGGCCCCCAAGGATCCCTACCTTTTATAGATCCACCCCATATTGTGCCAAGGCTTGTCTAGGTGACCAACAGATTATGACAGAAGTAATGGTATATCACTTCTGAGACTGAGTTATAAAAGGCGTTGCAGATCCTTGCTCTCTTTTGGATCACCTGCTCTGGAGGAAACCAGCTGCCATGTCATGAGCAGCCCTAGGACTGGGCCCACATGGTGAGGAACTGAAGCCTCCTGCCAATAACCACGTGAGTGAGCCTGGAAGCAGATCTTCCAACTCCAATCAAGCTTTCAGATAACTGCAGCCCTGCCTGTCAGCTTGACTGCAACCTAATGAGACACCCTAAGACAGCACCATCCTGCTAAGCTGCTTCTAGATTCCTGACCCTTGGAAACCATGACAGATAATACGTTTGAAGTGGCAATAGGCAACTAATACACAGTAGTGCTTACACGTATATACATTTTTTGTTCCTTAAGTTGTGTTTATTTCACATAAAAATATGGTAGCTGTGCTTACCTACTTATCAATAACTAAGCCCTCATGCTCTTAGCCCTTTCTTACTCATTTCAAAGCATTATAAATATGCTTGAAGAATATTTTTTAAGTGACGTTCTCACAGGTTACCCCTTTGTGGGAAAATTTGACCTTTGATGAACTTACTTTTCCTTACTGCTTAACCATATATTCATCCTACATGTATTTCTTAAGCATATGGATAAAACTTCTGCTTTAGAGATTTGATGTTTGCTATTGATTTATATTCTGTGAATAGTTTTGGTTGCTCATTTTTCGAATATCTTTCAAATATTGATTATTAAAAACATGCTTGCTCATAAAAATGAACTCTAACATACGAAAAGAAAAGAACATAACTTAGCAAAACACATTTCTAAATTTAAATTCCTCTAGTGCAGGAATGGAGCCACAGTGGTGTAGTGGTTAAGAGCTATGGCTGCTAACCAAAAGGTCAGCAGTTTGAATCCATCAGCCACTCCCTGGAAACCCTAAGCGGCAATTTTTCTCTGTTCTATATGGCCACTATGAGTTGGAATCAGCTCGACTACAATTGGTTTTAGTGCAGGAGTAAAGAAAGAACTTTTTTTTTTTTTTCACTGAAAATGCAGTAATAGGTCAGTTTTGGATTAAAGGATTAATAGTTAATAATAAGTTGAACAACTTGTGATGTGAGATCCAATTTTTAGTGTGTTGGTAATGAATTCTAAGTCTGCCTCCAATCTCCCATGGTCAGAAGCAGGCTAGCTGTTTCACTATTCACATGTGATTTTTAAAAGTTTAGCCTAATACCTAGGCCAAGGAGGGATATGAAATTAAGGAAGGGTATAAAGACTTCTAAGATTTCGCATGACTCTCTGGATTAGTACTGTCTCCTTAGGCTTAGCTGCCTTCTCAGGCCTCAGTGCAGTTATCCCTAAATGTTGATCCTTATTACCCTTCCAAAACAGAGGGTCATAGGGAAGGAATAAAGAGCCTTGCAATGGCAGCACGTGTACGGACGGAGTCCGGTGTGGGATACTGCCGTTTTATTGTCTCTAGGTTTCCATGTGAACATACAGCAGGACCTTTTCTTGGAGGCCACAGGGCTTAGGGCTGGCCTGGAGAGGAAGACTCCTCTCTCCCTTGGCTGATGATGAATTTACCTTCTTTAATTCCAAAGCAGTGGCCCCACTCCTTCAGGGTGATGTGCTTATCCTTGTTGGGGTCACACTCCTCAAAGAAGCGAGTTATGCAGTGTTCCATGGGCACCAGAGATGCTCGCAAAGGTGCAAGCTCTGAATGTGTCAAGATTCTGCAATGAAATAAATGGTAGCCTATTAACTGAGTAGCTTGCGTGTATGGAACATTAATTTTGAGCATCATCAGGGACATTTTTCTTCCACAAGGTTGCCGAGTATGCCAAATAAACGGCCCTCATGAAAAGCTGCAAATGAAATAAACTGTTTTTGGGTAAAGCAGACAACTTTTGGGGTGCCAATACACAATGATTCAGTCTTTACTGGGAACCGTCCTTCCTCCACCTTAAATCTACAGGAATGTACCCCAACAACCATGTTTGGGGAGCTTGGTTCTTACTCACTGGCCATACCTGGGTTAGTCGGATTACCTTGGAAATTTAGAATCAAGAATGAGAAAGAATTGAAGGAGTCTCTGTGTGAGGTTGAACCTATAACATGTTAGCTTGGTCACTGTAACAGAGCCATAGTCTGTTCTTTTTAAAGAAACTTTGTGTTAAGACTCCAAACCACATTTGTTTGGGATTTCGGTGTTCTAAAATAGAACTGGCAAACTTCCTCATCTGACTAGGTTTCTCTTTCTTAGAGAAAAGTAGACATTATAACAGGGAGATGACCCAGTAATAGGAAAATGAAGAGTTTTTACCTATCCATGGGATGTTGGTCAAGTTCACTGAATTGCCAGTGCACAGGATACACATACATGTGGTAGTTTTTCTTAAAGTCTCTTAAGAGAAGGTCAATAGGATGGTCCCCAGCCAGGAGCCTCTTTTCATCCAGGTAAATTTTCTTGACCTGGGAATAGGAAGGGAGAAGGTCACTAGAGAATAACACAAATGTAATGCACATTTACTAAACTTTAAGGCTTCTAGGTGTTGCAAATGATTTGTGCTCAGCTGCTAACCTAAAGGCTGGCAGATTGAACTCACCCAGCCGTACTGTGGAAGATGGGCCTGTCGATCTGCTTCCATTAAGATTATTGCCAAGAAAACCCTATGGAGCAGTTCTACTCTGTAATACCTGGTTTACCACGAGGTGGAACTGACTTGATGGCACAAAACAACAGCAACAACTTGAAGAATAATAGTGACATGACTGAAGAAATCAAGCCCAGGCCATCATGTGAGACCAAATTAAATGCCTTCTATTCAACACCACAGCCTTTTTTATTTCCATATAGAATAACAGCTGAAGTTAATGGCCTGTGGTTTTCAGAAGAAATTTAAGTCCTTCTTGCTTTTTTGTTTTAACCAAGTAATGTTTGCCACATTCCTTGAAATAATGAGAAGGCTTTAATGAAGAGGGCTGAACTGTCCTAGGCAAACTGGTGGTTAGTTAGTGAAAATTCCTGCTCATTCCTCCATTGATATACTCCATTCTTAAGTGCCTGCGTACGCCCATCCAGTGCCCACTCAGTCTCGCCTTAGTCCTGGTATGTTTCCGCTCTGTTCTTCACTCGCATTGAAATTCCTCTGTTTCATGACTAATGATCTCAAAGCTCTCTGTGACAATGTATTAAAGAGAAAAAACCAAACCAAACCCGCTGTCATTGAGTTGGTTCTGATTCATAATGACCCTATAGGACAAAGTAGAACTGCTCCATAGGGTTTCCAAGGAGTGGCTGGTGGTTTCAAACTGCTGACTTTTTGGTGAGCACCTGAGCTCTTAACTGCTCTGCCACCAGGGCTCAGTATTAAAGAGGGAGGATAGAAATGATTCTTGGGCAGGACATACAACTTCTAGCTTATAACATTGCCTATTATTTCACTGGGAAAATGGAAGTGACCAGAACAAAACTTCCACCCATTCGCATCACATCTACGAACTTGCCTCCCAGTTACCATGGATGAACTTCTTGTGCTCCTGTCAAAACTCAACCCCTTACTGGTGCTCAGAAGCCCTTCCCTTGTCATCTACTCAGGAACACCTTTTTGACAGTTGGGTATCTTTTCTGTTCTTCATTAATTTTTGCTTTTTTTACCGGGCTATTTCTGAAAGCATACAAACATCCTCTATCATCTCCCATTGGTAGATGGAACTCTTGGACTCCCATTCCCCTCTAGCTACCACCCTATTTCTCTTTTTATAGAAAATCTCCTTGAATGTATCTTCTATACTTGCTACTTGCACATTCTTCCTCCTGTTCTCTCTTGAACTCTGTCTATTAAGGCTTTTTTCTTCACCACTTCACAGAAACAGCTCTGTCAAGGTCAGCTATGACTTCCACATACCAAATCAGTGGTCAACTCTCTGCCTTCATCTGACAACTTATAAACAGTATTTGGCACAGTTACTGCACACAATCCTTCATGTTTTATTTTCTTCATAGCATGTTTCATCCCACCTGACATATCTTATACATACATTCGTTTATTTATATATTTACATATTTGTACACATAGATTCATATATTAGCACATATGTTTATATATTTGCACATACATAGGGGTGTATGTGTGTGTATGTATATACCTATATGTGTGTGGGTATGTGTATGTATATATATACGTATACATACATACACATACTCACACACACATACATGTGAGAAGCACTGGTGGTGCAATAGTTAAGCACTCAATTGCTAACTGAAAAGCTGACAGTTCAAACCTATCCAGTGGCTCTGCAGAGGAAAGACCTGGTGATGTTTTCCCATAAAGACTAAGGCCTAGAAAACCCTATGGAGCAGTTCTACTGTCACATGGTGTCGCTATGGATTGAAATTGACTCGATGGCACCTAACAACAACAACAACGTATATATACATAGATACATTTTTGCTTATTTGTTTTGAGTCTGTTTCTTCTAGAATGTAAGCTCATGAAGGCAGAGATTTTGTTCTTCATTGTATCTATAGCACTTAGATCAATTCCAGTCACCTAGGATGCATTCAATGTTCCTAGGTAGTTTGTGCTTGGCTGGTAATGAAAATGTTGGCAGTTGAAATCTACTCAGTGGCACTGTGGAAGAAAAGTCCTGACTATCTGCCTCCATAAAGATTACAGCCAAGAAAACCCTATGGAGAAGTCCTACTCTGTAACACACGGGGCCACCATGATGGAACCAACTGGATGGCAAGAAACAGCAGGATGCATTCAGTAAATATCTGCTGAATGAATTCCCTGGGGAACTTCTGGATACTATCCTGCACTTTTTTTTTTTTTTAATTTTTAAAAAATTTATTACTCTCATTGTGAGTGATGGATTCCCCTCATATTAAATACCTATATCTGGCCTAAAAGGACAAAAAATGCTTAGATTTAGATGATGTGTTTGGGCCTGGTTTTATAAATGCTAAATTGATGTTCAGTTTGCTCAGCCAGAGCTTGCTCTAGGTGGCAGCTGAGCAGCTTTTGCTCAGGCCACTGCTGTTTGGGAAGGGATGGGGTGGTTTAACTGTGTCCCAAGCCTTGTGGTATAAATTGTCGCCACTGCTATTCAGTTAATCCATATGAACTGATCAGGAGCGGGGAGGCAAAGTGGGCTTCTGCAGACGTGCAGGAAGCGGCAGCCCTCACCCCCCACCTTTTTTCTCAGGCCCTATGGACAGACTCTAGGGTAGCTGCCCCATGGATAAAAAAATGGATAGCTTACTTTATTCCTCTGCTTCTCATTTAGATATCCAGCATGTTCAGGGTTATGTTCATAAAGCTGTATGAGGATATTCTTGAGCCAGTCTCTCATCCGTAGAGGAAACTGATTCACTTCAAAGTCCGTGCAAACAGGAATAGCTGTTCCAAGCAGAAAGTAAAGACACTGTAATCTTTGGCTTTATTCCTGTCATATGCCAAATCCTCGTAACAGGGTAGTTTAACAACCTCTGGCAACTTGCAGAGCACCCTCACTGTCGCCAATAGCTACAATAGTGCTCCTTAACCCTGGCTGCACCACAGAATTGCCTGGGATGTTTCAGAAACATACCAAGTGCCCGTTTCTATTCCAAGAAATTTTAATTTGATTGGTCTTGGGTAGAGCTTAGGCATCAGGGTATTTTAAAAGCTCCAAATGTAATTGTGCAACCAGGGTCTAGAAGCAGTGCTCTAGAAACAACTGAAATTCAGACATGGAGGACGCAAGAGCTATTCATGAGGGAAAAAAGAGGAAAAAGTAGAGGTTAGCTTTTATTGTGGTAACAAATAATGTTAAATCTCAATGACTGAAAGAAACCAAAGTTTATTTCTTGATTACACTGAGACCATTTTGTAGACCACGATGGCTGGAACGCTGTGCTCACTATAGTACCCCGAAGCTCGTAATGATGGAGACTCCATCTTATGAGGTCGCCGTCTTAACACAAGGCTTCAAGGTTGGTAGTGCAAGGGAAGAGAGTATGGAGAATCATATACCAGTTCTTAAATGCTTTTGCCCAAAACTCACACGAATGATTTTTGCTCACATTCCATCTGACAGAGCAAGTCATCTGGCCATACGTAACTTAAGGGGGCTGAGAATTTCAATCCTCTCATGTGTCAGTAAGAAGAGGAGAACTGGAAATATTAGTGAACACTGTTCAGGTGGAGAATCATTTAATGGTGCGGGGACTCAAACACCATTGAGAGTATCCTGGGGAAGGAAGACAATTTATAAAAAACTTCAGGAAGAATATGTCGTCATAAAACTTCTTGGCAGAGGCTTAACTTCAATTGGAAAGAGAGCAAATAATTTAGCAAAATTCCTATGATTCATCTTAATTATTAAGTGGATAACATACTATCATAGCGGTTCTGAATCCTGGCTGCACATTAGGATTGTCTAGGTTATTTTACAAACAAACACAAAAACAGTGCTCTGGTCCCAACCCGATGCAATTAAATCAGAATCTCTTAAGGCTGAGATGTGGATATTAGTTCTCTTATTTTTTTTAAAGTCTCTCCAGATGATTTTCATATGCAACTTGAGTTTAGAACTACATTAGCTTTTTCCTATTTGACTATTAGTCGAGCATGCACAGATTCACCCTGTCATGGATTGAATTATGTTTCCCCCCCAAAATGTATGTATCAATTTGGGTGGGCCATGATTCCCAGTATTGTGTGGTCATCATCCATTTTGTGATTGTAATTTTATGTTAAAGTGGATTAGGGTGGGATTGTAATACACTTAACCCGGGTCATGTTCCTGATCCCATGTGGAGGGAGTTTCCCTGGGGTGTGACCTGCACCACCTTTTATCTCTCAAGAGATAAAAAGGAAAGGGAAGCAAGCAGAGAGGGGGGACTTCATACCATCAAGAAAGCAGTGCTGGGAGCAGAGCGAATCCTTTGGACCTGAGGTCCCTGCAGTGAGAAGCTCCTCCTCCGGGGGAACATTGATGAGAAGGCCAACAGAGAGAGAAAGACTTCCCCTGGAGCCCTCAACCTGAATTTGGACTTTCAGCCTACTTTACTGTGAGGAAATAAACTTCTCTCTGTTAAAGCCATCCACTTAGTATTTCTGTTATAGCAGCACTGAATGACTAAGACACACCCCAAAATTTCTCAGCAGTGGTGGTGACAGTAGTGATGGAATCTTACATTTGCAGGCTCCAAAATAATCCAGTTGCAGTTGGTGCCCCTTTTTGGTTCCTTCCAGTCTGCACTTGGTAGCAAACAGATGACAGGAGCTAGCATAGGTCTGATTGTCAGTGCCACAAACCTAGGAAAGACAAGGAGGAGAAAAACTGGTAAAGCTGAATGCTCATTGAAAAACACTCTGTTATACGCGGGTCTGGAGACCATGGTTTCAGGAGACATCTAGGTCAATTGGCATAACAAAATGTATTAAGCAAATGTTCTGCATCCCACTTTGGTGAGAAGTGTCTGGGGTCTCACACCCAAGCAAGTGGCCATCTAAGATGCATCAACTGGTCTCAACCCACCTGGAGCAAAGGAGAATGAAGAACACCAGAGACATATGGTAAAGATGAGCCCAAGAGACAGAAAGGGCCACATAAACAGAGACTCCATCAGCCTGAGACTAGAACTAGATGGTGTCTGACTACCACCGATCACTGCCCTGACAGGGAACACAACAGAGAATCCCTGATGGAACAGGAGAATAGTAGGATGTAGATCTCAAATTCTAGTAAGAAGACCAGGCTTAATTGTCTGACTGAGACTAGAGGGACCCTGGACCCTTTGTTAGACCAAGATTGGAACCACTCCTGAAGCCAACTCTCCAGATAGGGATTGGACTGGACTATAAGATAGATGATACTGGTGAGGAGTGAGCTTCTTGGCTCAAGCAGACACATTGAGACTATGTGGGCAACTCCTTTCTGGAGGGGAGATAAAAAGGAAGAGGGGTCAGGAACTGGCTGAATGGACACAGGGAACACAGGGTGGAGAGGAGGAGTGTGCTGTGTCATTAGGAGGAAAGCAGCTAGGAGTATATAGCAAGGTGTGTATAACTTTTGTAGGAAAGACTGACTAGATTTGTAAACTTTCACTTAAAGCACAATAAATAAATAAAAAAGAAAGAAAAACACTCTGCTCCCTAAAACTCATAGCCTGTCTGATAAATCGTACTGTGCCAAAGATGTGATCAGGTAGGTGAGGTTATTCAAATCATAATTCTCTCCATTAGCCTGGTATTCTTGTTATTTCATATAAATGAGATCATGCAATATTTGTCCTTTTGCGACCGACTTAGTCCACTCAGTGTAATGTTTTCAAGGTTCATCCACGTTGTAGCATCTATCGGGGCTTCATTTCTGGTATGGTGATGGGAGACTTGGCAATGACTGTGGGTGATGATTGCACAACATGATTAATAAAACTGATATTACTAAATTGCACACCTAAAAATGTTGAATTGACAAATGTTGCGTTACATGTATTTTACAGTAATAAAAAAAGAAAAAATCATAATTCTCCCATTTGGCACATATACACACAAAATCAACCAAACTACACCAACGATGATGACAGTATAGCTCCAGGTAAGCTCAGTAGAATAAAAACTTCAGATGTTCCAAGAATAGAATGAGTTTTAAAGCTCATTACACAGATCACACAGATCAGCTACCATTATTACTTTCTTAGGGCACAGTGAAGAGTCACTGGGTGGTGTAAATGGTTAAGTGCTCAACCACTAGTTGAAAGGTTGGTGGTTCAAACCCACTCAGGGGCACCTTGGAAGGCAGGCCTGGTGATCTTCTGAAAGGTCACGGCCTTGAAAACCCTATGGAGCAGTTCTACTCTGCACACATGGGGTCACCATGAGTTGGAATTGACATGACAGAAACTAACAATGACAACAACTGGGCACAGTGATAATTCTTTGACTTTGCCAGCATTTGTTACTATGCTTCAAATACTAGACCATATCCTGGGCATCTGCTTTTTTGTCTTTTACAAGAATTTTCAGTTGCAAACTCTTTTCATTCAAATCACTAACCTTTGGTACCTCTTAGGGACCATTTTGTAAAATACTTACTTGGTCAAGCAGTTTTGTAGGAGGACAAGTCACTGGATCTTGGCAAACACAGTGGGGTTTTCCCTGTAGGTCAGCCTTACAAACGTGTCCTCTTTTACACTGGAAACCCATGCAAGAATCTATTAGAAAAAATTGAACAACCAGAATGGAATTACATTGTGAAAAATGTAAAAAAAAAAAAGAAAAGAATCTACCAGAGAAGATTGAGCAGGAAAGATGGACAAAGTTAAACTGAGTATGTATGTAAGCCTCAAATCCACCCTGGTTAGCTTCGTTTTAGCTAATAAGGGAGAAAAATTGGGAAAACAATAGAAACCATTTTAATTGTTGAGTTAATCCCTGGGAGGGACCTTCTGGCATCAGACTGTTTTAAGTGACCTTCTAGATTTTCAGTGCAGCAATTTGGACTGGATGTTTAAAAAGCACAAACTGCTCTTCCTGGCCTGACAGAGATGGTCATAGTCTGAAGTTAATAGTACAACATTGTGCAAGTGGTCAGAAGTTAAATGAACTTTTACTGGGGGATTTTATTGTGTCGAAATTGAAAATGTCTGTGATTGGGGTATGTGTTAGACCCATGTGTTAGACCCTTAACTGATTATGGGATTTAGGTTTACTAGAAAAAAAAAAAAAACATTTTTTTTGTTTTTTTTTTTTTAGTGAGTTATGGAGCGCCTGGCGGAATCGACTTGACGGCACTGGGTTTTTAGTGAGTTATGGATTTGAGAATAAATAAGGTAGAATTAAGTCTTTTTTTCTCAGAAGCAAAAGAATTTAGGGAGAAAGAGTTCTAGTTTTTGCACTAATACTGCAACAGGACATTTTCCGTCTGTAAACACACTTACCATAGCTGTATATCTTATCTGCATGAGAAAATATCAACAAATTATGAGAGCATTTCCTTGGGGGAGGAAAAATTCTGTGCAGTATTCACAAAGGAAAGGAGAGAGAAGCCCAGTGAGGCAGATTCTATTTCTTCCATGATATAGTCACAGATTTGGATATAGTTACCCTCACAGGCCTTGAAATACTCACCAACACTCTCCACCCTCACGTTATCTTCACTTGAACTCTCATCGTCATTAGGTGAGCTCTCCGCTTTCTTGGCCTTTATAACAGCAAGAGCAGAAGTTAAAATCTGTTAAAGAGGGAAGTCATTACTTAGTTTAAATTTTCACTGTGCATACCTTCACAGAGATTTTTGACACCCAGTCATTTCAGATCTCAAAAAGAAGCCAGATAGAACTGCCAGGTGGACAATAACCCTTTGAAAACAGTAGCTATTCTAACTTCATCAACTGGTTACAGAGCTGCGTCTTTGGGGATTACTCAATAAAAGTTGGAATTTCCATTTTGGATTTGGGAAAACACTAGAAATGTAGTACTAGCCTTCTATTTGATAGTTAAGACACGGTGACATAGTAATCTCTGTGAAATTGTTGGTAAAGTTTTCTTAGTAGGTTTCCAAAGTATAAGAAAACTCCCACATTAGAATGGTAGCAGAGTTCTCAATAATGGGAGTTACTATTGACCTTGCTTATTCAAAAAACCCCCAAAACTAAACCCACTGCCGTCAAGTTGATTCTGACTCATAGCGACCCTATAGGAGAGTAGATTGCCACATAGGGTTTCCAAGGAGTGCCTGGCGGATTTGAACTGTCGACCTCTTGGTTAGCAGCCATAGCACTTAACCACTATGCCACCAGGGCTTCCTGCTCATCAAAAGCTGTGCCAAATCCCCCTGATAAGTGGCTGTTAGAGTTTTGCATGAAATCTCTGTATGATTAAACAGCCAAACAGCAATAGCTTTCCCCAGTGAAGTTTCCAGGTTATCATTTTGGTATGCGTTTGCTTAATAGCGCTGTAGCTGAAGTCTTTGTTCTTAATCTTTATAGCTAATTCAACAAACATGGCAGGATCTCTTATTATGTTAGAGACACTTTGGAGACCCTGGTGATTCAATTTAAACACGTGGTACCTGCTCTCAAGGCATCATAGCAGCAGCTGTCTTCCATCCCTCACATCCATCAGAATTTATCATTCCAGCTAGTTTAGGGACTTTCAACTACCAGCATCTGCATTTCTGTGCCTGGAAAACCATGAAAATGCATTCTGCCTACTAAAAGGATGGGCTGGAAGTGACAGGGGGATTAACACACCCCTTGTCTCCATGAGCAATCTCAGCCAATACAAGAACTCCACCTCCGTAACTCCCCAGGTAGGATAATTCTGAGTAATGTTCTTTACGTGGTTTGAATAACATAACTTTTATTAGTTTCCTTCCCTGTATCACTTCTCCACCCCTCTGTCTTTGTTCCCTGCACTTCTCAAATAAACTGTACTCGAATCCAGGGTCTGCTTCTAGAGGAACCCAAGTAAAACAGACACTTCAAGTCTAATGAGGAAGATGGATATAAAAATAAATAACTGAAATATATCGTAGCGATGAACTTATAGAGTTTATGCATAGGAGATTGTGAGAGAACAGGGAAAGGCCATGGCTTTTTATTGACAAAACTAATTGCTTTCTTAGACAAGCATCATTGTAAGTAATCTCACCCCCTGGGATTCTCCAGGTCCACTCCTATCGACACTCTCATTCTCATGTGCTTCTTTTGGCTCTTCGTTGTTGATGTGATAGTAATTGGATTGAGCTCTTTCACTCTCCAGGAAGGCCTGGCTTGGGATGAAGTAGTCATCACCAGGGTTGTGCCTGGGGCCATCACCACCATCCTCAGCTTCATGATTTCTGGGCATGGTGTTACCATCATCAGTAGGCTCCACGACCAAAGTTTCAGGAACAGTCTTTTTATCCATCTCCTTGTGGGTGCTGATAATTTCAAGGCCAGCTTTTCCCTCTTGGCTCTGCCATTCAGTATCTTGAATATGCTTACTGATTTTTGATGTGTTTTCCTCTTCCATTTCTGCTTTGGAATTATCCTCTTCCTGTTCTTGGTTACCCTGCTCAAATTCTTCCTTCTGCATCTTGCTAACTTGAGTTAGTTGACTGGGCTGTTCTAAAATATCATCAGGCTGGGTGCTGTCTTCTTCCTGATCGCTGTTAGAATGTTCCTTGGGAAATTCTTCCTCCGTTTCTTGGTTATCGTTGTGAGTATCAACTTCACTTGGCTCTTCTGCCTCTTCCCCTTTGAAAATATTTGGATTCTGCTCTTGATTTCCTTGGTCACTTAGGTCTTGGCTATGTTTGCTGCTCCTGTTCAACTGATGATCTTGATTTTGCTCTTTCTCTGTGATACTTTCTTGTTGGCTATAATCCCCAGTGGAACTAATATCAGGAGCAAGGAAGTCAGTGTTCTCTGGGAGATTTTTCTTTTGAGGAACAGTCATATTTTCTTTTAGGTCCAGTGTTCCTTCAGTTGGTTTGTGTTCCAAATTCACACCTAAGCTACCATCACTGTCCTCTTCATCTTTCAGTCCCAGCTCTTCACTGTAATTCTGATCCTGATCTTCTGATTGTTCATGGTTTTCCTCTTTTGAGTTTAGTATTGAAGATTTTTCAGCCTTAAAAGAAAAAAGTTTATTGAAACAAGTGGTAATATATCTACATCATACTTGGAATTCCTAGGTCAGTATTTGATATTCATTATTCCTTTTCTTCAGACATTATCATGTAAACATATGATGTTCTTCACTTTCTATAGCCACAAGTTTTAACCTGAAATTGAATTTTATGAAATGAAACAACTGTATAGCATCTCAACTCAAGGAGTAAAACTCATTAATCCATGAAGCTCTTTTAGTGACTGAAGGCAATTGATATGATCATAATCTTAAAAAAAATTAAACGTGAATAAGGTAATCTCTTTGATCTTGCTTTGGAATTGAAATTTTTTGGAGAAGTTAAAAATTAAATTAAAATAGCCATGTTATTTTACCTCATAGTTGGGACGGTCTTCTATAGGCACTGCAGTTTCTTTTTCATTTTCCGAATCTTCAATCCCTACAATAGGAATTGCAGTGTTGTCAGGTGTTACTGAAGCTTCAGCCTGCTGGATGGAACTCAAAGAACCGGCAGTTGGTTTGGAATGATCAGAGAAGAACCTTGCATTTGTCTGAAAAAATTAAAAATTGGTTTGTGTTATTCATGTGTAGATGCCAGTTTTAAAAATTGCTAGTTACTCTTTTATTATCATCACTATTAGTAGCAATATGCTTTATTCATAAGTTAAAAGATGTTCTCTAGGATTTTTAAGAATACAGGGTAAGTGTCCAGAATATTAAGTTAAGTGAAAACAGAATCTTAATCATCTTTAAGAAAAAGTTACATATGCAGAGCCTGGGTGAAAATACAGCAAAAAAGATTTCAATAGTGGTGATCTTCAAGTTTTTGGAATTATTTTTTGTGTTTTTCAAACTTTTATGAACCATTAGTATTTTCTAATTTTGAAAAGTGTTTTGTAGCAGAAAATTGAAGCCAAATTAAATTAACCATAGAAATAACATTGTGCTTTCCATCTTCTTTTGATGCTTCCTGTGTTGTTCAATATTTTGCCCACAGAATCTTTCCATGTTGCAACTTGAGTCTTGAAATTTTTATTCAGTTCTTTCAGCTTGAGAAATGCCAAGTGTGTTCTTCTCTTTTGGTTTCCAAGCTCCAGGTCTTTGCACATTTCATTATAATTGAAGGATGAAGGAAGCATCAAAAGAAGATGGAAGCAATACACAGAGTCACTGTACCAAAAATAATTGGTTGATGTTCAACCATTTCAGGAGGTAGCATATGATCAAGAACCAATGATACCAAAGGAAAAAATCCAAGCTGCTTTGAAGGCATTGGTGAAAAACAAGGCTCCAGTAATTGATGGAATACCAAATGAGATGTGTCAACAAATGGATACAGCACTGGAGGTGCTCACTCATCTATGGCAAGACTTTGGAAAACAGCTGCCTGACCAAAAGACTGGAAGAGATCCATTTACATGCCCATTCCAAAGAAAGGTGATCCAATGGAATGCAAAAATTATTGAATGATAAAATTAGTGTCACACTCAAGCAAAATTTTGCTGAAGATAATTCAAAAGCTTTATTGCAGCAGTACAATGGCAGGGAACTGCCAGAAATTCAGGCTGAATTCAGAAGAGGATATGGAACTAGGGATGTCGTTGATGATGTCATGATGTTAGATAGATGTTGACTGAAAGCAGAGAATATCAGAAAGACGTATACCTGTATTTTATTGACTATGCAAAGGCATTTGACTGTGTGAGTCATAAATTATGGATAACAGTGCAAAGAATGGGAATTCCAGAACACCTAATTGTGCTCATGGAGAGCCTGTACATGGATGAGAAGGCAGTTGTTCAAACAGAACAAGGGGATATTTCGTGCTTTAAAATGAGGAAAGATGTGTGTCAGGGTTGTATCCTTTCACTGTACTTATCAATCTGTATACTAAGCAAATAATCTGAGAAGCTGGGCTATATGAAGAAGAACATGGCATCAGGATTGGGGGAAGACTCATCAACACCTTGTGATATGCAAATGACACAACATCGCTTGCTGAAAGAGGACTTGAAGCACTTACTGATGAAGATCAAAGAACATAGCCTTCAGTATGAATTACACTTGAACATAAAGAAAACAAAAATCCTCACAACTGGACCAATAAGCAACATCATGATAAATGGAGAAAAAATTGAAGTTGTCAAGGATTTCATTTTACTTGGATCCACAGTCAACATCCGTGGAAGTAGCAGTCAAGAAATCAAACAATGTGTTGCATTGGGCAAATCTGCTGCAAGAGACCTCTTTAAAATGTTAAAAAGCAAAGGTGTCACCTTGAGAACTAAGGTGTGCCTGACCCAAGCCGTGGCATTTTCTATTATCTCGTATGCATGTAAAAGCTGGACAACAAATAAGGAAGACTGAAGAAAAACTTATGCCTTTGAATTATGGTGTTGGTGAAGAATATTGAATGGACTGCCAGGAGAACTTGGAAGTATAGGCAGAATGCTCCTTAGAAGCTAGGATGGTGAAACTTTGTCTCACGTGCTTTGGACTTGTTATTAAGAGGGACCAATCCCTGGAGACAGACATCATGCATGGTAGAGGGTCAGTGAAAGAGAGGAAGACCTTCAATGAGATGAACTGACACAGTGGCTGCAATGATGGGCTCAAGCAGAGCAATGATTATGAGATGGTGCTGGGCCAGGCAGTGTTTCATTCTGTTACACGGAGGGTCACTATGAGTTGGAATGGACTTGATAGGTGGCACCTAACAACAACAACATCATCGTTTTCCCCACCTGCTTGAATTCTCCAAAATATGTGGATTCTGTTTGGTTAAGAAATGCCAAACAGATTTCCAGTGGGCATGTTATTATAAATATAGATGTGCACCTATTGATAAAACAGAATTTCAATTTCAGAGTATTTCTGAAGGAAGATAAGATGCCATTTTATTGTTGTTTATTACTCCCTGCTGGCGGGGGAGGAGTGGAGAAAAGGTAGCAGAGACGGGGAGCAGCTCTACACTGTCAACTCTAAAACCTCCCGCAGCCATTGCCTTCCCTAATGCCTCCAGCAACTTGCCAAACTGGCCACAATTCTTTCTTCTTTTTCCTCTTAAAAACTGCTTCTTTCAAATGTTCTTCAAATGATATTATTACTCCTCTTAGTTGAAAAGTAGATAAGAAGCAAGAGAGCAAATCAAATTTAAAATACATGCTGTGCTCTATGACTTCCCTTATATTACACAATCTGCTAACAGAGTCAGGATGAGTCAATCCAAACAGACTCTGTTTTATATCTGGATCTCTCTGACTTGTTGGTATCCACCACATTTCTATAATAAATATCCATGGTGAATACCTGCCTCAGATATCAGACAGTTGGTATTATTACCGCTTTAATTATATTATTATTAGCAACAGTAATTATTCATTTGGGTAGCTCCTTAAAATTTACAAAATATTTTACATACATAATCTTATCTTGGTATTTCTTTTCACTTCAATTTGTGAGATTGTACCGTAGAGATTAATGACTTGTCAAACCACAGATAGATGGTAAGTAGCAGAGTTAAGACTCGAAGAGGCGCCTCCTATCTCCAACTACAGTTGTTCGACTTCCCCATCATTCACCTGCCAGCTCTTCATCTATGTCTCTAGTCCTTGCTAGAAATAGAGGCATCCTTCCAGTTGAAGAAGCCCTGGTGGCGCAGTGGTTAAGAGCTTGACTGCTAGCCAAAAGGTCAGCAGGTCGAATCCAGCAACCACTCCTTGGAAACCCTATGGGGCAGTTTGCTCTGTCCTACAGGGTCAATAAGAGTCGGAATCAAGTAGACAGAATGAGTTCCAGTTGAAAAATTACTTCATAGCTGTTCTTCCCTACTAAGTGCAGTGTTCTGTTTCACACAATCCTTGAATTAATTCTAAATTAAAAATATTTTATTAAAAAGTTTTAGATTTAAAAATCTCCTGATAGAGTAAGTTCACATAAGTAAACAAATATTAAATAAAAGTTTTATAACCTTTCCTGCTAGTTATCAGTGAGTACTTAAAAGTTAAACTAAAAAAAGGTACAATGTTATTGTTGTTGTTAGGTGCTGCCATGTTCAAAAACACAATGAAACACTGCCTGGTCCTGCACCACCCTTTAATCATCGCTATACTTGACCCCGTCATTGCAGCCACTGTGTCAATCCATCTTGCTGAAGGTCTTCCTTTCTTTCACTGACTCTCTACTTTTCCAAGCATGATATCCTTCTTCAGGGACTGATGTCTTCTGATAACCTGTCTAAAGTATGTGAGATGAAGTCTCACCATCCTCTCTTCTAAGGAGCATTCTGGCTGTACTTCTTCCAAGACAGATTTGTTCATTCTCCTGGCAGTCCACGGTATATTCGATATTCTTCACCAACACCATAATTCAGAGGCATCAATTCTTCTTCAGTCTTCCTTATTCATTGTCCAGCTTTTGTATGCATATGAGGCAATTGAGAATACTATGGCTTGGGTCAGGTGTAACTTAGTCCTCAAAGTGTCATCTTTGTTTTTCAACACTTTAAAGAGGTCTTTTGCAGCAGACTTGTCCAATGCAACACGTCATTTGATTTCTTGACTGCTGCTTCCATGGGCATTGATTGTGGATCCAAGTAAAATGAAATCCTTGACAACTTCAATCTTTTTTCCACTTATCATGATGTTGTTTATTGGTCTAGTTGTGAGGATTTTTGTTTTCTTTATGTTGAAGTGTAATTCATACTGAAGGCTATATTCTTTGATCTTCATCAGTAAGTGCTTCAAGTCCTCTTCCGTTTCAGCAAGCAAGATTGTGTCATCTGCATATTGCAGGTTGTTGGGTCTTCCTCTAATCCCAATGCAATGTTCTTCTTCATATAGTCCAGCTTTTTGGATTATTTTCTCAATATACAGATTGAAAAAGAATAGGGAATGAATACAACCCTGACACACATCTTTCCTGATTTTGAACTACTCAGTATCCCCTTGTTCTGTTTGAATGACTGCCTCTTGATCTATGTCCAGGTTCCTTATGAGTACAATTAAGTGTTCTGGGATTCCATTCTTTGCAATGTTATCTATAATTTGTTATGATCCACACAGTCAAATCCCTTTGCATAGTCAGTAAAACACAGGTAAACATCTTTTTGGTATTCTCTGCTTTCAGTCAAGATCCAGCTGACATCATCAATGCTATCCCTAGTTCCACGTCCTCTTCTGAATCTGGTTTGAGTTTCTGGCAGTTCCCTGTTGTTGTATTGCTGCAACTGTTTTTGAATTATCGTCAGCAAAATTTAACTTGCATGAGACATTAATGATATTGTTTAATAATTTTTTGCATTCTTTGGATCACCTTTCTTTGCAACGGGCAAGTATATGGATCTTCTCCAGTTGGTTGGACAGGTAGCTGTCTTCCCAATTTCTTGGCATAGATAAGTGAGCACTTCCATTGTTGCATTTATTTGTTGAAACATCTCAGTTGGAGTTCCATCAATTCCTGAAGCCTTGTTTTTCGCCAATACCTTCAGTGCAGCATGAATCTCTTCCTTTAGTACCACCAGTTCTTGAGCATATGCTACCTCCTAAAATGGTTGAATGAGGATTAGTTCTTTTTGGTACAGTGACTCTGTGTATTCCTTAACATCTTCTTTTCACACTTTCTTTGTCATTTAATACTTTCCCTGTAGAATCCTTCAATATTACAACTCTAGACTTGAATTTTTTCTTTAGTTCTTTCACTTGAGAAATGCCAGGCTTGTTCTTCCCTTTTGGTTTCCTAAGTCCCTTTTGGTTTTCTGGGTCTTTGTAGATGTCATTGTAATACTTTGTCTTCTCAAGCTACCCTTTGAAATGTTCTGTTCTGCTCTTTTACTTCATTATACCCTTCTGGTATTTGTAATACTGGCATAGCTTCCAGCATCACAGTGACGTGCAAGCCAGCACAGTGTGACAAATTGATGGACGAGTGGTGGAAAGAAAACGACACAAAACTTTTAATAGGCAAATCATATAAGAAGCCTTTTGGTTTTCCAGCGTTTGGCTGGGCCTGCATAACAACAAATTCTGCTATAGAAAACACATCTGGGATGTGTCTATATGCAGGCTTGTCACTCAAACACGTGGTTCCAAGACTGTTTTAATGTCTGTTTACACAGCAGTAACAGCTGTAAGGGCAAGACACATTTTTACAATAAAAAGGATGGGTCTATGGGAGCTTGTTTCTATGCCGAACATTAGTTTGTCTGCTTTTTGTACATTGTATACTTTCAGTTGAAGTAGCTCCATGCTGCTTAAGCATGATTCTTAGTAGTGGTCATACATAAGTTCTGTTTTCCAAGTACTGCTTGGTCTGGGTGGCATGGAGTTTGTCTTTGTTGACATATCTGTCAACCTGAGACAGTCACTGGTATCCAAACAGCAAGGACAGAATCTTAGACTTATAGGGAAGGAAGGCTGATTCCTTCATTTGGTGAAAAAGAAAAAAAAAAAAAAACGCATAAATCATTTGGTTGAATTAAGGATGGTATGGATAATTTAGGAGGCATCAACCAAGCCATGGTTTCATTTTTTTTTTTTTTTTTGGACTTTCAGGTTGTTTTGAGGCTATTGACATGGTCTCAAATGATCTGATTTGTGTATAGCTACTTTACTATTGTGTGAATGGTACGGCAAGTATATCTGGGTCACTAGGGGACAATATAAACATGAAAAAGATAATATTCTAGTCTTGTCTGCTTTCAGCATGTTTCCTTGGACAGCCTCCCAAGAGGAAATCAGGAGCCAATCAATGGTTACTACATCAGTTACTGCCCCTAAGCGATTGCTTCCTGGTTTTATTACAGACTTTTACAGAATTGCTCAGTCATTATGTATTCGATCTTGAAGACAAAGCTGCTGGAAAATGTGATATGCACTCTCAGATTTCTCATACTAATGTGATGAGCTTCCGTGGGATAAACTATTCCTTCCTGTTCTTTTTGGTATTCAGGCATATTCTGTGGCTAATAAGCCGCTAACCAACAATTTCAGCTGCACATTTTATTGAACCTGTTAGAATCTGATAGCTCTGAAAGAAATAATTTAAAAAAAAGGAACTTATTTCGATTTTCTTACTCATGCATTCCCTGCTTGGGCAATAAAGAATATAATTAAAATAAAAAAGAGAACTTCAAACCATAATACGTATATATATATATATTTTTAATATTGAATTTCTAAACTAAATGTCAGGAGGGAGAGATATAAAAACAGAAAAAAGGGAACTGACCGGGATTGCAGCCACAGCGCCCAAGATGTATAGGAAAACTATCACAGTCTTCATGTTTTCTAGCCCTGTGAACCAACAAGATAATTAACAGCAGTGAGTAAAACGTTCCTTATGAAAGACTGACAGTTCATCATCTTCGCAAACACCAAGCTTGGTATTGAAATGACTGTAATGCTGTCCTTTGTATTTAAAGGTGATTGTTACCTTTGTGGGAGAATAGACATTGCTTACACAATTGTGTCCCTATGAAAATTACTCTTTGATTGTTTTCATCCCAGCTGCGTTCAGCAGAAACTATCTCTGTTTATGGCTATGCTTCCGTGAATAAAGGTTCTACACAGATCTTAGCTGTTAAGATTTGTGAGTATTCATAGCGAAGATAAAAGTCACAAGATGAAGTTGGCATGTCAGATTTGGATAAACTGCATCTTTAGTGGTGAAGAAAGCATGTTTTTGTTAGGTGCTGTCGAGTCGGTTTTCGACTCATAGCGATCCTGTGTGACAGAGTAGAACTGTCTCTAATTGTTAGAGATGCACATTGCCAGGTCTCTCTCCTGGAGCCACTGGGTAGGTTCAAACCACTAGCCTTTCTTTTAGAGGCCTAGTGCTTAATGGTTACCCTACTGGGGCAACAGTTGGAGAAAGAAACTTTCAATGAGAATTTTTAGTAATGAGACACTGTAAAGCTACAGAGTCATAGGCCTAATCTAGAAGATTCACAATGGCAATCTGTGAGTTGGATATGGCCTGCAGATAGGTTCAGTTTGGCAGGCTTTGTGCATTTTAAATCAACATTTTTTAAATCTGGAGGTTTCACAAGAAAATTTAGATTTCTGGTTTCTCTTGAATCACTGGCCTTCCTAGCAACAACATACTTTCATGACAACAGCTGGCTGGATCTGAGAAGAGGTTACCCTCTCTAAGAAGCGTTGGCATTTGGGAGCCCTGGTGGCACAGTGAAGCCCTGGTGGTGCAGTGGTTAAGAGCTCAGGCTGTTAACCAAGAGGTGCAGTTCCAATATACCAGCCGCTTGTAGGCAACCCTATGGGGCAGTTCTACTCTGTCCTATAGAGTTGCTAAGAGTCAGAGTCTACTCAATGGCAAAATGTTAGTTTGTTTTGGGTGGTCTAGTGGTTAACCATTCAGCTGCTAACCAAAAGGTCATGAGTTTGAATCCATCAGCTGCTCCTTGGAAGCCCTATTTGGCAGTTCTGCTCTGTCCTATAGGGTCACTATGAGTTGGAATTAACTCAATGGCAACAGTTTTGGTCTCACTCTTATTATGTACCTTGCATTAGAGTTTAGTTGGTTCTAAACTAACTCCTTCCGTTTAGAAATGAGACAAGTGTGATTCAAGGAAACTAAGTGAATTGTTCTTCAAATGAATTCCCGGTTCAAGGCATTTTCCACCACACCGTTTATACTAATAAGGTTCTTAAAAATTGTGGGCTACCTACAGGTGTTTGCAGGGTGCTCTTAGGCCTGGTAGTCTGAGCTCTGTGTAAGAATAGGGATATAGTTTTTAGTCTTTATAGAGATTTTTATCTCCCAGAAATAGTGGATGACTCCTTTTGAGTATTTTTTTGCAATCACGGTTTTATACATAAATGCATAAAATAATACTTTCAGGTTTCTAATGAAAGTGGTCAGTTTCTTCTGTTTACTTACCTCAATATTTATAAATAATATGCTTAAATGGATATTCACAAAATATATTAATGTTAAACATTATCTTACTGATTTAATACTGTAACCACTATCACTTCACACACATGTACACACACACTTCTCTTCCTAAAATAACTTTGTCATAATCCTTGCCTAAATCATTATTCCACATTTACATTACTATGACTAGGTTATACATTCCTCACAGCTGAGCCAAGTAGTAATTTCCTCTGTTGAATCATAATTAAATTTCCTTACTTGAACTATATATATATATATATATCTATATCTATCTATATATATATATATATATTTTCTGGACTGACAAATTGCCTCTCTTTTTTAGTTTTTTACTTCCTTTTCCATGTACCCATTGCTTATTCTTCCAAATTCTCCAACAAAATTTAAAAACTTCTGTTAATATGGTAAAAACAAAACAAAACAAAAAGCCCCATAAAGGCTAATTTTTTTTTCCTTTTTGGAAACATTCCTCACGGAGTCTCAATTCTCTGGCTCTGACTAGACTGATGCGCCCTGGGCTATGTGCTGATGCTCCCTCCTGGGGCCTCTGTTCACTCCGTGCTGGGAACTCCTTTGTCGTTTGCTTGAGTTTGATGTCTGCTATCCTGAACCTCATATGTTTTTCCTTCTTTTCTCCTTCATTTCAATGGAGCCCACTATCCAGAAGTTTCCAGAGAAACAGTATATGGGAGACAGAATTTTCGAGACTTTATATATTGGAAATAATATCGTATTTCACTCTCCACTTGATATGTACTTTGGGTGGATAAAGAAGTCTACATCAGAAAATTTTTTTTCCTCAGGATTTTGAAGCATCGTTCCACTTACTTCCAGTTTCCAGTATTGCTAATAAAAATTCCAAAGTCAGTTTTCCGCTAAACCTTTTTTATGAGAACTGTTATTTCTTGATTTTTTTCTTTCCTTTCTTTCTGGGAGCTTTTAAGTTTTTATATTTATCTGCAGTGTTCTGAAACATTATGATCTCTGCCTTGGTGTGGATATTTTTTAATTGATTTTAGGCATTCACAGGACTCTTTGAAATTTGGAAACTCATATATTTCAGTTAGTTCCTTGATAATTTTTGCCCCTACATGTCCTTTGTCTTTTCTTTCTGGAACTCATATTACTCAGATGTCGGAATTCTTGGATTGATTATCTTAATTTACTTATTTTCTCCTCTTTTCCACCTTGCTTTTATTATTCTGGGAAATGTGTTTAATTTTACCTTCCATACTTTCTATTGATTTTTAAAACATTTTACTCACGTACTTTTAATTGCCAAGAGCTCTTTCTTAGTTTCTGATGTTCCCCACTTTGTTAATGTTAACCTCTTATTTTTTCATGAGTGTGATTTATTCTTTTATCTCTCTGAGGATATGAATCAAATACACTGAAAATCTCTTCTGCAGCCTGCATTTTGTTTCTTCTTTTAAGTGTTTTGTTGTTGTTTATTTATTTATTTATTTTTCATGTGGGCTCTTCTTAAATGTCTGGTGACATTGGCTCTCCATTAATATTTAGTCATGAGCCAGTAAAAAAAAAACCAGTTCGAAGTTTCATGTGTAGGGGCAGGGTTTATTGCCCTGGAGGGCTTCCACAGAGAAACTGAGGTAGGATCGAATAGTTCTGATGGGGCACCCTAATTATCAATGTCAGTAGATCTTTTATCTAGCAGATTTTTCTCTAGTGAAGGCCTTCATACCATCTGTCTTGGGGAGGGGAATATCAGTCTGGTTGCTAGCATTCTATGAGATTAGTGAGCGAAGGGACTGACAATTTTTCAGTACATACACCGACTTTCCCTTAGACCCCCAGGTTTCTGTATGGCGCCACATCCACCCTCCGTATGCTCACCCCAAGTCTAACCAGCAGCCAGTTGCTGAAGGGTCAGTTCTGATTCACGGCAACCCTGGTGTGTCAGAGTATGAAAACCTGGGTCTTCAGTGACTGATTTTTCAGAAGTAGATTGCCAAGACTTTCTTTGGAGGCAATCTCTGGGAGAACTTGAACCACCAACCTGTTTAGCAACCCAGCACATTAACCATTTGCACCCCTCAGAGACTCCACCTCTAGTCTAGGGCCAGGGGATAACCTTCTTTTTCCTATTTAAGTAAAAATGGAGAAGTCCCCTGACTATGCAGGCATGAAGGAGGATTCCTACTTCTTTATCTGGTAAGGCTTGAAGAATGTCTATTTCTTTATCTGTTAAGTTTTTAACCAATCTTCTTGACTTCAGCCTTTACTCTTATCATGCCTCCCAAATTCCTGAAGTGCTTCCATTTCTTGAAAATCTTCTGGGTTCTGCAGTGTGTATTGGCTCCTTCGCCTACGCAGCTGCTGTCTGCAGACCCTCAGGTTCAACCTCTCCCTGCTGTACCACGTCAATCATCTGACCACCTTCCATCTTCTAAACACTTACTGATACTTTTTATCTTCTTAGTCTTCTTTATCTTTGTGAGTTTATATCTTATTATCCCTTTCCTCTTATGCTAGAAATTTGGCAGGAAGTGGTAATATATGCACCTGTTTCACCTACCCCATTTAACCAATAGATAATTTCCTTTTTAAAATCTATTTATAGTCCCCTTATTTGTCATTATTATTATTATTAATTTTTTTATTTTCAGTGTGACACATAGGAATTACTATGGGCCTTTTGTTCTAACCCAGCAAATAAAGTTTTTATTGAGAAAAAACACAGGCTTCCTCATCGTGTTAGAAACAAGACACATTTCACCTTTATCCTGCTATTCAAACCCTATAGGGTGGACCATCTGGACCAAGGAATAGTGGGTTGAAAGGATGGAGAGTTAAGCTGCCCCTAGAATGAGATTTGGGATTGTGGGTAGGGAAATTAAAAAAAAAAAAAAAAAACTCAAATAATTTATAACCCTAAATAAACTAATCTGGACTAATCAATTCCAAGTCTTAATTAAAATAACATCTATTCAGCTTGAAGCTCAAGTATAACCCCTCTAAGGAATCCTTCTGAAAATGTCCATACATTAACTTAAGTAGAAATTCCTAGCACTAAGATCGGAAGGTGTGTTTATATCTTTTAAATCTTTGAAATAAGCATTATTTGGAATTGGCAATGATGCATAAAAGATACTTGAAATCTACGTTGTCATGATACTTCAGGTTTACGAAACAAATTTACAAATGGAATATCATCTCATTTGATCTTTGTAACAGTTACATGATGTGAGCAGATGAAGAAATAGGCCCAGAAAGATTGGTGACATGCTTGAGGTCACAGTGCTACTCAGGAGGGGAGCTGGGCTTGAACCCAGATTTTCTGACTTTTGGTCCAGCACATTCCCAGTTGTCTTACAAATAAAGATCTCCATTTTACTTCTTACACAAAGACGTAGGGAAGGAGAAAACAAACAAACAACCCCTCCCCCCCTCCAAAAAAACCAGCATTTGGGACAAATTCAGAATTCGCTTTGAGTTTGAGTTTTTAAACAGATTTGCAAACATTTTAAGGTTTAAGATTTTGCATACTTGGCCAAATGTAGTTCCCTGGGCTGAAAAAGTAAAGACTTATCAAAGAATGTTGGTTGGCTGGTATTGAAAGGCTCTTTCAATAGTGCTTTTCAGAAGTCTTAACAAGGGAAAAGGATAGGGTTCTACTTCTCTTGGATAAAGAATGTGTTTAAATAAAAGCACATGGAAAAATAAATTCCCAATACTGTAGTTACATTGAAAAGACACTTTATAATGAAAAAAGCAGCAAACCATTAGAAGAGCTAGATTCTGGCTGCAGTACTTGCCCCTAACTGGCCAAGAGACCCTCGGCAAGCACCTCCCTTTTCTTGGATACATTTTCTCAACTGATAAAAAATGAAAGGGGTGGCCTGGATGACCCTCTAGCCCTAACATTTTATGATTCTAAAATTGAAAATAATTCTGTGAATTTCATGAACCCCAAACTGCTACTATTTTCCCTAAACTACTAAAACCACTAAATATATATTCTATGATTTTATTGTATCAAAAAATAAAATATTTTATACACAATATTTAATGCTTAGCATAAATAGGATCTATTTCCTATCTCTATTATTAATGATGATTAAAAATATATAATTCTCTTAGTGAATACTAATTGTAGAAAGCCAGTGAAAAATGCAGTCTCCATCTATATTCTAGGATTCAACATTCATTTATCCTTTCATTTCACAGGTATTTACGAGATTTATTGAACTATAGTCACATATATTGTAGGTCACTGGGCAGTGCAAACAGTTTGCCCTCGACGACTAACCTAATGGTCGGCGGTTCAGACCTACCCAGTGATGCTGAGGAAGAAAGACTTGGTGATTTGCTTCCATAAAGATTACAGCCAAGAAAACCTTAGGGAGCACTTCTGCCCTGTAACCTATGGGGCTGCCATGCGTCTGATCTGACAGCAACAGATTAGTTTTTAGTCACATATTTTAGAAACGCATATTATGAGTACTCTACTGTTTTAGAAAACTGTAGAAATACAAGATAGTTTAGTACAGGGTTTCTTAACCTTGGCACTATTAATGTTTAAGATCAGATAATTCTTTATTATGGGGTACTGTCCTGTGCACTGTAGCATGTTTAGCAACACTCCCGGCCTCTACCCACTAGATTTCAGGAGGAAACACGCTCCACTCTGCCCTAACCCACCTCCCTGCCAATTGTTACAACCAAAAATGTCTCCAGACATTGCCAAGTTCCCTGAAGGGCAAAATCACTCTGACTGAGAATCGCTGCTTTAGTGGAAGGAGTGGTGCTTTAGGGTTAGACAGACATGCACTTGAACCTGAACCCACACCATCTATGTGATCTTTGGCAAATTACTTAACCCTTTGAACCTCTGAGTCTCATCTAAAAATGGGTATAATATTTAATTCAGTTTTGTGAAGACTGAAAGAAATAATATTTGTAAAACTTCTGATACACAGGAGGTGCTCAATAAATTTTAATTCTTTCTTCCATCATGTTTCATAGAAGTTGTGATTCCTGAGTAAACTTAGAGTGTCAGAATAAAAAGTATTTTAAGTTTTTGCTGTGAGGTCAGAATGATTTGCAGGTGGAACATTTAAATTCCATTTTGGCCACGCATTTGCCAAAACTCCCTTTACCTCCGGGAATCTTTCCCACATTCATCACAAATAACCGTAGGACTATGCTAAGAGAAAGTTTGCACTTTCTTACAAATGGTAAAGAGGAAACAAGAATCACTGAAAGTGCCATAGGTTGCAAGACTGATTATTTTTTGGCTTGTGTAGTAATGTGCAGGCTGTTGTTGTTAGGTTCTGACCCAAAACCACCCTACGTACAACAGAAAGAAATTCTGCCGAGTCCTGCTCCATCCTCACTATTGTTGCAATGTTCGAGCCCACTGTTGCAGCCACTGTGTCAATCCATCTTGTTGAGGGTCTTCTTCTTTTTCACTGACCCTCTTCTTTACCAAGCATGATGTCCTTCTCCAGGGACTGGACCCTCTTGATAACATGTCCAAAGTATCTGAGACATCGTCCCCCCTTCCTTGCTTCTAAGGAGCATCCTGGCCGTACTTCTTCCAAGACAGATTTGTTCATTCTTCTGGCAGTTCCTGGTATATTCAAAATTCTTCACCAACACCACAATTCAAAGACGTCAGTTCTTCTTTAGTCCTCCTTATTCATTGTCAAGCTTTTGCATGCATATGAGGCAATGGGAAATACTGTGGCTTGAGTCAGGCACACTTTTGTGCTCAAAGTGACATCTTTGCTTTTTAACACTTTAAAGATGTCTGTGCAGCAGATTTGCCCAATGCAAACATGTTGTTTGATTTCCTGACTGCTGCTTCCATGGGTGTTGATTCTGGATTCAAGTAAAATGAAATCCTTGACAACTTCAACCTTTTCTCCATTTGTCATGATGTTGCTTATTGATCCAGTTGTGAGAATTTTTGTTTTCTTTATGTTCAGGTGCAATCCATACTGACGGCTGTAGTCTTTGATTTTCATCAGTAAGTGCTTCAAGTCCTCTGTGCTTTCAGCAAACAATGTTGTGCCATCTGCATATCACAGGTTGTTAATGAATCTTCCTCTAATCCTGATACCACGGTCTTCTTCCTATAGTCTAGTTTCTTGGATTATTTGCTCAGCATACAAATTGAATAAATATGGTGAATGGATACAAGTGACACACATCTTTCCTGATTTTCAACCATTCACTATCCTCTTGTTCCATTCGAAGACTGCCTCTTCATCTATGCACAGGTTCCACATGAACACAATTAAGTGTTCTGAAATTCCCATTCTCCACGATGTTATCCATAATTTGTTATGATCCACACAGTCAAATGCCTTTGCATAGTCAGTAAAACACAGGTAAACATCTTTCTGGTATTCTCTGCTGTCAGCCAAGATCCTTCTGACGTCAGTGATGGTATCCTTCATTGAACATCCTCTTCTGAATCTGACTTGAATTTCTGGTACTTCCCTGTCAACGTACTGCTGCAACTGTTTTTGAATTATTTTCATTAAAATTTTACTTGTGTGGAATATTAATGATATTGTTTGATAATTCTGCATTCTGCTGGATCACTTCTCTTTTGAATTGGCAAGTATACGGATCTCTTCCAGTTGATTGGCCGGGTAGCTATCTTCCAAATTTCTTGGCATAGCAAGTGAGCACTTCCAGCACTGCATATGTTTGTTGACACATCTCACTTGGTATTCTGTCAATTCTTGGAGCCTTGCTTTTCATTAAAGCTTTCAGTGCAACTTGCAGTAATATGCATAGCTAATTAAATTTGTTTTGCTGAATATCATTCAAAAGCAGTAGTACGTCACAGAGAACTTCAAGAAATTCAAGCTGGATTCAGAAGAGGATGTGGAATAAGGGATATCATTGCTGATGTCATATGGATCTTGGTTGAAAGCAGAGAATTCCAACAGAACAAGAGAATACTGTGTGGTTTAAAGTCAAGACAGGTGTGTGTCAGGGTTGTATCCTTTTCACCATACTTATTCAATTTGTTTTCTGAGCAAATAATCTGAGAAGCTAGACTATACGAAGAAAACGTGGTATCAGGATTGGAGGAAGACTCATTAACAACCTGCGATATGTAGATGACACAACCTTGCTTGTTGAAAGTGAAGAGGACTTGAGGCACTTACTGAGGAAGATCAAAGACTACAGCCTTCAATATGGATAGCACCTCAACATAAAGAAAACAAAAATCCTCACAACTGGACCAATAAGCAACATCATGATTAAAAAAAAAAAGCAGAGGAATAATTGAAATTGTCAAGAATTTCATTTTACTTGAATTCACAGTCAATGCCCATGGAAGTAGCAGTCAAGAAATCAAATGACATATTGCATTGGGCAAATCTGCTTCAAAGATTTAACATGTTAAAATGTTTAAAGAGCAAAGATGTCACTTTAGGGACTAAGGTATGCCTGACCCAAGTCATAGTATTTTCTATTACCTTAGACTCACAACAGATGGTCAGCAAAAGAGAGGAAGACCTTTAACGAGAAGGATTGACACAGTGGCTGCAACAATGGGCTCAAGCATAACAAACGATTGTGAGGATGGAGCAGGTCTGGGTTGTGCTTCGTTCTGTTGGACATATGTTCCCTATGAATTAGAACTGACTTGATGGCACCTAGCAACAAAAATGCCTTCCATTAAGTATGATATAAAGAAATGAAATTTTAATGTTCCATTACTTTATCTGCCAGGATTCTCTTCTGTCCTTCCATCACATTCTTCTCCTTAACGTCCCCTCCCCACCCCTATGGATTTCAAGCCGAATGGAACCTTAACTTCGAGAACTTTTTTCCATTTAATTCACACATTAAATACAAGCTCACTTGTACTATATTTCATACATTTAAATCCTAGTTTTCTGAATGTGTCTAATTCATACTTAGGAGATTAAGAATATTCCTGTATTAGTGTCTTTCTATTCTCATGTGATTGTTAAGACTGCATCAACTTAGCTGGGCCATGATTCTCAGTGTTTATATGTGATTACCCCCATGATGGGATTTGCTGTGTGTAGCCAAGCAGTTGAAAGGGAGTTTCCTTGGGCGTGTGGCCTACATTCGCATATAAGGGGACATACTGACCTTTGCCTGCACTTCATCCTGCAGATGGCTCCTGTTTGTCTGACCTCCAGTTTTTGGCACTTCCACTAGCAGTTTACCTGCTGATCTTCAGATTTGTTGATCTTCACAACCTATGAGCAAGAGCCGTGCTCTCCGACCTACTGATTTTGGGTGTGCTAGCCCCTGCAGCTACGTGAATCAGGAGAAGCCTGCGGATCTTGGAATTCATTGATCTTCACAGCCTGTGGGCAAGAGCCCTGCTATCTGACCTGTAGATCTTAGATCTGCCAGCCCCTGCAGATATGTGAATTAGGAGAAGCCTCTATCTTATTTTTTTTTAATGTACTTTAGATGAAAGTTTACAGAGCAAACTAATTTCTCATTAAACAGTTAGTTCACACGTTGTTTTATGACATTGGTTAACAACCCCATGACATGTCAACGATCTCCCTTCTCAATCTTGGGTTCCCTATTACCAGCTTTCCTGTCCACCCCTACCTTCAAGTCCTTACCTCTGGGCTAGTGTACCCCTTTAGTCTTGTTTTGTTTTATGGGCCTGTCGAATCTTTGACTGAGGGGTGAACCTCAGAAGTGATTTCATTACTAATCTGACACGGTGTCCAGAGGCCATACCCTCAGGGTTTCTCCAGTCTCTGTCAGGCCAGGAAGTCTAGTCTTTGAGTTATAATTTTGTTCTACATTTCTCTCCAGCTCTGACCAGGACCCTCTATTGTGATCCCTGTCAGAGCAGTCAGTGGTGGTAGCTGGGCACCATATAGTTGTACTGGACTCAGTCTGGTGCAGGTTGTGGTAGATGTGGTCCATTAGTCCTTTGGACTAATCTTTCCCTTGTATCTTTAGTTTTTTTCATTATTCCTTGCTCCTGAAGGGGTGAGACCAGTGGAATACCCTAGATGGCCACTCACAGGCTTTTAAGTCTCCAGATGCTACTCGCCAAAGTAGAATGTAGAATATTTTCTTTATAAACTAAACTATGTTATGTCAATTGAGCTAGATGTTCTCCAAGACCATGGTCCCCACAGCCCTCAGCCCAAGCAATTCGGTCCTTCGGGAGTTGGGATCTGTCTATGGAGCTTTAATGACCTTGCCTTGTACAAGTTGTGCTAGAGAAGCCTCTATCTTGATCCACAGACTTGGGTCCTTCCAGCCTCTACATTTGTGTGGGCCATTTCCTTGATAGAAATCTCTCTATATACACATATTTATACACTTTACTTGTTTTGCTTCTGTAGCGAACCCAGCCAAAAACATCTCAGGTAAGAGGTATTTTCACACTGGCCTTGAGCCAAAGAAGCTAACGAAATGGTAAGAATCTTGACAGTGTAGGGAAGACATTTTAAGGCATAGAATAAGTATAGGATTTATTATATCACCTTAGATGGCAAGCTGTGCAGGGTTTTTGAGGGTCAACCATTTCTTGCATGGTCCCTGATTGTTTACTGTGTCCCAGGATAAAACTAATTTTAGGAATCTCATGTTTATTTCCATACCAAAACTGAAAACCAAGTTTAAAGAAACAACAAGGCCATGTCATTTAGAATGATCCAAGCAGGAGATAACCTCGAGTTTTCTATTATAAAGTAGGTTCCTGTGCTGTATTTTTAAGATGGGGACCTTTTGGAACAATCTAATATCTAGAACTTAGAAGGCCTTGAGTTCTGTCATGTTCTTCAGATCAGTCACTGAGCATTTTTTTCTTACTGAGCTAATTGTATTTGCCACACATTGATCAAAATAATTTTATGGCCTTTAGATTCTTATTTTAAGAACTGGACAAATGTGCAATTTGTATAGATAAGACAGTGGGGAATTTTCCTGGGAAATAGGAGATGTTTTGAAAGCAACTGTCATACTGAGGACTATACAGAAAAAAAAAAAGAACCCAAACCCACTGCCACAGAGTCAATTCCAACTCATAGTGACCCTATAGGACAGAGTGGAACTTCCCCATAGGGTTTCTAAGGCTATAAATCTTATGGAAGCAGAGTGCCACATCTTTCTCCTGCAGAGTGGCTGATGGGTTCCAATCACTGACCTTTGGTTAGCAACTGAGTGTTTAACCACTGCACCACCAGGGCTCCCTCTGATGACTATAAAAACAAAACAAAAAACCAAACCCATTGCCATCAAATCGATTCTAACTCGCAGCAAACCTATGGGACAGGGTAGAACTGTTCCATAGTGTTTCTAAGGAGCAGATGGTGGACTTGAACTGCCAACCCTTTGGTTGGCAGCTGAGTTCTTGACCACTGCACCACCAGGGTTATAAGGCGGCTTAATTAGCTGATGCTTGCAAAGTACTTTGAAAATGAAACCCGTGATGTCCTTGCTAAGCTTGATGAATACCATTTATTCTTGGATAAATAAAAAGTCATTTAGTTGGAGACATTTAAGTTTGATATGCACTCTCTACAGAATGCAGAATGTTGTTTTTACAGAAAGAGCAAAGAAAACTCTAGACAAAAAACAGAAATGAGACAAACTTTTGAATGCTTGAAGTTATTATTCTTGAAGTTACTATTCTTGAATATGCAGTGTTGATATGAAACTAGCTAAATGTTATTTTGCCCCGATGTATGTACTTAATCAAAGGCAGCAATAGTTGAAGGAACAATTGGTATGAAATAGGAAGATCTCAGTTCCAGAACTGAATTGTCTCTTACCAGCCAAGAAACTCGGTCATGTCAGTGGTTTCTTCATCTTCACAACAGGAAAAATAATAGTACCTATCCCACTTGGAGCCCTGGTTGCACAGTGGTTAAGAGCTATGGCATGGTATGACTGCTAAATTCCCAATCAAAAAAAAATTCCCAATACTTCAGTTATATTGAAAAGACACCTTATAATGAAAAAAGCACCAAACTCTTAGAAGAGCTAGATTCTGGCTCCAGTACTTGGCACTAACTGGCCAAGAGACCCTGGACAAGCACTTGCCTTTTCTTGGATACATTTCATATCACCACTGCATATTCAAGAACAGTAACTTCAAGAGTAATAACTTCATGCATTCAAAAAGTTTGTCTCATTTCTGTTTTTCATCTAGAGTTTTCTTTGCTCTTTCTGTAAAAATAACATTCTGCATTCTGTAGAGAGTGCATACCAAAAGGTTGGCAGTTGGACTCTGTCAGTCATTCCTTGGAAACCCTATGGAGCCATTCTACTCTGTCCTATAGGGTCGGTATGAGTTGGAATGGACTCTACTGCAAGAGATTTCAACAGGTTATCTCACTTATCTTTTAGGATTTTTTTGAGACTCAAATGTAATTGTAGAGTCATTTGGTAATTTTACCAAATATAAGAATGAAAAGAAAAGTATTATCACTATTTTGAAGCACCCATAAGGCAGAAAATGTTTTAATAACTCTAATTCACAGAGAGTTTACTCCATCCCCTTATTTAGCTTCCTTAAGTTATTTCTTTTGTACTACTGTTTGTTTTCATGGATCTAGAGAGGTTAAAGATAAGGGATGTTGGGAAACTTCAAGGAGAGCCTTTTCCTTCTCTTAGGAACAGGATGTCTCTAATATTAAATTTGAAGAACACTTCATCTAAAATTTTAAAAGATGGCACCTAGAGTGAATTTTATAAGTGTGACCTTTCTGAGGAAGCACAGGATTTTGAATTTCAAAAGTCTAGAGATCTTCTGAAGTCCCTGGGTGGTCTAAATGGTTAATATACTTGGCTGCTAGTTGAAAGATTGGTGGTTTAAATCCACCCAGAGGCACCTTGATAAAAACAGTCTGACAATCTACTTTTGAAAAACCAGCCACCAGAAGCCTTCTGAGGCACAGTTCTACTCTCACACACATGGAGTCACCATGAGTCAGAATCAACTCTACGGCAATTGACTTGGCTTGACTAGAGATCTTCTATTAGCTCATCCAAGTACCTTTCAAACAAATATCCACATGAAACATTTGGCAAGGCAGAATTAGTTTCCCGTTGGGAACCAAACACCCACAAATGCCAACTGTACTCTAGCTTATATGAGTGAGTTGCCTTGAGAAAATTTCTTACTTTTTTTAATATGTATAAACATTGTGGGAAAGTGTTAAAAAAAAAAAAAAGCCACCTGTTGTGGTTGAGTTGATGTCAACTCATAACAACTTTATAAGACAGAGAACTGTCCCATAGGGTTCCCAAGACTGTAATCTTTACGGAAGCAGACTGCCACATCTTTCTCCCACAGAGCAGCTGCTGCGTTCAAAATGCCAAACTTTTGGTTAGCAGCTGAGTTGCTTAACCACTGGGCTGCCAGGGCTCCTTTGGGACAGTAAAGATGGCTGTAAATTCTTTATTACTCTCCCCGTTGAGAGGTGAAGTATAATCTTCTACCCCTTAAATCTGGACTGGGCTTAGTGACTTACTTGAGCAAATGTTTGAGGCAGAAGTGATGCTCTAGGATCTCTGAGGTTAGATCATAAGAAACCTTACATCTTTCACTTGGGTCTCCTGGAAAATTCATTTTTGAAGCCCTGAGCTGCTTTGTGAGCCACTGTCATGCCACATAAGACACTCAATTCATCAATCTCTGCCAACCTCAGCTTTCCAACAGTCCTTGCCAAGGCATTGAATGTGTAAGTGGAGCCATCTTGGATTCTCCAGACCAGCTTATCTGCCAATTGAATACCCTGAGTGACTTGCCCAAAATCCTGACCCCAAAATCTTGAGATATTATAAAATGGTTGCTGTTTTAACTCACTGAGTTGGTAAGCAGCAGTAGATAATTGGAATAAACATTGGATAATTAGAGTAAAATATTACTAAATATCACTTATTTTCATCAAAGTATTATTTTATTGAAAAAGTAAATTTGTGTCATTGACTATTTAATAAAACCAAAAAAACCAAGCCAGTTGCTGTCAACATAGCGACCTTATAGGACAGAGTAGAACTGCCCCATAGGGTTTCCAAAGCTGTAGTCTTTAAGGAAGGAGACTGCCACATCTTTCTACTGTAGAGTGGCTGATGGGTTCAAAATGCCAACCTTAGCAGCCAAGTGCTTAACCAATGACCAACCAGGGCTCCTTGACTGTTTTTAATATAATAGCTTATATTTTTTGAGATATTACTGTCTGCCAGGTATTATGTTAAGCACTTCACCTATGTACGATTCATTCATTTCCACCTGTAACCTCACCTTCATTTCATAGAGGTTGCCATCCTACGAGAAAAGCAAAAAAAAAAAAAAAAAAAAAACTTGTTGCCATCAAGTCGATTCCAACTGATAGCAACCCTATAGTGCAGAGTAGAACTGCCCCATAGGGTTTCCAAGGAGTGGCTGGCGGATTCGAACTGCCAACATTTTGGATAGCAGCCGCGCTCTTAACCACTGCACCACCAGGGCTCCCATCCAACAAGAACTTCCTTAATATCCCTGTTTGTCGCCCTGCCCAGCTGTGAATAAGTAGGATGGAAACAAAGGATGTGAGAACTTCAAAAGGAAGGGAGAGTCCTCAGTATCACTGCTGTTTAGAGGTCAAGGGAAATGATGGCTACATGATTCCCAAGAATTTTGTGTGTGTGTTTGAGAGGAAAAAGATCATATTAAAAAAGATTCCAAAGGCTGAATGGATTAAGAGCAACGGCAAGGGGGGCAGAGTTTTGTCTGGTTGTTTTTTGTGTTTTAGAATTTTGATGGTAAAAATATAAAAGAGATAGAGCAATAACTTGAGGGCCCAGGGTGAACATTTTTAAGCATGGGGGAAATACCTCAACTTGATTGCAAATACTTTTTCCAACATTTATTGGGCACCTATAATGCCTGGGCCATACTTACATCAATTCAGCAGTTGAAAATGGATTGTATTTTAAACTGTAGCCAAAGACAGATTAATAAGAGATAACAAGCACTGCTTGCTTACTAGGTAAAAGCAGTGTTTTAGGTGCTTTATGTGTGTTGACTCAAATAATCCTCACCACAACCCTATCATCACTAAAAGTTATCAAGAAACACTTCCATGGTGCAGATGGATTAACTGAAGTAGAGAGAAATTAGGTAACTTGCCCAAGCTCATAGAACCTGTTAATGCAGAGCCAGGATTTGCACTTAGGCTCCAGAGTCTAGCTGTTTAACCACCCTACCACATGATTGTTGTTGTTGGTTGCCTTCGAGTTGGCTCTGACTCATGGTGACCTTATGTACAACAGAATGAAATGTTGCCCTGTCCTGTGCCATCTTCATGATCATTGATATATTTGAGTCCATTGTTTCTGCTGTTGTATGGTACCTTTCAGCCTAGGGGGCTCATCTTATAGCACTATATCTGACGAAACTCTGTTGTGATCCATATGGTTTTCATTGGCTAATTTTCATGCAATCGTTAAGCACTTGGCTGCTAAGCAAAAGGTAGGCAGCTATTCTGTGGGAGAAAAGACCTAGCAATCTGCTTTCATTAAGATTATATATAGCCTAGGAAACCCTATAGGGCAGTTCTGCTCTGTCCTATAGGGTCATTATGAATGGGAATCAACTGTACAGCACACAGCAACAATAACAATAATTGTTGGAAGTAGATCACCAGGCCTTTTCTCCTAGCACCACTGAAACCTGTTCACCATTGGTAACCTTGCTATTATTTGAAATACCAGAGGCATAGCTTCTAGCATCATAGCAACATGGAAGCCATCACAGTGCAACAAATTGACAGACAGGTGATAGCACCACATTAAGGACCTCCCAGTATTTCTCCTTAAACTTCAGTTACCTAGTCATCTAATCCTTTCAGAAAACACTCTGTGGAGCTCTCTCACCTTCCTGCCACCACCAGGCCTGCAGACTAACCTACTTTCCTGCATATTCTTTTCCTCCTTCCTCAATTACTATGGAAGAGATGTTCCTTTTCTTCCCTAATTTCTTCACCTGTGCTTGGAATCTCATCTCTCCTTAAGGACCACCATGTATTTATTTCCTTCTCTCCCCCCATATATTCAGTCTCTCATTCTGTTGGCTTCCTTTCAATAGCATTTAAATATTCTCATTTCATTCTTATCTTCAAAAATCCCTTCCTTGACCCCACAGTTTTTCCAGCCGCTCTTATCTCTCTTCTTTCCTTCATGGCCAACCTGCTTGAAAGAGTTGCCTACATTTGTTATCTCTACTTTCTCATCTCTCACTGAGTCCTCAGCCCATATTACCTGTGTCAGCCCATATCATTCCTAAATGGCTCTCCCAGGGTTAGTAACGAGCTCCTGACACTAGATCAAATGAATATTTCTTGGTTCTTTGTTCCTTAATTTTCCAGCATATCTGACTCTGATGACTACCCCTTCCTTGAAATACTTGTTTTCCTTGGCTCCCATGACACCACAATGTCTCAGTTTTCTCCCACTTTTCTGACTACTCCTTTTTAGTATCCTTTGCAGCTTCCTCTTCCTCTGCCTCTTCTTTGAAGATTCATGTTCTTATTTTGATCAAAGGTTTTATAGACAAATCCTGATCAAAAGGGGGAAAATGTAGAACAAAATTTTAAATATTCTCATGGACTCTAGACTTTCTGGAGCCATGAAGGCTGGATGAACCCCTCAAATTATTGCTCTGAGATAATTTTTAAACCTTAAACCAAAAATATCCCCTGAAGTCTTTTTAAAAATCAAACAATAGGTAGCTTAACTAGTAAAAGATGTCTGCCTTGAGAATTACGCTGTTTTAAAAACTATCTATATAGGATTAAAGTGACAACAACTAGAAAGATAAGAATGCTAGGGGGCAGCGAGTTTATGTTAGTGGAGGAGGAATAACTCAGAAAAGGAGAATGAGAATGGTTGCACAACTTGAAGAATATAATCAATGTCACTGAACTATACATGTAGAAACTGTTGAATTGGTATGTTTTGCTATGTATGTTCTCAAGACCAACAAAAAATTAATAAAATCTCAAAAAAAGGTTGATGTTCTTAAGGGCTCTGGTCCTAACTCTTGTTCTCGTCTCACTTTACACATGACATATGAGAGATCTTTCCATGATTTGGACATCACGTATATACAGATGACTCCCAAATCTCTTCTCCAAGCTTATATCTCAGCATATATACATATGCTGAAATGTATTCTGGATTTCGCCTCTTGGTTGTCTCCCAGCACTTGGCTGTCTCCCAGCACTTCAAACTCAACATATCCTAAATTAAGCTCCCCTTTGTCCAGTAACCACCTCCCCACAAACTAAATCAAACCAACCAATAAAAAGAAAAAAACCAACCAACAGACTAACAAAAGTACTCCTTCTCTTGGATTTCTACCCATCCTCTAGGACAAGAATCTAGGAGTCATGCTCGAAGCCTCCCTCTCCTTCACTCCCAGTCAAGTTCTTTCAATTATATCTCGAAATATTTCTGAAATCCATTGACTTTTTTCCCCTCCAGTGACACTTGCCTAGTCCAGGCTATCATCATCATCTCTGATCTGGATTGCTGCAATATATCACTGTGTAGTTTCCCTGTCTCCAGCCTCACCACCTTCTAATCTACACTACAGAGTTAAGCCAAAACAATCTTTCTAAAATGAATTTTGACTTAGTCACTTCGTCAGTCTCCATTATTTTAAGGGATGATGTACAAACAAGTTAAAGACTTACAAAGATCCTCAAGATTTGGCCCCTGCTCTGGTGGCATAGTGGTTAAGAGCTTGGCTGCTAACCTAAAGATCAGCACTTTGAATTCACCAGCTGCTCCTTGGAAACTCTGTGGGGCAGTTCTACTCTGTCCTACAGGGATGCTATGAGTTGGAATTGACTCCACCTCAACAGGTAACAGGTAGGTGTCTTTGGGTAGTTCAAATGGTTAAGTGGTTGACTGTTAACCCAAAGTTAGGTTGCTTGAACCCACTCAGAGGCACCTTGAACGAAAAGCATGACAATCTGCTTCTGAAAGGTCACAGCCATGAAAACCCTATGGAGCACAGTTCTGTTCTGTAAAACATGGAGTCTCCATGATTCAGAACTGATTCGATGGCAACCTGTTGGTTGGCTGGTACTTCTTCAGCAACATATGTTGCGATCCCACTTCCCAATTCTATACTCTTGACATATTTAGCGCTTTTCAATTTTTAAACATTTATAAAACCTATTACCTCTGGGCCTTTGCACATGTTCTTACTTCTGATTGCAATATTATTTCTCTTTGCTACTTTCCCTCATTTAATCTGGCAAATTTCTGTTTATCTTTCAAGCTTCAATTTAGCTGTCATTCACTCTGAGAGAGCTCTCTGACTCCTGCCCCCACTCAAACAAATCCTGGGTTAGCTGTTACTGATATATGCTTCAGTTAGAGTTTCTCTATATTTCCCCTTCACAGAACCTTCTAGAATATAGCATAACAATTTGCTTAATGACAATATCTCCTTGATAGTGGACTAGTTACCATATTTTACATGTCCATAGTACTTAGCACAGTGCCTGGCTCTTAGCAGAAAAATCAACAAATATTTGTTTGAAGTATGAATGAGTTAATGAATATGATTCTAACACCAATCCACCATGATTCATTGAAAGCTGATTACTACATTAAAAAAAAAAAATCCTTTATTCTCCAGGAAAAATAATCCTTGGTTCTTTAATATTTCCTCATTATACTTATTTCACAGTCTTTTACTCATCTTTGTGGCACTTCAGGTATATTCTCAAGGATCTACCTCTTTCTCTAGCTTGGGAAAAATTAGACTCTCCCCTTTCTATAACATACAATTGAAGGGTTACTTTAATTATGTTTAAGGATCTCTACAGGCTTATTTTAGGCAAGATTCCTTTCAGAGTTCCTCATCTTACCGTACCACTCACTAATCTCATTGTCTCCCGTTTTAGAACTCCATCTGGGATGGATCCATGGAGGTAATTCTCAATTCTTTTCATAAGCAATTTGCCAGCCCTTCAGAAAGTCCCTACCCAGTTCTCCATGAAGTAGTGGGTGAAATTATTTTGGCCAGCTGAATCGTTCTTTGTCCCTCTTGCTCTATGAATGCCAAGCATTTCTTGTTTATTTACTTTTATTTATTTTCCTATTTCTGCATATCCCTTGGAGCAAAGACATTTGAGTATGACCAGACATGGATGTACCAAGAAGCTAAGAAGCTTAAGCTTCAAGAGCCCGTTGCTTACATAGACTAAGCTCTGTGCTTAATTTTGATTTTTTACTTTAAAAAGGAAGGCCCCACACTTTGTATAAATTTCTGGCTTCACAAATCCTGAATCCACTCCTGAAAATGGCTTGCCTGAAGGCCTGTGGCATTTGTGATGTTGCAGGACTTAATAATTTCTGAATGATTTGCTTCATGTTGTTAATAGCACTATAATTCAATTTATGAAGCTTAGCTCCTGAGATGATCAGATTGATTAATCGTATTCTTTTTTGGCCTTTAGTTCTTCTCTGTATCCCCTACTTTATCTTATTCTCTAACTCCCTGGAATCTCTTTTCCCTGAATGCCAGGCTCTTTAGATTTCTCCCCTGACTGCTCTCATTTGAATTTCCCTCATTCGTTAAATTCTACCAGCAGAATATAAAATCTCTGTGGATTCAATGGGAACTGTTTCTCTTATTTTGTTAATGGAGTAAGTTGGTTGTTAAATTCTGTTAGTTGGGAAAGAAATTTCAAGTGCTTTCGGTTTCGTGGATGAACCAAGAATTATTCATTGGGGGTAGTTCTTTCTCAGGATTAAGAAAAACAGCAAATAATACCTAAAAACAGTTCCAAGTAGCCTAATTCTCATGGTGTTGGGACCCACTGGGAACAAAGGTGTCCTTTGATGAGTATTTAGTTCTTGTGTGAACCACTATTGAAAACACTCCAAGCAGCAGTCCCTCCAGGATTCAGAACATGTTTGAGGTTTCTCATGTACCTTGGCAAAAGCCAACATATTGAATAGGGAGAATGATGGCTGATCCCAACGGTGCAATGTTACTCATTATCTATCTTCTCTGAAACAAGCAGGTACAACAAATCCTAATGGATTTTGTGGTTGAGTTTTGAGGAGTTCCTTAAACAAAAAAGGGTGAAAAGCCTAAGCTTCTTTATGCCTTAGAGGTGAAACTCTAGGAAGATTCATTAAAGCAGGGAGAGGATATAGCTGGTCTACAGCTGGTCCACAGCTGTTAATTCTTCCTTTCCCACTTTGTGTAGGGATTTATTACCCTGGATATCTAGATGTCTTCCATTTGCTCCTCCAGATCCAGTCCAGGTTCACTCTCCACTCTTCTCCACTCTGAGCTGTATGAATCACATCAACATGTACTCTTGCCAAATGGTTTCTGTTGGCTTCAGCCAGTGGGGACCACTGACAGGAGGGATGCGAAAGAAGGCGAAATGTAAGGTTGATGTATATTTTCTCAGCTCCCTCCCTATGACTGTCTCTCTCTCCCACATCACAGCCCTCTTAGTGACCCTTTCCACATATTATTTTCTGTCTGGATTCAGAAAATGTTCCCTCCGCTTGCATACACAGGCTTAGCTCTTACTAGTTTGTTCCTGGAGTCTTGGGTGGTGCAAAGATTAATGTGATCAGCTGCTAATTGGAAGGCTGGAGGTTTGAGTCTACCCAGAGGCACCTTGGAAGAAAGGTCTGGCAATTTACTTCTGAAAAATCAGTCATTGGAACACCCTGTGGAGCACAGGTCTACTCTGACACAAATGGGGTTGCCAAATGTCAGAATCAATTCAATGGCAAAGGGTTTGGCTAGCTTGTTCCTACTATCTTTTGTGGTTTCCCCATACCCTGACCACACCTTAGTAAATGTGCCCTTGATTATACTCTTCTGAAATTCCCAAATTTGAGTTTCCTGCCTGGATCCGTCATTTCCTTACTGAGACCCTTGATTGATATAAGCCTTGATTAAAAATTCAGAATTCATGGATTTGAATATTTTCAGATCCTCTGCCAACTTAAGTGCCTCCTGCTTCCCCGGGCTGCCCTGTCTCTACAGTTTCCTTGGCTGGGGCAAACTTTTCTCTTTAAACCGTGCATAGCAGTCCTCACCTGCTGAGAGAATCAGAAGCTACAAGGTATTCAAATGTGATTAACAGCCAATAAAGACAATTTCATTGATGTAATCACAAGATTTGAAGATACTATGGAAGGCGAGAGTAACAGAAAGCAGCATGGCAACTAGCCCTGGAAGCATTTTGTGTTGGAAAATGGCAGATACATTTTCACTGTACGGTACTCTCCTACTTACCTTTTTATGCAATCTCTACAATTTTATGACACCAAGATTAATCTGGGACCTTGGGAAGTAAATTAGTCCTTCTGCCCTTTTCTCTTTCATCCCAGCCCTTTCTCACACCAAAGGAAACTTTAGCTCAGTCTGATTAAACATTTTAAATATTGTTCAGAAAACACTGTTTTTGGGTTTTTAGTTCCAAAATATAAAAATTTGCCTAGTCAAGTGTAGTCTAATTAACTGAATTGAAACACAGTTGTATTTTGGATAAATGATACCATATAAGTGAATCTGATGTTAGTTCTTTTTGGACAATGGATATTTTTGGTTGCATGATGCTAAAATGTTCATAGCACATTCGAGAACTAGGTTCTGAATCCTTAAGGATATTAGTCGTGTTATCAAGATGCTGGGAAGCAATAAGATGAGTCAGTCACCTCCATCCATGACCACAAGCTCAGGCTTTAATGTGATCACCATCCAAACATAGGATTTGAAAAAAATATAACAACAAAGGACCAAACGTAGAGTAAGTATGGGCTGGACTTTTGTGTGTCACCTTTTGGGAAAGAAAATAAGTTAATCATATCCAGACCAAAGGCTATCATAACCTCCTACATTTCTATCCAGCATAGTTTTCAATTTATAAGAAATCTCATGCTTTTGAAGTGGATTACTTTTGGATCACAAGAAGACATCAATTGGCTGTTTTAATCAATGAGCTCATGCTGATACTCCCTTATGCCTTCCCCTCTGCCTGTCTACGTTAGTTATCTAGTGCTGCTGTAACAGAAATTTATTTTCTTGTGGCAAAATTCCTCTTTATTTGTGAATCTGTAAAACCTAGGTTACAATGATGGAACAGGCACGAGGCAGACGTTTCCATTACAAATGCAACAGATAGGAAGGAAAGAAGGGATGATGGGCACCAAGCAACTGAAAACCCAGTAGAACAATTTACTTTAGCTCTCGAGGCTTGAAAATAATACTATGTTCTTTGGGACCATCTAGGCAATAGCCCTGCCCTCCAGACTCTGGGTGTTGGCCACACCCTCTGGATTCTGGGTAGAGGCACCTTAGTCCTGGGCTTCAGCTCCTCCTTCCAGGCCCAATGGGATGGTGTCTTAGGCTTGGTTCTCTAGAGAAGCAAAAGCAGTAAAGCATATAAACACACATAGAGAAATTTATATTAAGGAAATGGCTCACATGGTTGTAGAGGCTGGAACATTCCAAGCCCATGGGTCTGCTGGAGGCTTCTCCTGATTCATGTAGCTGCAGAGGCTGGTGAACCCAAGATCAGCAAGTCAGGCAGCAGGGCTCTGGCTCACAGGCTGCAAAGACCGATGAATTCCAAGACTGGCAGGCAAGACAGCAGGTAAGCTGCTAGTTCGAGTCCCAAGAACTGGTGGTTAGACGAACAGGGGCCAGCTGCAGGATCCCAAATGAGCAAAAGACTATGAGCCTTGCCAGAAAGTCCACTTATATTGGATGTAGGCCACACCCTGAAGGAAACTCTCTTTCAACTGACTGGCTTCTCATAGCAGATTCCATCATGTAGGTGATCACATCATATCAAAGCTCATCATGGAGGTGATCACATCATTATATGACTGCCAAACTACATCAAAACTGCCAAACCACTGAGAATAATAGCCCAAACAAGTTGACACACAATCTTAACCACCACAGATTGCAACTCTGCTCCCTTGGCTTTGGGCTGTCCCAATTTCCTAGTCCATCTGAGTGACGACCTACCTCTTTGGCCCTGGCAGGCCCCATTCTCCTGCCCCTTAGGCATGGAAGACCTGCCCCTCAGCTTTGAGTGATGGCTCCATCTCCCAGCACACCTTAATGGCAGTCCTACTCTCCGGATCAGACTTTGTGAAGATCTAACTATTTGAAAACTAGGAGGCTGTGGCCCCACCCTTTGAGATCCAGGAGACCACGGCCCCATTCTTTGAAACTGAGAAGGCCCACTGTCCATGCTCTTTCCAAAAGTTCTGTTGATTTCCAAGCTGCTCCAGGGATGATCCTTTTCTTTTCTTGCAGTACAACTAACTGATGTAGCTCCTTTGGTCTATTTCCTGCCTGTAGAATTCCAAGAGGCAGACAGCATTCTTTCATTCTTCCTCCGTCCTTTTCAGTTTAAGCTGATGCGTTTTCTGCTGTGGTAGTTGGCTCGATCCATCAGTGACAGGCTTAATCTTTTTAACAAAAGATTGTGTAGCCACGACTTTGGTGAAAATTCTAGGACATGTGTCCTTAGTTTGTACAACAGAATTTTGCAAATCTTTAAGTTTTGTTTTCATTTTTGCATAGTTCATTTTTAAGTCCATCTCCTTCCTCTCACATTTTGCTACAAGCAGCAAGGAGAAACTGTGCTGCCCCTTTAAGATCTTGTTTAGAAATCTCCTCGGCCAGATATCCATGTTCATCACTTACAAGTTCTATCTTCCACCAAACATTTAAACATAATTCAGACAAGTTCTTTCCACTGCTTAAAAAGCACCTCCCTTCTTCCACTGTCCAATCACATGCTCATATTTTCTTTTGAAGCTTCACCAGAAGCACATTTAATGTCCACATTTATTTTATTTTATTTTATTGTGCTTTAGGTGAAAGTTTACAGCTCAAGGTAGTTTCTTATTGAACAATTTTTTTATACACAGTTTCGCGATGTTGGTTTCAATCCCCACAATGTGGCAGCACTCTCTCCCTTTCCACCTCAGGCTCCCTGTGTCCATTCATCCAGTTTTGCTGTCCTTTCCTGCCTTCTCTCATATTGCTTTTGGGCAGGAGTTGCCCATTTAGTCTTGCATAACTGAACTAAGAAGCACGTTCCTCATGTGTATTATTGCTTGTTTTATACGCCTGTCTAATCTTTGTCTGAAAAGTGGGCTTTGGGGAGGAGCTGGTGGAACAGTGGTTAAGAGCTTGGCTACTAACCAAAAGGTCAGTGGTTTGAATCTACCAGTTGCTTTTTGGAAACCCTGTGGGGCAGTTGTACTCTGTCCTATAGGGTTGCTATGAGTCGGAATTGACTCAATGGCAATGGGTTTGTTTTTTCACTCCTGAGTTAGCAGAGTGTTCAGGGCCATAGTCTTGGGGGTTCCTCCAATCTCTGATCTTTTTTTGTGAATTTGAATTTTGTTCTACATTTTTCTTCCACTCTCTCCGGACCCTCTATTGTGATCTCCATCAGAGCAGTCAGTGGTGGTAGCCAGGCACCATCTAGTTCTTCTGGGATCAGGCTGGTGGAGGCTGTGGATCATGTGGTCGTCTAGTCCTTTGGGCTAATATTTTCCTTGTATCTTTGGTTTTCTTCATTGTCCTTTGCTCCAGATTGGATGGAACCAGTAGATGTATCTCTAGACGCTACTTACAAAAGTGGGACGTAGAACATTTTCTCTATGAACTGTGTTATGCCAATTAACCTAGATATCCCCCAAGACTATAGTCCCTAGCCCTCAGCCCCAGCAATTTTTTCTCTCAAGGAGTTTGGATGTATCTAAGTAACTTCTATGATTTTGCCTTGGTCAGGTTGTACTGAATCCCCCTGTCTTGTGTGTGGTCTCTCCCTTCACTGAAGATGGCATTGTTTGTACTATCTAGTTAGCGATTTCCCCTCCCCAGTCCCCCTACTCCCGACACCATCAAAGAATATTTTTTCTGTGTGTAAACCTTTTCTTGAAATTTTATAATAGTGGTCTCATACAATATTTGTTCTGTTGTGATTGACTTATTTCGCTCAGCATAATGCCCTCCAGATTCATCCATGTTGTGAAATGTTTCACGGATTTACCATTGTTCTTTATCACTGAATAGCATTCCACTATGTGAATGCACAATAGTTTGTTTATCCATTCATCTGTCGATGGGCCCTTAGGTAGTTTCCATCTTTTTCTATTGTGAATAGTGCTAATGAACATGGGTGTGCATATGTTTATTTGTGTGACTTCTCTTATTTCTCTAGGTAACCTTCACATTTCTAGCAACATTCTGTTGCTCATGCCACATGTACTCTTTAAGATGATAGAGACTTTCTGTATAGCTCCCTTTACTTCCCTCTGAGCCCTCTGCAGAATTGCCTTTGACATTCATATTTCTACCAGCAGTCTCTTCAAGGCAATCTAGGCTTTTACTATTAGGCTCCTTAAAACTCTTCCAGCCTCCACCCATTACCCAATTCCAAAACCACTTCCACTTTGTAGGTATTTGTTACAGCAGCACTCCACTCCCTGTGTTAAATTCTGTCTTAGTTATTTAGTGCTGCTATAACAGAAATTTATTTTCTTACAGTTTGGGAGGCTAGAAGTTCAAATTCAGGGTGCCAGCTCTACGGGAAAGCTTTCTGTCTCCGTTGGCCCTGGATGAAGGTCCTTGTCTCTTCAGCTTCTGGTTCCTGGGTGATCTTCATGTGACTTGGCATGTGTCTTGCTTCATTTTTGCTCCCCTTGCTTGCTTGTTTAATCTCTTTTATGTCTCAAAAGAGATTGATTTAAGACACGCCCTACACCAATTCTGTCTCTTTAACATGGCAAAGACAATCCATTCCCAAATGAGATTATGGCCACAGGCATAGAGGTTAGGATTTACAATACACAGTTTTGGGGGACACAATTCAATTTAAAACACTATCTAAAAATGTTGCTGAATGTAAGATCACTGTGAGTACCAAACGTTTTCCTAGTTTAACCAAAAATTTTCTTGTGGTTTCTTCTTTCCATAGCTTAGGAAATTGCCAAAGATTTTCCTAGAAAGGGATTAATCTGCCTCCTAATATGAGGTCCTCAAAGCCCACTGTTATATGCTGGATTTGAGGATCAGGGAAGAAAGAGAAGACACTTAGGGTTCAGCATTTGCACTGTTTCTTCTGAATTCTAACACAATTCTATTTTTTTTTTTTTTATCTCAGAGCTGTTTGGTCCCCAGTAAAAGACTGAGGAATTCACTGAACAAATAGTTTGAAAGCTAAAAATGTTTCCAGTATGCTAAGATGGAAGCAGAAAGCATGTACTTCTGACCAAACGCAGTGTCTTCGTAACCATTTACAGGTTCTTATTGACCTATAAATTAAGATAAATTCTTTTGATTCTTCTAGATCTTAAGGGACTTTTCCACTTGGTCCCTATCATATCATATAGATGATTAGGTAACTCATGACAACTCAAGTTGAATCAAGGGTAGGAAAAACAATTGTTTTCAGAGCTTTCTGAATGGTAGGTTCTTATCTTTTCTTTATTTACTTTCATTAGCTCTAGGGGCATAGCAGAGGGCAGTGGTCGTTCCGTGGTAAAATTCTTGCCTTTCCTGTGGGATACTCAGTTTGAACTCCTGGCCAACGCACCTCAAGTGCAGCCACCACCTGTTATGTGTTGCAATGATGCTGAACAGGTTTCGGCAGAATTTCCAGACGAAGACGGGCTAGGGAGAAAGGTCTAATGATCTACTTCTGAAAAACCAGCCCTTAAAAACCCTAAGGAGCACAGTTCTACTCTGATATACATGGGGTTGCTGTGAGTGGAACTGATTCAACAGCAACCAGCAACAGTTGACTGGATGCTCCTTCCAAAAGTTTTGCCCATTTTTGGGGAATAAGTGGCATACCTAGATTTTATGCCTATTCAGTGGGTTACAGTGATTATGTAGTAGTGATAGAAATCTGACTAGAACGTAGTTAGTAATTTTATTAACAATTATAGATTTATGCCAGGTACTTGTAAAATATGGGTTACCATAAATGAATATTTTGAAAGCTGTCTCCATTTATCTAACCTAAATTAAGTTTTAGAAATTTGGGTTGGCCCTTCTCCAAGCAGTACTGCCGTTTTTCACTACCTTTAAGCAAATGGGTTGGCTGAAAGCGTGGCATGTGTCAGGAACAGATTATGGGGGAATATCGGCCTAAATTACTCACTATTTTTCTTCTTGTTTAACACGATATTTCAAATTCAATAAGAAAAATCATCTTGCTGAGTTGAAAGTGTGTGTGTGTGCACACGCTTGCATGTGTGGGCGGGGGAGCAGGTGGTAACTCAGAATTTACTTTACCTAACAAAAGGATCCTTGAAAAAATCCCCAGAAACTCCTGGTATTGGGTATGAAATCATTTTTCCTTTTTTAGGGACTGAAGGCAGTAATAGACTATGACTATTGTTACTAAGCAAAACAGGCCAAGGTCATTGCAACCTTTCCTTAAAGCGCCTGCATAGTTGTCTAAGAGAGAAGGCAGAGCACAGGCACCCCCCCTCCCCCGCCACTTAAGGTCCCTCTGTTTAGCTTCTTTTTGAATCAAAAGAACTGGCTTTCACCATGGAAGAGGTTGTAATTGAGTTTCGCCATGGAAGGAGGTTATAGTTAGATTTCCCAGCAAGCCTACAAAATCTGTCCCTGGAAAAGCAACCAAAATGTCCTGCATATCCCTTCTTTGAACTGTAAAGAGCCCAGCCAAACCTGCAGAGATTGGTGTGAAGGGCATGGATGGAATGAATGGGCCATGCCTCCGTCGCCACCCCTAAACTCTGATGCGGCAATGCCAGCTCTGGCCTCCAAGACCAAGTGCACTGTCCTTCAGGTAGAGGGTAGAAAGTAATGTGTGTAATTGCTAAATATTGCTTGGGCATTGAATTTGATAGAGAACATATAACATTTCTCTGAATGAAAACTGCTGACTGATCTCTGTTCCGGTATCCTGCAGTCCTGAGGTCCTGAGCAGGTCTAAAGTTTGGCACAATCTGCAACACCATGTTCCATCTAGATTCAAGAGTGAACTTACACAAACAACCATCATTTATTTTGGATACTGTGTTCATTTTGGGTTCTTACTGGTAATTGATTGCTTTTCAGTTTCTGTTGCATTTTCTAGAAATTAAGATTAGAGCATGGTTAGCTTATGAATCTTTGAGTGGTGCAAATGGTTAACCATGCTCGGCTGCTAACCAAAGGGTTGGAGGTTTAAGTACACCCAGAGGTACCTTGGAAGAAAAGCCTGGTGATCTACTTCCAAAAAATCAACAGTTGAAAGCTCTACAGAGTAAAGTTCTACTCTGACATTCATGGGATTGCCAGGAGTCAGACTTGATTTGCCTGCAAATGGTTTTAACTGGTAAGGTTAGATGAGAGTAGATTTTTATGTTTGACTTCTTTTCAATTCCTATAGTTTTTTAGAATGTTGATTTAGAGTTAAGATAAATTTTATTTTTGAAGGTCTGCATATTGTCTTGCTACTCACGTCTACTCAAACTATCTAGCTGCTTGCTCTACCTCTTGTTTGTTTTTATGCCCCTTCTCTTTTCTTTTGTCCTAAGCATTATCTGATCTCTGAATTAGAGTGTAAACACAACCACCCATAGCTCTGAAAGAGAAACAGGTTTGGGGTCTATTCTTTTGCATCTCTTACATTATCTACATCAATGACACCTTGGAAATTTTAGCAGGGATAGTTATTGCTTGGAGTCCTGGTGGCACAGTGATTAAGCATTCAGATATTAACCAAAAGGTTGGCAGTTCGAATCAACTATTCGCTCCTTGGAAACTCTATGGGACAGTTTTACTCTGTCCTACAGGGCTACTATGAGTTGAAATCAACTTGACAGCAATAGGTTTTTTTTTTTTTTTTTTTTGGTTAGTTATCGCTTAAGGAGCCCTGGTGGCACAAATGGTTAAGTCCTCAGCTGCTAACCAAAAGGTTGGCAGTTCAAACCCACCCTATGAGGTAATTCTACTCTGTCACATGGGGTCACTGTGAGTCCTATGAGTGGAAATGGCCTCTACTGCATCTAACAACAACAGTTACTGCTTAAAGCCTTTCTAATTGAATTTTCCACTTGTTGCTTTGAGTTCCCCAAAGAGCTGAAACACCCAGCTCGTTGGTTCATTTGCTGACAGTCTTAGCCAAATTTCCAAGTCCTCCTCCTTCCCTTCTAGGTAAAGGAAACTTGCTTGAATGCTTTTGGCTTTCAAAGGAGGATGATAATTATTTGATCTGTTCATCTCCTCTTGCCTAAAGTCACACAAACTGAGAAAGACATACCATATATCTTGGTAAAAAGGAGAGGCTTGCATCAACTGTTTTCCTTGTCATTTTATTTGATTTTTTATTACTATTGATGTGCCATTTCCTGGAGTATGTACATCTACACTTCCAAATAAGGCCAGGTATCTTCTGTTGACTTTGCTTATACTAGAGGAGCCTGGAGGCTGCTATTTTTGGTAGTTATTATTATTATAGAGAAATTTCCTTTTTGGGAAATGTAGTAAACAAAATGATTACTGCAGGTACTTCCCAGTCAGGCTCAAGCTGTGCACTGTCTTTTACCCTGTCTTTACATGATAGTCAAAGAGCTCGTTATCAGAGGACAAATCTCTTATTCAAATTTTGGCTAACATACACATGTTGTTACCTGACTCAGAGTTAACACTGATGCTTTGGGGATTTTAAAACGTTGATGAGTCTATGGAGAGAGCTCTATAGCTTGGCATTAAAGTCATCTGAAGGATTAATAGGATGCTGTTCTATTTTGAGCTCTCTGCTGACGCCAAGGTGCCCCAGCCCCGTGAATGCATATGATACACTCAGACTTGATGATGCAGGCTCCTCTGACCTTCAGCTTCCCTCATCCTTACCAATGGCTCCTGCGACCCTGTGGGCCCCAGGTACGGGTAGACATGGTTCATGCCTGTCAGGCTTCAAATCTAAACAGAATTCCATGGAGAAATTAAAGATATGCATTATACATTAACCAAAAAAAAAAAAAAAAATTAACCAAGCAAAGGGTAAATACATTTAGTGGTCAGGGAAGAGGACATTATGGAGAGTTGTTTTAAGATTTACATCTCACACCGCTCTGCCCTTTGCTCTCAGAGGAGGGGTTTTTGCTCTCTTCTTGAAATAAACAGGCCAGGCTCCCTCCCACTCCAAGGTCTTTGCACAAGTTGTTAGCTCTCTCAGAATTCTTTTGCCAGCACCCAGCTTCTACCAACCACTGCCATCCAACACACACACCTCCCACACACATACACACGCACAACACATATACACACACCACACACATTACACCCACATTCTCAACACACATATATACAGTACACACCACACACCAGGTACACCACACTCAGAAACCCCACACACAGACACTCATGTACTACACACACACCACACATATCCACGCACCACACATGTCACACTTACAACACGCACATACCATGCACTACACATACCCACTCACCACACACACACACCACTCATACCCACACACCCACTGCATATGCACACACCATCACATATGCCGCACCCACGCTCATAACGCACACACAGTGCACCACACACACACACCAGAATAAAACCCCTTTCAACTTTAGGAACAAAGAAAATCTTTAGCTGACCTTAAGTGGAGGTCAGGCTTATAGTTTCTTCCAACAAAGGCTCTTTGCCTCATAAAGCTTAGTTCAGCATTTAATTATACACCATGTATGCTAATACAATGTGGATTTTTCACTTCCCAAAATTATTCTGTAAAAAGGAGGGATTTGCTTTATATTTGAGTGCTTTGGAAGTCTCTCACATTAAAGGTCACTGTCTCAATTACTTCCTCTTGAGCAATGAGGTGCCATTTCAGGAAGACAACCTGAAATGATCTCAGGTAATGCTTATTTTTGTTCTTAGGAAGGTCACTTTTGCAGAATATATAAAAAGGTGATAAAGATATTTAAAACAGATTTAGTAAGTATTCTTGAGGGTATGACTTCATTGTTGCAAGTGTTAGAATTGCACAGTCTTACAATACCACATCTTACAGATTCGAGTGGTTTTAAATAAGCTCTTTAAAGAGCACTGAAAAAAGCAATGTAGCAATTAATGAATATGTGGAGATTATCACCATAAAAAGAGTACTTGTACCTCAGAATCAAATTTGCAGCATCAGCTAATTTCTAAAAAGTGTGTTATAAACAGCTTGCAGAAGAATTGATGGTGCACTCTGATTTAGATCACCGTATTAGATAACGAGGAGTCCCTGGGTGGTGCAAAAAGTTAAGCAACTTGACCACTAAACAAAAGGTTGGAGTTCTAACCCACCCAGAGGCATCTGGGAAGAAAGGCCTGGCAATCTGCTTCCGAAAGGTCACAGGCTTGAAAATTCTTTGGAGTGCAGTTCTACTCTGCACATATGGGGTCACCATGAGTCAGAATCAGCTCAGTGGCAACTAGTTTGGTTTTTCTGGTTCTATTAGCTAACCACAGAGTAGATCCAGGGAAGACAGGCAGTGATGTTGAAAATACACATGAAGAGTTTTAACAAAATTGCTTTCTGAAAGATGAGACTATAAAAAGTAATATTTATAAGTATAAAATATTTAAAATGATGTGAGATTTTAAATACGTATGTATAATAATAGATTAAATATCCTCAATATACATTATAATATATTATCTATTTGTCCATCTAGGTTGGCCAGAAATTTTGGTTGAGCACCTTTTCATGAGAAAAATCAAGGTGGCATTGCATTCAAGGTCACTTTTTGTATGAGCATATGTGGTTTTCTATTGGGATGTGGTTTTCATTAACGTGATGATTTGATTAATGACCGTTTCTCTACTTTACCCTAAGCACCACAAGAGCACAGCCCCTGTCCGTTTTTGCTTTGCATTGGCATTTAGCACGATATAGAACAATGAATACATTAGTTGTTTGAGATATGAGATAAGATACCTCTTATTTGCATAATTACATGACAGAAAACAGAAACTTTAATAAAAAACATTTTAATGAAAGATGAGATATTTCAATACCTTTTTGCCCTAGTCTTAACCAAGATACAAGCAGTCTGTCTGACTCTTTATAAATATAAAAACTTAATTATTTTTTCCTCTTTATAAGTTCAATGATTCAAGTTTATGCTGTATACATTAAAATTTACTCACTGGGTGAGTCTAAGTTCACAAAGGCCAAGTCCTATCAGAGTTAGACCTTTTAAAACACACATGATTAGTTCTGCAAAAATGAAAAATATGATAATAATACCAGTTGGCATCAAGTCAATTCTGACTCATGACGATCCCACGTGTGTCAGAGTAGAACTGTGTTCCTGTAATCTAGCAACAGAACACGTCTAACTTCAACAGGAGGGATGAGAATCACAAAAGCCAGCACAGAGCTGGCTCCTATGAGGTGGAGGTCAGTTATACCTCCACTCTCCAACTTTGTCACCATGTTGGACACCAGCTGTCCCCCCAATGGCACTCTCTACTTCTGGCTGAGTTTGGTAATTCATTGCAATGGCCACACAGAACTCACAGATCATATTCACAGTTATGTGGTTTGTTAGGGAAGTAACAGGCTACAACTTGCAATCAGAATCAACTTCATCAATGAGGACAGCTTTCAACCAACAGCGCTCAGCTTCTTCTTTGCTGTGCTCACAGCCAGGCCCTTCTCACAGCTGTGCCAGACAGTAGCCCTTCTCTCAACCACTGGGCCTCACTGGGCCTTGCCCTTGCTGCTGGGCCCTCCCAGGCCTCTGCCCTGCTCAGGCAAGTGTTGTAGCTTTGTTAGCTCCACCACCAGGTGTCCAGAGACACCCTACTCTGCCAGCAAGCCTCCTGCCCGAATGCACTCAGCTCTCTCTCTTTCTGTAGGCTGGCAAGCCCACTGTAGCCATCTGCCAGTCCTGTGGTTCCCGCCGCTCGTACTGCTGCCAGCGTCTCCCGCCGTCTTGTACTGTTTTACACTGTGTTCGGTGTTATAGCTCTTGACCCATATTGCAGGTTTTTTAGGAGGCTATGTCTCTCATTGCCCCTCTCTCAACTGCTGTTGGGTTGGTTGCTTATAAAAGCAAGCTCCTTATCAATTTCAAATTGACCAATCCCCTCAAGGTCATTTAAACATTATTGAGTTGTTTTATTTACCCTACTTGTACAGTAAACAGACCAGTCCCTGCAAGATGCATAAAATAGACCAATCACAGGGCAGGTGCGGCCTAACGAATCATTTTTTGCAGAATTATGAAGCCAAAGCCAGAAAGGCCATATGTAAAGAGAAACCCATTGCTCTGTAGTTGCATAGGGTTTTCAATGACTGTGACCTTTTGGAAGTAGATCATCAGGCCTTTCTTCTGAGGTGCCTTTGGGTGGATTTGAACCACCAGCCTTTCTGTTAGTAGCCAAGCATTTAACCATTTGCACCAGCCAAGAAATCCATAATAATAATAATAAACCCATTATCATCGGGTCGATTCTGACTCATAGCAACCCTATAGAACACAGTGAAACTGCCCTATAGGATTTCCAAGGCTGTAAATCTTTATGGAAGCAAACTGCCACATCTTCCTCCCTCAGAGTGGCTTGTGGGTTCAAACTGCCGACCTTTTGGTTAGCAGCCGAGCGCTAACCACTGCACACCAAAACAAAAATTTAAAAAAACCAAACGCATTGCCGTCAAGTCAATTCCGACTCACAGTGACCCTATAGGACAGAGTGGAACTGCCCCATAGGGTTTCCAAGGAGTGACTGGTGGATTTGAACTGCTGACCTTTTAGTTAGCAGCTGAGCTCTTAACAACTATGCCCCCAGGGCTCCATTGCACTACCAGGGGTCCTTAATAACAATACTACTGCTTAGTGAGCATTTATTGCATGCTAGTTTTTAGGAGTTGCACATGTTCTGTACTTCATATCCACTATTTCAGTTGATCCTCACAACAGCCTTATGAATTAGCTGTCATGTTCATTTAACAAGTGGTGAAACTGAGGTCCAGTGAACTTAATGGCCACATTTGACTACTGGATTAGACACTGTAATAGGCACCTAACTCACATTATTTCATTCAATTGCCACAACAATCCTATGACTATTATTATCTCTGTTTTATAGGTGAGAAGACAGAGGCACAGAATGGATAAAATAAAACAGCTACAGAGCCTGAGTGCCAAGATTTGAGTCCAGGCAGCCTGCCTCAGAATCCTCCTGGATAACCAGGGTCCTGTATGTAACACATCGTGGAGACAGGAGAAGGGGTGGGAATGTGGAAAATGGATTTATTGCAGGGTGTGCAGTATGTGTTATCAGTGAGGGTGTTTATATGTCCCTTTCTTTGCTCTCCTGATTGTTTTTCCCCTTAAGTCCACAGTGAACTTGTCACCACTTTAATGGCTTTCTTGTTCATATTCTTAACACCTATTCACTGAATCGTTAAAGGAAACATTTAACCGCTGCAGTTGGTGTACATAAGGTTGCGTAATAGGAAGGAAACAAGCCAGGACTGGAGACTTCATTTCTAAAGAAGGATTTTTAAAGCAGACCAAGAGTTATTTCACAGAGTGGATCATGAAACTCAAGTCTCTCTATACCCTTTCATTGCTATGACGACAGGAAGCTCCAGCTACTTGCGGCCAGAAAAAGCAGCTGACATTTCAATGCTAGGAACATAGAGAGAGGCTTAAAAACAACAAATCAAACCAAACAAAAAAAATGCTTTTGCTTGAATTTCAATTAGCAAAAAAAACACCCCCCAGAGAAGTCAAAACCACTGTTCTTGCCTTTAGAAACTAGAAGAAAAGGAAAATGTTGGGGGCCTTCTCCCCTTTCCAAGTAGGCCAATAAAACAGAATTGACTGCAAAGCGGCAATTCTTCTCCCTCTGCTTAATGAAAACCTGAAACAGAAAAGCCTCTTTGGTTTCATTTGAGTTGGCCACTAAGGAGCTATTAACTGATGAAGAAGTAAAGACTCGTAGTAATAAACACCCCTTGTTGAAGACCCCGAGGGGAGTACAGTAGTGCCAGATTTATTTTTGCATTTCTTTGCATTAAAAAAAAAAAGACAATTCAAAGAATATTCCCTTCTTGATCCCTAGTTTTACTAGCAGAAAAATTATTCCAAGTGCGTAACAGACACCCTTTCTCACTGGTATATGAGATTTCTATCAACAAGGAATAAAATTTCCTCTGCCAGTACTGGGGAACTCAGTAGAGCTTGACCAAGGCAAGGGCATGGAAGCTCCACAGATACATCTGAACTCCCTGAGGACCGAATTACTGGCCTGAGGTTTGGGGGACCACGGTCTCAAGGACATCTAGCTCAATTGGCATAACAGTTTATAAAGAAAATGTTCTACATAAGTAGCGCCCGGGGTCTTAAAAGTTTGTGAGTGGCCATCTAAGATAGTTCACTGATCCCACGCCATTTGGAGCAAGAAAGAATGAAGAAAACCAAAGACACTAGGGAAAGATTAGTCCAAAGGACTAATGGACCACAACTACCACAGCCTACACCAGACTGAGTCCAGCACAACTAGATGGTGCCCGGCTACCACCACTGAATGCTCTGACAGAAATCACAACAGAGGGTCCCAGATAGAGCTGGAGAAAAATGTAGAACAAAATTCTAACTCACAAAAAAAGACCAGACTTACTGGTCTGACAGAGACTGAAGAACCCTGAACGTATGGCCCCGGACACCCTTTTAACTCAGTACTGAAGTCTCTTCCGAGCTTCACACTTTAGCCAAAGATCAGACAAGCCTATAAAACAAAACGAGACTAAAGGGGCACACCAGCCCGGGGGCAAGGACGAGAGGGCAGGAGGGGACAGGAAAGCAGGTAATGGGGAGCCCATGGTCGAAAAGGGGAGAGTGTTGACATGTCATGAGGTTGGCCACCAATGTCACAAAACAATGTGTATTAATTATTTAATGAGAAATTATTTGCTCTGTAAGCCATCATCTAAAGCACAATAAAAAAATTTTTCCTCTGCCACTTATGGCGTGTCTATTACTGTGCCAGGTGCTGTACATGGCATTTAATAAACATCTCATTTAATTCTTACAACAACAGTATTTGTGGGTATTGTTATTGCTCCTTTGCTTAATAGAGCCCTGGAGATGTGAAGTGACGGCCCAAGAGTATGAGCAGGGGTGGATTAGCCAGTAAGCAACGTAAGCATGGGCTTACTTGTGTTTACTAATTTGGTGAAACCCGTGTGAAATTGGTCACTACAGATTAGTAAGTAAGCACAAGTAAGCCTGTGCTTACCTTGCTTACTGGGTGATCTGTCCCTGTCAGGGCTTATAAATTTGAAAAGAGACTTTGATTCTGTAGGAAGGTCGTTTGGAGTTGGGAGAGAACAGATGCCAGCCATTCCTAGAAGGGGATTTTTCTTTGATGTGGTGAAAAAATGTGAATCTGTTTACTACAGACTACCTGGTAAGCAAGATAAGCACCGTGCTTACCTTGCCTATTGGATAATGCATACGAGGCAGAGCCAGGATTGAAACCCAGGTGTGACTGACTTGGAAGCCCGTGCTTTGTCCACTCTACTGTGCTAACTCTGAGGAACAGATCTGCCCCTGGTATTTTATTATGTAGCAAAATGGGTAAGTCCAAGGAGAAACCTTGGGGGGAAGGAGGGACTTAGAGGAAATGCCCTTTCTATAGACTTCCAATAGGGAAATACAGATAGGCCATTACTTTCACATTAGCTATGATTGAGTTGGAATTGCCTCACCAGCAACTAACGGCAACATGATTGAGGGCTTACTATGTATCAGATTTAGCTGCTTTCTTCTTTTACTTCTCACAACATCTCTCTGATTCTACAAACGAGAGGACTGAGATGCAAATTGGTTTAGTAATTTTCCAAAGTTCACAGGGTAAGTTAGTGATGAAGCCTGGATATACCCTCTCTTGAAAAAAAAAAAAAAACAATAAACCAGTTGCTGGAAAGTCTATTCAAACTCATGGCAACCCCATGTGTTTCAGAGTATAACTGTAAATAGGGTTTTCAATGGCTGTGACCTTTCAGAAGCAGATCTCCAGGCCTTTCTTCTGTGGCATGTCTGTACAGATTGGAACTGACAACCTTTCAGTTCGTAGCCAATTGTTTAACAGTTTGTGCCAGCCATCCTGGAACTCCTGGCTGTACACCGGGTCTCCAGGATTCCAGAGCCCATAGTCTTATATACTCTATTAAATATTCTCCCTGCCTTTGGGTGCAATTAGTCAAGGCCACACCCTCTCTCTTTCAGCATCGTCTCCATCTTTTCGTTTTCAAGACAAAAGTCAGGTTAGCCCCAGGTGGTATTACCCTTGCAAGCTCAGCCTTTGGTGGAAGATGCACTGTGATCCCTGGAAGAACTGGGCCCCAGCCTAGCTGAGCATCTCTCAGCAGCCAGGCCTACCTGGGAAATTGTCCTGGTTTTATGGGGGTCCCCTTCTCCTCCAGAGTGAAATGTATGTGTCAAATCTTTTAACAGCAGTTGTTTCTGTTGTTCTTGGTGGAAAAAGTTTCCCAACATGTTCTGGAAATTTTGACAATTTTAGCTAAAATAGCAAGTTCATGCACTGTTACAAGTCAACTGAATAAAAAAATAGTAAATAGCCCAGAGGAAATGAAATGAATAATGTCTTGGAGTTTTGCAGATACTATCATGTTCATTTCATTCCTGTCATCACTATTGATTATTTCTACTTAGTTGATACGTGAAACTGTGCTGTAAGAGAAGCTGTTGAGGATTAAATCCCAAAGGACCTTGAAAGGAAACCCTAGTACTCTAATTGCTACAAAATGTCCTGAAAGAAAAAGGCAAGATTCATTACTAACATGTGTGTATCATTTTCCGAAATGTGGGAAGCAGCGTTAGGTGACTGGATGGTACATAGATGAAATAGACTGCTCTACTTTACTTTGGTAGATCTCGTTGGGCAAACAGAAATACAAACTTGTATCTTTCCTCAGAGATGATGTCCTCTTTTAAACGTTTAATAGTAACCATAACCATCAAGTTTTAACTAAATAAACTGTTAGATGAAAAACAGGTATCCAAGAGAAGGGGAGAATTTTTTTTTTTTTAAGATTTCTGCTGAGCTGGACTGAGTGAACATTTCTCTTCAGTGTCCCTCGGACCTGGGCCAGAGTAGAACTCAGATACAATGACAAGGTGACATATTTAACCTCTTTGGCAGAATAAAAAGAGTGCAAAAGAGATACTCTTTCTGCAGTACTTCTTGGTGTACAGTTTTAACAGTATTGGTCTGCATTTGAAAGCATGGTTTTCTCCTGCTGGGCAAGCTTTAATACCTACGAGGAATGAGTGAGCAAGACTTGCATTATGATCTATTTTAGAAGAGAAGAGTCAGATGTGATAAAATAGTACCTTATAATACAATTGTTACCATAGTCTCTTTAGCTGTTCAGTTCCCCTACCCACTTTTTTTTTTTTTGCCTCTTTCAATAGGACATCATTAGCAATTAGAGAACTTTTGTGTATGTGTGTGTGTGTGCACCTTAAAGAATGATAGAATGAGACAAGAAACAGCTATAAATTTGCATAAAACTATAAAGGACAATATTTGCAAACACTTAAAAATAATCAAACAAGAGTATAGTATTAAAGGGATTTTCCTATTTTTTGGGGGGGAAATGTTTAATTTTACAGTACTATTATATACAGATCGGAACGATGGTGGTAATTGACTAACTTTAGATAAGTTGGAAACGGAAAACTTACAGAGGACTCTGATTTGAAAGAAGAGAATAATCCCATTTTCCTTATTTCATATATTGAATAAAATATTGCTATGAAATATATTTTAGGATTCAGGCTCCCCCATGAGCTGAATGCTATCCTGGCTAACATCATTTCTGCATTTGTATCCTTGATCTATACTGACGCCATCGTCATGTATTAGTGCTTGCTGTTTTAATCATGGAGGAGAAAAGGAAACACAAACACAAATATTAAAAGCTCCCAGTTCAGTAGGTTTTCAGCAGATTGTGCGTATGCGTTGTTCTAAAAAAAAACGATTCTGCATTATTTAGGCAAAAATATTAGACAGCTTTATCACGTCATTCAAATCAGTTTAACAATGCAATTAGACAATGCAGTAAATATATTAAAATTTACCTTCAGTTAGGTGGCTGGACCCAAAGCCTTAGTAGAAAATTGAGGTTGGTTGCCTTCTGTGCCCACAGCCAGGAAATACAAGTTTGACAACTACCCAAGGGAAACTCTAAATCCCTGCTCTCTTTAGCTCTAGCTCTGCTGCTTTGCCCAGAAGCACTTTCAAATCTGTTGGAGTTGAAATTTTGCTGTTCTGTCAGCTACCTAGGGGCTGAAGTGACAGACGAGAATTGGGAGCTTGGCACCAGGGAGGATTTCAGACTGTCATTGTTTTTGCTGCAGATTTCTGCATTCCCCCAGCAGGCGGGCCTCTCTCTCTGAGGACGAGGACGCTCTGTGCTTTCCAGGCTGTGCGAACCAAAAGAGAAAGAGCTAATTCTGCTAGGGCCGATGGGGTTAACTGTCTTCCCCTCAGAGGCTCATAACTTGGCCAGAATATAAGCATTTGGCTCTTCATGCATTTTTTTTTTTTTTCCCTTCCTTTTCCAACAACTCTAAAAGCTTGTACAAGCAGGATCCCTTTTGGGGGAATTTTATTTTAAGACTCTGAAAAGAAACTCCAAGCTGCTGTTTCTTCCTAAATGAAATTGGGGGTGGGGCAGAGTAAAGAAGGGGAGAATGATTACAGCAGATGCTTTTTTACGGTTTTCAGTCAGAAATTGTTCTCATGGATATAGTCCGGATTTTAACAATAGCAGGCTACTTCAGATACTTTAACTTTTCTTTGAATGAGCTTTGGAAATCTGCACGTATATGAAGCATCACCGCTTTATATTATAAATCACTTATGCACTAATTTAGAAACTGTGCAGTTCGGGCTTTGCTCTTCCCCAAACAGCTCCCTGCTATAACCTGACGTATAATGGTTGCTCTTTAAGGAGTTTTCCTGTGAAATAGACTGGAGGTATGCATTTATTTTCGTCTCGGCATTCTGGTTACTTATAGATATACTTAGTCTCTTCTACTGCTACTTTTACATTTACCACACACTTACTATGTATCAGACACTGTGACAACACCTTTTTATGCATTGTTTCCATTGATCCTCACAAGCCTACATGAGGGAAGATCTACTGTGTACCTGTCTGAGAGGTAGTATGTGTAGTGGTTAGGTCTAGCAGGCTTTGGGGCCAGGCAGCTCGGCTTTGCATCCTGGCTTTACCACTTTCTAACCAGATGACCTTACACAGAGTCCTTATCTATAAGACGGGGATACAAATATGGGGACAATAACAGCATCTCTCTCAGATAGTAGCTCTGAGCTTTAAAATGTTCTGAGTTTTAAATAAGCTGATACATGTAAATCACATAGAAAACAAAAATATTAGCTGTTACGATTGGCACATGAGGAAACCAAAGCTTGGCAAGGCTGAAAAATTTATCCAGGGTCTTGGGGCTCACACGTGGTAGGGTGGGACTCAAATCCAAGTACCCTGGCTCATTGCCAAGCTTGTGTTACTCAACCCCTAGACTGTAAGAAGCATGCCATGAGCCCTTTAAGGGTAGGGAATGTGCCCGGTCCCCCTCTGTATTTTTTTTCTAACACAACGCTTTGTATGCTGTAAATGCTCCATTAACATTAGGTGAATGGTTGTCATAGATTTTCTAAATTTATGGCCAAATCAGGACAAAAGCCAAATAAAAAACTTAAAGCAAAAACAAACAAAAACCACATCTATATTTCCAGGCAAATAGGCGCTTAGACAATTCTCTCGAAGCACATTAGAAACATCAGCCTATTTATTTTCACAACACCCAGAGAGAAGGGTAACAAGAATTCTCTTTGTTTTGCAGGTGGGGAAATTTGGGTGCAGAGGAAACTGGGCAACTTGCCTAGGATCTGAAAAGTCGGCGGCACAGCTGGGAACCACCTCACATCTCTAGAATCAGAATTACTTGCTCCAATCCGCCTTTCCAAGGACAGGATGAAAGGGCGTGACATCCTTTTGCTTCAGACAATGGGGTATTTTTCCTTAGTCAAGGTCTAGGGTGTGAGCGGTCTTCTCTGAGAAAGGATAAAAGGCGTGGGCTGTGTTTGACTTTGCTTCTCCCTTGCCCCTGTGCATATCTGGGTCTTGGAACTGTGGAAGACACAGTCACCGTTTCCTCAACAGGCCCTGAAAGGCACGGGAGTGGGGGGCAATTGCAGGGTATGTGGGAAAAGTGTTTTGAAAAATTTTGGCTCTGTTGGTTAAGGGACATTTCCTCAAGGACCCATAATAATGACTTCTTATCCTAATAATCATTCTCATCTATTTGAGATAGCTTTATAAGATTGATTTCAGGTAATTATATCAGCGCAGAGAAAGTTTTATCTAGAGGGCTGTGGAAAAAAGACTGGAGAGACTAAAATATTTTTTCTAATACAGTGATATTTTATGTTTCTATGAAATGATCAAAATAAAATTAATTATATAAATATGTGCTACCTTAAAACATAGTTTGGCTAAAGCAAATTTGGTTCATCCCTTTAATGTAAATATGTACCTACAGAGTTCATTTGTAAGAGGTAAAGCTTGGGAATTTTGACTCTGAGTTTTATGGGATGTCTTCCCCTAGGTCTTATTAATCTAGAATGATTAAAAAGATGATTGTATTGCTTATAACTAAATACAAGAGAAACATGATTTGTTTCAAAGGACCTTGAATTAACAGTGTTTTTAAATACGGCTTTATTTTGAGAATGCTCATTGGCAGATATCCAAACTCTTATCGTTTCTGAAGCTGTCATTTCTAAAATAGTTTACAGCACATAAAGCTGAGAACATTAAACCTACACCAATATCCACCAAATAGCTGGCGTTGTAGATCAGATTTAGAAAGCTTATACAACATCTAAACGTGATAGGAAAACTCTGAAAGATAAAGTGATTATTACATTATTGTACATGAACTGACCTAAGTAACATCAACACTGTCAGAAGGGTCCAACAAATGTCAGCAACTGAGCTGAAGCACGTAATTTTTAACCCTTTAGTGTTAGGATTCCCTTTGAGAATCTGATGAAAGCTGTGGGCAAGCTCCTGAAGTCCATCTAGACTTCAGGATTAGCTTAGAGCAATACCAGTTGTGAGAAAGTCCCCCACTCAGGCACTCCATGAGGTGACAGACCCCTGGTTCAGGTGAAAGTTTCCTGAGTAGCACAGATGGTTTGCACTTGACTAGTAACCTAAAAGGAGTCCCTGGGTGGCAAAAATGATTAAGCACTGGACTACCAACTGAAAGGTTGGTGGTTCAAACCAACCCAGAGTTGCCTTGGAAGTAAGGCATGGTGGTCTGCTTCCAAAAGGTCACATCCTTAAAAAGCTCATGGAGCACAGTTCTACTCTGCATATATGGGATTGCCATGATTTGGAATTTACTCAATGGAAACTAACAATGACAACAACTAACTGAAATGTTGGCAGTTTGAACCCACCAGCAGCTCTGCAGAAGAAAGATCTGATCATCTGCTTCCTATGGAGCTGTTCTACTCCGTAACGCATGGGGTCACCATGAGTCGGAATTGACTCAATGGTGGTGGGTTTTTTTTTGGTTTTGGTTCAGGTGAGGGACTGGAGAACACATTAGTCCATCATCAAGAATGTAGTGAGGCTCTTGTTCTGCATAGCACAAGCCTGTGGGAATATGACAGAAATCTCTTAGTCCCTGCCTGTTAGGAGTTTAAGAGCTAAGACATACACTCATTGTCAGAAGGAGGAACAATTTCCTTGGGTAGGGGAGAGCCTCAGGTAGAAAGTGGGTATGGATAAAGGAAAGCTGCAGTGAAAACAGGGTGCCTATAATTATCTTGTCGAGGACCTGGCCTGTAGGACCCTCCTCCTTGCTTACCCATTGTATCTTTTAGACCTTGATATTTAGTCCTGACTCTGTGGGTCTCACTTTTGGAATCCACATTCAGTTCTCAATTCTGGCTTAGTTACTAATCTCAGCCTGTGCAATCTCCCCCATTCCCACCTCTACCATCATATCCTGGCACTGAACCATCTCAGGTTATGATGGCTCAGCTGTATCTTAACATCTGGTCACTTTCTGGGTCAATTTCTAACAACTGGTTCTTGCAGAATTTTATTCTAGACATCTTCCTCAGTTCAGCCCTTCTGATGAAAGCTGTGGGCAAGCTTAGCCATACTCTAGATCAGATCCTAAGCAGAAGCTTGACCCACAGGAAACAATTACAAATAGAAGAATAGCAAAATGTGCAAAATATTTTTGCTAAACATAGCATGGCTAATATAGTGAACTGGTATTTTTCTAGTAATAACTTTCAAAGCAATAGAAATGGAAATAAAAGGGGAAAGGTAGGTTAGGACTAGGTGAACTTTGGATGCTCAGCAGTTTGGCCTTTATTAATTAGGTAAAAGGAAGCTCTGGAAAATTTCCTGTTGAAGGTTAGAAAGAGTAGGTACAGAAAGAAGATACAATGTTGTATCAATCAGGATAGGCTAAGTTATGCTTCAGTAACAAACAGCCCCCAAATACCAGAATCTTACGATAACAAAGGTTTATTTTTCATTTATGCTACATGTTCACTGCAGGTCTCCTGCAATTCTGCTCCATGCTGTCTTTACTCTGGGATCTTGGCTGACTGAGATATTCCTTTAGAGAAGAAAAAGAGATGTAGCAAACTGAGCTTGGTTCTTAAAAGCTTCTGCCTGGGTGTAATGCACATCCCTTCTGTCCACATTTTATTACTGAATTTCATTGTCACATGGCCACACCTGAGTTCAACAAGGTGAGGAAGTATAATCTTCCCACAGAGGGAAGGAATCATTCACTGGTAAGTAAACCAGAAAATAGATTTTAATCAGGAATGGAAGGATAGGACAGCCTGTTGAAAAAAAAATCAGGAAAAAAGAAGAGAAGATAGAAAGGACATAAAGTTAAAAAAAGGGAGGGGGAATAAAAGGAACAAGGGAGCAAGAGAGAGGAAAGTAGGATAAAAATGAGACACAGGTCTACAGAAGATTAAAAAAATTTTTTAAGAGAACTGGGACAACAGAAACTTGGAGTTAGATTAGCTTAGAGCAATACCAATCATATGGTTCTCTACAGTTGTGAGATGTGGGTTGCACATTTAACTCTAAACTTCTGCTTGGCCAAAGGGAAGAAGAGAATATGATTATGGTGATTTTATAATGTCCCATAATGTAAATTTGGATTTCATAAAAAGCAAATAAGACACTATGTAAAGCACCCTCTACAGCATCCTTGCAATATCAATTTTTTATGGCTGTTTCTTACAACATCCCTCAATGGTTAGGTGATGGAATAAGAACAAAGCCAAATTTATTAAAATAATTTTGTGAGCTGCTGTCAAACGATCTTTTATTCTTCAACCAGATGTTGATATTAGCAAACTTTCAAACAATGTAACTCCTGTTTGTAATTACCCGCTGATCTCTTTTGAGCCTGGCTTTATGAACTACTACATAAATACGGACATGTCCAACGGATGAGTGGGATAGGTCCTTCAGGATGAGCCAAGGACTTCTTGGGAAACACTCATTCTAAGGGAACAGGAAGTCTGGCAGACAAAATTAACTCAGTCATGTAGCCATTGGAGTAGCGGAACGGTTTATTTCCCTCAGATTTGACCAAATCCAACTGTATTCTAGAGTTTAAATGGAATGAGACATTTCAATTAAATCTGTTGCAAACACCGGATCATAAACTGGCCTACTTTATACCCATGTGATTCAGTGTGACGGAAAGCACAGCAGGCTTCAGCATATGGATGACTTCAAGCACACAGCCATGTTGGCCTTTCAGTGGCTTTAGCCATGGGCAAGAGTGCACAGTGGAGGCTCTCAGGGAGATGACCGGCAGTGACAAGGTGAAACAGAGGCACAGTGCCTGGTGCTGTCTGGTGGTAGCAGTGGTTGCCAGTGGAGATGGTGGTGCCTGGCAAACATGGTAGAGCTCAGTGGGAGGAAGCAACCCTCTGTTGAGAGGTGACCCAATTGTGGGCCTCAGAACAGGGCACCTCATATAGCTTCCCAGGTGTGGATATCCCCAAAGGAGCCAGGGCAAAAGGTCATGAAATGGCAGACATCATATGGCACTTGGAATATGGGGACAGACACATGAGAAATCTCTGAGGACGTCTAGAAAATAATGATTGACTGTAACTTTGAGGTGGAGGGCTGAGTTACAAAGTGAGAGTCAAAGAAGTAAAGCTGCAGAGGCCTGAGGAAAGAAACAGGAGATCTCAATGCACATTTTTTCTTCTGGAATTGCTTAAAATCATTCCTAGTTTTACCAAAATCCATAGCTGCTCTCAAGTGGCCCAGTTCATGAGGCTATTTTGCACCTGTGCGTGAGTAGATTTTCATTTAACAGTGAAGAGTTCTGTCTGCTTTTTTGTATTCCTGAAACCCTTCATCACAATAGCAAGAAATCTTGTTCTTTTTTGTCCTTTGAGAAGTTTCAATCACCATTAAAAGATCCCAGAAGAACCTATATGCATCCAGTGCTTTGATTAGGAATTGGTAAATTCTAAATTGAAGAACATTTGAAGTTCGGTGCCCGTAGTTTTCTTGTTTCTTCAATCCTTTGTGCCTACCTCCCTACTAGATGTATCAGATTATCAAAGGACATCAAAAGGGCCTGATGGGACTTCCCTGTTTACTGATGTCATTGAGCACTACTAGACATAAATTCTACTACTTGGTGAACCAGATATACCATCCAAGCCCACTGAGGATTGAGGGCCTGTTCCAAATCCTTGTTCTGTCTAGGGGAAGAACAGCAAGAGAATTGAACAATCAGGCTGACCTGAATTCAATTCCCAGGTCTTTTGCTTTCCAGCTGTGTGACCTTGGGTAAGCTACTTAATCGCTCTATGTCTTGATGTCCTCATCTGTCAAATGAGGATGATAATAGGGTAATTGTGAGGAAAAGAGGTGATGCTTACAAAGTGCTTAGCTTAACGCATGGTTTACCTGGGTTCAATAAATCATAGTAATAACGGTGATAATGATGATGATGGTTAAGGCTACCAATAAGGAGTCCGAATACTGCTGGAGATTCTGTCACGCAGCCTTCTGTGATGGGATATAGAATGCCTCCTCTTTTTCGCATGAACTGTTAATATACTTTGGAAGGGATGATGACTTTCGGGCAGGAGGCTGAAACACATCTTTTTAGTCAAGCTTTGCAAATACAGCAGCTGCTTACATAAATCCCTGGAGTCCCATGTAGATGTCTTTTTTCAGACAGAATGCTCATTGAGTTTGAGGGAATCTGGGCCGGCTGTGCACGAGCAACATTGAGCTACATAGCTGCTGTCTCATTCTGACCTCACCTTGGGGCAGACACAGGGTCCAATTTATCAAACTGCCTGATTTTTGGATCTCCTGTCCAAGTGAGGTGCAGCTGGAATTCTTCATATTTCTGTTCATTTGACTTGCAGGACGTGTCTTGTTCACCAAGACAGAAGTTTATACTCGGGCCTTCTCATGGGTGAGGTCATTTTGCTGTTATTAGCCAAAAGCCGCCCTCCTCCAAATCTGTCTGATGTTTTTTTGGCTGTAGTGTTGAGTTCCCAGAGCTAAGAACTACTGAGACTAAGAACTACTGCTTGTGTAACGAAGCAATCCTATTCTGGAGATTTGTCCCTGTGGTCATGTTTTCTTCTTGGTTTTGAGGGAGGGTTATTTCTCGTGAATATTTCAGTTGTGAAAGAGTATTGGGTTAGTTATAGAGATTTTGTGTGATTTGATTGTACACATCAGAACTGGTGATACTGCAGCTGAGGCCTGGACTCTAGCAATTGTTAGGAGAGCCAATTTAGGATTGTTTAGGGCCTGTGTTGGCATTAACTGGCTGGCAACAGGAAAGGAGCCAAAGCGAATGATTTGCACAAATTCCTATCCTCTCAAGGCTAGAGTTTTTCAACTTTTTCTATTTTCCATTACTGCCCCTTCAAGGAGTGTTTTGAACACCCTTTTCCTAATGGCCCTCCCTGCTGTGAAATTGTAATACCATTAATACACTGTATATATATTTATTATTATATGTATTTATGTGTTTTAACATAAAAATAATAAGATTCTTTCACCTCCCCAAGGACCTGTTTTTGATCCCTTGGTAATGAACCTCATCCAATTGACAGAAGCATGTCTCATGCTGAAAAATAAACAATTTACTATAGTGTAATAAAAAAAAAAAATTTTTTTTTTAATCAAATGGTAGTTATGAGTTATGGGTGGAGAGACTGAGTATGCATGTTTTCCTATAGAACTCAATATTTAATGAACTGCATTCATTACTGTACAAGATTTTATAAAAGAACAAGCAGAAATAACTTTTTGAAGACATTGTAGTTGCTTTTCAGAGAGAATGAGGTCAAAATTTTTATAAAGTCATTTTTTTCTGTCTTGTTAACACATCTCTTCACATGTTGTATGTTAATGGTTGAAATTTGGCAAAAAAAGAGAACGACAGATATCTCTTGCAGTTGCCCCTCTTTATTCCTATGACCACATCTCTGATGAAATCCTCAGTCACTTCACATTTACCTGTTTTCCCTGTTTCTGGACCCACATCACAGTCACTATTGAGCCTGGGGGGCAGGCAGGCAACATAAATTAATAAAGAAGTTCAACAACAACAACAAAAATTTTTTTTTTTTTTTTTTTTTTTTATGGGTGTAAGAAAACAGAACACACAAGGGCAATGATGGCTGGCAGCTGAGCCTGGGCCTTTATGTTGGGAAGACAAAAGCGAGTACTTAGGAGTAGAGGAACTGGAAGATATATGTTCTATGTAAAGGTGGCAGCTGCTATGCTACTCTAGTGGCCTTATTGTCATGGGGAAAAGATGGTCCAGTGTTGTCAGATTATTCTGTTATTTATCATTTTATTGTGCCACCACTCATCTGTCAGTTTGTCATACTGTGGTGGCTTGTGTGTTGCTGTGATGTTAGGAAGCTATGCCATTGGTATTTCAAATACCAGCAGGATCATTCATGGTGGACAGATTTTAGTGGAGCTTCAAAACTAAGGCAGACTACAAAGAACGAACTGGTTGCCTACTTATGAAAAAACTGGCCCGGTGAAAACCTTATGAAAAGCAGCAGAACATTGATATAATACTGGAAAATGATACCCTCAGGTTGGAAAGCACTCCAAAAATGACTGGGGAGAGCTGCCCCCTCAAAGTAGAGTCAATCTTAATGACGTGGATGGAGTCAAGCTTTTAGGACCTTCATTTGCTGATGTGGTGTGACTCAAAATGCGAAGAAACAGCTGCAAACATCCATTAATAATCAGAACATGGAATGTGTGAAGTATGGATCTAGGAAAAATCGGAAGTCATCAAAAATGAAATGGACTACATAGAAATTGATATCCTAGGCATTAGTGAGCGCAAATGGACTGGTAGTGGCCATTTTGAATTGGATAATCATATGGTCTACTATGCTAGGAATGATAAATTGAAGAGGAAAGGCATTGCATTCACCATCAAAAAGAACATTTCAAGATCTATCCTGAACTAAACACTTCATGGGATGAAGTTCCCAGGCTCAGAGGCAAAGGACCATAGACTTGGGAAACATCTATATCAATTGACACAATGTAGTTCTTAAAGATAAGATTCCACATTCTACTTTGGTGAGTAGTGTCTGGGGTCTTAAAAGCTTGTGAGTGGCCATCTAAGATATAACTATCGGTCTTTTTTAGTCTGGAGCAAAGGAGAGGGAAAAATACTAAAGGCCTAAGGGAGCAATTAGTACAAAGGACTAATAGACCACATGAATCACAGCCTACACAACCCTGAGACCAGAGCAAGATGGTGCCTGGCTACCACTAATGACTGCTCTGACTGGGATTATAATAAAGGGTCCCAGATAGAGTGGGAGAAAAATGTAGAACTAATTATCAAATTCACAAGAAGACCAGACTTACTGGTCTGACAGAGACTGGAGGAACCCTTGAGACTGTGACCCCTGGACACCTTCGATCTCAGACTTGAAGCCACTCCTGAAGTTCACCTTTTGACCAAAAATTTGGCAGGCCTATAAGACAAACAATAATACTCTTGAGGAATGTGCTTCTTAGATCAATCAAATATATGAGATCAAATGGGCTACACTTTCTCAGGAACAAGAAGGTGGGAGTGGACAGGAAAACTGGAAGAATGGACATGGTAAACCCAGGTTGGAAAGGAAAAGGAGGAGAGGGCTGACACAATGCAGGATTATAGCCAGTGCCATGAAACAATTTGTGTATAAATTTTTGAATGAGAAACTAACTTGCTCTGTAAACTTTCACCTAAATCACACACACACACACACACACACACACACAGATTTACCCTGAAGTACAGTGCTGTGAGTGAAAGGATAATATCCATATGCTTATAAGGTTTTTTTTTATATAAGGAGCACCAGTTAACGTGATTATTATTCAAATTTATGCACCTACCACTAATGCCAAAGATGAAGAAATTAAAATTTTTTTACCAACTTCTGCAGTCTGAAATCGATCAAACATGCAATCAAGATGCTTTGATGATTACTGGTGATTGGAATGCAAAAGTTAGAAGCAAAGAAAGACCAGTAGTTGGAAAATATAGTCTTGGTGACAGAAACAATGCCAGAGATCACATTATAGAATTTTACGAGATGAACGACTTATTCATTGCAAATACCATTATTCAATAACATAAATGGCGACTATACATGTGGACCTCACTGGATGGAATACGCAAGAATCAAACAGGCTACATCTGCAGAAACAGATGATGGAGAAGCTCAATATCCTCAACCAGAGCAAGGCCAGGGGCCTACTGAGGAATAGACCATCAATTGCTCATATGCAAGTTCAAGTTGAAGCTGAAGAAAATTAAGACAAATCCACAAGAGCCAAAATAGGATCTTGAGTATGTTATTGTTGTTGTTAGGTGCTGTTGAGGCTGCTCCAACTCATAGCTACCCTATGTACAACAGAACAAAACCCCACCCAGTCCTGCACCATGCTCACAATCGTTGTTATGCTTGAGCCCATTGTTGTAGCCACTGTGTCAACCCATTTCGTTGAGGGTCTTTTTCTTTTCCGCTGACCTTGTACTTTACCAAGCATGGTGTCTCTCTTAGTCATTTAGGACTGCTATAACAGAAATACCACAAGTGGATGGCTTTAACAAAGAGAAATTTATTCCTCACGTAAAGTAGGCTAAAAGTCCAAATACAAGGTGTCAGCTCCAGGGGAAGTCTTGCTCTATCTGTTGGCTGTGGAAGAAGGTCTTTGTCCCATGGTCAAGGAGCTTCTCAGGCAAAGGAGATACTCTGCTCCTGGTGTTGCTTTCTTGGTGGTATGAGGTCCCCAACGCCCTGCTTGCTTCTCTTTCCTTTTATCTCTTAAGAGTAACCCCCTTTACTTTGGATCAGGGATGTGACCTGGTAAGGGTATTGTGATCCCACCCTAATCCTTTTAACATAAAATTACAATCACAAAATGGAGGACCACCACAGAATACTGGGTATCATGGCCTAACCAAGACGATACACATTTTTGGGGGGTCATAGTTCAATCCATGACAATGTCCTTCTCTAGGGACTGATCCCTCCTGACAACATGTCCAAAGTATGTAAGATTCAATCTCGCCATCCTGGCTTCTGAGGAGCTTTCTGGTTGTACTTCTTCCAAGACAGGTTTGTTCGTTCTTTTGGCAGTCTGTGGTATATTCAGTATTCTTTGCCAACACTGCAATGAAAGGCAACAATTCTTCATCAGTCTCCCTCATTCATTGTCCAGCTTTTACATGCATATGATGCGATTGAAAATGTCATGGATTGAGTCAGGCACACCTTAGTCTTCAAGGCGACATCCATGCTTTTCAACACTTTAAATAGGTCCTTTGCAGCAGATTTACCCAATGGAATGTGTCTTTTGTTTTGACTGCTGCTTCCATGGGTGTTGATTGTGAATCTAAGCAAAACGAAATTCTTGACAACTTCAACCTTTTCTCTGTTTATTACGATGTTGAGTATTGGTCCACTTGTGAGGATTTTTGTTTTATGTTGTTGTGTAATCCATACTGAAGGCTGTGGTCTTTAATCTTCATCAGCAAGTGCTTCAAGTCCTCTTCATTTTCAGCAAGGAAGGTTGTGTCATCTGCATAATGCAGGTTGTTAATGAGTCTTCCTCCAATCTGATGCCCCATTCTTCTTCATGTAGTCCAGCTTCTCCAATTATTTCCTCTGCATACAGATTGAATAGGTATGGTGAAAGGATATAACCCTGATGCACATCTTTCCTGACTTTAAACCATGCAATATCCCCTTGCTGTGTCTGAACAACTGCCTCTTGATCTATGTAGAAATTCCTCATGAGCACAATTAAGTGCTCTGGAATTCCCATTCTTTGCAATGTTATCCATAATTTGGTATGATCCACACAGTCGAATGCCTTTGCATAGTCAATATCTGACCTGAGTTTAGAGATCATCTCAAGAATAAATTTGATGCATTGAACTCTAATGACTGAAGACTAAAGGAGTTTTAGGATGACATCAAGGACATCATTCATGAAGAAAGCTAAAGGTCATTAAAAACACAGGAGAGAAAGAAAAGACCAAAATGGATGTCAGAAGAGAGTCTGAAACTTGCTCTTGAGTGTCGAGTAGCTAAAGCAAATGGAAGAAATGATGCAGTAAAAGAAATGAAGAGAAGATTTCAAAGGGTGGCTTGAGAAGACTTAGAAAAATATAATGAAATGTGCAAAGAACCTGGAGTTAGAAAATCAAAAGAGAAGAACACACTTGGCATTTCACGAGCTGAAAGAACTGAAGAAAAAATCCAAGCCACGAGTTGCAACACTGAAGGATTGTATGGGCAAAATATTGAGTGATGCAGGAAGCATCAAAAGAAGATGGAAGGAATACACAAAGAATTGGTTGAATTCAACCACTTCAGGAGGTAGCATATGTTCAAGAACCAATGGTACTGAGGGAAGAAGTCCAAGTTGCACTGTAGGAATCGGCAAAAAACAAATCTCCAGGAATTGATGGAATACCAATTGAGATGTTTCAACAAACAGATGCAAGGCTGGACGTGCTCACTTGTCTATACCAAGAAGTTTGGAAGATAGCTACATGGCCAACTGACTGGAAGAGATCCATATTTGTGCCCAGTCCAAGAAAGGTGATCCAACAGAATGTGGAAATTATCAACTATTATCATTAATATCACACACAAGTAAAATTTTGCTGAAGATTATTCAGAAGTGGTTGTAGCAGTACATCAACAGGGAACTGCCAAAATTTCAAGCTGGATTCAGAAGACAACATGGAACAAGGGTTATCATTGCTGATGTCAGATGGATCTTGGATGAAATCAGAGAATACCAGAAAGATGTTCACCTGTGTTCTATTGGCTAAGCAAAGGCACTCGACTCTGTGGATCATAACAAATTATGGATACCACTGTGAAGAATGGGAATTCCAGAACAGTTAATTGTGTCCACGTGTAACGTATACATAGACCATGAGACAGTCATTCGAACAGAACAAGGGGTTTAAAATTAGGAAAATTGTGCATCAGAGTTGTGTCTTTTCGCCATACTTATTCAATCTGTATACTGAGAAAATCTGAGAAGCTGGACTCTGTGAAGAAGAACACAGCAGCATCAGGATTGGAGGAAGACTCATTATCAACCCATGATATGCAGATGACACAACTTTTTGTTTGTGGAAAGCAAAGAGGACTTGAAGCACTTATTGATGAAGATCAAAAATTATGCCTTCAGTATGGATTCCATCTCAACATAAAAAAAAAAAAAAATTTTTTTTTTTTTTCAACATAAAGAAAACAAAAATCCTCACAGTTGGAGCAGTGAGCAATATCATGATAAATGGAGAAAATACTGAAGTTGTCAAGGATTTCATTTACTTGGATCCACAATCAACACCCATGGGTGCAGCAGTCAAGAAATCAAAGGATGCATTGCATAGGGCAATTTGTTGCAAAAATAAAAATGTCACTATGATGGTTAAGTTTGTGTCTTAGGCTGGGCTCCTCTAGAGAAGCAAAATCATTAAAGTGTACGAATGAATGAATAAATAAATATATCAAGGAAATAGCTCACATGGTTATAGAGACTGTAACATCCCAAGTCCATAGGTCAGGAAAGAGGCTTCTCCTGATCCACATAGCCGCAGGGGCTGGTGAACCTAAGGTTGGCAGGCGGGAGAGCAGGGCTATTGCTAACAGGCTGTGAAGACTGAAGAATCCCCAGATCAGCAGGCAAGACCGCAGGTTAGCTGCTAGCTCAAGTCCCAAGAACTGGAGGTCAGATGAACAGGAGCCAGGTGCAGGGTCCAGAACTAGTAAAAGCCATCAAGCCCTGCCTGAATGTCTGCCCACGCTCAATGCAGGCCACACATCCAAGGAAACTGCCCTTCAACTGATTGGCTACTCACAGCACATCCCATCATGAGGTTGATCAAGTATCAAATCTCAATAGGGAAGTGATCACATTATACAACATGCAAAACCCTGAAAATGATGGCCCAGCCCAGTAGACACACAATCTTAACCAGCACAGTACACCCCTTGTCAACTTGGCTCCTGTATACAACTCCTTAAACCATACGTAATCTCTGAATAAAGACCATTATAAAGTCATACTTGGGCGTAACATGATACAACAAACACACATACAACCAAAAATGCAGTAGCCCTGTTTACATCTTATATTTTGTAAGTTAAAAAAAAATATTTGTTGCACACATACAAAGCAGAAATACTCATTACAATTACAGCCCTTGTTTTTACAACTGGTCATGTGGCTATAACTTGTATTTCAAATGACCTTCTTCTATCACCCCTTCCCTATTCCCTTTGCCCTCAGCAAGCAACTCAGCTGGTTGTGGTTCTTTGCCTGATAGGGTGACCGAAATCTTTGTTCCTGAAGGGTCTCAGCCATTAGTCATCATGTTGGAATTGGTCGCTGTAGCTTTCCATTGACTTTAATCACAAAGCATGGAAGCATTAAGAGACGCCATAAGGCCTGGTAATAAGACAAAAGCTGTTTCTCAAAAGAAGGGTAGTTATCTGTAGAGGATGGCAGGGCTTTGCTCCAAAATTCTGAGAGTCTATGTTTCACCAATAGAGGCCTACCAAAGACTTCAAACAGCATTTCTATCTACCATGGATACTTCAAGCACCATTGGATTAGCTGCTTTTTGAGTCACTTGATAAATAAGCTGGAGTAGGACACCCAAAAGAGGAATACGCTGCCTCCAAAACCCAAAGGGGCCCACTAGGCACTGTGCCTTCTTTTTAGTTGTGGGAGGGGCCAGATGCAATAACTTTTCCTTCACTTTAGAAGAAATATCTCAACATGCCCCACACTACTGGATCCCTAGAAATTTCAGTGAGGTGGAAGGTGCCTGAATTTTTGTGGGATTAATGTCCCACCCTCTAGCATGCAAATGTTTTACCAATAAGTCCAAAGTCATTGACACTTCTTCCTTAGTAGATCCAATCAGCACAATGTCATCAATGTAATGGACCAGTGTGACGTCTTGTGGAAGGGAATGGCGATCAAGGTCCCTGCGCACTAAATTATGACATCGGGCTGGAGAGTTGATGTAGCCCTGAGCTAGGCAGCTGAAGGTTTATTGCTGGCCTTGCCAGCTGAAGGCAAACTGCTTCTGATGGTCCTTCAAAACAGGTATGGAGAAAAAGGCGTTAGCCAGATTAACAGCTGCATACCAGGTACCAAGAGATGTCTTAATTTGCTCAAGCAATGAGACTACATCTGGAACAGCAGCTGCAATTGGAGTCATCACCTGGTTATGTTTTCAATAATCCACTGTCATTCTCCAAGATCCGTCTATTTTTTGCACACACCAAATAAGCTAGTTGAATGGGGATGTGGTGAGAATCACCACCGCTGCATCCTTCAGGTTCTTGATGGTGGCAGTAATCTCTGCAATCCCTTCCGGAATGCTGTGTTGCTTCTGGTTTACTGTTTTCCTAGATAAGGGAGTTCTAATGGCTTCACTTGGGTTTTCCTGCTATAATAGCCCTTATTCCATTTATCAAGGATCCAATGTGGGGGTTCTACCAGTTGCTGAATGTATCTATTCCAATTATGCATTCCTGAGCCAGGGAAATCACTACAGGATGGGTTCGGGGACTCACTGGACCTACTGTGAGACTGACATGAGCTAAAATTCCATTAATAACCTGACCTCCATATGCCCCCACTCTGACTTGTGGGCCACAGTGATGTTTTGTGTCTCCTGGAATTAGTGTCAGTTCAGAGCCAGTATCCAGTAATCCCTTAAAAGTCGGATTATTTCCTTTTCCTCAATGAACAGTCACATTCTTAAAATGTCATAGATCCCTTTGGGAAAGGCTGGGAGAAAGGTTGACAGTACAAGTTTTTTGGCAGTGTATTGGAGTCCTTCCTCAAGCAGACCTGGCCTCCCCTTTAATCAAGGGGTTGTGGGTCTGTAAACTTGCTCAAGTCTGGAATTGATCGAGGGACCATGACTCTCTATTCTGGTGATTCAAGTTAGACTGCTGCTTGCCTGACCTAAAATTCATCTGTTTGTACAGATCAAGCAAATATTTAGTAGATTTCCTATCTATTTCACTCCTAGGGACACCATGACTAAGTAGCCAACACAATAAGTCTCTAAGAGTGCGATTATTTTGATTTCTGCTTTGGCTCCGCTGTCCATTATGGCAACCACATCCACCTTGTCTTTGCTGATTAAGTGCCATCACTTGGCCCCTACCACCACGGGCTCCAGTTAGTCCCATTGTAGTTAGGTGTCTTAATTCAACTAGGGCAGTTTTCACCGTCAAACCTGACTTACATAAAGGATCAACCACAGCAGCTTTCAAGAATGCTGGGTGGGCTCCCTTCACAAATTTGTCATTCTTAGCATAGAAGACTATATGATTGTCCAATTCGAAATGGCCAATAGCAGTCCATTTCAGCTCACTAATGCCCAGGATATCGATGTTTATGCATTCCATTTCATTTTTGATGATTTACAATTTTCCTAGATTCATACATATACAGAGAGATTTATATCAAGGGAATAGCTCATGTGCTTGTAGAGACTATAACATCCCAAGTCTGTGGGTCAGGAAAGAGGCTTCCCCTGATTCACATAGCCACAGAGGCTGGTGAACCCAAGACCAGCAGGTTGGAGAGCAGAGATGTTGCTCATAGGCTGTGAAGATTGAAGAATCCCAAGACCAGCGGGCAAGACTACAGGTAAACTGCTAGCTCAAGTCCCAAGAACTGGAGGTCAGACGAACAGGAGCCATGAGCAAAAGCCCCAGAGCCCTGCCTGAATGTCTGCCCACACTGGATGCAGGCTGCATGCCCATGGAAACTCCCCTTCAACTGATTGGCTATTCATGGGGCTGATCACTTATCAGATCTCAACAGGGAAGTGATCACAACATAATAAGACTGCCAAAATACTGAAAATCATGGCCCAGCCCAGTTGACACACAATCTTAACCATCACAGGTTACGTGCCAACTGGGCTGGGCCATGGTTCTCAGTGGTGTGCCAGTTATGATGTAGTTTGACAACAATGTAATGGTGTAATCACCTCCATAATGAGATATTTTGTAATGTAATCACCTCCATGATGAGATCTGCTATGAGCAGCCAGTCAGCTGAAAAGAAGTTTCCCTGGAGCTGTGGACTGCATCCAATATACATGGACTTTTCTGGCAAAGCTCGTTGGCTTTTGCTGGCTCTGGATCCTGCAGCTGGCTCCTGTACATCTGACCTCTGGTTCTTGGGGCTTGAGGTAGCAGCTTACCTGCTGATCTTGGGATTCATCAGCCTTTACAGGCTGTGAGCCAGGGGTCTGCTTCTGACCTGATGACCTCAGGTTCACCAGCCCCTGCAGCTACGTGAGTCAGGAGAAGCCTCAGCTTGACCCACTGACTTAGGACTTTCCAGTCTGTATAACTGTGTGAGCCATTTCCTTGATAAAAATCTCTGTCTCTGTCTATGTATATACATACTTACATACACACACACACATATTTTATATATATATATATATGCTTCACCGGTTTTATTTCTCCAGAAAACCCAGCCTAAGACAATCACTTTGAGGACTAAAGTGTGCCTGACCCAAGCCATGGTATTTTCTATTGCCTCATATGCATGGGAAAGCTGAAGAAATGTATGAGGAAAATTGAAGAAGAATTGACACCTTTGAATTATAGTGTTGGCAAGGATTATTGAATACGCTGTGGACTACCAGAAGCATGAACAAATCTGTCTTGGAAAAAGTACAGCTAGAAAACTTCTTAGAAGAAAGGATGGAGAGACATCATCTCACGTACTTTGGACATGTTATAAGGAGGGATCAGACCCTGGAGGAGGACATCATGCTTGGTAAAGTACAGGGTTAGCAAAAGAGAGGAAGACCCTTAATGAGATGGATTGACACAGTGGCTGTAATGCTTGGCTCAAGCATAGCAACGATTTTGAGGATGGCGTAGGCCCAGGCAATGTTTTCTTCTGTTGTAGATAGGGTCACTATGAGTTGGTACCAACTCATCAGCACCTAACAACAACAGGGGTGGATAGCATATACATTTTTTTTCCTTTGGTGTTTATCCTTTTTCATCATCTAATTAGTTGTTTATATACTGGTCACCTCTTTCCTACTTTTCCTAGGTAATCTTTTCAGGCAGAAATCCTTTCTTATATAACTTTGGTTTCCTACAGTGGCAAGTACTCACTAGATATAAAACAATAAATATGAAGCTTTATGTGATTATTAAATTTGACCGAATCTTTTTGAGCCAAATAAGACATGTCTATGGCTTCCCTGGGTGGTGTTAAATGGTTAATGCACTCAGCTGCTAATCAAAAGGTTGGAGATTTGAATCAAACCAGATGTCCCTCAGAAGAACAACCTGAGATCTCCTTCTGAAAAATCAGCCATTGACAGTCCTACGGTGCACAGTTCTACTCGGACACACACGAGGTCGCCATGACAGCAACGGGAGTCGACTTGACAGCAACTGTTTTTTTTTTGATTGGCTGAGTAGAGTCTCTGAACACTAATCTTTAAAGTCAGTTCCAGGTATTTCTCCTTTTCCCCAATTGTTCCATGTTAAAAATGATTAAAATGATTTTTCTTAACCTTCTCAAAGTATAACTCACATTATGTCTCTCTCTTGCTTAAAAACTTCCTATCACTCCCTGTTGTGAGCCAGATCAATTCCAAACTCAAAAGCCAGGCATTTAAAGCCATCTGCCACTTCATATAATATCTTTTATTCATTGAACCTTACTTGAACATTTTCTCTTTTCCTTGCTTGGTGCTTTTCTGCCTACATGCTTTTACTTAGGTGGTTTCCCCCGCCTCATGTCTTCCTGACTAAATTCCAAGCTTCCTTCAAAGCTCAACTTAGGTGTTTCCTTTTCTAAAAAGCTTTCCCTGCTACCACTCATAGGCAGTTATTTCTTCTTTCTCTGCCCTTTAATAGCATTAAAAAAAAAAAAAAAGTGCTTGGAACACCTGGCAGAGAGTAAGTGCTTATGTCCATATTTATCCTGCACCAGAATGTGTTGGACCAGAAGAGGCAGTCTGTCAGCTATCCCCCTTCATTCCCCACTCCCGACTATGTCTTGTGTCATAAAGGGAAGAGCATATATTTTTTTCCCCTTTGGCGTTTATCCCATTTCATCATGTAACATCATTATTTGTATACAGGTCCCTTCTTCTTTACTACTTAATATTTTCAGGCAAGGATCATTTCTTATATAACTTTGATTCCTCACAGTGGCAAGTACTCAATAAATATTTATGAGATGAGCTTCTGTGACTCCACTGATTGCTTCGTACACCAGATCATTCCTTGCCACCTTCCTCTAAGGCTCCAGATCTACTGACTGGCTGCATGAAGAGGGCCAAACTGAGAGAAGGCAGTACAATGGCATAGCACCGAGCAGTGTTAATTATTTTTTGTTTGCCTTACTCTGCTCCTGTGTCTAGGCGGTGTACTTGAAAGGGCCACAAGAGGGTGGTATGAACCATGGTCTCTTCAACAAATGAATAGGACCAATGAGTCATCATTCTTTCTCCAACTGAATGCATGCTTGATCCTGATCCAGTTGAACAATCATACTGCTTCCAGCTGATTGTCAAAGAATGAATGTGGGTCTGTCCCTTATGCATTCATGGGGAATATAACCTCCAACTCTCAGCTGTCCAATTCTGATTGGAACAAATATTTATGGAGGAAGGGCCCAAAGGACCTGCAATCACTTGATTTCTGTAACGCTATTTTACCTTTGCATTAAACCACAGGCTGAGATAACTGTGTTCTTGGATCACACTGTTTTCCCCTTTAGAATTGTATATATTGAATTGTGTTTTGACATGTTTTTATAGGCTTGTATTGAGGGACATTGTAAGAAACAGCTGTCTAAGATGTGTTATTATCTCAACATAAGAATATTATCTAGAAATTCACACAATGTTCTCTTTTTGAGGACCCATGGGAGAAATTTTGCTCAAAACTCACGATGTATGAAAGCTATGCTTTTCTTGGAAAACTTGCTTGTTTTTATTTAGAGACTTTGCAAATATTTTACCTTACCATGCTTCTTTCTTTGCTTTGACTCTTGGAAGTCTTCGCGTATTCAACAGTTACTGAGTGCCCATTATATGTCAAGGACAGGTGGCTGCTGAGAATAAAATAGGAGCAAAATATGAAGAATCTTTACCTTCATGAAGCATCAGTTCATGACAGACAGACATTAATTAATCCCCTGCATGAATGTAATAAACAACCAACTGGAATGCACTATGAAGGACAGAAACCTTGCTATGGGAATGCATAAGAGGAGAGGACTGAATTTGAATGAGTGACCTTTGAACTCAAGCATAAGCACAGTTACCTAAGTGAAAAGTGGTGGGGCACTGGCATTTCTGACCAAAAGGGGACAAGCTGTGGCGGAGGGAGCATGGTGCATTCTAGAAACTGAAAGAATTCCAGGGAAGCTGAAGCACAGGTAAAGGTGGGGAAGGTGTGGGACAAGGCTTGAGAGGACAGCAAGGCTATGGTGCCCTGAATCTGTGTTGCTGCTGTCTAATCTTACCCAGGCTTTGGTCTTACCCTATGTCCCCTATGAAGTCCCTGGGAGGTGCAAATGGATAATGCGCTTGGCAGTTAATGAAAGGCTGGCAGTTCGAGTCCACCCAGAGGCACCCCAGAAGAAAGGCCTGGTGATCTACTTCTGAAAAATCAGCCATTGAAAACCCTGTGGAGCACAGTTCTACTTTGACATGCATGGGGGCACCATGACCTAGAATTGACTTGATGGCAACTGGCTGCTGGTTAGTAAGATTATATAATTGATAGTACTCGTTATATACTTGTCTATGTTATCCTTGCATAAGAAACACACTTTTGTTGGCTGCCCACCTGGCCCAAATTTTGTGAAACAAGATAGGGTACATATTAAAAATTGTTAATACAAATTGCATTACAAGCAAATTCTACCTGAAATTAAATGAAAAGCTATTTCATAAATACCACCACCACCACCACCGCTTTTCAGGCGTACAAGTTCTCACTTGCGGACGCGGTGCACTGTGACCTGAGAACATGGATCAGCTTCGCTCTGATGGCACCTTGAGGCTTGAGCTATTTTTTCTTCTCAGTACTTGCAGGATGCCAAGTCATAAAGCACTTCTTGGAGGGTGGGTTTAGTGACGGTTTGGAAATAATATCCCTGCCTTCTGGCTCTGTAAACTCTTACACTAAGGTGCTTATTAAAAAGACTCCAGGAACAAACAGACTAAGTGAATTATGAGGTACAATTTTATAGCAGCTTTTTTGATTATAAATTCTCATTCTGGCCAGCTTTGCTGAGGATTAGAATGTGTTGGTAAAGGGTTGCTAGAGGAAAGCCCTGTGGTTAGGTGTTGTTGCATTCATATGTCATCCCTGTTCTTGTTATTGAGTTGGACCAAGGCCTTAATGGGAACAAACAAGACATGTCAATGCCTCTTGACTTTCCTAAGCCAGAAAAAAGCCAACTTCTGAGCCCTTAGCCATTAGAGTAAAATATATTTCATTTATCAGAATAAAAAAATAAAAGGAAAAAATTGGAGAGTTGAGAGTAATTACAAGCATGGTCATTCTGCTTCAGCCAGCCAGACCTCTTTGCTAAACTTCAAAACCCGTCAGAAGCATTGCTGCCACAGGACTTTTTACATTGGTTCTCTGCCTACCCATAATGCTCTTCTCCTAGAGACCCACAAGCCTGACTTACCGTTTTCAAGTCTTTGATCAAATATTGCCTTCTCATTTAGGCCCACCTTTATCAGAATATAAATGGTGACCCCCTTGAACTCCAGATTCTCCTTACTCTATTTCAAGGTTGGGAAACTATGCTGTTATAGTTATCTAGTACTGCCATAACAGAAATGCCACAAGTAGATGGCTTTAACAAAGAGAAATTTATTCTCTTTTAGTCTAGGAGGCTAGAAATTTGAATTCAGGGTGCCAGCTTCAGGGCAAGGCTTTCTCTTTCTGTCGGCTGTGAAGGAAGGTACTTGTCATCAGTCTTCTGGTCTAGGATCTTCTCAGCACAGGGACCTTGGATCCAAAGGACACACTCTTCTCCTGGCTCTTGTTTCTTGGTGGTATGAGGTCTCCCCGTCTCTCTACTAGCTTTTCCCTGTTATATCTCAAAAGAGATTGGATTAATACTTAATCTAATCTTGTAGATTGAGTCCTGCCTAATTAAAGTAACTGCCTCTAATCCTGCCTCATTAACATCATAGAGGTAGAATTTACAACACATAGGAAAATCAGATCAGATGACAAAATGGTAGACAATTGCACAATACTGGGAATCATAGCCTAGCCAAGTTGACACACATTTTTGGGGGACACAATTCAATCCATAACATATGTTTACGGGCCAAATCTGGCCTACCAGCTATTCTTATAACTAAAGTTGTGTTAGAGCACAGCCACCATCATCTGTTCGTATTGTCTATGGCTACTTTGACACTACAAAGGTAGACTTAACAATCACAACGTGGCCAGCAATGACTAAAATATTTAATAGCCGGCCCATTACAGGAAGTTAGCCAGATCCTGCCCTGTCCCATTTTCCCTGTTTCATTTATAACCTTCTAACACTATAATTCATTTATTTTTTTTAAATCTCCAAAAGCGCTGAGATTTTTTGTTTGTTCACCAATATATCCCAAGAGCCTAGCACAGGGCATGATAGTTCTTCAATAATCATTTGTCGAATGAATGAATGAAGATAAAGTGTTCCACAAAGATCAGAGAGTGAGTTATGATCATTATCATTAATATTTGATTCCATTTCAAATTATTCTAACAGAGAGGATCTGCATCACTGCAACGTATATTCTCGACTTAACATGTAGAAAATCCAGAAGGATTCTTACAAAGCCAGTGGGGTGGAGTAGGACAAGACTTTCTCAGCTACTGCAGGAAGCAGGCTCTTACAGGTTTGTCTCTGAGTCTTATATACCTGCCTACCTCTACTAGAACACCTACACAATCCTAAAATAAACACAGAGGAAAGGCTTTTTTATAAAAGTAAACATTGTTTGCTGCTCTGAAACTCTTGGCTTTTGTTGGGGAAGTGTTATTTTCATGTTCAGACAGAGGAATGTCTATTTTTATACTACAGCCAGACAAGACTTAACTATTGAGCCAAATGGGCAGGTGTGTTTCCAAACTATGTCTTTATTTCACTTAAAAGAAGAGGGGAAGGGATAAGCTGACCTTCTGGCAAACGAAATAAAAGGTTCAGCTTTCTAGTTCCCTTTAGCAATTGATAAAGAATTTTCATATGGGTTGCATTTATTTATCACATCAACAAACACCAATTTGTATAACATAGTCTCTTCTCTAACTAACCAAGTAGTCACTGCAAAAGTGTCAAGGTTAGATAGTATCTAACTAAAATTCTAAAATTGCTTTCTTTTTTAAATTGTCGTAAAAACATATATAACACATTTGCAAATTTAACGTTTTTTTTGTGTGTGCGATTTAGTGGCATCAGTTACATTAAACATGTGCGACCATCACCAAAATCTGTTGCCATGTTTTCCATCACTGTAATCAGTGGCTCCCTCTCTCTCTCCTTCCCACTCCTGGTAACCACAAGTAAACTTTAGTTTCTATACATTTGCTTATTCTCAATATTTCTTGTGAGTGAGAGCATACAATATTTGTCCTTTTGTGACTGGCTTGCTTCACTCAGCATAAGGTTCATTCACGTTGTAGCAGAATCAGGCCGTCACTTCTCTTTAAGACTGAGTAAAATTCCATTATATGTCTATGTATCCACTCATCTGTTGATGGACATTTAGGTTGTTTCCACCTTTTGACAATTGTGAGTAGCACTGCAATGAACGTTGGTGTAGTTTTCTGCTTGTGTCGCAGCTTTCAAGTCTCCCACGTATGTACCTAGGAGTGGAGTTGCTGTGTCATATGGTAGTTCTATGTTACCCTTTTTTTTGAAGTCACAATATAGGTGTCTTTTACTGATGCAGTTGAATAAGACCTAACGACAGAAGTAATAAATGACATAATTACATTAATGAGCATAAACAATATTTTGAGATATTTTTAACATCTGCAGTGAGGTATGGGGGCATCTGTCATTTCTATTGATGACAATGTCACAGGTACTGCCAGTATTACTACAGTTTTGTGTGTGTGTGTGTGTGTGTGTATATGTGCTTTAGGTGAAACTTCACAGAGCAAATTATTTTCTCATTCAACAATTTATACACAAATTGTTATGCGATGTTGGTTGCCATCCCCGCACTATGTTAACATTCTCCCTTTCCACATCCCAATTCCTCATTTCCATCCTGTCCCTTCTTGTCTTTTCATCACGGCTTTTGGGCAGGCGTTGTTCTTTTGGTCTTGTATACCTGATTGAACTAATAAGCACGTTCCTCACCTATGTTACTGTGTGTTTTGGCTGAAAGGTGAACTTCGGGAGTGGCCTCGGTTCTGAGTTGAAATTTATTTCTTACTCTGCTGACTTTTTAATCGTCATTCCAGTTGTAGCTTTCAAAAGTTCTGATATATTAGCCTTTTTATTATCTTTAGATAGTTTTTTAGGGTGAACATGAGCTAACAGTTATAATATGGCACAAGAGGGTCACCCCACGACATTTGCTATCAATGGAGGGCAATTTTGCATTTGGAAAAGTCTGGAAACATTTTTTTTTATTGTGGTAAAAATTTATATAACAAAACATTTGCCATTTCAGCATTTTTTACATGTACAGTTCAGTGATATTAATTATACTCTTCGTGTCATGCAGTCATCACCACTATTGGTAGAAGCATTTTTTGATTGTCACCAATGGGGAGGTGATTTTTTGAGCAGAGATTAGGGATGCTGTTGAACACTCTACAGCGCACAGGGTAGTCCCTACCCCTGCTCCTTTGCAACCAAGAATTTTCCTGTCCAAAATGCTAATTGTGCTGAGGTTGAGAAACACTGCCCTGTGATATGGTTAACCTGTTTCCTTTTCCTTTCCAAGCCATTTGCCCTCTTGTTCTCTTAGTGATGTCATCACATCCAACCTAGGGAGAATAAACGCCCATTTTCTCCTTCACTGGGAGGAAATAATGACCATAAAGTACCGTGAGCCATTCAGAGACTGGTATTAAAAACCCCTAAGGAGAACGTTATTACTATTTATTAACAGAGCATTATATGTCTCCAGATTTTGTAGTTGTATTTCCTTAGGGCTGTTCTGTAAGTTCAAGTTATGTAAGGAAGACTTATAACCTATATTGGAAAACCTGGTGGTGTAGTGGTTAAGTGCTACAGCTGCTAACCAAAGCGTTGCCTGTTCGAATCCACCAGGCGCTCCTTGGAAACTCTATGGGGCAGTTCTACTCTGTCCTATAGGGTTGTTATGAGTCAGAATTGACTTGATGGCACTGCGTGCGGTTTGGCTTTTTTTAATTGCCTGTGTGAGAAACTCTGGTGAGAAACTCTGGTGGCATAGTGGTTAAGAGTTACAGCTGTTAACCAAAAGGTCGGCAGTTTGAATTCACCAGGCATTCCTTAGAAACTCTATGCGGGCAGTTCTACTCTGTCCTATAGGGTCGCTATGAGTCGGAATGGATTGGACTGCAACATGTTTGGGTTTGGTTTTTTCATAATCTATATGGAGTCCCTGGAGGGTGCAAACTGTTAATGTGCTTGACTGCTCACCAAAAGGTTGGCGGTTCAAGTCCACCCAGATGTGCCTTGAAAAAGAAAGGTCTGGTGATATACTTCCAAGAAATCAGCCATTGAAAACCCTATGGACCACAGCTCTGCTCTGACACACATGGAGTTGCCATGAGGTGGAGTCCATTGGAAGGCAACTGGCTTGATTATTTTTTAAAATGTATGTCAACTGTCTTCTCATGAGGGCTGACTTTTTTTTAAAGTAATATTTTCACTGCAGCACACACAATGTGTATATACCTATGTCTGCAGATACACCTATACATACCTGTGCATTTACTTGAATATACCTTCCTGTACACATATGTGTATACATAACTGAACATATTTTTTGATGTTGTTACTGTTGCAAAATTGTATATGTTATAGTATTTACCAACATTGTCCATTTTTCTTGTGTACTTCTTAGTGTCTTTATTTACCTTGGTCAAGTTGTGCTGACTTCACCCATATTTGGTATTGCCTTTCCCATCACCAAAAATAACAAGTGTCTGCTATCTAGAAAACATTCCTCCTCCTTCTGCCTTCCATTCCTGGTAACCATCAAAGAATGTTGCTTTCTGTGTGTGTATCTATTCTTGACACTTTATAATAGTGGGACTGTACAATATTTGTCCTTTTGCGACTGACTTATTTCACTCAGCATAATGTTCTCCAGATTCATCCATGTTACATTTCGAGGACTCCTCATTATTCTTCATAATTGTGGAGTTCCATCACATGTGTCCGCCAGAATTCGTTTCTCTATTCATCTGTTGATGGGCACTTGGATTGTTTCCATCTGTTTGCTGTTGTGAATAATGTTGCAATGAACATAGAAGTGCATATGTCTATTCATGTCAATGCTTTTATATCTCTTGGATATAGACCTAGGAGTGGGATTGCTGGATCATAAGATATTTCTATTTCTAGCTTTTTGATGAAGTGCCGTACCATTTTCCATGGTGGTTGTACCATTTTACAATCTCACTAGCAATGTGTAAGAGTTCTGATCTCCGCATAATCTCAACAGCATTTGTTGTTTTCAGTATTTTTTGATTATTGCCATTTTTGAAGGGGTGAGATGGTATCTTCTTATAATTCTGATTTGCATCTCTCTAATGGCTAATGATACAAGCATTTTTCATGTATTTGTTGGTCAGTTGAATGTCCTCTTTGGTGAAGTATCTGTTCATGGCCTTTGCCCATTTTTTTGATTGGATTGTTTGTCTCTTTGTTATTGAGTTGTTGAAGTTTTATATATATTTTACAGTTTAGACCCTATCTGATATGTTGTTGCTAAAGATTTTTTCCCAGTCTTTAGGTACTGTTTTTACTTCCTTGGTAAATTCTTTTGATGAGCATAAGTATTTAATTCTTAGGAGATCCCAGTTATCTAGTTTGGCTTCTGTTGTTTGTGCATTTTTAGTTATATTTGATAGGTTATTTACGCCAAAAATTGGTCCCCTGGTTTTGTTCCAATGCTATCTTCAAGGAACTTTATTGTTTTAGCTTTAACATTTATGTCTTTGACCAATTTTGAGTTAGTTTTTGTACACAGTATGAGGTATGGATCCTGTTTCATTTTTCTGCAAATTTATATCCAGTTTGCCAGCACCATTTGTTGAAGCGGCTTTCTTCCACAGAATGTTTTTCCATTTAAGTAGATCTCTTTTGCAGTAGTTTCTTGCAGTAGTGTTTTATAGTTTTCCTTGTGTAAGTCTTTTACCTCCCTGGTTAGGTTTATTTGTAGGTATTTAATTATTTTGGGGGCTATTGCTGATGGTATTTTTTTCTTCATTTCCTTTTGCATCCTCCTTGTTAGTGTAGAGGAGCCCAACTGATTTTTGTGTGGTGATCTTGTACCCTACTACTTTGCTGAATCTTTGTTATTTTCACTAACTTTCTTTTAAAGTGTCTGGGATTTTCTATTTACAGGATCATACCATCTGCGAAGAAGGATAGTTTATTTATTAAATTAATTTTTATTGTGCTTTAAGTGAAAATTTACAAATCAAGTCAGTCTCTCATACAAAAATTTATACACACCTTGCTATATCCTCCTAATTGCTCTCCCCATAATGAGACAGCAAACTTCTTCCCTCCACTCTCTCTCCGCCTGTCCATCTGGGCAGCTTCTGGCCCCCTCTGTCCTCTCATCTTAGATGGCCACTTGCTAGTGTTTAAGACCCCAGATGGCTCTCTTCAAAGTGGGATGCAGAATGTTTTCTTAATAGATTTTATTATGCCAATTGACTTAAATGACCCCTGAAGCCATGCTCCCCAAACCCCCACCCCTGCTTCCCTGGCCTTTGAAGCATTCAGTTTATTCAGGAAACTTTGTTTTTGGTTTAGTCGAGTTGTGTTGACCTCTCCTGTATTGTCTGTTGTCTTTCCCTTCACCTAAAATAAAACTTATCTACTATCTATTTTTTTTTTTACTATCTAATTAGTGAAAACCCCTCTTCCTCCCTCCCTCTCCCCTCTTGTACCAATAAAGAATATCTTCTTCTCTGTTTAAACTATTTCTCCAGTTCTTATAATAGTGGCCTTATACAATATTTGTCCTTTTGCAACTGACAAATTTCACTCAGCATAATGTCTTCCAGATTTCTCCATGTTATGATATGTTTCATGGATTCATCATTGTTCTTTAATGATGCATAGTATTCCATTGTGTGAATATATCATAATTTATTTATCCATTCATCCGTTGATGGGCACCTTGGTTGCTTCCAACTTTCTGCTATTGTAAACAGTGCTGCAATGAACTTCGGTGTGCATATATCTGTTCGTGTAAAGGCTCTTATTTCTCTAGGATATATTCCTAGGAGTGGGATCGCTGCATCATATGGTAGTTCTATTTCTAATTTTTAAAGGAAGCTCCAAATTGATTTCCAAAGTGGTTGTACCATTTTACATTCCACCAGCGGTATATAAGTGTTCCAGTCTCTCCACAACCTCTCCAACATTTATTATTTTGTGTTTTTTGGATGAATGCCAGTCTTGTTTGAGTGAGATGGAATCTCATTGTAGTTTTGATTTGCATTTCTCTAATGGCTAACGATCCTGAGCATTTCTTCATGTATCTGTTAGCTGCCTGAATATCTTCTTTAGTGAAGTGTGTGTTCAGATCCTTTGCCCACTTCTTGATTGGGTTGTTTGTCTTTTTGTGGTTGAGTTTTGACAGAATCATATAGATTTTAGAGATCAGGCGCTGGTCGGAGATGTCATAGCTGAAAATTCTTTCCCAGTCTGTAGGTGGTCTGTTTACTCTTTTGGTGAAGTCTTTAGATGAGCATAGGTGTTTGATTTTTAGGAGCTCCCAGTTATCGGGTTTCTCTTCGTCATTTTTGGTAATGTTTTGTATTCTGTTTATGCCTTGTATTAGGGCTCCTAACGTTGTCCTTATTTTTTCTTCCATGGTCTTAATTTTTTTAGATTTTATATTTAGGTCTTCAATCCATTTTGAGTTAGTTTTTTTGCATGGTGTGAGGTATGATCTTGTTTCATTTTTTTGCAGATGGATATCCAGTTATGCCAGCACCATTTGTCAAAAAGACTGTCCTTTCCCCATTTAACTGACTTTGGGCCTTTGTCAAATATCAGCTGCTCATATGTGGATGGATTTATGTCTGGATTCTCAGTTCTGTTCCACTGGTCTATGTATCTGTTGTTGTACCAGTACCAGGCTGTTTTGACTACTGTGGCGGTATAATAGGTTCTAAAATCAGGTAGTGTGAGGCTTCAGAATTGTTCTTCTTCTTCAATAATGCTTTACTTCTCCGGGGCCTCTTTCTCTTCCATATGAAGTTGGTGATTTGTTTCTCCATCTCATTCAAAAATGTTGTTGGAATTTGGATAGGAATAGTGTTGTATCTATAGATGGCTTTTGGTAGAATAGGCATTTTTCCAATGTTAAGTCTTTCTATCCATGAGCAAGGTATGTTTTTCCACTCATGTAGGTCTCTTTTGGTTTCTTGCAGTAGTGTCTTGTAGTTTTCTTTGTATAGGCCTTTTACATCTCTGGTAGGATTTATTCCTATGTATTTGATCTTCTTGGAGGCTACAGTAAATGGTATTGATTTGGTGATTTCCTCCTCGATGTTCTTTTTGTTGGTGTAGAGGAATCTGAGTGATTTTTGTATGTTTATCTTGTATCCTGATACTCTGCTGAACTCTTCTATTAGTTTCAGTAGCTTCCTTGAGGATGCTTTAGGGTTTTCTGTGAATAAGATCATGTCATCTGCAAATAGAGATACGTTTACTTCTTCCTTACCAATCTGGATGCCCTTTATTTCTTTATCTAGCCTAATTGCTCTGGCTAGGACCTCCAGCACAATGTTGAATAAGAGTGGTGATAAAGGGCATAATAAGGAGAGTTTTATTTCTTCCTTTCTAATTTGGATTCCCTATATTTCCCTTTCTTGCCTTGTTGTTCTGGCTAGGTCTTCCACAAAAAAAAGGAAGGGTTTTATCCTTTTACTATACTTATTCAATCTGTGTGCTGGAAAAATAATCCAAGAAACTGGACTATATAAAGAAGAATGTGGCATCAGGATTGGTGGACGGCTTATTTGCAACCTGTGTTATGCAGATGACACAACCTTGCTTGCTGAAAGTGAACAGGACTCGAAGCACTTACTGATGAAGATCAGAGACTACAGCCTTCAGTATGGACTGCACCTCAACATAAAGAAAACAAAAATTCTCACAACTGGACCTATAAACAACGGCATGATAAGTGGAGAAAAGATTTACATGGTCAAGGATTTTATTTTACTTGGATCCACAATCAACACCCATGGAAGCAGCAGTAAGGAAATCAAACGATGTATTGCACTGGGCAAATCTGCTGCAAAAGACCTCTTTAAAATGTTAAAAAGCAAAGATGTCACTTTGAGGACTAAGGTGTGCCTGACCCAAGCCATGATATTTTCAATTGCCTCATATGCAGGCAAAAGCTGGACAGTGAATATGAAAGGCCAAAGAAGAATTGATGCCTTTGAAATATGATGTTGGAAAAGAGTATTGCATATACCATGGACTTCCAGAAGAATAAACAAGTCTGTCTTGGAAGTAATGCTGCCAGAGCACTCCCTGAAAACGATGATGGCGAGACTTTGTCTCATGTACTGCGGACAAGTTAACAAGGGACCAGTTCTTAGAGAAGGACATCATGCTTGGTAAAGGGTCAGTGAAAAGGAAGAAGACCCTCAATGATACGGATTGACAGAGTAGCTGCAACAATGAGCTGTAAGATAACAATGGTTGTGAGAATGGCGCAGGACCTGGCAGTGTTGCCTTCTGTTGTACTTCAGGTTGCTATGAGTTGGAACTGACTCGATGGCACCTAACAAAAACAACAGCAAAGTCTTCCAGTACAAACTAAATAAGAGTGGTCATAAAGGGCATCCTTGTCTCATTTCCATTTTCAAGGGCAGTGGTCTCAACCTTCCTCTGTTGAGAATAATGTCGATTGTTGGTTTTGCATGTATACCCTTAATTATGTTGAGGAATATCCTTTCTGTTCCTATTTTGATGAGAGTTTTTATCAGGAAAGAGTGCTGGATTTTATCAAATGTCTTCTGCATCAGTTGAGATGATTATGCGGTTCTTTTCCTTTGTTTTGTTTATGTGGTGAATTACGTTGATTGGTTTTCTAATGTTGGACCATCCTTGTATCTCTGGTATGAATCCCACTTGATTATGATGCATTATTTATTTATTTGATAGATGCTGTTGAATTCTGTTGGTCAGAATTTTGTTGAGAATTTTTTTTTTTATTCATGTGGGATATTTGTCTGTAATTTTCTTTTTTTGTAGTGCCTTTGCCTAGCTTAGGTATCAGGATTATTCTAGCTTCATAGAATGGATTAGGGCATATTCCTTCCTTTGTATATTCTGAAATAGTTTGAGTAGATCTGGTGTCAACTCTTCTCTGAATGTTTGATAAAATTCTCCAGTAAAGCCTCTGGACCAGGGCTTTTTTTTTGTTGGTGTTGTTGGGAGATTTTTTTTTTTTTAATGACATCTTCAATTTCTTCTTTTGTTATGGGCCTGTTCAGCTTTTGTACTTCTGTCTGTGTTAGTTAAATAGGTAATGTGTTTCTAGAAATGTGTCCATTTCTTCTAGGTTTTCAAATTTGTTGGAGTACATCGTACTTCATCGTATTCTGTTATGATCCTTTTTATCTCAGTTTGTTCTGTTGTAATGTCACCCATCTCATTTCTTATTTTGTTATTTGCATCTTCTCATTTTTTTCCTTTGTCAAGTTGGCCAGTGGTTTGTCAGTTTTATTGGTACTCTCAAAGAACCAACTTCTAGGCTTATTGATTCTTTCTGTTTTCTATTTCATTTATTTTTACTCTGACCTTTATTATTTCTTTTCTTCTGGTGTCTGAGGTTTTCTTTTGCTGCTCCTTTTCTATTAGTTCAAGTTGTTGAGTTAAGGTATCGATTTTGGGCCTTTCTTCTTTTCTGATGTGTGCATTTATTGCTATAAATTCTTCCCTGAGTATTGCTTTTGCTGTATCCCCAAGGTTTTGGTATGTTGATTTTTATAATTCTCATTTGATGTTAACAATTTTTTAATTCATTACTGATTTTTTCTATTATGCAATAGTTTTTAAGTAACATGTGAGGATTGATTTCCTTTTGAGCTTACGTTAACTCAGGCACAGAACTCAGGCCTGGCCACCAGTTTTCACAGCAATAGTCCTCATTAAGATTTGTGAGGTCATGGAGAGGAGGACACAGAACACAGTGTGCAAAAATCTACTTTAAAAAATCCACAGCTGATGTTTTTGCTCTTTCAGGTGTCTGATCTCTCTTTGGCTGTTCAGTTCCAGAGCGTTCCCTCTTCTCCTCTCTGCCCTCATTCCAGTTGCACCCAGTTTCATTGAATAACATCCAAAGTCCTTACAGATGGTCTACAAGGTCCTAGAGTTTCTGGGCTTCCTGATCTCTCTGACCTCCTCTCCCCTCACTCACTCACTCTGCTGTAGCCACACTGGCCTCCTTGTTGCTCCTCAAACACTTAAGATACACACTGGCCCAGGGGCCTTTGTATTTCATCTTCTTTCTGCCTGAAATGCTCTTGCCTAGTTCATCCACTCAGCTAACTTGCTCATCCATCTCTTCTTTGCTCAGATTTCTCCTGTATGAGACCTCTCCTGATCATACTATTTAATACTATAACACCTTTCCCTTCTCCCTTCAGCTCTCTTGATCCTTCTTCCCTACTCAACATTTTTTTAAAAAATATGGTATTAACCATCTTCTAATAAACTAAATAATTTTCGATTTATAATACATTGTATTTATTTTCTGCCTTCTCCTGCTAGAATGTAAGTTTTTTAAGGGTAGAAATGTTTGCCTGTTCTGTCCACTAATGTGTCTGAAGAGCCTAGAACAATGTCTGGCTCATAGTAGCCACTCCTTACTTACTTGTGGAATGAACAAATGAGTTGGTTCAGCATAGCAGGGATAGAGAACTGTAGTTAGGGTGGGAGAAAATGGTGGTTCAGCGGTAGAATTCTCATCTTCTATGTGGAAGACCCAGAGCCCTGATGGTGCAGTGGTTAAGAATTTGGCTGCTAACCCAAAAGTTGCACTTCAAATCTACCAGGCATTCTTTGGAAACCCTATGGGACAGTTCTACTCTATCCTACAGGGCCGTTATGAGCTGCAATTGACTCGACGTCAATGGGTTTGGTTTTTGGTTTGGATGTGGGAGGCCCAGTATGATTCCTGGCCAATGCACCTCAAGCACAGCCACCACTTGTCTGTCAGGGGAGCCTTACATACTTCTACGATGCTGAACAGGTTTTAGCAGTGCTTCCAGACTAAGATAGACTAGGAACAGACTAGGAAGAAAAGCCTGAAGATCTTTAAAAATCAACCAATGAAAACCCTATGGATCACAATGGTCCAAAACTATTGTTCAAGGGGTTGCCATGAATTGGGGGCCACTCAATGGCAGCTAACAACAACAACAACTGTTAGTGTTGGGGCCTTTATGAGGAATTTGTTGTTGTCAAGAGAGCAGCTAGAAGATACTGCAAAACTAGAACAGAAGGAATACAAAGAAGTATGGGGAAGGGGAGGCAATATATATCACAAATTACAATATCTCCTAGGGTTGACTTTGCTAACAGGTTTTTTTTATCTGGTGTAGGAAAATGATGCCTGGCTATAGGTACTCATATGAACTGTTTCCAACAGACTTTAGGAGTGTGTGTGTGTGTGTGTGCGTGTGTGCGTGTGTGTGTGTGTGCGCGCGCGTGACAGAGAAGGGAAGGCATTGTGGTAGTAGGGCTAAGAAACGTCATGTCGCTCATTTGACCTCTCGTGTTTTTCACCTCCATACATACATTCAACTTTGGTGGTTTGCACATACAACGTGCCATCTGGTTTTATTTTTATAGTCAGACAAAGATGACAAGCTCAAGATATGTCTGGATAAAACCTTAAATACCCTCAGGGCCACAATGAGACAAAACAACTTCATTTTTACCAGACGCAAGACAAAGATGACTCATCAGACAAAACAAATCTCATTTTACAACCCACCTGTTCACCCTACTGAAGCTGTTTTAACTTGATATTCCAATGTTCTTCCGCTGAATAAGAAAAAAGAATGTAAAGCTTATTAGTAAATGATAAGGTCATATTAGTTGATGCTTTTCACTCCAGCCCAAGGAGTGAGCACTTTTAATGCGTGTAACTCTGAACTTGAGCTCTGTACTAGTTTGGGGGGCTGGGAATCAAATTGCCTGTGTTTACATCTTGGCTTCATCATTTGCTAGCTGTGCTATTTAAAATCTTTTTCATTGTGGTAAATATATGTAACATAACATTTGCTATCTCACCATTCTTCACAAGTACAATTCAATGACATTAATTGCGTTCTTCACGCAGTGAACTATCACCATTATCCATTACCTTTAATCTTTTTAATTCTCAGTTTTCTCATCTGTAAACAGTACCATGAGATTATTGTGAGGATAAAATAAGATCTATACATACAAAATGTGTAGCACGGGTTAATGTTGTTATAATATCATGCTCCACAGCAAGCATCCTGTCTTAGTGATCTAGTACTGCTATAACAGAAATACCAGAAGTGGATGGCTTTAACAAAGAGATATTTATTCTCTCATAGTCTAGTAGGTTACAAGTCCAAATTCAGGGCGTCGGCTCCAGTGGAAGGGTTTCTCTCTCAGTCAGCTCTGGAGGAAGGGCCTTGTCTTCAATTTTCCCCTGGTCGAGGAGCTTCTCAGGTGCAGGGACCCCTTGTTCAAAGGACACGCTCTGCTTCTGGTGCTGCTTTCTTGGCGGTATGAGGTCCGCTACTTTCTGCCTGCTTCCCTTTCCTTTTATCTCTTGAGAGGTAAAAGGTAGTGCAAGCCACACCCCAGGGAAACTCCCTTTACATTGGATCTGAGTAAGGGTGGTGTTACAATCCCACCTTAATCCTTTCAACATAAAATTACAATCACGAAATGGAGGACAACCACAGAATACTGGAAATCATGGCCTGACTAAGTTAATACACACATTTTTGAGGGGACATAATTCGATCCATGACACATGCTCTATAACATAGGCAATTAGACTGCTGTATTAAAATATTGGCTTCATCACTCACTTGCTATGCAAATTAGGGCAAGATACTTCATCTCACTTTGCTTGAGCTTCCTTATTTACAAAAGAGACAAATTACTTACAGCAGAGGATTGTTGTGAGGATCCAATGAAATAGTTTAGGTAGGGAATTTAGGAAAAGCCTAGCACATAGTGTGCAATAAAAGGCGACTTCTGTTACTCTTATCTACCTCTATAACTACTACTACTACTATTACTATAATTGCTGCTGCTACTACTACATTTGCTAGGCAATGTAGGAAAAAAAAAGAAAAAAATAAAACAAACAAACAAAAAACACCTTACATATAGATTCTACTTCACTAAAGTAGAAACACTTATCAATAGAAATTGATGAATGTTATCGGGGTACCAGAGTAAAAGGAAGAAATGTACCTCAGACTCTTGACTCCACGGACTTCCTTGAGTTGGAATTTGGACAATATCATTGAGTACAAAAGTACCTGCTTCCCAGTTCATTTCATTTATACTTGGACTTGGTGACATATTGAAAATAATGAAAGGGAAGAGGAGGAGCTGGCTATAATTGAGCCATAACTAGTCACTGTGGGAGAGATGGCTAGTTGTCTGTCAATATCTATTTCCTCCTTCTGTCTTTAGTATTAGAACTTTTGAATCTTAGGTGGGCACTCTGCTAAAGAAGGTATTCCCCAGATTTGCTTGCAGCTAGCTGTGGCCTCTGACTAAGTTCTTGACAATGGAATGGCAACAGAAGTTATGTGTGCCATTTCCAGGTTACACCCTAAAAGAAATGGGTAAATGCATGCCCTTTTCCTGTCTAATTTTCGCCATCTGAGATGTAGATGTGATGGGGGGTACTGGAGCAACCACTTTAGACCCAGAGATGGAAGATGTATAGTAAGGATGACAGAGATGTTAATTCTGACTCATGGTGACCCCATGTATTCAAGAATAGAACTACATCATAGGGCTTTCTTGTCTGTAATCTCTATGGTAGCAGATTCCTAGGATTTTCTTCCATGGCACCACTGAGTGGGTTCAAATTGCCAATCTTTAGGTTAGCAGCAGATTACAAACAACTTGTGCCACCCAGGGATCTCATATGAATCTATACATACAATTAAATTTTAGAGTTATAAACCAAAAACAAAAACCAAACCTGTTGCTGTCGAGTCGATTCCGACTCGTAGCGACCCTATAGGACAAAGAAGATCTGCCCCATAGGGTTTCCAAGGAGTGGCTAGTGGATTTGAACTGCTGACCTTTTGGTTAGCAGCCATAGCCCTTAACTACTGCATTACCAGGGCTCCTATTGAGCTATACACACACACACACAAATAAGTGCATGTAAAAAACGGGTAAAATCTGAGCGATGTCTACAGGCTAGGTAATAATATTCCTTGTTTTGATAATGTACTATAGCTATGTAATATGTCAGCTTTGGAAGAAGCTCAGTGAAGTTTAGTGGGACCTTTTCCTACAATTTTTGCAAACCTTTGTGAGTTTATAATTATTTCAAAATAAAAAGCTAAAAATAATGATTACATCAACTCATCAACTATGAGAGGAAATCTGTCTGTGACCTGGAAAGTTGAAGGCTTTCAAATTGGGCTACTTGGTTCTTGGAGGATTTTAAATAAAAAAAAAAAAAAAGTTTTTTTTTTTTTTTGGGAGGGGGGGTGGGATCCTGTGGGGACAGCAAGGACCATCAAACTGTTTCATTCAAAAGTTCTGTTTTAAGAAGTTTCCTGAATAAACTGAATGCTTTAAAGGCCAGCGTAGCAGGGGCAGGGGTCTGGGGACCGTGGTTTCAGGGGACATCTAAGTCAGTTGGCATAATAAAATCTATTAAGAAAACATTCTGCATCCCACTTTGAAGAGTGGCATCTGGGGTCTTAAACGCTAGCAAGCAGCCATCTAAGATGCATCAATTGGTCTCAACCCACCTGGATCAAAGAAGAATGAAGAACACCAAGGACACAAGGCAATTAGGAGCCCAAGAGACAGAAAGGGCCACATGAACCAGAGACTACATCATCCTGAGACCAGAAGAACTAGATGGTGCCTGGCTACAACCGATGAGTGCCCTGACAGGGAACACAACAGAGAACCCCTGAGGGAGCAGGAGAGCAGTGGGATGGTGCCCGGCTACAACCGATGAGTGCCCTGACAGGGAACACAACAGAGAACCCCTGAGGGAGCAGGAGAGCAGTGGGATGCAGACCCCAAATTCTCATAAGACCAGACTTAATGGTCTGATTGAGACTAGAAGGACCCCAGTGGTCATGGCCCCCAGACCATCTGTTGGCCCAGGATAGGAGCCATTCCCGAAGTCAACTCTTCAAACATGGATTGGACTGGACAATGGGTTGGAGAGGGATGCTGGTGAGGAGTGAGCTTCTTGGATCAGGTGGACACTTGAGACTATGTTGGCATCTCCTGCCTAGAGGGGAGATGAGAGGGTGGAGGGGGTTAGAAGATGGCAAAATGGACACGAAAAGAGAGAGTGGAGGGAGAGAGCAGGCTGTCTCATTAGGGGGAGAGTAATTGAGAGTGTGTAGCAAGGTATATCTGGGTTTTTGTGTGACAGACTGACTTGATTTGTAAACTTTCACTTAAAGCACAATAAAAAGTATTAAAAAAAAGTTCTGCTTTTGTCTGTTTATCTCTCTGGGAAGATTTCATATGAAGAAAGAGTTCTTGGGATAAAATTTGAAAATCTCTTCTAAAAGTTGATAGAAATTTATTGGGAGAATCAAAATCAAATCATGTGAAATAATTTATTATTTTTTTTAATCAAGAAAATTAGGTGTACTTTAGAAAATGTCTTAGCTATCTAGTGCTGCTATAGCAAATACCACAAGTGGATGACTTTAACAAACAGCAACTTATTCTCTCACAATTTAGAAGGCTGGAAGTCTGAATTCAGGGCACCAGCTTCAGGGGAAGCCTTTCTCTCTCTGTTGGCTCTGGGGAAAGGTCCTCGTCATCAATTGTCCCCTGGTCTAGGAACTTCTCAGCTCAGGGACTCTGGGTTCAAAGGACAGGCTTTGCTCCCAGCTCTTCTTTCTTGGTGGTAGGAGGCCCCTCTCTTCACTGCTCGCTTCTCTCTTTTACATCTCAAAGAGACTGACTCAAGATACAACCTAATCCTGTAGATTGTGTCCTGCCTCAGTAACACAACTGCCTCTAATCCTTCTTCATTAACATCATAGAGATTAGCATTTACAGCACATAGGATAATTCCATCAGATCACAAAATGGAGGACAACCACACAATGCTGGGAATCATGGCCTAGCCAAGTTGACACACATTTTTGGGAGACACAATTCAACCATAACAGAAAGCAATTTGATATGGTAAGGACTTTTACCTTTTGAAGCCTGATATTATAACCAAAGGTTATAGCTTCTGAGGAAAATGACTACAAATAGCCGCATATTTTAGAAATGGTACCAGAATTTGTTTTTTATGGAGTTAAAAATGCTTATGTAACCATAGCTAATACACTGCCTGTTCCATTGCAAGGAAATGAAACTGTTGGTGGACTCTTCCTGGAAGTCATTTAAAATTACCAGTCGGCTGGTAGAACAGTGGTTCTCAATCTGAGATTTAAAGAGGTAAGACAAGACAGCCAGAGAACATTAGCTTGGCCTAATGCAGGATTTGTTGCGATATAACTTTTGTCTCTAAATATTGAAGAAATCCTTATTCGCTTCTATGAAATTTTGCACCCATTCAGATATTTTGAACTGCAGAGCAGTTAGTTTGAAGTTGTCAATTGTCTCATACAGAAATGTTTCCTGCAGCATCTGTGGAGGTAAAGCTTTCCTGGTAGTACCTATTCTAAATGTGGTTTGGGCCTAACATACCTACCCAGAGCCCCAGTACTTCTCTCCTTCCGGTGACTGATATCTGATTACTGCTGTGGTACTTAGGCAGGGCCTCCCAGTAATTACAGAGTAGCCCTTGTGGTTGTCTTCCAGGAAACAGAAAGTACCATTTGCCCTGGTGTGTCCCTGCAGACTTCAGTCAGGGCACAACAGGAAACAAATGCCATATAAGGGCACGCTGTAGCAGCTTCTGCTTTTCTGAGAAGAACTGGAAGGTAGACATGTTCTTTCTCCATCTACATATCCCCTTCCCAAATCAATTTGAAATCAATAAGAAAATATCATGTATATATAGTGGTCCTCAGAATGACCTAAATGAATTTTTATACCAGAATTTTGAATGCTTGCATTTTGACCATTTACTACTGACAGTGACTCTGAGAATGTTTTCCACCTAACTTTTTCAACACTAATATCTTACTGCCAAGTCTTCTGGAAAGTTCTTCAAAGAGTTTCTCTGTTTTCATCATTTTTTCATGGGAACTGTAACTTTATTAGCTTGAGGCCAGAAGTGGATTTTAAAAACATAACTCAAATCCCAGAATTAAATTTATCAGTTATAGAAGTTCATCTCTTCTCTGAACTGTTAAATTTGGATGTGTGATGTGAAATAGGAGCAGAAAGGGAGGAAGTATGTTGTTTGGGGGAGGAGGAGGCAGGTCAGACAGGAACTTCTCAGGTGTCCTCACCATCTATTGCTTTTGGCTATTTGTCCCATTTTCCTACCACAAGAGGAGTTTTATAGGGTGTTATAATGTGAAGGGAGACCATAGCAGGAAAAGCCTTTCCCTGAACTCTAGGCTCAGGTAAAAACAAGCCCTTGTCCTGTCTTGCAGTTCTGGCAGCCTCTCTTACAGTTGCCTTCTATTAACTTTACAGGAAATCTCATGAAGCTCGTGGCTTGGAATCCAAAGGGTTCGTAAAATGGACCCAGACATTCGGAGTTAGTGTGTAGAAGTAAGTAGATGTGATACCTCTGACCAGCCAGGCTGACAAAGGTGGGGGCAGGGAAGGAGAAAAGGATGAAAGTAAATCAACAAGTACCAGTGCTTGGAACTGGCTATTAGTATTTATAAATGCCATCCTCACTCTCCTGACCACTCCCTTCTCAGATTCTTTACATCTCAATTTGGAAACTCTTCACTTTTGCTTACTTCCATCTAATCAAGTATCTGTAAAAAAAAAAAAAAAAAAAAACTCCCCCTTAATTTGAGAAAAAATAACAAAAAGATGATTCTCTTTTGATATCTGCCCCATTCTGAGTCCTGTTTAGTAGGTCAGGCTCCTGGGTGGCACAAATGCTTAAAGACTCGACTACTAACCCAAAATTTGGCTGTTTGAACACCCAGAGGCACCTTGGAAGAAAGACATGGCAGTCTTCTTCCAAAAGATCACAACCTTGAAAACCCTATGGAGTGCACCAATATGGGGTCTCCATGTGCTGGAATTTTCTTGATAGCAACTGGTTTAGTTTTGGTTTAGTAAGTCACAGGATTTTATTTCTAAAATCTGAACGTCAAGGTAGATTGGTAGGCACAGAAAGCAGGCATAAAATAACTGTCTAAACTAAATGCCCAAGGACATCCAAGAAGATATGAAGAAGAAGATCTATGAGGAGGTATTTTCCTTTCCAGACCTCAGGACATAGTATTAAGCTCCTTTTGACAGCATAGAAATAAACAAAGAGATAAGAACAATAAAGTAGAGAATCAGTGAATAGAGCTCAGAACTTTCTGCATATGCCTGTGTGTGTATGAATAAAAATACATGTCAAAGATGGTAATTAATTGGCATACCTGCATATACACCTAAAATAAAATAAAATTAGACCCCTATAATATACCACATTATTCAAAAGTAACTCAAATAAATTAAAGATATAAATATAAAAACAAACATCTTTCAAGAAAACCTAGAAGATTAGATGTGGGGATAAGTTTTTAATCAAGATTGGAAGCTCAGGTGCTCTAAAGGTAAAAAATTAGATAATTTTAATTATATAAACATTAAAAACATGTATGTGGAAAATGTAAATAAAACAGTAGATTTGGAGAAAAATTTGCAATGCAAGTGGCAGTCAATAGAAATTTTACAGAAAGACTTCTTATATATTAAGAAGAAAAAGATAAACAGATTAAGAGGAAAAAAGGTAAAGAATAAAAAAATATAATTCAGAAGAGTAAGTTCAAATTTACAGTAGCTGCCAATACATGAAAAGTAGTTTAACTTACTTAGTAGTATATGAAATGCAAACTAAAGAAACAGAATCATCACTTTACACTGACCAGAGCAACAAAAATGAAAAGAACAAAAGCACCTACTGCTGCTGAGTTTTAGATGAGGAACACTATTCTCATGTATTGCTGTTGGAAACGAAACTAGTCACAGCATTTTGGAAAGCAACCTGGCAACATTTATTACAACTGGAATTATATATGAACTTCAACCTAGCTATTCTACTCCCGGGCATCTATTCCTCATCGAAATAAAACTGCCCAGAATGTATAAATAAGAATGTTAATAAGACATTGTTCGTAGTAGAAAAAACTGAAAATAATATTTGGGGAATGATTTAATACATTATGGTGCTAAAGATTATTATGTGTCCATTAAAAATAATGAGTTAGAGCTATTGCAAATGATTTGGAGGAATTTCCACAAACTATTGAAAGCTGGACGATGAAAAAGCTGCTCAGAAGAAGAACTGATGCATTTGAATTGTGGTGTTGGAGAAGGATATTGAATACACTGTGGACTGCCGGAAAAACTGATATGGAGACCCTAAAACCATATGAGGTGCTTGGTTGGAGTGACGTAGGCTAAGATGGCGTCTAGGCCTAGAACCCATTTTGTGTAGAAAACCTGTTGAACCTGACAACTTAGCTGGTTGATAATCATAAAGGGTAAGAGCAGTTCTGCCTGTTATCTGGTATCTAAGGAAATATTTTCTTTGTAACTAAGCCAAGAGCAAATGCTGACAGGATGTTTCCAAGGAGTCTTTATGGGACCTCTACATTTCCAGAAATGAATGTCTGGCAAATGTCCTGTAAACCCCCTTCTGTAAACCCCCTATAGTGACTAAACAGTAACTAATCAACAAAGCACATATCACTAAGTGGTAAACAAAAAAACAGTCAACAAAAACTCTTTAAACCAGTCATTGTATAGACTCCGATTTTGTTATTCCACCTTTGAAGATGATGTTGTAATGAATAACCAGTTAGAATATTGAAGCCCCTGTTCTTTGTTACAGCCCTATGAAGATGTTTTTGTAATTACTGTGGCTTGGACTTCATGGTTCCGTTTTCAGGGGCTATGGAGATCCCTGGTTTAAAGGTCTTAAACCTTTAATAAACCTCTTTGTTTTAATTCAACTTAGACTACACATTTTTTTTTCATGCTATAACAGAACAAACAAATCAATCTTAGAAGAAATACAAGCAGAATGCTCCTTGGAAGCGAAGATGGTGAGACTTCAGCTCACTTACTTTGGACATGTCATCAGGAAAAGACCAATCTCCAGAAAAGGAAATCATAGTTCGTAGAGGATCAGTGACAGTAAGGGATTGGCCCAATAACCACAACAATGGACTCAAACATACCAATAATCATGAAGATAACACAGGACTGAGAAGTGCTTCATTCTATTATATGTGAGGCCACTATGAGTTGGAGCCGACTCAGTGGTATCTAAAAACAACAACAAATTGTTGAGTGAGGAAAACAAGATGCAGAAAAGTATATACAATATGATGCTATATATGGAACATTCACCATTGGTCTCTATTGCTTGCAGGTTGTACATTTGGCAGGGCCAGTAGCTAAAGCATCCTTGAATATGGAGAGTTCATATTGTGCCCAGGCATAGCCTCTCTCCCTGACACTGTGGTTACTTCACCCACCTGCCCATTGTGCTGGCAGTAGGCTGGCTAACTGCAGATACTCCTGATGTCAACCGGCTGAACCATTTTGCACCTGGTTGTTTAGTCCCCCTTCCATGACGGTGCTCTCTGGTGAGTGTTAACATGCATTATGAAGCTCTTCATACTGTATGTTCATTCTCTAATGTCCAACTACAATCCCCTTTCCTTGAGCTCCTTAGTCCTGATCCTCCAAACTTTGAGATGCCTGACCAGTTGGCCAAGCATTTGTCACTGTTCACCAGTCCATGTATATTCTAATCTTGGGTCATTTGTCTTTTCACACAAAGTGAATGACCAGGTATACAGCCTGAAACTCTACACTTTGAGAGGATTTCCCCTACCACCATTTTTCAAGGCCATCACTAAGTGAGGCAGCTGTTGCTACTTTCAGCTTATACCCACATATCAAGTCAACCCATCTGTGAATGAAGCTTGGACTTTTCCCTCTTGGATCCATTCTGCTATGTAGCCATAGGTGTGAACTGAGGGTGAGGCACTGGTGAAAAAGTGGTGGATGGCACAGGGGTCTGGGCTACCTCAAACAGCTTCCTCATGCCCCCTGGCCCTGTTCAGACTTGGTCTGGAAGGTACCACTTCCATTTTACATTGGATTACCACTGAGTCTGCCAACATTAAGATTTAGTGAGTCTGACAAGAACCCTGTTCATGGTGGACTCTTCTGGCCACATGGCCACTTGGCACTCCATGATTAGGCACTCTGCCTCTATCAGGGTTCAGTAACTATTTTTTAAAAGATGTATAATTTTTTTCATTGCAGATGTCATGTGTGCATACATCTTCTTGTTCCAGAAACTTAAGGGCTCTGTATTGTGATTTTTCCCATTTAGGTTTTCCATAAACTTCACATGGTGTCTTTTCCCACAACTGATACTTCTAATACTATACTTGCTGCAGAGTCCTTTCTTGTCTGCATTCCCCTTTGTTGTCCAGGCATGGGCCAGTAATGTGAAATTTGTCTCCAAAAAGGGAGGGTGCTGAGAGATGGAAGAAAGAGGTGGTTAATTCCAGTGTGGTAGTGAAGGAGCTTTATTAGGGAGATTTACACTCAAGACAGTGGTCCCTGGGAGCCAAAAGACCAAAGCAGATCTCTTCACCATGAAATGGAAGGGCAGAGGTTTTATAGTGGTGGTGAACAATAGTGGCTCCATGCGAGGGGCTTACATAACAATGCAAACTACAGTGAACTAGCAGACCATGTTGGGGCACCCATGTTCAGCCTCCTAAAGCCTGTTTCCCCTTCAGTCCACCCCTTGAGGCCGGCTCTTAACAATCTGGCACATTTTCACTCTTGTGCCCACTCCCCCATCTTGTGCCCACTCCCCCATCTTGTGCCCGCTCCCCCATCTTGTGCCATAGTATGAAAGGCCCTGTTCCCTCCCTGCTGGGAACATATATAGAAGTGGGGTTGGCCAGGTGCTGTGTGATGCCCGTGCAAGTGCACGAGACAGAGAAGGTTACTATGTGCCTAGAACAAGGGAAAGGCTTCTCTAAAAAGAAGAAGGAACTGGGAGAGAAAAAGCAACTCAATTCCCAGCCTCCTATCAGAGAATGCTCTTGGCCCAAGGCCTTAAGATAGGTAGCCTGGATGGGAAGTGCAGAGGCAGACCATTCCCCCAACAGTGGTATCCTAGAACGGGCTGGAGCAATATTCCCAGGTATGGAATATTCTGCCTCCAGAACTCAGAAGCCTACCAGGGCTTGTGCTTCCTTCTTTGTTGTGGGAGCTTCAAGATACAATAATTTGTCTTTTGCATTTGAAGGGATATCCCAACATGCCAAAGACCACTGGATTTCTAAATATTTTATGTATGTATCTACTTCCAATGTAGGTCTTTGATATACTGGCAATTTCTTGATCACCCAAATAATAAGAGTCGAAAAACAGAGTACCTTCCAAAACGGGCAGTGTGTATGATATGATCACATTTTTGAAATTCTGACAGCAGAATTTCTCTCATAGAATAAACTTGGTTACATTAACATGAAAATTTCTATATATTAACAGATAACTTTAAGAAAGTAAAAACACATAATAAAATATTTTCAACACTGACAAAAATTGATAAAAATATAAAAGGATATCTACAAGCTAATGAGAAATGGTCATGCAATTGAATTTAAAAAGTAAAACACATGGCCAATAAACATCTGAAGAGATGTTCACTTTTTTTTAGTCATCAGTGAAGTAAAAATAAGCCAAAATCAGAATCATTTTATACCCAATCAGTTGGCAAATTGAAGAAGTCTAACACCACCAAATTTTGGAAAGATTTTAATACGACCAAATATTGGAAAGGATATGGATCAATAGAAAAGCTTATACATTGCTGGTGGTTCAACTACTTTAGGAAAAAAAAAATTTGTCATTATCTTATAAAGTTGGAGATTTATATACCCTATGATGATGATGAATCACCTAATTTCTAGGTATATACTCAAACAAAATTCTTGCACATGCACATTAGGGGACATATAAAAGAATGTCCATAGAAACATTCCTGTTTGTAATAGTGAAAAATTAGAAACAATCACCCTGTCCAATGACAGGAAGCAGAAAATTGCGGTATATTCATACACTGAAATATTTTAATGCAAAGAAAATGAATATGAATGAGCCCTAGAAATACAATTTGAGTAAAAAAAATAAGCTCCCCAAATAATGTATATCATAATACCCCTTTAAAAAGTTAAAAACAACTAAAATCACCCAATGTATTTTTGAGGAATAAGTATATTTTTCTAATCAAAGTATACTTCTAAAAAACAAAGAGAAGAATAATACAAATTGCAGTCTAGTGGTTCCTTCCTGTGGAAGGAGACAAGGGTTTAAGATAGTGAGGAGAACATACGTAGATGTTAGCAATTATGAATGTCCTCATTTCATGCTGGGTGGTGGGCACACAGGTATTTATTGTTTAATAAACATATATAAGTAAAAAAAAAAGAAGGCCATGCTAGACTAAGGATGAGACTGTGTCATGAAACAAAGGTTATGATTAATCAAATTTTAGAGACCCAGATTAGGAAAAAAACAAAACAAACAAAAAACCCTGAACTTTTGATTGTGCAGAAATGTTCCTGGTGGAATCAGGGTGGAAGTGGAAGGACCCTGGAGCTGGGACAGAAGGAGAAACAGGGTGGGGTTTGAAATAGAAGGGAAAGAGACCTGATGTAAGTTGGTCAGATAAGAAAGAAGTTTTGAGAGAAATTCCCTATAGGGTATGGCCAGAAGGCTTGGAAAACAGAAATATCTAAGGGTCCATTTTAAGTTGTTTCCTGTTCTGAGCTCTGGTGTAAATTACCTCCAAAGCCCACAGTAAAAGTTTGCTACATATTACAAGTTTTTTTTTTTTTTTCTATTCAATCACACACTCATTACACACATAGTTATTGAGTTCCTACTACATGCGTGCAGCACTAGGAATACGGCAATGAACAATATACATGGAGTTGTTGTTCTTGTTAGGTGCCATTGAGTCGGTCCTGACTCACAGTGACTGTAAGAATGATGTATGGGTGGCATCTGACTTCCACTAACTTCACGGAGGGGAGGAGAATCAAGATCAACAGCCCAAGGCTGATTCCTATGAGGCAGAGATCAGACATGCCTCCTCTCTCTGCCATAAGGGGGCCTAGTTCTCCTAGATACCTGTCACTGAAAACTCCTGCTTCTGCAGAATTCTTACCCTCTCCCTTCCTACCCTAGTTTTTTTTTCCCTTCCTACTTTTTTTACCCTACTGCATGAGTAGCCTTGCCCACACACGGGCTTTTGCTTCGTTCACTCAAATACCACCAATACAAATTATTTCCACCCCTGGCTTTCCCTATCTATCTCTTTTACCCTGCTTAATTTTTTTCCATAGCACTTATCATCATCTGGAATATTGTATCTTAACCAGGCATACGACCGGGCATAACCGCCATCTGACACCAACCATCCCTCCCATGGCACTCTCTACTTCTGTGCTGGGTTCAATTATTCATTGCAATGACCACGTAGAACTCACAGAGAATACTCATGATTATGGGGTTTATTAGGGAAGTAACGGGTTACAATTCAGGTTCAGGAATGCTCAGGATACAGTTCTTTCATTAGGAGAGCCTCTTCTCAGCTGTGCCCACTGGCACACCTCTCTCTGACCCCTCTGGCTCTGCCCTGCTTGGACAAGGTATTATAAACCTCTTTGAGCTCTGCTGTTAAGTACCCCGAGGCACCCCACTCTACCAGCAAACCTCGGCCTGAAGGTGCTCAGCTCTAGCTCTGTGGGTCAGCAAAACTAGCTCAACCCAGTGTCCAGACGCACCCCTCTCTTCCAGCAAGCCTCCTGCCCAAAGGCACTCAGCTTTCTCACTCCAAGTGCTAGGAACCCCACCGCGCAGTCTCCTGGCTGTCTCTCCTGCTGCCATTTCTCTACCATGGATTCTCGCAGTCTTTAGTATTGAACCTCTCCCTCGGTCTCCTGATTCCAGGGGCTTCTGAGCTCAGGGATCCTGGGTCCAAAAAACTTGTTCCACTCCTAGCTTTTCTTCCTTGATGATGGTCTCTGCTCTGATTCACTTTTAAGCCTAGCAGGGTGGTAAAACTGACCAATCCCCTTGGCGGGCCACAATTACCTTATTTGCACAGTCCCACCCAATCACTTGAATGGGAATTTCAAGACCGTGGCAAGAAAGGCCACACAAAAGTGATCAATTGCACAGCAACAACTCTGTGTACAATGGAACGAAACACTGCCCGGTTAACATACAGTATTTCAGATGATGATAAGTGCTATGGAAAAAAATGAAGCAGGGTAAAAGAGATAGGGAGAGCCAGGGGTGGAAATAATTTGTATTGGTGGTATTTGAGTGAATGAAGCAAAAGCCCATGTGTGGAGAAGGCTACTCATGCAGTAGGGTAGGAAGGGAGAGGGTAAGAATTCTGCAGAAGCAGGAGTTTTCAGTGACAGGTATCTAGGAGAACGTAGGCCCCCTTTTCATTAAGTCATAGGAACACTGGAGAATTGGAGAAGGCTCCAAATTCCCAACATATGTGGAATGTGGCTTGCATCACTTTATTTGTAGATTAAAGGAAGAGCTAATTCCAAAAGTTGGACAGGTTAGGGCCACTGCCATTATACTTCCAATATTTCAAGTACTGAATTGTTTACCTTATTTTTTTTTAATAATATTTTATTGTGTTTTGGTGAAAGTTTACACAGCAAAATTAGGTTCTCATTTAACAATATCTACACAAATTGTTCAGTGATATCAGTTACATTTTTCACAATATGTCAACATTCTCATTTGTGTTCCGGTTGTTACATTTCCAGGAATCAAGTTTCCCTGCCCTCTTACCTTCTCATCTTTAGAGTAATTGTTGACCTTTTGGTCTTACATAGATGGTTTTTAAAGGAGTGCAGTACTCACAGGTGATATTTTTTATTTTATGAGCCAATCTGCTATTTAGCTAAAAGATGGCCTCAGGGTATAGTTTCGGTTCAAAGTTTAAAAAGTATCTCAGAGCAATAGTCTCGGGGAGTCCTCTAGCTCCAAATGGTCCAGTAAGTATGGACTTTTCAAGAATTTGAGTTCTGTCCTACATTTTTTCTCCCATTTTTTCAGGATCCATCTATTGTGGCCCTGATCAGAACAGTTCGCTACCTTCTTTTGGGTTAGTGATTCTTAACCTAGAGGAGAACAAGAGAGGAGGTGGGCATTTGTACCTTGAAAAAGTTTTCCAATTAATTCTGATACACCTACTCCTCCCCCAGCCCTACCTGTACTGGTGAACATTTCTTACATATTTTGATTCCTAGTTTGATTATCATTGTTGTTACGTGCTGTCCAGTTGGTTCCAACTCATAGTGACCCCATGTATAACAGAATGAAACGTTACCCGGTCCTGTGCCATCCTCACAATAGTAGGTATGTTTGAGCCCATTGTTGCACCCACTATTTCAATACACCTTGTTGAGCGTCTTTCTCTTTCCCACGCACCCTCTACTTTACCAAGCATGATGTCCTACTGTAAGGATTGGTTCCTCCTGATAATGTCTCCAAAGTAAGCGAGATGAAGTCTCACCATCATCACTTCTAAGGAGCATTCTGGCTGTACTTACAAGACGGATTTATTAATTCTTCTGGCAGTCCATGGTATATTTAATACTCTTCACCAACATCATAAATCAAAGGCATCAATTCTTCTTTGGTCTTCCTTTTTCATTGTCCAGCTTTCACACACATACGAAGCGACTGAAAATGTCATGGCTTGAGTCAGGTGCACCTTAGTCATCAAAGTGACATCTTTGATTTTTAACACTTTAAAGAGGTCTTTTCCAGCACATTTGCCCAATGCAGTCATAGGATACCTCAAGTAATCTGTACTATACAATTTTAACAAAGTCTTAAAAAAAAATTATTGATAATGTATCTAATTAAAAATGGTAATAGTAAGAAATGAAATATCAAGTGTCTTAACTCCCCCAACTTGATGATCATTGTGTTAGAATCTGTTCTAAAATAATATTTTAGATCCTTCAAGCCCTGGTGGTGCAGTGCTTAAGAGCTTGGCTGCTAACCAAAAGGCTGGCAGTTCAAATCCACCAGCCACTCCTTGGAAGCCCTATGGGACAGTTCTACTCTGTCTTATAGGGTCACTATGAATCTGAATCAATGGCAAAGGGTTTTTTTTTCTTCTTCTTCAACAATAGCTCATTTTTCCTCACATTATTTCTGGCAGGTTGTAACTGAAATTGGACGGAAGAGTTAGATGAATGCTGAAATAGCACAGAGATCTTTTCTTGGATCTTTCCGTGTGTGTGTGTGTGTGTGTGTGTGTGTGAATGCTTACACATGCCTGAAACTATTTTAAGCACTTTGTGTGGATTATCTCATTAACGTTTCAAACACCCCCATGAGTTATATTTATTAATAGCCCCACTTTACAGATAGGGAAACTAAGGTACAGCTTCACACAGCTAGTAAGTACAGCACTAGGATTGCTTCCCAGACAGTCTGACTCTGGAGCCTATACAATAGTATCTCCAATAAGTACTGTACTATTAACAGAATAATAGTCTAATATCACCCAACAATAATGAAACTAGTGTTGTTTTGCAGGAAAATATAGAATTTCTCATTGACCCAACATTAAAGTGTGCTGAAAAACTTACTACCTTGAATTTTCAAGGTGTTCCAAGTTCATGATTATCAGCTCCTAAATGCCAGGAGAAAAAATGATTCATTTCTGCTCAAATTAAAGTACAGCAGATTCTTAGCAAAAATGGTACAGAGTTAGCTGATGACTAAATCTAAATGCCACATAGAATATGGCCTTTTATTTTTAGAGGCTCCAGGAAACAAAGATATCTAGGTACAAGCACATTACAAACTCTCAGTGGGCTTTTTCAGACAGCATAACTAAAGCATTTTATTTTGAGTAGAAAGAACTTGTTCTTGGTGCACTACAAATGTCACAGTTTGCTTCCTTCTAAAAGTACAAAGATATATAAGTTTTGCTTGCCTGGAAGGAAACTTTCCCAAACTCCTATTTCCTTTCTTCATCACATTCCTCTTTCTACAACTATTTTAGTATTTCTAGAATCAGAACATACACACACACACACACACACACACTCACCCCCCACACACAATCACCTCTCCTCAAAATGTGTGTGTGTGTGTGTGTGTTGTGAGCTCATGATTCCTCTATTCTGAAATTTTCTCCTTAAGTCCCATATCCTTAAGGGCTTAAGCAAAGTAGGCTGCTTAACAATTAGTTAAATACCAGATTATTCTTTTTTAAATTTAAAATAAAAAAAAATTGATTGTGGTAAGATATATATAACAATATTTTTGTCATTTTAACCATTTTTTAAGTGTACAATTCAATGACATTAATTATATTCACCATGTTGTGCAACCATCAGCACTACTTATTTCCAAAAGTTTTTCATCATCCCTAGGAGAAACTCAGTACCACTTAAACAATAACTCCCCAATTCTCCCCTTTACCCAGCCCCTAGTGATAAAATTTGATTTTTATGCATTTGCCTATTTTAGATATTTCCTATAAGTAAGATCAGACAATGTCTTTTGGTGTCGTATTTAACTCAGCACAATATTTTCAAGGTTCATCAATGTCATAGCATGTATCAGAACTTCAATTCTCCTTATGGCTAAATCATATTCCATTTTATGGATATGCCACATTTTGTCTATCCAGTCATCTGCTGATGGACACTTGGGTTATTTCTGCCTCTTGGGTAGTATGAATAATGCTGCAATGAACATTGGTGTACAAAGTTATTCCTTTTGTCCTAAACAATTTCTGGGTATCTGGTATTCCTTTTTTTTTTTTTTGGTATTCCTAAGGCAGAAGTCCCCAAGCTGTAGAAAATTTCACTGCCTCAAGCAGCTTTACATCAGAATCCTGTTTCCTTTGCTTGACCTGCCCTGCCACTTTGCATTAGAATCCTAGTTCCTTTGCTTGGTCTGCCCTGTAAAAATCCTGACGATGCATCAAGACATATGTAAACCCCACTGCACTTGTGTATAGTATGATTAAGAATGTTGCTGACATAACTTCTATGGGCTCCCTACTTGTAAACCCCTCTGACTGCCTCCTTTCCTTGTGCAACAAAAGTGCCTTTTCTGCTCTCCCATCTCTGTCTCTCCTTTACTGGCCAGTACCAGTAATGCCGAGCAGAACCTGGGGTTTCCACCTGGTAAGGTCCCTGACATTCATGCTATGAAACTTCTAATGATCATAGCATTACGAATTGGGTTCCTCAAGGCAATATATGTTGTATGTATCAGAGGCATTGGAACAAAAGTTTGGCAAAAAAACACTAATCTTCTGATGCATACTAATCTTTTCCATTCTATCAATAAAGTGTTCATTGGGACCCAACCGACTTCACAACCTATAATGACAGATGACCTATATTTTGAAAGCAGCACCCTGTGGTATGGCATCTCTGACATTGCAGGGTTAGCGGCTTTCAATCTGGGCTGAATATCAAAATTACTTGTGGAACTTATCAAAAGTACAGATGTCCAGGTCTCATGCCAGACCTATTAAATCAGAATATCCAAAAATATCTTGTTATTCCATCAGTTCCTGGAGCATTGCTTTTCACCAGTGCCTTCAGGGTGGTTTCAACCTCTTCCTTCAGTATCATCAGTTCTTGATCATATGCTACCTCCTGAAATGGTTGAATATTGACCAATTCTTTTTGGTACAGTGACTCTATGTATTCCTTTCATCTGCTTTTGATGTTTCCTGGGTTGTTTAATATTATTTCCATAGATTTCTTCAATATTGTGACTCAAGGCTTGAATTCTTTCTTCAGTTCTTTCAGCTTAAGAAATGCCGAGCACGTTCTTCCCTTTCGGTTTTCTAACTGCAAGTCTTTGCACATTTCATTATAATACTTTGTCTTCTTGAGCTGCACTTTGAAATCTTCTGTTCAGGTCTTTTACCTCATCATTTCTTTCTTCTGCTTTAGCTACTTGACATTCAAGAGCAAGTTTCAGAGTTTCTTCTGACATCCATTTTGATCTTTCTTTCTTTCCTGTATTTTTAATGGCCTTTTGCTTTCTTCATGTATGATGTTCTTGATGTCATCCACAATTCATCTGGTCTTCAGTCATTAGTGTTCAATGTGTCAAATCTGTTCTTGAGTTGGTCTCTAAATTCAGATGGAATTACCCAAGGTCATACTTTTGTTCTTGTGGACTTGTTCTAATTTTCTTTAATTTCAACATGAACTTGGATATGAGCAATTGATGGTCTGTGTCAGAGTTGGCCCCCAACCTTGTTCTGATTGATGGTTTTGAGCTTTTCCATCATCTCTTTCCACAGATGTAGTTGATTTGATTCCTGTGTATTTCATTTGGAGAGGTCCACATGTGTAGTCATTGTTTGTGTAGTTGAAAAAAGGTATTTGCAGTGAAGAAGTCATTGGGTTTGTAAAATTCTTTCATGCGACCTCTGGCGTCATTTCTATCAGCAAGGCCATATTTTCCAGTTGTTGATCCTTTTTCTTTGTTTCCAACTTTTGCATTCCAATCACCAGTAATCATCAATGCATCTTGATTGCATGTTTGATCAATTTCAGACTGCAGAAATTGGTAAAAATGTTCAATTTTTTTATCTTTGGCCTTAGTGGTTGGTGTGTAAATTTGAATAACAGTCATATGGACATTATCTTATCACTAACAGCTTTGTACTTCAGGATAGATCTTAAAATGTTCTTTTTGATGATGAATGTGACACCATTCCTCTTTAATTTGTCATTTCCAGCATAGTAGGCTATATGGTTTTCTGATTCAAAATGGCCAATACCAGTCCATTTCAGCTCACTAATGCCTAGGTTATCAATGTTTATGTGTTACCTTTCATTTTTTGATGACTTCCAATTTTCCTAGATTCACACTTTGTAAATTCCATATTCTAATCATTAGTGAATGTTTGCAGCTGTTCCTTCTCATTTTGAGTCAGGCCACATGAGCGATGAAGGCCCTGAAAGCTGGACTCCATCCATGTCAAAAAGGTCAACTCTACTTTTAGGAGGAATCTCTTCCTCAGTCATATTTTGAGGGCCTTCCAACCTGAGGAGCTCATCTTCTGGCATTATATCAGACAATGTTCTGCTGCTATTCATAAGGTTTTCACTGGCCAATTTTTTCAGAAGTAGACTGCCAGGTCCATCATTCTAGTCTGTCTCACAGTTTAGGAAGTGACAAGTCTGAGTTCAGGGTGCTGGCTTTAGTGGAAGGCTTTCTGTCTCTGTTGCTCTGGAGGAAGATCCTTGTCTCTTCAGCTTTCTCCTTGGCAATCTTCATGTGGTTTGGCATCTATCTTCCCCCATATCTGCTTGCTTGCTTGCATTTCATCTATTCTTTTATATCTCAAAACAGATTGACTTAAGTCAATATAAAACTGTAATATTTGTAGTGTAATCTCTACACTAATACTGCCTCATTAACATGACAAATAACAGTGTAATCCTACACTACCCATAAAACTCGTTGCCGTCAAGTTGATTCCGACTCATAGTGACCCCATAGGGCAGAGTAGAACTGCTACATAGGGTTTCCAAGGAGCGCCTGGTGGATTCAAATTGCTGACCTTTTGGCTAGCAGCTGTAGCTCTTAACCACTACACCACCAGGGTTTCCAATCCTACACTAGCACTCTCTTATTAACATAAAAAATTCCCAAATGGGATTATAACCACAGGTATAGGGGTTAGAATTGAAAACATATATTTTTTTGGTGATGCAACTCAATCCATAAGACTGTGTGAGTTGGCACAGTGGATAGTTGGAGTATTCCTAGAAGCCTTTTTCTACTCTGGGACAGCTAGCAATAATTTAACTGTGAACCACATAAATATGTCCTGTTTCAAACAGAATATATCCCCATCTCACCTTTAAACTTAACCAGATCCCCAAAATGACTGTGGCTGCTCTAGTACCAGTAGATGTAAGAGGTGTGACAGAGGTCTTAGTTGATTGTGGCTGAAATATCTTCCTTTTGCAGATTTCATTAAAAAAAAAAAATGACCATGTGAATATATCACTAGGGCCCCTCCCAGGATTTTGTCAGGGGCTTTATATATTAAGTGGGGGATCCTAGAGCTTAAATTTCATCATCTTCGTGGAAACCCGACTCTGATGAAATGCCCAGGAGCTTCATTATTTTCATAAATGGTCTTTTGAGATTTCCACCTAATACAATGGTTGCCAACATTTGTCTTCATATTAGTGCCAGTTCATCATAAAGGTTTCAATGATGTAGGATGAAATGAAAGGTATAATAACAATGTGGTATATACTTATCAAATAGGGTTGCCAACCATTCTTTGCTGAGAGGGACTGTCATTTTTTAATGAGGTTATATCTTTCCTGTTTGGTATACAAATATCCCTCCTTACTTGAAATATTGATGATAATAGAGGGAAAAATGATAAAAATTGCAATCTTATGTTGGTCCCTCCATCTTGGTCCTGCCATCATAGATTCCATCATTCATATCAACATCTGAAAGGCACTGGAATTATGTGGGCATATCTTGGTTCCATACTAGATGCAAGAATAGCTGGGAAATGTGTGCCCCAGAAAAGGATGCAATGATGAACCATAGAATTGTCTTTACCACACTAACTTTTCCCAGATTCTGATGACGTTTAAGGCAGTAGGAGTAGGATATGATCATGCTTTGAGGCCCCAGGTCTAGTTTTCATTATCTTTTATCACATAAGAGAACAATCTCAATACCCAGTATATTAGTTTTTTTTTGTTGTTGTTGCTATATAACAAATTATATAAATTTAGTGGCTTAAAACAATACCTAATTATTATCTCATTGTTCTGTATGTCAGAAGTCCAGCACAGCATGGCTGGATTCTCTGCTCAGAGTCTTAGGAGCTAAAATCCATGTATCATGTAATATACCATATTCATGAGCATAACACCAGGGTTTGAAAGTTCTGAGAGTCAAAATTCTTCCTACTATACTAGGGCTGTCGCAACCCAAAGACTGACTTCTCTTTTTACTCATTTTTTAATACACTGAGGTCCCAAGAGGCCTCCAGCTCCTTGAAAATCTTATAGCTTGAGGTACTGAATGTCAGTTTTCTTTCTCTGCCCAATTACAGGTGTATGCAGAGGAAGGAGCTGGTCTGTCTCACCACCGACTTGGGTAGGTGTAGAGGAGACTGGAGACACTGGGAGAGGTTTGGCATCATAGATGCTAGTAGTGAGACACCACTACAGTTGATTATTCTCTGTTATATAAACCAAACACATTGTTCTATAAAAAAAAAAAAAAATTTTTTTTTTTTTTTACATTGTTCTATGGAGCTGATTAATTTGCCTTGATGCCACTCTCACCTTTATCCTAACCCATGGTCTGTGAAATTAAATTAAAAAAAAGATATAAAAAGAAAAAACATTCCTTTGCTAGACAAAGACTATTTCAGGGAAATTATTCTTTTTAAAACTCCTTTTACAAATACACTCAGACCCACAGAGGTCTTCAGTGACTTGCAAACTTCAAATCCAGGGATGCTGAATGTCATCAGTTTTTTCACTCTGCACAAGTACTGGTGTATGCAGAGTGTGTGCTAGATAAGCATAGCTGGTATACTTCAAAGTAAGCTGATTAACAAATTTACAGGCATCATAGGTCAGGGCAGTGTGATACATGCTTCTTTGTGACTCTCAAAGAGCTTTCCAAGTGATGAAAATATTAGCAGTTCACTGAATCCTTGTTGAGTGAAAGAAAAAAGTAAATGAATGAATGAATAAAACTTGAATGAAGTGTAGCCCAACCATAGCAACATGATAATATGATAAAATTGAAAAAGGATAGGTCACATAATGAGGCCAGCATGGGTTAAGAAAAACTGTCAGGGTTGGAAGAAACAGTAAGTTTACATCTTGCATTTGACAGTGGTTTAGCTTGTTATGTCTAAACTCCAGAATGGCTTGTTGAAGATGGTCTTTCTTGTGTTTCATGCTACTGGTTTATATGTTTTAAGATGAAATCACATAAACTGCTTCCCATAAAAACAGTACTTTCATAGAAAAAACAATGTTTCCATAGACAGATAATTATAATTTTTGCATTGTCTTTAAATACTAGACGCACCATTTGACTCAAAGTTAGAGATTTATGTCAAGAGCTAAACACACAAAACTAACCTCCTGTTACTTTCTGTGGTAAAGAGTCAGTGTATGCACTACTGATGGATTCAGTAGAAGAACATTTGTTAAAATAATGTTGTGTGAAAGGACAAATGTTGTATGATTCAACTTATATGAAATATCTAGAACAGGAAAATGCATAGAGACCAAAGTTATTAGTGGTTACCAGGGGCAGGCGGGAGGGGGAAAGAAGGAATCATTGTTTAGGAAGCACTGAGTATCTGTTTACAGCGATGGAAAATTTGACAGTGGATGCTGGTGATGGTTGCATAATATGATTGATGTAATGGGTGTCACTGAATTGTACATGTAAAAATGTTGAATTGGTGAATGTTGTGTAATATATAATTTACCACGATAAAAAATTTAAAAAATAGATGATTAAAAAAATAAAAAAATATTTATCTTTCTCAAATTAACCCATGCACCACAGTCGAACCCATGGGTGGGGGAGGGGAAATAATGTTGTATGGCAGGGTACTAGCTGGGTTTTTCCCTTTTCACTAAATTGCTTTAAGGAACCCTGGTGGCACAGTGATTAAGCACTTGGCTGTTAACCGAAATGTCAGCGGTTGGAACCCACCAGCTGCTCTGTGGGAGAAAGATTTGGCAGTCTGCTTCTGTAGAGATTTATAGCCTTGGAAGCCCTACGCACAGTTCTACTCATCTACAGGGTCACTGTGAGTCAGAATGGACTAATTGGCAACAGGTTAGAACTTATATAAGGAGCACTAATGGTTAAGGCTCAGTTGCTAACTGAAAGGCTGGAGGTTCGAACTCACCAGCGGCTCCTCAGAAGAAAGATGTGGCAGTCTGCTTCTGTAAAGATTACAGCCTTGGTAACCCTATGGGGCAGTTCTACTCCGTCCTATAGGGTGGTTATGTGTAGGAATCGACTCAACAGCAGTGGGTTTTAATTCAATAAAGACACATTTAAAAAATTCAAGTAATTTTTTTAGAAATAATTTCAAATGTATAGAACAGGTGAAAGAACAGCTGTATCCCATTGACCTGGATTCCTCAACTCTTACTGCATTTGCTTCATCACCCACTCTCTATTATCATTTGTCCATTTCTGAACCTTTGGAGAGTAAATTGCAGAAATGATATCCATCACCCCTAGAAAGTCCAACGTGTATTTCCCAAAAGTAATGACACTCGTATAAAAACAGCCTGCAACTTTACAAATAAATACATCAACCGTGATGCAACACAACCAGCTATCAACAGATTCTATTTAGAGTTCACCAAATGTCCCAGTAAAGCCTCTTCGTCCTTTCTGGTCCAGGAATAATTGTTGCATTTAGTTGTCATGTCTCTTAAGATCCCTTCTGTTTGAAACATTTCCTCACTACCCATTTTTCATGTCCTTGACAGTTTTAAAGCCTTTCATTCTGTAGAATGATCCTCAGCCTGGTCCATTTGGTGTGTTCTTGTGTTCTCAATACCAGGCTCAGGCCATGCGTCCCTAGCAGGGATACCACAGAAATAATGCTGTTGTCTTCTCTGTTCATCACATCTGGGAGCATACGATGTTAACCCGACCTACCGCTGGTGATGTTAACCTTGATCACTCGGTCATGTGGCTTTCTGGCAGGTTTTTCCACTTTAAAGCCATTGTTTTTTTCCCTTTGTAATTGATTAGTGTTTTGTGTGTGTGATGGAGGACTTATTCTGATATTGGGTCAATATCCTGTACTTCATAAATCGCCACCCCCCAGCTAAGCATCCACTAAATGAATCCTGTCTGAATCAACTTCCTCTATGATGTTTGCAAAATGATAATTCTCTGTTTGTATTATTCTTTTTACATCTAAAGGAAACCCTGATGGCATAGTGGTTAAGTGCTACTGCTGCTAACCAAAGGGTTGGCAGTTCGAATCCTCCAGGTACTCCTTGGAAACTCTATGGGGCAGTTCTACTCTGTCCTATAGGGTCTCTATGAGTTGGAATCGACTTGATGGCACTGGGTTTGGTTTTTTTTTTTTTTTTTTGGTTTTTCATCTAATAGTTGGTATTCTGTAAGGAAAAACTTCCCCTTCTACCTCATTTATTTACTTATTCCTCTGTTTATATCACTGTGGACCCATGGATTCCTATTTTATTATGGGTTATAATCTGTTACTACCATTATTTATTCTGGTGCTCAAATTGTCCTCAATGGGGCCAGCAGAAGCCTCTTCAAGCTGCTCCTATGCCTTTTGACATGCCCCATATTCTTTTAGTATTTATTTTCTCTCTGAGATAAAAAGATATTCTACGATCATTTTGTATTTTATTTGCCTCTACCCTGGAATCATCCATTTCTCCCAGGAGCTCTGGTTCTTTATAAAGTGGAACCAAGATCTGCGTGCTTGGCCTGCTCAGTACTACTGGGATGTCATTGCTTCTCGGCTTTCTGAGCAGACAGAGCTAGAATATATACATATATGTACAAATACACATATAAAACCCAAAAAAGCAAACCTGTTGCCATCAAGTTGATTCTAACTCCTAGCAACCCTATAGGACAGAGTAGAACTGCCCCTTATGGTTTCCAAGGAATGGCGGGTGGTTTCGAGATGCCAACCTTTTGGTTAGCAGATGAGCTCTTAACCACTATGCGATCAGGCCTCCAAATACACATATAAAACATCTATAATTATTTCTATCTGTGTACATGTATTGTAAAACCATAAGTTCACATTGTTACCTCTACTTCTAACCTAATATCTCAGGGTTCTTTCTAGTTTTTTCCCTTTCCATGTTTTAAATACCTTCCCTGGCAGTAAGAAACTGGCTCCTATTATTCCCAATTTATTCGCTCATTTGCTCAGTGAACCACACCAGTCACTACCTTCTCCTGTCACTTCCTTTACCTGCCCCTCATTGGCCCATGTCCTCGGCTATTGAACCTACTGGCTCTGCCTCCCCATTGCTCCTCAACCCCCTTACTCCCCTGGTGTGTTCACCTATCTTGATGAAAAAAGGGGAAGAGACAAGACACTGACTTTTAAATTTCATTTAATGATACTATTTTTAGTTTTATATGGTACAAATTTGGCCAAATCCCATTCAATTCCTACTGACTAAATTTTAATATTTTTCAGTTAAAGTTCTGAATATTTTGAGGAAGCATATATGTTTTGTATTATTCATGATTATCATTAATTATCAATAACAATATTTTTGGGCAAGAGATCCAACTGGCATTTTATTTATGAGCCACCTCCTTGGGTGGCGCAAACTGCATTGGCCTACTAACCTGAAGACTTGTGGTTCAAATCCACCCAATGGCATTGTGGAAGAAAGGCCTGGTGATCTGTTTCCATAAAGATTACAGCCAAAAAAAAAAAACCCCATGGGGCAGTTCTACTCTGTAACACATGGGAACACCAGGAATTAGAATCAACTTGAAGGGAACAGGTTTGGTTTTTTGTTTACTTGATCGATGATGAAGAACTGAGGGACCATTAAAAATACATACAATCAAAATATTGGAAGCAGGTGTTGAAGGAAAAGGAAAAACAAGGGTAGGAACATAAGGTGAAGCCAAAAAATGAGACAAACAAAAATGTATTTCATAGACTTCTTTATAATGAGTGAGAAATGTTCCTCTGTATTTTCTAACCCATTCTACCTTGATTTGGATCTTGACTCCACTACTTACTAGAGCTGGTCCTGGAATGACACTTAACCTCCCTGTGCCTCAGTTTTCTAATTTGTGAAACAGGGAAGAAAAAAAAATATTCTTACCACATGGTACTGTTGTGAAAATTAATCCACACCTGAACTTTTAGTACATGTTGTTCTTAGGTGTCCTCAAGTCAGTTCTATGTAAAACATAACAAAACATTGCCTGGTCCTGAGCCATCCTCACAATTGCTATTATGCTTGAGCCCATTGTTGCAGCCATTGTCAATCCATTTCATTGAGGGTCTTCTTCTTTTTCACTCACCCTCTGCTTTATAACTATGATGTCCTTCTTTAGCGACTGGTCCCTCTTGATAACATGTCCAAAGTATGTGAGATGAAATCTTGGCATCCTTGCTTCTAAGGAGCATTCTGGCTGTACTTCTTCAAAAACAGATGGGTTTGTTTTTCTGGTAGTCCATGGTATATTCAATATTCTTCACCAACACCATAATTCAAAGGCATCAATTCTTTTTGGTCTTCTTCATTGTCCAGCTTTCACATGCATATGAAGCAACGAAAACACCATGGCTTGGGTCAGGTACACCTTAGTCCTTAATAAAGCCTACATTATTATTAGCTGTGGTATAATTACTTTCTCCAGTTTATACAAGGATAAAACAATCCAGAGGCTTGGAAATTTAACATATTCCTCAGATTTCCACAGATACCATTTCCTTTATCAGATTTTAGCACATACCTGGTCACGGTAATTTCTATGTTCAGGGTTTAAAGTATATCTGTAACCTGACCCTATGAACGCCAGCAGATTTCCATTAGTCCTTAAGCTAGCCCAAGCCATATTGGCCCACTCTGCATGTGCAGAAGGGCCAGCTGTGACCACTATTTGACCTCAATAGAGAATGCAGCAACAGGAAAATCATCACCCAGACCCTATTCCTAAGTGAGAGTCCAACAAGAACTACATCACCTCCTGTTACCTGGCTGAATTCTAGAATTTTCCCTCCCCAGTACGCCTTTGCAGCTGCCATCTTGCTGCCCAAATGATATGTAAGACTGGCTTCCCCATAGCTTGGGGAGTTGGATCTGAGGAACTTCCTCCCGGCTCCTTGCTCTGAACATTGCATTGCAATAAAGTTGCTTTCTCTTTCTCAAAGACCAGTGTCCAGATAATTGGCAAGACTGACCCCGATGGACAAGGACCCACTTTCCAGGGCTCAGTAACATAGCTATTATGTGTAATTGGTTAAAGAGCCATATCATTTAGTTATCAAGTAAGCAGTAGGTAAAGAAAAAATATCCTTAAGAAAATTAGGGATCTGGACTTTTTTTAAACCCAAGTTAGCAGACATAACAGAAAACCTCTTTCCTCAGAAGAAGGCTATGGATTTGCACAAATGTCTGCACAAGGACCTCAAGGAGACCCCAGAGTCTCACTTATTAATGGATGATTCCACAAGAGAGAGCCTAAGGGGTTATTGCATTAATTGGCTACCTCATCCATGGAAGAAACAATGGCTCAGAGTTTATTTGAGGACAAGAGCATCTGAATAAAGATCAGCTTAATTTTTCTCCAAAATGTTTCCTAATCAGCTGAATGAAGTGACCTATTGAGTAAAACCGAAAAACCCATTGCCATCAAGTTGATTCCAACTCATAGCAAGCTAATAGGACAGAGTAGAACCACCCCATAGGGTTTCCAAGGAGCAGCTGGTGGATTTGAACTGCCAAAATTTGGTTAGCATCAAATGCTTAACCGCTGAGCCACCAGGGCTCCGAGTTATTAATATCATTCTTCCATGTGCTGGATAATATCTATCAAAATTCTATTTTAACCTTTTCATCTTGACAGTGACTAACCACAAAATCTGGTCATATCTTAAAACTGCTCCTACTTCATCATAGCACAGACAATAGTTTGTTTTTCTATTTTTTATGTAATTCAAACTTAAGGCTTTTACCTTTCATTTTTAAAGAATATTCATTTCTGTTATTTTGTTTTGTGCCTACTTAAAACTCTCTATAGATTTACCAACATTAGTGCCAGTCAGAATCATTTTTTGAGACATGATTTTATATTGTGCTGGTTAAGTCAAATTTTATCCTGTGATCTTGTGTCCTTTTACTATTTTTAAATCTCTGACATGATTTTAGATACTGATGAAATATAGCCCTGCTGAGAGCAGCATCTATGTTCCTGAATTATGAATTAGTCCTTTCCTGATTTGCAGCTTGGGCACACTGGTGACATTAATTATCACATATTTTTAGATTTTGAAGATGACTGTGGTATAGCTTCCTGCCCCCTCAAACATAACAACCATCAATTTAGACAACATACAGACATGATTATTCCCCTGACGAACAAAAAATGATGATAAATTTCCCTTATGGCTGAGCACCTTCAGTAGTACTGCAAGCAAAGACCCAGGCCTACTAAATTTAGGTATCTTTCTTTTGTAGGGACTGATCCTCTCCCCACTCTGCCTTTCCCACAGAGAAGACATTTTTTGACCTCAGTGTTAGGGTACTGTATGGAAAAGAGAGGACCAAGGGTTAGCTTTGTTTGTGTAAAATGGGTGGTGTAAAGGGTTAATGTGCTTGACTGCTAAGTGAAAGTTTGGCAGTTGGAGTCCCCCCAGGGGTGCCTTGGAATAAAGCGCTGGCAATCTACTTCCAAAAAATCAGCCATTGAAAACCCTATGGAGCACAGTTCTACTCTGTTGCATGTGGTGTCGCCATGAGTCAAAATTGCCTCGACCATAACTTTTCTTTTACTACATTCATCACTGAGATATTAATTTATATTTTAAAACTTTGACAGCATTTTCATTTTAGATAGCTATAATTTACTTTGCAGGATGTGTTCTTTGGCATATCTATGAACTTTGGTCTCTTCTAAGCATTCTGGGTGTACGTACTGTCAATTTGCTGTAATTTTCCCCGTCTACTGATTTGGTGCCCGGGTTTAATTTCTCTTTGCCATCTTGCTGCTGCTGCCACCCCCACATCAGAACAGAGAAAGGCTGTAGTGCCAATAGAGTTGGGCAATTCACTAAGGCACTGGAGGTGGCAGCAGCAGCAGCAGCAGCAGCGGGAAATGGGGGTTGGAGTTTGCCAGGGGCAGAAAGTCAGCAGACTGGAAAACATCACTACGGGCTTTCACTCAGTGTATCTACCTTATGAGTCACATCAGAGCTAGACTCCAGGACACTTGTGTGTAATTACTTTTTCTGTAGGGGAAAAAACAAAACAAAACATAGTATCAGTCATAACAACCAATACTCCTACAATTCTTCTCTGCTTGCAAAGTATTTTGCAAACATAATCTTGTTTGACTCTAACAATACCCTTATGAAGTGGACATGAATGCATTACTATTATTAACTGCCCCTCTGCAAATGAGATGACTGTGGTTCAGGTGATTTACTAAAATTTACAAAGCTTAGAATCATCATCCTCATATCATCATAGCAGCTAACATTTGTCTCACACCTACTATGTGCTAGGCACTGTATTAAGTTCTTTGTATGGATAGTTCATTAATTTATAGCAAATTGCGGAGTTTTTTTTTTTTTTAAACAGCCAAAGTCCTGTGTCATTTCCACTATACCCAAGTGCCTTCCTCAACAATAAATACTAGAAATGCAAAAGCAACTACTCAGTCTACTTGATGTGAGAAAGCCCAATATAACATTTCACATTCCCTAAAGGTGGCAGTTTTCCCTGACTACTTCATTGTTGCTGTTGCTGTTAGCTGCCATCAAGTCAGCCCTCTACTCATGGCAAGTCTACACACAACAGAACAAATCATTGCCCGGTCCTGCGCCATCCCCATGATCAGTTGCGGGTTACATTATGAGCCACAGGGCTTTCATTGACTGAGTTTCAGAAGTAGCTTGCCAGGTCTTTCTTCTTTTTCATCTTAGTCTCAAAAGCTCCACTGAAACCTGTTCAGCACCATAGAAACAAGCAAGTCTCTGCTGACAGACTGGGGGCGTCTGCACCTGAGGTGCGTTGACTGGGAAAGAAACCGGGAAGCGGGGTAAGTGGAGAATCCTACCACTGAACTATCAATACCTCACCTTAGTTATGCCTACTTAAAAGAGGCTTTTGAGAAAAAAGAATTCATTTAAATTATTATGTCCAAATTCAGTTTTCAATTAAGTTGATGAATATTATGATTTCACAGAGTTGGTGAAAAACAATGTCGTAAACATGGGCCCCCTTTTAAGGGTGACTCTGGCACTGGGTTCTGGCCTTTAGCATAAGACAGTAATTCAGGTACTCAGCATGAAAATGTTATGAAAAGTTGCCCATAGAAAAATTTGATAGTTGATTGCATTAAGCCTTATTCTCTTTGCTTAAAGTAAGCTAAATGGGTAGTCAAATATTATTGAAACTGCTCAGATAATTCCCCCATCAAGAGATAAATTTTTACTCTTTTTTTGTATCTTGGTATGTTAAAACATTTGTATTAAAAAATTTATTTGTATTATGTAAAAATAAAGTATATTTGACTAAATACAAGCTTTAAACATTTAATTTAAATCTGAGGATATTTTGTTCATTTACTTCAGATTTGGCACAGTGGGTCAGTGGCCAAACCCAACCCAATACAACCCACTGCTGCAGAGTCAATTCTGATTCGGAGCGACCCTATAGGACAGAGTAAAACCACCCCATAGGGTTTCCAAAGCTGTAAATCTGTACGGACACAGACTGTCATATCTTTCTCCTGCAGGGCGTCTGGTGGGTTTGAACTGCTGACCTTTTAGTTAGCAGCTGAGGGCTTTAACCACTGTGCAACCAGAGCTCCTTTAAAAAGTGTAATAAACAATTATCACTCAGGGTTTGCAATACGTTTCAGTGAGAATCTCCCTGATGTGATTACAGTCTGACCATTTAAATTAAATCAATTTTACAGCAGTTAAGGCACTACTACTTTTTCAACGCTTTTATTTTACAATGAGGAAACTGAGGCCAAGGGAAATTAAATGACTTCTGGGGTTGTACCTGAATCTGTTTCTTCAGATAATAACCTTTAGCAGAAAGGAGAAAGAAACTGACATTTATTGTTGTTGTTGTTAGGTGCTGTTGAGTTGGTTCTGACCCATAGGGACCCTGTGTACAACAGAATGAAACACTGCCTGGTCCTGTGCCATTCTCACAAACGTTGTTATGCTTGAGCCCATTGTTGCAGCCACTGTGTCAGGCCATCTCATCAAGGGTCTCCCTCTTTTTCATTGAACCTCTACCTTACCAAGCATGATGTCCTCCAGGGACTGAACCCTCCTGATAACATGTCCAAAGCATGTGGAGACACAGTCTCGCCACCTTGGCTTCTAAGGAGGATTCTGGTTGTACTTCTTCCAAGACAGATTTGTTTGTTCTTTTGACAGTCCATGGTCTATTCAATATTCTTCACCAACACCCACAATTCAAAGGCGTCATTTCTTCTTCGGTCTTCCTTATTCATTGTCCAGCTTTCACATGCATGTGAGGCAATTGAAAACACCATGGCTCAGGTCAGGTGCACCTTAGTCTTCAAGGTGACAACTTTGCTTTTCAACACTTTAAAGAGGTCTTTTGCAGCAGACTTGCCCAATGCAATGCGTCTTTTGCTTTCTGGACTGCTGCTTCCATGGGTGTTGACCTTGGATCCAAGTAAAATGAAATCCTTGGCAACTTCAATCTTTCCTCTGTTTATCATGATGTTGCTTATTGGTCCAGTTGTGAAGATTTTTGCTTTCTTCAAGCTGAGGTGTAATTCGTACTGAAGGCTGTGATCTTTGATTTTCATCAGTAAGTGCTTCAAGTCCTCTTCACTTTCAACAAGCAAAGTTGTGTCATCTGTATAACGCAGGTTGTTAATGAGTCTTCCTCCAATCCTGATGCCCCGTTCTTCTTTCCTTAGTCCAGCTTCTTGGATATTTGCTCAGCATACAGATTGAATAGGTATGGTGAAAGTATACAACCTCGCTGCACACCTTTCCTGACTTTAAATCACACAGTATCCCTTTTTATCCACGTTTATTAGGTAACGATTCTGTGGCAGACACTGTGCAAGGGGGTTTGTATACATGATCTCATTAATTTCCTGAGGATCCTATGTAGATATTATTCTCATTTTACATTTGAGGAATTGGCAGCTCATTCCAATTCATAACATTAACAAGTGATAGAGCCTGTGGTTCCAGAGGAATGAGCTTTCTATCACACAAGTTTTTAAAACTTTTTTCTACTACAACCCACTGCAAAAAATAATTGCTACATTGTAATCTAAATACACACAACCATAAGCTAAAACAATTTTTTCACAAATATCTTTACTATTTGTGTTGCCCTCTGATCTATTCTATTCTTTCATTAGAAGTGCACTAAAATTGACTTTATGACCCAAAATTGGGTCATGAGGAGTCCCTGGGTAGCACAAACTGTTAAGCCCTGGACTACTAACTGAAATGTTGGAGGTTCGAACCCAACCCAGAGGTTCCTTGGAAAAAAGCCTGGCAATCTGCTTCCAGAAGCTTATAGCCATGAAAACCGTATGGGGCACATTTCTACTCTGAAACACATGGGATTGCCATGAGTCTGAATCAACTTGACAGCAACTGGCAATGTGTTGCAACCCACAGTTTGAAAAACAGCATGCTATTTTCCGCTTACTCTAATTCTTCCATTAATATTTTAGAAGAATCTTTCTTTTCAATGCCAACGAGCAGTCCACTTTTGACCTTTGCTCAGATCTTATATATCAAAAATTAAAAGAGATGTTGTCATATTTAGTCTTTGATTACTTAAACTAGTAATGGCACATGCAAAGCATTGTAGCACTATTCTTTAGACCTTTAGGTCTCTCTCTCTCATTTTTTTTTTCCTGACCACATCCCTGTGAGGGGGCAGATAGCTGCATTAAAATTGAACCCTGTCATTTTCTGAACTGAGGGGTAGGTTGTTGTTTGAGGATACTCCAAGGCCATGGCTATATGAGGCAAATGTAGTCAAGTTACCTGCTGATTTACATTTGGCTTAAAACCTTCTGTGAGTGGGTGTGTTTGGTGTAGTAGTGGTGGAGTTGGACTATGTATCACTTGCCCTGGAAATATGCCATGGGACATGGTAAGCCAACTAAGGGTTAGCTTGGGTAGCTTGGCATTCCTATCTCATTTCCTGATGGATACTCATGGTGTATCCACTGGGGCCAACTATATCATTCATCACAACTCTTCTTTGGGTGATGGTATGTCAGAGCCTTTGATTTTCAGACCCACCTTGGGATTACTTTTAGAACCCAGGAATGTCATGGGTCTGTCAGTGGTTATACAATCCCTTTTGATAATTGCTGGCATTTATTTAGCCCTTCTGGGTGTCAGGCACTGAGTTAAACACTCCACCCCATTGTCATTGAACCTTATTGGTGAGGATGTTATTATATCATTTCACATTAACAAAAAGGCTAGACTGGCAGTAGGCTTCAGTTTAGTAGGAGCTTAAAAGGGCAGGAGAGGACTGAACTACAAAAAGTGATGAGAAAGGGAGTGATAGAGATGAGGCTTTCTCACACACACAGACACAACACACACACACACACATACACAAATACACTAAAAATAAATTTTTGAGGTGTGCTGGTGTCCAAGTTAAGCCATTCTGCTTTCTTTTTCTGGCCTTGATTGTCTTGGCTCAGTCATCATCTGTTTCAGCCAGCATCATAGCAATATAAATTCTAGAATTTTCTGTGCTTGGTTTTTCTCATTTAGAAAGGAAGACTGAAAGTGGCTCTCACATCTGAGCTTTTATTCTGTTATCACAGGCAGACTCAGCTTTCAAGCTGGAGGATATTTCAGTTCTTGTTTGACAAAGGTTCTTAAATACTAGTGCATACAAGAATCATCTTAAAATGGGCTCCACAGATTTTGATTTAGCAGGTCAGAGGTTTTTCCCTGAAATCTACATTTTTAGCAGGTACTCAAGATGATTCAGATACAAGTTATCAGGAGCCACATTGTGAAAAATGCTAATTGAAGGTATCGTAAGTTGTATGCAACAACAGCGGTCCCTAGGTGGTACAACTGGTTAACATGCTTGGCTGCTAACTGAAAGGTTGGAGATTTGAGTCCACCCAGCAACACCTCAGAAGAAAGGCTTGGCAATTCTGAAAAATCAGACACCGATAACTTCATGGAGCACAGTTCTATTCTGACACACATGGGGTTGTCATGAGTTGGAATTGACTCAATGGCAACTGGTACTGGCAAGCAAGAATAATTCATATTTGTTAACTTCTTTAAAATAGTCTTGGAGAGGTTCTCAAATATTTCTATTAAAGACAACGACAATAAAATTTATTAATAAATACATTTCTTTTATCTCTGTGGATAAAGAGAGTTGAATAGTGCTTCAGGGCTAACCAAAAATGTCCGTACGTGTTGCTGTCAAGTCAATTCTGACTCAGAGCAACCCGATCTAAATCAAGATAGAGGACCTCTGCACAAATATGAAACCAACATACAGGCTGGAGTGCCTTCTCTGCTCATGAGACTATTAGAGCTCTCCCATATCTGAGTGCTCCTCCATATTTCCCAGCTTCCCCTAGAGTTGAGTTGGTCCTGTGACTGGGATCTGGTCAATGGAACATGGATGAAAGCAAAAGACCACTTCCAAACCTGATCCTTAAAACATCCAGCATAGTCTTTCATGTTCTTTTTCTTTCCTTCCTCCTTCTTCCATCTAGGTGATGCCAGAATGAACTTGAAGCCGCAATATGGCAGAACAACAACATGGAAAAAAACATAGGTACCTGAGCCACTGCTTGGAGCTGAGCTACCTAATCTGCATTTAATTGTGACATGAGCAGTAATAGCCTTCTATTGTGCTGGGGCTCAAGCCTGGACTCTGTTACCTACTCGTTGTGCTACCTTAGAACTCAGTCACCATATCCATATCATGGAGATAAAGATGGTATTATTTTAAGGACTACATGAGACAATGGACATAGATTATTGTATATACAGCATGTGCTCATTAAGTGTTAGCTGTTATTATTATGGTGGAGTTCTAGTGGCATAGTGGTTAAGAGCTCGGCTGCTAATTAGAAGGTTCGCAGTTCAAATCCACCAGCTGATCCTTGGAAACCCTATGAGGCAGTTCTATTGTGTCCTATAGGGTTACTATGAGTCAAAATCAACTTGACAGCAACGTTGTTTTCTTTTTTTTAATGAAGTGATATTACAGACAAGGAACTGAATCTTGGAAAGATTAGGTTACATCATGCCACTGTAGACTTTATGGAAATGGAATAGGGATTTGGGAGGAATGGTTACCACTTTTAAAAAAAAACTACTGTAAAAAAAATTAATATTGTAATATTACCTAAATCTGTTTCCCAAATTGCACTGGCATTAATACAATATTGGACAGTTGGATTGAGGGTTTTGCCTTTTAAGATTCCTCCCTGGGTGGTACAAAATGTTAACACTCCACTAATAGCCAAAAGGTTTTAATTTTCTGCAGCTTCAACTTGAACTTGCATATGAGCAATTGATAGTCTCTTCTGCAGTCAGCTCCTGGACTTGTTCTGACTGATGATATTGAGTTTCTCTATCATCTCTTTCCATAGGCCTAGTCGATTTGATTCCTATGTATTCCAATCTGTGAGGTCCACATATATAGTTGCCATTTAGGTTATTGAGAAAAGGTATTTCCGAGAATAAGTTGTTCTTGCAAAATTCTGTCATGTGATTTCTGGTGTCATTCCTATCACCAAGGCCATACTTTCAAATTACTGATTCTTTTTTGTTTGTTTGTTTGTTTTTATTTATAACTTTTGCATTCAAATCACCAGTAATTATAAATATATCTTGAGTGCATGTTTGATCAATTTCAGACAGCTGAAGTTGGTAAAAATATTTTTTCTTTTTCTTTCTTTCTCTCTTTTCTAACAGCTTAAAAAAAAAAAACAGCTTTATTCAGGTTTAACTGATACACAATAAACTGCACATATTTAAAGTGTACAATGTGATGTTTTCCACATGTATATATCCGTGAAACCACCACTACAGTCAAAACAATGAAAAATATCCATCGATGTTTCCTCATGCCCATTTTTAATTCCTTTCTCCCACCCTTCTATCCAGACTCCAGGAAATTAGTAATCTGTTTCTGTCACTTTACATTAGAAGGTGTACTAGGCAGAATTCTTAATTTTTTACTGTGCTTTAGATGAAAGTTTACAGAACAAATTAGTTTCTTATTAAACAATTAATACACATATTGTTTTTGTGAGATTGGTTGACAACCACACTACATGTCAATACTCTCCCCTTCTTGACCATGGGTTCCCCATTACCGGCTTTTCTGCCCTGGCCTGCCTTCTTGTCCTTGCCCCTGGGCTGGTGTGCCCCTTTAGTCCAGCATTTTTTTATGGGCCTGTCTAATCTTTGGTTGAAGAATGAAACTCAGGAGTGACTTCAGTACTGAGTTAAAAGGGTGTCCAGGGGCCATACTCTCAGATTTCTCCAGTCTCTGTCAGACCAGTAAGCCTGCTCTTTTTTTGTAAGTTAGAATTTTGTTCTACATTTATCTCCAGCTCTATCCAGGACCCTCTATTGTGATTCATGTCAGAGCCATCAGTGGTGGTAGCCAGGCACCATTTAATTGTGCTGGACTCAACCTGGTGGAAGCTGTGGTAGTTGTGGTCCATTAGTTCTTTGGACTACTCTTTCCATTGTATCTATGATTTTCTTCATTCTTCCTTGTTTCAGATGGAGTGAGGCCAGTGGAGTATCTTAGCTGGCTGCTCACAAACTTTTAAGACCACAGATGCTACTCACCAAAGTAGGATATAGAGCATTTTCTTTATAAGCTTTGTTATGCCAATTGATCCTTTTTCTTTGTTTCCAACTTTTGCATCCCAATCAATGCATCTTGATTGCATGTTGAATCGATTTCAGTCTCCAGCAGCTGATAAAAATCTTCTATTTCTTCATCTTTGGCCCTAGGTGTTGGTGCGTAAATTTGAATAATAGTGTTATTAATTGGTCTTCCTTGTAGGCGTATGGATATTATCCTATCACTGACAGTGTTGTACTTCAGGATAGATCTTGAAAATATGGCCGTGGCGATAGAAACAATGCCAGAGATAGAATGATGGAATTTTGCAAGACCAATGACTTCTTCATTGCAAATACCTTCTTTCACCAACATAAACGGCGACTGTACACATGGACCTCGCCAGATGGAACACACAGGAATCAAATCGACTACATCTGTGGAAAGAGACGATGGAAAAGCTCAAAATCATCAGTCAGAACAAGGCCAGGGGCCGACTGTGGAACAGGCCATCAATTGCTCATATACAAGTTCAAGCTGAAACTGAAGAAAATCAGAGCAAGTCCACGAGAGCCAAAATATGACCTTGAGTATATCCCACCTGAATTTAGAGACCATCTCAAGAATAGATTTGACACATTGAATACTAGTGGCTGAAGACCAGACCAGTTGTGGAATGACTTCAAGGACATCACCCACGAAGAATGCAAGAGGTCACTGAAAAGACAGGAAAGAAAGAAAAGAACAAGATGGATGTCAGAGGAGACTCTGAAACTTGCTCTTGAGCGTCGAGCAGCTAAAGCAAAAGGAAGAATTGATGAAGTAAAAGAACTGAACAGAAGATTTCGAAGGGCCTCTCAAGAAGACAAAGTAAAGTATTATAATGACACTTGTAAAGAGCTGGAGATGGAAAACCAAAAGGAAAGAACGTGCTTGGCATTTCTCAAGCTGAAAGAAGTGAAGAAAAAATTCAAGCCTCAAGTTGCAATAGTGAAGGATTCCATGGTGAAAATATTAAGCGACACAGGAAGAATCAAAAGAAGATAGAAGGAATACACAGAGTCATTACACCAAAAAGAATTAGTCGATATTCAACCATTTCAAGAGGTGGCATATGATCACGAACCAATGGTACTGAAGGAAGAAGTCCAAGCTGCTCTGAAAGCATTGGCAAAAAACAAGGCTCCAGGAATTGATGGAATATCAGTTGAGATGTTTCAACAAACAGATGCTCACTCATCTATGCCAAGAAATATGGAAGACAGCTTCCTGGCCAATGACTGGAAGAGATCCATATTCATGCCTATTCCCAAGAAGGGTGATCCAACCAAATGTGGAAACTATAGAACAATATCATTAATATCACATGCAAGCAAAATTTTGCTGAAGATCATTCAAAAACGGCTGCAGCAGTATATCAACAGGGAACTGCCAGAAATTCAGGCTGGTTTCAGAAGAGGATGTGGAACCAGGGATAGCATTGCTGATGTCAGATGGATCCTGGATGAAAGCAGAGACTCCCAGAAGGATGTTTACCTGTGTTTTATTGATTATGCAAAGGCATTCGACTGTGTGGATCATAACAAACTATGGATAACATTGTGAAGAATGGGAATTTCAGAACACTTAATCGTGCTCATGAGGAACCTTTACATAGATCAAGAGGCAGTTGTTCGGACAGAACAAGGGGATACTGATTGGTTTAAAGTCAGGAAAGGTGTGCGTCAGGGTTGTATTCTTTCACCATACCTATTCAATCCGTATGCTGAACAGATAATCCGAGAAGCTGGACTATATGAAGAAGAACGGGGCATCAGGATCGGAGGAAGACTCATTAACAACCTGCATTATGCAGATGACACAACCTTGCTTGCTGAAAGTGAAGAGGACTTGAAGCACTTCCTAATGAAGATCAAAGACCATAGCCTTCAGTATGGATTATACCTCAACATAAAGAAAACAAAAATCCTCACAACTGGACCAATGAGCAACATCATGATAAACGGAGAAAAGATTGAAGTTGTCAAGGATTTCATTTTACTTGGATCCACAATCAACAGGCATGGAAGCAGCAGTCAAGAAATCAAAAGACGCATTGCATTGGGCAAATCTGCTGCAAAAGACCTCTTCAAAGTGTTGAAGGGCAAAGATGTCACCCTGAAGACTAAGGTGCACCTGACCCAAGGGCAAAGATGTCACCCTGAAGACTAAGGTGCACCTGACCCAAGCCATGGTATTTTCAATCGCATCATATGCATGTGAAAGCTGGACAATGAATAAGGAAGACCGAAGAAGAGTTGACACCTTTGAATTGTGGTGTTGGCAAAGAATATTGAATATGCCGTGGACTGCAAAAAGAATGAACAAATCTGTCTTAGAAGTGCCGCCAGAATGGTCCTTAGAGGCAAGGATGGCGAGACTGCATCTTACATACTTTGGACATGTTGTCAGGAGGGATGATTCTCTGGAGAAGGACATCATGCTTGGCAGAGTACAGGGTCAGTGGAAAAGAGGAAGACCCTCAACGAGGTGGATTGACACAGTGGTTTCAACAATGAGCTCAAGAATAACAACGATTGTAAGGATGGTGCAGGACTGGGCAGTGTTTCATTCTGTTGTGCATAGGGTCGCTATGAGTGGAAACCGACTCGATGGCACCTAACAACAGCAACATATATTCAAGTTCATTGCTTACAACTTCTGCTTCTATATAACTACAGGATACAATTCTGCTAAGCTTTCTGCCACTACATAACAAAGATCCTTACTCCTCCAGATTACAATAATGTATTTCTCAGTTCATTCTTAGGCCTCACCAGCGATGTCTTTAACATCAGTAGTTATACTAACAGTCTAGTCAAGGCAATCTAGGTTTTCTCTGTTATGCTTCTAATGTTCTCCTAGCCTCTACCCACTACTCAGTTTCAAAACCACTGCCACACTTTATGCTCATGAGGAGCCTGTACATAGATCAAGAGGCAGTTGTTTGGACAGAACAAGGGGATACCATGTGGTTTAAAGTCAGGAAAAGTGTGCATCAGGGCTGTATCATTTCACCATGCCTATACAATCTGTATGCTGAGCAAATAATCCCAGAAGCTGGACTGTATAATGAAGAATGGGGCATCAGGATTGGTGGAAGACTCATTAACAACCTGTGTTATGCAGATGACACAACTTTCCTTGCCGAAAGTGAAGAGAACTTGAAGCACTTACTGATGAAGATCAAAGACCACAACCTTCAGTATGAATTGAACCTCAACAAAAAGAAAACAAAAATCTTCACAACTGAACCAATAAGCAACATCATGAGAAACAGAGAAAAGATTGAAGTTGTCAAGGATTTCATTTTACTTGGATCCACAGGCAGCACCCATGGAAGCAGCAGTCGAGAAATCAAAAGACACATTACATTGCACAAATCTCTTGCAAAAGACCTCTTTAAAGTGTTGAAAAGCAAAGGTGTCACCTTGAAAACTAAGGTGCACCTGACCCAAGCCATGGTATTTTCAATTGCATCACATGTGTGCAAAAGCTGGACCATGAATAAGGAAGACTGAAGAAGAATTGATACCTTTGAATTATGGTGTTGGCGAAGAAAACTGAAAATACCATGGACTGCCAAAAGAACAAACAAACCTGTCTTGGAAGAAGTACAGTCAGAATGCTCCTTAGAGGCAAGGATGGCGAGACCACTTTGGACATGTTGTCAGGAGAGAACAGGCCCTGGAGAAGGACATCATGCTTGGTAAAGTAAAGCATGAACAAAAAAAAGGAAGACCCTCAATGAGATGGATTGACATAGTGGCTGCAACGATGGACTCAAGCATTACAATTGTGGACATGACAGAGGACCAGGCATTGTTTCATTCTGTTGTACATAGGGTCACCATGAGTCAGAACCAACTCAACGGCACCTAACAACCATGACAACCCACAGTTTAGATATTTCTTGTGGTAGCATCATACTTCCATGTACAAAAATCTGTATTAGTTTTCTTTTGCTGTCTAACAAGTTGCCAGGTATACCTCTCCTTTTAGAGGGCTCATCTGACTAGGATAGACTCACCTGGAAAATTTCTTTAAGGCTAATTGATTGGTAATTTTAATCACTTCTGCAAAATTCTTTATGCTACATGTTGTTGTGTGCTGTCCAGTCAATTCTGACTCATAGCAAACCATTGACTTCTCAATTAGCTGCTGAGTACTTAACCATTGTGCTCCATTAAGCTATATAATGGGATATAATCAGGGGCAGATTAACCAGTAAGCGAGGTACTCTGATGTGGTGTAAAAGAGGTGAAATTAGGCCCTACAGATTAGTAAGTAAGCACAAGTAAGGCTGTGCATACTTTGCTTATTGGGTAATTCATTCCTGGATATAATCACAAGAATGATATCTCAACATATTTATAGTTTCCCCACACAATCAATGGAGAGAGAATTATACAATAGTGAGGGTCACTGGAAGTCATTTTAAAATTCTGCCTAGCACAGGAAAGCAATACCATTTACAATAGCCCCTAAAACAAAACAACAACAACAAAAAAAACTTAGGAATGAATCTAACCAGGAACGTAAAAGTCCCATACAAAGAAAACTACAAAACACCACAGCAAGAAATCAAAAGAGACCCACATAAATGGAAAAATATACCGTGCTCATGGATAGGTAGACTCAATCTTGTCAAAATGTCAATTCTACCCAAAGCAATCTACAAAGATAATGCAAATCCAATCTAAATACCAATAGCATTCTTTAATAAAATGGAAAAACTAATAATTAACTTTATGTGGAAATGAGAGGCCCCAGATACGTACAGCACTATTGGAGAAGAATAAAATAGAAGGACTCACATTACCTGACCTCACCACTTACTATACAGTCAAAACAGCCTGGTACTGGTACAATGACAGACACATTGACCAATGAACAGAATCTAGAACCCAGATGTAAATCCATCCATCTATGGTCACCTGATCTTCTACAAAGGACCAAAGTATGTTAAATGGGGAAAAGATAGTCTTTTTAACAAATGGTGCTGGAAAAAAATGGATATCCACCTCTAAAAAAATGAAACAGGACCCATCCCTCACGCCATACATAAAAACTAATTCGAAATGAATCAAAGACCTAATACAAAACCAAAAGCTATACAGATCTTAGAAGAAAAAATGGGGTCAATGCTAGAGACCCTAATACACAGGATAAACAGGATACAAACCGTAGCTAACGATGTACAAACACCAGAAGATAAACTAGATAACTGGGATCTTCTAAAAATTAAACACTTATTCTCATCAAAAACTTCACCAGAAGAGTAAAAAGAGAACCTACAGACTGGGAAAAAATGTTTGGCTATGACAAATCTGACAAAGATCTAATCTCTAAAATCTACAGGAAAATCCATCACCTCTACAACAAAAAGACAAATAATCCATTTAAAAAATGGGCAAAGGAAATGAACAGACACTTCATCAAGACATTCAAGTGGCTAACAGACAGATAGATGACAAAATGCTCAAGATCACTAGCCATTAGAGAAAATGCAAATCAAAACCACAATGAGATACCATCTCACCCCGACATTACTGCCGCGAATCATAAAAGCAGAAAATAATAAATGTCGGAGAGGCTGGGGGGAGATTGGAACTCTTATGCACTGCTGGTGGGAATGCAAAATGGTACAACCATTTTGGAAAAAAATATAGTGCTCCCTTAGAAAGCTAGAAATAGAAATGCCATATGACCCAGCAATCCCACTCCTAGGAATATGTCCTACAGAAATAAGAGCTGTCACATGAATAGACATATGCACGCCCATGTTCACAATAGCAAAACAATAGAAACAAAAAGATGCCCATCAACAGATGAATGGATAAACAAACTATGGTACATACACACAATGGAGTACTATGAAATGGTTAAGAACAACGATGAATCTGTGAAACATCTCACGACATGGATGAATCTGGAGGGCATTATGCTGAGTAAAATAAGTCAATCACAAAAGGACAAATATTGTATGAGACTACTACTATAAGAACTCATGAAAAGGTTTACGCAGAATGAAACAATCTTTGATGCTTACAAGGGAGGGGAGTGGTGGGGTTGGAAAACACCAACTAGACAATAATCAAAACCAACTCAGTGCCGTCGAGTCAATTCTGACTCACAGCGACCCTATAGGACAGAGTAGAACTGCCCCATAGAGTTTCCAAGCAGCGCCTGGCGGATTCAAACTGCCGACCATTTGATTAGCAGCTGTAGCACTTAACAGCTTTGCCACCAGGGTTTCCAAACTAAACAATAGATAAGTGGTGACTTTGGTAAAGGGTAAGACAGTACACAATACTGGGAAAGCCAGCACAATTTGTCCAAGGCAAGGTCATGTAATCTCCAAAGACACATCCAAACTCCTTGAGGGACCAAATTACTGGACTGAGCGCTGTGGGGACCATGGTCTAGGTGAACATCTAGCTCAATTGGCATAACATAGTTTATAAAGAAAATGTTCTACATCCTACTTTGGTGAGTAGGATCTGTGGTCTTAAAAGCTTGTAAGCAGTCAGCTAAGATACTCCACTGGCCCCACCCCATCTGGAACACGGGAGAATGAAGAAAAAGATACAACAGAAAGGATAGTCCAAAGAACTAATGGACCACAAATACCACAGCCTCCACCAGATTGAGTCTAGCACAATTAGAGGGTGCCCGGCTACAACCAAAGACTCCTCTGATAGGGATCACAATAGAGGGTCCTAGAAAGAGTTGGAGAAAAATGTAGAACAAAATTCTAACTCACAAAGAAAGGCCAGCCTTACTAGTCTGACAGAGGCTAGAGACATCTGAGTATGGTCCCTGGACACCCTTTCAGCTCAGTAATGAAATCACTTCTGAGCTTCACCCTTCAGCCAAAGATTAGACAGGCCTGTAAAACAAAATGAGACTAAAGGGGCACACCAGCCTAGGGGGCAAGAACAAGAAGGCAGAAGGGGACAGGAAAGCTGGTAATAGGGAACCCAAGGTTGAGAAGGGAGAGTGTTGACATGTCATGAGGTTGGTAACCAATGTCACAAAACAATATGTGTACTAATTGTTTAATAAGAAGCTAGTTTGTTCTACAAATCTTCATCTAAAGTACAAAAAAAAAAAAAAACTAAATTGAGATACCATCTGTCTTAGTCATCTAGTGCTGGTATAACAGAAATTCCACAAGTGGATGGTTTTAACATAGAAATTAATTTTCTTACAGTCTACTAGTCCAGAAGTTCAAATTCAGGGCATTAGCTCCAAAGGAAGGCTTTCTGTCTCTGTCAGCTCTGGAGGGAGGTCCTTGCCATCCATCTTCTCTTGGTCTGAGAGTATCTCAGCACAGGAACCTCAGGTCCAAAGGACATGCTCTGTTTCTGGTGCTGCTTTTTTGGTGATATGAGGTCCCCAACTCTGTGCTTGTTTCCATTTCCTTTTATCTCTTGAGAGATAAAAGGTAGTGCAGGCCATATCCCAGGGAAACTCCCTTTACATTAGCTCAGGGAGGTGACCTGAGTAAGGGTGGTGTTACAATCTCACCCTAATCCTCTTAACATAAAATTACAATCACAAGATGGAAGACAACCACAGAATACTGGGAATCATGGCCTAACCAAGTTAATGCACACATTACTGGGGGAACATAATTCAATCCATGACACCATCTCACCTCAACATAAAAAAGAAAATAACAAATATTGGAGAGGCTGCAGGGAGATTGGAACTCTTATGCACTGCTGGTGGGAATGCAAAATGGTACAACCATTTTGGAAAATGATATGATGCTTCCCTAGAAAGTTAGAAATAGAAATACCATATGATCCAGCAGTCCCACTCCTAGGAACATATCCTAAAGAAATAAGAGCAGTCACAGGAATAGACATATGCACACCCATGTTCATTGCAGCATTATTTACAAAAGCAAAATGACGGAAACAACCTAAGTGCCCACCAGCAGATGAATGGATAAACAAACTATGGTACATACACACAATGGAACACTACACAAGGATAAAGAACAATGATGAATCTACAAAACATCTCACAATATGGAAGAATCTGGAGGGCATTATGCTGAGTGAAATATGTCAATCACAAAGGACAAATACTGTATGAGACCACTATTATAAAAACTCATGAAAAGATTCACACACAGAAAGAAACAATCTTTGATGTATGAAGGGAGGGAGAGTTGGGGAGGCAGAAATGCTAATGTGTTTTGTTTACCCTGGCGGTGTAGCGGTCAAGTGGTTAAGTGCAACAGCTGCAACCAAAAGGTCTTGGTAACTTCGGTGAAGGGAAAGACAGTACACAATACTGGAGAAGTCAGCACAACTTGACCAAGGCAAGGTCATGGAATCTCCATACCCACTGCTGTCGATAGACACATCCAAACTCCCAGTGAAACTGAATTACTGGGCTGAGGGCTGTGGTCTTGAACATCTAGCTCAATTGGCATTGTAAGATTGTTGTTGTTAGATGCCGTTGAGTCGGTTGCGATTCATAGCGGCCCTATGCACAACAGAATGAAACACTGCCCAGTCCTGCGCCATCCTTACAATTGTTGCTATGCTTGAGCTCATTGTTGCAGCCACTGTGTCAGTCCACCTCGTTGAGGGTCTTCCTCTTTTCCACTGACCCTGTACTCTGCCAAACATGATGTCCTTCTCCAGGGAATCATCCCTCCTGACAACATGTCCAAAGTATGTAAGATGCAGTCTCGCCATCCTTGCCTCTAAGGACCATTCTGGCGGCACTTCTAAGACAGATTTGTTCATTCTTTTTGCAGTCCACGGTATATTCAATATTCTTTGCCAACACCACAATTCAAAGGTGTCAACTCTTCTTCGGTCTTCCTTATTCATTGTCCAGCTTTCACATGCATATGATGCGATTGAAAATACCATGGCTTGGGTCAGGTGCACCTTAGTCTTCAGGGTGACATCTTTGCCCTTGGGTCAGGTGCACCTTAGTCTTCAGGGTGACATCTTTGCCCTTCAACACTTTGAAGAGGTCTTTTGCAGCAGATTTGCCCAATGCAATGCGTCTTTTGATTTCTTGACTGCTGCTTCCATGCCTGTTGATTGTGGATCCAAGTAAAATGAAATCCTTGACAACTTCAATCTTTTCTCCGTTTATCATGATGTTGCTCATTGGTCCAGTTGTGAGGATTTTTGTTTTCTTTATGTTGAGGTATAATCCATACTGAAGGCTATGGTCTTTGATCTTCATTAGGAAGTGCTTCAAGTCCTCTTCACTTTCAGCAAGCAAGGTTGTGTCATCTGCATAATGCAGGTTGTTAATGAGTCTTCCTCCGATCCTGATGCCCCGTTCTTCTTCATATAGTCCAGCTTCTCGGATTATCTGTTCAGCATACGGATTGAATAGGTATGGTGAAAGAATACAACCCTGACGCACACCTTTCCTGACTTTAAACCAATCAGTATCCCCTTGTTCTGTCCGAACAACTGCCTCTTGATCTATGTAAAGGTTCCTCATGAGCACGATTAAGTGTTCTGAAATTCCCATTCTTCACAATGTTATCCATAGTTTGTTATGATCCACACAGTCGAATGCCTTTGCATAATCAATAAAACACAGGTAAACATCCTTCTGGGAGTCTCTGCTTTCATCCAGGATCCATCTGACATCAGCAATGCTATCCCTGGTTCCACATCCTCTTCTGAAACCAGCCTGAATTTCTGGCAGTTCCCTGTTGATATACTGCTGCAGCCGTTTTTGAATGATCTTCAGCAAAATTTTGCTTGCATGTGATATTAATGATATTGTTCTATAGTTTCCACATTTGGTTGGATCACCCTTCTTGGGAATAGGCATGAATATGGATCTCTTCCAGTCATTGGCCAGGAAGCTGTCTTCCATATTTCTTGGCATAGATGAGTGAGCATCTGTTTGTTGAAACATCTCAACTGATATTCCATCAATTCCTGGAGCCTTATTTTTTGCCAATGCTTTCAGAGCAGCTTGGACTTCTTCCTTCAGTACCATTGGTTCATGATCATATGCCACCTCTTGAAATGGTTGAATATCGACTAATTCTTTTTGGTGTAATGACTATATAAAAAAATATATAGCTAAGGAAATTCGCAAATGAAGTGTTGAATATGCTGCCTAGTTTGTTCTTGGTGTTTACAGTAAAATGAAAGAGAGAGATAGTAAACTGCATGGAAAGTTGTTATATAAAAAGGAACTAGGATCTGATGATGTTGAAAACTCTGCCTTTCCACACGGCAGAAGGTGTTAACATCGAGACTATTATTGGTGAGGTTTGCATAACATGATTAATGTACCCAGTCATTGATATCACTAAATTGTACACGTGAAAAGCATTAGATTGGCCAATGTTGTGTTATAAGCATTTTTACAAAATTAAAAACCTAGGAAAAAAGAGGTACTAAAATGAAGAGATTTCTTGTCAGGAAAGCATGCTCTGGAGAAAAGGTCATGGATGTGACTCTACAACCTTTTGCTGCAACCTGGGAAAGATAAAAAGGTCAGGGTATTATTCATTTACAAGAGTTTAAGGGTGTGCCTTACCGATCTTTTCAATCAAACCAGAGGATTTCTAGGTAGTTTAAGGGTGTTGCCCTTTAGCCATCTTGGCAAAAGCTAAAGGTAGAGAAGAGCTTATCCGTAGTGATCTGTGGATATGACTTCTGTCTAATGTAGTGAAGCCCTGTGAAATCCATGGACGTCCACAAGGTTCTTGAACACTTTGTGTCAACAGAAACACTGTCAGCTGGGACTAAAAGGGAGAGAATATGAAAAGAAAAAATACTGTTAAACCCCCCAAATTTATTGGTAAGAAGCAGACTGATAAGCAGACTCAGTATGCAATTTAGTTTCCAAATATTTGGGATTCTCTGTGGGTTTCTCTATCATTGATTAATAATTTAAATCTACTGTGGTCAGTAAAAATATCTTGCCTGACCTGAATCCTTTTAAATTTATTTAGACTTGTTTTAGGGCCTAGATTATGGTATATCCTGGTAAATGTTCCATGTGCACTTGAAAAGAATGTTTATTCTTTTATTGGGTGAAGTATTCTTTAATTGTCAATTAAGTCAAGTTCTGTATCCGTAATGTTTTTCTATTCTGTCAACTACTGACTATAATTTCTGTTAATTCAAATTAAAGGAGAAGGAAGGTAGGTTCAGCTCTCTTAGTCTCCACTGGTGTGTGTGTGTATGTGTGTGTGTGTGTCATGAGAGGGTTCCGTGGAGGGGGGCGAGGACTTAAGCCTCCTTTCAATTCAGTTAATATTCCTCTCCAGCCCCTAGAATAAATATGCTGTGAAAATAAAAACAAAGTGCTTGCTATGAAGACACATCTTAAAGGCAATTCCCTTCTAAATTCCCCTAGTCCGTTGCAACCTTATTGGTTTCCCCATGGTAGTCCTGTATATAAATTCTGGAGATACCATTGTTGTGTAGTGGTATGACATAGAGAGACATAGATTGTCAAGTTGCTGAACTCATATACTGGAGAAACGGTTTTGGGATTTTCCACATTATAGCATACACCCAGGATTCAAGAGAATGGTGTGTTCAGGTACCAAAACTTTTTGCTAGTGTTGTGATCTGGCTTTCCGTTTCCTATTATTTCACTCCAGAGCTGACACAGATAACTGAGAGCTAAATGTATTGTCTGTACACATGTTTGCATATCTACCCAAAAATAACTAGATACCCTTAAAAATAAATTTTGAATATTGTTTTTAAAATTTAGTGTGAATACTAAATTGATAGATTTTTGAACTTCTTTTATATCAGAGAGGCTTCATGGGAGTTACTGTTTATGGATTGTTAAAGATCCCTCAGGCATACTCAAGGCTCTTGCATGTAGACAGTTTCTTGAATTATAGCACAGGGACTTTAATGCCTACCTCAGGAATGATAGGGGTCTTAAATAGGCAGTCGTATTTACTAAAGAAACCTAGAGTTTTCTTAGATTGCCAACCTTAGCAAGACAAGAAATGTCAGGGTGATAGAGTTTAAGTGGCTCCTTTCAGATTAGTTACACTGATTCTCTATATTTAAGATACAAAACAGCCTTCCAGGAGCTATTTAATTAAGTGAAAGTAAATCTAGTCCCTTTGAACCGAATGGTTCAGTGAGCAAATACATAGCAGCGAGTGAAGGAAGTGGGGGAAGTTATTATATGCTTCATAGACATGGAGATATTTTGTAACCCCCTATCAGGGTTCCTAAACAGTGATTGGTTGAGAAAATTATCAAATCAGTTTAAATTTCGGCAGGTACAAAATTGTCATGCAAAAGTCCAGGACAGTGTGCCACTCTCTGTCTTCAAAGAGAAAGATAAGACATCCTGGATTTTCAAAGTTCCTTTGAAGGCTTTTAAGGTAAGATGGAACATACTCTTTACTCAGAACCAACTGATCCCTCTGGAAAGAAATTTGAGTTTTAGGAAGAAGCCAACTTGATTTTAAGAAGTGATTCTATTTTTTCTTTCCTTGTGAGTTGTTAAATGAAGAGTCAAGATTGAATGATAATGGATTATTATGGGAAAAAAAAATTTTTTTTTTTGGAGGGGGTGCTAATTCCATATTTCATCACTGAAGAGTAGAAATCCATCCCCCCCGCCCCGACCCACAGCTAGCATGTTAAAATATCAGTCGGATATAGTCAGAAAACATGCAAGTAAGATGAAGGAAATATTAAAAATTTAAAATATTAATGCATGATTAAAATAGTTTATGCATAATTCAGTAAAGCTCCATTAGTGTTATTTTTGTCCAGAAAACCCATTTTTAAGAAACTCTGAGTCTAATTAAAGCCAATTTTTAGCCTTAGCATGGCAATCTAAGGTATAATGGGATTTAATGAAAAAGAAAAGGAACAATCTCTTTCTCTTTAAAATAGTAATAATAGTAATCTTTGGACACTAATGCTAATGAAAAATTTACATAAATTTAGGAATCTGACTTAACACATGTTACGTTTATTTCAAAGTCTGGCTAATGCACTGAGTTCTAAGCTCCAGGTCACATATCCAGCCCATAGAATGAACTCCAACTTACACTCAATTTCTTGGCCCCTGAAATCTACATAGATAAAAACCAACATTTAGCCTGGGAAATTTTTTTTTTTTTTGCCATTTGACTTCAGGATTTTTAAAGCTAGACTGAAACACTTCTATTCAGGCTGCCTAGAGATTCTGACTTCCTCACACTCCTTTTATGTTTATGATTTCTTGATAGATTTGGGACAAGAAAGACATGTTACAAAAAATTAACAAACTGAGGTGGAAATTTGATAGCTAATTGGTTACTTTGGTTAGATAAAAATTAGATAACTCAGATTTTAAAAAATCTACTTTGGGCTTTCTTACAGGGCTTTAACCTTTACTCTAGTAGAACTGCCCCCTAGGGTTTCCGAGGAGTGGCTGGTGGATCGGAACTGCGGACCTTTTGGTTAGCAGCCAAGCTCTTAACAACTGTGCCACAAGGGCTCCTCAAATTAATTAGGCAATTGCTAAATCGTCTCTCATTTGTGACAATAAATGAAATAAACTGAAAGGGGGGGGTCACACAATTCTGTTTCCAGGATGACAAAATGTCGGCTCTTTTTATTGTAATCTTTCAAGCCATTTACCCGCCTTTGCAAGCAATGAAAACATCCACTGAAATGGTTCTGGGGTGGATCTGAAAGAGCTAATGTGGTCAGCTTACTAGATTGTAGTTTAGAAACGGAATGCATCTAACCCTGGCCTCCATCTCAGGTACCTCCCAGGACACCATGGCTCCTCCAAATAACAGTGTAGACTGGCCTTCCGCAGTCTGTGATATTTAGGCTTGCGACTCCTAAGTACCGTATAACCCCTGCTTACTACATCTATGCTCAGAGCGCTGCATTATACTTGTCCTGAGGTCACCTCAGCCTCATTTTAATCTATAGCATTTATGAACTTTCTGATGAACAGCTGCAAGAGTAAGCACTTTTTTTTTCAGTAGCTCTGAAGTTGTGACCTCTCTCCTGTGAGTAAATGCCAACCATTCTTATGCCAATTGATATTCACTGAAGTTTTATTACATTTCCACTACCAATATTAAATTCAATCAAGGTCATTCTATGACATGTAGCATTATAATCTATAAATCCAGTAGGAGCTCGTGAAATAGGGGAAAAACACTTCTTTCTATAGCAATAGTATCATTGCATCAAGAAATCCAACTCAGGGTAAATACCTAAAAACTAAACCCATTGCTGTCCAGTCGATTGCCACTCATAGTGACAGTAAGTAGGAATTTAAAATTTTGAATTTCAACCCTAACAGGGATTAAGAATCATGTTTTGTAAGTCCTACATAATAACTGCTATCATTAATAAAGATATTGCTAAGTACCCAGAACTGTGATAATAAAACAGTTGCCGACGAGACAACTCCAGCTTATGGCAACCCCATGTGTGTGAGAATAGACCAGTGCTCCACAGGGGCTTCAATGTTGGATTTTTTTGAAGTGGATCAGCAGGTCTTTCTTCGGAGGTGCCTCTGGATAGATTTGGACTTCCAACCTTTTGGTTAGCAGCTGAGCATGTTAACTGTTTACATCACCCAAGGACGCCAGAAATGTGCTAGGCACTGTTTATGCTAAACCAAAAACAAACCCGTTGCTGTCAATTCCGGCTCATAGTGACCTTATAGAACAGAACAGAATTACTCTATAGGGCTTCCAAGGAGTGGCTGGTAGATTCAAACTGCCGACCTTTTGGTTAGCAGCCATAGCTCTTAACAACTGCACCACCAGGCCTCCCTATTTATACTAAAAAAAAAAAAAAAAAACTAATAAATATTTATGCAACAACATTCGTAAAATGTGTTTTTCTCTGCTATGCATTGGAATATAAGACTCTCTCTTTGGCCCCAGGAACTCACAGAAGGGTGGGCAACATATAAGTAACCAAACAAAAAAAACCAAACCCACTGCTGACGAGTTGATTCTGACTCATAGCGACCCTGTAGGACAGAGTAGAACTGCCCCATAGGGTTTCCAAGGACCAGCTGGTGGATTCAAACTGCTGATATTTTGCTTAGCAGCTGAGCTCTTAACCACTGCGCCACCAGGGCTCCAGACAACTTTAAAACAGTGTGATTTGTTGCCAGTGAGGTATGCAGAAGCTGTTGGGTGTACAAAGGAGAGAGACATCAAACACCCTGTCAAAGGGAGTCAGATAATGCTTTCCAGAGAAGATTCTTCTGCTAAGACTCAGAATAATTGTGAAGTGCAGGTGTTATTATCATTCCAGAGAGAGGAAGCAAAGGCTTAAAAAAACTACTTAAATTTCTCAAGATAAGACAGCAAGTATCAATGATAGAATTTGAACCCAGGTCTCTGTGAACCCAAAACTCCCTTATTTTAGTAATTCCTTTCCCTTACAGTTTAATATAGTCCAACTGTATGGATTTTGGTAGTGGTTACAAGTGCATCACCTTTTAAGTTAATCTTAGTAGAACTGTTACCGGAGAATGGCCTCGGTTCTTGTCTTCAGTGTAGCAAAGAATTCAAACACTGAGACAAATAGTGCCAAGAGAGCAGAGGTTTATTAGCAAGCGGAGGGTTAGTAGTAAAAGTACACTTGACTAGGAAGCATCAAGTGGGCTACTCAGGTAGAGAAAGAATCTGAGTGCCCTGATAGTTGTTTTCTTAGGGTTTTATACCCTTCTTGTCTCTTATCTCTCCCTGTTAACATTTAGCAGCCAAGACAGGAACCCCTATAGAGACTTGGCTTAAGGTTTAATTGCCAAGTCAGGGACCTTATCAAGTTAGGGACTTTATCAAGTTAAGGACCCCTGTAAGGATCATTTCCTTGGGTTAAAGATTAACTATGTAGGAATGTCACCACCCCCTGACTCTTCCTCTTCCTGAGTGCGAGCTCTCTCCCTACCCCCTTACAGAATTGGTTAGTACTTGATTAAAGCTATTCAAAAGAGAGAAGTTATTAACGTCAGGAACAGCAGCACAAAGTTATGACTCTGCCCTTTTTACCTACATGGTTGTTTCCCTCTATTGGCCCAGGCAGGAAAAGTCTAGGTAGCTGCACCAGTGCTGAACCTGGTGATCCCCTTGTAGGTCTCCATGACCACTCCAGGTATGTTCTGGAACACCGAAACTCAACAGTGCTCTTCTCATGTTGGATATATACTCCTCGCCAAGGAATAGGGCAAATGCTTACGGACCAAAACAATGTATTACTGTGGTTATCATTTTTTGCTTTATAAGTAATTTTGTGCCATTTTTTTTAAACAGCCATTGATTAATAGTCTTAGAGAAAATGAAGATAATTATATATTTTTGCATTTGGGCAGCAGCATGGGCCGTTCCAGTAAGTATGCCTTCCTCAAAAACCACCTCACTGTTCCATTTCTTTTAACCCTACGTAAATGTTTTTTCCCTTAGACTTTGGAGCTAAGTTGCTGAATTTAAACACTTAGATTTGCATTAAAGACTTTACAAGATATCCTTAGGGTCTCAATAGAACCAAATATGCCCTCCAATTCATAGTCCCATTCTTCCAATTGAAGCTCATGTCTTGTCAGAAGGATTCTTATTTTAAAAATTCATTCAGATTAATTTGTAGCTAATGCTCAAAAGTCATGTAGGCTTTGTCCATCTTTACTTCATGCTTTATGAATTTCATTCTAATATTGATAAAGTATGGTTCAGGAAGTTTCCAAAAAGAATATAAGGAAAAAAAAGGATTTTTTTTTTTTTAAATATATGAGACAAGCAATGTTTTTGTCATAGAGTTATTGTTTATATCTCTTTAAAAAATGGTGTGCTTACTTGGAAAATCTGGACTATACAGGCAAACACAGATAAAATAAAATTAGAAAAATTAAACCATTTGTTATTTTATTAGCCAGGTTCGATGACTAACATTTTCGTCATGGTACCTACGTCAGTTTTTGTATTTACGTAGTTGAGAATTTTCTCACATATCTCAAATGTGCTCCTGAAGGGCACAGAAGTAGCATATTTCTTAACTTTGTTTCTGCACTGGCTCTGGTCACACCTTGTGCTATTATCGCAAGAGGCTCGTTGTACAGGAACACCAAAGGTCTACCTCCTTTTCTTTATAGAACGTGGTTCTCCTTCTACAATCGAGAGAAGTGGTCTAGTTAATATTTCAGTACAATCAGTAAGACCATTGTGAAAAATATCTGTATGCTGGCTTAAACCCTGTAAAAAAGAAAAACACTTCTCTTTTCTACCTAATTAGATTGTATTTTGGCCTTTGTCTTACATCTTTTTCTTTTTGTTTGTTGGCTTCATTTAGGAAAAGAAATGTTTGTGTATGTGTGCACGCATGCACGCACACCCACACGTACTCAGGATAATTTTTCATTTTGCAGTATTTTTGCTTTGACAGGTTCCTCAAACCAAACCCTTGGAGAGACATGCTGTTGACAAATCTTTGAATTTATATGTACTAGCAAAATCCAGTGTGACAATACAGGTATAGAATATTTTCTATATCTAAGCTTTTTTAGGTTTCACTAACTTCCCCCAAATTGTCATTCATCATTAGTTTACTTGAAGATGGAATCCATAATTTATTTTCAATTTTACACTCTTTCAGGATGAGTTAAATGCCAATGACACTGCCAAAGAAAATGGTGTCTCCATGCATGAAAGTGAAATAGGAAGGCAACAGTATACAGAAAACAGTTGCAAAGGAGAAGGGAATGGCTCTGAGTGTGCAGAATTAGGAGGAAAGAATTCTTACACACATTCCACGTTAGCAGATGAAGAGAATATTGAGAATGGGAATGGGGGCACAGGAAACCTAGACACATATGGTTATGATGCGATACATGGAAATGAGAATAACATCACAACAAGTGGCATTAGAGGAAAAGTAAACGTCCTTGACAATGTTGGAGCAGCAACTGTGAGCAATGTTAATGGAAACACTGATAAGAATATAATCAATTGGGATGTAGGAGATACAAGTCAGAGTGAGAATGTCACTGTTGTCCCTGAAGATGGAAATCAAGTAGCTGGAAACAATAATAGTACAGGCCATGTGGATGAAATAAATGGAAATTCCTGTGGGAATGAGGGTAACACAAATGAAGTAACACCTCAGGGAGAAGGTGGGATAAATGAAAACAAGGAGGCTGCGGCAACTCCAGGGAGAAGTGGAACTGACAATGGACAAGGTACTACTAGCCTGGGTGATTCTGATTGGAGTCCTAGCGGGAGTGGAGCAGAAGAAGATGAAGACAAGGAGGGCTCTGGTGACGAAGATGAAGAAACAGGGGATGGAAAAGAGGGTGCCGACAATAACAATGGCCAGGAAGTTCAGGGTAATGGAAAAGAAGATGGCAATGACAATAGCACAGGTCAAAATTCCATCAGTATTGAAGATGGTGACCCTGAAGATCAAGAAGCTCCTCATAATAAAAATGATAGAGACAACACCGCCAAGAGTGAAGAAGATTCTGACGGTATTCCAGAAGGCAATGATGATAAAAGCATAAAGAATACCAAAGAACTCAATCACAGAGAAAGCAAAAATGTGAACAATGGAGTCACTGAAGTAGCAGAGCAGAGTGCTGTTGGAAAGAGCCAAGATAAGGTTAGTTTGTAAAATTGTTTTTTTTTTTTCAACACAGTTTAAATCCTCCCTCCCCCCACTGGTGGTAAGCACAGCAATAAATCATGACAAGCACCTATGTACTGTGTATATTTGCACCCCAATTACTTGAACACTTAAATGTGAGAGTCATTACGAGGCTTTGATATTGAACAATCTTAAGAATCAAGCATTTCTGAAAATTTGGTTACAATTCTAGAAAATATGCTAAATTGTGGATGAGTCACGTAACTATTTACAAAACTTCCTACTAGGCAGAGTTGTGGATGGATTCTTATAGGATCCAAACACCAGAGCTTTCAAGTACTGAGTAGAGCACACTTTCACAAATAACTGCTTCTGAAGTAATGCGGCTAAACTCATGTTTCTCTGGATACTTTCCCCAGGCAGTCTCTCTCAGACCAATGCAATTCTGCAGCAAAACATTCACTAATTAATCATTCTTTTCTCTGTTGTTCCATAGGGAATAGAAATTGAAGTTTCCAGCAATAGCAACAGAAATAATATTGCCAAAGAAGCTGGGAAAGTCAATGAAGATAAAGAGAGTAAAAGACAACATGGAACTATCATGGGCAAAGGAAATGTCAAGGCACAAGGAGAGGCTGGTAACATACAAGGACCAGGCCAGAAATCAGAACCTGGAAATACGGCTGGACACAGCAAAGTTGGCGGTGAGAGTAATAGTGATGGATATGACAGTTACGATTTTGATGATGAGTCCATGCAAGGAGATGACCCCAACAGTAGCAATGAGTCCAATGGCAATGATGATGCCAATTCTGAGAGTGAAAATGACAGCAGTAGCCGAGGAGACGATTCTTATACCTCTGATGAATCAACAGATAATGGCAATGACAGTGATTCAAAAGAAGAAGGAGATGATGCTGAGAGTGATAGCACACCAGACACTAATGATGGTGACAGTAATGGAAATGGTAACAATGGGAATGGAAACAATGGTGAACCAGAGAGTAAATCAGATAGCAGTGACAGCAGTGACAGCAGTGACAGCAGTGATAGCAGTGACAGCAGTGACAGCAGTGATAGCAGTGACAGCAGTGATAGCAGTGACAGCAGTGATAGCAAATCAGACAGCAGTGACAGTAGTGATAGCAGTGACAGCAGTGACAGTAGTGATAGCAGTGACAGTAGTGACAGCAGTGATAGCAGTGATAGCAGTGACAGCAGTGATAGCAGTGACAGCAGTGACAGCAGTGATAGCAGTGACAGCAGTGATAGCAGCAACAGCAGTGATAGCAAATCAGACAGCAGTGACAGTAGTGATAGCAGTGACAGCAGTGACAGTAGTGATAGCAGTGACAGCAGTGATAGCAGTGACAGTAGTGACAGCAGTGATAGCAGTAAGAGCAGTGACAGTAGTGACAGCAGTGACAGCAGTGATAGCAGTGACAGCAGTGACAGCAGTGACAGCAGTGATAGCAGTGACAGCAGTGACAGCAGTGATAGCAGTGACAGTAGTGACAGCAGTGATAGTAGTGACAGCAGTGATAGTAATGACGGCAGTGACAGCAGTGATAGCAGTGACAGCAGTGATAGCAGCAATAGTGATAGTGATAGTAGTGACAGCAGTAAGAGCAGTGACAGCAGTGATAGTAATGACAGCAGTGACAGCAGTGATAGCACTGACAGTAGTGACAGTAGCAATAGCAGTGACAGCAGTGACAGTAGTGACAGCAATGACAGCAGTGATAGCAGTGACAACAGCGGCAGCAATGACAGTGCATCTAACAGTAGTGATGAGAGTGACAGCAAGAGCAAGTCTGATAATGGGAACAGCAATGCAAGTGATAGTGACAGTGACAGTGAAGGCAGTGACAGTAATCACTCAACCAGTGATGATTAGAACAAAAGAAAAAAGCCACAAGATTCCTTTTGTGAAAAACTTGGTGAATAATTGACAAGAAATAAAGATTTCCAAGAAAATAAAGAAAGGGGAGAGAGAAATAGAAGACAGATATATATATATATATAGTATATATATATATAAAATCTCAGAAACAACTTGGGGCGTAGAATCAAACATTGGCGTCGGCTTCAAGTTTCAGCTCCCTCAGAGAGAGAATCTGAGTGCCTGTCCTCTGGTGCATGCATGTTAAAATAGATTCACACGATGAATATATTTTGTTAGGAGTGTAAATCTAAACATAAAAGAACAATCAGGAACATTCTTTAGTATTTTACACAGAAACCTCAAGTGATCACTTACTACATGATAACTTCAATCCCAGTGCCACAGGCTTTAGAGAATGTGGCAAGCCAACATATCTTATGAGCAACCTATGGCATTGCCTTAATCCTCCAGTGATTATATTTTCTGGATAGACAATATGCCTACCACTGAGTAAGGTGGGAGCAAAAGGTGCTGTTATGGTGATAGGACTTCCAGCTTGGCTACAGATTAATTTGCTTATTCTAAGGAAGAAATACATTTCTAATGTGGGCAAAAAAAAAAAAAAAAAAAAAAAAATCATAGCAACTATTTAACCGATGTGGGTCATGGTAATAATCTTTTTAAAGAATAGAGTAGTTTTAAATAATGGAAATTCTAAACAGTGCTTGCCAGAGAAGAATTCTGAGGCTGGTTTAGACAATAAAATCTGCTGTATATAGTATTTCATTCCTACAAACCACTGGAAATCCAGCACAAAGTCTCTGGAATTATTGATAAACAGTGTCTTACTTATAGTAGCCACTCCCCAAATATTAATAAAGAAATGAATACATGAATGAATGACTCTGAGGCCAAGGTTCATTTTTTGAGCTTGAGGTTAACTGTGTTCAGAGCTCTGTTAAGTGATTGCAGTTACTTGTCATTCACATCAGTCTCACCAAGACAAGCTTGGTTCAAATTTCTGTTTTAAACCCAACCTGCTAAAACTTACAAACCAGACTCTGAGACTCCCTTTCTGCTGTCAGTCCCTTTAAGGGAAGCCAACAGTTGCTGGCAAAGTGCTTCAGAAATATCTTTCTTTCTTGAGAGTCATATATGTAGCTAAAATCTGAGCAAAGATCATTCAATTTTTGTATACATGAAGTTAATTCTTAATCTTGGAATTCATCAGACCCTAGACCATGAGGCTTTCAAAGGCATATGAGAACACAGCATGATATTTAGAAGGGTGAAAATGTACTTTTTTTAAGGGTAAAGGTATTACACTGAGGCAGGAGGTTTAAATGAGAGTTGTTCCAGGGAATGTGGGAGATACAATGACCATAACCTACAGGGTATTTTTCAAGATTCAGTAGTGATGATTTGTAATTTCCTGCCTTTTCCTCTTAATGCAATTACCTTAGATTTGTTCGAATTCAGAGGTAATATCTACACAGAGGAGTTATGAATGAGACTTCTTTAATGTTAATTTTCAACCAGTCTGTAGTTGACAATTTATGTTCTAAAAAGATTAGGTATATTTTACACAAAAAGTTTGCAGTAGGTGTTTTCCTGCCTGCTTCCTTCTTTGTGCAAGAGGTTATTAGTTAAGAGATCAATATGGCAATGAATATCGATGAAGGCTTTAAAAATACTGCTATTTATAAACTACTTGCTAACTCATAATACCATAAAATCCAGGTTTTCACTATATCACAGTTAGGCAAATGACCCCAAAGTTGTTTACTTAAAATATGCTCTAGGTTTTTACCTCCTTTAGGCTTCGTTTTTGTCTTTTTCTAATGTGTAAACTAAGGCTGTCTCATCTATTTCAAAGAGTTGTTATGAGCGCTAGGTCGGGCAATGGATGTGAAACTCTCTGTAAACTGTACAACGTATGTAAATGAAAAAAATACATTTTTTGCTGTTATAATAAACATTTATTTATATGATTGTTCACGAGGAAAACTCCCTTCATCCTAATGAGTTTGTAAATGGTTGCCCTCTCCATCACATTTTTAAAAATTAACTAGCTATTTTTAATGGAAAAAGTAATACATACATACACAAAATAAAAACTTCAAACACTATAAAAAGCTATACAAAAATTATTAAGTCTCAATCCTCCCAGACTCCTAGTCTCCTACATCTCTTCCCTCGAGGCAATTCCTATTGCCAATATCTTATGGAACTTACCAGAAATACTCCATGCTCTTAAAACACATATTCTCCCCTCTGAAAACGCATGGAACTCTGTTGTACAGAGTATTCTCATCTTACTCTTCAGCTTAATAATATACCTTGAATATTGGTTCACAGCACACGTCTCTACCTCTGTAGGTATCACTTGAGTCAATAGCCTATGCTGGATACATTTCCAGCCAGTTCCTGTAAAGACCTCACCTTAAGAAGTGTTTTTGGCAAAAAAAAAAAGAAAAGAGAAGATGCTCAGAATCTGGGGCTGATGTCAGGTATAATGAAAGATAAGTATGGGACTCATTTTCTTATGGAGCCATAGCCGCACTGACCTCTAGGCCGTGGAGGCAAGAACGAGGCAGGCACACTTCGAACGAACATCTCAAGAGGAGATTATTTGAACACAAGAAGTACGGTATTAGAAAACAAAATTTGTTTTGGGTTATTTTCTGGGTAAAGATTAATAAGGTATCTGTAAGTATTGCCCATGAGAACAGTATTTTTTAAACTTCAGGTTGCCACTCATTTAGTAGGTCATAATTTAGTGAGTCATGACCAACATTTTTAAAAGGAAAAAAATAGAAAAACAATCAGAGTGCATCATATGTAGTGTTTTGTGAAATTTAATAATGTCTAACTGTCTGTATAGACACACACATACACAAATATGCATTAGTATGCATATACCAGGACATGATGTAGAATGTCTCTCACTGTTGGTAGCATTCAAAAATGTTTGAAAGCCACTTATTTAGAAAAGCATTATAAAAACACTACTACAACTACTAATAATTTTATATTTACTTTTCACATTCACTTTTCTTTCGAGTCTTTCCTCCACTTTTGAAATGATGATTAAAAAATAAACAACGGTGTATATGTGTGTGGGGGGGTGGAAAAAGTAGTGTTGGGGAGGGTTTCTGAATTTATTTGTTCCATAGTAAAAGAGTCAAGTTAACACTGTCACCTTCTGAACAAGGGGCTATGCTTCTGGCGGGTTTGTTGGGAATTTAAAGATTTCTTTCTGGCTGCATGGGTTATTCCACATAAAGGCTGAAAACACAAGTTCTGAAAGTTGGTTCTCAGAGGTCATCTTGTGCTCCCCACCTGACCCGGGAATTTCTTCTGTACCCACCCAAGAAGCTAGGGAGCTTCTTGGTCTAGAAGACCTGTGGACTGGGAGTGTAAGACCTTTTGTGGAAACCTCAGAGGGACAGACACATTGCAAACTCACCTGGACTATTTTGAACCTCCTTGTTGTCCCTTGAAGGACAACCAGGGAATGCACTAAGGTATTTCTTTCTTTTTTGTTAGAAAACCTATTTCTTACATGAAAAGGTAACTTCTAGAGAGTCATACCTCACTACGTAAATGTATTACAAATTATTAACTGGAATGAAATTTCTCAGAAATCAAGCTTGATTTATGGTTTGTATTGGAAGTTTTGAAAAACTGTAGACCAAAATAACTAAGGACAATTTTCCTCTCCCTAAAAGGAGCAATAACAGAATGGAACAGCTCAGTTAGAGATGAAAATATCAGGATGTTCTCACAGTGATCCATTCACGGCTGCTTGGAAGCAAATCTTCTGGAGAGTGAAACAAGTCCACACGATGTTCCCGGCCTCTCCCCTCTGAACAGGGATCTTGGGTTCAGGCGCTTAAAAAAAAAAAAAAGAAAACTCAATTCCTACAGAGTGCCCACATATTTCTGAAAAATGTGTAAAGTCTAAAGATCACCAATAACTCAGACTTAATGTAGTTTCCATTAATTTGCATAGTCCCAATTCTGACATGAAACCCTGAAATTACAGAGACTATTATCATAAGCTGCTTTGAATATTTTGGGGTTTGCCACTGGCTACCTCCCTCCCTTCCTTACTTTCTTTCCTCCTTTTCCTCCCTAACATTTCCCCCTTTGGAGAGATAAAGAAAGTTCTCTGGAGAGGAAACTCTTCATCCTTTCCAGAATTTAATTCCTAGGCATCTCCCTGTGTGAGGCCTCTGGAAAATTCCTTAGCCAGGTGCTGCTGTCCTGAGCATACATCACTGACCTTCTTGCTGGCTCACAGATTTGAGTCTCAACCACTCTACCTCCTTCTTACTTTCCTCAATTGAAACCACTGAATTTCCCCTAACCTGACGGCACTGGGGGTTTATCCTAACCCCAGGGAACCCTGGTGGTACCGTGATTAAGCTCTTAGCTGCTATCTGAAAGGTCGGGGGTTGGAATCCACCAGATGCTCAGCAGGAGAAAGATGTGGCAGTCTGCTTCCATGAAGTTTACAGCCTTGGAAACACTGTGGGAGCAGTTTCACTCTGCCCTACAGGGTCATTAGGAGTCAACTCGATGGCAGTGGTTATCCTAACCTCAGGAGGAGTCCAGGTGGCACAGTGGCTAAATGGCCCGCTGCTGACCGAAGAGATGGTGGTTTGAACCCTAAAGCTGCTCTGTGGAAGAATGATGCGGCAGTCTGCTTCCATAAAGATTACGGCCTTGGAAACCCTATGGGGCAGTTCTGCTCTGTCCTATAGGATTGCTATGAGTCGGAGTTGGCTTGATCTCAAAGGGCTTTTTTAATATCTAACCCTATCTTCTTTTCTTGAGACCAACCAATCTGAACTGAAGGCACGAGGTACTCAGGCTGACAAACCGCTTAAGCTTAGCACCAAAGCCCAGTTACACCTGGTCTTATCCTAATATAGCTCCTAGATTCTAATAAGTGGACCCTTACCTAGTTCCCAAGTAACAATCCCCTTTAAGTGACCTGACCTTTCTAACAAGGCTTCTGTCTCATTTTGTTCTAGTAAACTGATTAAAATTGTCATAGCCCGATCAGCCTAACAGGAGCAAACTGGAGCAAACCTGTTGTCTAACACCTCAGCTTAACGACCCAAGGCAACAAAGGAGACAGCACACCGAGGCACTGTGAGACATCTCAGGGAACAAAGGAAAAGACAGAATTATTACAGGATTTTGGGAAAGGGTAGAATTTAGGTGAAATTTAAGTGAAGCAGCTGTTTTGAGAGGCTTAAAGCAAAGCAGGGATCTGGGTAGAGAGGGTGAACATCAGGTCTGGGCTGTGAAGTATTTGAAGGCACCTGTTTCTCTGGAAAACACAAAGCTAAGATGGATGTGAAATGTGTGTCCAGAAACCCTTTATTTGAATCTCTGCACCTGGGTTATAAACTGAGACTTTTTCTATGTTGAAGTGCCTCCAAGCTAGAGTGGGATGCTTCATTCCTACTGATATAATTTCAAACAGCAAAGTTTTGACAACCTATGATTTTAGAGAATAAAGTTTCTCAGTGATTAATAAAGCAGTAGTTACTAAAAAAAAAGTGTGTGTGGGGGGGCAGAGGGGGTTGTTATGACACTTTATAGCTTCAGTGTCCTTGAGGGAAATACTGTTTCCCATTAAGTTTGTAGCTGACTTTATCTGTTTGTTATTCCAGTCTGATGCATGCTGGGTATATTTTTACTTTCTCAGTCTGAGCTAATTTTTACTTTCTCAGGAGTTGTGTTTTGGCTAAAACCAAAACTCTGCTAATCTTGCTAGTCCTTATCCCAAAATTCTGGCAGAGCTCCCAAAATTCTGGCAGATCACTACCTGCTGGGCTTTGTATCTCTCCCTTTCTTTCTGTTCCTCTTTGGCTGATCACCGTCTGCATTCTGAACACATACTGTCATTTCCTCTGAGTCCCTTGTGTTTTACACACAGACTTTCCTCCTGCATGGCATAAGCTCTCTGTTCTTATTCCTGACTTGCTCTAGGTAAATGGGGAGGTCCATGTCCACATGGCTATCCCTTTGTGTTGCTAGAAGCCTGCCATTTTTTTTGGCAAGTTAGGGGGTTTAATAATCCCTATCTCTAAACTGAACTCAAGAGCCCTCTTATAAAATTCGAGTTGTTGTGTGCTAATTTTAAAGATGTTTTCTTTCTCAGGAGTCTCTCTGGCTCTGGGTTTTTGAAATTGGATTCTTAATTTTGACATATTTCTGCTCAGCATTTTTTGGCCTATCTGAAGTTCAGAGCCTGATATTTACAACTGGTTCTGAGTTTTATCTTTCAGTAAAGCTTCAAGTCGTCACCTGTCATTATCTGCCAGTTGTTGGAACTGAATTTCATTTTCAGGAATGTAGAAGATTGGAGTCATCTTTACCCAGCCAAGAAATCTTATCACAGTCTTCTTTTCCATTCTGACTACACCCAAGAGAAAACAAAACAAAACCCACAAAAATAAACAAAACAGTAAATCCACAATATTTTTCAGGGCTCTACACTTTGGAAAGAGATAGGTGGACATCTTGAAACAAAATAAGTAAACTTATCCTACACTTATCATATAGGTAAGCTATAAAAAAAAAAGAAATTTTTTTTTTAAGCTATAGGTCATTAATATTAGGTTTGTATATAGATAAATCTAATCACACGCTTTAATGACTGTGCCATTATCAACTGAAAATTAGGGATGTAAATTATCTTCAAATACATGGATGGAAAGAATACTAATTCTACTAGACATTAGGGCCATATAACTGAAGAGCTGACTAAATATAAGAAAAACAAATTAATGTTCCATGTGTCAGAAATCTCAGGGATTGTCCCCCACTGAGACTAACATGACTAACCCATCCTGTAGTCTGTTAAAACGAGATTACTGTGCTACTGGGGTGTCTTAGTTGTCTAGTGCTGCTATAACAGAAATACTACAAATGGATGGCTTTAACAATGAGAAATTTATTCTCTCACAACCTAGGAGGCTAGAAGTCCGAATTCAGGGTGCCAACTCCAGAGGAAGGCTTTCTCTTTCTGTCAGCTCTGGGGAAAGGTCCTTATCATCAGTCTTCCCTGGTCAAGGAGCTCCTCAGCACAGGGACCCTGGGTCCAAAGGACGTGCTAACCTCTTGTTTCTTGGTGGTATGGAGTCCCCATGTCTCTCTGCTTGCTTCTCTCTTTTATATGTCAAAACAGATTGGTTTAAGCCACAGATTGAATTCTGCCTCATTAACATAACTGTCACTAATCCCATCTCATTAACATCGTAGAGATAGGATTTAAACACATAGGAAAATCATATCAGATGACAAAATGATGAACGATCACACAATAGTGGCAATCATGGCCTAGCCAAGATGATAGATATTATGGGGGGCACACAATTCAATTCATAGGGGAAAAAAAGAGAACTGTAAACCTTAAAAATTAGGGAATTTTGTTTTTGAAATCCAGACCTCATAACAAGTATTTCTGACCTTCTTTCAAGAAAGACTAACTGCAGTGTGTCTTTCCACAAGCTCCAGTGCCAATTCATAGGCGGGAAAAGAGACAGCTAAGAGAAAATGCAGCCATTTTCCTTTTTTGGTTTGTTGTGATATTGACTTAGAGTTACATTTTTCCACTCGCTCGGTGTGATTAGATTGATTTCTACCAGTGGAAATATAAGAAACTCCCAAGATACTTTGTGTATTCTTTTTTTTTTTAAACCTCTATTTTATTTTTGGTTTTTATTGTGCTAAAATCCACATAACACAAAATTTACTATTTTAACTACTTAAAGTGTACCATTTAGTGTCATCAAGTACATTCACAATGCTGTGCAGCTATCACCACTATCTAGCTCCAGATCTTTTTTTATCATCCCAAAAGAAAACCTGGAATCCATTAAACTGTCATTCCCCATTCTCCCTTCACCCCAACCACTGGAAACCACTAACCTGCTTTCTGTCTCTGTGGATCTACCTATTTTGGATATTTCATGTAAATATAATCATGTGTTATGCGGGCTATTGTGTCTGGTTTCTTTCATTTAGCATAATGTTTTTGAGGTCCATCCATGTTGTAGCTTCCATCAGTACTTCAACTGTGGAGGGACATTTGCGTCTTTTCTACCTTTTGGTTATTGTGAATAGAGCTCTATGAACATTAATGTACACATTTTTATTTGAGCACTTGTTTTCAATTCTTTTGGGTATATACTAGGAGAGTAATTGCTGTTTTAGATGATAATTCTATGTTTATCTTATTGAAGATCTGCCAAAATGTTTTCCACAGTGGATGTACCATTTACATTCCCACGAGCAAGGTATGAGGGTTCCAATTTCTGTACATCCTTGACAACACTTGTTATTTTCCTTTTTTAGAAATTATATCCATCTTACCAAAACCAGTTGCAGTAAATTTAATTGTAACTTATGCCAATTCCATGTGTGTCAGAGTAGAACTGTGCTCCACAGGGTTTTTAATGGCTGATTTTTCTGAAGTAGATCACCAGGTCTTCCTTCCAAGGTACCTCTGAGTGGACTTAAGCTGCCATCCTTTTGGTACTGAAGTAGCCACCATTCTTTAAAGTCAGGTTAGGTATCATCACAACTGTAGCCAACTTCTTGCTACTTGATGGAAGATGCATTTGTATAGCATTTCCCAGAGTGTGATGCATAAAGCACATTCCTGAAACATGTACATTAAAAAGGTGGGGAGGGCTTTAGAGATTACCAGTAAACGTTAGCAAATAACGGACTTTAGAAATGTCTGTAGTAAAGAAAGCAGTTGAAGTTTTCTGAGAATTAGATCATGGAATCTTTTTTGCTAAGTATTACCTATTAACCACCATGGAAATCTATGTTCCACAGAACAGGTTTTGGAAATCAATCTTTTACTAATTTCACCTTCCCTTACCCTAAAACTTACCTGCATCTAAAAAATCTGCATTCATTCTTTCCCCTTTCTGAGGTGAACATGGATTTTCCACTTGTCCAAGGCTAATTCATTCTGTGTCTCATGTTTCACATCTGTCTCTTGAAAACTTTTACTCTTAGAGCTCTCAACGTCAAGTAAAAAGTTTCACCAGCTTGCGGCTACTGCGCTGTTAGCGAGTATTGTGGGTTGAGTTGTGTACCTCAAAAGATATGTTCAAGTACCTGTGAATGTGACCTTATTTGAAAATAGCATCTTTGGAGATACAGTTAACATGAGGTCATACTGGAGAAGGGTGAACCCTAATCCAATATGACTGGTGTTCTTGTAAAAGGAAAGAGACAGAGATAGACATACAGAGAAGACAACCATGTGAAGATGAAGCAGGGATTGAAATTATGCTACCAGAAGCCAAGAAACGCCTGGGGCTATCCGAAGCAGGAAACAACAAGGATGATCTTCACCTACAGTCTTTGGAGAGAGCATAGCCCCATTGACATCATGAATCCAGACATCTAGCTTCCAGAACTGCGAGACGATAAATTTCAGTTGTCTTAAGCCACCTTGTTTGTGGAACTTTGTTATTGCAGCATTAGGAAACTAATACAATGAGGTGCCTTAGACATCCAGTCCCCAGCCATTTCCTCCACCCCTTCAAGCACTAGGTATGTGAATGAAGATGCCTTCAGATGACTTCAGTTCTAGCCATCATCAGACAGCATCCACATGAAAGACCCCATTTGAGAAGTGCCCAGTTGAGCCTAGTCAACCTACAGAAGTGTAAGAGATAATAATCAGTTGTTGTTTTAAGTCACTAAGTTTTGGGATGGTTTGTTACAAAGCAATAGATAACTAGAATAGGGTAAGTTGCTCTTCCTCAGCATCCTAAATACCTGTGCCTTTGCGTATCACTATCATTATTGCATTGTATCGTAATGATCATTTTATGTGTCTGTAACTTTGATTGCTCCCACATGTCTGTCAGTTTGCCATACTGTAGGGGTTTGCGTGTTGCTGTGATGCTGGAAGCTATACCACCAGTGTTCAGATACCAGCAGGGTCACACATGATGGACAGGTTTCAGCTGACCTTCCAGACTAAGACAGAATAGGAAAAAGGACCCAGCAGTCTACTTCTGAAAATCCAGTGAAAATCTCATGAATAGCAGCGGAACATTGTCTGATATAATGCCAGAATATGAGCCCAGCAGGCTGGCAGGCACTCAAGAGACGAGTGAGGAAGAGCTGCCTCCTCAAAGTAGAGTCAACTTTAATGCCATGGATGGAGTCAAGCTTTCGCAACCTTCATTTGCTTATGTGGCACGACTCAAAAGGAGAAGAAATAGCTGCAAACATCCATTAATAGTCCGAACGTGGAATGTACAAAGTATGAATCTAGGAAAATTGGAAACTGTCAAAAATGAAGTGGAACACATAAACATCCATGTCCTAGGCATTAAAAAAAAAAAAAAGGAAATGGACTGGTATTGGCCATTTTGAATTGGACAATCACATGTTCTACTATGTCGGGAATGACAACTTGAAGAGGAATGGCGTTGCATTCATCATCAAAAGGAATATTTCAGATCTATCCTGAAATATAATGCTGTTAGTGATAAGATAATATCTATACACCTACAAGGAAGACCAGTTAATACTATTATTCAAATTTACGCACCAACCACTAAGGCTGAAGATGAAGAAATTAAAGGTTTTCACCAGCTTCTGCAGCCTAAAATTGATTGAACTTGCAATCAGGATGCATTGATAATTACTGGTGATTGGAATGGGAAAGTTGGAAACAAAAAGGAAGGATTGGTAGTTGAAAAATATGGCCTTGGTGGTAGAAACGATGCCAGAGATAGCATGATAGAATTTTGCAAGACCAACGACCTTTTTATTGCAAATGCCTTTTTTTGCCAACATAAATGGTGACTATACACATGGACCTCACCAGATGGAATACACATGGACCTCACCAGATGGAATACACAGGGATCAAATTGACTACACCTGTGGAAAGAGACAATGGAAAAGGTCAATATCACCAGTCAGAACAAGGCTAGAGGCCAACTGTGGAACAGACCATCAATTGTTCACATGTAAGTTCAAGTTGAAACTGAAAAAAATCAGAACAGATCCGCCAGAGCCAAAGTATGACCTTGAGTATATCCCATGTGAATTTAGAGACCATCTCAAGGACAGATTTGACGGGTTGAACACTAATGGCCGAAGACCAGACGAGTTGTGGAATGACATCAAAGACATCATACATGAAGAAAGCGAGGGTCATTAAAAAGACAGGAAAGAAAGAAAAGACCAAAATGGATGTCAGAAGAGACTCTGAAACTTGCTCTTGAACGTCGAGCAGATAAAGCAAAAGAAATGAAGACCTGAACTGAAGTTTTCAAACAGCAGCTTGAGAAGACAAACTATTATAATGACATATGCTAAGAGCTGGAGATAGAATACCAAAGAGGAAGAACACAGTCAGCATTTCTCAGGCTGAAAGAACTGAAGAAAAAATCCCAGCCTTGAGTTGCAGTGCTGAAGGCTTCTATGGGGAAAATATTAAACAATGCAGGAAGCATCAAAAGAAGCTGGAAGAAATACACAGAGTCATTATGCCAAAAAGAATTGGTCAACGTTCAATCATTTAAGAGGTAGCATATGATCAGGAACTGATGGTACTGAAGGAACAAGTCCAAGGTGCACTGAAGGCACTGGTGAAAAATAAGGCTCCAGGAATTAAGGGACTATCAACTGAGGTGTTTCAACAAATGGATGCAGTGCTGGAAGTGCTCACTTGTCTACGCCAGAAGTTTGGAAGATAGCTACTTGGCCCATTGGCTGGAAGAGATCCCTATTTATGCCTATTCCCAAGAAGGGCGATCCATCCAAATGTGAAAATTATCAAACAATACCATTAATATCATGTGAACAAAATTTTGCTGAAGATCATTCAAAATCAGCTATATATTGACAGGGAACTGCCAGAAATTCAGAACAGATTCAGAAGAAGACGTGGAACCAGGGATGTCATTGCTGATGTCAGATGGATCCTGGCTGAATGCAGAGAACACCAGAAGGATATTTACCTGCGTTTTACTGACTATGCAAAGGCATTCGACTGTGTGGATCATAACAAATTATGGATAACATTATGAAGAATAGGAATTCCATAACACTTAATTGTGTTCATGAGGAACCTGCACACAGATCAAGAGGCGGTTGTTCCAACAGAACAAAGGGATACTGCGTGGTTTACTGTCAGGAAAGGTGAGCTTCAGGGTTGTATCCTTTCACCATACCTACTCAATTTGTATGCGGAACAAATAATCTGAGAAGCTGCACTGTGTGAAGAAGAATAGGCCATCAGGATTGGAGGAAGACTCATTAAGAACCTGCAATATGCAGATGACACATGCTTGCTGAAAGTAGAGAGGACTTGAAGCACTATAGCCTTCAGTATAGATTACACCTCAACATAGAGAAAATAAAAATCCTCACAACTGTACCAGTAAAGCAACAACATCCTGATAAACAGAGAAAAGACTGAAGTTGTCAAAGATCCACAATCAACAGCCATGGAAGCAGCAGTCAAGAAATCAAAAGATGCATCCCTAATAACAAAACCAGGTAAAGACATTACCAAAAAGAAAATTACAGACCTATATCCGTCATGAACTTAGATACAAAAATCCTCAACAAAATTAAAAAAAAAAAAAAATTCACCGTGACCAAGTAGGATGCATACCAGGTATGCAGGGATGGTTCAACATTAGAAAAACAGTCACTGTTATCCATCATATAAATAAAACAAAAGACAAGAACCACATGATCTTATCGATTGATGCAGAAAAGATATTTGGCAAAGTCCAACAGCAATTTGATGATAAAAACTCTTAGCAAAATAGAGCAGAAGGAAAATTCTTCAACATAATAAATGGCATTTATACAAAGCCAACAGCCAATGTCATCCTAAATGGAGTCTGAAAGCATTCCCTTTGAGAACAGGAACCAGACAAGGGTGCCCTTTATCACCACTCTTATTCAATATTGTGCTGGAGGTACTAGCCAGAGAAATTAGACTAGATAAAGAAATAAAGATAAAGAAATAAAGGGCATCCAAATTGGTAAGGAAAAAATAAAAGTGTCTCTATTTGCAGATGACATGATCTTACATACATAAAACCCTAAAGAATCCTCAAGTGATCTACTGAAACTAATAGAAGGTCCAGGAGATTATCAGGATACAAGATGTTGTTCTTGTTAGGTGCTGTCGAGGAGGTTCCAACTCTTAGAGACCCTATGTACCACAGAACGAAACACTGCTCGGTCTTGTGTCATCCTCACAATTGTTGTTATGTTTGAGCCCGTTGTTGCAGCCACTGTGTTAATCCATCTCGTTGAAGGTCTTTCTCTTTTCTGCTGACCCTGTACTTTACCAAGCATGATGTTCTTCTCCAGAGACTGATCCCTTCTGACAACATGTCCAAAGTATGTAAGACACAGTCTCACCATCCTTGCTTCTAAGGAGCATTCTGGTTGTACTTCTTCCAAGACAGATTTGTTTGTTCTTTTGGCAGTTCATAGTATATTCAATATTCTTCGCCAACACCACGATTCAAAGGCATCAAGTCTTCTTCGGTCTTCTTTATTCATTGCCCAGCTTTCCCATGCATATGATGTGATTGAAAACACCATGGCCTGGGTCAGGCATACCTTAGTCTTCAAGGTGACTAAGGTCCTTTGCAGCAGATTTGCCCAATGCAATGTGTCTTTTTGATTTCCTGACTGCTGCTTCCAAGGGTGTTGATTGTGGATCCAAGTAAAATGAAATCCTTGCCAGCTTCAATCTTTTCTCCATTTATCTTGATGTTGCTTATTGTTCCAGTTGTGAGGATTTTGTTTTCTTTATGTTGAGGTGTAACCCGTGCTGAAGGCTGTGGTCTTTGATCTTCATCAGTAAGTGCTTCAAGTCCTCTTCACTTTCAGCAAGCAACATTGTGTCATCTGCATATTGGAGGTTCTTAATGAGTCTTCCTCCAATCCTAATGCCCTGTTCTCCTTTCTATAGTCCAGCTTTTTGAATTATTTGCCCAGCATACAGATTGAATACGTGTGGTGAGAGGATACAACCCTGACATACTCCTTTCCTGACTTTAAGCCACACAGTATCCTCTTGTTCTGTCTGAACAACTGCCTCTTTATCTGTGTGCAGGTTCCTCATAAGCACAATTAACTGTTCTGGAATTACCATTTTTTGTAATGTTATCCATAATTTGTTACGATCCATACAGCCGAACGCCTTTGCATAGTCAATAAAACACAGGTAAACGCCCTTCTGGTATTCTCCGTTTTCAGCTAGGATCCATCTGACATCAGCAGTTATATCCCTGGTTCCACATCCTCGTCTGTATCCAGCCTGAATTTCTGGCAGTTCCCTGTCTATATACTGCTGCAGCCACTTTTGAATGACCTTCAGCAAAATTTTGCTTACATGTGATATTAGTGATATTGTTTGATAATTTCCTCATCCAAGATACATACAAAAATCAGTTGTATTCCTCTACACCAACAAAGAAGTCATCAAAGAGGAAATCACCAAATCAATACCATTTACAATAGCCCCCTAGAAGATAAAATAAAAAATACTTAGGAATTTAACCAAATAAATCAAAAGATGCTTTGCATTGGGCAAATCTGCTTCAAAGGACCTCTTTAAACTGTTAAAAAGCAAAGATGTCACCTTGAAGACTAAGGTGTGCCTGACCCAAGCCATGGTATTTCAATCGCATCATAAACATGTGAAACTTGGACAATGAATAAGGAAGACTGAAGAAGAATTGACGCCTTTGAATTGTGGTGTTGGAGAAGAATACTGAATATACCATGGACCGCCAGAGGAATGAACAAAAGTGTCTTGGAAGAAGTACAACCAGAATGCTCCTTAGAAGCAAGGATGGTGAGACTGCATCTTATATACTTTGGACATGTAGTCAGGAGGGGTCAGTCCCTGGAGAAGGAGATCGTGCTTGGTAAAGTAGAGGGTCAATGGAAAAGAGGAAGACCCTCAATGAGATGGACTGACAAAGTAGCTGCAACAATGGGCTCAAGCATAACAATTGTGAGGATGGTAGAGAACTGGCAGCATTTCATTCTGTGGTACATAGGGTTGCTATGAGTTGGCACCTACTCGATGGCACCTAACAACAACAACTTTGATTGGTTTTAAACTTCTTAATGAGCAGAAATTGTGTCTTATTCTTCTTTGTACCTGAATACAAATCTGATAAGAAAAAAAGCAAACTCTTTGCTGTTGATTCAATTCCAACTCATAGCGACCGTATAGGACAGAGTAGAACAGCCCCATAGGGCTCCCAAGGCTGTAATCTTTACTGAAGCAGATTGCCACAGCTTTTTCCTGTACAGTTGCTGGTAGATCCAAATCTGATGAATAAATGAGTATTAAACACTGAATGAAGGGAAGAATGCAGGCAGAAGTGGTTACGAGTTGTTAGGAAGAAGGAACCTCTATGACTACTAGATTTGAAGAAGTGGCTTTAAAAGAGGTGTAGATTAATGATAGGTGGCAAGGAGGGCATTCTGAGTAAAATAAATCACTGATTAGAGGGGGAACACATTGAGGAATAGAATGAATAGACCTTTGTGCCTGGAGTATAGGATTTATAAAGAAATTATAAAAGGGAAAATAGGATTAAAAAAAAATGTAATGTTGGTAAAAAATCTGAATAAACTATGGACTGCTAGAAGAATGAAAAACCAGTTGTAGAAGAAATTCAACCAGAATGCTCCTTAGAAGTGAGGATGGCAAGACTTCAGCTCATTTACTTTGGACATGTCAGCAGAAAAGACCAATTGCTAGAAGAGGACATCGCGTTGTTAAAGTGGAGGGTCGATGAAGGCAAGGGAGGCTCTTGGCAAGACGAACTGACACAGCCGTCAAGACAATGGAGTCAAACGTAGCAATAATTATGAAGACAGTGCAGGACCAGACAACACTTTGCTCTGTCATACATACGGTCATTATGAGCTGGAGATAACTCCATGGCAACTAATAACAACAAGAATGAAAGAAATGCTGGTTGCTGCATTTTGCCTTTTTTTCCTAGCCTAAAATAATAGCAGTTTCAAATGGTGCAACCTAAATTAATAATAAATATGATATTGGACAAACCTTTCCTTCCAATTACGCAAAGAAAGAAATATTTCCTCTTTTACTAAGTACCTCAAAGGTGTCTGGCTGCCTCAAGTGATATTAATTGGCAATAAAAAGAGAAGTTATTAGGTGCACCTAGAGAAAGATGAGAGGAGGAGGTTAAAGAGTAGAAGAATAAAATACAAAATGCTGAAAAGTTGTAAGCATTAGGGGAGAAACAGTATTAGACTATTAGTCTATTCCAACTCATGGCGACCCTATGGGACAGGGTAGAACTGCCCTGTAGGGTTTCCAAGGAGCGCCTGGTGAATTCGAACTGCGGACCTCTTGGTTAGCAGCCATAGTGCTTAACCACTATGCCACCAGGGTTTCCATTACTGGAAATAGGGTTTGGAAATGTATTAAAACAAGTGTACAAATCACAGCTGACATTCAAGTATGTAATTTTATGTATTCAGAAAACGAACCTAGTAGACACGTAGATATTCTTTTGGTAAGAAGGAAGGAATTCTCTACAATTAACGGGAATGTAAGGAAGCTTTGAGAAGGTTAGCAATTTTCACAAGCCTTTTTTAACCAGGATATCTCTAATTTGGTTCATGTGGATTCTGAAACATATAGATCAAACCAAGGACTAAGGACATGATAATATCACACAAACTTAATGCATATCTAAGTGAAATGTTTACCTGTCTCTGTGACAATTACTGCGGTCGGTGGTGTCTGTGATTATCATGCCTTTGCTCATCAAATTCAGCTATCCCAGTGTGGCCAAGCACATACTTGGTGTATCTGCTAGACAAGCCAGGGATCCGTGTCATCACCACTGTTCTCATCATCTTCTAACACGTTGATGGTGCGTCTGATGAATATTTTTGTACATATAAACTAGATTTAAAGAAATGTATGCTTTGCCAAAATCGCATATTTTGTTAGCAAACTGAAATATCCTATTCTGGGGGGAAAAGCCATGGGTAAAAGAAAAATAAAGCATTTGGAAGAAAATTTGCCCCGCCATGTGTGTCTGTATCCAGAAACCAACAATTATTTGTCTGGTATTTTAAGGAATCTAATTTTTAAGAAGCTCTGAGGCCCTCACTTTCTTGATTTTATTAGAAGGCGTCAATGGAAGGTCTCACACATCTCTGTTAGATTGTCACTCAGCTGTCACTGACAATGAGATGGATACTAAAAGGCTTTTGTTTTCAGATTTAGCTACTCTTTTCCAGGCCATTTGTTTTTCTTTTGCAAATTAAGAGTTAACTCTTGGAATCTTTTCCTTTATAGGGGCCTCTTGGCCTATGGAGGGTTGTAGGAAGGAAGTCTGAAGTAGGAAAACGTGGAGAACTGATGCTGTAATCTATTCTAAGCCATTTAAGTAAGGGTAGCAAAGAAAAATAAGGGACACAATGTACTCAGCGTTATCCATTTTTATTCTACTAGCAATTTTCTCAAAGATCAGAACATCCTGAGGTCTCCAGATTGGAAAAGAATCAATTTTTGTGGCAGACTAAAATCAACCTTTTTCAAATAACCTAGTTGTGGTACTGCAAATTCAAAAATAGTCTCCAAATGGCCAACTGTAATTTCAAATGTCCTTACAATAGGGAAAAAATTAAAAAAAAAAATTTATTCACTCTTGAACTTCAAAACAAAGATTAATTTAACTAACGTTGTGGAGAAAAGAGAAAAATTTTCAAAAACTAAAAAAAGCCTAATGTTAAAAAACACTACAACACTTGTTTTCTTAAGAAGAAATGACTGGAAGCGATGCCTATAAGAATGGTGAAAGTACCTCATGAATTCACAGAAGAGCTGTTTTTAATGATCATATTTAACATTAATTTTTAAAAATAGGATATTCATCTTAAAGACGTTTTACCATGAAATATAACTTTATAAAGTCGCCATCGAGTTGATTCTGACCCACGGTGACCCCATTTGCTTCAGAGCAGTTCTGTGCCCCACAGAGTTTGCAATCACTGATTTTTTGGAAGTAGATCGATAGGCCCTTCTTCCAAAATGCCTCTGAGCAGACTCAAACCTCCAGCCTTTGGGTTAGCAGTGGAGCACGTTAACTGTTTGCACCACCCAGAGATATAATACACGTACCAAAAGGCATAAAACAAATGCACAACTTTAACAAACTTGCGTGTAAACCAACTGACAAGTTACAAAACAGAGTAGTACTGCTAATACCCTAGAAGCGCCCCCATGTTCCTTCCCAACTTCAATTCCCTTCCCACCCCCTAAGTTAATTCTCAGCCTGACTGTGATAATTACTTCCTTGCTTTTCTTTATGCTTTTATCACCTAAGTATGTATTCTTAAGCACTATTATTTTAACTTTGGTGCTATAAACACTTTTGTATATGTATGTCTTCTGGTACATAGGGGCTTACTGTAAAAATATGGTACATTTCTCAAGGGTATATATCTGGAAGACAAATTAAATTGCTAGGTTAGAGGGTTGCATATATTTAACACCCTGTTGGAGCATCATTTCTTTTAGGAGGACTTCGTTGATTCAACTCCTTTCTGTATGCAGGCTGAGCTAATGCCTCTCCTCAGTGCTCCCATGGCATTCTTTGCATAACTATATCATTGCTCTAGTCACAGAAAATTGAGGATTGCCACCTCTTGCTCTAAATGTGGACTGTCGCATATGGTAAAAACTAGCTGTATGTGGTTATTTAAATTTACATAAAATTAAACACCCAGTTCCACAGTTTCAAGGGCCACATTTTAGGATCACTGTGAAAATACGGGACATTTTCATGCTTCATTGGACATGTTAGCTCCCCCAGTGCTCTGACGGTAACTAATTCCATCTTATATCTTCATTTACAGTCCAGCGGTGGCAATAGGCAATAAAACAGGATGTTAAATTAGTCAGTTCTTATTGTCTCATAACAGGCTGAGGTTCCAAAGGCTGAGAACACTTGAACAGGTGCCAACTAAATCAAAAGATGTGAGAGGGGCCACCCACCTACACAAGGCAGACCTACCTACCCAGTGCCCTTGAGTCGATTTCGACCTAGAGATTGTGAAACAAGTATTAATGATTACCCACCTCCAACTTACAAAGGGGAGGGAATGGGAAGAGAGGAGAGAAGTGGAGAGGTGAGGAAAGGAGAGAAGAGAGGAGACAAAAGAGGGAGAGGGGAGGGGAGGAACCAAGGGGAGAAGATGACAAACTTCTTTGAAAGAGCTGGAATGCTTTTGCATTACTCCTACTCCCCATCATCATGTAACGGGGAATAGAAAGAGGTTTGCTTCCTCCTCACCGTAAGCCAAGTGAGAAAGGCATTCAAGAGGCCACTCAAGAGTTTGCATGTGTCTCCTGGAGCTTGGGGAGCCTAAAGACTACAAAAGAATATTTTGAATCCTTGCTCTGTCACTTTGCTGGCTATGTAACATTGGACAAGTTACAAAACTTCTTGGAACTTCAGTTTCCTCATTTGTAATTGTGGATGATGATTGTAACTATTTCATAGGGTTAATGCAAGAAAATTAAAGGAGAAAACCCATGCAAGTTACCAATAATAGCAAATTACTTCACTTTATTTAAGCTGGATCTGCTGGTTAGAAAATTCCTTTTACTACAAATCTTTGAACATGTTCTCAATCTCAGCAGTTTAAAACAGTCAAGCAGAAAATCTAGCTATTCAACAAAAATGTGTGCTTTTAATTCCCTAACGTGGAAACACCCAAGCAGGGCTTTCCCTTTTTCTTCCTCTGCACATTCCATCTCAGCTACCACTATTTTTCCTTAGGTAGTAGATAACTGAGGGAAAAAGAGGAAGGCCCCCAATGAGATGGACTGACACAGTGGCTGCAACAATGAGCTCAAGCATAACGACTGTGAGGATGGCACAGAACTGGGTTGTGTTTTGTTCTGTTGTACATACGGTTGCTAGGAGTTGGAGCCGTACATATGGTTGCTAGGAGTTGGAGCCGACCCGACAGCAACTAACAACAAGTAGATAACTGAGTTATTAATTATCCTCAATTCGAGACATGCTGTTATCATACTATTATTTCATTTTTTTCCTTTTGGTACCAAGGCCCACACCCTTCCTCTTTCTCCCTATTCTCCACATCCCATAGGCAGCCAACTCTCATATTTCGGTACAGATCTTTAGATACATGTGTATCTTAGAAAACTCTATTGTATTCGTTTGAGTATGTGTGTGTTTTAAAGTCATACAAATAATATCATGCCACTGATCTTATTAAATATTTACTTATGGATTTTTTTTTTTTTGAGGAACTGCACTACCTTATGAATTAAATTTTTAAGGTTATATTGTACTAATAATTTGTATGTGTTTCTCTACTGATAGAATGAATCTAAAGTAGAGAGATTATGTCTTTTTCATCTGTCACCAGTGCTTGGAACAGCTCCTAACTCAAAGAAGGCACAAAAAAATTAATATTTTTGAGTAGATGTTTGAATAAATACATAAAGATGAGACTTAAGTAAAAAAATTCTTTTTTTTTCCATAAAATAACTTTGTTTTATCTAAATTTAAAATGAAACCAAGAAAACACTAATTTGTAACAATATTGCCTAGGAAAGGATGATAGACCTTTTGATGTGTTTTATTTTATCCCCCCTTAAATTCAAAGCTCTAATATGAATAAAGGAAAATTCTAATTAACCTAATTACATGTCTGTATTTTCTATGGTTGCACAGTTGCAACTCTTTATTTACGGAACATGCATATCAAACAACATTCAAAAAAAAAAATGCTATTACTTACTGCAATTTACTCTTAAAATAGATCTATTGATTGCTATTATGGTGCGTTGAGTTTGCATTTTAATAAGTGTTAATTCATATATAGCCAAAAGCATTTTAATAAATGTAATTCACACATAGCCAAAAGCAAATTATTCCATCCAGTTTTATATACTTAAGTTGTGTAGACTCTATTTTCAATTACCTTAAACAATTTCTCTAATATGATCCCCAATTTGCAATTTATATAAAATTAACTCTCAATTATCGAGAATCCAGATTCATGTTGATACTGAAACTAAGCAAATGGTCAGATAATCTAGACAGCATAACATTTGACAGCCTAGGTGTACTGAAGACCTTGTTAAGTATCTGACATATATTTTTTAAACTGTGGTAAAATCTACATAAAATTTACCATTTTAACTATTTAAAAAAAAAAATGGAATTTTTCTTCCACAACGTGCATGTGCAATTCAGTGGCAGCAAGTATATTCACGATGTTGTGCAATTATCACCACTATCTAGTTCCAGAACATTTTTACCAACCCAAAGGAAATTTTGTACCCATTGAACAGTCACTCTATATTCTCCCTTCATCCCAGACCCTGGCAACCGCTAATCTGCTTTCTGTCTCCATAGGCTTGCCTGTTATGGGCATATCATATAATTAGAATCATTCAATATGTAGGCTTTTGGGTCTGTTTTTTTCACTTAGCATAATGTTTTTGAGGTTCATCCATGTTATAGCATGTATTAGCACTTTATTAATTTTTATGGCTGAATAACATTCCATTATATGGATACATCAAATTTTGTGTATTTATTCACCAGTTGATGAACATTTGTTTTTCTTTCAACCTTTGCTGATTGTGACTAGAACTGCCATGAACATTCGTGTCCAGGTTTTTGTTTCGGTACCAGTCTTCAAGCCTCTTGGCTCCACCGAGGAGCGGACTTGCTGGGTCATGTGGTAATTCTATGTTTAACCTACTGAGGAACTGCCAAACTATTTCCCACAGCACAGGCACCATTTTACATCCCTACCAACAATGTATGAGGGTTCCGATTTCGCCACATCCTCACCAACACTTGGTATTTTCCTTCTTTTTGATTATAGCTATCTCCATGGGTGTGAAGTGGCATCTCATTGTGGTTTGGATTTGTACCTTCTGACATAATATTTTATTCTTAACTTTTTACTATGGAACATTAAAAAATACACAAAATTAGAAAAAAATAATATAATGAATCGTTATTATTCATCACCTAACTTCAGCAGGGATCAAGTCACGACCAAATTTGTTTTATCTATTCCCTTCCCTACTCTGCCTCTCCATTTTATTTCGAAGCAAATTCCAGACACCACAGCATTTCAATCTCTTAAATTTAAGGACTCTTAAAAGTACCCAAAGGACTCTTTTAAAAATACCATAATACCTTATCATGCTTAAAAACAATAAGAATTCTCTGAAATCATTACATTTTCAGTTGCTATTCATATTTCCAATTGTTTTATAGCTGTCACAATATTTTTCACTTTGCTTGTTGAAATTAGAATACAAGTAAAATTCACATATTGTAAGTGGTTGCTAATACATATGTTTTTCTTTCTTACTAACTACTCTCTCTTATTTGCAATTTATTTGTTGAAGAAGCCAGGTTGTTTGTCTTATAGATTTTCCCAGTAGATTTTGCTAATTGAGTTTATATTTAATACTCGTTCTTCATTTATATTTATAAACAATTTTTTCCTTATCTATTATCCATTATCTTCATTTACGTTTATAAACAATTTTTTCCTTATCTATTATCTATTATCCAGTATAGTTCATAAAGGAAAGGCAGGATAAATTTGCTTAACTCTTTTGCGTTGTGTAATGTTTTAAAATAATGGTTTGATTTCTTAGTGTCCTTCGATGGTGAGCCGGTAGGTTTTTTTGTGTGTGTGTGTCACTATGACCTCACAAACTCTTAGATTTAAATATTTTTTATGTGTAACATTAGTTTTTCAAAAGCAGATTTTAAAACCTTTATTTTAAAACAAGGGCAGAAAACCCAAAGATGAATGTATAGCTTAATGAGTTATTATAAGGCGAACACTCTTATAAGCACCATCCAGGTCAAGAAATAGAATGTTGCCAGATACCCCCAGAAGCCCTTCTTGTGCTCCATCCCAAATAAAGCCCCTCTCTCTCCCAAAGCTAACAACCATCCTAAATTTTATAGTAATTACTTCCTTGCTTTTCTTTATAGTTTTATCACCCAAGTGTGCAACTCTGACACTATAATTTAGCCTCACCCATTTGAAAAAAATTACTGTATTTTTTGTCTCAAAATTTTTAAAACGATACCTTCTTTTCCTAGTACTTTATCTGCTGAGAAATCTGGGGTATTGGAACTATAGAGTTTCACACAGTCTGGATTTTACTGATTACACACACAGTGCAGTTCAAAATATTCCCATTATCTGCTCTTTCCGCAACTCAGCAACTAGATTCAGAGGTTTGATAGCCTTGGCTTTGATCCCTGTGGCTGACTACAGGTGATACTGTGTTCTTTCATCAGGAGGCACAACAAGTCTGGTTGTCTCTCTCTCTTCTTTTTCTTTTGCAATTAAAAGCATAATAACAGAGAAGGAGATAACCAAAGATATAAACAGAAATGAAGATATGCAAAGGGTGAGGCTCTGGAGGGTCCCAGCATGGGACTTCGTTGTCTAAAAGGAGACCTGCTTTCATCTCAAACAGGACTGCTTATCTTTCCTGAAAACCAGTGTTTATTCTCAACCATCAGGAAACTTTCAAACAGGAAACTCTATGATGTCACTTGGCGGACTCAGATATTGGTGGCTCCTCTCAGCCCTTGGCTGGGGTTCAGTCTTTACACTCTGCTGCCACTGTCTGGATCTGCTGTTGTCTCTGCTTCTTCTGGGGCGGTCATAGCCACTGCCTCTGATGCTGTTGCTGGTTTATTGGCTGGGGGGGTGGTTTACAGGGCAAGAACCATGTTCAAAGGGGTGGTCCTCTCCTGAATCAGGAGGCCCCATCTGAGGTGCCACATTCGTGGGTTTTTATAGTCTAGCCCATGTACTTCTTGTTCCCTAACCAATCCAGGTAAAGGTCAGATTGGGTAGATGCTCCAGCCAATCCTGGTAAATGTCAACTATAGGGTGGGCTATAAATCAACCAATCACTTGCAAGCTGCTTATGCAGATAGTAAATCAACCAATCGCTTGCAAGATTGCAGCACGACCAATCATTTTGGGAGAATTACAAACTCCGGGCCAGAGAAGCCATGTAGAGTAACCCACTGCACCACAGGGCAGAATACTGAAATGCTGTGGGCTTTCCTGAAAACCATCAGTCATTTTGCTGAGCATCTGCCGGTCGTGTGGATGCAAGGATTTGCATTTTGACCTGTACCACAATCTCCGTATTTGAATGTATCTCACCCTTAAAAAAAGAAACAGAACAACCAGTTGCCATCAAATTGATTTGACCATGGTGACCCATATGTGTCAGAGTAGAACTCTGCTCCATAGGGTTTTCAATGGCTAATTTTTTAGAAGTAGACTGCCAGGCCTTTCTTCCAAAGTGCCTCTGGGTGGATGTAGACCGCCAACCTTTTAGTTAGCTGCCAAGCATGTTAACCATTTGTACTGCCCAAGGACTCAACTTTCTCAGTCTACATCCTTTCTGTTCACACCCATCTTTGCCAAAGCTAATGCCAATTTCAGAGGGTGTTGTTCTAAATCCCAAGATTTGTGAGCTAGGTGGGATTGATGTGCAATACCTAAATCTATTAAATCACGAAGGGTTGCAAATTGGTGATATTCTATCATTTCCTTTTAACTTAATAATGGAAATAATTATTCAAAGAAACATCTACCTTCATGTATAATTTGTTTACCCAATTGATTCAGTTCAGATAGAAAGGGCTGGACAAATACTGGATTCTTCCCATTTATTACAAGTTTTCAAATAATAAATTGGCTCCCTATCATTGTCCCAATATGGCCAATTAGTGTTTTATTTTATTCCTGTAGTATCATTACAAACTTATGGATTTAAAATTATTTGATGAATTTCAGTCTATTGTCATTATTATCCATTTGAAAATCACATTGTCCCCTCTTTGGCCAGTGGAGGCCTATTCAGGTTGGCTCCTGAGTCCCTTTGACAGAATCTCAGTAGTCTAAAGTCTTTGATAGCTTCCCTGAAATCTGGTATGACAAGGTATTCCAGACTCATTCGTTACAATTCCTACCGAAGCCCTGAGAAACCAATCCTCTGAGGGGCCTGGATTCTAGGTTATAAGCTGGGTGGTAAGAACACTACTACTGGGTTTATCATTGTTTTTAGGTCTCTACAAGGACAGAGCTAAGGAATGCATGTGGTGTGTGTGCATGCGTGTGTTTGTGTTTCTAATAATTCATGAGTTAAATTTTAATTCTTTCCATTTAAATTTGGCATTACAGGGCTTTAGTTTCTTAACCTCTTGCGTATTAAATCTGTATCTCGTTTCTTCCACAGTGAGAACGCTGATTCTCAAGAACACATTGGTTGAAAGAAATAGAATTATTCGTAATTACTAATTCATTTTATCCCACATTACATATGCAGCATTCTCAATAACGATAATATTACCACAACTAATATAATTATACAGAACAGTTAAAATTATTTCGTATATGTGCTGTCCATTCCTTCCCTACCCCCACCCCGCCTTTTAAAAACATTGTACTATATCTACGCTAAGTACGTAACCGTGACATATTACACTCTCTCTGTTTTTGCCTGACTCAATTTCGTTTCTATATGTAACTGTGTACTCAATGCCAAATGCTTGTTCTAAGACAATGTCTCTCTAGTCATTTTTTTGCCTGAAGCTCATTCTTTAGTAGATTCCTCAGGAAATGTTCCTGGAAACAGTATTTCCTGAGTTTTTGCATGTTGATAACAGTTTGAGTACTTTATACATGAAAATTAGCTGGGCTGCTTATAAAACCCTTGGATCTCATTTTCTTTTCCTGAATGTTTTAAATATCTTATTCCATCTTCTTCTGGCATAATGCATTGTTGTCAAAAAGTCTTAGATTTTCTTTCCCTTATAAGTCACTTGCTGCTTTTTGCCTAGAAGCTAAAAGGACTTTTTTCTTTATCTTTAAAGTACAGTAATACTATTCGAATATGTCTTGGCGTTGGTTATTCTGGGCCAATATTGTCAGATACATGGTGTGCTCTTTTAATAAATGAGTTTTAAATCATTTTTTAATTAAGGAGATTATTCTTGAATTCTAGGCACTGTGTTGTTTATTTGGCTTTTTTTTTTTTAATATTTTACTGTTAACTCTCATTTGTTATCTTCTTCAAGGCTACTATTATCTGTATTTTGGATCTTGTTTGTCATCTTCAATATATGTCACTTTCTCCCAATACTTTTTATCTCTTTATTTCACCTTAATATCTCTTAAGTCATTACCTGTTGTGTTCATTCCCTCTTGTGCTCCTTCTAGTTTAGTGTTCATTTCTTAAATAATTTTCCTTTTTCTTTTAGTTTTATTTCTGATTTCTGGCACTTCATTTCTGAGTGTTTCTAATTTTGATTTATGTTGCTTTTTCATCTATTGTATCATTAAAAAAAAGTCTTTTGCTCTTTTTGAAATAGAAGATTATGGTTTTGATTTATTTTTTGGCCATGTCTTTCTAGCATGCTTTCATTGTCTGTCAGGTTATTATTTTGCTCCTTATGGAATTTAATCTTCATAGCTGTTTGCTGTTAATTTTATATTAAATTACTTTGTCTGTGATTTAGAAGGAGGTATGGTTCAGGGTAGCTTTCTACCTTCAAAAAATTGTTTCTGTTGTTTTCATTTGCATTAAAGAAGTATTATATTTAGAAAGCAACTTTCTTTCTAAGATTTCCTGGATCCATTTCCTTTTCCCACTTTTTCCAGACCTCTGGTGTTCCTATCCTGGACAATTTTTATTCTACTGCCAGTAGTTTCTCCTCTCTGTTGGGCCTGTCTGACTTGAAGGGCAGCTCTGATGACTCAGTTTTGAGAGTTCTTAGGGGCTGCCCTGCTCCAGCTCTTTCAAACTTTGTTATGTGCCCTTTGCACACACTAGCTATGGACTAGGCAAGACTCCTCCCAGTTTTGGCTGCTTATTTCGAATTGCCCTGATATGCTTTCCAATGAGCATCGACTATTCAGGGGTTTTCCTGTTCATCAGAAATCCTGCACAGACACTGGTAACATACAGGTCTGTGGCAGTTAATGGTTTGTCCTCACCCACTTGTATTTGGAGTGTGTCGGTATAATTTGTCATAGACTGTAGTAACTAGTCTCCAAAATAGGCCCCACGACGCCTCTGCTCATTGTACTTGCATCCTGCTCCTCACATCAAAAGGGAAAGATTATTTTCTTTTTCTGAATTAGGGATGGTCCTGTGACTGCTTTGACCAACAGAATGTGAAGGAAACAATATTCTGGATTTTTAATCCCAAGCCTTAAGAGGGTTGACAGTTTTTGGTAACCCAGCTGCCAGTTTGTGAGAGCCCCAAGCCACAAGAATAGGTCATGTGAAGGAGAACTGAAATGCTCAAGATGACAGCACCAGCTGGGCTCCCAGACAATAACCATTCAAGATAAACATCTTGAGTGTTCTACCCTAATTGAGCCCCCAGATGACTGCAGTCCAGCAGTGCAAGACATTAAAATGGTTGTTTTTTTTTTCCAAAGACACAAAGTTTTGGGGTGGTTTTAAATACAGTAATAAACAAACAAACAAAAAAACCCAAACCCATTGCCATCAAGTTGATTCTGACCCATAGCAACCCTATAGGACTGAGTAGAACAGCCTTATAGGGTTTATGAGGAGCGCCTAGTGGATTTGAACTGCCAATCTTTTGGTTAGCAGCCATAGCTCTTAACTACTACACCACCAGGATTTCCACATACAGTAATAGATAATTAAAACACCTACTTTTGTTGTAAATGTAGTTCATGGTTTTTAGTTTTGTTATCTAGTTGCTCTGCCTGTTTTAATATGGTGATTGGGGTGAAGGGGATTCTAAAACAATGTCCTTTACTGACCTCCACCAAAATCTTCCCAGAATACATTGTGACATAAGATTATAAGATCCGATTGGGATAGACCTCAGTTAAAATCTGTGAAACTACGAGGGAGTGTAATTTGGAAATGGAACAGAACATTGGGGACTTATAGTTTTCCCCATATGAACTTCGGCCTTCTAATCAGACCTATATGAAAATAGAGTCCTTTCTCTTCATTTTTGCCCCTCAACCCCATGTTGCAGTCTACATTGAATAAGTTAAGAATCCATATCTTGACTTTAGTTTCCTGAATAAAGTTGGGTGCCTAAATTTTCCAGGCCCCAGTGATTAGGAGCATCAACTAAAATTTCCAACAACCACGACACTTTTAAAAAAGCCAGACATGTGAGTACTACAGGTAAGCTAATAATTTGGCCCATTTTTGAACCCATCCATTCAGTTATTTGGTTTGATTAATTTGGTTTGAATGCTTATGATGACCTGGGAACTGTTCCAGGTAGTAGGGCTTTGGGTATACACCACTAAACAAGGCAAACATTCCCACTCTTGAGGATTTTTAATTCCAGTGGCTTATAGTTTTTAAATATTTGCTCAGTGGTTGTTCCACTCTTACGTAAGCATGCTGCTTGGGAAGGGCCAACCCACTTTTGGCTCCCTTCAACAACCTTCAGTACTCTCCTTGAAAAGACTTCTTCTTGTGGTGTACCCTCAAGTGGATTCTGACTCATAACAACCCTATAGGGAAGAGTAGAACTGCCCCTGTAGGATTACCTAGGCTGTAAATCTATACAGGAGCTGAGTGCCAGGTCTTTTCTCCCGCAAAGCCGATCTTTTGGATAGCAGACAAGCACTTTAACAGAGTTCTAGTAAATAACACTCTATCCATTTCATTACATTTTCAGTGATGGCATAGAGTCCCTTGGAAATTGGTTTCTTTGGATGCTACTCAACTAGTCTTCTCTTTAATCTATTTCTGATTTCAAAGAATCACTAGGGGTGAAGTCAAAACGTAGCAAGAGTTGGGGAATAATCAAGTGTTAGATTTAAATTCTTTCTGGCTAAAAACAAAAGTTACTTAGGGAGGCGCTTTAACATTTACAGTCACCATAGGATTCTGCTGAGGGTACTTCATTAGATGAGTGAGAATTTGGGGCTTTGTTCTATGTGTATGGGGCAGATTGATGGGAAGAAAAGCATATGAGTAGTGGTTGCTGAAAACAGGAAAAAGGAAAGAATAAAAGCCTGTATTTTCAACACAAACAATTTAAGAAAATCTAGTATTTTAGAAGCTTCCTTCATGTACAACCTGGAAATGTACATTAAGAGGAAACCTTCTACCCACTCTATGACCATCCTTTTCCCATCCTTGTTCTCCTGGGATCTGTCAGTGGGTGGGAGACATTGTCATTGTTTATTATGCTCATAAGCCTGCATGGATGCGAATGACATATATTTAGAAATCAAAATAAAGCTTAAGGAAGATCTTCAATTTAATGGAAACTCGTCTAGTCATTTGAGAACCACAAAAGCTTTTTAGGGAAAATCTGCCTCTGCATGGTGGAGGAAGTGTGGGTGTACTGCAGTCCCGGTGACACCTTGTGATGTCAGTCACCCCCAGCCTGAGGCTGATTGGCTGTGAAGAGCTGGAGCAGAGTTTAAATTCCTGTCCCATCAGAGAAGTGCTCAGAATATCAACATAAGATTGGCTTCACTGGGCATCGATTTCCTCTGTGAGAACTTCAACCTGAGTTTTGAGACTTTTTGGGAAAAGTCATTGTGAACTCAAGAGGGTAAGACAGTTTCATCTTTTAATTTTTTTTTAATGACTTCTACTGTACAATTGAAAAATATGACATGTGTATACATGTTGAGAGGCATTATGCCATGCAGAGAGTTGGGGAACGCTATGCTTGGGTAAAAACAATTCCCATTTATGTGCCTGTTGTTTAAGTCACAGTAATTAATGATGTTAAATGACATGTAAGTCACTAGAGACTGGTGTTTTTCTTTGTAATACCTTAATTAGATCTCTGCATACTACTTCTGAAAGGGAAAGTTTACTGAACAGGAGGCAGATAGAAGGTTATTTTGAAGTTTAGCTTTAATTAGCAAAACAAATAAAACTTGCATTTAGGTTTTGTAGATACCAAGATATTCATGGCCTATAAGACAGAGTGAAAGAATCTAAACTATATTGGCAAGACTTTCAATATAAAGTCCTTTTAATTAAAAGTCATTTAATGCTATTTATCTAGAGACATTCAGTAATATGCATTATGAACTGAGTAACTGAAAGAAGACATGAAGCACGGAAATAAATCAATGGTGTAATAATTATAATACTTTCGTATTGCTAAGCATGGGCGTTCGTGTTAGAATGATGCCTTACATAAAGTCAAAATCAAACAAATGTTGAATTTAGTTATCTTTTGAAATGTTTTCTAATGTAGAAGGCTTACGCATGTACAGTCATGTGGCGTATAATATCCCTTTGGGCAATATCCAACCGTATATGTGTCTGTGGCCCCCATAAAGTTATAACAGAGTTCAGAAATCCCAGAGTAATAATAATAATAATGTTTCGATGCTCATTGCAAAGTAGTGCCCATTTGTTACTATGAACTATTGTACGTATCTCAAATTTTTAATATAATAGGCTTTATAGGGGTTGGTTCGTAATTATGGGTTGTACTTAAGTTGGATGTTTATAATGCTAGGGACTGCCTGTATATAGTACGGTGTTCGCACAATGTCTAAATCACATTACATCTTATTTCCCAGAATGTGTCATGGACGTTAAGGGACTCATGACTGTATATACTCTTATCCATATGTATTTTTATTTGCTGCTTTTATTCCACTTCTTCATCTTTATCAGAAAAGTTTGTCTTCCACAACAGAGAGCAGGAGTTGTGGTCAAGCAATGCATTTCTGAATGACATCTAGAAGATGCCAGGTATAATAGTAGTTCTTCAAGCAACCTACTCCAGGGATAACAACTTCTGGTTAGCCAAACTTCCTGTTTAACTCAGGGTTAAATAGACGATCCTACTTTTAATTTGCTGATTAGAAACATGTGAACGTAAAAACAATTTTCTAAAGGGTATTAGCCAACTTACCCACCTCAAAATGGTGACGTATACCAATGTGTTTCAGATGCTTGGAGGCTTTCTAAGTTCATGTTTAATTTGGGGGTGCCTTATTGTTATTTTGGAGCCCTGGTGGCACAGTGGTTGAAAGCTCAGCTGCTAAAAGGTCAGCATTTCGAATCCACCAGGCCCTCCTTGGAAACCCTACGGACCAGTTCTACTCTGTCCTATAGGGTTGCTATGAGTGGGAATTGACTCAATGCCAACCAGTTTGGTTTTATTTGGTTTATAGTTAGCTTACAGTTGTTCAAAGTGCATGATGTTGATTTGATTGCAATTGATCTCATGACAATACAATTGGAAATGTTGGAAATTTTTATTGGTTTATTTGTTTGGTTCTCTGAATTTAGAGCTCATACCCTGGCCATATTTATTTTCAAAGAGTAATAAAGAAACAAATTCTATGTAATGGAGGTTCTGGTTAGCTGGGTTTTGAGTAATTTTGCTTTTGTAAGACTAGCTTATTATTAGCACAACTGCTATACCTCAGCATCTAGCACAGTGCCTGGCAGACAGGATGTTCTCAATAAGTATTTGTTGACTACTAATGAATATGCTGTTCATTAGTATTATTGAAGATAACAATACTAAGACATAAATTAGCGTATCAAGTCTAATAAATCATTTTTTGAGGAAAAAGAGTTCATGATTTTTTCAAATTTTTGTTTCTATTTCATTTCCGTTCACATAAAAGAAGATACATAATTTTCAAGTGAATCTTAATTTTGGGAAAACTCCAGAACAATTGCCTTTATTTAGGAGCCAAAAGATCTGTTGACTACATTCAAAACCTGAACTGCATCCCCCCCAACCTAAATATTTTCAATTTTTTTCGACTCTTTGAAAACAGTTTAGAAATGTTCAAAGTCTAATACAGTGTCTTGCAAACAGGCAGAACTCAAATTACAGTTGTAGGCTACTGCATATCTTTTTTTTTTTTTTTTAAGTTTAACAGTGGATGTTCTTTAAAGTTTGTTGTTTTCACTTGAAAATACACCACACAAAAGTATAATTAGTCTTATCAAAAATATGAATTGAAAACCTAATGCAGTGTTTAAGATCTGGCTTCCTATAATGCTTACTGAGGGACTACGTTTTCTCGGGAGGCAACATCAATTCTGAGGATCTCTGGGTTGCTTTTATTTTTATCTGCCACATTTCCATTTGGGAAATTATTGCTGTGTGTCAGGGTGGTAACTGACATTTCCAGAAGCCATGAGGAAGTTAGTGCATCTTTCTTATGCTTCATAATATTCCATCGCTAAATAGCATTGACGCTGTAAGCATCCTTGGTAAACATCATTGATCATTTAGAAAAATGCTCTGGTGGCACCCTTTCCACGTTTTTTGTTATTTAGATAAGAGAGAAGGAAGAGAAAACACAAGAGGAGAACTCAATATTTACTGGCCTTTAATCAAATTTTTTTTTTAATCAAGGCTGAGATATTTACTTATTTCAGAGCATCTTAGGATTACCACACTACTTAAATTTCACTTCGAAAATTAAAATGGTGCCCTGCCTGATTTTCATTTGATCTGTGATGTTGAAACCACTGGCTTGTGATTATTTGGAGGGTATCATATTTGGGGAAACTTTCCTTCACTTAACAAATGAACCTAAGAACTTAAAATAAGGGCTTGATTGTTGGAACTAATGGAAAGTAACATCGCTTGAATTAGGCTTGTTTTAGTTGAGAATTTCCGTATGTTTTTTTTTTTTCTGTTGATATTAGATAAAGGATTTAAAAAACAAAAACCCCTCAAATAATCTTGAAACACAAGGACTGATATGTACCATACTTAATTAGAATAAAGAAAATAACACAAACTATAAGTGACAATGATGAAGAGGGATAGTGATCATGATATAAAATAAGAGGCCCTGGTTGACTATTTCGAGTTTTTGAAAGTAGAACAGAACTGAGGAATGATCCCAGTCTCCTCTATCTTAGGGTTTCTTTTGTTTTTTGGAATAGATATTAAAAAGATTTGATGACTTCCTGAGCCAATGTTTTCAGAATGTTTATTGAGTAGTTATACCTATTTCTTAGATTAACAGTTAAAATTACTTGGGGGCACTTTCAAAACTAACCTGTCCGTTTGCCCACTTTCAGCGAATTGATTTATGACTCTGGGCTGGGACTTGTGGGCTAGTGCTTTTTAGTGCTTTTGTTTTTTGTTTGTTTTTAAAGCTTCCCAGGTGATACTGATGGACAGCTAGGGCTGAGAATTGCTGACTCAGATCTCTTGTTACTAGTATAGTAAATATTTAACATTTTAAGTGATAAATTAACAGAAGTGAAGTCTGAAATAAACTTGCAAGATCTTTTGCAAAACGTATGGACGTCCATCCAACAAGCCTGTTAGCACAGCTATCAGGCCCTACTACTGTGGGCAAGTTACTTTCAAAATCTGAAGTCTATCTATTTTTAGATGTAGAACAAATTGTTTTCCAAATCCCACAGGTTCTTAAAGGGTAAATCGAAGCCTCCTTCCAGGAAAGTACAGTTTGATTTGGCTATCAGCACGATTCACAAGTGTACGACAAACCTCTAATCTTCTCCAGCTCCTTCAGGACCACGACTGACACTTGCAAGGATTTAGCATAGTCGTGTATAATGTGGGACTAATTGACTCAGAAAATGTTAAGAGCTTTCTAGAACTGTAATATGAAGACTGCCATAGTGATCTCCAACAGACCAAGAAAAAAAAAAAAATGTATTTTGTCTAGACATTAGTATGTGATTGTAAATGTGACTTAGAAGTCATTTGTGTGTGTTTCTGTGTGTGTGTGCGTGTTTCAGGACAAACGCTTGGTATGGTGTCAATAAATGTAGTCTTTTGGGGGCATAAATTTATCAGGTTGCTTTGGTACACTGAGCTGCAAAATTATTATGAATGTGAGTGATCAGAAATTTCTCTATTCCTGTTTCTTTTTTAAAATTATTTTTGCCAAATTGTTCCTGTTTTTTTTAATTGTGGCAAATATAGGCAACAAAATATTTGCCATTTCTCTGAGCGTCACATGTGCACATGTGATATTAATTATGTTCATCATTATTCCAGTGTCTTTCTGCCTCCCTGTTAAGAGTTAGCGAAGAAGTGTTAGATCTGCCTGTTGAAAAGTTTTCACCTTATCTCTTAGGAGTGAGTTGTTTTGTAAATAAGAAAAAAAAAATGTTGCATAGGAAAATGTCTTATGTCCTTCATCACAGGTAGAAGGGGCACACTCGGCTATGAAGACCAGCATCCTGCTTGTGTTCCTCTGGGGGTTATCCTGCGCTCTTCCAGTAAGTACCAGGCTAAGGATGTGTGCAAATTCCTTTTATACCTAAAACGCCACAATTTTCACTGGATATGAACCAAGGTGGCTGTCTGTGTTCTGTGGTTGTGTGCCGTAGAGTCGATTTCAACTCATAGTGATCGTATAGGACAGAGTAAAACTGCACCGTTGTGTTTCCTAGGCTGTATGTCTAGTCAGATGAAAATAGTAATTTATTAGAAGTTGTTCTCTTTAAAACAGCATCAAAGTTATTCCTCATTCTATTCAGGGGCCATTCACATAGCTAATGAGTCTCGTTTTTCTTCGTCATAAACTGGTTGCCATCCAGTCGATTCTGGCTCATGCAGTGTTCTCATAGTGTCCTCCTCAGGCCAGCGTCATCAGGATCAACTAAGACTTTGCTAGGAATGAAAATTCTTGTGTCCTGCTTCCGGTCTAATGAACCAGAATCTCTGGGGACGGGACATGACAATCTGTGTTTTAGAAAGGCTTCCAGGTGATTTTAATGCATGCTAAAATTTAACTACCATTACTCCTTAGTAAAAGAGTCCTGGTGGCACAGTGGTTAAGCAGGCTTAAGGTGGGCAGTTCAAGCCCACCTGCTGCTCCAAGGGAGAAAAACATTTCAGTCTGCTCCTGTAGACATTACAGCTTTGGAAACCCTGTGGGGCAGCTCTACTCTGACCTATAGGGTCGCTGTAAGTCGGAAACCACTTGGTGGCAGTGGGTTTGGGGTTTGGGCTCCTAAGTAGGAATCCTGGGTGATGCAAATGGTTAACGCATTTGGCTGCTAGCAGAAAGGTTGGAAGTTTGAGTCCACCCAGAGTCACCTCGGAAGAAAGGCCTGGTGATCTCCTTCCATAAGGCCACAGCCATTGGAAATGTTGTGGAGCACATTTCTACTCTGACACATACGGGGTCATCATGAGTGGGAGTCGACTCAGTGGTAACTAGTTGACTGGCTGGTCGCTCCTAAGTATGTAAAGTGTTAGTAACTGTTGCCTTGAAAATTGCCTTGTGAGTTGACCTTGTATGCCAAATTTTCTAGGTAGCCAGGTACCAAAATACTGAATCCAAGAGCTCTGAAGAATGGAAGGTAAGCAGAAATATGACTTTCTTGGAAAACCTGTGTTATTTTAATATATTATTATTATAGCCAAATAGGTTCCATTGCAAATTTTGAATCCGCTAATGATTCAATGAGTACAATCATAGCCTAAATTATAGATAAATATACTAGGTAATAAGTTGTATCTTCTAGTTCATGTAAGATGATTTAGTTTACATCACACTTCAACTCCAACTTAATAGTACAACTGGTGTACTTTTTTTTTCTTTTAGCTTTATTCTTGTAATGAATACATACAGTAGTGCAAGGGGATGGATAACAATGAGCCAAGGCTGTCCGGGAAAGGCCAAGACTAGAAATCTGTTTTAACAGGAGAGATAACATACGTCCAAGAAGGCAAGAGGTCAAGTCCTAGAGGGTGAAGAAAGAAAGGAGAATGAGAAGACACTAGAGTCTTTGGGATGACAATTTGTGTTCATTGAATGCTGATTCTCAAACCAATGGTCATTTACTTTTAGAACTCAAGAACCATTGCCAAGTATGTGCCTGAGTGCTTTACGTGTATCAACTGCTTAATCTTCACAACAGCCTTATTGATTAGGTGTTATTCTATTCCCATTTTACAGATGAAAAAACTGAGGCACAGAGAGTAACCTAGTCTACCAGGTTATATGGTTAATTAGCGCTAGAGACAGGCTTTGAATTTAGGTTACTCTGGCCCCAGAGTCAACATTCTTAACCAGAGTATTATGTCCCTCTCAGACAGGGGCTAGGTCTAGTAAGTCAATAAATTTTCAATATTGGCACCAGAAGTAAAGGTTAAAATCTTGTGCCAAGTGACAGCATTTTGTTAACTACCTTATTTCCTGCTGGATTTTTTTTGAGTGGAAAGTTTTAATGAAACAAGAAACTAAACTGTTCCGTGTGTTAAATGTCATCTTCAATTTGGTGGAATAGTAGAATATTTTGATTGGGAAGGGACGTAAAATCATTTTTTCATTTGACAAGACCCTGAAGAAGGAGATTTGGGATATGATATCCTGGTGGTAGAGGACTTGGCAACAGACCTCAGCACAGGTGATGAGGAGAAAGCGGGATGCCCAGTGTGGCGAGGCTTGGTCTGGGGACCTGGGGCAGCTGTGTGTGATATTTAGGTTATGATATCTGCTTGGTGCATAATGGCTTTTTTAAAAAAATTTATTGTGCTTTAAGTGAAAGTATACAGAGCAAATTCATTTCTCATTCAAAAATTTATGAATAAATTTTTTCTTGACATTGGTTGCAATCCCCACAATGTGTCAGTACTCTCCCCCTTTCCACCCCAGCTTCCCCAGGTCCATTCAACCAGTCTCCTGTCCCTTCCTGACTTCTTGTCTTTGCATTTGGGCAGGTGTCGCCCACTTGGTCTCCTATACTTGATTAATCTAAAGAGTACATTTCTCATGAGTGTTACTGTTTCTTTTATAGGCCTGTCTAATCTTTGGCTGAAAGGAGAACTTCGGGAGTGGCTTCAGTTCTGAGTTAAAAGAATGTCTCAGGGGTTCCTCCAGTCTTTGTCGGACCAATAAGTCTGGTCTTTTTTTGTGAATTTTAATTTTGTTCCACATTTTTCTCCTGCTGTGTCTGGGACCCTCTTATTGTGATCCCTGTCAGAGCAGTTGATATTAGTAGCTGGGCACCATCTAGTTATTCTGGGCTCAGGCTGGTGAAGGCTGTGGTCCATGTGATCCATTAGTCTTTTGGTCTAATATTTTCCTTGTGTCTTTGGTTTTCTTCATTCTCCTTTGCTCAGGACAGAATGAGACTAATAGATGTATCTTAGATGGCTGCTTTCGCAAGCTTTTAAGACCACAGATGCTGCTCACCAAAGTGGGATGTAGAACATTTTTTTAAATGAATTATGTTATGCCAGTTCACCTAGATGTTCCCTGAAACCATGGTCCCCAGCCCTAAGCCCCAATAACTCAGCCCTTCAAGGTGTTTTGATGTGTCTAGGAAGCTTCTAGGCTGTGCCCTTTTTGTGTTCTATTGTATACATGAATATTCATGCTGTACATACAAGTATGTATATAAAAATATCCACAGTCTAACCTGTGTGTGTGGTTATATTCCCATATGCCCTCCTTCCCCTATACAGCATGTGTATCTGCCTGTAAGTTATTGTTTGTTTTTAATGTTGTTATAGGGTTGTATATGTTATAGTATTTACTGCAGTTGCCTCTTTTTTTTATCCTGTCTTCCTCTAAGTGTCTTCCTTTGCCTTGGTTCCTGCTGGCTTTTTTTGTGTGATAGCTTGGGCCTAAGGCTTTTGGTGGTGGCCAGATTATGTAAGAAGGTTGAGGTGTGGCCCTGCCCTTGATGAGGCCAGGAAAGACATTGCAGATTTATTATATAAACTTTCATCAAAGATAATCATGGACTGGTTAATTTAAAAGCAGTCACTATCGATTCTCCTTCTCATTCCACTAGAGTAAGAGTAGCACAAACAGGGGCGTTTCCCACTCTTGACATGAGAAGAATACCAATGTCTTGCTCCCCTCCACCCCATAATTCCTGATGATAGCTGACTGGAATAGAGGTTGCTGCATGGTGTAGCCTGCAGTTCCAGGGCAAAGACTTAAAGTGATTATAGCTCGTTTCTCTAAAGGAGACATTGCTGGGAGGCATGTTGAAGACATGCCAACAGGAGCTCCTCCCTGCTGTACTTTGTGCATTGGATGTTCACACCACTGCTTGGCATTGAGCCACACAGGGACCTAGTTGTGTTCACAGAGGTCACCAGAGGTGTTGTTGTTAGGTGCTGTCAAGCCAGTTCCAACTCAGTGACCAGAGGTGACTTGGGTATTCTCATGGCTTTTGCAAGACTGAAGAAAGTAAACAAATAGGAACTCTGAATAGTTAAGGCTTAGAAATGGCATTTGTTTTTATTATCAGTGATTTTATGTGAAAGAAGAAAGGTTAATGGCTCTCTCAATTCAATTTTGTCTACTATTAATTTTATAAGGTGGATGTTTTTAAAATAGATCATTTCCTTAGTTTATATCACATCGAATAGTTCTCAAGATGCTTCCATTGGTTTTAGCTGATTCTATCTTCATTAGTAACCCTATGGGCCAAGGACAGTGGATGTTAACTTTCTTAATTTATGACTAGGGAACTGAAGGTAAGATTGAAGTGAATTGCCCAAGTTCAGGTAGGTTTATCAACCACACCAGTTTACTTGGGACTTAGGATTTCCTGGAACACAGGACTTTCAGTGCTCAAACTGAGGCTTAAATCTGGATTCTGAGTTCCAAGGCTGTTTTTCCTGTATTACATTTCCTCAAGGTTGTATAAGCAACCGACTTTAAATAAAGTATATTTTTCTGTAAACGAAGCATCAGAATTATAAAAAATCTCCTAGGTCTTTTCTAACCCCAAATCTTTTCAGGCCACTAGTCATCCCATATTCATTTTTCAACCATTTCACCATAAAATTCCATTATTACTCATGTAAATGTAAAATATGTATCAATAAACTAAAAAAGTCACCTAAAACTGTTCTAAATATTTGCAATGTGGATGACATAACCCATCTGTGAAGGAGTAACTTGTTTTCCTTCCTTTTCTGCAGGGTCGGTTGGCTAAGACACCAACACTGCCCTCGGTAACTATCTCATTTATTTTTATCATAAACATCTCATGAAATAACTTGATTTTAACACTCTTCCCATCGCCTCATGCCATTTTGAAAGTAGTAAATCTAAACCACAAACAATTGATATGTATTATTATTTTTTGTTTCCTGAGCAATTACTAAAAGGAAAAATAAACGCTTTTTTTTCCCCTCCTTTTTTTTTTCAGGAGAGCAGTGAGTCATCAGAAGAAAGTAAAGATAGCTCAGAGGAACAGGTAATTAAGCAGACCTTTCTGAACTTTTCAGGCTACTTAGGAAATGGAGGAAATGATGTTATATTAAATTACCTGGCAGCTGTTCTAAATATAACATTTTCTAACCATTGTTTATGTTGGCTAAATAGTCCTGTAAAATAAGAAGGGAAAAAGGAACGGGGAGAATTTAGACATTGTGGACATGCTATTCATTCCAAATGTATCACTGGGACTAGATTGGAGAAATTGTGGCCCTAAATGTCCGTTCTACTTAAAAACAAAACAAACAAAAGACATGCACACACATACAAATGGTCACTGATTATATAAGTAATAGCTTACTCGTCATTCTAGAATGTTGCTTTTACAATTGGAGAAGTTCAGATCAAGAGAGAAGCAGTGTTCAGGCAAACAAGAAGTGTCTGATGGGCCTGGACATCTCTGTGTCCAGGATCCTGGTGGAGAAGGGAAAAGGAAAGCCCTGAGGAATCTCTAAAGAAACAGCTGCTTTGTTGTTAGGTGCTGTTGAGTTGGCTCCGACTCATATAACGACCTCATGCACAACAGAATGAAACACTGTCTGGTCCTGTGCCATCATCACAATCATTGTTAGGCTTGAGCCCATTGTTGCAGCCACTGTGTCAGTCCATCTCATTGAGGGTCTTCCTCTTTTTTGCTCATTTAGTAATGACTATTTATTTAAAATAGGCCCGTCTGTGTCTTAGAGAGGAAGACAAACTACCCAGAACTATCATAGTCAGCAAGTGGCTTATCCCCAGAACTTGCCTCATTTCTCTTTACTAAAAACTAGTGGTTTTTTTTGTTTTGTTTCCATTTTTCCAAGACTAAATGTCATTACTTTCTAAGATATCCTATCATTTGGGCCAAATTCAATACCGTGGGGGCTCCAGAGATTTGGAGAACCATGTTTCTCCCTGAAGCTTTGACCCATGTTGTATTCTACACCTAGCCAGCCTTGGAAGATGAATTATTAGGCTTTTTATCCCTATTTACTAAAAAGCTGTCAAAGAGATATTCTAGGAATTTAAAAACATAGAATTGTGGAAATGCTCTTTTTAGGGGATTTTATGATTATTACCTCAATGTCCTCTGAACTCTGAAATGAGGGCAACTGTCCATGCTTGAAAGGGGTGTGATATGTGCCTAGGGGGTATGATAAGCTGAATACAACCTCAATTCCAGCATGCCAGTGTACAACTTCAGCAGTAGGAAGAGACGACATCATCTTGTATTCCCAATTGAAAACTCAGATTTGATCAGTGGGGACATGTAGAAAAAGGAAAAAAGAAAATCACAACTAATCTCAGTTGCAGAGTATGGTAGTAACAACAGCCTACTTGACTCATTGAGCAGGAAGACTCATTATCCTTCTTTATCCACATAGAACATGCATCTGTTTTTACTCGTTGTGGTCATCTCTCTGACCTCACGCTTAGTACCAAGCTGCCCTAGTGGTCACACTACTAGTAATCTTCTAGCTGAGCCTTCTGCAGACAACACTCTGCCTGTACAAATGTGGTGTAAACATGGCTTGAGTGAGGTGTTTACCTTACTACAATATTTTATTTCAACTAAAGATTTCATCCTTTTTGTCCTAATACATTTTGTTTCAGGATTCATTAGAAAAAAGATATTTGGGTCATTTTAAGGTCATCCAATATTTTTAAAAACTCTGTTTTAAACTAATTAAGAAGTGAGCATTATAAGACAACTGTCTAATTCACAAAAAAATTCTCTGAGAATTTCCTTTAAGGAAATTAAATTAGAGTTGAGTTTAATAACTGTGATATCTATAAAGTATTTTTTTAGTAAATTTTTATAGGATTGAGTGAAGTGTGCCCATATAAAATTAAATAATTTGAATTTGGGCTCCTCTTCATTTGCTTACTTAACCTCTAGTAGAGATGCAGATGAGTAGTAAAACTGACCCTGGGTTAGAAAAGGGACACAGGAAGGATAAAGCAGAAAGAGCCTAGAGAGGGGCTAGATGACAGCCTCTATAATCAGCTCCTGGAGTACTGACCATGTCTGTTAACTTCAACCTCCAGGAAAATGAAGACCCTAGTGAAAGCAGCGAATCAGAGGAGGGCCGGGGCCATGATGATCGTCAATATATTTATAGACCAGCTGATGGTCTCTCTAGGAGAGGAGGAAAAGGAGGAGATGATAAAGATGATGATGAAGATGACAGTGGAGATGATACCTTTGGTGATGAGGATAATGGCCTAGGCCCTGAAGAGGGACATGAAGGAGGAAACGTCAGACTCCAAAGTGATGAAGACTCTGCTGACACCACACAATCCAGAGAAGATAGCACCCCACAAGGGGAAGACAGTGACCAAGATACCACTATTGAGAGCAGGGAGGTCGACAATGAGGGCGAGGTGAACAGCAGGCCTGAGGCAGGTGACTTCACCCATGAGAGCGAGAGTGAGGAGCGCTGGGTAGGAGGTGGCAGTGAAGGGGATAGTAGCCATGGGGATGGCTTCGAGTTTGATGACGAGGAAATGCAGAGTGATGATCCAGACAGCGTTAGAAGTGACAGAAACAACTCTAGGATGAGCAGTGCCAGTATCAAATCAGAAGAATCCAAAGGGAAGAGTGATGAACAAGCAAGTACTCAAGATTCAGACGGCAGCCAATCAGCTGAGAATCCCAGAAGGAAGTTTTTCAGGAAGTCCCGCCTTTCTGACGAAGATGACAGGAGTGAGCTTGTGGATAGCAACACGATGGAAGAATTCAAGAGTGACTCCTCAGAAAACAGCAGTTCCAAAGAAATAGGCCTTAGCCAATCCAGAGAAAACAAGAGTGACTCTCGAGAAGACAGCAAGGAGAATCAATCTCAGGAAGACAACCAAAATGTACAAGACCTTAGCAGTGAATCTAGTCAAGAGGCTGACCTCCCACCTCAAGAAAACAGTAGTGAATCTCAGGAAGAGGTAGTGAGTGAGTCCAGGGGTGATAACCCAGATCAAAACACCACCAACCATTCAGAAGAAGACCAGGAGGACAGTGACTCCAGTGAAGAAGACAATGTGAGTAAGCCCTCTAATTCGGAAAGTGAATCCAGAGAGGAGCAAGCTGACAGTGACTCCAATGAGAGCCTCAAATCCTCAGAGGAAAGCCCAGAGTCCGTTGAGGATGAGAACAGTTCTAGCCAGGAGAGTCTTCAGTCTCAGAGTGCCTCCACAGAGAGCCAGAGTGAGGAAAGCCAGTCTGAGCAGGACAGCCAGTCTGTGGAAGATGATGACAGTGATTCTCAGGACAGCAGCAGATCAAAAGAAGACAGCAACTCTACTGAGAGCAAATCGAGCAGCGAAGAAGATGGCCAGTCCAAAAACACTGAGATAGAAAGCAGAAAATTAACAGTTGATATTTATCACAACAAACCCATTGGGGATCAAGATGACAATGACTGCCAAGATGGCTATTAGCATCAGCTTTCCTTAGAAATGGCTCACACATAAAGAAATCTTGGGGATGAGAGAGTAGGGAAATCATTACAACTATAATTTATTGATCTTTTCATCAAAAAGACAACCAGAGGCCATTTCTTTTGGAAAGGAATTGCTGACATTACTCTTGTTGCCAGGGTGTCATCATTCTAGAGGTTCACAGAACGTGGGATGACATCAGGACATACTCAATGAGCCTGGAAGCAAAGAAAGATGCACGTTATAGCTTCACAGCTGAAATAGTTCCTAATTCATTAGCCCAACAAACAGTTATTGAGATTCTATTATGTACCAGGCACTGTGCTAGGTGCTGGGGATATAAAGAAGCTTAAGACTTGTTTCTTGCTCCTGAGGAGCTTATGATCTAAAGAGGATAAATATGAGGGAAATAAAAATTATTACAATCCAATGTGATGATGCTATAACAGAATTGTGAACAAAGTACCAAGGAAGCATAGAAGAGGGTGACCAACTTTGCCTTGGAGGATCAGGGAAGACTTCACTGGGAAAGACAATGGAGTTGGAGGGTTGGATCACATTTGTCTATTGAAGAAGGGAGATATTATTTATTCTTAGGATAAGCAATAGTAAAACCTATTGACTAAAAATTTAGTTTCTGAAAACACTGTTGAATTTTGGCGTAGTGAAGTGGTTTGGACAAACAGTTTTTTTTCCCCCAACTATTTTATCCTGTTTGATGTTTTTTGTGGAATTCCCATGAACATCACATCATTGACTACTAGTTGGATAGGGGAGGGTGGTAGAAAGAAATAAATTTTTAAATAGATAATTTTTAGCTTTATTTGTCCTGAAATCAGCTCATGTGCAATGTTAGAAAAACTGTTCTCTGAATCGATTACATATGTTGCACATGGCAAAATTGTGTAGCTAGATTTAAATTGGTTTTCGCCAAATACCCTTCGAAATGTTACCTCAACATAAAATATTTGTTTTGTAATAAAGATCATAATATTCAGTAGAAATGTGTGCTTATTTTTTATAATAGTGTTGGTTATTTGGATATGTCTATGTTAAGCAATTCTTTCTTTACCACATTATGAAATACTTTATTAATTTTCCCCCATTAAAATGAAAGATTTTTTTAAGTTATTTTGTGAAAAACTTATTACTAATATTAGTCAAATTACTTTGTGTTGCTTATGATAGTTCCTGAAATAAATCTGTTAAAGACGAGAAAAAAAATAAATTCTCAACTTTTGTATGAGGCCACATGAAATGTTCATAATAGTTGAGTTTAACATTAGTTCTTGCTGGTCTCTCAGATGGTCATTTGTGTAAAATATTCTTACATTTTTATTTCTTTCAGGGAAATAGCTTCACCTCAGCACTTGTACTTTCAAATGTGTTTTTACCCATACTTCCACAGGAATACATCAGAATACCCAGAAAAATTTATTGGGAATCAAGAAGACTTCCTAGCCTTCAGTCTGACCCTTCCCATCCTTCACATATCTCTATTCTCCCAAAATGTCAAAACTGTTGTCATTAAAGTCACTTGGGAGAGCATATAAGTACGTATGCATATATATATATATATATATATATATTCTCTCTCTACACACACGCACACACATACACACATACGTATATATACATATTCTCTAGTCCTCCTCCTTGAGATTTTAAATTAATAGGTCTAGAGTGGGACGCATAGGTCTTCATTTTTAAAATGACCCCTGGAGATTCTAATGTAGCCTTGTCTACATACCTACATGTGGGAACCAAGGCTCTATGGCTGTATAAATTGTTAATTAGCAGACTCCAGGACAGCTAGTTAGCGTGCTCATGGCTGACCATAAGGTTGGTGGTTGCAGTCCACCCAGAGGTGCCGTTGAAAATCCTATGGAACACAGTTCTACTCTGACACACACGAGGTCACCAAGAGTTGGAATTGACTCAATGGCAACTTTTTTTTTTTTTTTGGTATATTAGATTATACGTTTCTGCCAAAAGCACAACTACTTCTGCGAAAACTGCCCTATTCTCAGATCTCCTGAGTGCCTGAGGCATAGGTGATCAATTCGTAACCACTCAAATGCCCCACCCCATCACATCTGATTGGATGGGATGGACACCTGACTTCAGTGGAATCAGTCTATAGGCTGGCCAGGATCCTCTGAGGAGGCACGTTGCAAGGCTCTGCCTGAACAAGAATGGTGGGAACTTGAGGTCCAATTTGATTTTCTCTCTGGAAATTTGGATGCTTGGAGAAAGCAATGTTAGAATGTGGTCAGAACAAATGTAGGAGGAAGCACAAAAGGAAGCAGAAATTGAGGCTAAAGTACCTTAACGGTGGAGCACAAAACTGATAGTCATCGAGCTCCTGATACTGAGGGGCAAAGTGTTAATACAGTTTGCTTGGATCTTGACTCTCCTATTGTCCACAAGTGGGGCATCTGTGAGGCCTGACTCTACAGGTCTTTCTGGGTGCCTGTGATGTTCCTTTCTCTTTAGTGTCACATGTATCCTCACAATACACCCTCTTTTCTTGAGGTAACTTGAGTGAGTCTTTGGACCTTGTAATCAAAAAGCCTAATGAACCCCATCTCATAAACACATGTATTAAGTTAGCCAATGTCCCTAGGTTATATAATACCTTAATCAAGTTAACTCCTAGGATATTCAGAAGGACAAAGAATCAGTTTCAGATAGGTTCATGATAGAAACAGTCTTAGACAGATGTGTGAGGGTTCTCTTTTAAGTTCCCACTAACTCATTTTACATAACAGGTATAGACATGGTAATACAGAAATGTCATATAAAAGCAAGACGGCTGGGCCTGGACTTTAGTTTTGAGGGCATGGAAGTTTCCTCGTGGTGCCCAATAGTAATCAGGGAATAAAGATTAACGTCACTAAAGGATGCAGGAGACTGAGGTAGATGCCATAATGCCAATTTATCAATTTACAGTAAGTTATTTATATTATCGAAAGCAAAAAGATTGGGGTCCATAGTCGGTAAGCTTACCTGGGAAGCCAAATCATAATCAGAAACAAATTTTTAATTTCTAATGAGAAATAATGAGGATTAAAAGGCTACACAGTGAACACGAATGAGAACAAAGGGAGCTATGTAACGTAGATGCTTAAAAGCATTGATTTATCTATGACGCCGCACGGACACCTTACAGTTGGAAGTGAAACACTAGAAACCTGACTCCCCTTCCTCTGGAAAATGCTCAGGTGGATCATGATCCACTTTTAACTCAGTGATTCTAGTTTTTCTAAACTTATCAGGGCTAATCTAGTCCTCTTAAAATGGCCCATTCTTTTTTTAGAGAATTTTTTTTCAGTGAGTTTTAGTACAACTAAGCTGGTTTCTGTGGAGCTCTGCTGGCCTGGGAGCCATTCTGTCTTCCTCAGGCAATTTTGCATAAATTTAGCTCTTAAAGGGTAATCTTACTTTACTCCTTCAAGTAAGTTCTTAACATTTAGTTCATAAAGGATAATCTTACTTTTCTTCTCTTGATTCTCAGAAAAGCCAGGCACCTCCCTGTGGCCCCCAAATAAAGGCAAATTGGTAGTTTCAAACTCTTACCATTTACTCATTCAGTCATTCAAACATTTATGCTGCGCATTTTATGAACCAGTCATTAGGGACATATAAGGATGAATGAGATACGGTTTTTGTCCTTAAGAAACTCATTATCTGTATACAGCAGAAATAAAAATATACCTACTATGATAGGTGGTTAGAGTGGTGATAGGGTTCTAAATGAAGTCCTAAGGGTGTACATGGAAGGGAGTAATTAACTTCCTTAGGCTGGGGGAGGTATTGGAACAACTGAGCTGTACCTTGAGCAATGAATTTAAAAAAAACATGGGAGAAGTATATCCCAAGCAGAAATAAGAAAACAAAATCATGAGATATTGATGGCACGTTAAGTTGTGATAAAAATTAATCTGGTGTGGCTGGAGCATTATGAGGGGTTGTGATAAGGGAAAAGATTGGAAAGGTGGGTTGGTACCCAATGTGAAGACCACTGAAAGCCAGATTAGGGAGGGTATCTATCATTTTTATTGAATGCTTTCCAGGTGCTAGTCTGTCATTTATGATACATGCTACATATTACAAACATCATTGAAATAGACATTATGAACTCTCTGCATATATATATGTTGTACGTATGTATATACATAAATGTATACAAAAATGAAACGTGGAAAGGCTAAATTAATTATCCAAGGTCAAAAACCAAGAAATAGCAGGACCTGGATTCCATTTCAGTTCAATGATAAGCCACGGCAAGTTTTAAGCAGTAGAGCAACGTTCATAAATCTGATTTTAGCTTCTCCTAATTTTTTAAAATATAAGCAAGAGAAAGGCTTCAATTACTCTCAATATCTAAAAAGCTCCAAAGTCTCTCAGTCACTTTCTAATAGTTTGTTTTCCTAGTCTTTTTATTGTGAGAGAGCCACATTCAGTGGAGAAAATCAGTCTTTCTTCCCTCAAAGTTTTCCCATGAAGATATATATCAGAGTGAAGTTTGCTATTGAAGATATTGCAAGAAGAAATGCCATGATGATGCTAGAGAATGATGTTGGAGAAACTCTAATAATTTTGACGTCCTAAAAAGGGGGCCTCTACTGAAGTTTTTAGCAAATATGGCTTAATATGAAGCAGCACTCATTTAGTCTGGAGACCACTGATACTACCACAATACACTAGGCTGTGGCTTGCACGGATGATCCCGCCAACAAGGACACTAGATGCTGCCAATAATACTAGCACTACTGATGCCCCTGGAGGCCTAATCTGCAGCTGTCGCTGCTGCCAGAGACCATTCTTCAGGTGTCCTCCTTTGTGACATCACTAGTACCCAATATAAAGTCCATGGCGAATGCATACAGTTGGCAGAACCTATACTAGGTGCCCGTGTACTAATTACGATAGAGCCTAAAAAGCAAGTATCTTGCATTTTCAGCTTCTGTATCACTAGATGAGTTTTGCCTCCCATCCCAACATATAAAGAGTAATTCACTACTTTTAAGACGGAAGTTCAGATGATGGGTAAACAAAAAGAATGACAAATATCCTGCTGACAGGGAGAAGATTCACATCTGAGACAAAAGGAGCAGCATTAATGCCACGGGAATGACCAGGTCAGCTTCAAAGGTTGTGGGTGTGATCCATGTTGGTGAAGATGGGAGGAGTGACGGCAATATCAAGAGGAGTGCATGAAACACCGAAGAGATTCTTTTTGCAGGCCTGGTGGCTTAGTGGTTAAGAACTTGGCTGCTAACCAAAGAGTTGTCAGTTCAAGTCCACCAGCCGCTCCTTGGAAACCCTATTTGGCAGTTCTACTTTGCCCTATAGGGTCGCTATGAGCCTGAATCGACTCGATGGCAACGGGTTTGGTTTTGGTTTGGTAACATTTATTGAGCAGTCACTGCTCCATGTCCTGTGCTTCACCTATGGCTTTCCATTGAACGGTTCCATAGGTAGAGATTAGTGATTTTATCTATACTTTCCCAGGCAGTTTTGGAAAGTGGCAGGGTATCCTCCTATATATAGTCAAAAACCCACTGCCACCAAGTCAATTCCGACTCATAATGACCCTATAGGACACAGTAGAACTGCCCCATAGGATTTCTAAGGCTGTAAATCTTTACCAAAGCAGACCGCCACATCTTTCTCCCTTGAAATGGCTGGTGGGTTTGAACCACCGAACTTTTGATTAGCAATCAAGCACTTTAACAAATGTGCCACCAGGGCCCCCTATATATACTCAAGGGTCTCTTAACCTGAGCTTCATGGGGAGGGGTTTCCCTAGGCCCTTAACATTATTTGCTAAATTGTTGACATATATGACTAGAGGATCCATGATTTTTATCAGACTCTCAAAGGAGTCCATGACTAAACTGTTAATTGAAAGGCCAATTAAGAAAAGGAGGTAACACTGACAACCTAAGACCTGTAGGAACCTTGCTCTGTTGAACTACTACATGCTGGGAACTCAAATCCATGCTGAAGGGATAGAGTTGCAGGTGTAGCGTAAGCCATACTATATGCAACTCTTGCTATGGCTAGTAGATACAGCTATGTATAAAGGAAAATGGTATATTATAAAAGCTAACTTAATTAAAAAAATTAGTGACATATAATGAAAATAAATTTTCTCAGAATACAATTTTGGAGCAATGTAGTTTCTTTGTATTCCAAGTATATTTAGATTCTAGGTTGTGTATCGACGTCATAGAGACTGACAGCCGTCTCCAACATCCACTCTTTTCTTCTTTGTATTAGTAATAGAGATCTTTGACTTTCTGACTGGCACATGGCTGCCCAGATGGAGACTCTATTTATCAGTTTTCTTTACAGCTAGGTCATATGGCCAATGGAATGTGAGCACAACTGAGGTGCTCCACGTCTTTTCTATCCCTTCTGCTCATTGGCTGGGAATTAACAACTATTGGAATAGCCTCTGCTTTGTACTTACTGGGTTTGTACCAAGAGATACCTTCCTCTTAGTTGTTTCATGAGAGAGAAATACACTTCTACCTTATTTAATATACTGTATTTTCCCTCTTACAGCAGCTTAATGTATATCCTCACTAATACATGTATACAAGTATATATTCAGAGAGAATATTGATATAACTTTAATTGCATAATATTTTAGGTTTCTCACCAAAAGCACTGAATGATCTCTTCTTTGTTTAATAATTGAAGGTAATGTATTCTTCAATTGTACTCTCATGATATCTTTATGTATTCACAATAGGGTTTAGTATTATTTAGATGAAATTAATTTTTAGACTGTGAATCTCCAGTGTAGTACAAAAAAAGCTAACCAATGAGTCGGTTAAAATTAATAAAATATTTAGCTTTTGAAAATAGGGGTAATGAAGAGAATGCCCCAGCATATAAACTATTCTATTGGGGTAATGGAAATTACCCCAACATTTCATGAACTCACTAGGTACCATGTGGTAAAGTAATACTTCAGGGACTTGAATCATTGGTCAGATTTCAAGTTGAGACATTGATTACTCAAGTAAAAATTGTAAGCCTGGCTGTTTAAATAATGAAAATGAGGTAAGGATGTAAACCTGCTTCCATTTCATTCTAAGTTGCCTAATAGCACCGATTCTCAAACCTGGCTACACATTAGAATCACCTGAACCCACCTCCTCCCCCCCCCAAAAAAAAACAAACCCATTGCCATCGAGTTGATTCTGGCTCATAGAGACCCTAGAGGACAGGGTAGAACTGTCCCATAGGGTTTCCAAGGAGTGGCTGGTGGATTCGAACTGCGGACCTATCAGTTAGCAGCCAAGCTCTTAACCACTGAGGTGCATTTATAAAAATGTCATTGCCCTGAGATTCTGGACACTCCATCCCTGAGTTTCTGTTTTAATTGGTTTGGGATGGGGCAAATGCCATCAGCATTGAGAACTCCTGCTGTAATAGTTAATTCTAGAGTTTTTTGGTCATTCTTGAGTCTCAGGTGTAGATGTAATCCTGGAGATAAAACAATAACACACTCTGACCCTGTTTTGTACAACAGGTTTAATTTCTACCTCGGTTGCACGGGCTTTTCTGTTTCTTCTGACAACACGTTAATAGGAGCAGCGTTTGAATAACTGGCACACTTAGCTCTCATCAGCTCTCAGATGGCGACTAGTTAAGACAGAACCAACTCATGAGAAAGAAATGTACGGATATTTATTTATTTTCTTTTTGGTAAACGGCCCAACCCAAGGTCAGTCAGAATGTAACGTCTCTGAGTTTTACTCCCTCTGGCTCTGTCAGCACCTGCTTCATCATCAGAACAAATCTTACTTCAGCTCTTGAATGGTTTCCCTCAGTCCTTGCACTGCGACACAACAGATGGAAGAAATTAAAGGAAGAGAAACATCTACAGACTGGAGGCCTCATGGTCAGACATAAAAATCAGAAAGTGTGGTGTTTGTATAAGCCTGGTTTTCCCTTTCGGCACAGATCGTAACTATTATTTTTAGCAACTGAATATAAATGTAATGTTGGGCCCTCTAGTAACAGTCTCTTTCATATCAGTTATACAATAAGTCCTCATATCGTGTAACTGATATGAAAAAGACCGTTACCATTCTTTTATATAACACAAGCCATCCTTTATAAGGTGTAGGTCTGGCAGACTGGCTGGAAGTCCCCTGTGGGGAAGAAGGGAGCAAGCTGGAAGCTAGCCTGACTAGCAGAGGAGGGCATGAAGTCTGATAAAGGTGTTGCTGTTGGGTCCACATTCACCCCCACTCCAACTAGAAATTCAAGCTTCTCTCATCTCCTTACTGAGCCGGGTTTTTCCTACCGCCACTCATGGGCCCTCAATAAATACTAAGTTATGTAAGTAGAGAAAGGAGAAACTTTGCTATGTTCTAAGCTGGGAACAATACTAATATGAGAAAGCTTTGTTCGTCCTTTAGACGTTTCGCTCAGGATAAACCTCCAAGGACCATTTTCCCTTATCTTTCCCTATGCAGAAGGTGAAGGACATGGACTACTCTCTTTGCTTTTCTCTGTTCCAGCTTCACCAAGGGAAAATCTGGATGGGACCAATTGACCCTGAGAGAAGGGAAAGGTATAAAATAATAATGAAAGGAGAGAAGGGGAGAAAGCAGGAAAGGAAGACCAGAGAGAAGGGACTTCCTCATGCCATTGGAGTTAAATTCTATGAGTTGATAATTGTATTAAAGGGCAAAAGAACTGTTTTTACTGTCCTCTAGAAATTGTGGAAGGAGCAGTGGTGGTGCAACGGTTAAGCACTTGGCTGCTAACTGAAAAGATGCCAGTTTGAACCCACCCAGCGGCTCCACAGGAGAAAGACCTGGTGATCTGCTTTCATAAAGATCGCGGCCTAGAAAACCCGATGGGGCAGTTCTATTTTGTCACGTGGGATCGCTAGGAAGTCAAATCTACTGGGCACCTAACAACAAACAATAAGAAATTGTGTATGTACTTGACAAGGTAATGTTACAAGTCCTTTTTTCTAGAAGTGGGCTTTATTTTCCTGAGTTTTCAAACATTAAGGAGAGAAGTAAAGGGGTCACACCAAGCGGGAGGGATTTTGTGGCCAAGGGGAGGCCCTATGCCAGAGAGTGGGGCAGAATGCTGGGAGCTTGAGCAAAACTAGACTCCCGTGGCCCAGCGTTTGATACGGAGCTGGGGCTGTAGATAACATGCAAAAGCTCACCTGCCCCGGAAGCTCAGCCTGACGTGCTCTAACAAGGACAGCTCTGTTAGTTCATACATATTGGCCTGTATTGCTAGAATTTGTTCCCCACAGTTTCAATCATAGTGATTTTTAATTTTCTCATTTTAATGTATTTTTTAATATTTTACAGTTTTCACAGTTATCATAAATTGCCTAAATTTTTGTACATCTTTCTCCTTTTTTCCTTTTGTTATTCATAATAGAGTAACTTTATGGAAATATCATTTTACTACTTACCTACCTTAGACTGTGCATTCTAAATTAATTAAAGAAATAACCATCCATTGCCAAGAATAGCAATGAACACTATCCCCCAGTCAACTGGATTCACAGCAACCCCATAGGGTTTCCAATGCTGTAAATCTCCATGGGAGCCACTGCCACACCTTTCTCTTGCAGAGCCGCTATTGTTTTCGAACCCCTGACATTCTGTAGCAGTTGATTCCTTTAACAACTGGGCAACCAGGGCTCCTTAGCCAAAGATTAGATAGGCCTGTAAAACAAACAATAGCACATAGTTCAACCATGTCTACCAGACTAAATGGGCACACCAGCCCAAAAAGCAAAGACGAGAAGCCAGGAAGGGACGGGAAAGCCGGACGAATGGAAATGGGGAACCCGAAAGAGTTCGGAGAAGGGGAGAGTGTTGACACATTGCAGGGTTGGAAACAAATGTCACAAAACAATTTGTGTATTAATTGTTTAATTAGAACCTAATTTGCTCTTTAAATTTCCACTTAAAACACATACACACACAAAGAGTAGCAATGAAAATTTCATCCCTCTGGCAAGATGCCTTTTCATTTAACTTCCACCAGTTTGAACAGAGAATCACATATGCCTTTTTAACCTCCCTCAATTCCAAACACATTTAACTAGGCTGTAATTGCTTGACTTAATGTTGGTAATTCAATGGCACCGACTGAGAGTAGAAATGTAAATTACTCAAAGAGAACAGCAATTCCTAAATTGCAGCCTTTCCAGAGCTCAAGCCTAAGAGTTATAATTTTAAAATTGCATTATAACCTAAAAATAAGAATTATCCTTAAGCACAATTGTAATTCATTTGCATTTCTTTTTTAAAACGGGACTGTTTAAGATATCTACAAATCCTGAAATTCAAGAATATTTGAAGCACACTAAAATAATCCAGTTCTATAATTTTTCTAACCGCCAGGAGGTGGCAATGTTGCTCGGCGTCGTGGTCCCTGTGAGGGTAGAGGAACATGGGATCCAGGCACAGGTGGATGGATGAGTCAACCTCAGACAGAACTGTGGGCAGCCCTTACATCAGAAGACTACAGTTCCTTTGTTTTTGACTTTCGCAGTCCCCGAAATTTTCAAGCTATTTATTACACTGTGGTTAGCTCTACTTTTGAAAAACTTAACTTTTCCCCATGTCCCTTCTCCCTTACCACTTCACGTTGGTTCCCTTTGATTACTGAAAAAAAAAAACAAAACAAACTTTATTCCTTAACCTGAAAATGAAGACCTTTCATCTACTGATTCCAATTTACCTGTCAGTGGCATATGTGACAGATAAGAATAAGGACACACAGGAAGCAGGAAGATCAATTAGGAGACTCTTGCAGTGTTTTAGGAGTCCTTGGGTGATGCAAATTCTTAATGCGCTGGGATGCAAACAGAAAAGTTGGAAGTTTGAGTCCACGCAGAAGTTCCTCAGAAGAAAAGCCTGGTGACCTACTTCCAAAAAATCAGCCATCGAAAACCCTTCTGGAGCAAAGTTCTACTCTGACACACATGGGTTTACCAGGAGTTGAAGCTGACTCCAAGCAACTGGTTACAGTGTTTTAATTAGGACTGTTGAAGTTACTGAAGAAATTAAAAAATAATTCATTAAAAGTAAACCAAAAGATTGGAATACAGTCGTCCTCAGGAGCAACATAAAGCAGGGGGTGATCACTATTAATTCTTGGTTTCTAACTTTTGTCTCTGCTCTTAAACTATGCATCCATTTCTCTCTCTGTCTTTGAAGAGGGGTACTCTTTTTTTTTTGTATACTTGGAAAGAATTATGGATACCCCAATAACCTTCTTCCTACATTTTCAGCCACCAGAGAGACTGATTCTTTTTGTCAGTCCCAGGGAAAGACTTTGATTGGCTTAGTCTGGACCCAAGATCCCTGGGTGGCACAAATGGTTTGTGCTCAGCTACTTACTAACAGAACCTGCCCAGTGGTGCCGCTGGAGAAAGGCCTGGTGATCTGCTTCCAGAAAGACTACAGCCAAGATAACCCTATGGAGCCTAGCTTTACTCTGTAGCGCATGGGTCACTATGAGTCTGAACTGACTTGATGGCAACGAGTTTACAGATTAGTCTGAACCCATCAACTGTCCCAAGAGGAATAGGATGAAGCTGGTCAAAATGAATGTGCTCTAACCATGTAGACAGAGGATGTTATGGATTGAATTGTGTCCCCCAACAATATGTGTCAACCTGGCTGGGCCATGATTCCCAGTATTGTGTGATTGTCCACCATTTTGTCATCTGATGTGATTTTCCTATGTGTTGTAAATCCTGCCTCTATGATGTTAATGAGGTTATGTTAATGAGGTAGGACTCAATCTACAAAATTAGATTGTATCTTAAGCCAATCTCTTTTGCGATATAAAAGAGAGAAGGGAGCAGAGAGAGAGGGAAACCTCATAGTACCAAGAAACAAGAGCCAGGAGAATAGCACTCCCTTTGGACCTGGGCTGCCTGCACTGAGAAGCACCTTGACCCAGGAAGATTGATGACAAGGACCTTTCTCCAGAGTGGACAGAGAGAGAAAACCTTCCCCTGGAACTGATGCCCTGAATTTGGACTTCTGTCCTCCTAGACTGTGAGAGAATAAATTTCTCTCTGTTAAAGCCACCTATTTGTGGTATTTCTGTGATAACACTAGATGACTAAGACAGAGGAGGAAGTCAGTTTCTGAAAGATGGAAGTGGGGCTGCACAGACCAAATAATATGTCTGGTATGTACTGGGACCTAGGCATAAGGTAATGAATTTATAAGACATGGAGAATGATTAGATAGAGAGGGTGAAAGAAAGCATCAAAGAACTTCAAGTACCATACTGGTACAACAACAAACATGTAGACAAATGGAACAGAATTGAGAGCCTAGACGTTAATGCATCTATCTGCAGGGAGATGATATTTGATAAAAGGACCAAAGTCCTTTAAATGTGGGAAAAGACAGTCTCTTTAACAAGTAGTACTGGCATAACTGAATGTCCATCTGTAAAAACTTGAAACAGAATCCATACATTACACCATACATAAAAACTAATTCAAAATGGATCAAAGACCTAAATATAAAACCTAAAATGATAAAAATTATGGAAGGAAAAATAGGGACAATGCTAGGGGCGTAAATACAATACAAACCATAACTACCAATGCACAAACACCAGAAGAGAAACTAGATAACTGGAGTATCTAAATACTAAACACTCGTACTCATCAAAAGACTTCATCAAAAGAATAAAAAAAGAACCTACAGACTGGGGAAAAAAAATTTGGCTATGACATATCCGACAAGGGTCTAATCTCTAAAATCTATAAAATACTTCAATACCTCAACAACAAAAAGACAAATAATTCAATTTAAAAATGGACAAAGGATATAAGCAGACACTTCACCAAAGAAGTTTTTCAGGTGGCTAGCAGACACATGAAGAAATGCTTGTGTTCATTAGCCTTTAGAGAAATGCAAATCAAAACTACAATGAGATACCATCTCATCCCAACAATACCGGCACTACTCAAAAAAACAGAAAATAATGAATGTTGGAGAGGTTTCAGGGAGATTGGAACTCTTACAACTTGCTAGTGGGAATGTAAAATTATACAACCACTATGGAAAACAATACGGCGCCTCCTTAGAAAGCTAGAAATAGAAATACCATAGAATCCAGCAGTCTCACTCCTAGGAATATACCCTAGAGAAATAAGAGCTGTCACACGAATAGACATATGCACACCCATGTTTGTTACAGCACTATTCACAATAGCAAAAAAATGGAAATAACCTAAATGCCCATCAACAGATGAATGGATAAACAAATTATGGTACATATACTCAATGAAATACCAAGCAACGACAAAGAACAATGATGAATCCGTGAAACATCTCACACTATGGATCAATTTGGATGGCATTATGCTGAGTGAAATAACGCAATCACAAAAAGGACAAATATTGTATGAGGCCACTAACGTAAAAAAAATTTTACATAGGGTAAAAAAAATCTTTGGTGATTACAAGGGTGGGAGGGGACGGGAAGGAAGGCAAATCACTAACTAGATAGGAGACAAGCATCAACTTTGGCGAAGGGAAAGACAATACACTATATAGGGAAAGTCAGCACAACTTGACCAAGCCAAAGCCAATGAAGCTTCTAGACACATCCATTCACCTTGAGGGACTGGGTTACTGGGACCAAGGGCTGGGGACCATGGTTTTGAGGGATATCTAGGTCAATTATCATAACATAGCTCAAAAAGAAAATGTTCTACATCCTACTTTGGTGAGTATCATCTGGGGTCTTAAAAGCTGGCTAGCAGCCATCTAAAATACATCTATTGGTCCCATCCCACTTGGAGCAAATGAGTATGAAGAAAACCAAAGATGCAAAGAAAACATTAGTCCATGAACCACAGCCTCCACCAGTCTGAGCCAAGAAGAGCTAGATGGTGCCTGGTTACCACCACTGACTGCTCTAGCAGGGATCACAATAGAGAGTTCTGGACAGAGCGGGAGAAAAGTATAAAACAAAATTCAAATTCACACAAAAAAAGACCAGACTTAGAACAGGCTTACTGGTCCGACAGAGACTGGAGGAATGCCTGAGGCTGTGGCCATCGGGCACCCTGCTAACTCAGAACTGAAGGTACTCCTGAAGTCCCCCTTTTAGCCAATTTTAGACAGGCCTATAAAATAAACAATTACACACATGAGGAATGTGCTTCTTGGTTCAATCAGATATACAAGACCAAATGGGCAACTCTAGCCAAAAAGCAAGATGTGTGAAGGCAGGAAGGGACAGGAAGGTGCATGGAGGAATGGACACAAGGAACCTGGGGTGGAAAGGGGGAGACTGCTGTCACATTGTGGGGATTGCAACCAATGTCACAAAACAATATGTGTATAAGTTTTTGAATGAGAAATTAACTTGAGCTCTAAACTTTCACCAAAAGCACAAAAAACAGACAAAAAAAAAAACTTCGAGTACCATAAATTATAACCAAAAAATTGAGAAGTTGAAAATACAGCAGAAGATGAGGAGTGTGGTGGTGACTTGACTATGTAGATCATTTTTAACTGACTTGGAAAGTCCACTGGACTCTTTGTGGCTGATTAATTAACTTCATAAATTTCTTTTAATTTTGAAAATTTAATTATAGTAGAGCCAAATCTACTCGTTTAAATTCTTTATATCTTTGAATTAAAGTTTTTAAAGAAATCTTATCCATATTACTGAGACTAGACAACCAATAAAAAATAGAAAAGGATCATTACTAGATAGAATGTGTGGATATACTAACTACTCTTTATATTTTTCTAAAGTTCAAAGTATCGATGAGATTCTCACTGTGGCGCAAAAAGATCTTGTGGTTTCACAGAGCAAAGGCACTAAATCTAAAGAATATAATTCACTGTTCAGCTCCACTAGAAAGGCACTGAGCTACCTTGGGCAACGGGCTTGCCTCTATATCACAATGTCCTACTTCACAGTCTGTGAAATGACACAGTGCGTGCATTGAGGAATCTTGGCTGATTTCTGGCAATTCTCTGTTCCTCAGTAAGCATTACATCTCTAGCAAGTTTGGGGAGAGTTTTTACCTTTCACACCTGTGCTTCTTTTGTTCAAAACCCTTTTCTTGTCCTTCACTCTTGCTCATATATTGTTATTAGCTGCTGATTAATGGTGACTCCATGTACAACAGAGTAAAATGCTGCCCAATCTGAGTCATCCCCATGATGGATTGGGGATTGGACCATTGTCATCTATAGGGCTTTCTTTGGCTGATTTTCAGAAGTACCTCTCCAGACCTTTCTTCCGACTTAGTCTGGAAGCTCCGCTGAAACCTACCTGTTCGGTATCATAGCAACACGCAAGCCTCCACCAATAGACAAGTGATAGCTGTGCTTGAGGTTCATTGGCTGGGAATTGGCTGGGTCTTCCACATGGAAGGTGGGGGTTCTACCACTGAACCACTGATGCCTGTTTGCTCCTATGAGCTGTTTTATATTCCATGTCTGCTCCCACAGAGGTAAAATTATTGACTTACACTCCAGTTTGTTCTCCCACTTTTCCTTTAAACTTCTCTTCCACTTTCTACCCTGTCCTTGCCATTCTATACAATGTATTAATTTTGTTGCAAATACTTGAATACAAGAGTGGTCTTGATTATTTGAAGGGACTTGTGGATTTTAGCAGCAGTAAGTTTAAACCTCTGTTGTATTGGTTATCTATTGCTGTGTAACAAATCGCACAAAAATTGAGGGGCTTATAACAAAAACATTTATTATCTCACCATTTTCTTGGGTTAGTAACCTAAGTTTGGTTTAGCTGTGTCCTCTGCTTAAGGATCTCTCATGGGCTGTAATCAAGGTGTCAGCTAGGGCTGCAGTCATCTCAAGTCTCGACTGAGGAAGTCTCTGCTTCCAAGTTCACTCACGTGGTTGTTGGCGGGATTCATTTCCTCAAAGGTTGTTGAACTATGGGCCTCAGTTTCTCTCTGGCTGTTGCCTGGAGGCCTATCTCAATTCCTTGATATGTGGGTGTGGTGTGATAAATTACTTAGTGTGGCCTTTCTCCTGCCCAGGTGATTGGGTGGGGCTGTGTAGATAATTGTTGCCCACCAAGGGGATTGGTCAGTTTTGCCTTAAAAGAGCCAATTCCAGAGCAGAGAACCCACCGCCACCAGGGAAGGAGAGATTGGCAGGAGAGGCCAGCAGGAGAGACCCACAGGAGACGGTGAAGTGGGCTTCTGGCCCATGGAGTGAGAAATCTGAGTGCCTTTGGGCAGAGACTGAGGGCTAGGTAGAAGCCTATGCCTGACCCACAAATTTGGGACTTTCTAGCCTCCACAATTGAGCGAGCCATTTCCTTTATATGTTTTGTGAGTTCTGTGAGACGTTGCAGCAAATTAGGGAACCCAGAGACAGGAGGGAGAGTGCTGAGAGGAGAGGGAGTAGCTGAAGTTAGAGATGATGGAGTGGTACAACAGCTTGGAAAAGTTGGACGTTTGGGACATCTTTGACCTCTGCTTTGTAGGAAGCAGCTTTGTGCTGATCCTTATAAAAGAAACTATTCATTTCGAAGGCCTCTCCGTAGGGTAGCTCATGACATAGCAGGTGACTTCCATCAGAGGAAACAAGCTAAGAAGAGCTAGAGAGAGACAGAACAAGATGGAAGTTACTATTTTTTATAACCTAATCTCAGAAGTGATATTTCATCACTTTTTGCCATATTCTCTTTTTTTTAAAGTAAACTTTTTATTTTGAAATAGATGCAGTTGTAAGAAATAATACAGAGTGATCCCATGTACCCTTTACCCAGTTCCTGGTGGTAACAGCATTATAACAAGGATTTTGACACTGATATAGCCATGGCAACTCCATGTTTGTTAGACTAGAACTGTGTTGCATAGGGTTTTCTTTTTTATTGTACTTTAGATGAAGATTTACAGAGCAAATTTATTTCTCATTGAACAATTAATATACATATTGTTTTGTGACATTGGTTGCCAACCCCATGAAGTGTCAACAATCTCCCCTTCTTGACCTTGGGTTCTCCATTACCAGCTTTCCTGTCCCCTATTGCCTTCTCATACTTGCCCCTTTTGTCTTGTTTTGTTTTATGGGCCTGTCTAATCTTTGACTTTTTGCCACATTCTGTTTGTTAGAAGCAAGTCACTAGATCCAGCCCACAATCCGTGGGAGGAAATTACACAAGACAACACAAGACTCATAGCACTATTATTTATTTATTTATTACACAAGACTAGAAACCCTGGTGGTGTAGTGGTTAAGTGCTACAGCTGCTAACCATAAGGGTTAGCAGTTTGAATCTGCCAGGTGCTCCTTGGAAACTCTACGGGGCAGTTCTACTCTGTCCTATAAGGTTGCTATGAGTCGGAATCGACTCGACGGCACTGGGTTTTTTTTTATGACTATCAGAAGGTGGGAACCATTGGTGGCCATCTTAGAAGTCTGCCCTACATCTAGCATATATAAAGAATACTACAATCCTATGGGGTATTTGAGAAATTAGGCTTAGCTGCTTTTTCACTTACTTGTATATTTATTTATGTGTGGATAGTTTGTGCATGGATGTGTGTATATGTCTCAGTGTTTAAGTAGAGAAATCTTGGGTGTGTTTAGTAAGGAGTAGAGGGCATATAACAACCATTCCAACTTTTGTGCCCTCCCATTAATTTCATTCTTACATTTCTGCCCTCTCTCTCCCAACTCTCACAAGATGACTTTTTCTTCTATTTTGCAAAAGAAAGAATCTAGTCAGCAAAATCTCCCTCATCATTTAACCCCAAATTCTACAAACATTGCCACCTACCACCATGTTTATCCATATGCCTTTCAAAGGCTGATTTAAGGGCAGCCCACAGTTCTGTCTAAGGCTGAGCCCTCTACCTATGCTTTGGGACTCAGGCCCTGCTACTGTCTCAGAGACCACATGTTATTATTTTGTCTTTCTTTATCCTCTTTGTTTCTTTCCTATGGTAATATGTTGTTGTTGTTAGTTGCCACCAAGTTGTCTTTGACCCACAGCAACGTTATATGTAACAGAATGAATCATTGCCTGGTCTCACGCCATCTTTATGATCATTGGTATATCTGAGTCCATTGTTGAGGCTATTGTGTCAATCCATTTCATTGAATGTTTCCTTCATTTTCACTGACTCTCTACTGTGCCAAACACAACGTCCTTTTCTAGAGATTGGTCTTTCCTGACAACATGTCCAAAGTTAGTGAGACAAGGTCTCACCATCATTGTTTCTAGTGAGCATTCTTGTTATATTTTTTTCTAAGACTGATTCATTTGTTCTTTTGGCAGTCCACAGTATATTAAATATTCTTTGCCAACACCACAATTCAGATGCCTCAATTCTTCTTCTGTCTTCCTTTTTCATTGTCTGCTTTCCCATGCATGTGAGACAATTGAAAATACCGTGGCTTGGGTCAGGGGCACCTTTGTCATCAGTCACATCTTTGCTTTTTAATGCTTTAAAAGAGGTTTTTTTTTTGCAGCAGCAGATTTTCCCAGTGCAATATGCCATTTGATTTGTTGACTTCTGCTTCCATAGATTTTGATTGTTAATCCAAGTGGAATATAAGCATATATATAGGCTGAAAATTTTAAAATATCTTAAAAAGACACAAAGCCAACATTTCCTCAGCCTTGAGTAAACCTTTGGCTAGTACATTTGCTTTCTTAAGGATATATTAAGGGATGTCCTTTACTAACCCTCCATAACTATTTAGGGCCTTATCTTCTCTTAATCAGGCCACTATTGCAGTGATATTCAAACTATGCAGTGGAAAAACTCTTTCGTACACTATCCCTTCAAATAAGCTACCTGAGAGGTCTTTCTAAAAGATGAGTCTGATGTTGGTTCCATACTTAGTATCTTTGAATGATTTCTGTTGCATAACCTACAAAACCCCTGACTTTCAGTTCTTCATCTTTCCTTACCTGTCCTTGTATATCCTCCTTTCTGAATTACTTCCTGCTGTATGAATTTGCCATGTATTTCTCAATTGTGTGAGTTTCCATAGACTGTGTTCTGTGCTTAAAGCACTATTTCTCACTTTTAGGTGCTATTTTCCATACTTGAAGCATATTTCCTCCTTTTCCTTGCTAAGAAACTCTCAACCATCTTTCAAAATTTATCTTAGTCATCTCCTTGCTATGAAATCTTCCCTGAATTTTATTTTTAAGAAAAGCTAAGTGTTCTTTTTGTTGACTCCTGTAACATCATAAACTATATTGAAAATGTTGTATACATGTATGTCTATCCCTCTAGGATTTTAGGGCAATAATTATGTCTTCCTCATTATTGTACCCCAGTACCCAACACAGTGCTTGATCTGTAACGTGATCAATTAATGTTGGAGCAAAGAAAGAAGAAAGGAAGTACCGCATCCTTTGCAAGCCTATTGTGTCAGTTCAGCTTCCACTCAAAAAGCTTCTTAAAGAATGTAAGTTAGGAGGCGGAGCCAAGATGGTGGACTAGGCAGACGCTACCTCGGATCCCTCTTACAACAAAGACACGGAAAAACAAGTGAATCGATCACATACATAACAATCTACGAACCCTGAACAACAAACACAGATTTAGAGACGGAGAACGAACTAATACGGGGAAGCAGCGATTGTTTCCAGAGCCTGGAGCCAGCGTACCAGTCAGGTACGGCACAAGCACAGAGAACTGCTCCACCCCCCTGAACTAACCCCGGGAGGGGGACCAGACGGTTCCACGGGCGGCGTGGGACGCAGCCAGTAGGAGAAGTCCCGGGGAGGCAGTGACTGGTCTTGGAGCAGAAAGAGCAGCGTCCGAGCCGGGGAACCGTCCCGCAGGGATTTGGACTGGACGGAGGTACGGCATAAACACGGAGAGTTGCTCCACCCCCCTGAACTAACCCCAGGAAGGGGCCCAGCCAGGTCGCGCGGGCGGCGTGGGACGCAGCCGGTAGGAGAAGTCCCCGGGAGGCAGCGACTGGTATTGGAGCGGGGAGAACAGCATCCCAGCCGGGACACTCGGTTACGGCACAAGCACGGGGAGCTGCTCCACCCATCTGAACTAACCCTGGGAGGAGGCCCAACTGGTTCTCGGAGGCGGCACGGCCACGCCGCTGGAGGGACGAGAAGTCCCCGGGAGGCAGCGACTGATTTTAGAGTCGAGAGTGCACCGTCCCAGTAGGGGAGCCTTGACGCTGGGCATGGGGCTGGAAGCGGAGGATCTGACCGTGACTCCAGCGGGCCAGACCCCCCGGGGGCAATCTCCACACAGCCAGCACACATAGGCGACGCGCCCTGCGGGAATCTCAGATATAATAGTCATTCCAAGCAAGACAAGCAACTCTGGCTATATTCTGAGGTGCTACTCTCCTATCTCTCTGTTCCCTCCCCCACCATCCCCAGGTGGCTTCATTAACATCTGAATAGCCTGAGCCAGAGGGAGAACTCTGATAGTGATCTGACTGCATTTTTTTTTTTAGCGGATTTTCTGGAAAAACTAGTTTCCCAGTGGTGGCTCGGAGACAACAATCCATATCAAACCACTTAAAGAAGCAGACCATGACAGCTTCTCCAACCCCCCAAACAAAAGAATCAAAATCTTTCCCAAATGAAGATACAATCTTGGAATTATCAGATACAGAATATAAAAAACTAATTTACAGAATGCTTAATGATATCACAAATGAAATTAGGATAACTGCAGAAAAAGCCAAGGAACACACTGATAAAACTGTTGAAGAACTCAAAAAGATTATTCAAGAACATACTGGAAAAATTCATAAGTTGCAAGAATCCATAGAGAGACAACATGTAGAAATCCAAAAGATTAACAATAAAATAACAGAATTAGACAACGCAATAGGAAGTCAGAGGAGCAGACTCGAGCAATTAGAATGCAGACTGGGACATCTGGAGGACCAGGGAATCAACACCAACATAGCTGAAAAAAAATCAGATAAAAGAATTAAAAAAATGAAGAAACCCTAAGAATTATGTGGGACTCTATCAAGAAGGATAACCTGCGGGTGATTGGAGTCCCAGAACAGGGAGGGGGGACAGAAAACACAGAGAAAATAGTTGAAGAACTCCTGACAGAAAACTTCCCTGACATCAAGAAAGACGAAAGGATATCTATCCAAGATGCTCATCGAACCCCATTTAAGATTGATTCAAAAAGAAAAACACCAAGACATATTATCATCAAACTCACCAAAACCAAAGATAAACAGAAAATTTTAAAAGCAGCCAGGGAGAAAAGAAAGGTTTCCTTCAAGGAAGAATCAATAAGAATATGTTCTGATTACTCAGCAGAAAGCATGCAGGCAAGAAGGGAATGGGACGACATATACAGAACACTGAAGGAGAAAAACTGCCAGCCAAGGATCATATATCCAGCAAAACTCTCTCTGAAATATGAAGGCGAAATTAAGATATTTACAGACAAACACAAGTTTAGAGAATTTGCAAAAACCAAACCAAAGCTACAAGAAATACTAAAGGATATTGTTCGATCAGAGAACCAATAATATCAGATATCAGCACAACACAAGGTCACAAAACAGAACGTCCTGATATCAACTCAAATAGGGAAATCACAAAAACAAACAAATTAAGATTAATTAAAAAAAAAATACACATAACAGGGAATCATGGAAGTCAATAGGTAAAAGATCACAATAATCAAAAAGAGGGACTAAATACAGGAGGCAATGAACTGCCATATGGAGAGTGATACAAGGCGATATAGAACAATACAAGTTAGGTTCTTACTTAGAAAAATAGGGGTAAATAACAAGGTAACCACAAAAAGGTATAACAACTCTATAACTCAAGATAAAAGCCAAGAAAAACGTAACGACTCAACTAACATAAAGTCAAGCACTATGAAAATGAGGATCTCACAATTTACTAAGAAAAACGCCTTAGCACAAAAAAGTATGTGGAAAAATGAAATTGTCAACAACACACATAAAAAGGCATCAAAATGACAGCACTAAAAACTTATTTATCTATAATTACCCTGAATATAAATGGACTAAATGCACCAATAAAGAGACAGAGAGTCACAGACTGGATAAAGAAACATGATCCATCTATATGCTGCCTACAAGAGACACACCTTAGACTTAGAGACACAAACAAACTAAAACTCAAAGGATGGAAAAAAGTATATCAAGCAAACAATCAGCAAAAAAGAAGAGGAGTAGCAATATTAATTTCTGACAAAATAGACTTTAGACTTAAATCCACCACAAAGGATAAAGAAGGACACTATATAATGATAAAAGGGACAATTGATCAGGAAGACATAACCATATTAAATATTTATGCACCCAATGACAGGGCTGCAAGATACATAAATCAAATTTTAACAGAATTGAAAAGCGAGATAGACACCTCCACAATTATAGTAGGAGACTTCAACACACCACTTTCGGAGAAGGACAGGACGTCCAGTAAGAAGCTCAACAGAGACACGGAAGATCTAATTACAACAATCAACCAACTTGACCTCATTGACTTATACAGAACTCTCCACCCAACTGCTGCAAAATATACTTTTTTTTCTAGCGCAGAACATTCTCTAGAATAGACCACATATTAGGTCATAAAACAAACCTTTGCAGAGTCCAAAACATCGAAATATTACAAAGCATCTTCTCAGACCACAAGGCAATAAAACTAGAGATCAATAACAGAAAAACTAGGGAAAAGAAATCAAATACTTGGAAAATGAACAATACCCTCCTGAAAAAAGACTGGATTATAGAAGACATCAAGGAGGGAATAAGGAAATTCATAGAAAGCAACGAGAATGAAAATACTTCCTATCAAAACCTCTGGGACACAGCAAAAGCAGTGCTCAGAGGCCAATTTATATCAATAAATGCACACATACAAAAAGAAGAAAGAGCCAAAATCAGAGAACTGTCCCTACAACTTGAACAAATAGAAAGTGAGCAACAAAAGAATCCATCAGGCACCAGAAAAAAACAAATAATAAAAATTAGAGCTGAACTAAATGAATTAGAGAACAGAAAAACAATTGAAAGAATTAACAAAGCCAAAAGCTGGTTCTTTGAAAAAATTAACAAAATTGATAAACCATTGGCTAGACTGACTAAAGAAATACAGGAAAGAAAACAAATAACCCGAATAAGAAACGAGAAGGACCACATCACAACAGAACCAAATGAAATTAAAAGAATCATTTCAGATTACTACGAAAAATTGTACTCTAACAAATTTGAAAACCTAGAAGAAATGGATGAATTCCTGGAAAAACACTACCTACCTAAACTAACACATTCAGAAGTAGAACAACTAAATAGACCCATAACAAAAAAAGAGATTGAAACGGTAATCAAAAAACTCCCAACAAAAAAAATCCCTGGCCCGGATGGCTTCACTGCAGAGTTCTACCAAACTTTCAGAGAAGAGTTAACACCACTACTACTAAAGGTATTCCAAAGCATAGAAAATGACGGAATACTACCCAACTCATTCTAGGAAGCCACCATCTCCCTGATACCAAAACCAGGTAAAGACATTACAAAAAAAGAAAATTATAGACCTATATCCCTCATGAACATTGATGCAAAATCCTCAACAAAATTCTAGCCAATAGAATCCAACAACACATCAAAAAAATAATTCACCCTGATCAAGTGGGATTTATACCAGGTATGCAAGGCTGGTTTAATATGAGAAAAACCATTAATGTAATCCATCACATAAATAAAACAAAAGATAAAAACCACATGATCTTATCAATTGATGCAGAAAAGGCATTTGACAAAGCCCAACACCCATTTATGATAAAAACTCTCACCAAAATAGGAATTGAAGGAAAATTCCTCAACATAATAAAGGGCATCTATGCAAAGCCAACAGCCAATATCACTCTAAATGGAGAGAACCTGAAAGCATTTCCCTTGAGAACAGGAACCAGACAAGGATGCCCTTTATCACCACTCTTATTCAACATCGTGCTGGAAGTCCTAGCCAGGGCAATTAGGCTAGACAAAGAAATAAAAGGTATCCGGATTGGCAAGGAAGAAGTAAGGTTATCACTATTTGCAGATGACATGATTATATACACAGAAAACCCTAAGGAATCCTCCAGAAAACTACTGAAACTAATAGAAGAGTTTGGCAGAGTCTCAGGTTATAAAACAAACATACAAAAATCACTTGGATTCCTCTACATCAACAAAAAGAACACCGAAGAGGAAATCACCAAATCAATACCATTCACAGTAGCCCCCAAGAAGATAAGATACTTAGGAATAAATCTTACCAAGGATGTAAAAGACCTATACAAAGAAAACTACAAAGCTCTACTACAAGAAATTCAAAAGGACATACTTAAGTGGAAAAACATACCCTGCTCATGGATAGGAAGACTTAACATAGTAAAAATGTCTATTCTACCAAAAGCCATCTATACATTTAACGCACTTCCGATCCAAATTCCAATGTCATATCTTAAGGGGATAGAGAAACAAATCACCAATTTCATATGGAAGGGAAAGAAGCCCCGGATAAGCAAAGCACTACTGAAAAAGAAGAAGAAAGTGGGAGGCCTCACCTTACCCGACTTCAGAACCTATTATACAGCCACAGTAGTCAAAACAGCCTGGTATCGGTACAACAACAGAAACATAGACCAATGGAACAGAATTGAGAACCCAGACATAGATCCATCCACGTATGAGCAGCTGATATTTGACAAAGGACCAGTGTCAATTAATTGGGGAAAAGATAGCCTTTTTAACAAATGGTGCTGGCATAACTGGATATCCATTTGCAAAAAAATGAAACAGGACCCATACCTCACACCAAGCACAAAAACTAACTCCAAGTGGATCAAAGACCTAAACATAAAGACTAAAACGATAAAGATCATGGCAGAAAAAATTGGGACAACCCTAGGAGCCCTCATACAAGGTATAAACAGAATACAAAACATTACCAAAAATGATGAAGAGAAACCCGATAACTGGGAGCTCCTAAAAATCAAACACCTATGCTCATCTAAAGACTTCTCCAAAAGAGTAAAAAGACCACCTACAGATTGGGAAAGAATTTTCAGCTATGACATCTCCGACCAGCGCCTGATCTCTAAAATCTACATGATTCTGTCAAAACTCAACCACAAAAAGACAAACAACCCAATCAAGAAGTGGGCAAAGGATATGAACACACATTTCACTGAAGAAGATATTCAGGCAGCCAACAGATACATGAGAAAATGCTCTCGATCATTAGCCATTAGAGAAATGCAAATTAAAACTACGATGAGATTTCATCTCACACCAGCAAGACTGGCATTAATCCAAAAAACACAAAATAATAAATGTTGGAGAGGCTGCAGAGAGAATGGAACTCTCATACACTGCTGGTGGGAATGTAAAATGGTACAGCCGCTTTGGAAACCTATCTGGAGTTATCTTAAACAGTTAGAAATAGAACTACCATACAACCCAGAAATCCCACTCCTGGGAATATACCCTAGAGATACAAGAGCCTTCATACAAACAGATATATGCACACCCATGTTTATTGCAGCTCTGTTTACAATAGCAAAAAGTTGGAAGCAACCAAGGTGTCCATCAACGGATGAATGGGTAAATAAATTGTGGTATATTAACACAATGTAATACTATGCATCGATAAAGAACAGTGACGAATCTGTGAAACATTTCATAACATGGAGGAACCAGGAAGGCATTATGCTGAGCGAAATTAGTCAGAGGCAAAAGGACAAATATTGTATAAGACCACTCTTATAAGATCTTGAGAAATAGTAAACCTGAGAAGAACACATAGTTTTGTGGTTACGAGGAGGGGAGGGAGGGAGGGTGGGAGAGGGTTTTTTATTGATTAATCAGTAGATAAGAACTGCTTTAGGTGAAGGGAAAGACAACACTCAATACATGGAAGGTCAGCTCAATTGGACTGGACCAAAAGCAAAGAAGTTTCCGGGATAAAATGAATGCTTCAAAGGTCAGCGGAGCAAGCGCGGGGGTCTGGGGAACATGGTTTGAGGGGACTTCTAAGTCAATTGGCAAAATAATTCTATTATGAAATCATTCTGCATCCCACTTTGAAATATGGCGTCTGGGGTCTTAAATGCTAACAAGCGGCCATCTAAGATGCAGCAATTGGTCTCAACCCACCTGGAGGAAAGGAAAATGAAGAACACCAAGGCCACACGACAACTAAGAGCCCAAGAGACAGAAGGGACCACATGAACCAGAGACCTACATCATCCTGAGACCAGAAGAACTAGTTGGTGCCCGGCCACAATCGATGACTGCCCTGACAGGGAGCACAGCAGAGGACCCCTGAGGGAGCAGGAGATCAGTGGGATACAGACCCCAAATTCTCATAAAAAGACCAAACTTAATGGTCTGACTGAGACTAGAGGAATCCCGGCGGCCATGCTCCCCAGACCTTCTGTTGACACAGGACAGGAACCATCCCCGAAAACAACTCATCAGAAATGAAAGGGACTGGTCAGCGGGTGGGAGAGAGACGCTGATGAAGAGTGAGCTAATTAAATCAGGTGGACACTTGAGATTGTGTTGGCAACTCTTGTCTGGAGGGGGGATGGGAGGATAGAGAGAGAGGGAAGCCGGCAAAATTGTCACGAAAGGAGAGACTGAAAGGGCTGACTCAAGAGGGGGAGAGCAAGTGGGAGTAGGGAGTGAGATGTATGTAAACTTATATGTGACAGACTGATTGGATTTGTAAGCGTTCACTTGAAGCTTAATAAAAGTTATTAAAAAAAAAAAAGAATGTAAATTAGAAATGAATGGGAAAGAGTAACAGGGTATTTGTAGCAATTTTCTCATTACAAGATTTCTTATGTTAAATCTTGGCTCTTCCTTGTATATCCTCTGTCTACCTCTTATAAAGATAAAAAAAACCCAGTGCCGTCGAGTCAATTCTGTCTCATAGCAACCCTATAGGACAGAGTAGAACTGCCCCAAAGATAGAAAGGCATATTGGTTAGTCGTGTGTCTTGGTTGAACTTCTTAACTTTCATAAAAAAAAAAAAAAAAATTTTTTTTTTTAACTTTCATAGGTGCTGTTAAACCTGTCCTCCACCATTTAATTAATGATTAAAGCATATGAGCCTCTCTTTAGTCAGCAACATTGAATCTCTATTAGATTCGATGATAAAAATATACATTTAAATTCTCTTCTATCTTGTTCTTAACAATGGATGTGTAATTAATCATTTATTTCCTAAGTATTCTAATTTTACTCTCCTAGAGAAGGACATCATGCTTGGTAAGTAGAGGGTCAGCAAAAAAGAGAAAGATCCTCAACGAGATGGTTTGACACAGTGGCTGCAATGATGGGCTCAAGCATAGCAACAACTGTGAATATGATGCAGGACCAGGCAGTGTTTTGTTCTGTTGTATGCAGGGTGACTATGAGTTGGAACCTAACGACTACCGCAAACCAGATAAAACCATCCATACCCTGTGAACTTGGGTTACACCATTTGGCCTTCATGAAAGAACTTTTACTGAATACATTTCGGGAAGTTACATGAAATAGTTACATAGAATTAAACTATTATATTTATTGTAAGGAATTTGTGAAAGACATAATCTCCTCTAGTCCCCCTGGTGTGGATTCACAGAGAAATCACCCTCAGTTTTTATTACCAGAAAATGATGAATCTCCTGGGAAACTAAATTATTTTAAACTCTGAGAATCTTGTAGCTGATACTGTTTCTTCCCTTTTCCAGCTTCCGGAACATTTAGAGACATGGTTCAATTTTAATAAGTGTAATTTGTGACTTGAATTTTTTTTTTATGTACTAACCTTTCTGTTGGTTTTATTTTATTTTCCTGCCCTTATTTTCCCTTTACTCAGATTTACTCATCTATTTAGAATTTTCCCATTTGTGTATTTTTGTAAGCTGTCTCAAATCCTTTAATAGTAACAAGACAGGGCTAAACTAAATTAAATAAGAATAAAATTATCTCATTGGGCATTAATGCTCTGAGTGGTTTTTTAGATGGGAAATCACATATGTACTTCAAGGTGAGTGTAGATTTTATCAGCAGCCAGCAATTGCAAAGCGCATGAAGTAGAAATTGTTTATCTGGGATGTCAAGGACCAACCTCTTCTCAATTAATGATTATTCCCAGGGTTTTGATAGTTTATCTCCAAGAAGAATGATCATAACACGGCCTGACAGAAAATGCAAAGGATAGCCGTATTCTTTATACGCTGTCTCACAAATCATGAGTACCAGCCAGATCACCAAGATGTCACAGGATTTATCCAGTGTGATTCCCTTCACCTTAGGAGTACAATGTAGATTGTAACACTGGGACAGCCCTTTTCAGTCTGACAAAAATTCACCATTACCAGGCAATATGCATCATAGAAAATTATTCTTCAGTTATCAAACTGCTGTGATTTTTTAAAAAAATGAATGATCATAAAGCAAACGCTGTGACAAAGATTCCATTGTTCGGATGTGTCCAGTGTGTAGATTCTTGGACAAATGACCCTGTCCTGTACTTCTGTTGTTTTTAGGTGTCACCGAGTCGGTTCTAACTCATAGCGACCCTATGTACAGCAGAACGAAACACTCTCTGGTCCTGTGCCATCCTAGCTAGGATTTTCAGTACTTTGTGAACTAGAAGTGATGAAAGCAAACATTCTTCCCATTTTCTGATCTTAGGGAAAAGCATTCAGTCTTTCACCACTTATATGATGTTAGATGTAGGTTTTCATGTTGCTCTTAGCTGCTGTCAGGTTGGCCACCTGGTGATTCCATGCATAACAGAAGAAAATACTCTCTGGTCCTGCACTACCCCATAACCGGTTGCAAGCCAGACTGTTGTGAACCATAGTGTTTTCACTGGCTGTTTTTCCTAGTCTGTTTTAGTCTGGAAGCTCTGCAGTATCATAACAACACACGAGCCTCCACTGACAGACGAGCGGCAGCTGCACGCCAGGTGCATTGGCTGGAAATCAAACTGTCTCGCTCATGGAAGGTGAGAATTTTACTGCTGAACCATCAGTGCCCCTCATGATGCAAATGGTTAATGCGTTCAGCTGCTAACCAAAAAAATGGAGATTTTTGTCCATCCAGAGGTGCCTCACAAGAAAGTCCTGGCAAGCTACTCCTGAAAAGTCAGCCATGGGGAACCCTGTGGAGCACAGTCCCACTCTGACACACGTGGGCTTGCAGTGAGTCCTGATCCCCTCCCAGTAACTAGTAGGTTTTCACGGGTCCTTTTATTAACTTGAGGATGGCTCCTTGCCATGACTAGATGTTTCATTTAACTAAATTTTTTCTCCACTTACAGAGATGTTCATATCATTCTTCTCCTTTATTCTATTAATGTAGTGAATTAGAGTGAAGCCGTCTGACCCTGGGTATTCCTTGTGCGAAGTTATTTGTAATGAATTAGATTTTTTAAATAAATACAGATTTTTTCAGATGTTATGTTTATTATTGTTACTTTTGGTAGTTTGTATCTTCAAGGTCTTTGTCCATTCCTTTAAGTTATCAAATGTATAGGCAGGGAGTTGTTCATAATAAATCCTTATCATCCTTTTTGTGTCTGCCATGTCTTTTTTAAAAGATATCACTTTTTGTCTTGACATTTCTGATTTGTATTTTCTTTGTATCTTCTTTATCAAGTTTTTTATCAAGCTTATTAATATTATGAAAATCGAATTTTGTTTTTATTGATATTCTCTATTATTTTTTCATTTCATTTTTTAATTGATTGCTGCTTTTATCTTTATTATTTTCTTCTTTCAACTTATTTTGGGTTTAATTTGCCCTTCTTCTCTAGCTTCTTAAAGTAGAAACATAAACAAATGATTTTGCATCTTCTTTTCTAACGTTGTTTTTGTTGTTAGGTGCCGTTGTTTTTGTTGTTAGTACTCACAGGGCCCTACTGCTCCATAGGGCTTTCAAGGCTGACCTCTTTACAGGAGCAGATTGCCAGGTCTTCCTGCCATGGAACTGCTGGGTGGGTTTGAACTGCCAACCTGTTAGCAGCTGAGCACTTAACTGTTGAGCCACCAGTGCTTCTTCGGTGTAAGATTACAGCTCAAGTTAACCTCTCATACAAAATTTTTATACACGTATTGTAATGTGACACTAGCTGCAGTTCCTACAGTGTGACAGCACACTTCCCCTTCCCACCCCAGGTTTCCTATGGCCTTCCAACCTGCTCCTGTCCCTTCTTGCCTTCTCATCCTGCCTCCGGACAGGAGCTGCCTATTTGGTCTCATGTATCTGCTTGAACTGAGAAACACATTCTTTATGACTATTAGTTTATGTTTTGTAAAAAAAAGAAAAACCAAACCTGTTGCCGTCAGAGTCAATTCAACTCATAGTGACCCTATAAACTGCCCCATAGAATTTTCAGGGAGCACCTGGTGGATTTGGACTGCCAACATTTTGGTTAGCAGCTGTAGCACTTAGCCACTACGCTACCAGGGTTTCCTTATGTTTTATAGTTCAGTCTAATCTTTGTCTGAAGACTGGTCTTTTGAAACGGTTTTAGTTTTGGGTTAACATAGTGTCTGGCAGCCATGGCCTCTGGGGTTCCTCCAGTCTCATTCAGACCATTAAGTCTGGTCTTTTTAGGTGAATTTGAGTTCTGTTCCACGCTTTTCTTCCTCTCCGTTAGGACCTCTCTGTTGTGTTCCCTGTCTGGATGGTCATTGGTGGTAGCTTGGCACCATCTAGTTTTCTTGGTATCAGGCTGATGGAGTCTCTGGTTTATGTGGCTCTTTTATCTCTTTGGCTAATATTTTCCTTGTATCTTTGTTGGTCCTCATTCTCCTTTGCTCCAAGTGGGTTGGGACCAAATGATTATCTTAGCTAGCCACTCTCAAGCTTCTACGACCCAGTGCCACTCACCAAAGTGGGATGAACAACATTTTCTTAATAAACTTTGTTATGCCAATTGACCTAGACATTGCCCAAAACCATGGTCCCCAGATCCCAACCTTTGAGGTGTTTGCTTGTGCTCAGGAAACTTCTTAGCTTTTGGTTTAATCTAGTTGTGTGCTGACTTCTCCTCTATTATGTGTTGTCCTTTTCTTCACCCAAGATGATTCTTGTCTACTATCTAGTTAGTGAATTCCCCTCTCCCTCCCTCCACACACTCATAACCATCAAAGAATGTTTCCTTCTGTGTTTAAACCTTTCCTTGAGTTCTTATAATAGTGGTCTCATAAAATACTTGTCCTTTTGCGACTGGCTAATTTCAGTCAGCATACTACCCTCCAGATTTACCCATGTTGTAAAATGTTTCTTGGACTCTTCATTGTTCTTTATCATCGTGTAGTATTCCACTGTGTGTATGTACCATGATTTGTTTATTCTTCATCTGTTGATGGGCACCTGTCTCCCTTTATTTTCTAATACAAGCATTTAAAGCTCTATCTTTTACTTCAAGCACTGCTTTAGCTGTATTTCAAAATATTTTCTGATTTATTTTTTGACCTATTTTTATTTAGAAATGGTTGTTTAATTTCCATTTAAGAATTTTTGGATATTTTTTACTTATTTCTAATTTAATTCCTTTTTAGTCCAATAACATACCACGCAAGATTTATAGCTCTGAAAATTATTGAGCCTTGTTTTATGATCCAATGTATGGCACGAGTAAAAAGAATGTGTATTCTGCAGGTGTTGGATGTAATTTTCCAAAATGTCAATCAGATTAATTTGGTTGATAAAAACCAAAAAACCAAACTAATTGCCTTCGAGTTGATTCCGACTCATAGTGACCCTATGGGACAGAGGAGAACTGCCCTATAGAGTTTCCAAGGAGCACCTGGTGGATTCAAACTGCTGATCTTTTGGTTAGCAGCCATAGCACTCAACCACTATGCCACCAGGGTTTCCAGTTGGTTGATAGTGTGCTCCAATTCTATACCCTTACTATTGTTTTTTTCCCTGTAGTTCCATCAGTGACTGAAGGAGGAGTGTTAACACTTTCCAACAACAATAATAGATTTGTCTATTTTTCTCTCCTGTCTTTAGTTTCTACATTTATTTTTAAGCTCTATTATAAGGATTCATAATTATAACATACTTTTAGGAGTGTTATGTCTTCTTAATATATCAACTCAGTTATCATTATGAAATGTCCCTCATTAGCTCTGGTTATATTTCTTATTGTGAAGTGGTATACTTCGTGTGATATTAATACAGCAATTACAGCTTTCTTATGATTAGTGTTTACAAATGGCATATCTTTTTCCATCATTTTCATTTTAACCTATGTTTTTCCATTTGAAGAGTCTCTTGAAAACAGCAGGTAGGTGGTCTTGCTTCTTTAACCAATGTGACAATCCCTGTCTTTTTTTTGGTTGTTTAGTATTTTTACATTTAACATAATTGCTGATGTTATGTTCATGTCTACTATATTTCTATTTTTTTCCTATTTGAACATAGGTATTTTTTCCACATTTTACTGCTTTCTTTTTCAATTAATAAAGTATTTCTTAATATTCTATTTAACCTCCCCTCTTGGATTACTTGCTGCTTTTCTTTTTTAGTGGTTCCTCTAGAGATTAATATATATCCTTAGCCAATCACAGTATACCTTGAATTAACATTATACCACTTTAAAACCAAAACCAAAACCGTTACTGTCAAATCAATTCAGACTCATGGAGACCCTATAGGACAGAGTAGAGCTGCCCCACCTCCCCCCAGGCTTTCCAAGGCTGTAATCTTTGTGGAAGCAAACTGCCACATCTTTCTCTAGCAGAGAAGCTGGGGGGTTCCAACCGCCAATCTTCCGGTTAGCAGCCAAGAGCTTAACCATTGCACCATGGGAGCTCCACACACCACTTTGCATATAACGTAAAAAACCTTACATAAATGTAATTCCATTTACCTTCTCCTCTCTTTTGTGCTATTTGTCATGTATCTTACTTTTACATAATACGTCATTACAAATATATATAAATATAAATCACGCGATATGCTTCAAACAGTTAATTGTCTTTTAAAAAATAAGGAAGTAGAAAAACGTCTAATGCTCTTTGTTCATTCACGTAGATGTTAAGTTTCCATCTGGTATCATTTCTCTTCACCCTGAATAAGTTTTTTTAAACATTTCTTGTAATGCAAGTCTGCTGGTGACAAATTGTTCTTGTTTATCTGAAAATAAATTTGCCTGAAGTTTTGAAGAAAAAAATCTTTTTGATATAGTATTCTAAATTGATGGTTTATTTCTTATTTAGCATTTTAAAATTGTCATTCCATTGCTTTCAGGCTTATAGTTTCTGATGAGAATTCCGTGCTTATTTTTATTGTTACTTTCCTGAATGTAGTATGTCTTTTTATATTGAATGTTTTGAAATTTCCTTTTTAATTAGGTTTAAAGCAATTTGACCATGATATGCTCAGATGTGGTTTTCTTTGTATTTATTCTGCTTGTGGTTCATTCCTCCATCATGATGAGAATGAGAAGTTGGGGTTTTCAAAACTAAGTTTTTAAATATTTACTTCTTGTGTAGCAGATGAATGAATGTCCTCAAGGACATCAATTATTTGGTGACTTGACAATGTTCATTGTAGTCTATATTTTTTAATTAATTCTTTTAATATTTTTTTCCTGCCAAAATATCTCTTTTCTTTTTGGAACTTCCATTACACGTATGTGATATGACTTTATAATATTCCACAAGTCACTGAAGGTTTGTTCATTTTTTGGTTAATCTGTTTTATTTTTGTGCTTCAGTTTGAATAGTTTATTTTTTGACTATTTTCAAATCACTCATCTTTCCTTTTCCAATATCCCAACTGCTGTTAAGCCCAATTCAGCAAATTTTCATTTAGATAATGTATTTTTTTTAGTTGTGGAATTTCTATTTGCCTTCCTCTTTTTCTTTTAGTTTCCATTTATTTGCTGAAATTCACCATTTGTTTGCTAATTTACTCACCTTTGTCTTTAAATCTTTTGACATAATTATAATAGCAGTCTGAAGTCTTTGTCTGCTTATTCCAACATGTGCACCATCACTGGGTCTATTTATATTGACTTGTTTCTCTCTCAGTTTGGCCATATTTCTCTGATTATATGCCTATCAAATTTTTAATTTCTACACTGGAAAATAAGATATTATGTTCTTGAGATTCTGGATTTGTCTTCTTACAAGGAATGTTGAGCTTTCTGTGGCAGAAAATTAATTTACTGGCAGTTCAGTTTCATTCTGCTAAGGCTTGATTTTAACCTTTGAAAAAGTGGATCTACAGTATCCTTCATGTGAGTGCTGAAGTGGTCTTATTCCTAAGTCATAGCTTTCCAGGGCCCTCAACTCCAAGTGGTCGAAGCTCCATTGTCTCCCAGCACTGTATGTTCTCTGGTATTTTCATTTAGCTCGTAGCCCTGAAGTACTTACTCATTATTAGGCACCTCTGAGTTTCATCCTGTGCTTGTACTTTCATCCTGTGCTTGTGCATGTCAGTATCCAGCCAAAGACTCAAGAGCACACTTATGCAGATTTCTGGGGCTCCTCTTCGAAGATCCCTTCTTTTAGGTAACTTTAGTGGCAAATTAAAGCTGTTCCAGTAGTCCTAAACGTCAATCTTTGTTTCATATGGCAAGTGAGACTGCTGCTCTCTGTTTAGGTTCCACTTCCCTGAGTCAAGGAAATTGCTCTCAGGCAGTGTACCAGAGTGGACACGGCATTCACTGTGCTTTTCTTCTCTCGAGGATCACAGCCCTGAGATGTCTGACAGCCATGCCTGAAAAGAGTTGCTTCATATAGTTTGCCCAGATTTGTAGTTTTTTATAAAAATCCATTGCTGTTGAGTCAATTCCAACTTATAGCAACCCTATAGGACAGAGTAGAACTACCCCATAGGGTTTCCAAGGAATGCCTGGTGGATTTGAACTGCTGACCTTTTGGTTAGCAGCTGTAGCTCTTACCCGCTACACCACCAGGGTTTCCATAGCTGTTTATAGTGGGAGAATAATCCAATACTTATTCCTTCAGTCATGGCCAGAACTAGAATTTGAGATTTTCAAAAATCCTTTAATTTCTTCTTAGTCAGAGGCTTGAATGTCCTTCAGGATATAAGTTGGTGACTGGACAATATCCTGCAATCACAAAACATGTATTTAGTGAGAAGTTTCTGGTTCCAGGCTTAATGGTAACTGCTTTACAGGCATTTTTTTTTCATTACTTTGCCACATAAATCAATGAAATAAAGGTGTTCCTATTAACTCCATTTTAGAGATGAGGAAAATGAAATGTAGAGTGTAACAAAGGCTTCCCCAAGAACCCCTATCTAATGAATGATAGAACCAGTCGTTGAACCCAGGTTAGTAACTCCAGAGCCAAACTCTTAAAAACTATATTAGATTGATTATTCTATTTGTAAACAAAGTACTTATATAACTCAGGCTATTCTTCAGATAAAATTGCCCGCTAACTTTTCACAATGGCAAATGCAACAATCTTTATGAGCTCACTACGCATGAAAAATCTGGTGGATGTATTATCCCTACAAAAACCCAACAATGGACAAGCTGAAAGTATTGCATTTGAATTCTTTAAAGGGAAAAAAATATGGTTTTCCTAAACTGGAATAGGGAGGAAGGAAGATTTGTGTAGTTTCCAATTTGTCAAAAGCAAAGCAAAACAAAAAAAAGTGAATCCGCATTTGTTTTTTTTCCCTAAAATTAGTTTTTTAAAAAAGTAAATCAATGTATAAACACATAGAAGGCTCACTTTTACCTTATCCTGAGAGCATTGTGGGAACTCAAATATTGAGCAAAACAGTGAAGGCGGCTGCAGCTTTTGACAGAGGCAATCAGAAAACTGAGGGAACTGGGTGGGAACACTCCCTGAATACTGAACAAGTTGTCAGGAACAGACACTATTATTACCATGTGCTTTGGCTTCTAGCACCTTTTTCCATCAGTAAAAAGAGAAAAACAGCAGAAAATAAGCTTTCTTAACTGCCGGGCTCGATGGCTTTTTGTTTTGACTTGTTATTTGATTCATCTTTCTCCTGTGACTTACTGCTCTTCTATTATTTTCTGTCTCGGTTCCAGGTGACCACATATCCAGCTAAAACTCAGGAATTCTATTACTACAAGAGAAACGAGGGGAACAGATGTTAGAGGACAATTAGAGTCTCTGCCATAACAGTCTTGCCAGTTAATGGATATGTCTTAGTCTACAGACTCAGTAAAATATTACATTTTACTGTTTTATTTAATTTAGATGCAAAGCTTCCATCTAGCTTGGCTGGTGGAAGATTTAAGCACGGTCATTCTTAACATCTTCCTTGTTGACTGGGATAGTGCCAAGTATTTAAGATCTTACATAGTGCCAAGGCTTGGGGAGATCCTTCTAGTTGTCAGTCATGAGGCCGCACTGGTTTCTGTTGCAATCGTTGCGACTGCCTATAGGGTCTTTCAGGTGATTCTCTGCTGCTCTTTGCCTTTCCTGGCAAACAGTATCTTTGATGAAGCTGAACCTCAAGTTCCAAGGGTCTAGAATCCCATGCACAACATATGGCCATCTATTCTGCACTGCTCTCGAACCATCAGCCTCACTCGAACCATCTGCCTCATTCTAGTGCCCCAATCTGGTAGTGAAATTTCCTTTTAGCCTGAGGAAATCAACCTCTCTCTTTATCTAGCTCTCTCTCTCATTTTCTAAGGGGCACACCCTCAAACCCTATCTTCTAGGTGGATTTTGAAAACAATGCCAGGAAGCCATGCCCCATACCTTGTTTGAGGCAAGGAAAAGATGAATTTTTTAACCTGCCTGAATGCAAAAATACCCCAAAACCAAACCCATTGCCCTCAGGTAGGTTCCGACTCATGTTGTTGTTGTTAGGTGCCATCCAGTCAGTTCTGACTCATGGCGATCCTACATACAACAGAAGGAAGCATTGTCCAGTCCTGTGCCATCCTCACAATTACTGCTATGTTTGAGTCGATTATTGCAGCCACTGTGTTAATCCATCTTGCTAAGAGCCTTCCTCTGTTTTACTGACCTTCTACTTTACCAAGCATGATGTTCCTATCCAGGCTCTGGTCCATCCTGATAACATGTCCAAAGTACCTGAGATGAAGTCTCGCCATCCTCACTTCCAAGGAGCATTCAGACTGTACTTCCTCCAAGGCAGATTTGTTCGTTCTTCTGGCAGTCGACGGTATATTCTTCATCAACACCATAATTCAAAGGCATCAACTCGTCTTAGGTCTTCCTTATTCATTGTCCAGCTTTCATATGCACGTGAGGTTATTAAAATAACATGGTTTGGGTCAGGCGCACCTTAGTCTTCAAAGTGACATCTTTGCTTTTCAACACTTTAAAGAGGATTTTTTTGCAGCAGATTTGCCCAATGCAATACGTCACTTGATTTCTTGACTGCTGCTTCCATGGGCATTGACTGTGGATTCAAGTAAAACAAAAACTTGACAACTTCAATATTTTCTCTGTTTATCATGATGTTGCTTATTGGTTCAGTTGTGATGGTCTTTTTTTCTCTCTTTTTGTTGAGGTGTAATCCATTCCCAAGACTGTAGTCTTTGTTCTTCATCAGTAAGTAGGTCAGGTCCTCTTCACTTTCAGCAAGCAAAGTTGTGTCATGTGCATAACCCAGGTTGTTCAATAGTCTTCCTCCAATCTTTATATAGTCCAGCTTCTCGGGTTATTTATTCAGCATACAGGTTGAAAAATTATGGTGAAAGAAAACAACCCTGATGTGTACCTTTTCTGATTTTAAATCATACAGTATCTCCTTGTTCTGTTACAGCAACTGCCTCTTGGTCTATGTACAGGTTCCACCTAAAGTACAATTAGATGTTCTGGAATTCCCACTCTTCATAATGTTATTCATAATTTATTATGATCGACACAGTCAAATGTCTTTGCATAGTCAATAAAACGTAGTTTTTTTTTTTTTTTTTTAAATATCCTTCTGATATTCTCTGCTTTCAGCCAAGATCCAGCTGACATCAGCAATAACATCTCTCCTTCTACACCTTTTTCTGAATCTGGCTTGAGTTTCTGGTAGTTCCCTGTTGATGTACTGCTGCAGCCACTTTTGAATGATCTTCAGCAAAATTTTACTTGCTCATGGTGTTAAGGATATTGTTCAATAATTTCCACATTATGTTGTATCACTTTTCTTTGAAATAGGCATAAATATGGATCTCTTCCAGTTGGTTGGCCAGGTAGCTACCTTCCAAATTTCTTGGCTTAGACAAGCAAGCACTTCCAGCACTGCATCCATTTGTTGAAACATTTCCTGGAGCCTTATTTTTCACCAATGCCTTCAGTGCAGCTTGGACACCTTCCTTAATACCACGGGTTCTTGATCATATGCCACCCCCTGAAATGGTTGACCATCGACCAATTCTTTTTTGTATAGTGACTCTGTGTATTCCTTCCATCTTCTTTTGATGCTTCCTTTTTTGTTCAATATTTTGTCTATAGAATCCTTCAATATTGCAACTCGAGGCTTGAATTTTTTCTTCAGTTCTTTGAGCTTGAGAAATGCCTTGCATGTTCTTCCCTTTTTGTTTTCTAGTTCCAGGACTTTGCACCTGTCATTGTAATACTTCACTTTGTCTTCTCTAGCTGCCCTTTCTTCCAAGCATCTGTCAGTTTGTCATACTGTGGGGGCTTGCATGTTGCTGTGATGCTGAAAGTTATGCCACTGGTATTCCAACAAAAGCAGGCTCACCCACGGTGGACAGGTTTCAGCTGAGCTTCCAGCTAAGACAGACTAGGGAGAAGGACCTGTCAGTCTGCTTCTGGAAAAAAAAAATAGCCAGTGAAAACTTTTTAAATAGCAGTGGAAGATTGTCTGACATAGTGCCTGAAGATAAGCCTCTCAACTTTCAGGACCTTCATCTGCTGAAGTGACATGATTCAAAATGAAAAGAAACAGCTGCAAACAACCGTTAATAATCAGAATCTGGAATGTACGAAGTATGAACGTAGGAAAATTGGAAATCATAAAAAATCAAATGGAATGCATAAACTTCAATATCTTAGGCATTAGTGAGCTGAAACGGACTGATATTGGCCATTTAGCATCAGATGATCATATGGTATACTATGTTAGAATTGACAAATTGAAGAGGAATGGCATTACATTCATCGTCCAAAAGAAAATTTCAAGATCTATCCTGAAGCCCCTCCTCTTAATATCTCGTATATAGACCCTTTCCAAGCTTTCCTCATGAAAATTCCTTCTCATACTTCAAGACTAGCTAAAGTGCTGCTTTCTCTAGGAAGCTTCCCCTGTTATGCTCAGGAATTTTGGGGTACTTTTTATGTGTCTGAACCGATATAGTGCAGCTCATGCCCAAGAGAAGGTTCTCAGCAGAGACCCCATCACAGAGAATTTTAAGAGTGGCTAAGGATACACGAAAAGTCATCTACAAAGGAGAGTCAATAAGACTAAGCTCAGGCTACTAAGCAGAAACCATGCATGCAAGAAGGCAATGAGATAACATATATATAAGACCTTGAAGGAAAAAAATTGCCAGCCAAGAATTATAAATGCAACAAAACTGTCTCTCAAATATGATGGCAAGACTAGGAAATTTTCAGGTAAACGGAAATTTAGGAAATTTGCAAAACCAAACCAAAATTCAAAGAAATACTAAAGGGAGTCCTCTGGTTAGAAAATCAATAACATCAGATAACAATCCAAGACTAGAACACAGGACAGGACAACCAGATATAAACCCAGATAGGGAAGTCACACACACAAAAAAAATCAAAGCTAAAACGCTGAAAATAGGGAAACAGAGACGTCAGTACGTAAAAGATAACAGCATTAAAACAAAAAAGAGGGACTAAATAATGTAGTCATAGATCTTCCATATGGAGAGGAAGTCAAGGTGATATAAAGAAATAAAAGATTGGTTTAAACTTAGAAAAATAGCGGTAAATGTTAAGGTAACCAGAAAAGAAACCAACAATCCTACACATCAAAATAAAGAAGAAAAGCATAAAGACTCAGCAAATACAAAATCAAAAACAACAAAAAAGATGAAAAGAAAATACATGAAGAAAAATGACTCAGCACAGAAAATCAAGTGGAACAAAGAAACTGTCAACAGCACACCAAAAAATACATCTAAATGACAGCACTAAACTCATACCTATCAATAATTATGCTGGATGTAAATGGACTAAATGCACCAATAAATAGACAGAGAGGGGCAATATGGATTAAAAAAAACAAGATCCATCTATATGCTGCCTACAAAAGACACACCTTAGACCTACAGACACAAACAAATTAAAATTCAAATGACGGAAAAAATATATTAAGCAAACAAAAATCAAAAAAAAGCAGGAGTGGCAATATTAATCTCTGACAAAATAGACTTGAAAGTAAAATCCACCACAAACAATAAAAGGGTGCTATATAAAGATTAAAGGGTCAATACACCAGGAGTACATAACCATGATAAATATTTATGCACCCAATGACAGGGCTCCAAAATACATAAAACAAACTCTAGCAGCATCGGAAAGAGAGATAGACAGCTCTACAATAATGGTAGAAGACTTCAACACACCACTTTCGGTGAAGGACAGAACATCCAGAAAGAAGCTCAATAAAGACATGGAAGATCCAAATGCCACAATCAACCAACTTGACCTCATAGACATATACAGAACACGCCACCCAACAGCAGCCAAGTATACTTTCTTTTCCAGCACACATGGAACAATCTCCAGAATAGACCACCTATTAGGCCACAAAGCAAGCCTTAACGGAATCCAAAGCATCAAAATATTACAAAGCATCTTTTCTGACAGTAAAGCCATAAAAGAAATCAATAACAAAAAAAGCAAGGAAAAAAATCAAACATATGGGAAACTGAAGAACACTTTGCTCAAAAACTACTAGGTTATAGAAGAAATTAAGGATGGAATAAAGAAATTCACAGAATCAAATGCGAATGAAAACACATCTGTCTTAGTCATCTAGTTCTGCTGTAACAGAAATACCACAAGCGGATGGCTTTAACACAGAGAAATTTATTCTCTCACAGTCTAGTAGGTTACAAGTTCAAATTCAGGGTGTCAGCTCCAGGGGAAGGTTTTCTTTCTCAGCTGTGGAGGAAGATTCCTTGTCATCAGACTTCCGCTGGTTGAGGAGCTTCTCAGGTGCAAGGATCCCAGGTCCAAAGGATGTGCTCTGCTCCCAGCACTGCTTTCTTGGTGGTATTATGTTCCCAACTCTCTGCTTGCTTCCCTTTCCTTTTATCTCTTAAGAGATAAAAGGTGGTACAGGCCACACCCAGGAAACTCCCCTGACATTGGATCAGGAATGTGGCCTGGTAAGGGTGTTACAATCCCACCTTAATCCTCTCTAGCATAAATTTACAATCACAAAATGGAGGACAACCACAGAATACTGGGAATCATGGCCTAACCAAGTTGATACACACATTTTTGGGGGCACACAATTCAATCCATGGCAACATCCTACCAGGACCTTTGGGAAACAGCAAAAGCAGTGCTCAGAGGTAAATTTATAGCAATAAGTGCACACATCCAAAAAGAAGAAAGGGCCCAAATCGAAACATTAACCCTACAACTCAAACAAATAGAAAGAGAACAGTAAAAGAAACCGCAGACAGCAGAAGAAAGCAAATAATAAAAATTAGAGCAGAATTAAATGAAATAGAAAATAGAAAAACAATTGAAAGAGTTAACAAGATCAAAAGCTGGCTCTTTGAAAAGATCAACAAAATCAACAAATCACTGTCCAAACTGACCAAAGAAAAACAGAAGCAGAAGAAAATAACCTGAAAAAGAAATGAGATGGGAGATATCACAACAGACCCAACTGAAATTAAAGAATCATAACAGAATACTATGAAAAATTGTACTCTAACAAATTTGGAAACCTAGAGTAAATGGAAAAATTTCTAGAAACACATTGTATAACAAATAAATAAGCCTATAACAAAAGTAGAGATTGAAAAGGTAATTAAAAAACTTTCAACAACAACAAAAAAGCCTTGGTCCTAACAGCTTCACTGGAGAATTCTACCAAACTTTCAGAGCGTAGAAAAGAATACTCCCAAACTAATTTTATGAAGCTAGCATAACCCTGATACCAAAACCAGGTAAAGACAGCACAAAAAAGAAAATTACAAAACAATATCCCTCATGTACATAGATGCAAAAATCCTCAAAAAAATTCTAGCCAATAGAATTCAATAACATATCAAAAAAATAATTCACCATGACTAAGTGGGATTCACACCAGGTACACAGGGATGGTTCAACTTTAGAAAAACAATCAATGTAATCCATCACATAAAACAAAAGACAAGAACCAAATGATCTTATCAACTGATGCAAAAAAAGCATTTGACAAAGTCTAACACCCATTCTTGATAAAAACTCTTGGCAAAATAGGAGCGGAAGGAAAATCCCTCAGCACAGTAAAGGGCATTTACACAAAGCCAACAGCCAACATCATCCTAAATGGAAAGAGTCTGAAAGCATTCCCCTTGAGATCGGGAACCAGACAAGCGTGCCCTTTATCACCACTCTTATTCAACATTGTGCTGGTTTGGAATGTAAAATGATACGACCACTTTGGAAATTGATTTGGCGCTTTCTTAAAAAGCTAGAAATAGAAGTTACATAAGATCCAGCAGTCCCACCCCTTGAAATATATCCTGGAGAAATAAGAGGCATAACACGAATAGATACATGCACACCCATGTTCATTGCAGCATTGTTTACAATAGCAAAAAATGGAAGTAACATAGGTGCCCGTCAACAGGTGAATTGATAAATTATGGTGTATTCACACAATGGGATACTACGCAAAGATTAAGAACAACAATGAATCTATGAAACATCTCATAACATGCGTGAATCTGGAAGACATTATGCTGAGTGAAATTAGTCAGTTGCAAAAGGACAAATACTGTATGAGACCCCTATTGTAAGAACTGAAAAAAAGGTTTATACACAGAAGAAAACATTCTTTGATGGTTATGAGGGTGGGGAGAGGTATTCCCTAACTAGATATTGGATAAGAATTATCTTAGGTGAAGGAAAGGACAACACATAATACAGGGGAAGTCAGCACAACTGGACTAAACCAAAAGCTAAGAAGTTTCCTGAATACAACCAAACACTTCGAAGGTCAGAGTAGCAGGGGTGGGGGTCTGGGGACCATGGTTTCAGGGGACATCCAGGTCAATTGGCATAACAAAGTTTATTAAGAAAATGTTCTGCATCCCACTTTGGTGAGCGGCAGCCGGGGTCTTAAAAGCTAGCAAGAGGCCCTCTAAGATGTATCAATTGGTCCCAAACCATCTGGAGCAAAGGAGAATGAAGAATTTCAAAGACACGAGGAAAATATAAGCACAAGAGACAGAAAAGGCCACATAAATCAGAGACTCCATCAGCCTGAGACCAGAAGAACTAATGGTACATGGCTATCACCAATGACTGCCCTGACAGGGAACACAAAAGAGAGTCCCTGATGGAGCAGGGGAAAAGCGGGCACAGAACTCAAATACTGGGAAAAAGACTTGACTCAATGATCTGACTGAGACTGGAGGGACCCCAGGATACATGGCCCCCATACTCTCTGTTATCCCAAAACTAAAACCATTCTCTAAGCCAGTTCTTCAGACAAAGATTAGGCTGGACTATTTTTTATAAGACATAAAATAATACTTGTGAAGAGTGTTCTTCTTAGCTCAAATAGATACACGAGACTAAATGGGCAGCGCCTGTCCTGAGGTGAGATGAGAAGGCAGAAAGGGACAGGAGCTGGTTAAATGGACACGGGAAATACAGGATAGAAAGGAGGAGTGTGCTGTCACATTACAGGGAGAACAACTAGGGTCACATAACAATGTGTGTATAAATTTTTGTATAGGAAACTAACTTGAACTGTAAACTTTCTCTTAAAGCACAATTTAAAAACATGAAAGGACTTTATCAAAGGGCTTTATCAAAAAGTGAAGAGACAATCTATAAAATGGGAGAAAATATTTGGGACCATATAACTGATAAGGATTTAATATCAAGAATCTGTAAAGAATTGCTACAACTCAACAACAAAAACATAAACAACCCAATTATAAAATGGGCAATGGCCTAGAATAGACATTTCTCCAAAGAAGAAATACAAATGGCCAATAAGCACATGAAAAGTTGCTCAAGGTTGTTGTTAGTCAATAGGAAAATAGAAATCAAAACTACAATGAGATATCATCTCACACCCACTAGGACGGCTGTCTTCAGAAAAACAGTAACTGACAAGTGTTGGTGAGGATGTAGAGAAATTGGAACCCTCGTGCACCTTGCTGGTGGGAATGTAAAATGGTGCAGCCACTGTGGAAACCAGTTTGATGGCTCCTCTAAAAGCTAAACATAGAATTACTACATGACCCACCAATTCCACTCCTTGGTATATATACTAAAGAGACTTGAAAGCAGGGACTCAGACAAATACGTGTACACTTACGTTGTTTGTAGTATTATTCACAGCAGCCAAAATGTGGAAACAACCGTGTCAATCAACAGATAAATAGATAAAAAATAGTCTATCCATGCAAGGGAATATTACTCAGCCATAAAGAGAAATAAAATTCTGATACATGCTATAACATGGATAAACATCGAAAACGTGCTGAGTGAAATAAGTCAGAAACAAAAGGACAAATATTGTATGATCCCACTTACATAAAATGTCTAGAATAGACAAATGCGTGGAGGCAAAAGCTTGTTCGTGGCTATCAGGGGCTGGGGTGTGGGAGTTGGGAATTATTGCTAAAGGAGTACTAAGTTTCTTTCGGGGGCTATGTAAAACCCTTGGAAGTAGATAAAGTGATAGTAGCACAACACAGTGAACGTAATTAATGTCACTGAATTGTACACTGAAAAATAGTTAAAATGGCAAAATGTTTGTTATCTTTATTTTTCTAAAAACTAATTCATAAATGGCCTCCTTTCTCACTTTTAGAATTAGACATAAATTGAGAGGTTGTTGTTGTTAGTTGAGTTGGTACCAACACAAAGAAACACCATGTGCAACATAATGAAACACTGCCTGGTCCGGCTCCATCTTCACAATTGTTCCTATATTTGACCCCACTATTGCAGACCATCTCCTTGAGGGTCTTCCTCTTTTTCACTGACCCTCTACTTTACCAAGCATGATGTCTTTCTCCAGGGACTGGTCCCTCCGGATAACATGTCCAAAGTATGTGAGAAGTCTCACCATCCTCCTTTCTGAGGAGCATTCTGGCTGTACTTCTTCCAAGACAGATTTGTTTGTTCTTAAATTATGGTTTCGGTGAAGAACATTGAATACATATTCAATGTTCTTCACCGAAACCATAATTCAAAGGCATCGGTTCTTTTTCAGTCTTCCTTATTCATTGTCTAGCTTTTGCATGCCCGTGAGGTGATAGAAAGTACCATGAATTGGGTCAGGGGCACCTTAGTCCTCAAAGTGACATCTTTGCTTTTTAACACTTTAAAGAGATCTTTTGCAGCAGATTTGCCCAATGTGATACATCTTTGGATTTCTTGACTGCTGCTTCCATGGGCATTGATTGTGAATCCAAGTAAAAATGAAATCCTTGACAATGTCGATCTTTTTTCCATTTATCATGATATTGCTTATTGGTCCAGCTATGAGAATTTTTGTTTCTTTGTGTTGAGGTGTAATCCGTACTGAAGGCTGTAGTCTTTGATCTTCGTCAGTAAGTACTTAAATCCTCTTCAGCTTCAGCAAGCAAGATTGTGTTATCTGCATGTTGTAAATTGTTAATGAGTCTTCCTCCCATCCTGATGCTGTTTTTCTTCATATAGTCCAGCTTCTAGGATTATTTGCTCAGCATACAGATTTAACAAGTATGGTGAAGGAAACAACCCTGACACACATCTTTCCTGATTTTACACCATGCAGGATCTCCTTGTTCCGTTCAAACTACTGCAGGTTCCTCATGACCACAATTAAGTATTCTGGAATTCTCACTCTTTGCAATGTTACCCATAATTTGTTATGATCCACACAGTCAAATGCCTTTGAATAGTCAATAAAACACAGGTAAAGATCTTTCCGGTATTCTCTGCTTTCAGCCAAGATCTATCTGACATCAGCAATGACATCCCTCATTCCAAGTCCTCTTCTGAATCCATCTTGAATTTCTGGTAGTTGCCTGTCAATGTACTACTGCAATTGTTTTTGAATTATCTTCAGCAAAATTTTACTTGCATGTGATATTAATGCTATTGATCTATAATTTCTCCATTCTGTTGGATCACCTTTTCTGGCATGGGCATAAATATGGATCTTTTCCAGTCAGTTGGTCAGGCAGCTGTTTTCCAAATTTACCGGCATAGACGAATGAGTGCCCTCAGCATTGCATTTGTTTTTGGAACATCTTAATTGATATTCCAGTTGAGAAGTAACATCTCAACTGAGAGGTTGCCACACAAATAGAACAAAGGTTTTCAAATGGGCGTTTCTACATGTACTCATCTTCTCTTGGTCCTCAAAACAAAGTCTACTTTAAGAAACACGGCTGGTAGGTTTGACGGCTGTTTCTTCTTGTGAAGCATTTTGTTTGTATATCTTCACAAACCAAACAGAACAGGTTGGGAAGTCACAGACTTAGAAAAATATAATAAAAAGATCCAGATTAATTTTGTGTTTGGTTTTAGTATAGTCATTTTCTCTTTCCACTTTCAATATGCCTGAAAATTTTGAATAATGCCACAGGAATGTCGTTTCAAGGAGGAAGAATTTTCAAACATCCACCTCCCTGTTCTTTGCTTAAAAATAGAATAATTTGCTATAATATACATTGAAAGACTTTTGAGCTATTTCTTTTTTGCTGGCATTTCTGTCCTTTCTTATTTAAATAAATAAATATGAAATTCATTGAAATTTAAATATAGCCCTCAAAAGAGAAACTCTAAGCAAAATATAATTGGTCTTTTGATGTATTTCAAAACAACAGAACCACCAATTTTGTTATGAAAATAATAAAAAATCCTTATGTGTGTATCTTTTTTCCCCAAACGAGTATTTTTTCAGTATCGTTGCCTCCTGAGATGCATACTGAAACTCTCTGAGAAATTCATGAGTGTTTATAAATAGCAAATTGTAAAGATGGGGCATCTAACTCCAAGCCATTATTTTGGGCAACTTGGGCATCAGAAGGCTACAGTCAGTGCTAAAGAAGGCACCAGACCGGAGGGAGAAGGTATTTATAATTGCCCGAGGCATACTCCCTCTATTCAGTTCTGAGCAGAATTCCTGGGCCCCAAATTACCATCTTTCCTTCCCTGTATCCTCTGAAAGTATGGACAGTCCCTTTATAAGAGCCCCTCTTCTTTTTTCTTCAAATATATCCTGGTTTTTCTATTAAACCTAAGATTTACAACGTGTGTGGTATCACATCTTCCGCTAGTACTTAGACGTCATTAACTGACATGGGGTTGCCATGAGTTACAGTCAGCTTGATGGCAATGGGTTTATTCTGTATTGCTAAGTCCAGATTTGGCGTTAAATACACTGCTTCAGGCAACCTTTTCCTTGCTCAGAAATGGCACAAGAGACAAATTTTTTTTTTTTTTTTTGCCATTCCTGTACGAATCCATGAGCTGGGGATCTGACCTTATAGTCTACCTAGCTCTTGCAAAACCCCTTTCCTAAGGAGGCTATATCTTGCTTCCTATATTCTCCCACTACTAACAGGGGTCCTGCTAAGAATCACAACACCACACCACCTGCCTGGCTTTGAATAGTGCCTGATGTGTGGATTTCCCTGTATCCTGGCCCATTAGCTGAATTGCAGTCCCCAGTACCTAGAGGCTTGCTTGGATCACATCCATATTTCCATACCTTTTGGCCACTATATCTTGGATTTCATCCTCCAGTTAAACTTTTATCTGAGTAGCTTTTTGTAGTCCCTGGCTTCCCTGGCCTGGTTTCTGTATCCCTAGTAACTGGGATTCCCTAGATCCAGACATATTTTGTTTTTCAGAGGATTTCTGCTTAAACACCCAAAAATCAATCCCAGTCGCTTCATTTACAATACGCATTTCTGTTTGTAATAAATACAATAATTCCTGTGAGGCACTTAGCATAATTCCTGGAACATAGCAAATAATCATTACTAACTGCTATAAGCTCTGTTATCATCATCACCTCTATCAGGATCTCCAACTCAATTCCAGAAACACTCCTCTGCATCAGTCAGGAACAGGCCTCAATTCTTAGACATCTGTTGACCATGAATGGACCCAGGGACAACTATTCCTAGCAAGTGTTCAAGCTGGGATCCATAGCAACTAATAATGACGGCTGCCCTTTTCTGCACTCTTTCTGTGTGCCAAGTACTTGCCACATATTATCTTACTTGACACCCACAAAGCACAGTTTTATTTTATTGATAACTCCTATTTTATTGATTAGAAAATGGAGGTTTGGAGAATCCATCCATGTCTGACAAAAACACTTGGCAGTAAAACTGAAATCAACGTCAGCGCTTCCCGCCTCAAAAACCCATTCTTTTGCCATTGCACGTGTTATTTTTCTACAAACAGCCTGTGCCCTGGAAGCAGAACTTAACTTCTGGGATTCCCACTAATCAGCTCTTATCTTGTAGACTGTATGTTGCCCACTTATCTTTACTTAGGTTATTCCTTAAGCGTTACTCTTATATCCTTACCTTTTGATTCCTTTCTTCTCCTCTCCCGTTAGCTAGCCCCCTAGTCCTGGTTGTTCCTGGCCACTTAGCTTAGCATCCAAAAAAACCAAACCTGCTGCCGTCGAGTCGATTCCGACTCGTAGCGACCCTATGAGTAGCTTAGCATAGCTATCCTTAAAGGACCAAATCAAGTTTAAACTCTCCATTGAGCCTTCTTAGACTATTCCAACCCACATTCAAGCTATTTCATGCCCTCCTCCAAATTCCTGTTGCTGCGGTGTTAGCTGCCATCACATTGCCCCTGACTCATGGTGATCCCATGCACAGTGGAATGAAACGCTGCCTGATCCTTTGGCATCTGCATGGTCGGCTGAGTATTGAGCCATTGTGATCCATAGGCTTTTCATTGGCTGATTTTCAGAAGTAAATTGCCAGACCTTTCTTCCTACTCTGTCTTAGTCTGGAAGCTCTTCTGAATCCTGTTCAGTATCATAGCAACATGCAAGCATCCACTGACAGACAAGTTGTAGCTGCGTTTGAGGTGCATTGGTCAGGAACCAAACCCAGGTCTCCCTCATGGAAGGTGAGAATTCTACCACTGAATCACCAATGCCCTTTACACGGTTGAGTACATATTCTAAACCAGACACTGAGTTAGGCAGTTTGTATGAAGTTATATAGTTAAACAAACTATTAGAAATGCCTTAAGATAATTTTAGTAGGGCAAATAATATACACGAATATTTATAGTACAGTGTTAAATAAGAGGAGCCATGGTGGAGCAGAGGTTAAAGCGCTTGGCTGCTAAATGAAATGTCGATAGTTTGAACCCACCAGCCACTCCACAGGAGAAAGAAGTCGCAGTCTACTTCTGTAAAGGTTTACATCCTTGGAAACCCTAGGGCAGTTCTACTCTGTCTTATAGGATCGACTTGACAGCTGTGGGTTTGGCTGTGTTTGGTAATGTAAGAAAAATGTAACGAGAAATAAGTAAGGCTAAAAGAATTTAGATGAGATAAGAATTACTTCTGCAGGAAGAGAATGAGGCAGAGATAATGGTGAACTGAGGTAGAAGATTTTGACAGGAAATGTTGAGAGACAGAATTCTAACCGGAAGGTGCTGCCTAAACACAGGCATGGAGCTTAGTGAAGGGGCTTTAAGGAGTAACAAGTAGCTGTGGTTTCACTGGACTTCAGAGTATATGAAGGAGAGTTGGAGGGATGAGGTACATGTTGGAGGCTGTTAATGCTGTGGGAGGAGCCCTGGTAGCACTGTGGTTAATAGCTTGGCTGCTAACCAAAAGGTCGGCAGTTCAAATCCACCAGCTGTGACTTGGAAATCCTGCGGGGCAGTTCTACCCTGTCCTATAGGGTTGCTAGGAGTCAGAATTGACTCTAAGGCAATGGATTTAATACTGCGGGAAGGAGTAATGATGTCATTGGGTAGGTGAGAGGAGGTTCATTGGAGGCTTTTGAAATGACACGAACAGAACTTGCATTTTGCATCTCTCCTCCCAATTACACTGTTTGGTGAAGTTTAAAATCGTGTTTCTATAATTCTTTCATATTTCCTCAGAACACAGCACAAACCTGAACACAAAAGAGTTTTTAATGAATAGCCGAAATACTGATGATAAGAAAATTACATATGATAGTTTTAGCATATGTTGTACTGCTTATCAACTTTCATGTTTATTGAAATTATAATTTTTTTAATCTCAAAATATAAAGTCTGATTATATGTCCTGTAAATTAAGGAAAATAACCCTTTGCCTCTGAATCAGCCTACTGATGTTAAGATATTACAGGAGTTAACACCATCCTAAAAATATTTATTATAAGAAACACAAATTAAAATGTGACTTTAATATTCAGTGAATTAACCTCATTTTTTTTTCATTATGGATTTTCAACATTTGTGTTTGCAAAAAACTTCTCCTCAAATCTTATCAAGTGCCTGGAAAATCTCTTCTTAAAGAGCCATTTTCTCTTTTTCTTTTCTTTTAAAAGTGCAATCCAGTCGTATCACATACTCACTCCTAATGTAATGAAAAAAGGTTTAAGTGCAAAAGGAAGTTTTTGAAAAGCCACAACATGAGAACTGGCAGTTCAGACAGGGGCAGAGAGTCCAGGAAAACAACGTCACACACTCTCAACTCCCGGCATGAAGGACTGTAGAAGCATCCAGACTACTGAAAGACCATGAACACAAATAAGAAAGCCTTCTTCTACTTGCTGCCAGGATTCCCTCATTGCAACTATGTGCATTTTCCCAAGGCCAAGAATGAGAAGCTGAAAGACAGGAAAGTTCTGAGTGTAGTCCCCACAAACGAGTTTCTTTGCAGAAGGCCCTTAATGTTTGAGCCGGAAGACTGCAGATTGCAAATTTTGTCAAGAAGCTAATGGTGCAGAGGCCATTTATTTGATCTCTGATCAAATGTGTACAGAGCCCAGGGCTGAACTCAGCAAAGAGGTGTCAGCCTCTGATCTCGAGATCTAGATGTAGAACTCTGGCAGCAAATGCGCAGTAAACTGTGGAAAGAGGAGGTATGTTTATAGCTTTTCCTACCTAAAGGAAGAATGTACTTTCCTTGGACTAAATTCCTTACTATTGGTCAGTTGTAAAATATGTTTTAGGTGAAATGAATGTCTGCCCAGGCAATACTTTAGAAGTAACAAGTGACTGTAGAGATGTTTGGAACATTCATTTATAACTGTGGAAACATTCTTCCTAAAACTTGAAGTTCCTTCAGAGGACGTTGATGGGGTGTTTGGATTTATCTTATTTGCCAGCGAGATTTAGCAGGTTGTGCCAGTTACAAATATAGTCTTTTTTTTACGGTGGAATTAAGCGTTTATTTTTTTTTAATGTCATCAATATTTCTTGCTTCTTTTCTTGTCAAACTGTCTCTGTTGCCGGTATGGAAATATACTCTGTATACAGAGAGTCTTCTATTCTTGGGAAATTGTTTGGTCTGTTTTTTTGAAAAATAATGACACAGAGTGTCCAACACAGATACTAACATTGTCGACATCCAGCCCTGCAGCAATGCGGGCTCAGGAGGGATTTGTTTGAGATGTACTCATTTCATAAAAGACTATTTAGCCTTTTTTCTCAGCTCAAGAAGGACTGTAGTTGCAAAGTGAGTCAACATCCTGCAGCATCCCACAATGTATCAGGCTGAGACGTTATATTTTCTTTCTTGTATGTGGTACTGTCTATAGTGTCTCCCTTCTTTCTAAATCTGCTCTTCCCAGACGGAGTTGGTCTAGAAGTTGTTTGTACTAAGTGGTTTTGAGGAGGGGTTAAGAATAGCCAAGTACAAGTACATTATTATTATTTTCAACCCTCTCTTCGAGAAAATGCCATGCACTGTATGCATTTACTTTTGTGAAGTAAAAATGGTAATTCCCAGTAAAACTACACCGTGGAGGACGAGAAACAGATGCTTTGGTCAGACTCAAGGACTAACTGTAACATGACATGGGAAACACAAAAGAACAAGAAAGCAATTGTGTAACACACTGGCTTCAATGAGCTGATTGGCCCAGATAACATGTGCACACTCTGTTTCAACATTTGGTGACACAAGGTTGGACTGAATTCCTGCTGCCATGACAAGTCAGGGATACTCTACAGTATGTAATGATATACAACCTTCAAAAGTATCAAGGGCATGAAAGTCAAGGCAAACCTGAGGAAATGGTTCCAGATTGACGGTATCTAAAGAGACATGACAACTAAAAGTAACATGTCAGGGGAGAGTGATATCATCAGGAGGTACCTCTTCATTTAGATGAAGAAAAGCAAAGACTTGAAGAAATACCTGAATAGAAACGAGATTGTTAGATCATTAATGGAATGCACACGCTGAAAAATCTCCTTAAAGTTTTCTCATATGGGATGACATGTGTCTCGGGTTGAACTCACCAAGAAGCAGATCCTGGACAAGGGTTTGAGTGCAAGTAGCTTATTGGGAGGTGACCATAGGAAGGCGCCAACAGTGTCTGTTGCGGAATACTAATAACTTACTTATCCACAGAGGATAAAGAACAAATGGATATACTGATTCTTATGGATTGTGTTCCCCCACTGTGACTGTGACTCTGGGAACAGGGTTTTTCTTTTTTTTTTTATATCAACAAGGCCACACTGGAGTAGGGTGGATCTTAAACCTAATCTCTTCAGAGTAATGTCTTATAAAAATGGAAAAGAGACACGGAGACACATGCGCACAAGGGGAAGGTGCCATGTGAGTTTCCACCTAAAAGCCAAGGAACGCCAAGAAATGCCTGGGGTTGCCAGAAACTGAAAGGGACAAGGAATGATCTTCTTCTAGAATGAACATACTCTAGCTCTGCTGATGCCCTGAATTCAGGCTCCTAACCTTCAAAACTGTGATAAAATCAATACCTGTTCTTTAAATCCACCGACTTGTGGTATTTTTGTTTCTGTAGCAGTAGGTAACTAAGACTTTGATATAAATTAATACCTTGAAATTTTGTTGAGAAGTGTTATATTTACATGGTTCCAATATACCTTCTCACAAAATACTTGCCACTTACAAAGGGAAAAAGGATAACTTTATGGTGCAGAAGCCTGAAAAACATCTTCATAAAGTGATCTAAATTAACATAACCTGTAATGAGACAAATCAAAACCATACTCCACCAGAGGGATGCAATGAGCACACAGCACCACTCCTGTGACATTGCTGTCAAAAAAGCATGATCTGTTGCTAATCCCAAAGGAACGTTAGATAAACTCAGTTTGAAAGATGGTCTTCAATCTGAAATGGTCTATGGCTTTCAAAAGTGTGAAGGTCATGAAAGTCAAGGCAAAACTGAGGAAATGCTCCAGACTGAAGATATCTAAAGAGACATGACAACTAAATATAACTTGTGATTCTGGATTAAATATTTTTTCTGTAAAGGGCATTATTGGGACAATTGGAAAACTTGCATGGAGGGATTAGATGGAGAGATGTATCAATGTTAATTTCCTAATATTGATGGTTGGATTGTGGTTATGTGGGAAACCATTCTTGTTCATAAAAAGTACATACTAGGAATTGATGGGCCATTTCGGTCACTGTATTAGTCAGGATTCTCCAGAGAAATAGAACGGACGCAATAGGTAAATAGATAGACAGACAGACAGAGAGATAGATACTGAATTATTTTAAGGATTGGCTCACACAACTGTGGGGATTGGCAAGTCCAAAATTTGTAGGCCAGGTGGCAAGCTGGAAACCTCAGCAGGCTACCTATGGTACTGTCTTGAAGCAGAATTTCTTCTTTTTTGGGTGGGGGTGGGACCCAGTTTTTGCTCTTAAAGCCTTCAACTGATTATATGAGACCCACTCACATTATCAAGAGTAATCTGCTTAAAGTCCACTGATTGTAAGTATTAATGACATGGAAATACCTTCATAACAGCATCTATAGACTAGACAAGTTGACATACAAAATTAACCATCCCAGCAACTTACTCGCAAATGGTTTAGAGTAAAACAGCCTTTCTTGCACCATTCTTAAAACTTTTCTACAAGTTTTAGGGTTTTTTTTTTTTTTTTAAGTAAATGATTAAAGAATTAAGGCACAATTATGTAGACTTGATCCATGCCCCCTTTCCTTTTAAGAAGTCTTTCCTTGATGAGTGAGTAGTCCTGTACAGAGCATCACTGCACTTTTAATAATGACCATAGAGCAAAATTGGGCAGTAGGCACCAGACCTCCAGCTGAACTCTAGTCTGATTGAGCAGCATTTTCACTTTGACTGCTGTAGGAGAGTTGCCTGATACCTGTCTCCATGCTGAGAATGAATTCCCTTTCCAAGTCTCTGTCTATAACCAGTGAGAAATTTCATGTTTATTGTTAAAGCAGCTTGGAAGAAGGGAAGGTAGGGGATATGAGGGATGCCATGGTAGATCCCTGAATTTTTAGGTGCAAGAATTTTTGTCAACATCTTTTGTTAGTAAGTAGCAATTGTCCTTTTATGCTAAAAACATTAATATATGAAGAGGGTTCTTAATACAGCTTTATAATATCTAGTAATACCTTAATTTTCTAATTCAAATAATCACGTCAGTGCTTAGCACAATCTTCCTTTGCATAGATGTGCTAAGATTAAGCCAGATAAAGCAAGCCATCTTAGAGAGAAAGAAAGAAGTACATTGTATTTTTATGAATATGATGAGGAATATCCTGTATGTGCCTCCCAAATGTCGGAGCACATATTCAGATTGTAGCTTCTGAGAAGAATGAAATTGTGAGCCAACCCTTAAGTTTTCACTTGTCTCTGCCAAATAAGTGGGTTTTTTAGTGCACTTAATGAGAGACTTCAAAATTAATTTCTCCTGCTGAATTAAAAGAGATCTCTATCAATTAATTTATTAATTCATTAAGTATTCATTAATCACCATGTCTATCAGCTACACTACTATTCTAAACACATTATAGGAAACCACACCAATACAGAATGGACCAGTTAAATGGGTGGTGAATCTCTATAGGATTTCTCTACTGGTTCAAACAACATTGGCTACAACACAACTATAGTAATTGGGTTCATATTACTTTGTCTACTCAGCATCTCTTTTCTAAGAGCTGTCCGTTACATGCCTTCTCCATTCACATGGTTGCTATCCCATTCCTACACTGTGACCCTTGGTCACAGCTGATTGATTTATTGATAGCCTTGTGAGCCAAGGTGGTGTAGCTTCTTCACCAGCAACTGCAAGAGTAAAAGAGAAAAGGCTCTCTTCAAGTGGTAAGACTTATATAAAATTCAGAGCTCTTACTGACTACATTTTTCTTTTTTGAAATGTAGATTGGGAAATAGAAAGCTGGGATGCAGAAAGACACATGAAGCAGATCTACAGAGATGGGCAGGAAAGAGAGATGAAGAGAATTTCAAGTTGTGAGCTCTTGGTTCCATTTTGTTCCTGAAGCTTAGCTGCATTTCGGTCTTTGGGTTTTATTCTGATATTCTTCCAATAAATTTCTTATTTTTTGCTTAAGCTAGCTACACGTGGTTCAGTTACTTGTAATCAAAAAGTACTAATTAAAAAAAAAATTAATTAGAATTAACCAAAAAAAGCGAAGTGGAATACTTCAAGGGAAAAATAAGTGCATTATTGAAGAAAATGAGGTATTTTTGACATTTGAAATGGAGATATTTGGGAAAAGCCAGAAGAGCCAGGGAGGACAGATCCTCCTTCAAAAAAACCTCAACAACAACAACAAAAAGATGTTTTCACCACCGCTACCTGAGCCCAGGCTATTATAGAATCCTGAGGCTGATTCTGTGACACTCAGAGCTAGCGGAAAGCCAAGAGCACTGGGTCCCACTTTGCCTAGAGATTCAGAATATGGACGGTAAACCTTGTTTTAGTAGTATGTATGTGTCCTGTAAACAAGATAAACAAGCAGCTGACAACAGTTTTAAGGGAGTTGTATTTAAAAAAAAACCCAAGCCTTGTGTACAGGACACTTGAATTACTCCAGCCAAACTTAACCTCCATGGACCAATAAGAAGCGGACTGTTAAGGTGGAATTACACTCTTATAGAAAAATCCTTCTCTATTCTCAGGAATAACTCTGAAGGACTGGACAAGGGAACTCCTAGAAGATAAAAGCTAAGGCAGACAGATTGGCTCAGCAAAGAACCCATTCTGCTATCAAAGTAATATACAAATAGATAGTAATAAAAGTAGTTAACATTTTTGAGTGCCTACTATGTGCCAGAAAACCCTGGTGGCATAGTGGTTAAGTGCTACAGCTGCTAACCAAGAGGTTGGTGGTTCAAATCCACCAGGCGCTCCTTGGAAACTCTATGGGGCAGTTATACTCTGTCCTATAGGGTTGCTATGAGTCAGAATCGACTCCACGGCAGTGGGTTTGGGTTTGGTTTGGGACTGTGTGCCAGATATTAATTGCTTTACTTGTGTTTCCCCATCTTGTCCTCATAATACTGCTACAAGGAATTTTTAAAGATACAAACACAAGCAAAAAGAAGATAATATTCTACCTGTGATTACAAATCTATTAGAACTGGACTATGAACACAGGTAATGTAGTTACAGAAACCTCACACCTCGTTCTATTTTGCCCATCAAGATGAATCTAGAAGCCAAATTCTGGTTCTCCTACTCATAATATGCTTAACCTTGCCCAAGCTACCTAACCTCTTGTGGGGTGGTTGAAAGGATTATATGAATTAACGTAAGTAAAACCCTTAGAATAGTACTGGATACTGCTACTCTTGTTTTTTCTATTACCACTAATGCTGTTGTCAAGTTTCAGAATCAGAGACAAAGAGTTTCATTGCTGTGCCATATCTTCTGCATCCCTAATCAATCCTATTTTGAAAGGATTCAAATTTACATGTTGACCCTCCAAAAAACTGTCATAAATTAGATCTCCAAGTGGCCCCAAAATTTAGATGGAGGACCTTTATGGTGTTAGACTTTTGTTTGATTTTTTTGCCAAAGCTTATTAAATAAGACCACTGAAGGATGCCAGTTTTAATTAGGGAAAGGACTAGGCTATAGAATATTCTACATTTAATTGCAGCACAAGACTCATTAAGACCCTACTCTCCTACGTGCTACTCATGTAAATATGACTTAGTTTTCTCCTCTTGAAATTCACAAATTAGTTGAAGAAGATAGGTTTGCACAAGTTTACTATAATGCGTTGACGGCCACAAGTGGGTGGTGGAGAGTAGAAGAGGGGAATGTAGTATCTGGGTGGAGATTTGAAGGATGAGTGGTGAGGGCATTCCAGGTGTGAGCAAATGTGGAAATTTGGGAAATTCATTACCTATTTGTGGAGCCTGGTGTAGCAAGCTAGAGCATGATATAAACAGCGGGAAAGGTATCCAGAAAGATAAGTTAGATATTGAAGGACATTAACTTTCATACCTTTAAAACTCTTTAGAGAGTATATGCTACTAGTATTAGGATAACAAAACCCCTAGGAATTACTTCAATGAATAGATAATAATGCTTTTAGTTATCCCAATAACTTTAAGGGCATGAATGTCTAAAATGTGGGAAGTTATTAGTTTGTCTTAAATTCATAAAATGTTTCCCTCGAATTCTCATCTATGTTACTAATTGCTCACACACTCTATCTTAGCCCAGAAACTGTGTTATGCAAGATTAAGAACCAAATGCTATTATTCTAATTTCTCCTAAGGCTTTGCTGTTACACGCCAATAAAAGATCATTGATTTACTTTCTCTTGATTTCATTAGAATTTTAAAATTTGTCATGGTATTGCCTGGAGCAGCATTTCCAAGGCTGCATTTCCCGTGAAAAAAACAAAATGTGGCCAAATAAATTTGAGAAGCAATAGATTAAACAAAATTACCAGGCTCTTAATTGTAGTGCTTTTAAGGACCTTCAATATGCTAACATTCATTCTGACACTCTTAACAGGGAATAGAATAAATAACAGGTTTTAAAATTATGTGACAAACATTTACTTAATGGACCTCCTAATAACATCTTGAGGAAGACTCGTGCTCCGTGGAATACTGGATGGGTAAAGTATGTGGAACCTTGCAGCCCATCACATGATATAGGTCAAAGAGCAACCGTAGCAGCTTGCACACCAGCAGCCATGTGCATAGCCAAATGGTGACAGTGAACCCCTTTCATAGGAAGCCTCCTTCAGTATGGTTTGCAGAACAATAATTAATTTTATTATAGCTTGGATTCTTTCTTTAAGCCATTATTTTCTCAAAAGAGTAAATACTATCTACAGGTGCTTATTTTTATAATAACCACCTCTTTTATTTCCAGGTGTTTCTTAGCTTGGCAATTATACACTTAGTCACAAAGTTTCGTGAATGACTACTGGAAAAATGGAAGGTACTTTCTGCTTTCTGTCATGCATCTCCAAGTTCAAGGAGTACATTGCATCTTATTCTCCTCTGTAAGGCATGTAACTTGAGGTTATGGTGATGTAAAGATGCAGTTTCTAAAACTGCTGGAATGCCATATGTGGAAAGGTTTTCAAAATACAGGGTCCTGAGCCACATTACAGGCCTCCTAAATGGAAATATACAGGCATGGAACTTGGAACACTTATTTTTAAAAGCTTCTCAGGTGATTTTGATGCTATTGTTTTGTAGATTGGCATTTGAGAAATATTGTTATAGCACCAAGTGCAGATTTTTTTAAGACTGACACCTTTGTTCCAGGGCCTCCTTGAAATTCAAATGACATTTAAATCAGATTTACTTTAAGCCTGTTAAATTGCCTTTCTTTTGAGAACCATATGATGATATTACAAAAATCTTTTTTTTTTCTTCCTTGGTTTTTTCCTTCTCTCTCTCTCTCTCTCTAGATTTCTCTTATCTGACCATTTATTATATATTGAGGTTTCCCCAGTTTTGACCAATTTCATTTTTGACAGTGCATACTCTCCGGGGAAATCTTATCCATTTCACAGTCCAACTGCCACCTATATGACTTCCACTCCTACCTTCATATTTCTATATCCGATTCCTACTAAACTTACCCACTTGGGTGTCCCACAGACACATCAAATTGCATCTTGCACTCTTCTTAGTCTCACTTTGCTTTGCATTCTGCGTATTCTCTTTCTCAACTGGTGACATTGCCATTCACCTAATTATCCATATCTGAAATGTAAGAGTCATTTTTATTCTTGCATAAGCTTCGCTTCCTGTATTCTAATCAATATCAAGCCCTGATAATTTTACCTCTTAAGTATTTATTGTTGATTACTTACTTCTTGGTCCCTGGGTTCCAGAATCTAGAATTCAAGCAAGAAGCAGCGTTGGAATACTCTTTTTGAACAATATATACTGAAGCAAAAATGTGTTGGGTAAATTTTTGATTTATGAATGGATTGAAAAAGGAGGAGATAGGAAAAGAACAAGAGAGACAGCACATAAGGAGATTCTTTGGAGAGAATTATCTCTGAAAAAAAGGAAACAGTAAATGTGAGAATCAAGGTTGCAATCAACTAAGGAAGCAGATAGAGGACAGGAAAGGAACCTTGTGTAGACTGTTTCCAGTACTGGTTTCCAAAGAACAGTACAATTTGGTCTTTTTCCCAAGTGAGATTACAGGTGGCTTCAGCGGATAGGAGGAGACATTGAATATAGAGCACAGCAGGTTTTGCGTACTTTAAAATAGTTTTCGTTTTGTTTTGTACACTTTAAAATACTTTTCGTTTTGTTTTGCTTCATCACACATGAACCAATCACAAGGAGCCTGGGTGGAGCAGGCAGTTTGAGATCAGCTGTTAACAAAAATGTTGGTAGTTCTAACCCATCCAGTAGCTCCATGGAAGAAAAGGCCTGGTGACCTGCTTCCCTAAAGATTACAGCCAAGGAAACCTACGGAGCAGCTCTACTTTGTCACATGGGATAGCCACGAGTCAGGGACTAACAACAGCAGCCAAACACAGGTCAAGTGTTCGTAAATTTGGCAGAAATGTGTATATTTCTGGAGAAGTAAAACAAAAGTCCCTAAGGAAAATTCTTTGTGTGTATGTGTCTGTTTGTGTGTGTATGCATATATTTTGCTGTGGTAAAATATATATAGCAAAATATTTTCCATTTTAACCATTTTTAAGTGTACAATTCAGTGACGTTAATTACATTCATCATATTGTATTACTGTCACCCCATCTGTTTATAAAATTTGCATCACCCCAGAAAGAAATTTAGTTTCCTTTCTCCCCCTCTTCTCCATCCAGCCCCTGGTAACCACTAATAAACTTGTATCTATACAATTGCCTCATATAAGTGGAACCCTATAATATTTGTCCTTTTGAGTCTGACGTATTTCACTTGGCGTAGTGTTTTCAAGGTTCATCCATGTTACAGCATGTTTCAGAACTAAGTAGCTCTTTATGGCTGAATAATACTCCATTGTGTGTACATACCACATTTTGTTTATCCATTCATGTGCTGATGGACACTTGGGTTGTTTCCTCTTTTGCTAAGTGAGTAATGCTGCAGTGAGCATTGGTGTACAAGTATTTGTTTGAGTCCTTGCTTTCAAGTCTCCTGGGTATATACCTAGGATTGAAATTGTTTGTTCTATGCTCAACTTTTTGAGGAACTGTAAAATTATTTTCTATAGTAACTGCATTTTACATTCTCACTAGCAATGGATGAGGGTCTCCATTATTCCACATTCTCACCAACACTTGCTCTTTTCCATTTTTCTGATAATAGCCATCTGCTTCTGTGTGAAGTGGTATCTTTTTGTGGCTTTAATTTATGGCTTGATAACTTTACCTCCTAAATGCTTCTTGTTGCTTCTGCACTACTTATTCCCCAGGTTCCAGAATCTACAATTCAGGCAGGTAACAATATGGGAATACTGATTACTAATGACATTGAGCAACTTTTCGCATGTTTATTGGCCATTTGTGTTTCTTTCCTGGAAAAATGTCTACTAAGTTTTTTGCCTATTTTTTAATTGGGTTGTCTTATATATATTTAACATAATAAAATAAATTGTAGAAATTTTACATTTTAATTGCATTTTAAGTTTCTTTAAGCATATGATAAAAAAAAAAACAACAGTTTTAAGATCATAAGCATAGTTGTTGTTAGCTGCCGTCGAGTCGATTCCAACTTATGGTGACCCCATGCGCAGCAGAGTAGAACTACTTCATAGGGTTTTTCTTCGTTGTAATATTTATAGAAGGAGCCCTGGTGGTGCAATGGTTAACCAGTTAACTGCTAACCGAAAGGTTGGTGGTTCAAACCTGCCAGTGGCTCCATGGGAGAAAAATATGGCGGTCTGCTTTCATAAAGATTACAGCTTTGGAAACTTTATGGGGCAGTTCTACTCTGTTCTATAGGGTCACTATGAGTAGGAATTGACTAGACAGCAACAGGAATCTTTACAGAAGCAGTTTCACAGGCTATTGCTCCACAGCACTGCTGGGTGGGTTCAAACCACCAACCTTTAGGTTAGTATACCAAGTACATCACAGGATATCCCAATTTCAGCCCAGAAAATAAAATTCTGAATTAGATACTTTACATGTAAAATCCAAAGAGGCCAGCTGCTCACAGAGGAAGATTGGGAGTAAATGGGCCACCTAGCAGGATTCAAAGACCCAAGAGATTTAATTTGCTAAGGTTGGAGTTTGAGAAGCATCTTTTTATTCTCAAAAAAAAAAAAAAAAAAAAAAAAATCAGGTGAGGGGAAGGAAGCCCCAAAATGAGAGGAAGGAACCCAAATTGAGGTTCTAAATTATCATTTTTTTCTTCTCTCTTTTCCCAACACAGACTACAGACACTGCCCCTTCTACACCCACACACACTATTTTATGTGTGTTACTTTATCATGTGTTTGCAAAGACGCACAATGAGGACAGGAGACGGACAAATCCTTGCCCACTATACTTGCTTCTTTGATGACTCATTCATTCATTAAAAAAATACTTATTCATTGCTTCAGATGATTCAGGCATGATTGTAGGTGCTCAGGATACATCAGTGAGCAAACAATCATATATTTCTGCTCCTGAGGATTTCGCATTCCAGTGAGGGGTAGAAAATAAACAATAAGCATAATAAATAGATTATATAATTTGCTAGAAGTTGAAAAAGGTTATGAAAACAAATAGAGCAGAGTAAGGTGTATCAGGAATGCTGAACAGGAGCCTAGCTCACACCAGTCATTTTTCATATGAGGAAACCAAAAGGAGACAAATTATTTTCTTGACCACTCCCACTTCCTGCTAGGAAAAGTTGATTTTTTTTTTTGTTCCCTCCCACCCCCAGCACTTTGTACACATAAAATAATAGGTCCCATCATATCATGCTATGATGATTTATTTATATCTCTATCTATCTCACTGTGGGGGCAGTTGTGGTTCAGTGGTATAATTCTCACCTTCCATGAGGGAGACCCCAGGTTTGATTCACAGCCAATAAACCTGATAGGCAGCCACCTGTCTGTCAGTGGAAGTACTCTTTGAGTACTTACTCTATGCCAGGCACTATCTGAAGTACTCTTTACATGTATTAACTCTAACTCTCACAACAACCTTATAAATAGATTCTATTATTATAGGGTCACTATGAATCGGAATCGACTTGACGGCACTGGTTTTGATTTTGGTTTGGTTATTATTATCATCTCTGGTTTTCGTATTGAGAAGAGGCACAAGGATCACACAGCTGGCATATGACTCCAAAAAGGAGGCCAGCTATTACTGTTGTTGTTCAGGGAAGACTGTCTTCAGAGGACTTCTATAGTCATTCCATGATTGGCCAGGTCACTTGGGATAAAATGAAGATACAGACTTGGCCTCAACACTCACTGAGCTGACAGTCTCATGTGGAAGGCAAATAGTAATAAAATAAACACAAAACAGTGTAATTGTGATCATTGCTATGAAGGAGAGATATCTAGACTTTAAGGCCACTAATCGGGGATTTAATTGGTTGGCAGGGTCAGGGATGACTAGGGAGAGGGAGATGTCAAGGTCAAGGAGCTGGTTTTTGGCTTATGGGTAGAAAGTGGTCTTGCTCACTGAGATAGGGCACACTTAAGGAGACTTGGAAGTATGTGAGTATGATTTTGGATATGTTGGGTATAAAATGCTTTGAGAGTTAAAATGTCCAGTGTTCAGTTAGGATTTGTGGCACTGAGAAGAGTTATGTAAACATGGGGTAACCAGTCACTCACTGCCCTGGGGGAAAGATGTAAGGGAGTATATTATTATTATTATTTTTAATTTTGTTTAGGTGAAAGTTGACAGAGTAAATTAGTTTCTCATTAAACAACTAATACATAAATTGTTTTGTGACATTGGTTGCCAACCTCACAGCGTGTCAACACTCTCCCCTTCCCAAGCTCGGGTTCTCCATTTCCATTCGTCCAGCTTTCCTGTCCTTTCCTGCCTTCTTGTTCTGGACCCTGAACTGGGGTGCTCATTTAGTCTCCTATACATGGTTGAACATACGTGTATTATTGTTTGTTTTATAAACTACAGCTGCTAACCAAAGGGTTGGCAGTATGTTTCTTTTATAGGCCTGTCTAATCTTTGGCGGAAGGGTGAGCCTCAGGAGGGATGTCAGTACCGAGCTATAAGGGTGTCTGGGGCTGGTGGTCATACTCTTGGGTTTCTCTAGTCTCCGTCAGACCAGTAAGTCTGGTTCTCTTTTTCTTTCTTTTGTGAGTTAAAGTTTTGTTCTATATTTTTTTCCAGCTCTGTCTGGGACCCTCTATTGTGATCCCTGTCAGAGCAATCAGTGGTGGTAGCTGGACACCATCTAATTGTGTTGGACTCAGTCTGGTGGAGGCTGTGGTAGCTGTGGTCCACTAGTCCTTAGGACTAATCTTTCCCTTGTGTCTGTGGTTTTCTTTATTCTCATAAGGGAATGTTTTATGACCTGACAATGCCTCTTGGAATACAGAGCTCATCCCTGGGAAACAGATGGACCAACTAGCCTAATGAATCATAGTTTTTCCTTTTCAACAATTTCTATTTTGAGCCCCAATCCATTGGATTGCTCAAACTTAAAACAGTCAGTCAGAAACCTGATGTTTCTCCAGAGCTTGGTCTGACTGGGGGCTTGAGTGGTGCTAGGTCCCTTGTGAGGAGATATACAATCCTCAATGTTATTTGTCTACACAGTTATCCACTAAGACATGCCGTCTCTCTAGTTTTCCGTCATCAGTCCATGAAGGTTGCAATGAGATGGCCCTCATCCTCTCTAGAGGACTCCTTCATATATGGCAACTTTCTGTAATTCTTCTTCATCTCACTTGAAAGAACAAGAATTATGTTGCTGTCTCTGTCATGGCCTGAAGAATGGGAATCTATCTATGGCTTTATGGGTGTAGATTCCCACGCACCTCTTCCCTCTTGCCATCTCATCAGAATTCCAGTAGGGGAAATAGGTAGCTTATGCCTCTACTCCAGATCACCTTCCTAGGGCTTTACACCAGGAAGTGGGAAACAGGGCTATTATGGATTAAATCATGTTCCCCAAAATATGTGTTGGAATTCTAACTCCTATACGTTTGGATGCAATCCCACTTGGGAATATGGTTTTCTTTGTTATGTTAACGAGGCTACGTCAGTGTAGGATGTGTCCTAAAGCTAGTCATTTCTGAGTTCTAAAAAGAGCAGATTAGAAACAGAAGCAAGGAGACACAGGGGGGAAACAGATGCTATCTAATGATGATGGAGGCAGATGAATCTTCAAGCCCAGGAACTCCAAGGATTGCCAGCTACTAGAAGCTGAAATAGACAAAGAAGTACCTGCCCCTAGAGCCACACTTTGAATTCAGACTTCTAGCCTCCTGAACTGTAAGAAAAGAAATTTCTGCTCTTTAAAGCCACTCACTTGTGGTATTTCTGTTACAGCAGCTCTTAGGTAACTAAGACAAGGGTCTCTCACTCAGCCTTCCCAAAACTCTCTGACTGCCACCCACATTTCCACTCTTCATGACCCAGCTTCAGCCCTCTTCCTTCCTTGTAGCTTGTGGAATAGTCTAAGTGTCTTTATCTGTGCCAGAATTACTCTTTTTTCCCCCATGGCTTTTGGCTTTTTCTCCTACCTCACATGTTTCTGTCTCTGAGGAAAGAAGTTCACAAGTGCTTAGCGACTTGAGCAGAAATAAAAGAAGGGAAATATGAAAGGGAAGATCAATATTTCAAAAAAATATCTTCTTGTCATAAACAAGAGAAAAAGTTTCCTTTTACCTTATCCAGATGAATTTAAAACCAGATTAAATAGTGTAAGTTATAATGGAAAATAAATCTTTTGGCCAGAAAGAGACTATTTCTACATGTCTTTATGACTGTTCCATTATTTGCATAAATCTCAACTGGAATGAAGGCCCATTTTCATTCTTGATCCTTCTAAACTGATTTTAATTGGAGTCCTATGAGGCAAAACTAATTGAAACTGCAAAATTCCTTCAAGTTAGTGATATTAAAATCATTGTTTCATTGCTCAGCAGGGCCTACAAGATGAGGTTTTATTAACACATTGTGTATTCATTTCCTGGGGCTTCTGTAACAAAGTACTACAAACTGGGTGGCTTATAGGAACAGTTATTTATTATCTCACACTTCTGGATGCTGAGTCCAAAATTCAGGGCATCAGCAGAACCATGCACACTCTGTCACCTCTAAGGAAAGGTCCTTCCATATCTCTACCAGCTGCTAGTAGCCCAAAGAATTTCTTGTCATTCTTTGACTTGTAGATGCATCTTTACATGGTCATCTTACCTATGTGTGTCTTTTTTGCGTCTGTTCTTCACTTTTATAAGGACATTACTCAGATTGGATTAAGACTCATTCTACTCAGGCATGATATGACCTCACATTATCTCAACTAGTAACATCTTCAAAGACCGTATTTCCAAACAAGGTCATGTTCACAGGTACATGTGGTTAGAACTTCAATGTGTTTTCTGGGGGGACACCTTCAACCTGTAACACACTGTTTTTCAGGTTTCAAGAACTCTAGGAGCTATTATCGATTTTCAGGATTAATATGGGAGGTTAGGTTTGAATGTAATATAATAGTATTAAAAGCTGATGTACGAATTTATTATGCTGTTGGAAGAAGAATAAATATTACAGGGAAAAATAAAAGTACGAAATTGGATTTTCATAATGCCACGAAAGATTTGCTCCTCATGCTATCTAACCTGATAAAAAGTAAATTATAAAAATTTTACATTTAAACATGCATTTTAAGTTTGGTAAGTAAATAAGAAAAAATAAACCAGTAGTTTTAAGATAATAAGTATAGTTGGAGCACATGAATATTATCAGATTAGAGCAGTATTCCTTGTGAATTTATACTTCAGAGTTTGGGATATGGTTTGCTGTTAACAATGTGAAACTAGGTTAAAAGCCTTTCAGTTAATCGTATTGGACCTGAAATAAATAAATTTTCAAAAAAGAAGGTTAAGAATAATATAAGTACTAGAATATAGTCTAATATCTCTGGAATCCTTTAACTTAACTAATTTTGATAATCTACTACAATACTCACTGTTCGGTGCTATGCTGCTAAACTTCAGCTGGTAATCTTAAAATTTACGACGTTACCATGTGATAGTAAAATGGAAATGAATTTGCTTTATTGAAAGAGAACACAAAAGCTATGTAAGATGTTTTCTATTGTTATCTATACTATTTTTCTTTCCAAAAGAAGCTTTAGTAGAAAACAGGTGGGAACATATGTTCTAGTAGTCTATAAATTCTTCCTCAGAATTCATAAGAGGTGTTTAGCATCATGTTCTTAATTATTTTACTTTGTGAAAGAACTCAACTGTATGCAAAAAATTCTGTCTTTAGGTTTGTATGTTGTTAAGTGCTGCCAATTCGGTTTCGACTCATAGCAATCCTATGTACAACAGAACCAAACACTGCCTGGTCCTGCGCTATCCTCACAATCATTACTAAGCTTGAGCCCATTGTTGCAGCCATTATGTCAACCCATCTTGGTGAGAGTATTCCTCATTTTTGCTGACCATCTACTCTACCAAGCGTGATCTCCTTTTCCAAGGCCTAGTCCCTCCTGATAACATGAGAAATCTCGCCATCCTTGCTTCTAAAGAGAATTCTGGCTGTACTTCTTCCAAGACAGATTTGTTCATTCTTCTGGCAAGTCCATGGTATATTCAATATTCTTCACCAACACCATAATTCAAAGGCATCAATTCTTCTTCAGTCTTCCTTATTCACCGTCCCGCTTTCACATGCATATGAGGCGACTGAAAACAATATGACTGGGGTTAGGCGCACCTTAGCCCTTAAAGTGACATCCAGGTGAAGACAAATTTAAAGTTTTCTCAACACTTAATCGAGAAAGAGAAAATACTCAGATTCTTTATTAATTTAGATTTTGGATCTTTGCAGTTATTTCTAAAAATTTTTCCTAACATTCAAGCATTTTTTGAAGTCTATGAACCTATCTTTGGGTCAATATAAGGTTATTGCTCTAATCTTTATCAAGAAAGGTCATAATGCCTTAACCTTAAGAATAATGAAATTCTAGCTTAAAAATCCAGTGCCCCACCATGGAAAAGAAAATATATTTAACATCAGCTAAGATCATAGACATGTCTATTTCTTGATTTTAAGGTTTGTTTCTTACCTTTCCCTTTTATTAGGTCAAATTTTTTTTTATCCAAAAAGGAACATCATGTTTTGACTCTTTTTAAAAGTCAGAAATAAGTTCCCACCAACAGAAAGATAACTCATTAACTTTGTGGCATTCCATGGAAAAGAAACTGTGGGCTACCCAAACCTTCTCTTGAATCTCTGGCCAGCCACAAAGCCAACCCTACAAAATAGATGAAACATACATTTCCAAATTTGCTAAATAAAGACAGATTCTGCCTAAAGTTTGAAAGCCCACTTGTGGCTATATTTCTGATGCTGAAAAACTGTCTAACCTGAGCTTGACAACAATGTCTATCAGATTCAAAGATGTGGTTGCCATATTCTTTTCTCTGGTGCACTTACTGTAACGTTCAATTATTTTATTTAGGTGCTTTTACTAATTTTTTCCCTTTCTTTACAACTAGAATATAAACTCCATGAGACAGTGCTGTATCTCCAGTCTTAGCAGAGTACCTGGCACTTGAAAAATAGGCCTATTAACTCTAGGCTCTACTTTTATCCTTATCTATTGGACTGCCCTTTTTATAGAGTGCAGCCCCAGGAACTTCAAATTTGAGTATATTGACCTTAAATAATTTCAACCGTTCTGCTAAAAAAATTATCTAAAAAGCAGCAAGGTGAACAGGAAACAAAATCTTAAGAGAGAACATTGGGAAAAGATGACATAGTGAGAGAACTGATAACAGTATCCAGTTGCTGCACATAACAGGAAAAAAGCCTTCAAAATTTACACATTGAAAAATGATGTGAAAACCTTGAAAGGCAAAAACTATATCCCTTTTTTTGCAAGGACATACGGAAGAAGACAGGGATGCAGCTGAAAGCTGGAGATCTTATCTATTTTATTTGATTCCAGACCCAAAGCAGATATAGTGCAATGAAATAGCACATGCATAAGCCATATTTTTAGAAAGCAGTGTTTCTCTAGGGCAGCAGAGAAACAATCTTTAAATGGGGGCAGGAAGAATATTTATCTCAACTGTTTAGGAAATAATAAAGGTTACATTAACTCATCCATAAATCTCTGTATCATAAGAAAAATCTCAGATGTCTGAAATAAGATCCTGGCCTCTACCTTTCCCATAAACTTCTTTCAGAGAGCTGGTTCAGAAAACACACAAACAAAATCTAATAATAAATAATTAAAAAGGACCCAGTATAAGACTTTACACTGATTCTACAAGAAAAAAATGAAAGGAAAAGAAAAAAAAAAAATCTATGAAGAGCAGTCATTGGAAAACTGTTGCCATAAACAGATGAAAATTATGGACAGATTCTGCCATGAATTTTTAAAACTGTAATGAAGTGATTGCCTTTATAAAGCAATATACAACATGCACATGCAAAAACTCATGGAAAAGATGACGAGGTTCATGAGAATATGAAACAAGCTGACAATTCGCAGGAAAAAATTGAAAGAAAATTAAAAAAAAAAAAAACCTTTAATAATAATGGCTTAATTGAGAGGACTTTAAAAAATATAAGAACGAAGAAAACACAATTCTTGAAGAAGGACTCCCTTAAGATATTCTTTAAGAATTTATACAGGACAAACTTTTGCCATCTTTAGGGTGAAAGAGAACTCAAAAGCAAAAAAAGACTGGTGATTAGCCTTGAGTAAATCAATAGTCAATTAGGATGAAAGGAATTAAGAGTAAAAAAACTGTGAAGGTGAGAAAGCAGCACAGAATGTAAATATTATATGTTTCGATAATGTAGAAATAAGATAACTAAAAACTGGGGAAGAAGAAAGGAAATAAAAAAGATATGTAGAAGGGTAAGTGTTTCGACTTCTACCTCAGTAGTATTTGGAAGTCAAAGAATATAATTTAAATTAATAAATCAAGTAATAGAAGTAACAGAGATGAAGAATTCCTTCAATGAGCTCACCAATAGACTGGACACAGCTAAAGAAGTAAGCAGTGAATTTAAAGACAGGCCAATAGGAATTGCTCTGAGACACACAAAAAATTTGATAAAACAGAACATAGTATTCAAAATGTGTAAGACAATACCAAAAGTCTAACATGCATGTACTTGAAACCTCACAAGTAAAAAAGAAAGAGAACGCGGTAGAAGAATATCTGAAAAGATAACAGCTAAGAATTTTCCAAAAATAATGAAAGATGCTGTTATGGATTGAATTGTGTCCCCCCAAAATGTGTGTCAACTTGGCAAGGTCATGATTCCCAGTATTGTGTGGTTGTTCACCATTTTGTGATTTGATGTGATTATTCTATGTGTTGTAAATCCTAATCTTTGCATGTGGTTAATGAGGCAAGATTAGGTTATGTTAAAGAGAGTTAGGGTGGGGTGCAACACCCTTACTCAGGTCGCATCCCTGATCTGATAAAAGAGGGGTTTACTTGTGATGTGGCCTGCATCGCCTTTTATCTTACAAGAGATAAAAAGAAATAGAAGTGAGCAGACAGATAGGGACCTCATACTACCAAGAAAGAAGTGCCAAGAGTGGAGTGCATCCCTTGGACTTGGGGCCCCTGCACTGAGAAGCTCCTAGACCAGGGGAAGATTGATGACAAGAACTTTCTCCCAGAACGGACGGAGAGAAAGCCTTCCCCAGAAGCTGGTGCCCTAAATTTGGACTTCTAGCCTCCTAGACTGTGAGAGAATAAATTTCTGTTCATTAAAACCATCCACTTGTGGTATTTCTGTTATAGCAGGACTAGATAACTAAGAAAGATACCAAATCACAATTCTGAGAAGCTCAGAGAACACCAAGCAGTGTAAATACCAAATAAATAAATAACCAAACAGAAAACACATCTAGGCACATTATATCCAAACTGTTGAAGCCAAAATAAAGAGAAAATTGTGAAGGCAGCCAGAATAAAAAATGATATTTTATACATAAAGAAATAAAGATAAAAATTACAACAGAATTTTCAGCATAAATCATGCATGCCATAGGACAATGAAATGACGTCTTTAAAATGCTGAAAGACAAAAACTATTCACCCAGAATTGTATATCTAATGAAAATAAATCTTTCACAAATAGAAAAGAAACAGATTTTTTTAAGATTAAAAACAAAAATGGAAAGAACTTGTTTCCAGCAGGTATCCACTACAAATAAGACCACAGGAAATCCTTCAGGCAAAACAAAAATGATACCAGATGGAAATGTGAATCTTTACAAAGAAATGAAGCTTGCTGGAAATGGGATGAATGGGTGAATACAAATTTTATTTTATTTTTTTGCTCTAAAACATAGCAGGCTGTCTAAAGTAAAAAGAGTAGCAACGTATTGTGTTTACAGCATATGTATAAGTAAAATATATGATTAACATAGGACAAAGAATGGGAGGAACATATTGGGAGTATATCATTGTAAGGTCCTTACACTACATGTGATGCTGTATAATATTATGTGAAGGTAGACTGTGAACAATTAAAGTTATATATTATAAATCCAAGGATAAGTACAAAAATTTTTAGAAGAGATGTAATAAACCATAACTAAATAAAATAGAATGGAAAAGGTAAAATAAAATAATAAGGATACTCAATTAATTCAAATCTGGAAGAAAAAAAGACAAGAAAAACAGGTAAAACAAATAGAAAGATACTGTATTATAATTCAACCATAAAAATATTTGATATAAATGGTCTAAATACACTAAGTAAAAGACAGAGGTTGTCAGATTGGATAAAAAATCAAGATATGCTGTCTACAATAAACCTACTTTAAATATAAAAAAAATAGAGAGTTAAAAGTGAAATTATGGAGAAAGATATATGGTGTAAACATCAATCAAAAGAAAGCTTGATAAGCTATATTAAGATCAGATAATGTAAATTTCAGAACAGAGAATATTACCAGAAATAAAGAGAAACATTACATAATGACAGTAAGGTCAGTTCACCAGGAAGATGTAACAATTCTAAATGTGTATGTATCTAACAGTAGATCATCAAAATATGTGAAGCGAAAACTTACAGAGCTGAAAGGAGAAATGGAAAATCTCCAATTATAGATACAGGTTTCAATACTTTAATCAATAGACTAAGGTACAGAAATATTTGTATACTAGGCTACAGTTTATGTAAAATGTGTAAATACCAAACCCACCGCTTAAGCAGACCTTCACCTGAGAGAGCAAATGATTCTTTTCTCTTTTTTTGCAACTATCCCCAATTTCTACAAATGACCTACTTAAAAACAACTCCTTTACTTGGGCTAAGATTATGAAGACTGGACAATGTGAATCTGAGACTGTTGGCAGCTTGTTTTCAATTTGAGAAAATGAGGTCAAACTACATGGGATGCAGAGTCAAGGAATGCAATCATGTCTTGTTATCAGGAGAGAGCTCTGATAAGTGTTTAAGTTCATGGTTTTATTTCAATCACTTATTTCTTTGTGCCAATCACTACTATAGGCACTAGGGCTACAATTACCCATGCATCTGTCAGTTTGTCATACTACGGGGGCTTGGGTATTGTTGCGATGCTGGAAGCTATGCCACTGGTATTCAAATACAAGCAGGATCACCCATGGCAGACACATTTCAGCTGAGCTTCCAGACTATGACAGACTAGGGAGAGGGATCCAGTGGCCTATTTCTGAAAAGAATTAGCCAGTGAAAACCTTATGAATAGCAGCGGAACATTGTCTGATATAGTGCTAGAAGATGAGCCCCCCCAGGTTGGAAGGCACTCAAAAGATGACTGAGGAAGAGCTGCCTTCTCAAAGTAGAGTTGACCTTAATGACATGGATGGAGTCAAGCTTTTGCGACCTTCATTTGCTGATGTGGCACGACTCAAAATGAGAAGAAACAGCTGCAAACATCCATCAATAGTGGAAACATGGAATTGTACAAAGTATGAATCTAGGAAAATTGAAAATTGTCAAAAATGAAATGGAATGCATAAACATTGATATCCTAGGCATTTGTGAGCTGAAATAGAATAGACTGGCCATGTTGAATCAATCATATGGTCTACTCTGACGGGAATGACCAATTGAAGAGGAATAGCATTGCATTCATCATCAAAAAGAACATTTCAAGATCCTAACATACAATGCTGTCAGTGATAGGATAATATCCATACTCCTACAAGGAAGACCAGTTAATACAAATATTATTCAAATTTATGCACCAGCTATAAGGCAAAAGATGAAGAAATTGAAGATTTTTACCAACTTCTGCGTGTGAAATTGATCTAACATGCAATCAGGATGCATTGATAATTACTAGTGTTTTGAGACAAAGAAGAAGGATTGGTAGTTGGAAAATATGGCCTTGATAATAGAAATGATGCCGGAGATTGTATGGTAGAATTTTGCAAGACCAACGACTTCTTCACTGCAAATACATTTTTTCACCAACATAAATGGTTACTATACATGGGGATCTCACCAGATGGAATACACAGGAGTTAAATCAACTACATCTGTGGAAAGATACAATGGAAAAGCTCAATATTGTCAGTCAGAACAAAGCCAGGGGCCGACTGCAGAACAGACCATCAATTGCTCATGTGGAAGTTCAAGGTGAAACTGAAGAAAATTAGAACAAGTCCTTGAGAGCCCAAAGTACAATCTTGAGCATACCCCACCTGAATTTAGAAACCATCTCAAGAAAAAAATTGATGCGTTGAATGCTAATGACCAAAGACCAGACGAGCTGTGGAATGACATCAAGGACATCATACATGAAGAAAGCAAAAGGCCATTAAAAAGACAGGAAAGAAAGAAAAGACCAAAATTGCTGCCAGAAGAGACTCTGAAACTTGCTCTTGAACGTCGAGTAGTTAAAGTGAAAGGAAGAAATGATAAAGTAAAGGAGCTGAACAGAAGATTTCAAAGGGCTGCTCAAAGAGATAAAACAAAGTGTTATAATGACATGGGCAAAGACCTGGAGGTACAAAAACAAAAGAGAAGAACACATTTGGCATTTCTTAACCTGAAAGAACTGAAGAAAAAATTCAAGCCTCGAATTGTAATATCAATATCAAAGGATTCTACCAAGAAAATATTAAATGATGCAGAAAGCATCAAAAGAAGATGGGAGGAATGCACAGAGCAACTATACCAAAAAGAATTTGTTGACGTTCAATTCTTTCAGGGGGTAGCATATGATCAGCAACTGATGGTACTGAAGGAAGAAGTCCAAGCTGCACTGAAGGCATTGGCAAGAAATGAGGGTCCAGGAATTGACTAAATATCAATTGAGATGTTTCTACAAACAGGTGTAGCACTGGAAGTGCTCACTTGTCTATGCCAAGAAATTTGGAAGACAGCTGCCTGGTCAACCTACTGGAAGAGATCCATATTTATGCCTATTCCCAAGAAAGGTGACCCAAAGAATGTGGAAATTATCAAACAGTATCATTAATATCATAAGCAAGTAAAATTTTGCTGAAGATCATTCAAAAGTGGCTACAGCAGCATATAGACAGGGAACTGCCAGAAATTCAAACTGGACTCGGAAGACGACGTAGACCAAGGAGTATCATTGCTGATGTCAGATAGGTCCTGGCTGAAAGCAGAGAATACCAAAAAGATGTTTACCTGTGTTTTATTGACTATGCAAAGTCATTCAACTATGTGGATCATAATAAATTATGGATAACATTGTGAAGCATGGGAATTCCAGAACACTTAGTTGTGCTCATGAAGAACCTGTACATAGATCAAGAGGCAGTCGTTCAGACAGAACAAGGGGATACTGTGTGGTTTAAAGTCAGGAAAGGTGTGCATCAGGGTTGTATCCTTTCACCATGCCTATTCAATCTGTATACTGAGCAAATCAGCCTAGAAGCTGGACTATATGAAGAAGAATGGGGCATCAGGATTGGAGGAAGACTCATGAACAACCTGTGTTATGCAGATGACACAACTTTGCTTTCTGAAAATGAAGAGGACTTGAAGTACTTCCTGATGAAGACCAAAAGACCACAGCATTCAGTATGGATTATGCCTCAACATAAAGAAAACAAAAACCCTCACATCTGGACCAGTAAGCAATATCATGATAAATGGAGAAAAGATTGAAGTTGTCAGGGATTTCATTTTACTTGGATCCACAGCCAACACCCATGGAAGCAGCAGTCAAAAAATCAAAAGACACATTGCATTAAGCAAATCTCCTGCAAAAGACTTCTTTAAAGTGTTGAAAAGCAAAGATATCACCTTGAAGACTAAGGTGCGCCTGACCCAAGCCACGGTGTTTTCAATTGCCTCATATGTATATGAAAGCTGGACAATGAATAAGTAAGATGGAAGGAGAATTGATGCCTTTGAAATGTGATGCTGGCAAAGAATATACACCATGGACTGCCAAAAGAACGAACAAATCTGCCTTGGAAGAAGTACAACCAGGATGCTCCTTAGAAGCTGGGATGGCGAGACTACGTCACACAGTTACAGTCTTCTTGCTGTTCCTTGGAAACGCCAAACATGCTTCTACTTCAGACTCATTCTACTGTTCTCTCTGCTTTCAGTGCTTTTCCTTGGATAAACTTATGGCTTGTACCATCATTTCCTTTAAGTGTCACTCTATCAGAGCAGCTTTTTCTGGCATGTTATGAGAGAGGAAGCTCCCATCTTAGTCATTCTTTAATAACACCCCCTACTTTGTTTTTTTATGGCATTTACCACCACTTGAGGTTAAAATGCACATGTGTGCATGCATGTCTGCACAAATGTGCACACACACACACACACACACAATTTCATTTAAATGTTTATTTCTGCCTCACCCCTCAATAGAGTATGAGCTCATGAAAGTTGGGAAGTGACCTCTTTGGTTTGCTGTTGTAATCCTGTTGTTGTTATTGTTGTCAGGTGCCGTTAAGTTGGTTCAGACTCATAGCCACCCTATGCACACCAGAACAAAACACTGCCTGGTCCTGCACCATCCTCACAATTGTTGCTATATTTGAACCCATCGTTGCAGCCGCTGTGTCAATCCATCCCATTGAGGGATTTCCTCTTTTTTCTTGACCTTTTAGTCCCTCCCGATAACATGTCCAGAGTACATGAGACAATGTACTAAGGAGCATTCTGGTTGTACTGCTTCCAAGACAGATGTGTTCATTCTTCTGGCACCCCATGGTATATTTAATATTCTCCCCCAATACCATAATTCAGATGTATCAATTCTTTTTCAGTCTTCCTTATTCATTGCCCACTTTCACATGGATTTGAGGTGACTGACAATACCATGGGTTCAGTCAGGCACACCTTACTCCTCAAAGTGACATCTTTGCTTTTTAGCACTTTGAAGAAGTCTCTTGCAGCAGATTTGCCTGATGTGATATGTTGCTTGGTTTCTTGACTGCTTCTTCCATGGGCATGGATTGTGGATCCAAGTAAAATGAAATCCTTGACAATGTCAGTATTTTCTTTGTTTGTCATGATGTTGCTTACTGGTCCAAGTTATGAGGATTTTTTGTTTTCTTTATGTTGAGATGTAGTCCATACTGAAGGCTGTAGTCTTTGGTCTTCATCGGTAAGTGCTTCAAGTCCTCTTTGGTTTCAGCAAGCAAGGTTGTGTCATCTGCATACTGCAGGTTGTTAATGAGTCTTCCTCCAATTCTGATGCTGTATTCTTCTTCACATAGTCGTTTCTCGAATTATTTGCTCAACACACAGCTTGAATAAATATGGTGAAATGATACGACCCTGATACGTACCTTTCCTGATTTTAAATCATGCAGTACCCTATTCAAAAAACTGCCTCTTGGTCTATGTATAGGTTCTGCATGAGCAGAATTAAGTGTCCTAGAATTTTCATTCTTTGCAATATTATCCATAATTTGTTATGATCCACACAGTTGAATCCCTTTGTATAGTTAATAAAACATAGGTAAACATTTTTCTGGTGTTCTCTGATTTTGGCCAAGGTCCACATGACATCCTCCATGATATCACTCATTGCACATCCTCTTCTGAATCTGGCTTGAATTTCTGGTAGATCCCTGTCAGTGTACTGCTGTAACCACTTTTGGGTTGCCTTCAGCAAAATTTTACTTGCGAGGAGGTGGTCCAAAATGGTGGAGTAGTCAGACATTTCATAATGTCCCTCTTACAACAAGGGCCAAGAAAATATGTGAATCAGACATAGATGACAACTTAGGAACCCTGAGCATCAAAGACAAGGCTGAAGAACCAGACCAACCACCAAGAAGAAGGAGAGACAGTACAAAAACTGTGGATATGGAGAAGTACAGATAACTGGTGGTGCCCTGCTAGTCAAAACAACACAGTGTGATCATATTGAAGCAAAGCAAGGGGCATTCCCAGCTGAAAACTCTATCACCTGGTGCAGCCAAGCAGAAGCAACTCTGCACTCATGTCCAGAGCCAGGCAGGAGTGCTTCCTACTCAGAGAAAATTAAGTGCACACACACACCACCTACTGTGCCCACCCCATCCACCTGTTCAGAGGCCCATGGGCCTGTGGGCCCCCCACCCTCCTTGCCCATCCCCCCTCCCTGTATGCAATCTCAGTCCAGCAGCACCCACCACTGCCTTTCCCCCTAAGTCAGAAGCCCATGGACTGCAAGCGCCTGCACCTTCTCTCAGTCACTCGCACTGGGGACCCACAAACCTGCAGGGACTCCTACTCCACCCAGCCACCTGCATCAGGGGCCTGAGGACCAACTGTTTCTCCTACTCCCTCCAGCCACCCACACCAGGGCTCTGAGGGCCAGTGGTGCCTCGTACCCCTTCTAGCCACCTTTGCTGGGGGCCTGAAGACTGGTGATGCCTCCTCATCCCTCTGGCTACTTGTGCAGTGGGCCTGAGTGCTGGCGGTGCCACGTACTCCATTCAGCCACCCATGCTGGGGGTCTGAAGGCCAGCAGTGTCTTGCATTCCCTTTATCCACCTGTTCTGGGGGCCTGGGGATTGGTGGTACCTCCTATTCCCTACAACCATCTGCACTACTTCCCCGTGTTGTGCTCTAGCAGACAGGAACACACCCTTAATTGGGCACCCATTGACAGGTGACATTTTCCCCTGCCTTACCCATTGCATCACTTCCCCTCCCCACCCCCCCACATCCGGAGGCTTATACCTGCTCTGAATACTCCCATGCAGCCCTGCTCGCCCAGGAGCATTGGTGAGAATTTCTGCATCACCTGCCCAGTGACCAACGACCCAGGCACCCTTGCTGCAATCACCTGGCATTCTGCAGAGCACACACACAACTACCAACTTAGTGATCAGGGAGAACACCGGTGTACCTGAGGTCAGGTGACCGGCCAGGCAGATACAACACTTCACCAGAAATGCCAGCTACAAACTCTGCAATCCCATAAGACCAGTGAACAGAGATTCACACTCACACACCTAGTTACTGCCTACCTTCCTGGAGACAGGAGGTAAGAGCTTTAATGAGGCCAGATTAGTGACCAGAGTAGCACACATGTCCAGTCTACTCCAATATATCAAAACAAAATTAAACAAAAATTCAGGATGCAGCAAACATACAATAAATAAATAAATAACTTCTTGATGCATCAGACAAAAAAATATCAAAAAAAAAAAAAAAAAGAGCAGGACTAGATGGCTCCAGCAAGTGACCAAAACAAAGAACCAGAAAACCTTCCCAGGAAAGAAATGACAATGAAACTACGTGATATAGAATTCAAAAGGCTAATATACAGGGCTTTCCAAGATATCAAGAAAGAGGTCAAGGAAAACACAAACAAAGCAATAATCACACTGAATGTAAATGGCTTAAATGTACCAGTAAAGAGACAGAGAGTAATAAAATGAAAAACCAACCAACAAACAAAAAAACCCAGGATCCATTGATACTATGTGTACAAAAGAGACACACATTAGATGCAAAGACATAAACTAAAGCTCAATGATGGAAAAAAATTTTTCAAGTAAACAATAACCAAACAAGAGCAGGAGTGACAACAATAATCTCTGATAAAATAGACTTTAAGAAAAAATCCACCATAAAAGATAAGGAAGGACATTATATAATGATTAAAGGTCAGTCCACCAGGAGAACATAACCATCATAAATATATACACTCCCAATGACAGGGCTTCAAAATACGTAAAACAAATTCTAACAGCATTGGAAAGTGAAATAGTTCCACAACAAGGAGACTTCAACACACCATTTTCGGTGAAGGACAGAACACCTAGAAAGAAACTCAACAAAGATATAAAAGATCTCAAGAACACAGTCAACCAACTTGACCTCACAGACACGTACAGAACACTCCACACCACAGCAGTAATGTATACATTCTTTCCCAATGCACATTCTCCAAAATAAACCACATTTTAGGCCACAAAGCAAACCTTAACAAAATCCAAACCATCAAAATAATACAAGAATTTTCTCTGATCACAATGCCATAAAAGTAGAAATCAATAACAGGAATAGCAAGGAAAAAAATCAAATACATGGAAACTGTGGCACGCTTGCTTAAAAACCACTGGGTAATAGAAGACATCAAAGATGGAATTAAAGAATTTCTAGAATCAAATGAGAATGAAAACACTTCTTACCAAAACCTTTGGGACATGGAAAAAGCAGTGCTCAGAAGTTAATTTACAGCAATAAATATATGCATCAAAAAAGAAGGAGCCAAAATAAAAACATTAGTCCTACAATTAGGAAAAATAGAGAGGAGCAAAAGAAACCCAGTCACCAGAAGAAAGGAAATAATAAAGAGTAGAGCAGAGATAAATGAAATAGAGAGCAGAAAAACGATAGAATCAACAAGACCAGAAGTTGGTTCTTTGAAAGAATCAACAAAATTGACAACTATTGGCCAAACTGATAAAAGAAAAGCAGGACAGGGAGCAAATAACCTGAATAAGAAATGAGATTGGTGATATCACAACAGAACCAACTGAAATAAAAATCTATTGTCTCACAGTTCTGGAGGCCAGAAGTCCAAATTCAGGGTATGGCTGCAATGCAAGATCCTTCCTTATTCAGTTTCTAGCAGCTTCTGGCAATCCTAGTAAATACACCTGCCTCTGCATCAATGGGCATCTGTTTGCCTCCTGTGTGAGTGTGGTAATCATCAAAAAATATCCCTGATATCATACGAAAGTAAAATTTTGCTGAAGATCATTCAAAAGCAGTTGCAGCAGTATATTGACAGGGAAATCTCAGAAATTCAAGCCAGATTCAGAAAAGGACGTGGAATGAGGGATATCATTAATGATGTCAGGTAGATCTTGGCTGAAAGCACAGAGCACCAGAAAAAATGTTTACCTTTGTTTTATTGATTATGCAAAGGCATTTGACTGCGGGATCATAACAAATTTTGGATGGCATTGTAAAGAATGGAAATTCCAGAGCACTTAATTGTGCTCACGTTGTACATAGACCAAGGGCAGTTGTTTGAATAGAACAAGGGGATACCGCATGGTTTAAAAATCAGGAAAGATGTGCATCAGGGTTGTATCCTTTCACCATACATATTCAATCTGTATGCTGAGCAATTATTCAGAGAAGCTGGACTATATGAAGAAGAAAGAGGCATCAGAATTGGAGGAAGATTCATTAACAACCTGCGATTTGCAAGTGACACAACCTTGCTTGCTGAAAGCAAAGAGGACTTGAAGCACTTACTGAAGAAGATCAAAGATCAGCATGGATTACGTCTCAACTTAAAGAAAACAAAAATTCTCAGAACTGGACCGATAAACAACAGCATGATAAATGAAGAAAATACTGAATTTGTCAAGAATTTCATTTTACTTGGATCCACGATCAACACCCACAGAAGCAGCAGTCAAGAAATCAAAAGACTTATTGCATTGGGCAAATCTGCTACAAAAGACCACTTTAAAGGGTTAAAAAGCAAAGATGTCACTTTGAGGACTAGGGTATACCTGACCCAAGCCTTGGTATTTTCAGGTGCCTCGTATGCATGTGAGAACTGGACAAAGAATAAGGAAGATTGAAAAAGAATTGATGCATTTGAATTATGGTGTTGTTGAAGAATATCGAATATACCTTGAACTGCTATTAGAACAAAGAAATCTGCCTTGGAATAAGTACGGCCAGAATGCTCATTAGAAGCTAGGATGACGAGACTTCATCTCACATACTTTGGACATGTTATCAGGAGGGATCAGTCCCTAGAGAAGGACATAATGTTTGGGAAAGTAGAGGGTCAGCAAAAAAAAAAAAAAAAAAAAGGAAGACCCTTAACGAAATGGTTTGACAGAGCGGCTACAATAATGAGCTCAAGCATAACAATGATTGTGAGGAAGGCAAAGGACCAGGCAGTGTTTTTTCTGTTCTACATGGGGTCACTATGAGTCAGAACCTACTCGATGCACCTAACAGCAATGAGTCGGAATCGACTCAAAGGCTGTTTTATTTTTTATTTTAATATTTACAAAACCAACAGTCAACATTGTTCTTATTGAGAGAGACTGAAAACATTCCCCTTGAGAACAGGAACCAGACAATAATGCCCTTTATCACCCCTCTTATTTAGCATTGTGCTGGAAGTCCTAGCTAGAGCAGTAAGATAAGAAAAAGAAATAAACAGCATCCAGATTGTAAGGCAGAAGTGAAACTACCCCTTTTTGCAGATGATATGATCCTTTACTAGAAAACCCCAAAGGTTCCACAAGAAAGCTATGGGAACTAATAGAAGGATTCAGCAAAGTAGCAGGCACAAGATCAACATGCAAAAATCAGATGGATTCCTATACACCAACAATGAAAACTTTGAAAAAGAAATCAGAAAAACAATACTGTTTGCAATAGCCCCCAAAAGATAAAATACTTAGGAGTAAATCTAACCAGAGATGTAAAAGGCTTATACAGAGAAAACTACAAACCACTACCACAAGAAACCAAAAGAGACCTACATAAATGGAAAAACATACCATACTCATGGAGAGGAAGACTGAACATTGTGAAATGTCAATATTACCCAAAGTGATCTACAGATATAATGCAATCCCGATCCAAATACCAACCACATTCTTTAACAAGATGGAAAAACTAATCACCAATTTTATATGGAAACAAAAGAGTCCCTGGATAAGTAAAGCATCATTGAAAAAGAATACCAAAGTAGGAGGCCTAACACTACCTGATCTCAGTACCTACTTTACAGCCATGGTAGTTAAAATAGACTGGTACTGGTTTTACAACAGACACATAGACTAATGGAACAGACTTGAGAACCCAGATCCATCCAGCTATGGATAGCTGATCTTTGACAAAGGGCCAAAGTTCATTAAATGGGGAAACGACAGTTTTTTTTTAACAAATGGTGCTGGCAAAACGGCATGTCCAGTTGTAAAAAAATAAAACAGGACCCATACCCCACACCATACATAAAAATTAACTCAAAATGGATCAAAGACCTAAATATAAAACCAAAAACTATAAAGATCATGGAAGAAAAACAGGGACAATGCTAGGGACCCTAATATATGGCATAAATGACATACCAGACATAATTAAAAATGCACAAACAGTAGAAGATGAACTAGATAAATGGAAGTTCCTAAAAATTAAACACCTATATTATCAAAAAACTTTTCCAAAAGAGCAAACAGAGAACCTACAGATTGGGGAAAAAAATTTTGGCTACAACATATCTGATGAAGGTCTAATCTCTAAAATTGATAGAAAATTTTGACACCTTAACAACAAAAAGACAAAAAATCCAATTAAAAAATGGGGAAGGGATATGAACAGACACCTCACCAAAGAAGACTTTCAGATATCTACTAAACACATGAAGAAATGTTCACAATCGCTAGTCATTAGAGATGCAAATCAAAACTGCAATAAGATACAATCTCACCCCTACACTACTGGCACTGACTTAAAAAAAAAAAGAAAAGAAAAGAACAAATGTTGGTGAAATTGTGAGGAGATTGAAACGCTTATACGCTGGTGGTGGGAATGTCAAATAGTACAACCACTATAGAAAATGGTACGGCCTTCCTTAATAAGCTAGAAGTAGAAATACCAAATGACTCAGTAATCGTACCCTGAGGAATATATAAGAAATAAGAGCAGTGACATGAATAGACGTATGCACATCCATGTTTATTGCAGCATTATTCCCATTAACAAAAAGATGGAAACAACCTAAATGCATTAACAAACTGTGATACATACACACAACGGAATAACTTCACAACAATAAAGAATAATGACAAATCCATGAAACATCCCACAACATGGATGAATTTTGAGGACGTTATGCTGAGTGAAATAAGTCAATCACAAAAGAAAAAAATTTGTATAAGACCACTATTCTAAAGAAACAAGAAAAGCCTTACACACAGGGAAATACAAAATTCTTTGATGGTTACCAGGGATGTGAGGGGGAGGGAGGGAAAATTACCAAATAGATAGAAGATACATGTTTATATTGGTGAAGGGAAAGACAATACACAATATAAGAAAGTCAGCAAAACATAACCAAGGCATGGGAGAAAACTGAGAGGAAAGCAAAAACAAGGGGCAACCATGGTAATTACTATAGCATAGATAATCCTGCAACAATAGTATTACAAACACTACTTTATGAATGGATACATAGTAGACAGATATGCCAAGAAGTGTGGGAGGTTGTAAGGGAACATAGATTTGGTGGTTCATATTTCTATATACAATACTGTAGGTGCTGCTTATATTTTAATATAGACAATAAAGCACACAAGGGCCACAGTCAGGGCAACTTCTTAGACATAACCAAACACCTCATGGCACAAAGTTCCTAGGCTTGAAAGTGAAGGACCATAAACTCAGGGAATATCTCATCAATTGGCACAACATAGTTCATAAAGATGAAGTTCCACGTCCTACTTTGGTGAGTAGCAACTGGGGCCTTAAAAGCTTGGAGGTAGCCATCTGAGACACAGCTGTTGGTCTCTTACTGCCTGGAACAAAGGAGAGTGAAGAAAACCAAAGACTCAAGGGAGCAATTAGACCAAAGGACTAATGGACCACATAAACCACAACCTACATAACCCCGAGACCGGAAGAACAAGGTGATGCCTGGCTACCACTACCAACTGGTCTGACTAGGATCAAAACAGAGGGCCCCAGACAGAGAAGGAGAAAAATTCTGCTCTGCTGATTTTCTAATGAGTTGTCTAATTCTGAAATTTTATTGTTAATCCTCTGAATTTCTGCTTGTTGTCTCTCTATGGATTTTTGCAGCATATTACATTTTTCATTATGTTCTTGAATAACCTTCTTAATTTCCTCAACTTCTTTATCTGTGTACTCCTTTGCTTGTTCTATGTTTTACATGATCTCCTTCCTGATGTCTTGAAGAGTTCTATGTATTAGTGTTTGTATTCTACTTCCGGTAATTTCAGGAACACATCTTCATCCAGAAGATCCCTTGATTCTTTATTTTGGGAGTTTATTGAAGTGGTCACGGTCTTCTTCTTTATGTGATTTGATATCAACTGTAGTCTCCAAGCCATCTGTATGTTATTGTATTAACTTTTTTTATGTTTGCTCACTGTGTCCTAGCTTCTTTGTTTTGTTTTGATATACCTGAATAGGCCACTAGCATGAGCTAACTTGATTATTGGAGCCTTTGAAGCACTAATTTCTGTCACCAGACGGCTAGAGCCTAGGAGTCCATTCACTATTCTTGTATAGATTCAGCTCAGGTGTCCAGGTAGTCAGTCAACCAGTGTGTGGTGCAGGCTCTCACCTACCATCTTAGAGGAGCAGTGGTGATTGGTGCATGCACAGGTGTCTGGATACAGCAGGGGGTCAAGCACTGAACAAGGCAGGGGGCTGACAACCTTCCCCTGAGTGTCTGTGTGAAGGTACATTCCTATTCTCTAGAGCACACTGATGGATGGGCTCTGTAGCCGTACCATAGGCACCCAATGCTTTTAACTGTAAGGACTGGGAGGCACCACTTATCCTTGGACCCCTGTCCTGGGTGTCTAGGTGGTGTGGGTGGAGCCACCAGTTCTCATACCCACTCTGTGGGTAGGTGAAGACCCTGTTTAAGAGGCAGAGCAGTATCACATGTCAAAAACAAGCCTCTCCACCACACAGCTGAAACAGTTACCATCAGACCTCAAGTACCTTCACCCTTGAGAAATAACAGCCAGATCCTATCTGCTGTAATGGAGCCACCTGGGTCCATGCAGGGATGAAAGACATTCAGAGTCTGTGGACAGCTTCTGCCTGGACAGGAGCCACTTCTATTCAAAGTTTACAGATTAGGGGGGATTTTTCCCCCGTTTGTTAATTTCTCCAAGGCTGGGAGAATGGCTTAGGGAGCATGGAAGGACCTATCTCTGGCCCAAGGAAATCAACTGTCACTGAGGTCAGCTGGGGCAGAGGGAGGAGGGATCAGATAGATGGGAGACAGTTCTTTCAAAAGGAGGAGCTACTAGATCTGCATGATAAATTAGACAAAACCACTTATCTTGTGCTGAGAGCACTGTTTTATCTCAGATTCTGGAAGCATGCATAGATTCTGTACCCTGGCTTGGCCCCATTGTCGTCGCACCAGGGGATCAGGGCTGTGCCACCTCCCTTGCCTTCTTTCATTGAAGCAGTTGAGTCCTGAATGCCACTGCCAGCCCTACCATGGACACGCCAGGGGATCAGGGCTGAGACCCTCCTGCCGAGTCAAGTCAGGCAACTCCTTTCTGGTTCTGCATCATCTCTCCCTCCTCCTGTCACTCAGTCTGATTTCTTAACTTTGCCTTTGATGTTCAGGGTTCCTAGCTTGTCATATATACAATCAATTCTCTTGTTTTTTTGGGTCTTTGTCGTAAGAGGGACCACCGGAAGAGTCTGACTACTCTGCCGTCTTGGCCCCCCCACAAAAAAAAGGATATTTTTGAAAATTAAGTAATATATTCTAAATAATCCATCAATCAAAGAAAAAAATAGTAGAAATTAGAGAATTGTGAACTAAAAAATAATTAAATTACCATATATAGAATCATATGAGATATAGTTAAAGCTGTGCTTAGAGAGAAACATATAACCTTAAATACGTATGTTACAAAACAAAATATCTGATTATTCATCTCAAGCAGGGGAAAATGAATATAAAATTAAATACAAAGAAAGTCAAAAGGAAATAATAAAGATAACAACAGAAATCAATGAAATAGAAAGCAAACATATGATAGATCAGCACCTAAATGTTGGTTTTAAAAATTGAAATACAAGGCTAATTGTTTTTTTTTTGACCAGTCTCTTAAACTTTATACATATTTAAAATGTCAAATTTGCTGGTTCCTTAATTCAAAACATAAATAATACAGGTTTAATTATCTTCACAATTTCTCTACTTAATATAAAAGTTTCCCAAGTTTAAAAGAAAATAATTATGCCATCACCACCCCCAAATAATTTTGAGTGTTTTTTTTTTCTGTGACTATTTTTTTTTTTTATTTTCTTAGGTTTCTTTCTCAGCATGCTTATTTTTGCTTGTTTGTTTTATTTCCAGGTTTTGGTTTATTTGTTTGTGTTTCAAGTACAAGGGATATCAGTCAGGATGGCAGTACATCCTTATTTGAAATACTGATGGGATGTAGTTAATTCTTTTATAGTTGCTGTATTGACTGCAGACATAAAAGAAAGGTTGATTACTGTCATGGATTGAATTGTGTCCCTCCAAAATATGTGTATCAATTTGGCTAGGCCATGATTGTTTGATTGTTTACCATTTTGTTATCTGATATGATTTTCCTATGTGTTGTAAATCCTAACTCTATGATGTTAATGAGATGGGATTAGTGGCAGTTATGTTAATAGGCAGGACTCAATCTACAAGATTAGTTGTGTCTTGAGCCAACCTCTTTTGAAATATAAAAGAGAGAAGCAAGCAGAGAGACTCACACCACCAAGAAAGAAGCACCGGGAGCATAGCACGTCCTTTGGACCTGGGGTCACTGCACTCAGAAGCTCCTTGACTGGGGAAGATTGATGACAAAGATCTTCTCCCAGGGCTGACAGAAAGAGAAAGCTTTTCCCTGGAGTTGGCACCCTGAATTTGGACTTCTACCCTCCTAGGCTGTGAGAGACTAAATTTCTCTTTGTTAAAGCCGTCCACTTATGGTATTTCTGTTATAGCAGCACTAGATGACTAAGACAATTACATTACACATTCCCTCAGATTTGAATCATTTTATTTCTAATTTTCAAGTCAGATTATGGTCTATAATCCTCACTTGGGTGCCTACACACTTGTTTTAAGTTTGTATTTCACTGGCCCTTAAGATACATGAATGTCTTCCCATCCAATGGCTAAAGATCTTTAACAGAATTCTTACTCTTTTCAGTTTTTTCCTTGACTTCTTGGAACACACAATTATTATTAATATTAGAATATCTGATTGGATTCTGCAAATCTCAAGGCTGTGCCTGAATCTATTCACTGCTTATTGCTGCAGGCAAGTTGTTCAACATGAAGAATTGGAATGCCTTGTGCACAGCTGGTATATTACGTGATTGTATTTTATTCTCTTTTTAACTTGCCATATTTTCAGCATGTCACGACCCTAACTTTTTTAGCTCTTATTCCTTTAGGGCAAGAAAGACTGCAATGAATGAAACCATTGGGTGGCCTCTTGAACACTCATCTCAGAACTGGTCCCAGAAGTCGGGTGCCCACACCAGGAAAAAAATAAACACAACCCATCATCGTTGACACTAATTGTGTTCTTCACTTGTGTCTTCTCAGAAGAAAAGCCAAGAATGAAATTGCCACAAAAGACAAACTCCTTCTCATCCCTAGGGGTGGCCTCCTTAGCACAGGGTTGAAGCCAGTTCCAGCTTTGTGTGGGATAAGTGTACATGGCCGATGCCCGTGCTATTCCTGGTGTGTGGAGAAAGAGGGCAAGATCATCTCTTGGGACATCAGCAACAAATCTTTCTGCAAAAGTTTAGAGAAAGTAGAATATGCAAGGAATAGGAGAGAGAGCGCCTAATGATATTACTCTGAATTTTCTTGCTTTGCACTCATTTATTTATAACATGTTATCATTTAACATAGTATTGTATATTGTCAGATTTATAAATTATTAACTTTTTTAAACACTACGCTTAGGGTTGGACTACTGGTATTGGCTGTTATCAAGCAAGGTAAATTTGAGTTACAGTTACAACACCAATTTGATTCTCTCCCGTTTTCTTATATCAGCTTCATTAGTAACAAAGATGGTATTTAGACTTCCATTTTTTTTTTATACCTAGGGTGGACTTCAGGGACTTACAAACCGTGCACTCACACAGAGCCCTGTGCTTAGAAGGACCCCAGACTTGGTTTTATACTCTGCCATCACTGTTTTGAAATTCTTAATGGTTATTGAACAAGGGAGTTTACATTCATGTTTTACACTGGGCCCTGCAAATTAGAAAGGTAATCAACTCCTTGAGGGACTCAACTGCTGGGCTGAGGGCTGGGGACCATGGACTTGGGATACATTTAGCTCAACTGGCATAACACAGTTTATAAAGAAAATGTTCTACATCCTACTTTGGTAAGAAGCATCTGGGGTCTTAAAAGCTTGTAAGTAGCCATCTAAGATATTTCACTGGTCCCACCCCATCTGGAACAAGGGAGAATGAATAAAACCAAAGACATCAGGGAAAGATTAATCCAAGGGACTAATGGAATACAGCTACCATAGCCTTCACTAGACTGAGTGTCCCCCTACCACCACAGATTACTCTGACAGGGATCACAATAGAGGGGCCCAGACAGAGCTGGAGAAGTATGTAGAACAAAATTCTAAGTCACACACACACACACACACACACACACTCACAAAAGACCTGGCTTATTGGCCTGACAAAGACTGGAAAAATCCTGAGAGTATGGCCCCCCAGACACCCTTTTAACTCAGTACTGAAGTCACTTCTGAGGTTTACCCTTCAAACAAAGATTAGACAGGCCCATAAATGGGCACACCAGCTCAGAGGCAAGGATGAGAAGGCAGGAGGGGACAGGAAAACTGGTAGTGGGAAACACAAGGTTGGGAAGGGGAGAGTGTTGACATGTCATGGGCTTTGCAACCAGTGTCATAACACAATATGTGTATTAACTGTTTAATGAGAAACTAATTTGCTCTGTAAACCCTCATCTGAAGTACAATTAAAAAAAAGAAAGAAAGAAAGGCAATCCTGCATATACCATTAACTGGCTTTCGTTTCTCAAATTGTTTTACTAAGTCGGGGAAGAAGGATGCTATTACTTGAGTAGCTAGCTCTGCATAATCCCAATAAAGTGAGGCATTTTTAACAATGAAAGGCAGAATTCATGGAATTTATGAAGAAAATATAAATCATAAACCTGAATACACCATGCATTATGGAAATTAAATACATGAAATGGGGCTATTAGAAATGCAAGGAAATGTATTAAAATATGATTATAGTTAAAGACTTGACTATACTTCTCTTATGATAGGATGGTTATAATAGACAAATAAAATTAAATATATAGGGGAATTGAGTATCCCCCCCCAATAGAGATTTACATTTTTCTGCATGCTTTGGAAACATTTACAAAAATCAATTATGTGCTTTGTGAGAAAGAAAATTTTAAAACCTAACTTTGGGATTTATAGCTCAAATTTGGTTTGCATAGTCCAATAAAATTAGAATAAATAATGAAAGAGACTACCTCCAACCTAAACTATGTGAATATAAAAAAAAAAATGTTCCTGGAAATTCTTCGATCAAGGAAGGAATAAAAATGGAAATTACAAGATATAAAAAAAGCAATGAAGAAGAGCACCCTTATTTTGAAAACCAGTGGTACCCAGAGGAAAACTTGTAGCTGATTGCCTTTCTTTTTAAAGAAGAAAGACCAAGAGAAGGAAAAGAATGGACTATTCATGTTAAGGAATTAGGAACAGAACCACAAAATAATCCAAAGTTATTAGGCAGATGGAATTTATAAAAATAAAAAGATAAAACAATAAAATGGAATAAAAATACTAAAAAGGAACAATAAGCACAAATGTAGTATTTTTTAATAAAATAAAATAAGCAAATTATTCTCAACTGAGCATAATTTTTTAAAAAATGAGGAAAAAATCAAACAACATTAAGAATGAGAAAACAGTCAAAGCCAAGACAAGGAGTGAATAAATCTATAGCAACAATGTTGAAAGTCTACAGAAAATCAGTTACTTACTAGCCAAATACAAATTACCCAAATTTACCCACGAATAAATGTAAAACTCAAAATTATCAATTACCTGAGAGACACTAGAATGGTATTTAAATATCTAGCATGGAAAAGCTCATTAGGACCAGACAGGCTCAGAGCTGAATTTCAGTTAACCTTTAAAGAACAGAAAGTTTCCATTTGATTTAAAATCTATCACATCATGGAAATAGTTGAAATACTTCCCAATTCATTTTTTTGAAGACAGCCTAGCTTTAACACCAAAACCTTAAAAAAAAGTTCATAATAAAGAAAAAAAAATAGTTTAATTATACAAGGATATGACATAACTGCTGTAAACTTCAGAAAACAAAGCATTGATAAAAACTCAATTTATCTCCATCTTTGCTTTTCAACTGGAAAATATGCGTATTAACCAATGGCAAACCTAAATATCCCACAAACATGAAAAAATGTTCAACTTCACCCGTAGTTAGTGAACTACTAATGAAAATAACAATGAATATCATTGCACAACTGCCAGGATAGTAAAAATGCAATAAAAAGGGTTGCATCAGAATTGCTGGTAGAAAATGTTTGTTGCTACTGCTTTTCTGAAAATCATTTTAGAAACGTCTATTGAAATTTTTTAAAAAATTGTGTATCTTTTAACTTAATATGGGAATCTATCCCACATAAATCAAACCAGTAGTACATGATGACCTGTGTATAAGGAAGTCTATTGCAGCCTCATTAATAGCAGCGAATGATTTAATAAATAAATGGAAACATGGTGAATGATTATCAATAGGAGAACTGTGGTATAAATTATGCCATGTTCACACAATGTGCTATTTATTAAAAAGAATAGATCAGAGCTAAAGAGCTGACATGAAATGATATTCACAAGGCATTTGTTGTTGAATAAAATATATAAGATGGGCAGTTACACAGGTGTTCATAGTAATATAATTTTTGTAAAATAAAAATGATAAGCTAAACTTATACATATATTACAGTATATAAATGTCTGTATATGGTTCTATGAGCATGGTGAAAAAGTGGAAGACTACATAATCAGTTGTTACATCTATGTGGGAGGGAGCAGGCTGTGGGGGTGGCAAGGGGAAGGGGAGAGTCAAAAATACAAAATAATACAATCCACATTTATAATACAATACACATTAGACATTAATGTAAAATTATTCCTGTATATGTATAACAAATAAAAATTTAAAAATCAAATAGATGATCAGAAAGTATTGCCCATATACAGAACTTCCAAGAGTCTATGTTAGATACATCGCCAGTGTTGGATTGGACGTGGGATCTTGGCAAAAAAGGTACATCCAAGCTGAGGTTAAGGAATAGCAGAAACCAAGAACTTTATATAGGAAGATACTTTTGCAGAGTGGAGAACAGGAGAGGAGAGGTTATGTGGAAAGAGGGCCTGGGTCAGGAAGAGGCTGCCTCTGAAAATCGTTTCAGCTATGTTGCTCTAGTTGCATTTCCTTTTCTTGAGATAGCTTGAGAGGATTTTTGTTCCTTGAGAATAAGTGACTCCTCACTAAATATGGACCCCTCTTCCAGAAAATTTGGTTTCTACGTCTGCCATACTGACCATGCCCAGGTTCATTCTGCTGGACGACATGGTTTCCATTGGCCATCACTTTCTCAATTAACTCATGCATTTACATTGTGATGTAACTTTTTTTTATTGTGACAAAAAATATATAACAAAAAATTTGCCATTTTCATATTTTTTTATATATACAGTTCAGGGTGATGTAGCTTTTAAAATTATGTCTGTTTAGTATTTCCTCCCAAGATTATAACTTTTAAGTAATATCCTTCATTTCTTTTTATACCCTTGAATGTCTCACTCAGAACTCTGTGATCATCTCTCGATATTTGTTGAATGAATAAACAAATGAATAAATGACTCATTCATATTAGTACTCAGAGAGATGGTAATAACAAGAAGCTCCGGGGTCTTTGAGTGTTCAGAAAGAATAAGAAATGAAAGAGAGGAAGCCCAAAGAAATACTGGTGGTGTTTCACCAAGATTCAAAGGGGACCAGGAGAATGGGGCACCCAAATGAGCCACTTCTGGGGTCAGAGCACAACGTGGACAGGAGTGGCCTTCCTTCACTTCAGGTCTCCTCCTTCAATCTACCCTTCTGACCTGCCATTGACATTCAGAGGGGTACCAAAATAAAACCAAGCAGAAATGTCTAATTATATTTACATTTTAAAGACGGGGGGGGCGGGGAATATATTCCCAGAGTCAAACATTGTTTTACCAGTAACCTTACTACCTGCAATCTAAACGGCATCAGATTAATTTGTTTTGTTTGCTTTGCTTATTTCTGGAACTGTGGTTTCTCTTTAGAATAGCTGCCAGGTGGAAACATCTGAATACTCCTGAGTTATTAAAACAACCACCACAGTCTTCACATTCTAACACGGCAAATATAAAGGTAACTCCTATTTCACTGAGCTATGAACATAATATATGGGGGAGAAAAAAAAGGGGAAAGAAGCCACTACATACTTGCAAGAAATGCCTAAAAGTTATCCAACCCTTTACTCTTAAATGTTTTGACATCTAAAGAGAAACACCATGGGGCCACACCTTCATTTTGCTAAATATATGGTTTTAGGACACTAAGCTACTCATTTACAGGTTTCTGCTTATATTTTCAAACACATTGTAAGCACAAAACTTTGTGGTTCGTGAGTTAATAAGATGCCACCAAAGAAAATATTGCTCCATAGGGTGTTGCTCTTGAAATGCTTGGAAACGTCACATTATAGTGGTTCCCCCCACCCCAGAAAGTGACCCTTTGGCTTTGAAAGGCATTGGTTTGCTAATGGCTGGTTTCAGGTTGTACAGTTCCACAAATTTTTTTGTTCTTTTTCTATGGTCTGTGAATTATATGCCTCAAGGAACGGTGGCTGATTTTTTTTTCATTTTCCTCACTATAATGTTTAATTAGTGAAAAAGCAACATATTTATAAATATAATAAACAGTACAGAAAAAAATGTTTTAAATGTGTGCATAACACGTTATTTAGATATATATACACATATAAGTGTATGTATGTGTATGTATATCTATATATATATATGAAATACTTTAAATTCACACATGTGATTCAGGAGAGTATACGGTTGTTTTTGCCCAAAGTACATTGCATATGCAAAAATTTTAAAGGTAAAGGTAATGCTTGCATTTAAGTAATTTAAGATCCAAGAAAACAAATATATTGAAAACCTAGAATAGTAGACACAGATAAATATTCTGTATACGTTATCTTATTTCTCATAAGGACCTTAAAGTAGGTATTTATCATGCCCAGGTTACAAATATGGAAACAGGCTCAGAGAAATTTACGAGTTTTAATTCTAATAAAAAGATGTTTAGAAATAAGTACATTCTATCTGCTCTCTCAATATTATTTAAAGCTTACCATGTAGTGAGAATTAGTTATACAATATTTTGAATGACCAGACTAGTGCTCTCTAGGCCCTGTTTCAACAATCCTTAATAGAAATTCCCATACCAGGAGTCACTGGAAGTTGAAAAGAGAGGCCCTGGATCATGAAAACAAAAAAAAAGGAAAAGGTAATACACAGATAGTCCCTGACTTAATGACTTATTTGAATTACCCCGAATTGCTTTTTGCACCTATGACTGCCCATTTTTATTTTTGTTTTTCACATTATCATTAGTAATATGTACTACATACAATGTCGCAGCATGTAATTTGCTGATGTTATCATTCTCCTGCCAACCCCCCCAAAAAGTTCAAATTTATAAATGTGCTGTAATAAAAGACAATAATAATGAAAACTAAAAAAAGAAAAAAATGAAAGTATTCAGCTTATATCACAGTCATTGGAATGGAACCTGTTCATAAGTAGGGAGTACTGGTACTCCAAAGGGCTATAACCCATTGCTGTCTGGGTCTTTGCTATCTGAGTCGGTTCAGACTAATCGCAACCCTATAGGTCAGGGTAGAACTACCACATAGGGCTTCCAAGGAGCAGCTGGTGGATTCGAACTGCTGACCTTTTGGTTAGCAGTCAGTTAGCTACTGCGCCACCAGGGCCCCAAAGGGCTATACCAAAAAACTAAAACCAAATCTACTGCCCAAGTCAAGTCAACTTCAACTCATAGCAACCCCACAGGACAGAGCAGAATTGCCCCGTAGTTTTCCAAGGAGTGGCTGATGGAATGAACCGGGAACCTTTTGGTTGGTGGTGAAACACTTAGCCGCTACGCCACCAAAAAGTGTGAGTAAGATGTTTTCTAGAAAGAGTCATTTAGTAAAATCGACTGTATATTTAAAAAATTAAATACAAAAGTCACTTTAATTTGAACTGAGAATAGTATTGTGTCTTACTATGTTTAATACAAAATTCCAATTAATTTTTTTTTTTATCAGTAAGAACTGGCTATCTAAGGAAATTTAAAAAATGTAGAGTCTTAGGGTCCACGCTATTTTTCTTGGTTATGCCTGCAATGTTTATACACTTTTCATGTTGTCAAAAGTTAAAAAAAGAAGATCTCGCTCACCAAACAAATTTGCAGCAGATCTATTTTTCAAGCTCAAACTACAGTTCCAGCAGCATTTTTTGGACTTTGATGCAAGTACAAAGAAAATTTTCCTATTTTAAAATTCATTTAACAACAACAGTATTCATTTAACTATGTAATTGAGGAACTTCCATCTAACCTTCAATTGGGAGTTATTATCTCCCATGTAATGACATGCAAGGTGTCTTAGTCATCTAGTGCTGCTATAACGGAAATACCACAAGTAGATGGCTCCAACAGAAATTTATTCTCTCACAATCTAGTAGGCTGGAAGTTCAAATTCAGGGTGTCAGCTCCAGGGAAAGGCTTTCTCTCTCTGTCACTCCTGAAGGAAGGTCCTCATCATCAATCTTCCCCTAGACTAGGAGCTTCTCAAGCACAGGGACCCCAGGTCCAAAGGAAGCTCTCTCCTCCTGGCGCTGCTTTCTTGGTAGTATGAGGAAAATCACATAGGAAAACACATCAGATGACAAAATGGTGGACAATCCCACAATACTGGGAATCATGGCCTAGCCAAGTTAACACACATTTTGGGGGACACAATTTAATCCATAACACAAAGCAAATATCAAGAAAATTATAATAGAATTTAAGAGAGTCTAATAGAATTCTATAAACACCTTACAAGTGAAGAATATGCTCGACTAAAAGCACATGCTCGGTATTTGGGAGGACCTATTTGTGTGAAAAGACATTTTCAAAGACAAAATACATAAAATCTTATAACTTTAACTGAACATTTGAAACCAATTCTGATGCTAAAGAGCACTAATTTTGCACCTTGTACAAATCTAAAACAAATGTTTAGAAGGAAGAATGTAAAATTTTATTCCTGAAAAAGGAAGACTTAATTCACATTGATTTGGAAACTCAGAGAAAATTTCTTATCCAGACTGAACTTTTTGCTTTTTAAAGTGTTTTGTCTATTAATAAGTAATGTAGTTACTGACGTATTTGAGTTTATACCTATCTTTTTACTCTGTTTTCTAGTTGTCTCATCTGTTTTATCTTTCTACCACTTGTTCTCTTTGAATCAATCAAGTATTTTTTATTGTTTCATTTTTCTCATCTAGTTATACATTTTAAAAATATTTTCTAAGTGTTCACCCAATTAAAATGTGTCCTTTAACTGTTTTGATTTTGGTACTTTTACCCATTCCCAGACAATATTAGGACCTTAAACCAAACCAAACTAGTTGCCATCGAGTCGATTTGGACTCATGGTGACTTCATAGGACAAAGTAGAACTGCCCCTCACAGTGTTTCCAAAGCGGTAAATCTTTACAGAAGCAGACTGCCACATCTTTCTCCCACAGAGTGGCTGGTGAGTTTGTGGTGCATTCAAATCACTAATCTTTCAGGTAGCAGCCAAGTGCATAACACTTTGTCACCAAGAAAAAAAAACCAAACCCCTTGCTGCCAAGTTGATCCCGATTCATAGCGACTCTCATTAGGACCTTAGAACACTTTAAATTCGTTTATTCCTTGTTCACCTTTTGTATTATTATTATGATACATTTTTATTTTATATATATTTTGAACTCTACAAGGCATTATTATTATTATGCATAGTCAATATTAATTTAGATTTATTTATGCCTTTACCCTTTCCATTTCTTTTCATTACTTTCTGTATTTCCATGTTCTTTCCGGGTTAATTGTATTTTTTCCTGAAGTACTCCCTTTCTTTTAGTGAAGGTCTCAGGGAGACAAATTGTCTAATGTTTCTGTTTATTCAGAAATGTCTTTATTTCATCCTCACTTTCAAAGAATATTTTCCCTTGACGTAGAGTTTGAAGTTAGCAGTACTTCAAAGGTGCCATTTTATTATTTTTGTATTCCATCATTTCTGTTAAGATGTCATATGTCAGTCATACTGTTGCTCCTTTGAGAATAATGCATCTTTATCCTCTGTGTAGATCATAACGGATTATGCATGACATTGCAAAGAATGGAAATTCCAGAATACTGAATTGTGCTCACAAGGAACCCGTGCATAGAGCAAGAGGCAGTCATTTGAAAAGAAAAAGGGGGATACTGTGTGGTTTAAATTCAGGAAAGGTGTACATCAGGGATGTATCCTTTCACCATACTTGTTCAATCTGTATGCTGAGCAAATAATCCCAGAAGCCAGGCTATATGAAGAACGGGGCATCAGCATTGAAGGAAGACTCATTAAAAAGCTGCATTATGCAGATGACACAACCTTGCTTGCTGAAAGTGAAGAGGATTTGAAGCACTTACTGATGAAGACCAAAGACCACAGCCTTCAGTATGGATTAAACCTCAACAAAAAGAAAGCAAAAATCCTCACAACTGGACCAATAAGGAAATTCATGACAAATGGAGAAAAGATTGAAGATGTCAAGGATTCATTTAACTTGGATCCACAATCAACACCTGTAGAAGCAGCAGTCCAGAAACCAAATGATGTATTGCACTGGGTAAATCTTCTGCAAAAGATCTCTTTAACTTTTGTTACTACTGAATTAACAGCATACCAGTCACTTTTTATTCCTCTGGACTTCAGAGGGTAAGGTGTTATTCTGGTTCTAATGCATTTAGCACCAAGGTGAGTCCCTTATGAAATGGGTGAATCTCAGCAAATCAGAGTTGGAACCTCATTGTTGTGTTGGTTGACCATTATATTAGGCGATGCTTCCTGCATGCATTAGTTTTGTAAACTTTTGCTTTTTTTTTTATTTCTGTGAGGTAGGGCTTTTTTTTTTTTTTAATTTTTATTGAGCTTCAAGTGAATGTTTACAAATCAAGTCAGTCTGTCACATATAAGTTTATATACACCTTACTCCATACTCCCACTTGCTCTCCCCCTAATGAGTCAGCCCTTCCAGTCTCTCCTTTCGCGACAATTTTGCCAGCTTCCAACCCTCTCTACCCTCCCATCCCCCCTCCAGACAGGAGATGCCAACACAGTCTCAAGTGTCCACCTGATACAAGTAGCTCACTCTTCATCATCATCTCTCTCCTACCCACTGTCCAGTCCCTTCCATGTCTGATGAGTTGTCTTCAGGAATGGTTCCTGTCCTGGGCCAACAGAAGCTTTGAGGACCATGACCGCCGGGACTCCTCTAGTCTCAGTCAGACCATTAGTATGGTCTTTTTGTGAGAATTTGGGGTCTGCATCCCACTGATGTTCTGCTCCCTCAGGGGTTCTCTGTTGTGTTCCCTGTCAGGGCAGTCATCGGTTGTGGTCGGGCACCATCTAGTTCTTCTGGTCTCAGGATGATATAAGTCTCTAATTCATGTGGCCCTTTCTGTCTCTTGGGCTCATAGTTATCATGTGACCTTGGTGTTCTTCATTCTCCTTTGATCCAGGTGGGTTGAGACCAACTGATGCATCTTAGGTGGCCGCTTGTTAGCATTTAAGACCCCAGACGGCACATTTCAAAGTGGGATGCAGAATGTTTTCATAATAGAATTATTTTGCCAGTTGACTTAGAAGTCCCCTTAAACCAATTATGGCTTTCTTATGTGATAGTTAGGGAATCCTAATGGGTTTGTTTTGGTTTTCCTGTGTCATATTTCGAAAACCAGAGGTTTCCTATGTAAACTAATGAAAAGGCATCCACAGTAAATTATCTGTATATCTGTCTTTGGTATATTGTCATACCATAGATTGGTGGAACCACAGTGCCACTCACCTCATTGGTGTCTTGTATTATCAGATCATATTTCTCAAAATCCATATTACCAACCAAAAATTTAAGCACAGTCAATTAGTAAGCATGCATTACAATACTTAAAACATACGCCATCAAAAAAAAAATTAAGGGGAAAAAATATAGTAATGAAAAGGTTAAAGCACTAAAAAGCAAAGATGTCACTTTGAGGACTAAGGTGTGCCTGACACAGGCCATTGTATTTTCAGTCACCACATATGCACGTAAAAGCTGGACAATGAATAAGGAAGACTGAAGAAGAATTGTTGTCTTTGAATTATGGCGCTGGTGAAAAATATTGAATAAACTGTGGACTTCCAGAAGCACGAAGCAAACCTGTCTTGGAAGAAGTACAGCCAGAAGGCTCCTTAGAGGCAAAGATGGCAAGACTCCCTCTCACATACTTTGGGCTTGTTATCAGGAAGGACAAGTCCTTGGAGGAGAACATCATGCGTGGTAAAGCAGAGTGTCAGATAAAAGAAGATAACTCTCAGTGAGATGGCAATGATTGTGAGGATGGCACAGAACCAGGCACTGTTTTTGTTCTGTTGGAGGAAAACTGACTAATAACCTGTGATGTGTACTTGAAACAACCTTGCCTGCTGAAAGCAAAGAGGACTTGAAGCAATTAGTGATGAAGATCAAAGACTACAGCCTTCAGTATGAATTACACCTCAACATAAAGAAAACAAAAACCCTCACAACTGGACCAATAAGCAATATCATAATAAATGGAGAAAATATTGAAGTTGTCAAGGATTTCATTTTACTTGGATTCATAATCAACACTCATGGAAGCAACAGTCAAGAAATGACTGCTATGAGGTTTGCTCTGAATAGGAATCAATTCAATGGCATTTAACAACAACATCTTCCAGTTGATTTTAAGATTGTATCTTTGTCTTTGTTTTTTCTTTTATGGTGTTACTATGATGTCTTTAGGTATGGTTTCTTGTATATTTAATTTACCTTGGAGTTTGCTGGTTTCTTGAATCTGTAGCTTGATGTCTCTAGTCAGTTTTATAAATTTCTTAGCCATTTTCTCTTTAAATATTGTTTCTGTTTTATTCTCTCTCCTCCTCCCCTTCCATGATTTTAATTACACGTATATAAGAAATTTTTATCAGTTCTATATATTTTTCCCCACTTGTTTGTCAGATTGTTGTACTGTGGGGGCTTGTGTGTTGGTGTGATGCTGGAAGCTACACCACCGGTATTCAGATACCAGCAGGGTCACTCATGGTGGACAGGTTTCAGCTGAGCTTCCAGACTAAGACGGACTAGGAAAAAGGACCCAGCAGTCTACTTATGAAAAGAATTAGCCAGTGAAAGCCTTATGAATAGCAGCGGAACATTATCTGATATAACACCAAAAGAAGAGCCCCCAGGGTTGGAAGGCACTCAAAAGACAACTGGGGAAGTGCTGCTTCCTCAAAGTAGAGTCGACCTTAATGGCGTGGATGGAGTCATTTGCTCCACCATTTGCTGATACGTGGCATGATTCAAAATGAGAAGAAACAGCTGCAAACATCCATTAATAATCAGACCATGGAATGTACAAAGTATGAATCTAGGAAAATTGGAAGAATTGGAAAATAGGCAAGAATTTTGGGAGACAGCTACCTGGCCTACCAATTAGAAGACATCCATATTTATGCCTATTCCCAGCAAAGGTGATCAAACCAAATGCAGAAATTATTGAACAATATCATTAATATCACACATAAGCAAATTTTTGCTGAAGATCATTCAAAAGCAGTTGCAGCAGTATATCGACAGGGAACTGTCAGAAATTCAGTCAGGATTCAGAAGAGGATGTGGAACCGGGGATATCATTGCTGATGTCAGATGGATCCTGGCTGAAAGCAGAGAATCCCAGAAGGATGTTTACCTGTGTTTTATTGACTATGCAAAGGCATTCAACTATATGGATCATAAGAAAATATCAATAATATTGCAAAGAAGGAAAATTTCAGAACATTTAGTTGTGCTCATGAGGAACCTGTACATAGTTCAAGAGGCAGTTGTTCGAACAGAACAAGGAGATACTGTGTGGTTTAAAGTTAGGAAAGGTGTGTTTCAGGGTTGTATCCTTTCACCATACCTATTCAATCTGTATGCTGAGTAAATAATTTGAGAAGCTGGACTATATGAAGAAGAACAAGGCATCAGTATTGGAGGAAGATTCATTAACAACCTGTGTTATGCAGATGACACAACCTTGCCTGCTGAAAGTGAAGAGGACTTGAAGCACTTACTAATGAAGATCAAAGACCACAGCCTTCAGTATGGATTATACCTCAACATAAAGAAAACAAAAATCCTCACAACTGGACCAATGAGCAACATCATGATAAACGCAGAAAAGATTGAAGTTCTCAAGGATTTCATTTTACTTGGATCCACAATCAACACCGATGGAAGTATCAGTTAAGAAATCAAAAGATGCGTTGCATTGGGCAAATCTGCTGTAAAGGGCCTCTTTAAAGTGTTGAAAAGCAAAGATGCCACCTTGAAGACTAAGGTGTGCCTGACCCAATCCATGGTATTTTCAATCACATCACATGCATGCAAAAGCTGGGCAATGAATAAGGAAGACCAAAGAAGAATTGATGCCTTTGAATTGTGTTGTTGGTGAAGAATGTTGAATATACTATGGTCTGCCAAAAGAACAAATAAATTTGTCTTGAAAGAAGTACAACCAGAATGTTCCTTAGAAGCAAGAATGGCAAGATTGCATCTTACATCCTTTGGACATGTTGTCAGAGGGATCAGTCCCTGGAGAAGGACATCATGCTTGGTAAAGTACAGGGTCAGTGGAAAAGAGGAAGACCCTCAATGAGATGGATTGACATAGTAGCTGCAACAAGAGGCTCAAGCATAACAAAATTGTGAGCATGGCGCAGGGCCAGGTGATGTTTACTTCTGTGGTATGTAGGGCCTCTATGAGTTGAAATGGACTCAGTGACACCTAACAACAGCAACAACATATTTTTTTTTCCTGTGTTGTCTATCACTTTTTCTCATTGTTTCAGCCTGTGTATGTACCAATAACCTGTTTTCCTTTTCACTAATATTTTCTTCAGCTGTGTCCATTCTGCTGTTAAACCTATCTATTGAGATCTGAATTTTAAGTATTAAGATTTCAGTTACTGCGTTTTTAATTCTTGAATTTCTGTTTGATTCTTTTTTTATAGGTTCCTGTCCTCTGGTAAAATTCTTTATATTTCTTCTATTTTCTTGAATATATTTATCATAGTTAAACTTCATATCTGATGACTTCAATATCTGTGTCACTTATGAGTCTGTTTCCATTGCCTATTTTCAGTTTTGATCTTGTTTTGTCTGGTAAATTTGGTTGGATAGTAGATATTATTTAGAAAAATGGTAGAAGCTATGGATACTATTATATTCATTGAGAGAGGAGGCAAATCAGGTAATCAATTTGGCTGAGTGGAGAAGTTTTATTCTGAAGGTAGCCATTATAAGATATTTCATTTCTAAGCTAAGCTGCCATTTTTGATGGGGTCTTAGTCTCTGTTATAAAAATTCGAAAGAACATAAAATTCTACTCTGTGCTTCTTTTCTCTAAATGCACACATTAGCATCCTTCTCTAGACAGATTCACACCTTTAGAGAGGAGTGTTCAGGTGTGTTGTAGACCGTGCAAGATAAATGCCCAGATTCTCCCTTTATGCTGAGGAACTCATTCATTCCACTTCCAGGGCTGTAGCCTGTTGGCAGTTTACAGCTGAGTTCCTTCACAGGCATTGCCCTCAGCTGAAGTGAGCTACCTTAGTCAAAATTACACTCACTGCTGGGGGCAGCCCACATCCAAAGCCAGGTAGTCGCACAGCATGGGAATACATCATTTAGCTCCCTTGCTTTAATTCAGGACAACCCTAAAGGGCCGTCCCTGTTTCAGAACTCCTCATGGAGCTGGCTGAGGCCTCTGTTGCAACTGAGCCACAGCTGAACTTCTCCATCTGTCTAATTCTGTTTCCCTCCTCCACTTACAAGTATTACACATTTTCAGGAAACAAAATGCTGCTAAGGGTTCAGCGACAGGCATGTGCTCTTTTGTAAGGATTTAAATTGGTTTGAATTTTCTGGAAAGTCATTTGATAATCAAATTTAAGGGACTTTAAATGCTCATAACATTTTATGTAATAATTCCATTTCTGGGAACTTTTACTGAAGAAATGGCAAGAAATTCAATCAGAGATGCAAATGTAAAAAGATTTTCAAATCATTACATATAACAATGAAATTAAATAAATAACTGAAATATAAAAAAATAGGGACAAAGAAATTATGATACATAAATATGGAAGAATTTTATGCAGCCACAAAAGATCATTCTTCAAAATAATTTCTAATAGTGTAAAGAAAGCATCAGTGATATAATCATACATTATATAGTTATATGGAGAGAAAACAGGATGCAGAAAGTTAAAGAGTATTTTTACTATAAAAAAAAGTTTTTTTGGCTTTTTTTTTATAGTAAAATCTATAACTAAAAGAAATGAGAGACATGGACCCAAATCTTAACATTGGTTAGCTAGGTTGTTAAGAAAGATTTTAAGTTTTTCCCTTGTACTTCACTACATTTTCTATTTCTACCCTCTAAAATTAACCCTGTTGCCATCGAGTTGATTCTGACTCATAACGACCCTATAGGACAGAGTAGCACTGCCCCACATGGTTTCCAAGGAGCACCTGGTGGATTCAAACTACTGACCTTTTGGTTAGCAGCCATAGCTCTTAACCACTATGCCACCAGGGTTTCCACCCTCTGAAATTAGCAGGTATTAATTGTATCATTAGAAAAAAATCAAAAGTTACTTTAAAAATATTTAACGTAGGACACAACATCAAATTTCAGTTTTGAAAAAATTCTGTGGAGGCACTGGGTCTCTGGTGATATGACTTGAAACATGGGTACACTTGGGACAGTCTGTCTACAAGTGAATGATTACCCTAACTTTCAAATTTTCTCTCTTGAATATTAATGGTCTTCTCTGGGCATTTGGGTACGGTCGCTATGAGTAGGAATTGACTCAGTGGCAATGGGTTTGGGTTTTTTTGGATACAACAGAGAAGCCCTGGTGGCGTAGTGGTTAAGAGCTACGACTGCAAATCAAAAAGGTTGGCAATTTGAATCCACCAGCCACTCCTTGGAAACTGTATAGGGCAGTTCTACCCTGTCCTATAGGGTTACTATGAGTCAGGATTGGCTCGACGGCAATGCGTATACAAAAAATAAGTGAGAGTGCTCAGTGTGAAGCCCTTGATGTGTCCTCATGTTTTACCTGGTTGTAGGGCCCATCAAAGGCATTGTGCTAGTCCTTGTCCATCTGTTTTAAACTTGGATTTTACTCAAAGTATTCACTTGATAGTTTAATTATCAATGCTCTAGCTTTATCACAGCTTAAATTTAATATTAAACATGTCATGTGTCCATAAAAAGACTGGAACATGAATGTGCATTGCACCTTTTTTCATGACACAAAAAAAGGAAACAAGCTAACTATCCATCAGTGAGAGTATTAATAATCAGATTATGATACACTTATGCAATAAAAATAATGAGCTAGTGATACACACTTCAAAATGGGTGGATAAGAAAAGCGTTATGTTCAGCAAAAGAAGCCAGGCACAAAAAATAACTTACTGTACAATTCCATTTTTAGGATGGTTAAGAAAAGGCAAAACTAGTCTATAGTATAAAAATCAGAATAGTGGTTGTCTCCAGAGAACAGAGAGAAATAGAGCAGAAACAAACACAAAGGAACTTTATAGGGTAAAAGAAGTGCTCTGTGTTTAAACAAGGGTAAACATTTATCAAAACTCATTGAACTGTCACTTAACATCTATGTATTTTATAGTATGTAATTATACTTTAATTTAAAATAAGTAAGTTTGTTAAAGGTCCTAAGATTGATCTATGTTCTACTCTTACTGTAAGCCATAACAGCCTAGGAACCATGCTAAGTGCATCCCAGCAGGTATGTTTTGTTCACTGCATCAACTGTGCCTTATATGAATACAAACACATAATCATTGGTCTAAGCATGGTATCATTTTGAGGACACACCAGAAAAAAAAGTATTCTTCTGAGTTAGATGGTCTACAGGATTAAACTTAAAATAGCACCATAGTTCTCTATACAGTATTGTCTAGCAGGTTGGATGCTGCAAAGGCCAATGGTCTTCATGTATATAAGAGTAGCTGAAAGATTCATGTGGGACCACAGATTTTTTTTCTTGCTGTGCATATGTTAAAAGAAAAAAAATGTAATTCAATTTGCAGAACCTAGAACTTTGGTCTGATTCTAAAGAATAACATGAATGTAAACACAAGGGTAGGGCAACAGAAGAAGCATTGTAGTAATAGGCAGGAAAATTGATTTCCAATACCCTGAAAATTAAATGAATTCACGTATCTGGAGTTAGTGAAAGCACTTCATATCTATCTAAAACAATTTTAAAAAATCTCATTTGAACTAAATTTACACTGAATACCCAGTGAAATCTTTAAAAGGCTTTCTGAGAAGGTGTTAATTTTATTTAGTAAGTTTGCTATCTGTTTGAGGAAAAAGTGTCAAGTGAAAATACACTATAAAAGGCGTTGCTCTTTTGTTTAGGTATTTTAGAAGACAGGTATCAAGTCACCACTCATGAATTTACCTTAGCTTCTTCACAAATAAATTGTGGACGAAATTCTTCTTTTAATTATGTTTGCATCCGCAGCATTCATTTGGTGCTGTGCCTGGTCCATAGTAGGTGTTGAAAACAATGGATGGATGGACGGACGGGACGCGACGGGATGGGACGGACGGAACGGGACGGGACGGGACGGGACGGGACGGGACGGAACGGGACGGGACTGCACGGACGGCTGGATGAAAAAGAAACTTTGCAGAGTCCATTGCCTACTACATCACAGCTTTATAAAGAGAAGAAATTACCTAATTCTGTTACTACTGACACAGAAATATCATTTAGGTTCTCATTAAAAAACTGAAATTAAGGGACTGTAAATCTCCTAACTCAACGAGTGCCATTGTAGCCATTAGGTACATAAGTAAGTCTCTAGCCTACAGGTATCATGTGACTGAAGAGAAAAATGGTCCCTCAGTGAAGGGACAAAAGTCCTTAACAGTGTCCAAAGTAGGTAGCAGATATTTCTAAGTAAAAAAGACAACCATGTAATGAACCTTTTTATCAAGTCCGAGTTGACTCCTATACTGTCTGAGTGGACTTGTGGAATTTGTATGATGCAATGGAAAGACATTTACATTACAATCAAGGGTATTTATTAAACCATTATTTGTGACAGTTTTTTTAGAGTAAACAATAGGTATTAACATGTAGAGTTTACTTTGTGAATGTTTAAAATGCGTTTTTTGCATTCATTGCAAAACAAATGGCAATCGATAAATTAGCCAACATTAAACCCAGTTGTAAATTAATTAAGCATCAAGCATAGGTAAAAAGGCAAGTGGAGTAATGAAGATGTTGTGTTGGAATATTAGTACTTAGCAAGTATGTATTATGGAAATTTCAATCAAGCATTCTTGAAAAGTTTGGACCAAATGGCTAGATTATGTGAACCAAACTTTCTTTCTTAAGAATTTTATTATAGGAAACAAAGGAAGTAAATTTTTCAATTTTTCTCTCCCACTAGGGTTACTTGTTTTTTAGGGTTATGGAAGAGCTTTGTCTCTTAATTTTTTGTTCCTTTTTTAAAAAATATAATTAAGCACAGTTAGATGTTTACTTTTCTACTAGATCTCTTTCTGAAACCATCTTTGGTCTGATCCTCATCCCTTCTAGCCCAGCTGTCACTGGTATTGTGCTTGCAACTTCTCCATGGGTCCTTGAGCTGGACAGTGGTTGTCTTGCAATCTGATGGCTCATCGGAGACACTCTGTTGTCTTCTTTGCATCCCTTTAGATGTGGGTGTTCTCAAATAACCTGTTATTTTGTGAAACTTTCTCTCTGGTCTTGAATAACACCTACTGCAGATTTTTAAACATCCAAATCTACAGAGAACTTTCAGTCTTTGATGGTGGCCAACACTCCTTCCACCACAAAGACCAATTTTGACCTCTCATTGGGTTGTGGCTGCTAGATGATTGATACAGAAGCACCAAGAGAAGCAAAGACTCTAACCATTTACCTTAATAATGTATGAACTTTAACATGGAGCAGCAGCTTTTGAGCTATTACAGGAAAACATAATTACAAGGCAGACTTGGCTCTGGTTTTGAATCAGCCCAAAATTGTAGGCAAATCCCTTGACCCACCACCCTACACGTAAAGCCACAAGACGAAGAGAGGATATCATTTCCTGATGCCAGCTCATCAGATTTAAAGAAAAATAAGTAGCTCTTTGTATTTTTCTTTTTAGGGAAGATCAGAACTCACGGCTGTTTATTTGTGTTTTAAAAATACCAGGAGTTATAAGCTCACTTTTTTTTATTTCAGTAAAATATGCACAACATAAAATCTACCACTTAAATCATTTTCAAGTGCAAATTCCAGTGGCATAAATCACACTCATAACATTGTGCAACAATTACCACTATTTGTTTCCAAAACTTTTTGCCACTTCGAAGAGAAACTCTGCACTGATTAAGCTATTACTCCTTATTGTCCGCTCTTGCCAGCCCATGGTAACCACTAATCTGCTTTCTGTCTCTATGCATTTGCCTATTGTAGGTATTTCATATAAATGGAATGATATAATATTTGTCCTTTTATGTCTGGTATATTTTGATTAGCATAATGTTTTCACGCTTCTTCCATGTCATATCATGTACTACAACTTTATTCCTTTTTATGGTGGAATAATATTAAATTTATGTATGTACCACATTTCGCTTATCCATAAATTTGTTAATGGACACATTGTTTGTTTCTAGCTTTTGACTATTCTAAATAATGGTTGATGAACCTTGGTATACTCCATGTTTTCTATCTTTGTATAATTAGATCAGAAAACTTGACATTTTAATGGGTTTCCTAGCCCACCATTCTATAAATGTACTTATTATTTTCCTATACTATGGAAATTCTGATTCTGAACTATTTTGGCTATATTTAATTTTATATTTCTATCAAGGAAACCACCACTCATCTGTCAGTTTGTTGTATTGTGCTGGCTTGTGTATTGTTGTGATGCTGGAAGCTAAGCCACCGGTATATCAAATACTAGCTGGGTCACCCATGGTGGACAGGTTTCAGTGGAGCTTCCAGACTAAGTCAGACTGGGAAGAAGGACCTTGTGATCTACTTCTGAAATAATTGGCCAGTGTTAAACTTATGGATAGCAGTCTGATATTATGCAAATAATGCACATACTATTCATTTTTGCCCACCACACAATCCCCCTTGTTTTTTTGTAAGTGGTTTATACCTAGTGTTATATGTGTGGGCTCATTATTTGCTAAAAATACAGTAGTGCTAGAAGATGAGCCCCTCAGGGTAGAAGGCACTCAAAATACAACTGGGGAAGAGCTACCTCATTAAAGTAGAGTCAACCTTAATGACATGGGCGAAATAAAGCTTTCAGGACCTTCATTTGCTGAGCACAACTCAAAATGAGAAGAAACAGCTGTGAACTTCCATTAATAACCAGAACTTGAAATGCATTAAACATGAATCAAGAAAAATTGGAAGTTGTCAAAAATGAAATGGAATGCTTGAAGATTAATATCCTAGGCTTTAGTGAGCTGAAATGGACTAATATTGGCCATTTTAAATCAGACAATCATCTATAGTCTACTATACCAGGAATGACAAATTGAAGTGGAATGGCATTGCATTCATCTTCAAAAAGAACATTTCAAGATCTATCCTGAAATACAATGCTGTCAGTAATAAGATAATATCCTTATGCCTATAAGGAAGACCAGTTAATACAACCATTATTCAACTTTACGCACCAACTACTCATGACAAAGATGAAGAAACTGAAGATTTTCACCAACTTCTGCAGCCTGAAATTAATCAAACATAAAATGTGAAAGTTGGAAACAAAGAAAAAGGATCGGTAGTTGGAAAATATGGACTTGGTGATAGAAAAAAAGTAAGAAATTGCATAATAGAATTTTTCAAGACCAACTATTTATTCACTGGAAATACCTTTTTTAAACAACATAAGTGGTGACTATACACTAGGACCTTCTCAGATGGAATGCACAGGAATCAAATCAACTACATCTGTGGAAAGAGAAGATGGAGAAGTTAAATATCATTAATCAGAACAAGGCCAGGGGTGGACTGTAGAACAAGCCATCAATTGTCAGTATGTTTTTTTAAGATCAAGCTGAAGCTGAAGAAAATTAAAACAAGTCCATGAGAGCCAAAGTATGACCTTGAGTATATCCCACCTGAATATAGAAGCCACCTCAAGAAGAGATTTGATGCAGTGAACACTAATGACTGAAGACCAGATGAGTTGTGGGATGACATCAAGGGCATCATGCATGAAAAAAGCAAAAGTAATTGAAAAAAAAAATCCAAAATGTGTGTCAGAAGAGACTCTGAAACTTGCTCTTGAACATAGAGCAGCTAAAATGAAAGAAAGAAATGATGAAGTAAAAGAACTAAGCAGATCATTCAAAAAAGGCTGCAGCAGTATATCGACAGGGAACTGCCAGAAGTTCAGGCTGGTTTCAGAAGAAGACGTGGAACCAGGGATATCATTGCTGATGTCAGATGGATCCTGGCTGAAAGCAGAGAATACCAGAAGGATGTTTACCTGTGTTTTATTGATTATGCAAAGGCATTCGACTGTGTGGATCATAACAAATTATGGATAACATTGTGAAGAATGGGAATTCCAGAACACTTAATTATGCCCATGAGGAACCTTTACATAGATCAAGAGGCAGTTGTTCGAACAGAACAAGGAGATATTGTGTGGTTTAAAGTCAGGAAAGGTGTGCATCAGGGTTATATTCTTTCACCATACCTATTCAATCTGTATGCTGAGCAAATAATCCGAGAATCTGGACTATATGAAGAAGAACGGGGCATCAGGATTAGAGGAAGACTCATTAACAACCTTCGTTATGCAGATGACACAACCTTGCTTGCAGAAAGTCAAGAGGACTTGAAGCACTTACTAATGAAGATCAACAACCATAGCCTTCAGTATGGATTGTGTCTCAACATGAAGAAACCAAAAATCCTCACAACTGGACCAATAAGCAACATCGTGATAAATGGAGAAAAGATTGAAGTTGTCAAGGATTTTATTTTACTTGGATCCACAATCAACAGCCATGGAAGCAGCAGTCAAGAAATCAAAAGACGCATTGCATTGGGTAAATCTGCTGCAAAGGACCTCTTTAAAGTGTTGAAGAGCAAAGACGTCACCTTGAAGACTAAGGTGCACCTGACCCAAGCCATGGTATTTTCAATTGCATCATATGCATGTGAAAGCCGGACAATGAATAAGGAAGACCGAAGAAGAATTGATGCCTTTGAATTGTGGTGTTGGCGAAGAATATTAAATATACTATGGACTGCCAAAAGAACAAACAAATCTGTCTTAGAAGAAGTACAACCAGAATGCTCCTTAGAAGCAAAGACGGCGAGACTGCGTCTTATATACTTTGGACATGCTGTCAGGAGGGATCAGTCCCTGGAGAAGGACATCATGCTTGGCAGAGTACCAGGTCAGCGGAAAAGAGGAAGACCCTCAATGAGTTGGATTGACACGGTGGCTGCAACAATGAGCTCAAGCATAACAACGATTGTAAGGATGGCCCAGGACTGGGCAGTATTTCGTTCTGTTGTGCATAGGGTCGCTATGAGTTGGAACCTACTCGATGGCAGCTAACAACATCAGGATGGACCAGTTCCTGGAGAAGGACATCATGCTTGGTAAAGTTAAGGGTCAGTGAAAAAGAGGAAGATCATCAACGAGATGGATTGGCACAGTGACTGAAACAATGGGCTCAAACATAGCAATGATTGTTAGGATGATGCAGGACCAGGCAGTGTTTTGTTCTATTGTACATAGGGTCACTATAACTTGGAACTGCCTCGATAGCACCTAACCACACATCGAGGAAAGAGTATTTCTAGATTTTTAGATATTTCTTTCCAAAAATACAAGAAAATAGGACATATGCTTTTCATTTATTTAGAGATCATTCTTCTAAAAAAACTTTTGCAAGTAACAGGTGAAAATAGGCACATCAGCATTTTCATAGCAATAGCAATGACAGTGACAAAATGTTGTGATTTCTAGCATTTTTAAATTTACTGCTTAATCTGATTTCTTTTAGTTAGGACCTTGAACTATCACTTAATCATTTTAGTCCATCTGATTTTATTATAATTTGTTCTAATTTTTTGTATTATTTTGAAAATTGGGGAGGGGCATGCCATTTCATCCTTTGTCTCAGAGCATGGCTGAGTCTGGAGAATACAAATGCATAGATAACCATCTTGAGTTTGAAAACCCCTCTATCTCCATCTAAGAAAGCATTCCTTAGGCATTTTAAAATTTGAATCAAAATAACTGATGTTTTATTCTTTAGGGTGACTGGGAAAGATAAGAAGGAAGGAACTTATGTCCCTACCTCGAATTATGGTACAGCATGAAGACCTCATCTATGGCAACAATGGTCACGTACTATGATAAGAAATCAGTCAGTAAATATTTAGTGAGTTTTTTTTTTTTTTTCCTATATGTGCAGTGCCACATACAGAAAGTACAGATAACTATTTGGGAATAGAAAAAGCAGTGAAGTAGATAGAAAATGTCAAAAAAAAAAAAAAAAGACATTCGGGTTTTACATATAGAGATTATTCTTCCAAAAGAGAGAAACATGCTTGGAATGCACTAGGCCAGTGATATTTCAAAGCATTCACCTTGAACGTATTCAAGCAAAAAAATACTAAGGCAATTCCCAATGAACAACCATTAAGCAACAACAACAAACCCGTTGCTGTAGATCCATTCCAACTCACAGCAACCCAGCTGGCTTCAAATATACAATGGGTGTTGTAACCTTTACAGTTGATGCAATGGAATGAGCTGTATAGCACAAAATTACAAGGCCATGACTGAAAACTGGTAGTGATTTTTTTTTTTTTTTTTTTTTTTTGTGGAATCACAAACTGTTATTATTGAGGAGCATTGCAGAAGGTCCGAGGTAGTGGAAAACCTAAGGAACATCAAAAATATAACCCCAGCTAGTAACTAAAAAAAAAAAAGTTTTTTTTTTTTTTTTTTAGAAGACTATATTTGTCAACTGTGGAGTCTCCGAAATGATGATTCCTGAGAACAAATTTCTCCGTTCTTCACCAAAGAATGTGCTGATTTGGTAAAAATATTAGGCATTTTAATACCACAAAAGTAAACATTTATGAGACATTCAGATTTTTCACAAAGTAATTGAACTCTAAATAATACTATTAACCCTATCTCTCTGGTAAAGTAAAATTTTGTTTCTGTATGAAAATACAAACAGAGCCAAAGAAAATCATTCATTGAAGAAAAAAATCAAAATTTTCCCTCAGTCTGTCCATATGTAGGAAAAAAAAGTTTTCCCTTAATTTCTCCTGGTATAGAGTGGGGAAGGAAATCCATAATCCATCATATTTTCTATAAGAGTAACTTGTCTAAGCATGCCAATAAAGCTGTTTATCACTTCTCCCGTATCCCTGAAAAGGGCAATCTACCTTTTCTCAATAGAGGGATTACTCCAAAAATTTATTGGCCAACTCAAATCTTGAAATTTTTTTAAAATATAGATTTTTAAAATTTTTTCACCCTCTTTTTTTTAGAACCTAAAATACGCTGCTAGAAAGACAATTATTCTCTGTTATGAGGAAGGAGATGTAAACCAAAGTTCAAGGAATCATCATGACTTTATAAAAATTCACTCAAAGTCTAAAGTAACTGATAGAGACTAGAGAAACCCCTGAGACTATCACCCTAGGATACTATTTGAACTTGGCACTGAAGCTACTCCTGGAGGTCACTTTTCAGCCAAATAATAGATTGGCTCATAAACAATATCACCCGTGAAAACTGTGCCCCTTAAACAATCAACTATCTGGGATCAAATGGTCAGCATTTACTCAAAACCAAGATGAGAAGGCAAGAAGGGGAAGGGAAGCTAGATCAATGGAAACAGAACAAATAGAATGAAAATAATGAATATTCTTACACACTGTGAAAATCATAACCAATGTCGTGGAATAATCTGTATAAAAATTGTTAAATGGGAGCCTAATTTGCTATGTAAGCTTTCACCTAAAACACAATAAAATATTTTTTGAAAAGGCTAATGTAGATGATTTTCAACAACCTCCCCACCTTTTCATGTCCCTTTCCTTAATTGAAGCCCTGGTTAGGCAGTGGTTGTTTGGCTGCTAACCAAAAAGGACAGAAGTTCGAATTCATCAGCTGCTCCTTGGAAATCCTAAGGGGCAGTTCAGCTCTGTCCTATACAGCTGCTTGAGTTGGAATCAACCCAATGGCAATGGGCTTGGATTTTTGGTTTTCCTTAATTATTTGCTTTTTACTCATGACTCTGTAAAATACTATATATTTACTTATTTATCATCTATCTTCCCACTAAAGTGTAAACAAGGCGTTTTTGTCTGTTTTATTCACTGTTATATTACGAGAGCCTAGAACAGACAGAGCATCTAATGATACATGGTAGTGAATTATGAAATATGTGTTCAATTAATGAATGTGCATTAAGCCTTGAAATCATTATGTCTGAAGCACTACATCCTTAGCTTAACAGTTGTTGAAGGAGTTTGATGAAAATATTAAATCTTTCAGAATGCCCAATCTCCAATTATTAACAAAAAATGTTTCCAGGAAAAAAAAATTTTAGATGCTGCTCCTATCATTGGTGGGATCACAGACATGTTTGATTAGCCTTTGGTTTTGGAATTTGGGGTATACAAACAAATCACCAACTAAACTGTTTGCTATTGTCATTATTGTTAGTTGTTGAGTTGATTCCAACTCATGGCAACCCCATGCATGCAGAGTAGAACTGCTCCATATGGTTTTCAAAGCTGTAACCTTGCAGAAGCAGATCACTAGGTCTGTCTTCCAAGGCACCTCTGGGTGAGTTTGAATCACCGAACTTTTGGCTAGTAGCCAAGTGCTTAACCTTTTACGTCACACAGGGACCCAACTGTTTACAAAAGAGTATGAAAAACAAGAGATACCTCTTAGGCTTCTATAGTAGTTGAAAGAAATTAAGCAATGGGTAAAGAATCTAGAGGGATGGCTTAAACCATTTGATTGTTCAGCATAAAAGAAGTCAAAGAGTGCCTCATAAACTGTGAGAGAATTTTTAAGGTAAACGTCTCTTTCCTGAAGGATAGTTTTAGGGGAAAACTTCATACTGTGTTGAGATGCATATTTCATAGGATTAAAAATACATTTTTCTATTCAGTTGATTTAGAGTCATTATCCTAATATTTTGTTAAAAAGATAAATTAGAATGCAATGAGAGTAAGTCCATGAAGATAAATCTAACAGTAAAGAGAAGGATAAAAAATAAAATACATTTTAAAATGTCATCAGTTTCAATTTCGTTAGTCACTAATATTTTCAGAAAATGCATTCTACAATGGGCTACCAGTATTGTACCTATCCTGAAAAAAAATCTGAGAATCTTAAAATGTCAGATTTATAGCAACTTCCTCATTTTAAAATAATAAATGAAGTGTAAGTATCTCGTTAGACCTCTGGAAGCCAAATAACAATCCTGAGAGATCATGTTTTCTAAATGAGGATATTATTGCTCCCAAGAGAGAAAAAATTGATTCTCAGAGGAGAAAAAATCTTAGATATTAAGATAGTTTGTGGCCCTTCAAAGCTCAACCCTACCCAACAATATCTTATTCCTTAATATTTAATTTCTAACTTTAGGGAGAGTTTTAATTTAAATTTTCTCAATGAAACGATAATTTTTAAAAAGTTGAGATATACCACGATAGTTGATCTTTCATTCATTTTTGTCAGTTAGCCAGCCATTATTTCAAGAATGTTAGTTGTACACATAAACCTTATGTTAGAAACTATGCTGAGTTGCTGGAGATACAATGATAAATAAGACCCTGTCCTGATCCTCCACAACTCATAATCTAGAGGGTACTAGAGACAAACTATCAGCCATAATAGAAAAGGTAGAGAAGGATCAGTACTGTCACAGGGAAAACCACAGACAGTGTTCTCTAGAAACATATAGAAGAGGTACCTAATTCAGTCATGGTGAGGGTGGGAATCAGGACAGACTTCCCAAAAGATGTGACTTCAGAACTGAGTCATGAATGACAGATCAGAGATAGACAGAAAAATTTTTCATGTGAAAAAGCCCTGGGAAAAAGATATGTGGCACAGGGAAGTGAATGAAATATTTTAGCATGGCTTGATCTTTTTTTGATCGTAGGGTGAGGGACAAAAGCGTAAGGGGTGGGTGGTACCATATATAAGATCCAGATCATGAAGGGTCTTCCATGTAACTTTGAGAAGTTTAAATTTTATACTGAGGCTATTAGATCCACTGAGGATTTTAAGAAGAGATTGAAAATATATTACTGAGGGGCAGGGCCAAGATGGCGGAGTAGTCAGACGCTTCCTGTGGTCCCTCTTACAACAAAGGTCCCCCCCAAAATGAATCTATTGTATATGACAATCTAGGAGCCCTGAACATCAAAGACAAACTTGAGGAATCGGACTGAGAGGCAGGGGAGGAAAGACGATTCAGGAGCAGCAAGGAGTCACTAGACCTGACCGGGCAGGAACCAGCACTCTGAAGTCTGGATCAGCTCAGGACATGTTTTCTACATCAGGACAGAAAGAGCAGCAAAGAGTCTACTCAAGCCTCCAGAACCGGTGAAAAGCAGTGCTCCATCAGCAAATGATAAGTACATGCATCTAACCTACTGCACAGATCAAAAAAACACCACCTTTGGAAGAACCTCTCTCTCATTTACCTGCCCCCCACTCAGTACTGGGTTCTGGGCCAGCATCAGAGATTGTATCCCCAGGGAGGGAAGTAGGACCTGTCTCATGTTCTGAGCCGTTCTTCTGGCTTTGTAGAGAGAACAAATTAACAAGCAGGAAAAATAATCTGCCAGCTCCCCTAAGCTGGGAGCTCAGGGCAGGCACAATCCCTTTGCCTAGGCACAGGCATAAGGGGTCCACAGGTCTTGAATGTCTTTTACCCATGCATAAACATTTGTGGGCTAATTTCAACAGCATAGACCCTCATTAACACAGTACAACAGGGTATATACCTGAAACTTATTTTCAACTGTATCAGCTATAAGAGGGAGTGGCAGATTTGTGATATTTGACACCGCTCTGCCTATTAAGTAGGGTCCTCACCCACCCTGATGGGGGCCAGAGGACTAGTGGCTCCACCCATACTACCTAGCCACGCACAACAGGGGTCCAAGAATAAGTGGAGCCTCCCAATCCTTACAGCCAACAGCGTTTAGTACCCACAGCCCAACTGCAAAACCCACCCACCTACATGCTCTAGGGAACAAGAAACACTTTCATCGGAGACACTCAGGGGCAGCTGTCAGTCCCCTGCCTTGCTCAGCGCATGACCCCCTACTGCAGCCAAATACCAAGTGCCAAGTGCCTACTGTAATCACCCCTGCCCTTCTAGGACTGAAGGTGAGAGCCTGAACCACACACTTGGTGACAGATTACCAGACACCTGAGATGAATTGATACAAGAAAAGTAAATAGACTCCTGGGCTCTCATACCTAGTAACATCTCTAACCACTTGGTGACATGAAATGAGAGCTTCAAATGAGCCAAAAATCAAACTAGCTAACATGACCAGCCTATTTGGGCATATCAAAACAAAACAAGAAGCTAGAACACAGTAAGCAAACATAAAGTAAATAAATATAATAACTTATTGATGACTAAAAGACAACAGACAATATCAAATCGCATAAAGAGGCAGACCATGATGGCTTCAGCAAGCACCCAAAGAAAAAAGAGTCAAGAAACCTTCTGGAGGAAGATAATTTCTTAGAATTACCAGAGGTAGAATTCAAAAGAGTAACATACAGAGCTCTCCAAGAGAAGAGGAAGGAGATCAGACAAAATGCAGAACAAGCCAAGGAACACACAGACAAAGCAATAGAGGAACTCAAGAAGGTTATACAACAGCATAATGACAAATTTAACAGGCTGTAAGAATTCATAGAGAGACAACAAACTGAAATCCAAAAGATTAACAAAATTTCAGAATTGAACAACTCAATAGAAAGTTGTAGGAGCAATATTGAGGAAATGGAAGTCAGAATTAGTGAGATTGAAGACAAATCACTTGAAACCAACATATTTGATGAAAAATCAGAAAAAAGAATTAAAAAAAAATGAAGAAACACTAAGAACTATGTGGGACTCTATCAAGAGGAAAAAATCTATGAGTGATTGGAGTACCAGAACGGGGGGGGGGGGGAATAACAGAAAATACAGAGAGGATTGTTGAAGATTTGTTGGCACAAAACTTTCCTGATATTGTGAAAGATGAGAAGATATCTCTCCAAGAAACTCATTGAACCCCCCACAGGGTAGATCCCAAAAGTCGCCAAAACCAAAGATAAAGATAGAATTTTAAAATTAGCTAGGGATACCAGACTTAATGGTCTGACTGAGACTAGAATGACCCCGGAGGTCATGGTCCCCAGACCTTCTGTTAGCCCAAGACAGGAACCACACACAAAGCCAACTCTTCAGACAGGGGTTGGACTGGACTATAGGACAGACAATGACACTGGTGAAAAATGAGCTTCTTGGATCAAGTAGACACATAAGACTATGTTGGCATCTCCTGTCTGAAGGGGAGATGAGAGGGTAGAGGGGGTCAGAAGCTGACTGAATGGACAGGAAAAGAGAGCGTGGAGGGAAGGAGTGTGCTGTCTCACTAGAGGGAGAACAATTAGGAGTACATAGCAAGGTGTTTATAAATTTTTATATGAGAGTCCAACTTGATTTGTGATTTCACTTAAAGCACAGTAAAAATTAAAAAAAAAAAAAAGATTGGCTCTGGATAAAGAAAAAGTCATCTACAAAAAGGAGTCAATAAGACTAACCTCGGACTACGTGGGAGAAACCATGCAGGCAAGAAGGCAATGGGATGACATACATAAAGCCTTGAAGTAAAAAATTTGCCAGCCAAGAATTATATATCGAGCAAAAATATCTCTCAAATATGATGGCAAAATTAGGGTATTTTCAGATAAACAGAAGTTTAGGGAATTTGTAAAAACCAAACCAAAATTGCAAGAAATACTAAAGGGTTTCCCCTGGTTAGAAAATCAATAACATCAGATAACAACTCAAGAGTAGAACACAGGACAGAACAACCAGATATCAAGCCAGATATGGAAGTCACTAACAAATCAAAGCTAAAATGCTGAAAATAGAGAAACAGAGTTTTCAATAGTAAAAGACGACAACATTAAAACCAAAAAGAGCCACTAAATAATGTAGTCATAGATCTTTCATATGGAGAGGAAGTCAAGGTGATATAAAGAAATAAAAGATTGGTTTTAACTCAGAAAAATAGAGGTAAACATTAAAGTAACCACAAAGGAAGCTAACAATCCTACCCAACAAAATAAAAAAGAAGAAAAACATAAAGACTCAACAAATACAAAATCAACAACAATGAAAAGAAAACACATAAAGAAAAATGACTCAGCACAGAAAATTAATCGTAACGAAGAAACTGTCAACAACTCACAAAAGATACATCAAAATGACAGCATGAAACTCATAAAAAAAAAAAAAAAACCTATCAATAATTATGCTGAATGTAAATGGACTAAAGGCACCAATAAAGAGACAGAGAGTGGCAGAATGGATAAAACAACGTGATCTGTCTATACCCTGCCTATAACAGACACACCTTAAAGACATAAACAAACTAAAACTCAAAGGATGGAAAAAATATATCAAGCAAACAACAATCAAAAAAGAGCAGGAATGGCAATATTAATCACTGGCAAGATAGACTTTAAAGTAAAATGCATCACAAAGGATAAGGAAGGGCACTATATAATGATAAACGGTCAATACACCAGGAGGACATAACCAGAGTAAATATTTACACACCTAACAACAGGGCTCCAAAATACATAAAACAAACCCTAACAGCATTGAAAAGTGAGATAGACATGTCCACAATAACAATAGGAGATTTTAGCACACTACTTTCAGTGAAGGACAGAACATCCAGAAAGAAGCTCAATAAAGGTATGAAAGATCCAAATGCCACAATCAACCAACTTGATCTCACAGACATATATAGCACACTCCACCCAACAGCAGCCAAGTATACTTTATTTTCTAAAGCACATGGAACATTCTCCAGAATAGACCACATATTAGGTCATAAAACAAGACTTAACAGAATCCAAAGCATTGAAATATTACAAAGCATCCTTTCTGAGGATAAAGCCATAAAAGTAGAAATCAATAACAGGAAAAACAAGGGGAAAAACAAACAAACAAACACATGGAAACTGAACAACACCTTGCTCAAAAACTACTGGGTTATAGAAGAAATTCAGTATGGAATAAAGAAATTCACAGAATCAAATGAGAATGAAAACACATCCTACCAGAACCTTTGGGACACAGCAAAAGCAGTGCTCAGATGTTCATTTATAGCAATAAACGCACACATTCAAAAAGAAGGAAGGGCCCAAATCAAAACATTAACCCAACAAATTGAACAAATAGAAAGAGAACAGCAAAAGAAGCCCTCCGGCACCAAAAGAAAGGAAATAATAAAAATTAGATCAGAATTAAATGAAATAGAGAATAGAAAAACAATTGATAGAGTTAACAAGACCAAAGCTGGTTCTTTGAAAAGATCAACAAAATTGATACACCATTGGCCAGACTGACAGGAGAGAAAGAAAATAACCTGAATAAGAAATGAGATGGGCAATATCACGACAGACCCAAATGAAATTAAAAGAATTATAACAGAATACTATGAAAAACTGTACTCTAACAAATTTGAAAACCTAGAGGGAATGGACAAATTTCTAGAAACACACTACCTATCTAAACTAACACAGAGGTAGAACAACTAAATAAACCTATAACAAAAGAAGAGATTGAAAAGGTAATTTAAAAATTCCCCACCCCAACCCCCCCAAAAAAGCCCTGGCCCTGATGGCTTCACTGGAGAACTCTACCAAATTTTCAGAGAAGAGTTAACACCAGTACTGCGAAAGGTATTTCAGAGCATAGGAAAAGATTGAATACTCCCAAGCTCATTCTATGAAACCAGTGTGACCCTGATACCAAAACCAGGTAAAGACACCACAGAAAAAGAAAATTACAGAACAATATCCCTCATGAACATAGATGCAAAAATCCTCAATGAAATTTTAGCCAAAAGAATTCAACAAAACATCAAAAAAATAATTCACCATGACCAAGTGGGATTCATACCAGGTATGGAGGGATGGTTCAGAGTTAGAAAAACAATCAATGTAATCCATCACATAAATAAAACAAAAGACAAGAAAAACATGATCTTATTAATTGATGCAGAAAAGGCATTTGACTAAGTCCAACACACTTTCATGAAAAAAAATCTCAGCAAAATAGGAATAGAAGGGAAATAAAGGGCATTTATACAAAGACAAGGAAACCCTGGTGGCGTAGTGGTTAAGTGGTACCGCTGCTAACCAAAGGGTTGGCAGTTCGAATCCGCCAGGTGCTCCTTGAAAACTCTATGGGGCAGTTCTACTCTGTCCTATAGGGTCGCTATAAGTCGAAATCGACTCGATGGCACTAGGCAGGCATACAAAGCCAACAGCCAACATCATTCTAAATGGAGTTTCTGAAAGCATTCCCCTTGAGAACGGGAACTAGACAAGGATGCCCTTTAACACCACTCTTAGTCAACATTGTTCTAGAGGATCTAGCCAGAGTGAGTAGGCTAGAAAAAGAAATCAAGGGCACTCAAATTGGTAAGGAAGGAGTAGAAGCATCTCCATTTGCAGATGATATAATCTTACACACAGAAAACTGCAAAGAATTCACAAGAAAACTACTGAAACTAATAGATTTCAGCAAAGTATCAGAATACAAGATAAACACACAAAAATCACCTGGATTTCTCTACACCAACAAAGAGAGCTTCAAAGAGGAAATCACCAAATCAATACCATTTACAATAGCCCCCAAGAAGATAAAATACTTAGGAATAAATCTAACCAGAGACGTAAAAAATGTATACAAAGAAAACTACAAGAAACTACTGCAAGAAACCAAAAGAGGCCTGCATAAAACATACCTTGCTCATGGATAGGAAGGCTGAACATTATGAAAGTATCATTTCTACCCAAAGTGATCTACAGAAACAAGCAATCCCAATTCAAATTCCAATGACATTTTTTAATGAGAGGGAGAAACAAATCGACAACTTCATATGGAAGGGGAAGAGGGCCGGGATAACAAAAGATTTGCTGAAGAAGAGGAACAAAGTGGGAGGCCTCACACTACCTGATTTTAGAACCTTTTATACAGCCACAATAGTCGAACCAGCTTGGTACTGGTACAACAACAGATACATAGATCAATGGAACGGAATTGAGAATCCAGGTGTAAATTTATCATCCTATGAACAGCCGATATTTGACAAGGCCCAAAGTCCATTAATTCCGGAAAAGACAGTCCCTTTAACAAATGGTGCTGGCATAACTGGATATCTATCTGCAGAAAAAAGGAAACAAGGCCCATACCTCACACCATGCATAAAAACTTATTCAAAATGGATGGAATACCTAAATATAGAAAGTAAAATGATAAAGATCATGGAGGGAAAAATAGGGAGAATGCTAGGAGCCCTGATACATGGCGTAAAGAGAATACAAAACATTACTAACAATGCACAAACATCAGAAAAGAAACTAGATAACTGGGAGCTCCTAAAAATCAAATACTTACAGTCATCAAAAAGACATTACCAAAAGAGTAAAAAGATTACCTACAGGCTGGGAAAAAAACTTTGGGCTATGACATATCTGATCAGGGTCAAATCTCTAAATTCTATAGGATACAGCAAAATCTCAACAACAAAAAGACAAATAACCCAATTAAAAAATGGGCAAGGGAACTCTTCAGACAGGGATTGGACTGAGCAATGTGTAGGAGAGGGATGCTGGTGAGGAGTGAGCTTCTTGGATCAGGTGGACACTTGAGACTATGTTCGCATCTCCTCCCTGGAGGAGAGATGAGAGAGTAGAGGGGGTTAGAAGCTGGCGAAATGGACAAGAAAAGAGAGAGTGGAGGGAGGAAGCGGACTGTCTCATTAGGGGAAGAGCAATTGGGAGTATGTAGCAAGGTGTATATTTTTTAGCAAGGTGTATATTTAAAATATTTAGCAAGGTGTATATAAGTTTTTGTGTGAGAGACTGACGATTTGTAAAGTTTCACCTAAAAGCACAATAAAAATTTTTTTAAAAATCATTGTAAAGACTAACTGCATGGAAAATTCTAATGATATAATATTAACTTTAAAAGGAAAAGAAAATGGGATGAAATAAGAAAAATAATAGAAGAGTATGTTATTGCTTTGCAGTTACAGATTTATGGAGATAATTTTTGATTGCCAAACTTCCTGTAACATTTCCTACATTAAAATTAAAAAAAAAAAAAATGGGCAAAGGATATGAACAGGCACTTCACCAAAGAAGACATTCAGGCAGCTACCAGATACAAGAGGAAATGCTCATGGTCATTAGCCATTAGAGAAATGCGAATCAAAACTACAATGAGATTCCATCTCACTTCAACAAGGCTAGCATTAATCCAAAAAGCCCAAAATAATAGAGGTTGTGGCGAGTCTGGAACATTTATACACTGCTGGTAGGAATGTCAAATGATACAACACCTTTGGAAATCGATTTGGCGCTTTCTTGAAAAGCTGGATATAGAACTACTATACTATCCAGCAATCCCGCTACTTGGAATATATCCTAGAGAAATAAAGCCTTTACACGAACATGTATATGCACACCCGTGTTCATTTCAACACTATTCACAATAGCAAAAAGATGGAAACAACCTAGATGCCCATCGACGGACAAATTGATAAACAAATTATGGTATATTCACACAATGGAATACTACACAACAATAAAGAACAACAATAAATCCGTGAAACGTCTCATAACATGGATGAATCTGGATGGCATTATGCTGAGTGAAATTAGTTGGCCACAAAAGAACAAATATTATATGAGACCACTATTATAAGACATCAAGAAAAGGTTTAAACACAGAAGAAAATATTGATGGTTACAAGGGTGGGGGAGGTGGGAGATGGGAATTATCTTAGGAGAAGGGAAGGGCAACACAGAATACAAGGGAAGTTGGTACAACTGGACTAAACTAAAAGCTAAGTAGTTTCCTGAATACAACCAAACACTTCGAGGGACAGAGTAGTCAGGGCAGTGGTCTGGGGACCATGGTTTCAGGGGACATTTTGGTCATTTGGCATAACAAAGTATATTAAGAAAATAATCCGCATCCCACTTTGGTGAGTGGCATCTGGGGTCTTAAATGCTATGGAGCAGCCATCTGAGATGTATCAATTAGCCCCAACCCACCTGGAGCAAAGGAGAATGAAGAACACCAAAGACACAAAGAAAATATGAGCCCAAGAGAGAGAAAGGGCCACATAAACCAGAAACTCCATCAGCCTGAGACCAGAAGAACTAGATGGTGCCCAGCTACCACCAATGACCACCCTGACAGGGAACAAAACAGAGAGTCTCCGACGGAGCAGAAGAAAAGTGGGGTGCAGAACTCAAATTGTAATAAAAAGACCATGGTCTGAGACTGGAGGAATCCCGGAAGACATGGCCCCCAGGCTCTCTCTTAACCTAGAACTGAAACCATTCCAGAAGCCTACTCCTCAGGCAAAGATTAGATTGGACATAAAGTAATACTTGTTAAGACTGTGCTTCTTAGTTCAAGTAGATTCATGAGACTAAATGGACAGCACCTGTCTGGAGGAGAGATGAAAAGGCAGAAAGGGATAGGAACTGGTTGAATGGACACAGAGGTGGAAAGGAGGAGTGTGCTGTCACATTACAAAGAGAGCATCTAGGGTCATACAACAATGTGTATATAAATTTTTGTATGAGAAACTAACTTAAGCTGTAAACTTTCACTTAAAGCACAATAAAATAAGAAAATATATTATTTATGTTTTACAAAGTTTATTTTGGCCACAGTATAAAAAAGGTACTGGAGAGAGAGAGAAAGAAGCTCTTGTATTAACTGAGGTGAAATAATAGTGGCCTCAAGTAAGATAATTATGGCAGTGGGGATGGATGGAAAGAACAAGATTTGAGGAATGTAGAATTGACAGAACTATATCGAGTTGGAAGGGATAAAGGACAGAGAGATGATAAACATGACACCCAAATTCCTAGCTTGAGCAAGTGGACTAAGAACAGGAGTAGGGGCAGTGGGAATTTGAGGTGCTTAAGGTGGATATTTCCATTATAAGTTTGATATATGACCCTGAAGTTCAAGAGGCAAATCTAGATTAGAAGAATAAATACATAATTAAAGCCATGGGAATGAACGAGATCATCTCTTTCTGCAGAACATGAAAAGGAGATAGACAAAATCCCAAAAAATGTATACATCTAAAAGATAGGTCAAGAAAGAGTAGCACGTGTCAAGAAAGAGTAGCACATAAGAGCAGCTAAAAAATAGCAGTTAAGGAAGGCATTGGAAAACCATGAATGTTGCAGGAAGACAGAGTTTTTGAAAGAGGTATAGTCAGTGGTGTCAACTGCCGTAGAGATCACATAAAAAAAGAAATTGAAAAATGCCCACTTGTTAAGCAGCAAGAAGTCATTGGATAATAAGAAAGAAGCCATTGCTTACCTTTATGAGACCAGTTTCCCTAGAGTTGTGGGAGGCAAAAGTTACATTGCAGTAGGTTGAGAAGTGAGTAGATGGTGAAGAAATTGAGACATCAAATGTTGACAACTCCAGAATTTTGGCTAAGAACGTGGAGAGAGACAAAGGCGAGTAGCTGGGTGGGTGAATGTGAGTATGGATGAGGGAAGGGTTTTGTTTTGCTTTTCCCTTGCTTTTGTGGAAAAGACTTGAAAATTAAATACCACTGGAAGAAAGCCAACAGAAGAAGTTGATGATATGGTAGAGGGAGAAAGGTACCTGGGAAGATTAGAGATAGATCCAACAAGATTTAACTCTTATTCACTCCTCTGAAAAAAAAAAAAAAGGAAATCTTGAATAAATATGATTTTAAAAGAAACAAATCAAAAGCATATTGTTGGAGACAGAAACTTCAACTCAAGAACAATTTGTAAGTGCCCTGCCCTTAGATTTACCATCTGCAAATAGCATTATGTATTAACTTTCAACTTCTCTTCTAGAAAGGACAAGGAATCAAGGGATACATCTCACTAATGTTCACCTGATGTCAAATTCTGCAAGAACTTCCAGTCTCACGTAAATGTCTATAGATGTGGTTTCTCTGATGGCATGTGAAGCAATTTCAACTGTTGCAGTCCTTGCCCTCCAGAAGCTCACAATAAAAAACAGATGACATGGGCACACACATCCGCCACCACTCTACCGCATAAGGTCACTGTATTATAGTAACAGAACATTATGATTCTTAATTAAGAATTTAAATTAGGTACAAGTTTGATATTGGTTATTTCTGGCTTATGGAAAACATGAGAGTTTTGCTGGCAAATTGCGTAGGGTTAGAAAATGTATCACTTGGCTTCCGAAGTAACAGAGGATGCCTAGGACGAAAAAGGGGAGGTAAAGATTTAACTTTAGGATTATAAAGTCTGAGGAAAAAGCCTATCTCTTATATACCCTCCACCACCAAGGCTTACAGTGATAGTTCAATGACTAACAACAAATGGCTGATTATATAAAGTTCTGGATCCAGAGACTTAAAGACGGAAAATTAGGCAAAGGTTGAACAGATAAACCTCTCAAAAATGGAGAGAATACTACCACGAAATTCCTTGGACCTATCACCAATTCAATTATCGATTTATGACCAGCTTTGTTTCATCTTACTTCCACCTCCAGAGAGCTGTTTCATTCATAGATATTTCCGTGTGAATCTCTAAAAAATAGGAATTCTTATAAAATCATAATAAAATAATCAGACCTAAAAAATTAACAATAATTTCTTAGTACCATAAAATAGCGTTCAACATTGCTCCAATTGCTTCATAATATCTTTAGATAGGCCTCTGAAATATTTTCCAGTTTATAGATTCCTCTTTGCTCATTTTTTTTTTCCTGCTGTTTCACTTCCTCATTGCAGAAACCAGGTAATGTTACTCATAACGTTTCCCACATTCTCCATTTTTCTGATTGCTTCCCAGTGGTGTCACTTTACATGTTCCTCTGTTCTCTGTATTCCCTCTAACCTGGCAGACACAGAGGACTGATCATACTTAAGATTAATTACTTATAAGACTGTTTCACAGGTAATGGCGGCACACGATGGCTTGCCCTTTTTTGTGTGTGAAAACGCCCTTATTTTAAAAAAACAAACAGACAAAAAAAACATTTCTGTTAAGTGGATTCCCACTTACAGCAACCCTATAGGACAGAGAAGAACTGCCACATAGGGTTTCCAAGGAGCAGCTGGTGGATTCCAATTGCTGAGCTTTTGGTTAGCAGCCGAGCTCTTAACCACTGCACCACCAGGACTGTTTATTTTTTTTAAAGATTGGTCGAATTGAAGCCTCAGAGTGGTTAAGTGGGTCACACAGTTAGTGGTAGAATCAAGGACAAACTCCAATCTTTTGATTCTCAGTTCTTCACTCTTTTCATTATATCGTGTTACTGTCAACAAGCACTTTTTGAGGGAATATAATATATCTGGTACTCTGTTAGACATTGCATGAGATATGGTCCCACCATTCACAAAATTACTCAAGTTGAAAATCCAGAAGTCATCCTAGTTTTCTCCTTCTCTCCTGCTTCTACTAGGAGCTATTGATTTTAATCTCTTTAACAACTCTTTTGGTTAGCAGTTGAGCTCTTACCCACTGAGTCACTAGAGCTCCAAGACAGGGACCAGATCTTTCTTGTTTGGCTTCCCACGTCCTAGAGCCCAGCCTGGCCCAGGGGCAAGCTCAATAATTCAAGGTTTGGGAAACTGAATTAAACTGATGGGAACTAAATTGAATTAAAAGAGGCTAAGAGTCGGAATCTACTCGACGGCACTGGGTTTTTTGGTAAGGTCAGCAGTTTGAATCTACCAGCCGCTTCTTGGAAACTCTATGGGGGCAGTTCTACTCTGTCCTATAGGGTAGCTATGAGTCAGAATTGACTCAACAGCAGCTGGTTTTTTTTTTTTTTGGTTATTCAAGAGCTTATCAAGGGGGGAAAGGCAAGTATTATTGGGAAAGAGTTCAAAGGATAGTAGAAGATACAAAACAACATAACGATACTATCTAGTATCTACTAGTTCTTCACAAGTACTATTTCACTCATCCCTCACACACACACACAACAGTCCTGAGATTATTTCCATTATGTGCAGTTCAAATCCACCAGCTGCTCCTTGGAAACCCTATGGGGCAGTTCTACTCTGTCCTGTCCCATAGGGTCACTATGAATTGAAATCAACTCGACAGCAAGGGGTTACAAAAGTAGGAAGGTTTAATTCTAACTGGCTAAAGAGCAGGGCCCCTTATAAGGGCCCAGCTCCTCTGCTCTTTAGCCAGTTAAATTAAACCTTCCTACTTCTGTAACACCTCTGAACCTTGCACATATTTTGGTTGCTGTGCCCTTGGTATATAGGTCTGTTTCCCTACATAACTGTGAAAATTTTAAAGACAGGGACCAAACCAAGCCATACCTGTTGCCACAGAGTTTATTCTGACTCATAGGTTTCCAAGGAGCAGCTGGTGGATTTGATCCATTGACCTTTTGGTGGTTAGCTTAGCTGCCGAGTTCTAACTATTTCACCACTAGGGCTCCAAGACAAGGACCAGATCTTATGTTTGGCTTCCCACGTCTTAGAACCCAGTCTGGCCCAGGAGCAAACTCAATAATTCAGTTGGGGAAATCAAATTAAATTGATGGGAACTGAATTGAATTGAAAGAGGCTATTCAATTTCTCTTTTTTTCTGAGTCTATATATTCCAAGGGATTATTCTCAGATAAAAAGATGATTTATCCAAAGTATCTAATAGCATGACTAGTACACACACTTAAAAATGATATTTATTAATTTTTAGCTTCTCAAGTAGACTTCTCAACCAGAGAGAGAAGAAAGTGAGTGGACAAGGAGAATATTTAATTTACCTCATTAAATTTCTCCTTGCAAATTAATAAATTACCACTATGGTTTATGAACAAGTCCCTTGCTGGTTTGCTTTTTATGAATCATTTCAATATCAAGGGATCACTCCTGCCAGTTCTAGTTATTTTTTCTATAAACCACCCCCCCCGAAAAAAAAATTAAACATGAAAATGAAGAGAAAAAAGATGTTCAGAAACCTAAGAAAATAAAATCAGGTGACATCACACAATTAGATATGCAGGCAATCCAAAGAGGTTCATTTTACAAAACAAAAGATGAAACTTGTCTCTAAATAACATAACCCACTACCAAATCCACTGCCATGGAGTCAATACCACCTCATAATGACCCTATAAGACAGAGTAGAACTGCCCCATAGGGTTCCCACAGCTGTAAAGCTTTACCAAAGCAGATCACCACATCTTTCTTCTGCAGAGCAGCTAATGGGTTTGAACCATGACCTTTGGTTAACAGCCAAGTGCTTTAACAATGGAACTACCAGGGCCCCTCAGTAGCCTCATAAATTCTAACTTTTGTACTCAGATCCAGCAATGTATTTTAGAAAATATATTATAAGTCCTGGCGGACTTAATCATATCAATTTAAATTTATTAGTCACTCAAGCATATTTCAGGAAGAAATATTACTTATTCATTAGCTCCTACCCCTTGTCATTATTTTGTTTCTACTTATTCTTAGTAAACTAACATAGGATTGTATTTAACAACAGTAAGCTTTCTTTCTTTTAACACAGTGAAAACTTGTATAATTGTGAAAATTTTAGATGGTTAAATCTTTTGCTACTTATTTTAATTCAAATACAGTATATTATTATATATATTCAGAACTCAAACTATTCATCTTCATCTAAACCTTCAATTAAATTCCACAATGCAAACCTCTTGGCACTGGAACCACGTTTCATGTTTATTCAGCTAAGGCTGTGTCTTGAAAGAGTGTTGAAGTTTGGGGGTTTTCTGGTGAGAATACTCTTTCTGACATCACCTTAACCATGACAGTGATTGGCTGTTGCAAGGCCAAGAAGAGTTTATAGCCTGAAGGAGCAAGTGAATGACTGAGTGAGAGAGCAGAGGAAATAGTAAATCTGTGTCCTCCTACTCCCTCCCGTGAATCTGACTCTTCACTCCGGGACTGAAAAAGGGTAAGATTTCATATGACAGCTTCAATATCTTAAAATCAAATACTCTTGGCTTGGCTTTGAATTTTTTTTTTTTAATTTAAATATTGCTGTTATTGCATTTTGTAGAATTGCTATGTAATGTAACACTTGCTTGTCCTTAAACTAGTATCTCAGATTTTAAATTCTTTCCAAACGGCTTAACTTGTTAACTTAAACATCTAAGTCAGTTAATATTGTGCACATAAACTAGAACACTATGCTCCATGTTTTCTATCTCTGCACATCGTAGACAACTGTTTCCCCATTCTGATACATCACGATGGTCTGCCTGAAATACTGTTTTGCAGTTTGCACATCTACCTAGATGTAGGCATATTTCTCCATAAGATTACACCTAATCTGTCTTTCAATTATATATGATATCTTTTCAATAAATTATACACTAGATTTCAAAGTCTAAACATCCTATAGCTCTAAGTTCAGTGTGGAAAATATATAGTTCCAGAGAAACAAATAATGTTGGTAGTTTATCAGACTCTTCCCAGTGAAAACCCGTAATTAAATTCCCAAAACTCTCCTTTAGGAATGTTTGAATGGCTGTGTGGGATAGTAGTGGTCACTGTAGAGGTCTTTGGTTTTGATGAATCAGAAAGTAAATAAAATTGTTGCCTCAATAAATTACTTGGTTCATTTAATATTATCCCTGTCATGTTTTCACTAGTTACTTTCATGGTTTGTTATCAGAAATTTATGTAATCAAAACTCTTTCTATACTTCTACATATTTAACACTTTTTAACTCTTTAAAATAAATAGTATAACTATTCCAAATCTTTTCGAGAAGCTGCAAAGAAGTAGTGTTCCTATTTGCTGATGGATGGCAAAGTTCAAAGCATTGTACAAAGCATCCCAATAACAGCTTCTTAGGCTGATGAGAGCCCTTCAAGGACAGAGCTTCTTTATCTTCTTACAGCCATCAAGAACTTTTATAACATACAGGAGACTGCGAGGAAAGTGTGGAGACCCACTTTGTCACACAAATAGAGAGTGCACTTAGGACCCAAGATAGCATCTCCATGTCTCAAGCCCTAATCTGTGAAACATTTATTTCAGTGGCAAGTACTCAATAAGGATGCAATAACTCTTGGATGTTGATGACAAAATGCAAAATCCACCTGCTGGGTACAATATATGACACAAGTTTTGTACACTTTTAATATTATTTTTTGAAGTGTGGCTACAGAGAAATTGCCATCATCATTACATATTGCTTCCAAACATTGTCCAAGCTGTCACTATGTGAGAAAAAGCAGTCTCAGTAAAAGGTGTATGTAAATGCAAGTGGGTGGATGTTATTAAGCTTTCAACCTCTATTAAAACAGATTTTTTAATAGAATTTTATCAGGTAGTATAAAATTAAAATAGAATAGGATTTCACTCTCTCTCTCTTTTTACTTATGAGAAATATATGTGGACCTGAGGATCTCTTCATGGTTGCAAATCCCAGGACTGTCCAATAATTGAATAATTGCATCTCAAAGCACAGTCATTGAGACTGGAGTAGGTGGAGGGAGAGCTGGAGGAGGAAAAGGAGAGTTAGAAACAGGAGTGGAAGAAAGTGGAGGAAACAGAAGAGAATATGGAGTGGATACTATAAACAGCAGTTTTCCCCAGTGTTCACCCCATTAGCCTTCAATTTTTCTGTAGAACTGAAACTACCACCTGTACCTACCATCTTGTCACTGGATAGTCCTCAATCCAGCTCATGATAGTCACACTTACTAAAGACAGGAAGCTAAAATTTGAGGAAATTTGCCTCTGACATTTCAAGGGGAAACTCTGATGAATGCTTCTCATAGAATCATCCTTAGCCATGGTTGCTGGTCACCGAATTCATTGAAGCGTAGCACTTTGCCTATTACAGATCATTTCAGAAAAACATAAATACCAACTATTCCAAGACAGTCCATAGGAAAATGTCATCTAGTCTCCACTTTACACATGAACTTTTAGATCAAAACCTATACAGAAGCTGGAAACTGCATGAAGGGTAATAAACCATGCCCTTCACAAAAGGAATCATTCAAGTGTAAATGATTTCTGCTCAGTTTTTAGTCATAAACAAAACAAAGTATGTAATTATATGAGCAATTTGACTCCCTTAACTGGTATTTCTAAATCAATGATTTGGAACCCCACTTTTCTCCCAATGTAAAGTACTTGATGCATTCAAACTTCTTGGAGCAATTCAAATGACCTTGCAATGACAGATCAAGGCAAATTAGTTAAAACCAAATATGGAACTTGAGATTACTCAGATAAGTAAAGTAAATATTATACCACTTTAATGGAAGGAACAATTTTAAAACAAAAGCAGGAATTTGGTCTAAATTAACCAAAATTATAATTATACAGAAATTACCAAAACCAAAAAACCAAACCCATTGCCATCATGTTGATTTCAACTTATAGTGACCTTATAGCACAGAGTAGAAACCCTGGTGGCGTAGTGGTTAAGTGCTACACCTGCTAACCAAAAGGCTGGCAGTTCAAATCCACCAGGTGCTCCTACAGGGTTGCTATGAGTTGGAATAGACTTAAGGCAATGGGTTTGGTTTTTGTTTGGATAGGACAGAGTAGAACTTCCCCATAGGGTTTCCAAGGCTATAAGTCTTTATGGAAACAGGCTGTCACATCTTTCTCCCTTGGGGTGACAGGTGGATAGCAGCCGAGTGCTTTAATCACTGCACACTAAGGCTCCTCACACAGAAATTAAATACTTCATATTTGAGTATGAGAAAGGAAGTTACTCTCTTAGTTTTAATATTTATTAACCTAACTTCTTCATTAATTCCAGAAGCAATTGCCAAGATGAAGACTGCTTTAATTTTGCTGAGCCTTTTGGGAATGGCCTGTGCTTTCTCAGTAAGCTGTTTTATAGAATCTTTTATAATAATTTCCATCTATGTCTTTTTTATGTAAAAGTAAAGCTATGTAATAACAAAATATTCTTTTAAATAGATGAAAAATTTACATCGAAGAGCCAAATTAGAGGATTCTGAAGAAAATAGGGTAATTAATTTTAGCATTCTTCTTGTGGCCTGATATCTTTTACTCTAGATTTATTGCATATTAAACACTAATATTTCATTTATTTTGTTTATCAGGTCTTCAAGTTCAGGCCACAATATTACCTTTATAAGCATGCCTACTTTTATCCCCCTCAAAAACGATTTCCAGTTCTGGTGAGTATAAAGATCAATTTCTCTTCTCAACATTCTACTATGACCTTTATAATATAAAGGGAATATAGCATATAAAGGGAATCCAATTTAAGCACAGGTCACGTAAATTCAACTCTAACTGAAATTCAGCCAGAAAGACTGCTTACTACAAAAAAAATTTGTTTTTAATATAAATAAAATAAAATTTATTTCTAAGTTCTGTTTTAAAGTCAACAAAGACAGAGAGAGATCATTTAGCCCAGTTTAGAGTGACATAATAAAGACAAAACACGTGGCACACTGAGTTAAGCTATTTTGACTGACTGACCAAAATTGGACAATTTTATCAGTGGCTGATAAATCAGTCAGTGGTGAAGTTATAGTTGATTCAGTATTGTCATACAGCTGTTTTACATCCAGTAACTTAGAACTCTTTAATTGATAGGAAAACAATTGACTTCACAAACAGCAGAGACCGTTTTTTAAAAAATCCTTATAGTCGTTGGTGATTGTTGCAGATTTTCTGAAACTTTGACCTGTATAAGTAATTAGAGCAATGGAGGTACAGACTCCAATATAGACACTGCCCTATGTCTTACACTGGAACATAATTATAATGGAAGCATGGTTAGGAATTGCAGAGGAAAGGGAGAAATTTATGAAGTGAACTAAACAGCCTGTAAGAAAAACAAAATATCCCTTAAAATTTGTAAACAAAAAGGAAGTCATCACTAAAAATAAGAGTTTCAGTTTTTGCTGGGTTACATATGAAGAGGGCCTTTGAAAACTGGGTGTCAGTGTGTTGGCTTTAAATATACAACAACCCAAAATAGCACTATTTTTATTATTATACAGTTGGGTTCAGGGCACCAATTATGCATCATTTGAACTGAACTCCTAAGACACTAAAAGCAGTGAGGATGTTGAAAACGATGCCTCAGCACAGTGGTTTGGCACAGTATCTTACCATATGTTGGGCTAACCAATCTGTAACTCATACAATGATAGGAAATGAAAATCTTAAAGTATTTCTAGCGGTGTTCTAATTATGGGGATCATGTGTGGCCACAGAAATATGAGCATAAAAGATACAATATTTGTGGGTTCTTAGAATCGTCTTCCATTCTTTGGTTGACCTCAGGCTCATTTGAAAGTTTGCTTCATTTTCTTTCTTAAATTGAAATGGTAATAAACATATGCTTCCGACTAGCCCCTCAACTTTCCTAAAACATCAGATATTTAGAGATATTCCTACCCAGGAATTTTTACAGATATATATATGTAGCCCAATTAAAATGCCATGGCAAAAAGATATTTGGGGAGGGGGCTGTATTTTATATTATTGAAAGATTCAAAGTTTATATATCTTTAAATGATCTTTAGTATGAAAATATTTTACAAATTATATGCAAATAGGTCTACTTCAACTGATAGATAACTCGTAAGTAAGATGTTGCTGTTTGCAGTCAAGTTAATTCCAACTCACAGAGACCCTATAGGACAGAGGAGAACTGCCCCATGCCGTTCCCAAGGCTGTAATCTTCACAAATGCATGTTGCCACATCTTTCTTCTGCAGAGCAACTGGTGGGTTCTAACTGTTGACTTTTCAGTTAGCAGCTGAGTACTTAACTATTTCACCACCAGGGATCCTTGTAAATAAAAGAATTGTTTTAAAAGAAAATACATTTCCTTATCTATTAGTCTGACCTACTATTTATGATCTGTTCTCTTATTTTACAAAGTTAGATGTCCAGGAATTTTTTTTCTTTACCTAACTACGTAAATATTCTCCATACCTCTTTATTATATAGTCTCTTAGGTATTTAGTGCCAAAGTTTTCACCCAAAAATGTAGTAAGCCATTTTGGCTTTGAAGTTCACATTCTATTCAAACAAGTTAGTGTTTATGTACAATCATTTCTAAAATGCCAATTTGTGTTCATTATATTGGTTGCAAAGCTATCAACAGTCTACTATAGCTTATCTATCTGCTTGGCTACAGAAAAAAACACATAAGTAAGCTTACCGCCTTAACCAGTTTTAATTCAGGAAATTGTTTCTTTATGAGTCAAATGATATTTGATTAGTGTTTGAAGTCTTAGAGGGCAGTAACCATATCGCATATATTTTATTGACCTCATCCTAGCTATCACAATGCTAGTTGCAGGGCAACTGCCCATATTTCCAACTTCATTTGTTGCTGCTACCCTCTCCCCAGTCCAGTATCTGGAATATATATTTTTGGATTGAATAAGCAGAGATAGAAGTAAGAAAGTGTAAAGACAAAAAAATATATATATATATATACATGAAAGACTTCTGGAAAAATCTATGGGACTTAGTGACAAACTGGTAATAAAGGATAAATGAAACAAAACACAAAAACGCCGCCCATATTTCCAACTGCATTTGTTGCTGCTACCCTCTCCCCAGTCCAGTATCTGGAATATATATTTTTGGATTGAATAAACAGAGATAGAAGTAAGAAAGCATAAAGGTAAAAAAAAAAAAAAATTATATATACATGAAAGACTTCTGGAAAAATCTATGGGACTTAGTGACAAACTGGTAATAAAGGATGAATGAAAGAAAGAGAAAAAAGGAAAATGTCAAGATTTCAAGACATTTCATAAAGTTTTTAAATTGTCCTTACTGTAGACACTGAAGAGTGATATGGTTGGGGTAGAAACAAAGCAAGAGGTGAGAAAGTATGTAAAATGACTAAAAGCATTCTCATTTTAAAAGTAGCTCTGGCTGCATAAATATACTGCCCTCTATATTTAACTAACAAATGAAAATAGTTCAAATATAATATTCTGCTTTATTCACCCTCTGAGCTAGGGAATAACCATGAAGTTTATGGTAGCGACAGAGCTAGTCTAATTATCCTGTTTCCTCCCAAGGTTATTCTTGGCTCAAGGAGACAAGCATTCCCTTTCCTTGGGTGGCTGATGTGGCCACCTGAAAAATGAGCCCTGAGCAAGACTGGGACATGAATGTTTTCTCATATCTGATTTCTAATCTTAAGGTTAGAAATCCTTCTGCAGATGTATTTTCCAAGTGTAGGGTCCTTAACTGGGTCGTCAGAATCAAAGGTAAAATTTGCAGGACATGACAGAATCTTAATCTGGTTACCCATTTGCGCATCTGTTGCCTTTAGGAGAAAGAGAAGGAAAGTCCAATTTAGATTATTATTGGGAGAAAGACGATGAATCTCTTCTACTCTCTTTAAGGCTTTGAGAACACATTTAGATTTATATGTATATATTAAAAAAAATAATAATTTTTTATTTTTAAAAATAACAAAATGCATTAAGTTATAATTAAACATTTATATACAGAATCCTTTAATTTATTTTCATTCGGTATGAGCTCTTTATGAGCTCTTTAGAGGAATGGTGCTGTATAAATCTCCTAAATGAGTAAATGAATAAATTTTTCTCTTACATAACTTTCACCTCACATATGTGGATTAACCTCACTTTGGATATTACAATCATGCTTTGCATAACATCTGTTCGGGCAACATTCTATTGCATATACGTCAGTGGTCCCGTAAGATTATAACAGGTTTAAAAATCCCAATCAGAGAAAGGGATGTAGAGGATGTAACAGACATAGCAAAACGATGGCTTCCCGCACGAAACATGTGTATCTCATGTCTCTTGTATACAAGCAATCCCCAGGTTAGGAACAAGATCCATTCCTAACCCTGTCTTTAAGTCAAATTTGTAGATAAGTCGGTACAGAAGCCAAAAACAAACAAACAAACAAAAAACACTGTCGGCAAGTCAATTGCAACTCACAGCCACCTTATAGAACTGAGTAGAACTGCCCTATAAGGTTTGCAAGGTTGTAAATCTTTAAGGAAGCAGACTGCCACATCTTTCTCTAGGGGAGTGGCTGGTGGATTCGAACCCCTAACCTTTTGGTAAGCAGCCTGAACACTTAACCATTGCCCCACCAGGGTTCCTCAGAATAGGTACATACGATTCTTATTTAGCATCAGTTAGTCAAATGTTTGTCTTTGTATATAGCATATATTTTACCTTTCTAGAGTTTTTTTTATGCACATAAAGTGGAAGCCCTGGTGGCATAGTGGTTAAGAGCTACAGCTGCTAACTAAGGAGTCAGCAGTTTGAACCCACCAGGTGCTCCCTGGAAACCCTGTGGGGCAGTTCTACTCTATCCTATAGGGTCCCTGTGAGTGGGAATCAACTCTACAGCAAGAAGTTTCGGTTTTTTTTTGCACATAAAACACTTAAACACTGCCAAACTGCACAATGTTTTCATGAGCATCACAAAGTAATGTGTGTGTTTGTTCTTACAAACCATTGTATGTATTTAACTCAAATTTTTAATGTAATAGGCTTTATGGCAGTCTGCTCTTAAGTACGAGTTGTCCATAAGTTGGACATTCATAACCTGGGGGGTGCCTGTAATATGGTGTTCACACAACATGCAAGTCATATAACGTCCTATTTCACAGGCCATATCGTGGAGGTTATGTAACACATGACTGTACTTTTAACTAGATTTAAAAGTACTATAAATTATATGTAAATTTAGTTTCTTTAAAGAAAATCCTAACTTAAGTTCACCAAGAGAAATTATTATTTATCCGAATCATCTGATAACTACATATATTTTATAGTAAGCCTAATCATCATTTCACTTATCTTTCATAAAGAAAAGGAAGCAGTGGGATCTATGTCTTAGCCCAAGATCTGCCTTAAACTGTTTGGAGAAGTCACAGCTTTTCTAGACTTTGGATTCCTTCTCTGTTAAATAAAGAAATTGGACCAGATAAACCTCTTACTCACTCAGAGTTAAACAATTTTGTTATTCATTGCTTTAGTTTTTCATATCAAAATGTTTCAACATCTTGGCAGTGCTGGCAGTGCTTTAAGGGGTTAAAAATGGGATCCCAGAACCCAAGTACTTTACAATCATCAAGATATAGATTTAGCTAAAATTAGATAGCTAAATCTATATCTTGATGATTGTAAAGTACTTCTTTCTCACTTCATTTAATTATATGCCCAATCTCTTCACACCTTTCTTGCATTAACATGAGATTTGTTCTAGGTAATAAACCAACTAAGAAGGTAATTAGTTTCCACAAATATTTGTATGTATTTTATTAACAATCAGCAGGAAATCTTATTTGCTATTTAATACATGTATGTGTGTGTGTGTGTGTGTATACTTTTTTTTAGAGCAATAGTGACTCATCTGAAGAAAATGGAGATGGCTATAGTTCGGAAGAGGAAGAGGAAGAAGAGGTAAGAAATTTCTTCAGTCTTTTTCATAACAAACCTTGCAGCACAAAAAACAAATAGGAAACTAGCCTACTGTAGTCTGGACTCAGCAAATAACCATAGCCAGCTTACCAACTGCCCACAGTCTTCTATTTTGGACAAGGAGTGTTAATTAAATTAGAAGCAACTGAAATGACTTGTTTGAAACACTACTGCAGTTTGGGGTTGAAGGTACCTGTACATGGTGCATGAAAACAAACAAGAAAACAAAAATAAAACCTGTTTCTATTTTAAGTGTAAAAAAGTGTAAATTCTTACAAAAGGCAATAGAAAGTATTTTTTATATTTATGTGGATAGAACATGATGGTCAAAACCAAAACCAAACCCGCTGCTGTTGAGTCAATTCTGACTATATCTGCCCTATATGAACAGGGTAGAACTGCCACATAAGATTTCCAAGGCTGCAAATCTTTATGGAAGCAGGCTGCCACATCTTTCTCCTGCCTAGAGGCTGCTGAGTTGGAACCGCCTACCTTTCAGTTAGCAGCTGAGCTCTTAACCACTGTGCCGCCAGGGCTCCTAGCATGATGGTAGAAGAAAAGTAAATAATAATCCTATACTCACTGCAGTGTTGCTTTTATGGACTGAACTTAAGAAAAATTTCATTTGTAGTTCAATCATGTATACGAAACTAATGGGTCCACCAGCCGAAAAGCAAAGTCGAGAAGGCAGGAAGGGACAGGAAAACTGTACGAATGGGAACAAAGAACCTGGGGTGGAGAAAGGCGGAGTATTGACACATTGCAGGATTGGCAACCAATGTCACAAAACAATTTGTGTGTTAACTGTTTAATGAGAAACGAATTTGCTATGTAAATTTTCACCTAAATCACAATAAAAAAGAAAGAAAAAAAATTCATTTTCGGTAGTATGTGAAAGCCGATCTTATAACCTCTGTGATATTATTTTGATTCACCTGCCTTTCTTGATCTATGGAGTAGGGTTGTCCTTTTTAAGAGAAGTTTCATATGCCTTTTTGTCTAATAATAAAATTTATGTTCTTAAAGAAATGCAAATATTCAAAATGTGAAGATAAATAATAATGTAAGATAAAACTCTTCCTGTGTAGTACTACAAACTATTCAATGGCTAAATCCTGTCTATATATCTTGGAAAGTATGCCAACATCTTCGTCACTGACACGCTTGCCCAAGGAAACATACTGATCAGGATACATTTTCCTGGAGAGTCAATTATAGCTATCCACTGGTTTGGGAACCTTCTAAACTCAGGTGTTTTAAGTGCTGTTTGTGAATGGATATTGGCAGTCAAAAATGGATCATGAATAAACATCTGCTATCTTGAAAACAAAATGGTGTAAGAACTTTAAAGGCCATAAATTATTAGGTTGTTGTTTTATTTTTGTTTTTTAACTACAAAAGTAGCATTTCTAGTATCATAATTTACTCTAATCACCTGAAGGAAGGCCTTACTAGAGCAGCAAGCTAGTACCAGGAAAAATGCCACCTACTAAATCTTACAAAATTTTGCCTGAATTTCCACACAGTAATCTTGCATAAGAACTAAGCTAAGGTAATTCATTTAACTACAGTTGTTTGCTGCAGAGTGATTGTAAAATTGCCTTGCCAATTAGATTTACCAATTAGATTGCACACCCTTTTGACAAGAGTTCTTCATCAGTTGTCGGTGGTGGTTGGAGATGGAGAAAGATTAGGGCTTCTTTGAAAATTTCACAAAATACATACACACGCAAAATTTTGCCAACAATTTCTAGACATTGTAGTCAGCCCAGAATTTATTTTCAAGTCCCCTGTATCCCAGAAGACTAGAGACCTTAGGTTACAATCACTGCTTGGGAAGAACTATGTCTTATCCTAGGAACCCTGGTGGCATAGTAGTTAAGAACTACCACTGCTAACCAAAAGCTCGGCAGTTCAAATCCACCAGGCGCTCCTTGGAAACCCTATGGGTGCAGTTCTACTCTGTCCTATGGGGTTGCTATGAGTTGGAATTGACTCAATGGCAGTGGGTATATCTTATACTCTTTTGCATCTCCTCACACTGCCTATCATAGTGCCTTATGGTAAGTGCACCTGGTACCTAATAAATCTTTGGTGGTTTGCTTTTGAAACTTCAGAGGAATAAATACTCCACAAATCATTCTTTAAAAGTGATAATAATAAAGTGCATGAATAAAACTGGATCTTTCCTCTAAAGAAATTCTGTAACCTCTTTTTTCCCCATATCTTCCCTAAAATTCCATTGGCGATTCAGGTTGAGTACAGAGTTCCTAGTAACTGTATTCACATAAACAAATGAAATATGCTTAAGAATATTTTTCATTTCTTGATCACACATTTTGGAGCCCTGGTGGTGTAGTGGAGCCCACACTAGTTAAGAGCTATGGCTGGTAACCATAGGGTTGGCAGTGCAAATCCACTCGCCACTTCTTGGAAACCTTATGAGGCAGTTTTACTCTGTCCTGTAGGGTTGCTACGAGTCAGAATCAACTCAACGGCGATGTTTTTTTTTTGGTTTTGGTTTTGCATCATACTTTTTGTCCTACTCCTAAACTATTCAATCTCACTTTAAAATTTTTAATTGAAATATAATGTATATAACACAATTGTAGTAAGTATACAAAAAAAAGCTCATTGAATTTTCACGAAACCGAACACACAAGTGTACCAGGACCCACATCAAAAGCCCTTGTACCTTGTGCTCCTTTGCATTCATTAACCAACTCTTAACAGATACTACTTTTGCCTGTTTCTGTATATTATATAGATGGAATCATATAGCATGTTCTTTTTGTGTATGACTTCTTCTGCTCGCAGCTTCAGAAATTGATCCATGTTGTTCTGTAGTTACAGATCATTCATTCATCCTTATTGTCAGTATTTTATTCTGTGAATGTACCACAATGTATTATTTGCTGCTGGGCATTTGGGTAATTTTCAAGTTTGGGCTATTACAAATAGTGCTGTTATGAACATTCCAGTACTTTTGGTGCACATATGCATTTGTTTCTGTAGGGTATTTTACCTAAAAGTGAGATTTGTGAGTCAAAATATATACATATCATATACATATATGTTCAACCTTAGTAGGTGTAGACAAACAACATTCCAAAGCAGTTGTACTAATGTAAATTCCCACCAGTAGTGTATGAGTGTTTCAGTTGATCCACATTCTCACCAATGCTTGTTTCTTTCAGTCACTTTAGCCTTTCTACTGGGTCAATAGGGAGGCACTGGGTAACTCAAATGATTAAGCACTTGGCTACTAACTGAAAGGTCTGACGGTTTGAATCCAATCAGAGGTGTCTCAGAGGAAAGGCCTGGCAGTCTCCTTCTGAAAGGTCACAGCCACTGAAAATGCTATGGAGCACGGTTCTAGTCTGACACACACATAGGGTTGCCATGAGTTGAAACTGACTCAATGGCAACTGGTCTGGTTTTTGGTTTAGTGGGTTAATAATACTTTTTAAATCATTAATTATTGCTAATTTTTCTATTGTAATAAGATATTTGAAACCTAGCACCCACCTACAAGCTCACCTATTTTCCTTTTTAACTCACTGCAGGCAGGGCATCCATAGACTAAGCATGTAGGAAAAGAAATGGTGTTTTAGGAGAAAACACGGAGGTCTAGGAGTTGGGAGATCGAGGCTCTAGTCATCACCCGGCCACTAATGAACTCCATCTATTTGATCTCATGCAAGTCATTTATCTCCTTGGACTTCAGATCTTGAAATGAGAGTACAGGACCCAAATAGCATATTTTGCCTTACATAAGCCTAAGGAATGTATGGCATGGCAACATATAACCAGATGTGCAGAGGTAATTATGCAAGTACATTCGAATTAATAAAATAGAAAACAGAAATCCCTAAAACACACTGTCTGTGGTAAATAGGATGAGATAACTTTGAATTGAGTTCTTAGAAGTGAAAAATGCAAAATGGCATAAGTGACAGAACTGTCACCTTTGGGTGATAAGCTGGCCGAGGGATACAAAGTTAGTCCAATAATAGTTCACGACTCCAACAGATCTTGAGTTATTTTCAGGCTAAAATAACTTTCTTGCTGTGAATATTTTTACCAGGAGTCTTCAAATGAAGGAGAAAACAATGAAGAGAATGAAGAGTCTAATGAAAATGAAGAAGAAGAATCTGAGGCTGAGAACACTACGCTTTCTACTGCAACCCCTGGCTATGGAGAAGAGACCACACCTGGAACAGGGAGCCTAGGATTAGCTGCAATCCAGCTTCCCAAGAAGGTAATAATTTTCCAGTTAACTCCATTTTTATTTCTTCATGGAAGGCTAAGGTTATCCCGACACTATACACATAGTATTTCATGTCTTCACTAACTCGTTGAGAAAGCAAGGCAGATACAATTTCCCTGTTTACAAATAAGAAAAGTTATTTTCTCAGGCAATTTCTCCTCTCCATGTTATTACACTGACTTTCTACATATAACAGAAGCCTGAGGACAAGCATCTCAGAAATGGATAAAGGTCTTAACAGAAATGTGCCCAGTTTGGTACAATCGCATTTCAGGGAAGAAAATTCTAAGATTGAAAAAGTGAGTAGAAAAGTGATAGGAAGCATCTCCCACAGAAAAAGCTTATCAGGCACATTTTGTCATCATCAAAACCCAAAGAAACAGTTGCAACCAATGTCACAAAACAATGTGTATAAATTTTTGAATGAGAAATTAGCTTGAGCTATAAACTTTCACCTAAAGCACAATTAAAAAAAAAAAAAGATAACTCTGAATTTTTAAAGCACCACCAATTCTTTTGTAAGTTATTTTGCTTTAATTCAAAATTACATCTAGACTAAAGGATACTATGTTGGATTAAATGATGATCTTAAGTTTAAATTTTTCCACACCTAGATTTGGATTCTTTTAAACTTTTCATTATAGGCTGGGCATACAGGAAATAAAGTTACCAAAACAGAGGAAAGTGATGAAGAAGAAGAAGAGGAAGAGAATGAAAATGAAGAAAATGAAGCTGAAGTGGATGAAAATGAGCAAGGCATAAACGGCACCAGCACCAATAGCACAGACACAGAAAATGGCAATGGTAGCAATGGCGGAGACCATGGAGAAGAAGAAGGTGAAGAAGAAAGTGTCACTGAAGCCAACGCAGAAGAAGCCACAGTGACTGGAGAACAAGGTAATGGTGGCTTGGAGACAACAGCCTCTCCAAATGCTGGGTTTCAGCCTACAGCCCCACCACAGGATATCTATGGGACCACCACTCCACCATTTGGAGAAATTACCACCACTGGATATGAGTACGAACAGACAGGCACCAATGAATATGATAATGGATACGAAGTCTATGAAAATGAGAACGGGGAACCTCGTGGGGACAATTACCGAGCTTATGAGGATGAGTATAGCTACTATAAAGGGCGGAGCTACGATGGCTATGATGGCCAGGATTATTACTACAACCATTGAAGCTCAAGCCTGGGATGAAGTCACCCATTTCAGTGTTGTGTGTGGCTGCCGTTTTCAAAGTTCAACTCAGGAAGGTGCAGTGTAACAAATGTGCATATAATAATTTGGAATGGTGCCACTGTTCCAAAGTATTTTTTCTGTAATTGCTTCTGCGAATAATGGGGTTCTCATTGCTTTCCCCTAGTATGTTATTGAAAGGTCATTGTAAAACAGGGCCATTTAACAAGCAGTAAACCAATCCATGAGATATAGGTTCCTTGAATGTTTCGGGGTTGTAATTCTATAAATTGTATGTTTAACATGTTTGCACTATTGCTAACTACTAAAAATATTCTCTGTGCAAGAAGTGATTCTAAGAAGAGATTCATTGACATTAATGACACCATATACAATAAATATGTAGCTCTTTAATCACACTACTTATCCAACACTGTATATTAGGTTTAATTATCATTCTTATGTGTTTTTATGCAAACAATATGTATATTCTATCAATGGATTATATTTCAAATAAAAATGCAATCTTTCAAATGTGTTTTAATTGAGAAGAAAATGAGATTTCAAGTGGAAAAGGGGAAACAAATGAATGACAAGTCAGTTAATGGATTGAAAGCTCATTCCTAGTATGGTTTACAAATTAAAGAAATTACAGTTTGTTTTTTTTTAATAAATCAACATAACTAAGATTTTTCAATGCTTGTGGCCAGAATCAACCATACACACCTGGGGAACAAATGACTCCTACTTAGGGTTGCCACATTTAGCAAATAGAAATAGAGGATGCCTACTTAAAATTGAATTTAATTGAATTTCAGATAAGCAATGAGTAATTTGTGTCTAAGTATACCTCATGTAATGTTTGGTTACTGTAAAATAGTCGGAATATACTTAGACTAAAAAATTATTTAACAGAAAATCAAATTTCATGGAATATCCTGTATTTTATTGACAATCCTATTCCTGCTTGTTTTTATTTGAGAAGAGGTTAAGGGTTGGAGTGAGGTGAAAAAGCTCTTACACACACACACAACACAGACATACCCTAAAGAGGGCTGATATACAAAGCCTAAAAAGCAATTTCAATAAAAATCTGAAGGCAAATTTTCAGATGGAAATGAAAGAAAGTACACAGTGAGAAGGAGCAAGAACTCAAACATCTTTTTATTTAATTAATTTATAAACAGCATCTAGTACGGAGCCAAACAATATTTAGATATAAAAAAAAAATTTTTTTTTTTTATATATAGAAGCTATGAAAAATAAGAACACTGTCCTCAGCATGATTTTAGACTGATATCCAAAAGTTATAAGGGCTTTACATGTGTCAACTCATTGTCCCCTAACTTTCTATTTTGAAAAATGTCAAGCCTTCAGAAAAATTGAAAGGCTAGTGCCTAAGCACCCTTACTATATGTTTCAGCTAGATTCACCAATGGTTAACATTTTGCCATATTTATATTATCTCTATTTCTGTGTGCCTTTCTTCCTATATCAGTACTTTCCTGTCAAACCATTGAAAAGTAGGTTTCAAACACCATGACTTCATGATGCTTCACCCCTAAATAACGTCAGCATTTAATATAAGAACAAAGAAGTCTCCTATATACCCAAAATATCCTCATTCTTGAGAAATTTGACATAAATAAATAATATATACCATTCATATTACAAATTTCCCAATTATATCAATAATGTCCTTCATTGTTAGCACCTTTAATTCTCACAAAAGCCTATGAGGTTGATGTTTTTGTCATCTGCCATTTTATTGACAGAGGAACAGAGCGTTTATGCAGGTTGCTCAAGGTCACAAGCAGCAAAGTTGGGATTTCAACAAAGCAGCCTGGCTTTAGAATTTTTGCAGTTTGCCATTATGCAATATTCATTAGTGTGTATTCATCAGTGTTGAATTCCCGAGGCATGGGTAGACAGGAAATCTCTAATGATGCTAGCATTGCTGGAAAATGAGCCTTGTCCTAAATTGCAATTTTCTTAGAGCCAGCTGTGTTTTATGACTCGAGCCCTAAAGAACATTTTCTAAAGCAAGGATATTTTTGGTCTATCTTTCCATATAGGCAGTTTGCTATTGTGGAAAGTGCATGAGCTCTGAAGTTAGACAGGCTTGAATAATGACAGTAAATTAATTTACTTCTCTAGTCTTTATATAGGGTCGCTATGAGTCGGAATCAACTTGATGGCAGTGGGTTGGTTGGGTTTTTCTTAGTCTTTATGTCATCATCTCCTGTATGCAGATAGATACATGTTCAGCCTGGCTCAGGATCATCATATCTCTCATCTCCCCTTCCACTCTCCATCTTAACACCTGACACCAATGCAGCCAAATGTGATAGAATTAACTAGCCATAAAAAGTCTTTTGGAAACCTACAGAACATTTTTTCTTTGTCCTAATGCATCTTTGTAAAACAGAAAGTTTTGATGAAACTAAGGCCTTAGGACTAGTGTGTTCAATATTGCTTATGAGGCATTACAGGTAATCCTAACTATGTATCTAATTATCACAAAATTATCTATCTGAATATATCATAAAACCAAAAATAGAATCATCAAATACTAGATTTGGAAAGGATTCTTGAAGTCTTGGAAGTTTATTTATTAATGTTCAGAAGTTATTCATTTTTATATAGTAAGACTGGTTAATCATTTCCTTTATGGCTTCTTCCCTTGCCTTTGACATATGTAATATAGGTCCATTCCCCACTGTCCTACCTCAGGGATGTGAGTTAGCTCACTTTAATATGTGAGTGCAGGGTGGTGACTGTTCCCACCATTGCTCCAAGCATCTAGGAGCCTCCTGTAGGTTAGTGGTTTCTCAAGGGGAATGTGGCAAAGCATTCACTTGAAGTAGCCAACAGCAGTACAGGAAAGGTTCATGCCTAGAACAGACACCAGCATGAGTGGACAGTCAGATGGTGATTTCTGTAGACAATCGCCCAGGGCCTAGATGGAGGCAATGTGAAGTTTTCAGATGAAGACTAAAAGGTTGACTGGGGAGGGTTGTGTTCGACACAACTTCTGGGCACATTAACCCTATAGCAGTTCTCTCAGGGAAATCACACAATACTTCCTGGGTGGTGACGCCTCCTCTTGAAATATTTTTCCTACTCAGAACCACATGTTAGAGTCCCAGCCCCCTTTCTGCCATTTTAGCTAGTTAGCCTCCCTTGCCTCTTTCTTCAATCCCCTTTCACTTTCCTCACTAAAAGCTCTATTTTCTGTATTTCCCAAAAGTAACCCTTGTGGGCTCATCTGGAAGAAACTTGATGAAAATCCAAGGTATTAGTCAATCACAAAAGGACAAATATTGTATGAGATCACTATTGTAAAAACTCATGAAAAAGTTTACACACAAAAAGAAACAATCTTTCATGCTTAGGAGGGAGGGGAGGGGTGGGGATGGAAAAACACTAAAGAGACAATAGATAAGTGGCAACTTTGGTGAAGGGTAAGACAGTACACAATACTGGGGAAGCCAGCACAACTTGTCCAAGGCAAGGTCACAGAAACTCCATACACATGCAGACTCTCTAAGGGACCGAATTGCTGAGCTGAGGGCTGTGGGGACCGTGGTCTTGGGGGAACATCTAGCTTAATTGGTATGACATAGCTTATAAAGAAAATGTTCTACATTCTACTTTGGTGAGTAGCATCCAGGGTCTTAAAGGCCTATGATTGGCCATCTAAGATACTCTACTGGTCTTACCCCTTCGGGAGCAAGGGAGAATGAAGAAAACTAAAGATACAAAGGAAAGATTAGTCCAAAGGACTAATGGACCACAACCACCACGGCCTCCACCAGACTGGGTCCAGTACAACTACATGGTGCCCAGACACCACCGATGACTGCTCTGACAGGGATCACAATAGAGCGTTCTGGACAGAGTTGGAGAAAATGTAGAACAAAATTCTAAGTCACAAAAAAAGACCAGATTTACTGGCCTGACAGAGACTAGAGACACCCCGAGATTATGGCCCCCAGACACCCTTTTAACTCTCTCGGGTTTCACCCTTCAGCCAAAGATTAGACAGGCCCATAAGACTAAATGAGCATAAAGGGCCTGTCTAGAAGACAGGAGGGCACAGGAAAGATGGTAATAGGGAACCCAAGGCCGAGAAGGGAGAGTGTTGACATGTCTTGGGATTGTTAAACAATGTCATAGAATAATCTGTGTACTAACTGTATAATGAGAAGCCAGGAAAGAAAATCCTTCCCCTCAGAATGAATCAAACGACTCCTTTTAATGGAGAATAGTTAAAAGATGAAATAAGTTATGTTCATATTTGAAGAAAATTTTAGGTTAGGTATTTATATATTCTGCTACCCACAGAAAATTATTTTCCCATTATTCAAATATAAAAAACTAATGGGAGTCTGTGACAGAGCGCTAAACCCAAACCAAACCCATTGCAGTTGATTCCGACACATAGCGACCCTCCAGAGCTGTAGATGTCCATTAATATTTGCTCTCCACTTCTCTTTCTCAGACTAATAGAACCTTAGAGTTTACCTGGGCATGTGGCTACAGATTATATTCTAATTTCTTCGACTTCGCTTTGAGTTAGATGTGGCTGTTTTATTTAAGTTTTGTAAATGTAATAGGTACGATTTCTGGGTTGTGTCCCTAAAGAGAAGGATTATTCTCTTCCCCTCCTCCCAATTTTTCTCTCTTGGTTCCTGCAATTCAATCACCGTTATAAGCCATCTGTGGCAGTGTGAATGAAAGCAACATTGTGGAAATGGCAGGATGCCAAGATAGAAAAAATCTGATTCCAAGAAGCACCATACTTACCATACCTACCTCTGGAAATAAACTTCTATCTTCTGTAAGTCATTACTATGGTGGGTCTCTCTTATTTAAACTCAAAACGATATCCTAACTCAGTAGATTTCAAAGTGTGGCCCTCAGTTTGGCAGCATCAGCATCACCTGAGAACTTGTCAGAACTGAAAATTCTGGAGCTCCACCCAAGACCTACCCAAGAAACTCTGGGGGTGGGCACTTTGAAGTTTGGGAACCACTATTCTGAGTAGCACAAAAGATAAAGTGCTTGACTACTAGCTAAAAGTTTGGCAGTTCAAACCCACCCAGAGATGCTTAGGAAGACCAATAAGAAGTGGGAGTTGGTAAATAAATATCCCAGCTTTCTATCCCTTGAAGGAACCATTGAGATGTGTTCAACGCAGTCTCTTAAGGGGTACTCAGAGAGATTAAACTCCTGTTGTCCACTGTGGTCAACTCTTTAACACGCTGTTTATTGGCTTTTCTCTCTTCCTACATCACTGGCCAACTCCATTTTCTGGGCTTCCTGGCATCACTTCCCAAATCAACTACCAAAAAAAGAAAAAAACAAACAAACCCCTTGCCTTTGTGTCAATTCTGACTCATAGCAAACCTATAGGACAGAGTAGAACTGCCCCACTAGATTTCCAAAGAGCGGCTGGTAGATTAGAACTGCCAAACTTTTGGTTAGCAGCTGAGCTCTTAATCACTGATCTACCAGGGCTCCAACCCAAATCAACTAGTTGCACCCAAATCCTTGTCTCAATATCTGCTTTGGGGGAAGCCGGTGGTGTAACAGTTAAGAGTTACGGCTGCTAACCAAGGGGTCAGCAGTTCGAATCCCCCAGGTGCTCCTTGGAAACTCTATGGGGCAGTTCTACCCTGTCCTATAGGGTCGCTATGAGTCGGAATCGACTCCACGGCAACAGGTTTGGTTTTTGGTTTAACCTTAGGTGCTGTTTCATTATCACCATTCTCACAGCTGAAATTCAAGCATTTTTCCTCTTTTTTCCTTCATCTAAGAAGAGATGCCTTTGCAGCAACATGGTTACATATTCATGCTAGAGATTTATCTATCTGCATAAACACATTAATACCTCCCTGCCTCTCCAGCAGCAGGCTGCACCAAAAGAAAACAGCAGTCGGAATCGACTCGACAGCACTGGGTTTGGGTGTCAAGCCTCAGACTTTCCAGTCATTTAAAAACCATTGCCAATATACTTATGTAGTTTGAATTTGTCTTTTGTATGCCTTTTAAGAGATTTTTGAAATCAGATTAAGAAGATGAATAAAATATTTATTTGTGCTCTTTTTTTTTTAACTGTTGCCACTCTTCCATAGACTTGGCCAGTAAGGAGTCATTGAGTTCAAGTGGATTCAGACAGTTTAGTGCTTACACATACAGCAAAAGAAAGATCAGCATGGTACCAACTCCCTGCATCACTAGCCCCACATAATGACGCTGAACCAGAGGGAGCAAAAGACAGATGGCACAGGTGGTAGTTTATTCTGTTGTTGAGGAGCCACCTCTAACCTACAGCCAAGTAGTTTTATAGGCTAACACAGATGTCTGCAGTTGTACCCTAAAGAAGGCTGGTTCAGGGTTCAACTGACACTAGAGAGCTAAATGAGAAACCACCTTGTGACCATCCCCCATAAGGTAAGGCAGGGAGGTTGGTGAGACACTGCCTGTGGCATTTTTTCACCAGGCTGCTTATCCCTCCTCACTCCTCTCAGGGCACTTTGCCAATACTTGGATTAGACTACAGTCAATCCTTGCATAGGTCATCTGTGTGGAGACATGCAAAGTTGTCAAGGCAAATCAGCAGAACTTTCCCCTTCGTCCAGATACCAAGGTTTGGGAGGCTTATTAGTGTCCTGGAACATTCTAAAGATGGCCATCCACACAAGGGAATTCAAATGGGCTGAGCAAGGCCTTAGGACCTGAAAGAGGGTTACTTATGTCAAATGATCTGCAATTAACATATGGGTCCTCACCAGGCTTCTCATATACTAAATGGCTTCTCAACACAGGCAATACTGTGTTGATGGCCTGAAGAATTGTTGTGACCCCAAGGTAGCTCCTTGTCAAAGATGACTCTGCTCTTCAACCTGTGGTCACCCTAGGTCCAGTCCTCTTATCCCAAGGCCCTCTTATAGACTTCACTATGCTGCCTCGGCCAATACCCTCCTCAGCTGGCAGGCCAGAGGACCCACAGAAGCACAGAATATTCCCCCTCTTTTCAATTTATTATTGTGACGTGAATTCTATACTATGCTTCTTTCATAGCTGACCCCGTTGGTTTCTACCATCCTTTCTTCTTTTAACAAGACTTTACTCTTGCAATACTAAAGCTCAGACTTTTGAAATGATTGCTTCTAATGTGGATTCAAGGCCCTGTTTCAGAAGTAAATAACCAAACATTGACTTTCTTTCCATTTGGATTCCTTCTATTAAAAAACAAAACAACAATCCTTCTTGAGGCAACACAATTTCCTCTGATGAAGACAAGAAATAGTGGAAGTGTGACAAAGGTAGGAAAATGCAAACATACTCTTTTATAAAGGAAAATCTAAAGTAAAATACGAGTCCCTTAAAAAAAAGAATCATCTTCGATTAAAAGAAAACCGTGAAATAATCACCTGGGTCTTTTGTTTACTTTGTTTTTAGTAAATTTTTCTGCCCTTGGATCTTTAAAATCCTCAGTGAGTTAAAAACTCATTAACTGGAGTTTTGAGGCTAAGAATAATAGTTCCCATGCAAATTACATTCTATTTTTTATTTCTCAGAAGGATTTACCCTTTCCATTTCATGTCTCTTGGGTTCCAAGAAGATAAGGCCTCCATCAATGTGTACAGAACTTGTCTTATCTCTTTTTAAAATATAAACTGAACCCACAATATTTTAGTCAGGGGTCAGCAAACTGTTCTTGTAAAGCAGAAGCCAGCAAATTTTTTTGTAAAAATCCAAATAGTAAGTATTTTTGGCTTTGCATACCATATAATTTATGTCACAGATACTTAGCTCTGTCATTGTAGCCACATACAATGGGTAAACTAATGGGCATAGCTGTCTTCCAATAAAATGTCATTTACAAAAGCAGATGACATGCCAGATTCAGCCCACAGGCCATAGTTGGCTGACCTCTGTTTTAGAAAATTGCATGAAGTCATAAACCATGAAGAATAGATTATTTTAAAATTTTAGCTGTTGTTAATCATTTAGGATATAAATAAACTATCAATGAACTTTTTCCTTTCATCCTTCCTTCCTTTCTTTTCTTTTTTCTTTCTTTTTTTTTTTTTTTTTTTACCAACTTGAAGCTTGGTTCTTTGTTTCAAACTTATTCGAAAAACTCAGCAAAATTTCTGGTGTTCGATACAGCAACCTGTGGTTTGTCTTCTTTCTGCAGCTACTAATAAAATGTATGTGACACTTCCTGGACCGAAGTACAGCAAGAAGTGTGTTTATCTCTGATAAATAGCATTTAAAGATAATTTTCTCACTATTCTAGCCATTTGTTGACTATCTTGTGACAGAGATTATCGGTTGTGTCTCAACATGTAGCCAGCTGAGGAAAAGCTTGCTCTTCATTCTAGCTAGAGGATAGTTGTATCAAATCAACAGCACAAAACAAACAATTGCTGTGCTGTGTAGAATGATTTGTCATCAAATCCAGCACACCAAGCATTTTCACAGTGGCTTTCAGTGAACACTCAACATCTGGATTGCTATCAGGGACTGACTGGGTCACACTGTGTTCTCCAAAGATGGCTGCAACAATTTCCCATCCACAGCTCTTCTGCAGTGTGACCTTGTCACTTCCCATCTTGGTGTGAAGCCTATGTCTACACCCCTTGAATCTAGCTGCTTTGACTAGTACAGTTAAAGTGACTGCAACAGATCCAGGCTTAGCCCCAAACTTGCCTGGCAACTTCTCCTTCTTGCTCCTTGAGTCCTGAATCACCATGTAAGAAGCCCAGACTGTTCTACAGAGAGGTCACATGAAGAAGCACCATGACACCAGACACTGAAGAAGCCATCTTGGATGAGCAGCCCAGTCAGGTGAATGGTGCACCAGCCCCTCTCTGACTGTGACCACATGAGAGATCCTAGGTGAGAACCACATACAGCTAAGCCAAGTCAACCCACAGAACCCAGAGGTGTTTTATACCACTAAGCTTTGCGGTAGTTTATTACAGTGTGGAGGAGGTGGTGGTTCAGTGGTAGAGTCCTTGCCCTCCATGCAGAAGACCTGGGTTTGATTTCAGGCCAATGCACCTCAAGCACAGCCACTACCTGTCTATCAGTGGAGGCTTGTGTGTTGTTAAGATGCTGAACAGGTTTCAGTGAAGCTTCCAGACTAAGACGCACTAGGGAAAAAGGCCTGGAAACCTACTTCCAAATATCAGGCAATGGAAACTCTGAGGATTACAACAGTCCAATCTGTTATTGATTATGGGATGATACAGGAGCGAGCAGCATTTTGTTCTTTTGTGAATGAGGTTGCCATGAGTTGGGGGCCGATTCAATCGTAGCTACAATAACAAAATGATGCTGTTGTTGTATGCCACTGAGTCAATTTTGACTCATGGTGACCCCATGTGACAGGGTAGAACTGCTCCATAGATGTTCTAGGTTGTAATTTTTATAAGAGCAGACCACCAGGCTTCTATCCCACAGAACGCTAAGTGGGTTAAAACTGTCAACCTTTTGGTCAGCAGCCAAGCACTTAACCATTGTGCAACTAAGGCTCTTACATACAGTGAATCTAAGCAAAAAACTAAACCATCGACTTGATTCCAACTCATAACGACCCAATAGGGCAGAGTAGAATGGCCACGTAGGGTGTTCAATGAGCGTCTGGTGGGTTCAAACTGCCGACCTTTTGGTTAGCAGCTATAGCTCTTAACTAATACAGTGACTTCTAGCTGGTAAATGACTTCATGTTCTGCCTCCTAAGGAGATGATTCTTGGTCCTGAAAAACAAAACGACAACCTCTGAAAAAGACTATTTTGAGAGTGAGATATATTTTCCCTTTGAGGCCGTACAGCAAAGTTTTGCAGTCACTTCCAGCAAATGTCACCATGTCCTGAAGGAAAGGAATGTATCATTATAATTACATTTTAACTACATCCTCTGAGTTACATTTTAAGGTGTAATAAGACATCTTTCTAATATAAAAATAAAGGCAAATTATATTGGCATGTCTTCTCATTGCTAGTAATAGCTGAATGAGTAAATAAATAGCCCAGAGAAATGAACACAACTGCTCCTGGTTCCATATCTGTCTGAAATTTTTACGTACTTCCGTTGAAATTTCCAAAACTGAGAGAAAATATAATAAAAGCTGAAAGTAAAAATAGTTTTGGGGTAGATGAGAATGTTGGTTGTGAGAGGCAGGACACCTTTCTCTCTAGCTTAGGATGAATAGTGATGCTCGTGAAAGAACGTATTTAAAAGGGAAACATTTTCTTCTGCTAAAAACAGGACAAGACTCTCATAACACATCCATTCTGGAATCTATTCTGGATATTAACAGGAAATAAATCCTTTTCTGAAATACCTAAAGCCTTGACAAATTTCTAAGGGTTTGTACAGTAAAAAGGGACAGAGCCCTGGTGGCCCAGTGGTTAAGAGCTCAGGCTACTGGCCAAAAGGTCAGCAGCTTGAATCCACCAGTCACTCCTTGGAGAACATATGAGGAGTTCTACTCTTTCCTATAGAGCCACTATGAGTCATCAGCAGCAGCTTCTCGGAAACCCTATGGGAAGTTATACTCTGTCCTATACAGTCACTATGAATCAAAATTGACTTGACAGCTATGGGTTTGGTTTTGGCTTTTATGATAAAGAAGAGGTTGTTCAATGGAGCCTTTCTTTTTGATTTACAACACTGTAAAGATTTCCCCACTAATTTCAGTGGGGAGATTTTTTTTTTGTAGTTGTACATATAAATTATAAAATGGGAGTTATGAGTGTTAGAACATGTACACGTATGTGTGTATACATGGATGTATGTATAAGTTTACTTCTAACTGTCTAAGATGATACAGAGAAATGTGTTCCATAATAATGTTTAAAAATCAGTTAAGAACCAAGATCCTAGAAAGGATTAAAAATATATATATTCCCTATAATGCTAAGTTTAGGAAATGTATATCAAAGTAATTGGGCCTAGAGTACGAGTACAGAAAGGATGGGTGTGGAGGTGCAGAACTAGATGGAAAACAGAACAAAACAAACAAAAAAATTACTGCCTGGGTGAGGGTCCAGCAGCTGGAACTGGTAATGTAGTTTCCTACTTAACTAACATTTTATACGACTGCTCACACTCAATTGAGGGATAAGGAATAAAAAAATCATCACAAGATGAAATGTAGCCATGAACTACCTTCATATTTAAACTCCCTTTGAGGAGCAACTCTTTAAGCAAGCCTGGACCAGGAAAGCCAAGATGCAAGACCAGTGAAGGAGTCCATTCATGAGCCATGATCCAGGAACCATAAGAAACGTGCTCTTCTCCATTGCTCCTTGGATTGCTTTCCCCTCACCCCCAAGTTAATTAGAGATGGTGCAGGGATATATAACCTTTATATAGGATCCTTGTCTTTATCTTGGGTATTGGTTCTTAAGTAATGTTATGGCAAAACTTTTTATTACACAAAAATATTTAGGAAAATTACATTGACTTTGTGAAGTTAAAATCCAATCCAAGGGACAAGTTTCAAGAAGGTGAAAGAAGTAAGATCTCTACTTCATATGACTTTAGCAAATGATCATTATTTTCGTTTTTTTTTTTTTTTCAAAATAGAGTTTCTTCTTTGTAACCTTCTAGCCAGAAAAGGCTCTCTCTTTTTTGGCTTTTGTCAATTGTAGGTTCTAAATTTAAAGCGTAAGCTGAAATTTTTTTTTTTTTTTTAAGCTTTGAATTTGTGTTAGCTTTGGGAGTATGTATATTTAGCTACTGCCAGTTTACTCCCTGGTAGGGCTATAACTAAGTCAAAATTTTATTTTACACTTTTATTACTTTTCTATTCATAGAATACACATTCCTCTAGATCAGAAGCAGACATTTCCCATCACTTAAATGAAGTGGACATCTTTTTTACTACACTGAGATTCTTTTGAAAGAAGGAAAAACAACAAAAAAGCACTTTTGAAAAATATCTGAAACTACTTATAAGATTATAAAAAAAACCCACTGCTGTCGAATAGCAATGAAAAAACGAACACATTCCAGGCATATACCAGGCCCTACTCATTCAACTGAATCATTCAAAAGTATATAATTAATATTGAGGAACAGTGTAAAAGCTTAAAACACTGCATAATTTACTAATTGTTATAGAAATTTCTGGTTTGCTCATTGCTCTGATACAATAGCCAAAGCTTAAAATGAACATTGTGTGTTATTCCCGTCTGTCTACTGCTTGTTGTCGTGTGCCACTGAGTCGATTCCAACTTAAGGGATACTATAGAATGGAGTAGAGCTGCCCCATAGGGTTTTCTAGGTTATAATCTTTACAGAAGCAGATCACTAGGTCTTTTCTCCTGCAGGGCTGCTGGTGGGTTCGAACTGCTGATTTTTCAGTTAGCAGCCGATTCTAAACTGTTTTGTCACTAGCTGTACTGCTTATGTAGGCATACCTCGCTTATTGCACTTCATTTTATTGCACTTTGCAGATATTGCATTTTTTTTAATTGAAAATTTGTGGCAACCCTGCATCGAGCGATTCTATCAGCACCATTTTTTCAAAAGCATGTGCTCACTTTGTGTCTCTGTGTCACATTTTGGTAATTCTTACACTATTTCAAACTTTCCCATTATTATTATAATACCTGTTATAGTGATCTGTGAGCAGTGATCTTTGATATTACTGTTGTAATTGTTTTGGAGCTCCACAAAATGTGCCCATATAAGACGGTGAATTTAACTGGCCATTTCCTCATCTCTTTCCCTCTCCTCAGGCCTCCCTATTCCCTGAGACACAAAAATATTGAAATTGGCCAATTAATAATCCTACAATACAACCCTCCAAGTGTTCAAATGAAAGGAAGAGTCGCTTGTCTCTCACTTTAAATCAGAAGCTAGAAATGATTACGCTTAGTGAGGAAGGTTTATCGGAAGCCGAAAGAGGCCACCAGCTAGGCCTCTTGTACTAAACAGTTAGCCAAGCTGTGAATACAAACGAAAAATTCTTAAAAGAAATTAAAAAGTGCTACTCTAGTGAACACACAAATGATAAGAAAATGAAACAGCCTCACTGCTGATATGGAGAAAGTTTTAGTGGTCTGGATAGAAGATCAAACCAACCACAGCATTCTCTTAAGCCAAAGCCTAATCTGGAGTAAGGCCCTAACTCTCTTCAATTCCATGAAGACTGAGAGAGATGAGGAAGCTGCAGAAGAAAAGTTTAAAGTTTGCAGAGGTTGGTTCGTGAGGCTTAAGGAAAGAAGCCATCTCCATAATATAAAAGTGAAGGGGAAGTAGCAAGTGCTGCTGTAGACACTTCGGCAAGTTATCCAGAAGATCGAGGTGATTGATGAGGGTGGCTGCACTAAACAACAAATTTTCCATGTGGACAAAACAGACATGCTGGAAGGAGAGGCCATCTATGACTGTCATAACTAGAGAGGAGAAATCAATGCCTGGCTTCAAAGTTTCAAAGGAGAGGTTGACTCTGTTGTGAAGGGCTAATGCGGTTGGTGACTTTGAATTAAAGCCGATGCTCATTTACCATTCCAAAAATCCTAGGGCCCTGGAGAATTATGCTAAATCTACCCTGCCTGTGCTCTATCAGTAGAACGACAAAGCTTGGATGACAGCACATCTGTTTCCAAAATGGTTTACTGACTATTTTAAGCCCAATGTTAAGAACTACTGCTCAGAAAAAAAAAAAAAAAAGATTCCTTTCAGGATATTATTGCTCATTGACAATGTACCTGGTCACCCGAGAATGCTGATGGAGATGTACAAGGAGATGAATGTTGTTTTCATGCTTGCTAACACAACATCCATTCTGCAGCCCATGGATCAAGGAGGAATTTCTATTTTCAAGTCTCATTATTTAAGAAATAACATTTTGTAAGGCTATTGCTGCCATAGATAGTGATTCCTCTGATAGTTGTGGGCAAAGAAAACTGAAAACCTTCTGGAAAGGATTCACCATTCTAGATGTCATTAAGAACATTAGTGATTCATGGGAGGTCAAAATAGCAACATTAACAGGAGTTTGAAATCAACTGATTCCAACTCTCATGGATGACTTTGAGGGATTCCAGACTTTAGTGGAGGAAGTAACTGCAGATGTGGTGGAAAGAGCAAGAGAACTAGAATTAGAAGTGGAGCCTGAAGATGTGACTGAATTGCTGAAATCTCATGATAAAACTTTAATGGATGAGGAGTTGCTTCTTATGGACGAGCAAAGAAAGTGGTTTTTAAAGGTGGAGTCTACTCCTGGTGAAGATGCTGTGAACATTGTTGAAATCACAACACAGGATTTAGTGTATTACATAAACTTAGCTAATAAAACAGTGGCAGGTTTTCAGAGGATTGACTCCAATTTTGAAAGAAGTTCTACTGTGAGTAAAATTCTATTAAACAGCATTGCATGCTACGGAGAAACTTTCATTGTTGTCTTATTTTAAGAAATTGCCACAGCCATCTTAGCCTTCGGCAGCCACCACCCTGATCAGTCAGAAACCATCAGCATCAAGGCAAGGCCCTCCACCACCAAAAATATTATAATTCACTAAAGGCTTAGATGATGGCTAGCATATTTTAGCAATAAAGTATTTTTTAACTAAGGTACATTCTTTTTTTTTTTAGACATAATGCCATTGTACACTTAATAGACTACAGCATAGTGTAAACATGACTTTTTTATGTACTGGGAAACCAAAAAATTCATGTGACTTGCTTTATTTCAATATTCCTTTATTGTGGTGGTCTGGAATCGAACCTGCAATATCTTGGAGGTATTCCCGTATAGTTTTATATTTCTGTCCAGCCTTATGAGTTGATAGAACACTCTTGCCTGCTATCCTTCCCTTAATTTCCATTTAACCTCTTTAATTTAACCGTTTAACCCTTTGTACTCTGCTGAAATTCTTATCATGAATATTTATGATAGCTAGAGAAATAGACCACCTATGAACGCTACATCAGGATGGGAGGAAGACTCATTAACAACCTGCAATATGCAGATGACACAACCTTGCTTGCCGAAAGTGAAGAGGACTTAAGCACTTGCTGATGAAGATCAAAGACTACAGCCTTCAGTGTGGATTACACCTCAATATAAATAAGACCAAAATCCCACCAGTGTATCAATAAGCAACATCATGATAAATGGAAAGAAGTTTGAAGTTGTCAAGGATTCCATTCTACTTGGATCCACAATCAATGACCATGGAAGTAGCAGTCAAGAAATCAAACAACATATTGCATTGGGCAAATCTGTTGCAAGAAACCTCATTAAAATTTTGAAAACAAAGATGTTACTTTGAGGACTAACTGTAGTCAAGGGTAGTCAACCTTGACCCAAGCCAGGACATTTTCCATTGCCTCATATGCATGTGAAAGCTGGACAATGAATAAGGAAGACAAAGAAGAACTGATGCATTTGAATTATGTGTTGGTGAAGAATATTCAATATACCATGGACTTCCAGAAAAACAAACAAATCTGTCTTGGAGAAAGTACAGCCAGAGTGTTTGTTGGAAGCAAGGATGGTGACAATTGGTGTCGTGTACTTTGGACATTTTATCAGGAGGGACCAGTCCCTGGAGAAGGATATCATGCTTGGTAAGGTACAGGGTCAGTGAAAAAGAGGAAGACTTTCAATGAGATGGATTGACACAGTGGTTGCAATGAGGGACTCAGACATAACAACGATTGTAAGGGTGGTGTAGAGCCAGGCAGTGTTTTGTTCCATTGTACATGGGGTCGCTACCAGTGGGCAACGACTCGATGGCACCTAACAACAATGACAGAGAAATGGTCCGCCACTTTCTCTTAAACTTCAACCCTATTGCCTCTTTCAACGTTTCATTGCTTTTCCCCCTCATCAAGTAAGTCATGGAAGAAGACCTGGTAGAAAAATAAACAGAGAACAGACAGGAGATAGAGGAGGATGTCATCTGAATACCAAATTATTTAATAACGGCAATGGTGAGTGGGGTCAGTAGCAATTTTTTATCTAACATTTAATTGTAAAATTAGGTACTGGACCAAACTCCTTGTTGGCATTTTTAAATTTAATGCTTATGCTCCATACCCTGGTGGCGTATTGGTTAAGTGCTATGGCTACTAACCAAAAGGTCAGCAATTTGAATCCACCAGGTGATCCTTGGAAACTCTATGGGGCAGTTCTACTCTGTCCTGTAGGGTCGCTAGGAGTTGGAATCAACTCGATGGCAGTGGATTGGGTTTGGTTTGGTTTGGTTTAAAGAGGCAGTAAAGTACAGTTCTGGTGGCACAGAGGTTAAAATGCTCAGTTGCTAACTGACAGGTCAGGGAGTTTAAATTACCAGCCATTCTGCGAAAGAAAGAAGTGGCAGCCTGCTTTCATAAACATTTATGGCTGTAGAAACCCTATGGGGCAGTTCTACTCTGTCCTATAGTGTCGCTTTAAGTCAAAATCAACTTGACCTCAGTGGGTTTGGTTTTTAAAGTGCAGCACTTTGGAGTTAGATTGCCTGCTTTCAAATTCTAGCTGTTGTACTCACTAGGTATGTGATGCTGAGCAAGTCACTTAACTGTCTTGTCTGTCATCACTAACATCCGGAGGATAATAACAGTACCTACGTCATAGAGTTGCTGTAAGGATTAAATGAGTTAATGCATCACACTTGGGACAATGCTTGTATCATAGTAATCATTCAGTAGAAGTTTAGCTTGTTACTACGGTCTCCATTTTCAGATGAAGAATCTAATTTAGTAGCTTCAGGACTCAAAGCAATTAAATAGTAGAGTCAAGATTTGAACTCAGGTCTGTTTGACTCCAAAGTTAGCTGTTGCCATTGTCAATGACAATGTTCAAGTATTCTAACATCCATGGTTGGATATCCTAATATCCTGGCCCAATAGCTCAAATTCTAGTACTGGCAACTGTTTTAAAAATCAGCTTGACACTCAGGTGATCCACAGAATTCGGATAAAATGAAAAGAGGGATTCAGCCTGAATGAAGAAGACACCATTCTCTCAACCTATCCAAGCTCCCTCAGTCAAAACAATTGTTGTTGTTGTTTGGTTGTTTTGGTTTGGGTTTTGTCTTATTTATTTTGCCATTTTCTGAGTTGGAAAAAGTCGGGAGTTTGCACTCAAATCTCATATATCATTTATAACCAAAAAAAAACCCAGTGTCGTCGAGTCGATTCTGACTACAGCGACCCTATAGGACAGAGTAGAACTGCCCCATAGTTTCCAAGGAGCACCTGGCGGATTCGAACTGCCGACCCTTTCATTAGCAGCTGTAGTACTTAACCACTACTCCACCAGGGTTTCCAATATCTGTTAGAATTTTGTTTACTGTAGGTAGTAGTAGTTCTCATCACTTAAAAAATATGTGTTAAATAATTCTTACGTAGTCTTTTACTGATACTTTCATATATCTAAAGTAAGTAACCCCTCCAAGTATTATAATAGAGATTTTTAGACTGAATGGAATCTCCCCAACTATTACAATCATGATTTTGGTAGGGAGATTGGGCAAAACAGATCTCCAAACCCATGCTCCCATCATTTCCCCTCCAAACCAGCTCCAAAAGTAGCAGTTTTCCCTATGTCAGTAAAAGGCAACTTCATTATTTCAGTTGCTCAGGGCAAAACTTTGATGTCATCCTTTATTCTTGATTTCTGTTCACAACCCTATCTGGTTCACCAGCAAATTCTGTAGGTTTTATTTTAAAAATATATTCAGAATGTGGCCACTTCTTGCCATCTCTTCTGCCACCACTCTGGTTCATCTCTCTCTCTCTGATTATTGAAAGAGCTTCCCAGCTGGTCTGTATGCCCTTTTCCTCCTTCTGTCCATTCTCAACACAGCATTCAGAGTGATTCTGCTAAAATATAAGTTAGACCTTGTCACAAAATTGAAATTACAAACTTTCTACAGAAGAGGATTGTTAAAAGGTCTTCCATTTATAAACTTGTTAGTTATTCAGTCAGACCTAATTAATTAATAGTGCTCAAAACCTCCAAGGGCTTTCTTTCCACTAAGAGTGAAGAAAAAAACCCTTCCTAAGACCTAAAACAAAAAACCAAACCAGTTGCCAATTCCAACTCCAATGGTGAGCCATGTGTTACAGAGTAGAACGGCTTCATAGAGTTTTCTTGGCTGTAATCTTTATGGAAGCAAATTGCCAGGCCTTCCTTTTATGGTGCTGTTGGGTGGGTTTGAACTGCCAATCTCTAGGTTAGTAAAAAAGAAGTTAGTAGTCCTGTGAAAACCATTTGTGCCACTAAGGGACCTTGCTAAGACCTATGTATACATACTTGTTGCTGTCGAGTTGGTTCTGACTCATAGAGGCCATAATAGGACAGAGTAGAACTGTGTCATACGGTTTCCAAGGAGCAGCTGGTGAATCCGATCTGTCAACATTTTGGTAAGCAGTGGTAGCTCTTAACCACTTCACCACCAGGGCCTGCAAGGGCTTAAATCCTCTGCCAGCTAATACCTTTCTCCCCCTTGCTCAGTTGGTTGTTAGGTATCCCTGTGGCAGTTAAGGAAGTACTTGGTATACACCAAAACCAACGGATTAGTAGTCCAAACTGGCCTCTTCTCTGTTTCTGGAACAAGCAGCAGTCCCTTGACTCTGGGCTCTGCTCTTCCTATCCCGTCTGCGTTCATATGTTATTCCCCCAGTTATTCATATGGCTACGGACCTTTACTCAAAAGTCCCCTTCTCAATGAGGCCTTCCCTGGACTTTCTAAAATTTCCACCCAGTGTCTCCACCTCCAACAGTATTTCCTCTTCCCTGCAATATTTTTTCTTCTTACTATCTATCACTATCTACCATTTTTTACTTATTTACCTTGTTTTAATATGCCTAACCCACTGGATTGTAAACTCCGCGAAGACAGGGATTTTTTCTCTCTCTTTTTTGTTCACTGCTCTTTCCCCAATGCCTGTCACATAGTAGGCACTCAATACATTTTTGTGAAATGTTCCTGAATTTCACTCAGACAAAATTGAAATTATAAACTTTCTACATAAGAGGATTCTTAAAATATTTTCCATTTATAAACTTGTTATCCAGTCAGACCTAATTAATAGTACTGAAATCAATTCTAATTATCTGACAACATGACATCCAAATGAGGTATTTATATTTGCTGTTTATTCCACTTGCTGGAACATTTGATAGCAGCTTTCCACCACAAAAACATTTTTAGATTAAAATTACTTTGCCCCCTATGGTTATCTGCGGCCACTGGTAACAAATTGTTTGCTGGTGCTAAGTGAGCCGAATGCTGATTGGCCATTGGAAACTCTAACAAACCTTAAATTTCAGCAAAATGCCCAGAGACTGCTAATTCTGCAGAAGAATCCAGATATTCTGAAGGTAAAAGACTCCAGGTAATTTGACTCTTTTGAGGTATTTGACAGCAAATAGCTTTACAACATAATTGTTTATATTTTCAAGATGTTGGCCATCCAATAGGGATATTGCTTTTTTTAAATGAATGCAAATTAAAAATATTCTATACTGAGCATGTTGTGGAATATTGACTGCTTTAGAAATCATAATCTGAAATTGATGATTTGGTAGCAACTTTCTCTTTGATTTGACCTCAGCATTATCAAGATCCAAACTCAAATACTGTACTTTCACTCTATCCTGTACTTACAATCCAGAGTATAGAGAGTTTGATTGTATTCATACTTTCAAACCTCATCTATCTTGATGTATAAAACATTTGGAAAGTTAAATTATAGTTAGAATTAATAAATAGATCCTTAAAATTGTTTTAATGTGGAAAACAATTTAGGATTTTAGAATATATTTGAAAGTTACATTTGTTTCTGTATATAAATATTTTCATTTTGTAATGTTTAAAGATTACAAAGACATTTAGGGCAATTTTTCTCATGAAAATTGTTTTTCCCCTATGTTATCTCAGAGTGGTGGGAACTTTTAACTCTTTTGTTGGTTGTTATGTATCCCTGTGGCAGTTATGGAAGTACTTGGTATACACCAAAACCAACGGATTAGTAGTCCAAGACTACATGGACTTTTTTTCAATATAATGGTTACTTGACTCAAGTGAACCCTACATCCTCCTAGTATATTTACCAAAATATAGACGTGTACCTTTATGCAAAACCAAATGTTAGTGTTTTAAACATTATTTCGTTGAGCCCATTATAAAATATAATTTGCCTTTAAGTCAACTACGTGTGGATTTTTCTGTAATAAGATAAAAGGATAGAAACTTATTAATGATAGCATAAGGTCTTTATTAGGAACACTGGCTCTATAGCTATAAAAAACCGAAAACACCAAACCCTTTGCTGTCAAGTCGATTCTGATTCCTAGCAACCCTATAGGGCAGAGTAGACCTGCCCCGTAGGGTTTCCAAGGACTGCCTGGTGAATTCGAACTGTCGACTGTTTGGTTAGCAGTTGTCACTCTTAACTGCTACGCCACCAGAGTTTGCTCTATAGCGATATTGCCTATATAATCCTGCTTCTGCTCATTAACACCTGTGAAATCAAGGGAAAGTTATTTGAACTTTCTGTGCCTATTTCCTAATCTATAGAACAAGAATTGTAATATCACCCACCTCATAGGGTTGTTGGAAGGCCCAAATAATTGAATACGTGTAAAATTCATAAAATAGCGCCTAGCTCTTTTTAAGTATTCAATAAATGCTGGCTATTAAGTATTACATAATTGTTTCAATTTATAGTGCACGAATGATTACTAATTCATATACTAATGATAATGAATATGAGGGCATATGTTGGTTCACCATCCTGGTAGCTGGCAAGATTTCCTTCCCAACAGTATAACCTACTACCCAAAGAGACTCATTTCAAGAGTCTGTTATGAACTGTTAGGTTAATTTAATGTCATCATGAATTATATGAACAATTAAACAATGACTTTCTAAAAACAAGAGGGAAAAGTCAGAAATGATTATTGATCAAATAATTATGTCTATAAAATTCATTTCTATCAACCAACTTCATTGTTTTAATGCCCTCGAACAATTTTTATTTTCACAATGAAATAACTAGACATATGAAAGGTCCTAGATTAAAGTAGCAACACTTAAGTATAGATAAATTTTACATAGATTTTTTTTTTCTTACAAAAGGAAATGGGCAGCTAGTGGGAAGGATGATTTATATACTTTTGTGTTTTCTTTATTTCTATTGCTGCACTTTATAATTGATATTGCTTTAGAGTAAAATTTTATTATTTTTTACAGAGATTCTCAAAGATGCCAATTGTCTGTTTGGGACTGCTCCTTTTCGGTCTGACCTGGGCAGCACCAGTAAGCATTTATGAATTCAGTTATGCATCACCTAATCTTTTGCTCTCTTTCTCTATTTATTTTGTAAGTAATGCTTATTTAAGTTAGAAGCATTTGACCTAGTGCAGTTACAATAAAGTACCAAGTAAACAGAAATCATCCAACACTTAACACAAACACCTGTCACAAAGGAGGCTCTCAATTAGTATCTGCCAAATTATCAGATGCCACCACAGTGCCTTTTAAGTGACACCGAAGATGGCATTTTTGAGAAAACCAATAGCTTAGTGAAGCACAGTGTTTCAAATCAACCAACACTAATTACTGATACTCAGAGACTCATATTAAAGCGTGTCAAGACAACCTTTCAATATTTTACTAAAAACAAAGAATTTGGCTCGAATATTTGAAGGCTAACCAACTAGATTTTACAAATAAACGGCAAGACAAAGAGAAGAGATCTTTTCTGTATTTCTTGCAACATTCCAACATTGCAGGATTCTGTTAATCATTTTCCATCAACAGCAAGGCTAAAGATGAGAAGAATTATTCCTAAGCTTCACCCAAATGAAACTTCTATTTTCTTTTGTGTCTTTTCTTCTTTCTGACTCAACGTAGATGAGTATTCAGGATGCGATCAAATTATCTTGTGAAAATGCTGAGTGTTACAGATATTTTCTGCAATGCAGACACAGCGCTAGTTAGATAATGTCTGAAAATCATCCTAAGCTCTTTCAGTAACTCTTTCAGCTGACGAATCACAGAAACAGCTAGTCATCCTATTGCCAGGAATACTTAAATATAGATCTTGAGTGAGTGGGTGACCGATTGGGTAACCAGACTGACAAGGATGAGAACAGCAGAAGTGGGGGAAGCATGTCTCCTCTCAGTGCACATCTTCTCACAGTCCTGTGGGGGCTGTACTGCTTAAAATACACATCCGCCAGGCCAAGTCCACACAATTCAGCTCAAGCAGGGCGGTAGAGATACCCGCTAGGGCATGATGGTGGTAGGGCAGGTCGGGCTGACCCAGCCCAATCCAACCACTGAAGATGAGTTTATTTTGAGCAGCACGTTCCTAAGGAACAGCTGGAGTTGTGTTCTCTGACCATTTTCCAGTAAATGTGTTATGTCAACATCGATCCAGTGACCACTGGTCAAAAGAGGGTGCCAGCATTCCTCCCCAGAGGGAGACAATACCATCTCAATTACAGAGCCACGTTCTAGCAAGGGAAAATGGTCAAGTGGGTATGGAGGAAAAAGGGAGAGGGAATTATTTCAAATGAAAGAGGCTGAGCAAAGTTTGGAATTGTGAATAGTTAAATCGATACTTTTCTTCAGATTTATACATTCCATTTTAGCAATTACCTAAATTATTTACTAATGATTAATGATAGGTGGTATTAGAAATTAGTAAATAATGAGTCACTTACATATGTTTTGGAATTATAATCCAAATTCAAAACAATTTAAAATGGAAGAAAATAAAAGGTAATTATCGAGTCATGAAGTTCAATTAATATTGACCAATATGCAATTCGACTAAAAGGACTTTATCCTAAGGTGCCACAAATCATGAACTACACTAAGGTACTGGGATATTCTGTATTCTGTACCATCAAGAATGTTTTTAAGACATACATATATATATTCATATGTATATATACCTACGTGTGTGTGTTCTATAAGAAGATATCTAATACCCAAAACCATTTCTTTCTTTTGCTTAATATCTATCCATCTCCTTTTTAGATTTTCTTATTCCCATAGCCCCATTCCCAGAACTATTTTATTTTGATTTTTTTTTTTTTAAGAATAATGCAATTGTCTGACGTACATGTGCAAGACCTTAAACTCTTAAGAGTCAAGAAAGAAATCGAATAAGGAATGAAAATTACAAAACATGCCTGGAAAGTACTTAAAATAAGCTATAGGAACAATTCCTTTTGTTAATAAATATGGCTTTTTTTTTTTTTTCCATGTATCAGGCCATTTTAAAAATTTATCATTTTAATCCTGGGATTTTAAAACTGAATATTTAGGTTAAAGACTCTACTTCTGTTCCTGCCACTAACCATGTAAGTGCAGGCAATTTTGTCTCCTCTACTGTCTGTCTATCCCACAGGGGTTATCATGGGAATCCAATGAGATCATGCATGTGAAAGCAATTTATAAACTGTAAAGTGCTACATAAATACAAGGTGTTATTGTCAAACTATTATCTCTAGCATAGAGTGGCATATTAGGCAGATCTGTCTTGGGGGCCAGTCAGGGAGGTTTTATCCTAAACTTTTTTTCTAAATATAAACTTTTGAGTTTATATTTTTAAGATAATTTTCTCAGTCACAGTCCAGCCAAGAAAACAGAGTCCATGGCAGTAGAGGAATTTTTGGGAGGGGGGGGCGGGGAGGGGCGGTGGGGAACTAGTTACAAAGTGTAGAAAGAACAAAAAGGACAAACCAAGGGTGCTGACCCAATTCGAAGATTTGTTTCTGCAGAAGACCACTACCACTCCTAGGGCTGGAGGACTGAGGAGAGATGTAGTGCTCCCAGTGCTCTGGATGGAGACCTCCAGCAGGAACTAGCACCACGCAGGAGATACATTCAATTCCTGGGGTGCAGATCCAAACAGACATTCCGCTCTCCTTCTGCCCTCCAGTCTCAGGCCACAGCTACCATCAGCCAATCTCAGACTGAAGTCGTATGACAAAGGCACTTAGGAAACGTTGTTTGTAGGGGTCGGCCCGGGAAGAGCAGAAGTATAGGAAATCAATCTGAGAACAAGCAGAATATTACCAACATCTCATTGCAAGAAACAATCTCTTTGAATAAACAAAACAGCGATCTTTAAGAAGACTAACTAGGTGGATAAGACAGCCAGCCAAAATGGTCCTTATACTGTTTACTTCTTTATTTAATCTTTCCCTTGAGAGCTTCTCTCTCTTAGATGATGACTGCTTCCCGTTCAGCAAAGGCATTCGAACACAAACCAGGTCCTACCCATTGGTTCCCCTTGTCACATCTGAGACAGCGAGGAGATTCAAAATGAAATCGAGAAGTAAAAATCCTGAGAATGAATTAAACTGTTACAGCTGTTCCTTCCACAGCAGTCTTGCTCCTAAGATTCTCAGCTTCTGTTCTGTATCTTTCCCTGTGACAACTAAACTTAAGCCCAAAGTTTGGGCAAGCTGCTTGGGTCTATTTCTTTGTAGTTTCTGGCCTCTCCACCTCAATCCCCAGGTGCCTTCAATAAATTTGACACTTTTATATTAAACCAAGAGAAAGAATTTGTCCCAATCAACTAACCACCTCCGTTTTTCCCTTCCCTGAAATATCTGACCAGGTGAGTGAAAACAATAAAGTCCCATCCCTAGGTGTAGTCCTAACCTTTATGTGCTATGGTTTTATTCTTACTGGACCATCGGAGCATCATAATTAATTCGATATAGCAATTACTGTATTTATACACTCCATCTATCACCCATCTGTCAGTTTGTCATACTGTAGTGGCTTGTATGTTGCAATGATACTGGAAAGCTATGCCACCAGTATTTCAAATACCAACAGGGTCACCCCTGATAAATAGGTTTCTGTGATTCTCCCATGCTAAAACAGATTAGGAAGAAATGCTTGGAGATCTACTTCCAAAAATCAGCCAATGAAAACACTATGTATCTGTCTTAATTATCTAGTGCTGCTATAACAGAAATACCACAAGTGGATGGCTTTAATAAAGAGAAATTTATTCTCTCACAGTCTCAGAGGCTAGAATCCAAATTCAGAGTGCCAGCTCCAGAGGAAGACTTTCTCTCTGTGTCAGCTCTGGGGAAAGTTCCTTGTCATCAATCTTTCACTGGTTGAGGAACTTCTCAGCACAGAGACCCTGGGTCCAAAGGACGTGCTATGCTCCCAGTGCTTCTTTCTTGGTGGTGTAAGGTCCCCATGTCTCTCTGCTCTCTTCTCTCTTTTAAATCTCGAGAGGTTGACTTAAGTCACAACCTAATCTTGTAGATCAAGCCCTGTCTCATTAATGTAACTATCTCTAATCCTGCCTCATTAACATCACAGAGGTAGGATTTACAACACATGGGAAAATCACATCAGATAACAAAAATGGTAGGGAATCACAAAATACTGGGAATCATGGCCTAGCCAAGTTGATACACATTTCAAGGGGACACATTTCAATCCATAATGGGATCACAATAGAATATTGTCTAATACTGGAAGATGAGCCCTCTGGATTAGAAGGCACTACACAATGGATGCAACTATGGACTCAGATATGCCAACCATTGTGGGGATGTCATGAGACTGGGCAATGTCTCACTGAGTGTATATGAGACCACCGTGAGTCAGAGCCAACTCAGTAGCAACTAACAACAACATACAGTCAATGTACACGTACAACCACATTGCTGAACTCTGATTTTAGTTCACTGATATTGAACAACTCCCAGTTTGCCAGTGAAAACTTCTTTTTAAGTGGATACCAACAACATCCAAGTTCCATCACCCACAGTGCCATACTTCCTTCTCCCCTGACACCACTTGTCAGTGCGCCCTTGCTCAAATGTGGCTGTCTAGTGTAGATGGCTTTGTCCCAGCTACTCCGCTGGAGAAAGATGTGGCAGTCTGCCTCTGTAAAGATTTCAGTCTTGGAAACCCTATGGGGCATTCTACTCTGTCCTACAGGGTCACTATGAGTCGGACTCGATTCAATGGCAATGGGTTTAATGGGAATGGAGGAAAGCTGGCACTCTCTCTTGAAATACTGAAATAAATATTAATGTGAGGAATGTGCCCATCTTCTTTTAGTCAGAATGATTTTCCACATTTAATAATACAACCCAGAGACAGAAAAACAAATGAAGCATTTGTTGTTTGAAGAAATGAAAGAGTGAATGTTCTGTTTGGTAAAGTTTTATTTCTTGTTTTCTTTCAGACATTTCAACCACAGACGGAGAAAACTAAGCAAGGCTGTGTGGAAGAACAGAAGGTAAACAGAATTATTCTTCTCAAATAAATCTATTTTAGCTCTGCAAAGAAAAAAGCCAATAAGAGAAACATTTAGCTATCAAAATATTCTTGGAGTCTTAAAGCGGAAATGCAAAATTATGCAACATAATTTTGGCAGTTTCTAGTTAATCAGGTATTATATTTAACACAATGTGTGATAGAAAACAGGGAAACATTCTGGACGGAGATTTGATTTCTCCCTTCAAATGAAACAATGGTTTGCTATACAACTTGCAGAGGGTTAAATGAGCAAAAATCTTGGATATTGTTACTAGTAACCAATATTTCCCCACATACGTACATGGGAACAAAGTGATAAATGAGGCAGAAATAAAAGAAAGGTGGCTAGCAAACCTTAATGGAAAATTCTATTCACATAGAGTTAGTTTTCCAGATACATCTAGAAAGTCGAGACAAGTACCCTCAGCTTTGCATGTTACCAAATTGCAGCTTACTTGTGCCTCCCATGGTTTCTCCTGGCAATCTCTGAGAATTCTGTTCTAAGACCTAACAATCTTCTGTTCTTTGTCTCAGCTGAGAATTACAAAGGCAAATCTCCAAACTTGAAACCCTGCACATTCATGCTGTGAGTTTTGCCAATTTGATATCAGACGTGAATACTGTAAAACCTGACTTCTAAACCCTCTCGCCAACTCCTACCTGAAAACATTTCCAAGTGCTCTACAGCCACTGAAATTTGGTGATATACCGGGGGAAGGAGAGCAGTTGATAGTCACCCTTATGGAGAACAGATTTAGAGATACGCAGAAAAGGGAGTGGAGCCCCGGGTTGTAAAAATGGTTAACATACTAGGCTGCTAACTGAAAAGTTGGAGGTTTGTGTCCACCCAGAGGCACCTCAGAAGACCTGGCAATCTACTTCCAAAAGATCACAGCCAGTGAAAACACTATGGAGCACAGTTCTACTCTGACACTCATGGGGTTGCCATGAGTCAGAATTGACCCAACAGCAACTGTAAAAAAAAAGAGAGAGAGAGAAAGGACTAAGTTGCTATCTTCAGGTGCTAGCTAACACACACCCTCCTGTGGCTGTAAGTAGTACTACCCGTAGTCAGAGGCAGAATTTTTAGATTCCACCCAAGTTTTAAACATCTTGTGCTGTCAAAAAGAGAGCCAGGAAACCCACCTCAATATCGTGTTGTGTTTTTGTAGATAACATATAAAGGCCACCACGAGAAACACGGGTATTATATTTTTAAGTGTGTTTACACATCGCCGGGAAGAGAAAATCAAACTGACATAAAGGTAAGCTGAATCTCTGAGTGATGATCTTTGTCGTGAGCTAAGCTCTCTACTGTTTCCCGGGGAAATGGTACAGGAGACAAAAGTTTATTTTTACCTGCTATGGGGTTTCCCTCGGTGTCTTCGTTCCTTTCCCTTCAGCTCCCCAGCTCCTCAGGCCTCACTATATGGCCCTCAGTGTTCCAGGGCCTTCCTGACCCCTGTCCCAAGCCCTGGTCCACGTCCTGCTCTGTCTCAGGACCTGAGACTGCAGGTGTGGTACTGGTGCACACTGGATGCCCATGGGTTACCATGTTACTGCTCTCAGTTACGTTTGGTCTTTTATAAGATTTTCTAAACATATTCTATCACATACTTTAATGGCAGGGATTTCATGAGGGGAGGGCTAATAGGAGAAATCATTTTGACCTGGAGACTAAAACATCTTAGTGTCTCTTAAATTTAATCCACGGATGACTCCATGTGTGTCAGGGTGCTCTGAAGAGAAAGAATAAGCGCCTTGTCACTGGGGTGACAATCATCCTTTTCACTCAGTCCCTTCTTGCACATTCATTGGCCAAATAGCTGGAAAACCACTTAAAATGCCATCAGCAAAAGGACTATTTATTGTTTCCAAGTCTGGCTTCATCTCGCATGGTAGTAGCATTTTCTCCTCAGAGTGTTATTTTCTTTCCTCCATATTTTAGATGGTGTCTCTAAGACTACATCTAATTGCATGATATTAAAACTTATATGCCATAACAAATACATGTCTAGCTCCTTTTATTGTGCAAGATACTATGGGAGGTAAAATGACTGAGAAAACTGAATTCTTTCTCTCCAAAACCATAGAGTTTGAAAAGAAATATAATACAGTTACAAAAATTATTATAACCCAAGACCTATTATACAAAATGTTATGTGAATGGAAGCAAAAAAAAAAAATGCTTTTTAGGGACATGGAGTAGAGAAAAATGACTTCCTGGCTGGATGTTCAGAGAAAGCTACATAATAAAAATAATTGAGTTGGGCCTTGGAGGATAGGTAGGATTTGAGCAAATAGAAGTGGGTGGGAGAGGCCATTGTCCATGAAAAGAATAACATGAACCAAGGTGTGGAGATAGAAAAGCAGACCATAGGGAGTAGACTACCTGGCTGATCCACAGCCCCACCATATAGTCAATGATGTAATCAGAAAGTAGGAATTTAATATATTTTCTCCAATGCAAAAGTGACCATCACATACCATAGTTTAGAAGTTGTCTCACGCTTTATGAAACAACTGTAATCAGTCTTCTAATAAAATGCACAGAATTCATTAGTATGTGTTGTTGTTGTGTGCCATCTAGTCGATTCCAACTCATTGTGGCCCTACATGACAAAGTAGAACTGCCCCATAGGGTTTCTTATGCTGAAATCTTTACAGGAGCAGATCGCCAGGTCTTTTCTCTTGTGGATCTGCTGGTGGGTTCAAACCACAGACCTTTTGGTTAGCAGCCAAAAACTAGTAAGAGAAGCAGAAGAAATAAAATGAAACTTCACACTTCAGATAGTTGTTAGGTGCCGTCAAGTCAGTTCCAACTCATAGCGACCCAATGTGCACCAGAAAGAACACTGCCCCATCTTATGCCATCTTCGCAACCACTACCGTATTTGAGCCCAGTGTTGCAGCCACTATGTCGATCCATCTGATTGAGGGTCTTCCTCTTTTTTGCTGACCCTCTACTTTATCAGGCTTGATGTCCTTCTCCAGGAACTAGTCCCTCCTAATAACACATCCAAAGTATGTGAGATGTAGTCTCGCCATCCTTGCTTCTAAGGAGCATTCTGGTTGTACTTCTTCCAAGACAGATTTGCTCATTCTTCTAGCAGTCCATAGTATATTCAATATTCTTCTCCAACACCATCATTCAAAAGCATCAATTCTTCTCTCATCTTCCTTATTCATTGTCCAGCTTTCACATGCATATGAGGCAATTGAAAGCACCATGGCTTGGGTCAGGCGCACCTTACTCCTCAAAGTGGCACCTTTGCTCTTGAACACTTTAAAGACGTCTTTTGCAGCTGATCCGCCCAATGCAATACTTTGTTTAATTTCTTGACCGCTGCTTCCATGGTGTTGATTGTGGATCCAAGTAAAATGAAATCCTTGACAACTTCAATCTTTTCTCTGTTATCATGATGTTGCTTATTGGTCCAGTCATCAGGATTTTTGTTTTCTTTATGTTGAGGTGTAATCCATACCGAAGGTTGAACTTCACCTGTAAGCACGTCAAATCTTCTTCACTTTCAGCAAGCAAGGTTGTATCACCTGCATATCGAAGGTTATTAGAGTCTTCCTCATATCCTGATGCCGCATTCTTCTTCATACAGTCTGGCTTCTCGGGTTATTTGCCCAGCATATAGATTGAATAAGTATGGGGAAAGGATACAACCCCGACACACACCTCTTCTGATTTTAAACCACTCAGTATCTTGTTGTTCTGTTCCAAAAACTGCCTCTTAGTCTATGTACAGGTTCCTTATGAACACAGTTAAGTATTCTGGAATTCCCATTCTTTGCAATATTATCCATAATCTGTTATGGTCCACACAATTGAATGCCTCTGCATAGTCAATAAACCACAGGTAAACATCTTTCTGGTATTCTCTGCTTTTAGCCAGGATCCATTTGACATCAGCAATGATACCCCTTGTTCTATGTCCTCTCCTGAACCAGCTTGAATTTCTGGCAGTTCGCTGTCGATGTACTGCTGCAACAGCTTTTTAACAATCTTCAGCAAAAGTTTACTAGTGTGTAAGATTAATGATATTGTTCAATAATTTCTGCATTCTGTTGGATCACCTTTCTTTGGAATGGGCACAAATATGGATCTTTTTCAGTCAGTTGGCCAGGTAGCTGTCTTCCAAATTTCTTGGCATAGACGAGTGAGCACTTCCAGAGCTGCATCCATTTGTTGAAACATCTCAGTTGATATTCTGTCCATTCCTGAAGCCTTGTTTTTCTCCAATACCTTCCGTACAGCTTGGACTTCTTTCTTCAGTATCATCAGTTATTTACCATAATTTTTTTTTTTACTAGAGTAAAGAAAAATTACAAAGGAATTATTTTGATCTTAATTTTCTAAAGTACTAGTTTTACTCAAAAGGATAACTTAGCAATGAACAGACGAACTTGATTGTAAAAGAAACCCCCAAGTAAAACATTCCAAGACTCAATGACTTTAAATATAAGTTCAACGTATAAAATTCTTTTTATTGAGAAATAACTTACCATAAAGCTTGCTTTCTAGTATCTTTTTTCAAAATAAAAAAACTTACCTATTTTCAGAAGATACCAACCAATATAAAAAATTAAGAAATGATGATATCGTAACTCCCACAAATAAATCATCTCAAATTTCAACTTAAAAATACTACAAGCTGGCGCTTGTACAGAGTGTGTATTAGCCAGCATAATAGGAGTAGAGGGCATTTCTATAACCGTTTTCATCTTAAGCATGAAGTGTAAGCTGATTCAGCGATTTCCCCACTGCTCCCAACAGTTAATAAGACACATATATAAAAGCAGGAATTTTCCAAATGGAACAGGGCTCTTTTCTTTGGGCAGAAAAAAATAAAATCTAATGAAAATTCATTTTAAATAACATAGTATCAGGGCCACAAGCTTCCAGGATTCACAACCAGAGGGTAGTATCCAGGCAGTACATGGGCAGAAGGGTCCGGAATTAATCCACCTTCATCTGCCACAACAACCAATGTTAGAGAACAGAGACTGGGAGAACAGCTGCACATCCTATAATCAAATGAACATCATTAACATTATGTTAGAACGGAAACTACTGTTTGATAAGGGGCTGTATGCAATCCTGTATGAAATGATAGCTACTGTCACTTGTAAGAGTTCCTAGGTGGTGTACACCGTTAATATGCATGGCTGCTAACCGAAATGTTGGAGGTTTGAGTTTACCCAGAGTCCCCTCAGAAGAAAAACCAGCAATCTACTTACAAAAATCAATCATTGAAAACTGAGCAGGGCTCTACTCTGACCCAGTGTGGTCACCATGAGTCAGAATCTTACTCGATGGCAACTGGTTCATCATTTACATAGTACTTGTTTCATGATAGACATTGTGCTAGAAGCTTTACATGTGTTATCTCATTTATTAAAAATCATTTAATTCTCCTAAAAACTCTAAAGGTTAGGTATCATTTCTTATTTTATAGCTAAGAAAATAGGCTCAGAGAAATCAAATGAGGCTGCCAAGATCACACAGCTCATAAATGGCAGTGTTGGGCAACTAATTCTACTACTATGTTCTTTTCATACTATAACTGTTTTTCAATAAACACTTGACTGAGGGATCGAGAAAGACCATTTGGCAACTCCTGCCTGTTATTTCACTAAACCTAGTTCCCTATGATCCAGGCTTCCTTGCATACTGTTTTTTTCTGTCTCCTTTTGCTATCTTCCCTATACAGTTGCCCCATAAATGTGAGCTTTCGGCTGACTGTTCTTCTTCTCTCTGTCTGGGAGCTCTCATCTATTTTCACATCTTTAATTAACACATCTAAGATGATATCCATATGCTCAACAAGAGCCAACAGATTGAAGTGGTGGCCAAAAAAGACAGCACAAAATTAATCTGCATTACTAAAGATAGTGTGGCTAGGGTAGGGAGCTAATAGGCTCTGTGTCCTCAGAGCTGATCAGATCATATCAGAGTCTGGGACTGCTTTGAGACCCCACAAGGTAAAGGGTATACATAGTTAGGTAATGGTTAAGAGCTCAGGAGGCTAACCAAAAGGTCAGCAGTTTGGATCCACCCAGCCGCTCCTTAGAAACCCTTTGGAGAAGTTCAACTCTGTCCTATAAGGTTGCTATGAGTCGAAATCGACTCAATGGCAACAAGTTTGGATTTTGGTTTTTAGTAAGGTAACAGGTCTGAGCATAGTGTCTTAACAGAGAACTGCAAGCGTCAACCTGGAGAAAGCATTAAATGAGTCTGAAGGAAAACTAAACTGCTCCAAATGTGGAAGCGTGGCATATGAAAAAAGAAATAACATTAATAATTGTTATGACAGGAAAAATGGATTCTAGTTGCAGATAAAAAAAAATAAATAAAAAAGAACATGAAAAGGGTAGAATTATTCATAGTGAAAAGGTCTGACATAAAAGTAAAGCGTTCAATGAGAGGACAGATGACCGCAGGTCAGGGAAACTGTGGAAGAGATTTAAGGCTGGAAAGGGCTTATACTGGGTGACCCCTGAGAGACCCCAAATTTCTATCTCTAACTGGTTATTGCTTTTTGAGTCACAGCCTATACTATCCACATCTATACATCTAATATTTATTATCTTTTCCTTCTGTCTTCATTCTTACATGTTTACATTTCAGTCCATTTTCATTATTAAAACAAACAAAAACCAAACCTGGTGCCACTGAGTCAATTCCGACCCTCTAGGACAGCACAGAACTGCCCAATGGGTTTCCAAGGAGCAGCTGGTGGATTCGAACTGCTGACCTTTTGGTTAGCAGCTGAACTCTTAACCACTGCGCCACCAGGGCTCCATTTTCATTAAGTCCCCTTCTATTTGGGCACCAATTGTTGTTGTTAGGTGCTGTTTGGTCAGTTCCAACTCATAGCAACTTTATGCGCATCCTTGCAATCATTGTTACGCTGGAGCTCATTGTTGCAGCCACTGCGTCAACCCATCTCGTTGAGTGTCGTCCTCTTTTTCGTTGACCCTCTACTCTACCAAGCATGATGTCCTTCTCCAGGGACTGGTCCCTTCTGATAACATGTCCAAAGTATGTGAGATGAAGTCTCGCCATCCTTGCTTCTAATGAGCATTCTGGCTGTACGCCTTCCAAGACAGATTTCTTGATCCTTCCGGCACCAAGAGAAGGTTATTTTCTTCGTAGTGTTTTTCTTTGACAAAATCCTAATCCAAATGCTTGCATCCGATTCCTGGAAGCTGCAACAGACTCTTAACTGTCCTTCCTAACCCCTTCCCCTCTTAAACCCCTGGTTTTTATTTTGTGAGTCTCTTGCTTGTAAACCTTCACTAATTCTTCATCCCTTGCAAGATAAACCCAAATTTTTTGTCCTGGCATCCCAGGTTCTACAAATCTCAGGCACTTGTGCAAGTGTGACAATTCCAATTGGATATGAGGTCTCTGTCCCACTCTAGCCATACCCTACTATATCCTGCAGGACTGTCGTCTCTGCCACTCAATAAGTAATCAGGTTTGCCTAGAACATATAGCACCCGGCCCAGTTTCTTACATGTCCTGGTCCCTCAGTAAATACCTCTTATTTTAATTTCTTATTACTCACTAGCTAAAAGGCCTATGGGTTGCAACTTTTAGCTTACCCTAAGACTTTGGGGTAGAAAGAAAGTTTGTTATTTATTTTGTCTATCAATGCACTGTTCCTCAATAGCCCCTACCCATTAGTGAATGGTGGGGGGGTGCAGAAATCAACTTAAATTCAACCTTTTTAACTGTTTAAAGTTAATCTTATTTAATAATTTAAATAGTTCTTTAAGTATTTAAAGAACAGTCTCTTTGCTCAGGTCCTCACTCCCCCTCCTTCTTCCCCATTAATACATCCACGGCTAATACCATGGCCGAAAAGAAGGCTTGGGATCCTCAGGTATGCATGCTGTTATCTGGCCTCTGGAACAATGCTGCCTGACCACTTGGGTGCTGCTTGCCCCGTTGACATCCTAAAATGGATTCACTAGGTGGTATAGCTTAGGACCCAATCTGTGTAGTTTTGGTTGGGGCCCAGTGGTGATTCAGCCTCCCTTAGCTCTCACAGGCAGTTTAGGCCCTTTTTTGTTTTAGGTAAGGAACCCTGTTGGTGCAGTGGTTAAAGCAATGGGCTGCTAACCGAAAGGTCAGCAGTTCAAACTCACCAGCCAATCTGCCAAAAGATGTGACAATCTGCTTCTGTAAAGATTTACATCCTTTTTTTTTTTATGTCCTGTAGGCTCACTATGAGTTGAGATCAACTTGACAGCAATGGAGTTTTTGGTGTGTGTGTGTGTGTGTGTGTGTGTGTGTTTGGTTTTTGTTTTTGATGGAGTCCCTGGAAAGTGCAAATGGTTAACATGCTCAGCTGCTAACCGAAAGGTTGGAAGTTTGAGTTCACCCACAGGTGCCTTGGGAGAAAGGCCTGGCGATCTACCTCGGAAAACTCAGCCCCTGAAAACCCTGTGGAGCACAATTCTACTCTGACACACATGGGTTACCCATGAGTCCGAATCAATTCAATGGAAACTGTTCTTTGTTGTTTTGGATATGGCTCACATTCGTCCCTTGTATATGTGGTCCATCTACAGTTCTCTTTTTCGAGTCACCTCACCCCTCTGCTGTGACACCCTCCAGAAAACTCCTGATTAAACTCTCAGAGACATCATTGTCTAGCCTATGCCACACGGGAACAGAAAGCAGCATAGGGCAGAGTCAGTCTCAGCCCCTCCTCTTCCTGACCACGTTGTTACTGCAGCTTGGCTACACCCCAGGATGGGAAAGGGCAGCCTGTGAAGCAGCATCTTCATAAAGCCCCCAGGCAAAAAACGACAAATTGAGATACATGCATTAACACTTCCCTCTCCTCGTCCACTATCTTCTTTTCCTCCTGTTATTCCCCCAGGAACTTTGATACTTAAAATTATGTCTTAGACCAGTGGTTTTCAGGGTGGTACCCAGACCAGCAAGGAGCCCTGGTGGCACAATCGTTAACTGCTCTGTTCTTAAAAGTTTGAGGGTTTGAATCCACCCAGTGGCTCCGCAGGAGAAAGACCTGGCAATCTGCTTCCGTAAAGATTAAAACCTAGAAACCCTATGTGGCAGTTTTACTCTGTTGCATGGTGTTGCTATGAGTAAAAAATCAGCTCCACAGCGTCTAACAATAACGGCCAGATTAGCAACATCAACATCGGCCGGGGACTTGTTAGAAATCCAAACTCCAGGTCTCCAGCCCACATCTGCTGAATAAGAAACTCTGGGGGTGAGGCTGAACAATTTTCATCTTAGCAAGACTTTCAGACAGTTCTGGTGCATGCTAAATTTGAGAACTATTGATCTGGACTACTGAATTTGGCTTACTCTATGCCAAAGGGGAAGAGAAGAAGGCTAATGAATCATTTCTCAGACAATAGCTGGGATTGCAACACTTGCTTGCTGCCAAATTCTATTTTGAAGGTCAGAAGCTATTGCCTCCGTTCCTCTACTTGCATATTTCCTGTAAAAAAAAAAAAAAAAATGGAAAAGATAGAGGAAGCCTTCCTCTAGGCAGACGAATGCTTTGTAAGTCCAGGGCAAAGGCAAAAAAAAGAGAGAAAATAACTATTTTTAGAATATTAACTCACTATTTTCCAGATGGGGACAACAGTCTTTAATCATGCCCTCCTTCCAACTCAGTCCCCAGTCTAAATTTCCAAGTGTATTTCTCATTCTTTTTTTAAGAATTTCTCTACTCTAGCCATATGGTTTTATTCATATCTTTCAAATGCTCCTTGTTTTTGAATATTTAATTAAGCCATTTACTCTTAAAATATTCTCAACACTTCCCTTCCTCCTATCTGAATTTTACCAATCTTTCAATCTCAGCTCATTCATCTTTCTCCAAGAAGCCTTCTTTGACAATTCCAGAATGATCTCTACTGATAAACCTCTATTTAACTAATAGATTTTTTAAAATTATATCTGGTGTGTTTTTAATTAACTAACAATCGTTAGGTTTTAAATTTAACATAAAATAATCATTTTTATTTTGAAAATTATACTCTTAGCTGGAAGAAAGGAACAAAGATGATACTGCTCTTCACCATCCTGGCAAGAGAAGAAAACAAGAGCCACCTCCGAAAAAAAATATTGTCCAGGAAAGAGAGAAAGACTTGTCCCTTCTTGAAGCCAATGAAAATAACCAAAGTAGCAGATCTCAAAATCTTTTTGCAAATAGACAAACACGGCATGAAGACCAGAGCATTAGTAACAAAGAGAATGCCTATGATGATCTAAAGATGCCCATTTATCCTGAATCCACTAGAAATAATGGGGCTCAGAATGGAGACGATGCTATCAGCAAACAACATGAGCAAGAAGAATACAGCGCAGCTCTCGTCAGAAATAACATGCAACATCTAATGGGGCCAGTGACTGTAACTGCACTCTTGAGGGAAGATGACAAAAAGAAAAAGCCTAGAAATGTTCTAAACAAAATCCTCAGAGGTGCTAACTATGCTGAAGCCCTCCCTAAAGGTAAAAAGAATCATCAAAGACATGCCCAAGCCCAGAATATTCCAGTCCAAAGCAAAAGCACCCATCGCATCCAACACAACCGCAAACAGCTCCCAAAAGTCAAAACTATCCCCAGTGATTTCGAAGGCAGTGGTTACACCAATCTCCAAGAGAGAGGCGACAATGATATCTCCCCTTTCAGTGGGGATGGCCAGCCTTTTGAGGACATTACTGATAAAGGAGAAGCTACTGGTCCTGACCTAGAAGGTACAGATATTCAAACAGAGTTTTCAGGCCCAAGCGAAGCTGACACGAGAGGGCCAGGTTATAACGAGATCCCAGAGAAAGAGAAAAACGGTGGAAATGCCATTGAAACCAGGGACACAACCGCAAAAGAGGCTGCTGGTGTTAGGGTTGTGGAGGGCAGCAATGACATCATAGGTAGTACCAATTTTAAGGAACTGCCTGGAAAAGAGGGAAACAGAGTGGATTCTGGTAGTCAAAATGCTCATCAAGGGAAAGTAGAGTTTCATTACCCTCATACGCCCTCAAAAGAGAGAAGAAAAGAAAGTGGCAGTGACGTAACTAAAAGCACTAAGTATAATGAAATTCCTAAAAATGGCAAAGGTAGCGCTCGAAAAGGTGCAGATCATTCTAACAGGAACCAAGAAATCTTGAAAGAAAGGCAGAGATTTTCCGGTAAGGGCAGAAGCCAGGGCCTGCCTATTTCTTCTCCTGGTCTTGATAATGATATTAAAAATGAAATAGGTTCCTACAACGGCCCCACTAATGAGGAAAATGCAGTAATACACGGCTATGGCCGAAAAAATCATTACATACCCCATAGAGAAAACAGTGCTACACAGAATAAGGGTATGTCACAAAGGAAAGGCTCTTGGCATTACAGAAGGCCCCATTCCAATAGGAGTCCTAGACCCCCTAGAAAGGATGATAGCAGTGAGTCATCTGAGAGTGACAGTTCCAGTGACAGTGATGGTGACTAGCCCACTAGGAATGACCAACAGGATAGCAGTTTGAACACCTGGTCATCTGTGAATTGACGGTATCTGAGAGCCAGCTGAGGGCGGATAACATGAAGGGAGGAGAGAGCAGTGAATTGATAAAAAAAAAAAAAAAAAAAGAAGAAGAAGCTTGATCTCCTCGGGAGAATTTTTGGTATTTTAATGGTCAAGATATGAAATTCTAGTCAAAGCTATAAATAATGCACTTTTTTAAAGCCATAAACCTCATTAAGGGTTTATGGGCTAAGCAATATTTAAACAAGTATCATTTCAAAAGTTTGCAAATGTCACAAATGCCTTGCAATATTGTTTGCTCTTGTAGACATAAATTAAACAAGATCTCTCATATGGTAATCGTAATTAAATGATCTATAGGGAAATCTAATGTCTGTGGTGCTTCATTCCAAAGGCAACATGATTAGTTCTGCCTTTGGCAAAGGCAGTGTTTATGAAATTAATCCGGCTGGATAAAGCTTGAAATCATCCCCGGGTTCCTTTCTGCTTAAGCCAGTTTTTCCTTTTTCCTCTGACCTCCCTCTGCTCTTATAAAGACATCCTGCTTTATATCCTTTTATGCACTTTGCTCTGTTGCACATTTATAAATTCTTATAAGGCAAAATTTTATTTCCTGAAATAAATCTCCAGGTTATTACTTTTCTCAGTTCTACCTCCTTCCAAGAGGAGAAAAGGGTGGAGGGAAGGCAACAGGGAGAAAGTGAGAAGGAGAACACAAAGACACAGCCAAGATGAAGACTTAGCTTAGCAGATATTATTCACTGGCAGATACCAAATCATTTTAAATCTATTTTTCTCTCCTGTACTTCAGTAGAGCTTACTTTGCCAGCTGTTGGTGACCTTGTAACACAGTTCTAGAAATTAGTTCAAAGTTTCCTTGTAAGGGAGTGGGGTAGAGTTCTGGAAGGCTTTTTCTTTCTCTGATAAGAAGACCTTATACATTTGGTACCCCTTCCTTCCTCTTTTCTTATCTTTTTCTTGGATTAATATGAACATGATACCTGCAGCTACAGCAGCCATTCTGTGAACATGAAGGAAAGGACAAAATAATCACAGAGACTTTGGCCTATCTTAGTTATCTGGTACTGCTATAACAGAAATATCACAAGGGGATGACTTTAATGAACAGAAATTTATTGTCTCAGTTTAGGAGGTCCGAAATCCAAATTCAGGGTGAAGGAGAAGGCTTTCTCTGTTAGCTCTAGGAGAAGGTTCTTGTCTCTTTTCAGTTTCTAACCCTTGGTGATCACAGTGGTCTTCATGTGCCATGGCATCTATCTTCCCCCATCTCTGCTTCCTTGCTTAATCTGCTCTTTTTATATTTCAAAAGAGATTCATTTAAGACACACCATACAGGAATACTGCCTCATTAATGTAACAACGAAAACCCATTCCCAAATGGAATTATAAGCACAGGGGTAGGGGTTAGGATTTACAGCACATATTTGGGGGGACACAATTCAATCCATAACATGGCCCCAACATTATTGCTGAACCAACACCATCAGCCTCCTGCCTCCATGTTCTGTGCGAAAAACAATTCTCTATTTGTTTAAGCTACTGTTCATTTTTTTGTTACTTACAGCTGAGTGAATTCCTAACTGATACACCTCCCTATTCCTGATATCCTTCTAAATGAGAAGGGCCAAGGGAAGAAGAAAGGGAGAGGTAAAGACTAGAGAAAGAAAGATGCATATTATTTTTCTTGTCTCTTAAAATGAAAGTTCCCAAACAGCAGAAACCATGGCCATATTCTGTACAGGAGCACCTAGATTACTGAGTTGAATAAATACATGTAGCACAAGTGAATATAAGTCACAGTCAATACAACAACACAATGCATTAAAAAAATCTAAGCTCCCATATGGGGTAGATGAAAGGTGCTTTTTTACTAAATAAAAGTGTCATTATAAAAAAATAAATAAATAAGATTTTCCACATACACACAAAGTCATAATAATAGTGGCTAACACGATTTGATTTGATTTGAGTAGTTACCATGTGCCAGGTTCTGTTAAACCCTTTAATCTGCACAGTTACCCTATTATAGTGATACCATTATGATTCCATTTTGCAGATGAGGAAACTAAGACACAAAATTGCCCAAGGTGTCCCAATTAGTAAGCCAGAATTTTTACCTAGACAGTCTGGGTAAATTTTTCCAGAGTCTTTGCTCTTAAAAACTCACTATATGGCCATACATTGCCTAGATAGATATGTACCTTATATATATGAATGTATGTGTATCTATGTCTCTACACACATACAGAAATACATGGAAAGAGTGTGTGCGTGTATACTTATGCACATATATGAATATGTGTGAGTATGTGAGTATATCTATATTGTATCTGTATCATTATCTACCTATCCATCCATCCATCCATCCATCCATCCATCCATCCATCCATCCATCCATCCATCCATCCATCTATTGACAGAGACAAAGAGAACATGAAAGGGAAGCTGTGTAAGACCTGAGAATCTGAAAGGAATATCTTTTTTTCTCTCATTTATGCTCTATCTTCTAGATTTAACAGAAATCAGCATCAATGGAAAGACTTACCATCTCACCAATGTGATGATCAGAATTCCAGAATAACCACTTCCTAGTACTTTGCTTGGAGTCCCTGAGTGGTGCAAACAGTTAATGCACTCAGCTGTTAACTGAAAGTTGGGAGGTTTGGGACCACCCAGGGACAAAAGGTCTGGCAATCTACTTCCAAAAAATCAGCTGTTGAAAACCCTATGGGGTACAATTCTACTCTGACACACATGGAATCGCCATGAGCTGGAATCAACAGCAACTGGTTTAGCACTTTGCTTATTATTTTTTTTAATAAAAGATGATTTGGGCAAAACAGAAACAAAAAACTAAAGCAAGTTAATAAAGTGAAGAAAACAATATCAGAATTTACAGATAAATGAATTGAAATCAACCTGCTACTCATACCCCAGGTTACATCAGACTTCTACATGTGAAGGGCCTAGTGACATGAAAAACAAAATGCTTTCATTGGGTATTTATAGGTGGGACCTTTCAAACGTTATCTGTCCTAGAGGGTATATATCTGCTATCTAGTGGAGAAGCGATGTGTTTCAGTTCTCTGATCAGACCTTTTTTCCTCTAAGTTTGAGTGTTCATGGATATTTATTTTTTAAAAACTGACAATGTTCATATTTTCTTCATCCATTTAAGGGAAGCAAGAAACATTTTAACATTCACGATGCATTGCTATAGGATGCAGACACAGAGAAGTTAGTCCAAACACGGAAGGGCCATAGATCCAGGAGAACAGCCTGTAGTCAGGCAGTGGGGTTTCCTTTTTATCCAAACCCAGGTTTCAGCCATTTCCAAAATAGGGCAGAAAATTCAGCCTCACATAACTGCCTTTTACATTATGATTGAAATGGGCATAGTCTGCCACCTTGTGACCAAAAAGAAAAGATCACTGTTGCCAGTCCTGGGAGCAGGCAGGCTCTCAGCTCTGTCGTTGGCTGCCTTTCTCCTACTACTCTTTCCAACTCACCTTCCCGTATGTCTCTGGTTGTAAATGTCTACCTTGATTTCACAGCCTTGATTAATCTGTTCTTGGCAATGCCAGGCAATCAGGGCAAGATACCTGATTACATTTTGCATAATAATTAATGCAGATGAAAAGCATTTACTGCATGACCACATTTTATGAAATTCCATGGGGATCAATAGAAAGAAGAGATGACTCTGACCCTTATCAAAACTATAAATTAGCCAAGGAGAAAAGCATACAAAAGATACAAAATAGAAATAGAAATAACGTGTTATAGGAGTTCTGAGGAAAAAGATGAACTCCAGCTGAACGGAGGAGCAAGGGTGTAGCAATACCCATTTTGCTTAAGATGCTATACATTCAGAGGGGCTGCAGACAATGAGTCTCAACAAGTAAGTTAGAGCCTGACAATTGATAAATGATTGTCACCTTAAATGATGCTATGCATTTTAGAGCTTAAGAAAGATGACCCAAGCTAGGGGATTGGGAAATAGTGGAAGGAGGAGGGCTGGAAGGAAGAAGGCTAACAGTGGAAGGAAGAAGGCTAACAGTGGAAGGAAGAAGGCTAACAGTGGAAGGAAGAAGGCTAACAGGAGGATGCCCACAGGACTATTGCTATAAACCAGAAAAGACATAATATTACCTCTTCACAGTTTTTAGGACCTACTCTGAACCAAGTAGGTGCTCAAGATGGCATAAGTTGCAAAGATGTTATGATGCTTTTACAGATGCCAATATTTTTAAAATGAAAATGCCTAATAAGGTAAGCTTTGTTAGTCAAAAAATGGATACCTAAAATCATAGGTGTCAGATATAGTATTAGACTGCCAAAGGAAAAGAAATAGGTAGGTCTGGATGAAAGCCATGGCAAAGGGAATTAGGAACAAAGGAAAAGAAAAAAATAAAAAATTTAATGAGAGAAGAGAACAAAACTCAAATACAATCTCAAGGCCAGAAACCTGTTTTTCTATGAGGTGGTTCCTTTTCTGGGACATACAAGTCATAAAAAAAAATCATAAAACTTGAAAATATCATTAACTGTGAATCACACTGAAAAATGTTGTCAAAGAATTATCTCACCAAAACTCCTTAGAGCCAGATTGTTTTACTAAGTATGTTCTTTCAAACTTTCAACAAATAGCTACATGGCATGATGAATGCACTGTTAACCCTCTGAGAAAAATAAAACAAAACAATAAAGCGATAGCCAAATAACACTTATGAATATAGATTGAAAAAATCCACACAAATTAATTGTAAAAATACTCTTAAAGAGTCATACAGTGTGCCCAAAAGTGATTTAATATTAGGAAATGCATTGCATCAGTAACCGTACCCTCTCCAAAAGAGAGAAAAAAGACAATGTCATTCATTCAACAAACATGTGAATTGAGTTGAGTTGGACCGATTGCCTGCTATGTGCCAGACACTGTCACAGGTGCTGGGGATGCCCTTATAGGGCTTACAGTTTAATGCCAGAAAGACAGACAATAAGCAAATAAAAAGAAAACATGAATTTTTTAGATGGTGTCATGGATTGAATTACGTCTGCCAAAAATATGTGTTGACTTCGTTAGGCCGTGATTCCCACTATTGTGTGGTTGTCCTCCATTTTGAGATTGTAATTTTATGTCAAAGAGGATTAGGGTCAAATTGTAACAACACTCTTACCCAGGTCACATCCCTGATTCAGTGTAAAAGGTGTTTCCCTGGTGTGTGGCCTGAACCACCTTTTATCTCTCAAGAGATAAAAAGGAAAGGAAGAGGGGGGGAAATCTTACCACCTCCTTTGGGCCTGAGGAGGAGAGCGCCTCCTTTGGACCTGAGGTTCCTGTGCTGAGATGCTCTAAGACCAAGGGAAGACTGCTGACAAGGACCTTCCTCCAGAGCTGACAGAGAAAGAAAGCCTTCCCCTGGAGCCAGCACCCTGAATTTGTGCTTCTAGCCTACTGGACTGTGAGAGAATGAACTTCCCTTTGTTAAAGCCATCCATTTGTGGTATTTCTGTTATAACAGCACTAGATGACTAAGACAGATGGTGATAAATGATGTGGAAAAAAATAAAGCAGCAAAAGGTGATAGAGGTTGCAATTTTAAATAGAACGATCAGAGAAGGCCACACTGAGAAAGTGACATTTGAGCAGAATCCTGAAGGAGGTGAGGGAACTAGTCATGTGGATGTATAGGGGAGAAGCATTCCAGCAGAATCAACAGCAGGAGTAAGGGACTTGAATCAAGACCCTGCTGAGGTGTATTGAGAACACAAGGAGACCAACATGGTTTGAATGGAGCGTGCATGTGGAGAGTGGTAGGGAATCAAGTCAAAGCAAGGAGGCACAGAAGATGGGGCCTTGTAACTATGGAGTGAGATGGAAATCCAATTAAGGATTGTGAGCAGAGATTAGCATGCTCTGATTTATTTTAAAAGGATAACTCTGGCTACATTGGTGGAGAACATACTGTAGGTGGATGAGGATGGAAGCAGACAACCTGTCTGAAGGCTGTTGTAATAATCTAGAGGAGAAACAATGGTGCCATGGACCAAGGAGAGCTTCAAATCAGTTCATTCCCATTCAAACTCCTGAGGAAAATTTGCATTTCTAATAAGTTTCCTGCTGAAAATTTACATTTCTAACAAGTTCCCAAGAGTTATACAAAAGAATCACCTGGGGCTGTTGTTAAAATGTAGATTCTGATTCAGTATATCTGGGGTGGAAATGCAAAGTCTCAGCAGAGAACTTGCAAGAAATGCAAATTCTCAACAGGGGTTCAAACTAGAATGAACCAAATCAAAGCCCTGGTACCAAGGTGATGGCTGGGAAATGGTGAGAAGTGATCAGATTCTGGATATACAATGACACAAGAGCTAACAAGATTTGTAATAATTTGGATACGAGGGTATAAAAGAAAGAAAATTTTTGAACTGAGAAACTGAAAGGATGTAAAATATCATTCTCTAATCCTCAATGATCATTCCTGGTTTTCCAATTATTAGTAAATAAGGAATATCAGGTACATCTGGTATAATATATAAAATTATCTCATTCTTTTTAAATTACTGCTCCTGAATATGATGTTGTTGTTGTTAGACACCTTCAAGTTGGTTGCGACTCGTAGCAATGCAATGTACAACAGAACGAAAACTCCACCTGGTCCTGCATCATTCTCACAATCATTGCTATGCTCGAGCTCATGGTTACACCTACTCTGTAAATCCATCTCATTAAGGAAAGAATGTATATCTTAAAAACAGCTAAAATTATGGATAATTGTGAAATACCATTGGCATTAAGATTTTAAATGTTTTTTTTTTTTTAAAAAACATATGAGTTTACAACAGAGACAAACTGGACAAATACAAAATATATTTCAATAGTAGATTGATTGAATTAACTAGGGTAGATTTATATAATAAAATTAAAAATGATTTAACAATATCTAGTAGCATGCTGAAATGATACATTCAGTTAGCAGAACAGGATGCCAAACAGAATATCAAGTATTAAACTAGTTTTCTTAAAATGTATGTAAGTTCTTAGAAAAAGGACTGGAAGGAAAAATGTGATGAAATTTGGAATAATTTTTTGCTTTATATTTTCTGTACTTTTATAATTATATGTATTGAATATTTTCTTTTATAATCACAAAAACAAACATTATTTTGAAAAAGAAAGATATTCAAATATTATATTATTAATGCAATATATATTCAAGGCTTACTCTCACATACTTTTAGTACATGATAGACAAACAAGCAAGAGTAAACTGGAATCATGAAGTTTCCTCATTTCAATAATCCCTGAAAAATAATATGCCACATTGGAGAGTCAAAATGGAGACACATTTCCACTGACCACAGAAAGGCTCAGGGGCTTTCACACCCACATTCTTCATCTTCATTGATCCAGGCTTTTGCCCCTTATCATGAAACTCAAAATTTCCATTCACGAAAAATTCTATTACCGGGATGGTGTCCTAGAACTCAAACCTTTTGGAAAATATAAGGTAACAAACTCAATCTCAAAGCAGCACATTGTGACCACTTTCAACTTTTGCTCCTTCAGTTTCCCCTTTGTCTCCTTGTCACAGTTTCTGTTCTATCTTTTACAGAGAGACATAACTTAGAGCAGTTGCAATCACATCCTGTTAGGATGACCAATTTGTACATGACCCGATGACATGCCACAGCTCTGCAACCACCAGGTTAGTTTCCAGAGAGTAGCGAATTGGGGAAGCCAAACCTACACACTATGAAGAATTTTCAGCTTGCCAGAGCCTGCCTAAAGTTCCATCTTTGAATGGTATCTTGTAAATTCACTGTAAATCATATTTTAATTACTTGTCAATATGAGCTAACCCACGAGGAAAACTATCTCTTCATAATAGACTGAGAACTGTCCGTAATGCCAGGTTAGTGCAGGGAAAGTTCTCCTGGCCACAGACCTGCAGGAACCTAGGAGACTGGTAAGGATGCCCAGGCCAGTGATGCCAAACTTTGAGTTTGAATTAAAATCACTTGAGGAGGCTGTTAAAAATGAAAATCCCTGAACCCCATGCATGGTCTTATACCAAAAATATTACTCCTGCTACTCACTAATGCAGTGTTTTTTTGAGTTGGCCCCAGGCCATCTATATCACTTCTGCTAGAGATACAACTTACTTTCTTCACTTAATACATCTGCTATAATATATAAAATTATCTCATTCTTTTTAAATTACTGCATAGAATTTCACTACTTGTATTTACTGTGTTTTTATTTTTCACTCAAACTCCTATTAATGGACATTTAAGCTGTTTTTACTTCATCATTATTAGAACTAGTGTGACTATAAACATCTCTGATCATATATCTTTGAGTATAGCAATAGGGAAAATTCCTAGCAGTGCCAAGCACTATTTTAAATGCCAAGTGCTGTTTTAAGAAAATACAAAGATGCAGCACCAAGTTGTATATGTCAGAAGCTAGGTTCTTTCCTTAAAGAAGGTAAGTAAACACTGTACTTTAAATGAATTTTTGCCCACAAAAAAAAAAAAAAAAAAACAGACTTACTGGTCTGATAGAGGCTGGAGAAACCTGTAGAATATGGCCCTCAGACACCCTTTTAGCTCAGTAATGAAGTCACTCCTGAAGCTCACCCTTCAGTCAAAGATGATACAGGCCCCCCCAAAAATAATGAGACTAAATGGGCACAACAGTTCAGGGACAAGGACGAGAAGGCAGGAGGGGACAGAAAAGCTGGTAATGGGGAATCCAAGGTCCAGAGGGGGAGCGTGTTGACATGTTGTGGGGTTGGCATGGCAATCAATGTCACAAAACAGTATGTGTGTTAATTGTTTAATGAGAAACTAGTTTGGTCTGTAAACCTTCATCTAAAGCATGATTTTTTAAAAAATGAATGAATTTGTGTCTGTGATGCTTCATCTCAAATACAATACGCCCTCGAGGCAGTGATTCCCAAATGCTGGTGGTAGACTAAGTCCAATAAAGTCGGCACTTAACATTAAATTAAAAGCAGAACCTCTGGACCCTGTCCCCAAATATTCAGGCCTCAAGTGTTTCAGGAAAACTCTCCAGGGGATGCTAATGCACCTCCAGGTTTGAGAATCATTCCCTCGGGGACTCGTGTTCAAGAACCTCTGAAACTGGAAACCAGAAAACAGTCACTAGATGGCAACCCTGCTCACATTTTTTTGGTTTACATATTTTTGAAATAAAATTAAGCAGAGCACCAGCAGAGTTTTTTTTTTTTTTTTAACTGTTATTCATAATTCAATTTGCAGAAGACATCTCATTATAGAAAGTTACTTTAAAAATACAGGAAGGGCCTCTCTTTTATAATGCTCATATCCCATTACTTTTATACTCCAAAATCAAAAACAAGAACTCTTTTGTTTGAATTAATAGTCCCCCTGGACACTTTTAATCCAGCTTCGGTTTGCACACATCCCTCCTATAAAACCTTGAATTTCCTGTTTCCTACGATAATAGCTGGAATTTATCTTAACTGAAAATATCTTTGCTTTCTCACTGATGTCTGGATCTCATTAAAGCCAAAGACCAGCTGTGTTCAGTTTTGTAAGGCTAAAACTCTGACCTTAACACTTCACCATTTTTTTCTAACTTGACCTTCAGAGGTGCGTAGATTCTGCAAAGGAACATTAGAGGTCATCGGGCCAGTGCTCACCTAAAGCAGGATAACTTTCTTTTATCCCTGTGGGGGCCATTTTACACTGCTTAAATACTTGGCTAACAGGGGCTCACTGTCTTACACTTCTGGTGCTGACCAGAATGATTTATTCTTTTTCCACATGACACCCTTCGTGTTCTCTATCCTTGTCCTCATCAAATTAAACATTTTTCAGTGACCTTTCATGTGACACTTTGCCACCCTTGTCACCTCCAATTAGTTGGGCATGATATTCCAGATACCATCTGAACATCTCAGCGTACAGTACAACAGTTACCTCCCTTATTCTGGATGCTCTCTTTAGGTAATATAGTCTGGGGTTGCGTTAGGTGCCTTGGCATCTACTGTGCCAGTTCTTGGCCTCAAGTAAGGGTTTATTTAATATCAGATCCCTTTGTTTCTTGCAGCCCTGGTGGCATGGTGGTTAAGAGATCAGCTTCTAACCAAAAGATCGGCAATTTGAATCCACCAGATGCTCCTTGGAAGCCCTGTGGGGGCAGTTCTACTCTATCCTATAGGGTCGTTAAGAGTCGGAATTGACTGGACAGCAATGGGTTTGGTTTTCTTTGCTTATTTTATTCCTAATTCTGTAAATACTACCTCCTTCTCTTTTTGTTTGCCTATTTGAAAAGGATTAATAACAGACTATCTCTGCCCTGTATATCAAGTTATGTAATTTATTTTCTGAACCAAAATGTATAATCTTATAAATTTCATTTTACGTTTTTTATCCATATTGCTATTTATCAAGTTTTTGAATCTCAACCCTGTGCTCTGTATATTAACGAATGTAACCCGATGAGGGCGCGTTCTTCCCAGTGCGACCCATTGAGTGAATTGAGAGTCATCAGGCCTTTGAGAAAGAAAAAGTGGACTTTATTGCAAGCAGGTCAAGCAAGGATCTTGGAAGCTAAGTCTCAAATCAACCTCCCTGAGGCTGGGGATTCTAGGGTGGTTATAAGGTTTGGGATAGGGACGTTATGCATAATTCATGAAGTTTCTGGGAACAGGCGGGCAATTCCAGGAACTAATTAACATGTATGGGAGTGTAGTGGGGAGGGCAATATGGCAGCTAGGGGACATATGTTTTTTGGGGGGTATGACACATGAAGTTCACCTAAGCACAGCTTTGTGGCTTATTTCGCACGTCTGAACTGGGGGAGGGGGAAGTTAGTGCATCAGCCTTGAGCAGAGAAGCAGTAGGGAGGCCTTGGGCTGCTACACAGAATGCCTTATCAGGAACTCACAAACCCTGGGTGTGGCAGCAGGAGGGGGAACAGTTGAACCCTGTAGGTTACACTAACACTCCCAGTTTTTGAGATGCAAACACATTATATACCTTCTAGGTATTTTTTTTTTTTTAAGGTATTAATCTCGGCAATCTGGAAGAATTTTGAACGGGGCAGAGCATAGGATGGAGCCTTGTGACATGCTGATGCTGATTCCCCTCTGTCGCTGTTGTGTGCCATCTGTTGATTTTGATTTACCGTTGTTGTTCTAAGGTGCTGTGGAGTTGGTTCAGAGTCACAGCAACCCTATATACAACAGAATGAAACACTGCTCAGTCCTGCACCACTCTCACAATCGTTGCTATGCTTGGGACCATTGTTGCAGCCACTGTGTCAAAAAGAGGGTCTTCCTCTTTTTCACTGGCCATCTAATTTACCAAGCATGATGTCCTTCCCTAGGGACTGGTTCCTCCTGATAGCATGTCCAAAGTGAGACATAGTCTCGCCAGCCTTGCTTCTAAGGAGCACTCTGACCATACTTCTTCCAAGACAAATTTGTTCATTCTTTTGGCAGTTCAGGGTATATTCAATATTCTTCGACAATGCCATAATTCAAAGGTATCAATTCTTCTTCCATATTCCTTATTCATTGTCCAGCCTTTGCATGCATATGAGGCGATTGAAAACACCATGGCTTGGGTCAGGCACGCTTTAGTCCTTAAAATGATATCTTTGCTTCTTACCACTTTAAAGAGGTCTTTTGCAGCAGATTTGCCCAATGCAATGCGTCCTTTGATTTCTTGACTGCTTCTTCCATCGGTGTTGATTGTGGATCCAAGTAAAATGAAATCCTTGACAACTTCAATCTTTTCCCCATTTATCATGATGTTGCTTATTGGTCCAGTTGTGAGGATTTTTGTTTTCTTTATGTTGAGGTGTAATCCATACTGAAGGCTGTAGTCTTTGATCTTCATCAGTAAAAGTCATCTTTGCTTTCTGGCTCATAGCAACCCTATACAACAGTAGAACTACACAACTGAGTTTCTCAGGCTGTAACCTTCACGGTAGCAAATTGCCAGATCTTTTCTCTTGCAGAGCTACTGGTGGGTTCAAATAGCTGACCTTTCAGTTAGTAGCCAGGCACTTAACCATTGTGCCATCAGGGCTCATTGACTCCCCTCTAGGCTAATGCTATTCTATCAATCAATATTTCAGATGTAGCTGCTTAGCTAATTACCTCCAAGTCTCAATATGCCCACAAAAGAATGTGGGCAACATTCTGAGCTCTGCAGCATTTTCCAAATCTACAGTAATCTTATCAAAAGATGATACAATCAGAATAGTGCCAAAATTATGAGAAAGTTGTGGTAATGTAGATTAAAAAAATAACAGATGACAGGAATCATATATCTCATAAGGGTCTAAAATGCAAAATATATTTAAAAAATTTCTACAACTTAACAAGAAAAAGACAACTCAGTCAAAAAACGGGCAAAGGACTTTAACATTTTACCAAAGAGGACGTGTAAATGGCCAATAAATACATGAAAAGATGCTCAACATCATAAGTCGTTGTTGCTGTTAGGTGCCATCAAGTAAATTTCGACTCATAGCAAGTAAACGTGACAAAGCAGAACTGCCCCATAGGATTTTCTAGGCTATAATCTTTTTGGTAGTAAGTTGCCAGATTCTTTCTCCTGTGGAGAGGCTGGGTGGGTTCAAACCTCCAACCTATCAGTTAGCAGCTGAGTACTTAACCATTGCACCCCCAAAGCTCCTCATTAGCCATTACCCCAAAAAACAAAAAATCCACTGCCATCAAGTCTGTTCCAACTCACAGCGACCATTATGGAGATGCAAATCAAAACCACAATGAGATAACACCTCACCCTGACTAGAATGGTTATGATCCAAAAAATGGAAAATAACAGGTGTTGGTGAGGATGTGGAAAAATTGGAATCTTCATTCACTGCTGGTAGAAATTCAAAATGGTACAGCCACTGCGCCATTTTTGGTTGGTTCCTCAAAAACTTGAACATTGAACTACCATAGGACGCAGCAATCTCAACCTTGGATATGTACCCAGAAGAATTGAAAGCAGGAACATAAACAAGAAACTGTACACCAATGTTCACTGCAGTACTTTTCATAATAGCCAAAATATGGAAACAACCTAAATGTCCATCAACAGAGGAATGGATGAACAAAACGTGGTATATACATACAATGGAATATTACTCAGTCATAAGGAGAAATGAAGTCCTGATACATGCCACAACATGGGTGAACCTTGAAAACATTATGCTGACAGAAATAAGTCAGTCCCTAAAGGACAAATACTATATGACCTCACTTATATGAAATAGGCAAATAGAGAGAGAAAGCAAAGCTTATGAGTGGTTACTAAGGTGAGAAGGAAGGGGAAAGGGGGAGTTTTTGCTTAATGAGCACTTAGCTTATGTTAATTGGACTTCAATAATTCAGAAAGGGTAATGATAGTGATTGCATACCGTGAAGAATGTAATCAATGTCACTAAATAATACATGTAGAAATATTGAATTGACAAATATGTTTTATGATGTGTATTTTTGCCACAACAAAAAAATAATAACAGATGATTCTCACTCCTGGAAAGATGACGTAGACGTACCTTTCCCTATTCCTCCCACTAAGTATAACTAAAAACCCTGGACATATATATCAAACAAATATAAGAAGCCTCTGAAAGGTGGAGAGAATTAGGCAGACTGCTAAGGACCTCAGAGTTTGAGGAATTACACAGAAGTTCAGTTCCCTGGACTTTCTTTTTACCTTATATATGACGGCAGCGGGTTATATCAGATTTCGCGCTGAAGAAGCCAGCAACCTAAAAAATGACAAAAGGCTTGAACAAAAAGCCCCAACAAAAGCCTGTTCTCTCTCTCTCTCTCTAGCCAAAGGACCAGAAAGGAGCAGTCTAGCAAGACAGAAAGCTTTTAGATGATGATTGCTCTACTCAAATCAAACACAGAGAAAAAAACTGTGGTCACACCCCCACCCACGCCAGGAAAGGCAGAGTGGGGAGTCTAGACATCTGCCCTTGAAAGGCTAGGTCAAAGAGGGCTAAGTAGGAAACCAGCACTTTCATCCCCTCCCCCACCCCGGCCTATAATGAACTCCACCCCACTATCCCTGTCATGTCAGGGGCAACTAGGTGGGGATCCTGAACTTTAACCCCACGCAGCAGTAAACCACGTGCCTCCCCCACTCCCTGCTGAAGTTGGGTCAGAAGAAGCCTAGTGGAGAGTCAGGATTTCCACTGTGCCAAGAGGTAAGGAGGCCACTCCCAGTGCAGTGTCAGTAGAGACCACCTAGGGAGCTGGAACCCCCTGCCCACCGGTGTCAGTGGAGACCATGCGGGGAACCTGGGCTTCTATCTCCACCTGGCAGTGGTGAGGAGAGGCTTCCCCTGCCAGAGTGGTGTCAGATAAAGTCAGTTAAAACAAGGACTATATAGGACCCTGAGTCTCATAACATAATTTGAAAATATATATTAAATAAAACTTTTTTTTATTTAATGACAGTATAATGTTTTCATCAAAACATAAATAGGAAAGGTCAAATCATGTGGTGTAGATGGTGAAGGATAGGGTGTTGATGTTGTTGTTGTTGTTTTTGTTGTTAGATGCCCTCAAGTTGATTCCAACTCATAGCGACCCTATGTACCACAGAACGAAACACTGCCTGGTCCTAGGCCTTCCTTACGATCGTTGTTATGCTTGAGCCCACTGTTGCAGCCACTGTGTCAATCCATCTTGTTGAGGGTCTTCCTCTTTTCCACTGACCCTTTACCAAGCATGATGTCCTTCTCCAGGGGCTGATGCCTCCTGACAGCATGTCCAAAGTATGTAAGATACAGTCTCACCATCCTTGCTTCTAAGGAGCATTCTGGTTGTACTTCTTCCAAGACAGATTTGTTCATTCTTTTGGCAGTCCATGGTCTATTTGATATTCTTCACCAACACCACAATTCAAAGGCATCAATCCCTCTTCGTTCTTCCTTATTCATTGTCCAGCTGTCACATGCATATGATGCAATTGAAAATACCATGTCTTGGGTCAGGCACACCTTAGTCTTCAAGGTGACATCTTGGCTTTTCAACACTTTAAAGAGGTCCTTTGCAGCAGATTTGCCCAGTGCAATGCATCTTTTGATTTCTCGCCTGCTGCTTCTGTGGCTGTTGATTGTGGATCCAAGTAAAATGAAATCCTTGACAACTTCAATCTTTTCTCCGTTTATCATGATGTTGCTTATTGGTCCAGTTGTGAGGATTCTTGTTTTCTTTATGTTGAGGTGCAATCCATACTGATCTTCATCAGTAAGTGCTTCAAGTCCTCTTCACTTTCAGCAAGCAAGGTTACTTCATCTGCATAATGCAGGTTTTTAATGAGTCTTCCTCCAATCCTGATGCCCCGTTCTCCTTCATATAGTCCAGCTTCTCAGACTAGTTTCTCAGCATACAGATTGAATAACTATGGTGAAAGAATCCACCCTGTCACACACCTTTCTTGACTTTAAACCACGCAGTATCCCCTTGTCCTCTCCGAACAACTTCCTCTTGATCTATGCACAGGTTTCTCATGAGCACAATTAAGTGTTCCAGAATTCCCATTCTCTTCAATGTTATATATAATTGGTTATGATCCACATAGTGGAATGCCTTTGCATAGTCAATAAAACACAGGTAAACATATTTCTGGTATTGTATGCTTTTAGCCAGGATCCATCTGACATTAGCAACAATATCCCTGGTTCCACGTCCTCTCCTGAATCCAGTTTGAATTCCTCGCAGTTCCCTGTCAATGTACTGCTGCAGCTGCTTTTGAATAATCTTCAGCAAAATTTTATTTGTGTGTGATATTAATGATATTGTTTGGTAATTTCCACATTCTGCTGGATCACCTTTCTTGGGTATAGGCATAAATATCAATCTCTTCTAGTCGATTGTCCAGGTAGTTGCCTTCCAAATTTCTTGGCATAGACAAGTGAGCACGTCTAGCACTGCAATCATTTGCTGAAACATCTCAATTGGTATTCTGTCAATTCCTGAAGCGTTGTTTTTTGCCAGTGCCTTCAGTGCAGCTTGGACCTCTTCTCTCAGTACCATCGGTTCCTGATCATATGCTACCTCCTGAAATGGTTGAACTTCCACCAATTCTTTTTGGTATTCCTTCTGGGTATTCCTTCCTTCTTCTTTTGATGCTTCCTGTGTTGTTTAATATTTTCCCCATAGAATCCTTCACTATTGCAACTCGAGGCTTAAATTTTTTCTTCAGTTCTTTCAGCTTGAGAAATGCTGAGCATGTTCTTCCCATATGGTTTCTATCTCGAGGTCTTTGCAAATGTCATTATAATAATTTACTTTGTATTCTTAAGCAGCCCGTTGAAATCTTCTGTTCACCTCTCTTACTTCATCATTTCTTCCATTTGCTTTAGGTACTCAACATTCAAGAGAAAGTTTCAGAGTCTCTTCTGACAACTATTTTGGTCTTTTCTTTCTTTCCTGTTTTTTTAGTGACCCCTTGCTTTCTTCATGTATAATGTCCTTGTTACCATTCCACAACTCATCTGGTCTTCAGTCATTAGTGTTCAATGCATCAAATCTATTCCTGAGATGGTCAGTTGGTATATACTCAAGGCCATTCTTTGACTCTCATGGGCTTGTTCTAATTTTCAGTTTCAACTTGAACTTGTATATAAGCAATTGATGGTCTATTCCGAAGTTGGCCCCTGGTCTTGTTCTGACTGATGATATTAAGCTTTTCCTTCATCTCTTTCCACAGATGTAGTCAATTTGATTCCTGTGTATCCCATCTGGCCACGTCCATGTGTATGTTGCCGTTAATGTTGTTGAAAAAAGGTATTTGCTGTGAAGAAGTCACTGACCTTGCAAAATTCTATTGTGCAATCTCTGGCATCGTTTCTATCACCAAGGCCATATTTTCCAGCTACTGATTTTTCTTCTTTGTTTCCAACTTTTGCATTCCAACTGCCAGTAATTATCAATGCATCCTGATTACATGTGCGATCAATTTCAGACTGCAGAAGTTGGTAAAAATCTTCAGTTTCCTGATCTTTGGCCTTAGTGGTTGGTGCATAAATTTGAATAACAGCTGTATTAACTGGTCTTCCTTGTAGGCGTATGGATATTATCCTATCACTGATAGCATTGTACTTCAGGATAGATGTTGAAATGTTCTTTTTGATGATGAATGCAACGCCATTCCTCGTCAAGTTGTCATGCTGGGCATAGTAGACCATATGACTGTCCAATTCAAAATGGCCAATACCAGTCCATTTCAGCTCACTAATGCCTAGGATATCAATGTTTATGCTTTTCATTTCATTTTTTATGATTTCCAATATTCCTAGATTCATACATTCCGCATTCCTGTTATTCATGATGTTTGCAGCTTTCTTCTCATTTTGAGTCACACCACATCAACAAATGAAGGTTCTGAAAGCTTTACTCCATCCACATCATTAAGGTCAGCTCTACTTTGAGGAAGCAGTTCTTCCCAGTCGTATTTTGAGTGCCTTCCAACTTGGGGGGCTTATCTTCCAGCACTATATCAGACAACGTTCCACTGCTATTCATAAGGCTAATTCTTTTCAGAAGTAGACTGCCAGTTTCTTCTTCCTAGTCCATCTTAGTCTGGAATCTCAGCTGAAACCTGTCCACCATGGGTAAGCCTGCTGGTATTTGAACACTGCTTGGCATAGCTTCCAGCATCACAGCAACGCACAACCCCCACAGTACAACAAACTAACAGACACGTGGGGTTCTGTTAGACACTAAAAACACTGTAATGAACAAAACAAGGTAAAATTGCCACCTTTGGGAGTTTACATTACGGCATGGAGACAGACAATAAGCAAATTAAATAAAGTATATAGTATGTGATATAGTGACAAATGCTAAGGAAAATACTAAGTTGGGAAAGAAGAAGAGGAATGTGTGGACAGTTCTACAGTTTTACATAGGACAGCAAGAGAAACTCATTGAAAAGGTGAAATTTGAGTAAAAACCTGAAGAAAGAAGAGAAGCAAACCAGGACAATATCAGTTCAAACAGCAGAGGGAGGAGCAAGTGCAGAGGCCCTGAGGCACAGTTGTGCCTAGCATGTTTGAGGAACATCAAGTAGGCCTCTATGGCTGGTAAAAAGAGTGTAGTAGGTCAGAGTAGTAGGTGATGAGAGATATAATGGGGTCGGACATAGGAGGAGTACTGAAATATAAGATTTTGTAAGTCATAGGAAATACTTTGTCTTTTAGTCTGAGTGAAATGGGAAGCCATCGAGTGTTTTGAACAGGGCAGTGACATCATCTGACCTATATTTTAAAAGGATCGTGTGGCTCTGGATAGGGACTGGGACAAAGGCAGAAGCAGTGAGGCAAGTTAGGAGGCTATCCTGACAACCGAGGTAAGACATGATGGTGGCTTGGAGTAGCAGTGGAGTTGATTAGGAGTATTTGGATTTAGGATATATTTTGCAGGTAGATGAGACAGAATTTGCTAGTAAATTGGATATGGGGTGTGAGAGAAAGCAAGACTCAAGAATATGCAGTTTTCTGTCCTAGCAACAGAGAATGGAGCTGCATTTCTGATATGGGGAATCCTGCTCAAGGAACAGGTAAGAAGTGGTGAATATCAGAAGACACATTAAATTCGAAATGCCTGTGGCAGAAGTGGTTGATGTCCTGCATCTGTCCCCATGGCCCATTCCTGTGCATGCCTGCCCAACTTCCAATGCCAGAGCTTTCCATCTTTTCCTGAGGGCTTTCTTTTTCACAGGAGTCTGCTTTACCACCAAAATTGACTAGAAGTGCCAGGGAATTGTTGCCCTCCTGGTACAGCCCTCACCCAGGAATTGGTATATAAACAACCCAGTTTATACACCCTTTGGCTAGAACAAATCTGAAGCTTGTATTTTACACTGGCTCCCAGAATTTCCCCAGGAGGATTAAACTCCAGGTGCCCACCATAGTAGCTGGCTTGATAACATACCCTCCATTGACTTCCTCCCCTTATTTGTCTCACTTTCCCATTTTCTTACTTTCGCCATCACCTCCCCAAAATAAAACAAAATAATAACAACAACAGACACACACACACACAAACCTGTTTGTACTTGAATCTTTGTCTCAGAGTCTGCCTCTGGGGCAACTGAACCTAAGACAATACATATCAGTCACCCAAAAGGCAATGTTTCCTAAGCAGATGGACACTCAATCTCTGGGGAGGAAAGATCAGGATAGAGATATAAATCTGGGGGCTATCAGCATAGGGACGGTTTCGAATCTATAAGAATGCATGAGATCATCAAGTGAGTGAGTCAAGATAGGAAATAAAAGTGGTCTAATGATGAGTTGGGAACCTTAGCCACACTAAAATTTAGAGGCCAGGGAGCTGAGAGGGGAACCAATGAAAACACCAAGAAGGAGCAGCCAGGGAGGTTGGAGGAAACCTAGGCAAATAAAGGGAGTATTTCAAGGAATTAAAAGTAATGACTTCTGGACTCCATTGTAGATATAAAAGCACCAGGTCTCTTTTGTGTCACACTGGAAATCTGCATTTCTGAAGTCTTCTTAGATACTTCCTAAGCACAAGAAGGTTTGAGAACCACTGGCCCTTAAAAAATGCCTATCTTCCTCTTTTACTTGAGGGTTGGAGTAGGGGTTGGTAATGTAGGCAGCACGGCACAGAAAAGCTTTTATTCTTTCCAGGCAAGTTCAGGACAGAAAAACAAAGCAAAAAGCCCAACCATAACTGACTTCTCAGTAACTCACCCTACTACCTAAGCAAATCATGCCCTTGTGATTAAAGGTGATATATAGACTTTTGAATTAGTTAAAGATGGACCGTTTTTTTCTGGAGTTGAGGTCAACCTGACTTGATAATGTTGGTTTCTGGGGTTTCATATCCTTGAGCTAGTTCATTAACCCAAACCAGGTCCAGAGGAAATGTGATTGTTTTTAAGATATAAATCAGATTAGATAGCAAGGCTTCAGCTTCACCTCTGTTTTACAGAGAGTTTTTTTTTTTTTTTTCCCAGCTATGACTATATCATATGAGTTGGAATCGACTCAATGGCAATGGGTTTATGACTATATGCTGAGACCCTTTTTTTTTTTTTAACCAGTACTTGCGCATACAAATAAGATCTCTTTGAAATAGTTATCTTAGGAAGTATACGCTACATTTTAAAAAATCATTTAGAGCTTTTTTTTTTTTCAGAATCCACAGAAACTACATTTGACTGGCACATGTTCATTTTAAATTGCCTTAGTCTTAAAAATGATGCTAATAATAATTAACACATTTTACAATTCTCATCAACTAACTCCTACACAGCAGTCCTAAGAATGTTCACAACAAAATATTATGATACCAGTTAAATAGATCAACATGACTACTTCATGGGCGAAAACTCTCAAAAGGTGCACTATTATAATTAAACCAAACCAAACTTGTTGCCATCGAGCTGGACTCATAGCAGCCCTACAGGACAGAGTAGAACTGCCCCATAGAGTTTCCAAGGAGCTGCTGGTGGATTTGAACTGCCAACCTTTTGGTTAGCAGCCATAGCTCTTAAGTACTGAGACACCAGGGCTCCACTATCATAATTAGTAGGGGGAAAAAAAACTGCAGAGATTCACGAGCAGGGACAAGACTATTTCATTCACCTTTGTATCCTTAACCCATTGCCCTTGAGACAATTCCAAGACCCTATGGGGCAGAGGAGAACTGCCCATAGGGCTTCAAAATCTGTAATCCTTATGAAAGCAGACTGTCTCATTTTTCTCCCGGTAAATGCCAACCACAGACCTTTCGGTTATCAGTTCGCTGCTTAACCACTGCACCACCAGGGCTCCTAAGGTAATAAAATATAAACCTCTTTTCTGTCTCCCACATATCTCATCTGATCAAGCACATGCTCCTCTGTCTTAACAGACCTCATTTACAAAACACAATTCAAAGATGATATGATTAAGAATTTTAAGTTGGCAACAGCAGAGCCTTAAGACGAGAGCAGATCCCTCTGAGTGCGGGGTTCTGTGTGGTAGGACAGAGGCACACCCCTGAAGCCAGCCCTGCAGCCATCATGTTACTCAGACATTACCAGTCTCACTGATGTACAGACAAGTTAGACTTTGTCTTTGCCCCCTTCTTTTTGCAATAAAAACCAAAAGCAGTAACAACGTAATGTGTTTTCAGTATTTGTGTTTTCTTTTAGGCAAAAGAATAAGAAGAAGATTGAGGATGCCAAGAAGAGAATGTACTAGTTAGGGGAACAAAAGCAATACCTGTACTGTAGGGTCAGAGGCAGGGAAGTATCTGGAGCAAGCCCCTTCCTGCCAGTATGTGCAGAGAGACCAGTAAGTGCAGGAAATGGCCACTTATTTCACCTCAAGTTCAAACAAAACAACATCACCTCCCCCCGTAGGTGGATTTCAGCAAACAACCTAAAGGCCACTTTATACAAAACTTCATGGAAATGCAGTAGAGTAAAACCACCATCATCCCCACCCACTCTCTGTCCCACCTCGTTCTCCACGCTTCCTGTGGCTGCCATGTCTAACTCAATAGACATTCACAGAAATACTGGCTGTTAAACAACTTGAGGTTAATTTATATTCTCAGCGTGTTCCGGGCTTTTCCCAAAACACACATGGGTGATTTAAAGGAGTATATTAGCTCTGAAACTAAGTTTTTTTAATTCTTTGAAGCAGTTTCATGTGAGTTCTGTCTCATGTTTTCAATAATAATTTTCTCCCACTCAGAAAATCAGTTCTTTTGTATCTCCTGTATTCTTTAGCGCAGCGCTAAGCACTGTCGTTGTTAGGTGCCATCGGAGCATTTTGACTCATAGCAACCCCCGTGACAGAGTAGAACTGCCCCACAGGGTCTTCTTGGCTGTAGCCTTTACAGAGGAGCCGCTGTATGGGTTTCAATCACCAACCTGTCAGTTAGCAGCCAAGCGTTTAACCTATTATGCCACTGAGACTCCTTAACACAGGACTAATTAAATGCTGAATAGGGTTTTACTATATATCATAACTTGAGAAAAATGCAAGGAGACTATACATATATGTCCCTTCTTTCAAAAAAAAAAAAAATTGCAGCCAATTTCAAATGTAATGAAGCTTTATTTTAATGAATTTAAATTAATGAAATTTTAGTCTTGAGGCATTTTCCTACCTACCTATAACATAGGCTCACTTATAGTGTGGCTTATGCCTGGCACATGCCAATAGCAAGAATATTAGAGTGAGATTGCTCTATTTCTAGTCCATTAATTCCCAGGCCCATTGACAGGACATCACAGATACGCTTAAATCATTTTGAAATAATTTCCAAAATTCATGAAAAATCTCAAACAAAACTAACTATATCTTTTATATTGTTTTAGTTGTAAAAATGTAGATAATGCAACATTTGGCAATTCAGCATTTTTCTTGGGCACAATTCACTGAGCCCAATTACATCAATCATGTTGTGCAACCATCACCAATATCTATTGCTAAATTTTCCATTACCATAAACAGAAACTCATTCTTTCCTAAGCAGTGATTTTCCTCTTTCCTCCTCCCACCTGCCCCTTATATTTTCTTTAATTATTAACTACTAATAGTATTAAGAGACAATGATGATACCATGAAATTTATTTTTAATTGTCAGGCATTCTTTCCACTTCCACAGAGTTCTGCCTTAACTCCCCCAATCATGTTGATACCGTTTCACTTGAGGTCGTGCCAGCTATCTTTTCCTTCATAACTTAGATTTAAACAATAGAGAACAATACTTACTATGAGGGAAACAACAATTACTGAAATCAAATTAATATATTACAATGCAGTTTTAAAATGACCCTGATAATAAGGCCCTTAGACAAATGAGTTGAACTTTCCATGAAGCTCCTCAGACATAGAAGAAAGAAGGCAAAGTGGTAAAGGAAGAAATTAGGCCAGTAAGGACCAAATTTTCCCCAAAGTGAGAATGAAGTAAAAAGTTTTCCAGTCACAACAAAAATAGAATTTGCTGACAGGGTCATCATCACATTAGACAACTCACAACTGGGAAAAAGAAATTTACAGAAAGCATTATTTATTTTTAACTCTACAATTTGGAACATTTCCAAAGTGAGTCTGGGAAGTCCGCCTGCCCTTGATCATCATATTCTTTTCTTTTTTCTCTTTTATATCCCTTTATCAACAAGCTAAGGGTAGTAGGGGGAAAAGCCCCTAGGAAAAATTCTAGCCATATTTTGTTCCTTTAACTTATCAAATTGATTCAGGTATTTATCATTAATAAGGCATTTCTTATTCAATGAAGTAGAGCATCTGTGCTCCTAATTTAACGCAAAAGCCCCAAGCCTTTCTGACCTATGAACCCATTGCCATCAAGTCAATTCCAACTCATAGCAACCCTATGGGGTCTGGTATTATTTTTGAGAAGGCTAACTTGGTATCTGTACTGTAATTCATTTAACAAACAACTTCACACTTTAACACAGTGCAATATACCTTTCCTGACAGCCCAAAGACTTGAAATTCACAGTACAATGCATGATTTAAGGTACATCCTTGACCGTGGGAAATAAGCCATTTTACCATTAACTTGAGGGAGGATTCTATAGTTTTAAGCTAGTGAATGGAGTAAGGTAGCCCTCGCCTCAGTTTCCAACAATGGCATCGATCTGTAGCATGTTCTCCAAAAAATCATTTCTCTGTTTTATGCCATTAGAAGGCATAGCTCTTTCCTTAGACCAACAAAACACATAGGATGCCTAGTTCCTTTGTAGCTATTCTGACACTAGACCTCTGGACTTTCCTGGACTGGTGACATTCATGTAGTTGAGTATTCAAAGTTAGACAAAACACAATTTAACTCCTCTTGAGGCAGCTCTGAAGAACCGAAACCCACTCTTTATAGACCACACAGCTTAGATGACTTCTGAGATGGTTAGATAAAATCTAAGGCCCAAATAAAGTCCAGGGTTCATGATGTCCAGTCTCTTTAAGTGCTGCTTTCAAAGAAACACAATCAATTGTCATGGCTTCAGATTCTCTAAAAAATACGGGCTTAGGGAGGTATATTATTAGAGGAGTTCTAGAGAACCTGAAATAGCCACATTTTTGCAGCATTTTACATTAAATTAAAAAAACTTATTTCAAAAGCTTGGGAGAGGTTGCTGATAAAGCCGTTTCTTGATGACACCCCTGAAGTTCAGAAGTCAAAGCTAATTTAGTGTAATTCTAATCCTTATTTGCTTCTTTTGTCTGGTGTCAAAAGCAATGCTATTTACAGTCCATAAAAAAATCACAGTCCATAGTAATGTATTTTTTATTTCCTTTCCCCATTTCTCTCTGCACAGCTTCCACACAAGTCTTTCTTGCCATATATCCCCAGATGTTTTCTCTCTAGTCAACTGATTCACTAGCTCCTTTCTTTCTGCCTCTCCTGATTCTTTTCTATACATAGTAAATTCGACCTTTTTACTCACAACTTCCCCCACCAGTATCTTCTTCTCAAGTTTTTGCCTTCTCAACCTCTGTGGTCTACATTATGGTCCTTCACCTATTTATTATCAGCCTAGATCTAAGTCTTCTTAGACATTTTTGCCTAATCCCCCATGAAATTTTAATACTGTCGATTTACTGTGTATCTGCTAACTTACTGTATGTATACCTGTGCTTTGTACATAAAAAGAGTGTTATTTTACGCGCTCTCTTCACGAACCAAGTTTTTCTCCTTGGGAGCAATATATTCCCTGTTGAGAAGTCATGTTCTACAAATGCGTGGAGTCCCTCAGTGGTACAAATGGGTAACATGCTCCACTGCTGACTGAAAGTTTGGAGATGCCTCAGGAGAAAGTTCTAGTGATCTACTTGGGAAAAATCAGCATTGAAGCCCTATGGAGCGAAGCTTTACTCTGACACACATGGGGTCACCATGAATCAGAATCTACTCGAAGCTCATTGGTAACTGCTCTTTTTTTTTTAAACAAATGCATGGCCTACTACTTAGGCAGGGAGAGCACAGAGGAGCAGGAAATGTTGGGCAGGCAGTGCCAGCAAACCGCAAGTTCTTCCGTGAGAATTCTAATTCTACTCCCTTTTTCATCCTGTATCTTAGCCACTTGGGTGCACTGCCCTAGTCAGTGTCAGTGTCAGTCCTAGTCAAAGCTGTGTAATCTGACCCCTATCCTTTGCCTTCTACCTGCATCTCTTTTTTCCCCTGGATAACTAAAAAACTCATTGCCATCCAGTTGATTCCGATTCACGGCGACCCTATAGATAACTAAAAAAAAAACTAGAGCCCCACAATACCTCATTCAAAAATCATCCTTACTCCAGCACCCAGTAAACTCCTACGCATTTTGTATCTCAGTGCCTAGGTGTCAAATAAAACCAACTGATCTGAGATAACACTTGGATGTTAAAGACTAATCTTACAAAGCTTGATGTATTACACCTGCAAGGGTCATGTCCATTCTAGAAACACCGCCTTCAAAAAGGAAAATATCTCCCCCAAGGGAATTTAGTTTTCTCATAGAAAGCACGCAGGAGAGGTATATCTGGTATAAAAGCATTCTCTAAATATTCCCCAAGTCTTGAAAAGAACAGGTCATTCAGGCAGGTGACACCTGCTCTGCCTCTTTATAATGCCTAGTCTCCCTCTCTTCCCGCTCTGTCTCCCACTAGCCCTATCTGTTCTCCTAGACTGGAAGCTTGAGGGAACAAAGAACATCTTTAATATCATTATACTCACCACAGGATCTATTATGGCATCTGGCATATTGTTGCCACTCAAAAGAGCCAAACTGAATTCCCAATTCAACATATTTCTCATTATAAGGTGTAGCCCTACACTTACTTCCGGTCCTCTGTCTCTTCATCTGTTAAATAGAAAAATAAATCCCTATTTCTACCTTCTTCATGGGCCTGATTAAGATTTCTATGAAACGCAATAGAGTGTGGCTGTACTTTTCAAATTGTTTGCCTCCAAGCCATAGTGTCACATTTCACATCATGAGCCAGTCCACTTAGATACACACTCACATACACACACATACACACACTCACACAGTTAAAATTTTCACAGCACCATATTATGTGGGATGTACTCTGCTATTTTATATTTTATTTGATTTTTTATAAATTATAGTTGTGACCCACCAAATTGTTCTCATGACCCAGTAGTGGGCTGTGACCTGTCTTTGGAAGACAAAGGGTAGAGGTTGAGAGGACCTGTGGGGTTTGAGTCAGATTCAGAGGCGGGTTCACATTTGGGCACTGTGCCCTAAAAGCTGTGCGCTGTTAAACAAGTGATTTAGCCTCTCTGTGAGTCAATGTGGAAACCCTGGTGGCTTAGTGGTTAAGTGCCACAGCTGCTAACCCAAAGGTCGGCAGTTCGAATTGGCCAGGCGCTCCTTGGAATCTCTATGGGGCAGTTCTACTTTGTTCTATAGGGTCGCTATGAGTCGGAATCGACTCGATGGCAGCGAGTTTGGTTTTGGATAGAAATTTACACAGGAAGACTGTTGTTGGGGACGAAATAAGTAATGCATGCAAAGCCATTCATACAGTGCAAGGCACATAGTAAATGTTAACAAATGTTAGCTCTTATTATTCACTCTTTGAATTCCTTTGAGGAATTTGGAAACAGAAGTTACGTAATCCTAAAATATAAGACTTGTATTTTACTCATCATGCATTTAACTATCATTTGATTCCCTTGTTTCATTCTGTAGTTTTTATGTGCCTGTAGGTCTTGTCTTCTCAACGGTGTTATAACTGTAGACAGATGCTCATGAAGTTTTGTTTTGTTTTTTTTTTTCTACAACACAGAGTATCTAACCCAGAGCTGGGCTTATGAGAAGTTCAAGTAGTATTAAAATTCTTATCCAGCTGCTTTTTGCAAATGATAGTTAACAACATGTGTAAAGGAAAAAGATGATATAAAATAGGTTGGGGAGTGGGGAAATAAGTTGTGACTTTGCATTAATTATTCCAACAATGGTCAAATTTTATCTTAAGAGAAGGCTTACTTTTCATTACTGCAATATGGAATTTTTCCCAAACAGTAACTTAAAATAAATATGACAACCCAAAACCATAGAATCATGGTGTTTTTGTGAAGTGCCACTTAGAGTGAAAACGTCTTATGAAAACAAGTACTCTTTACTTGTGTTGCCCTCATAGATCAGGAAGTGGCATTCCAAAGACATGTAGGAAAACAGTGAAAAACAGTTTCCTAAGATCACAAAACTCTATATTGCTATACCCAGAGATATAACAAGATTCTTCCCTAAAGAAAGAATATGTTATATCAAACATGCCCGTCTAGAAAATCACTTTAAGCAATTAATAATAATAAAACTCAATATAAAATTAACCTGGTTTAAGTAGTGCTGTTGTTTTGTTGTTGCTAATTGCTAACTGACTCATGGCGACCTCCTAGATAACAGAACAAAAGACCCCCTGGTCCTATGCCACTTTTCCAATATTTGGTATGTTTGAACCTATTGTTGCAGCCACCATGTCAACCCATCTCATGGAAGGTTTCCCTCATTTTCTTTGATCCTCTAATTAATGCTAGAAAGAGTAAAATCAATATTATTCATCAAATACCTGAACTAAATACTATGGGAAATGAAAAAAGTTAGGGCGCTCAAGAAGTTATCTGCTTGGGGAGGCAAGACAATACTTGAAAGCTTCATTAACGTGAGGGCAATAATATTTTGAGACAACAACATGAGAGATGGTACTGAGTAACGGGTGACTAATTCTGCTGTAGAACAGGGTTCAAAAGAGGTAGAGACTGCTGAGGGCAAAGATAATGAGGGAGAGTTTTCTAGAGTGAAGTTTAAGAGCTGACAAAAACTGGTCACCTCAATTGCCCCCATTGGGAAGCACTAGCACATTCTGGTCTAGGCCAGGACAAGCCCCTGACTAGGACAAGTTGAGGCCTGGTGGCTCAGTGGTTAAGAGCTTATCTGGAGAGGTTAGTTAAGGGGTTACTGAGTATGTTGAGTTCACTATGAACTCAACACTTGGCTAGACCTAGAACATAACAGGAAAATAAAATGTTCAGAAGCTCTGATGACTTCTGTTGTTTACAAATTGGAGGGAAAAAATTATATACTTTATAGTCTGTGGATGCCACTGTGGCATCCATTTAGGATCCACAAAATTCCCTCCCTTTTTAAACATAGTAGTTTTGTATTTAGGATTTGGGGTTAGACACACTTTAAAATATGACACAAGTCTTTCCTAACGGATAGCTTCAAACACCCAGTTATAATTAAGTAAACACTGAGAAAATGCTACAAAGGAAGTGAGAGGTTTACATATTAAAATGAACACTAGCATTACCAACGGTACGCAAATATAATTTAAATCTATTCTGAGAAAAACTTGAAGACTTATTCCAATTGCTTCTGCCAGATTTTGCTCTCACTTTGTGCTGGAATTTTTAGAGTAGGAATGTCATAAAGAAATACTTCTGTTTTATATTATTTAGGAAGGTGATTTTCTACTAGTTATTGTCCCCTGGTGAGACCTGGAGGCTTGGCAAGAGTAACAAGGAGAATAGCACTAGTGATTACGCAGTCTTTTATTGATTTTTCAATCTATCCTTCTGTGGTCAAGCTTTCAGGGAAATTCCTGAAGTTGACAACCGTAACGGTCCACCAAAGAGGAAACAATTTGGAAAAATAACAAATCTAATGCTAGGGCGGATAATTTCTAGTTAAATTTAGTATGTGTGTGTATCTAAAATTACTCTGAAACATCCTTAAAAATATTAATAGGTGGACAAACTAATCAAGAGTTCCATGGGGTAAAGGTAGAGCCTTTCAATTTTTTAAAAATTTAGTTGTTGGGTTCCCCCCTGCCCGAGATTTAGAGTAAAATTGCAGATTATACACAGGAAGCATCAGTCTTTTGAAGGGTTAAGCGAACACTTTTTTGCGTGAGTGAAAGCAGCATCAACCAGTTGCTTTGGTCAACAGATCTGGTATTGATGAAGCAAATGCCCTAGAAAGACATCAGAACAGTGTTGCCCTAATTGAACACAGAGGTATACACAGTCAAAACCCATGAAAACAGTTGTTGAGTCAAATCTGACTCATCGTGACCCGATGTGTGCAGAGCAGAACTGTGTTCCTTAAGGTTTTTGTGGTTGTGATCTTTCAGAAACAGATCACCAGGTCTTTCTTCTGAGGTGTCTCTGGGTTGGTTCAAACTGCAAACTGTATGGTTAATAGCCAGATACTTACTGGTTTACACCAACTGGGGACTCCTTTAGTAAAAAAAAAAAATAGTAGTGTCCTTTAATTTAAAATCTAGGAAGATGAGTTTACTGTAAGCTGAATATGAACCATAGGTGGGACGTGGTGTTAAAAGGTTAAGAGTTTCCTTAGATTATTGTATTCTAGTCAGATTATTCCTGTGTCTTCATGGGCTAGAAAGCCAACAGGAGGAGAAAGAATGAAGGAATGAAACTGCTTTGTTTGAAAGAGAAGACCATAGGTATGGTGACAATAACTTCAAAAATTTAAAGAGCTGACAGGTATTAGGGAACAGACACTATCTTTTATATTCTTATCTGCCCTAATAAGTGGAAATTAGAAAGAAATTGTATAGAAGGAAATTTTTTCAATTTGAGTAGCGACTATTGTTGTTGTTAGGTGCTGTTGAGTTGGTTTTGATTCATAGCAACCTTATGCGTAATAGAACGAAATGTTGCCCCGTCCTGCACTATTCTCACAACCGTTGCTATGCTTGAGATCACTGTTGCAGCCACTATGTCAATCCATCTCCTTGAGGGTCTTCCTCTTTTCTGCTGACCCTCTAACAAGTATGATGTCCTTCCCCAGGGACTGCTCTCTCCTGATGACATGTCCAAAGTACGTGACATAAGTCTCTCTATTCTCACTTCTTGAGAGCATTCTGGCTATACTTCTTCTAAGACAGATTTGTTCATTCTTCTGGAAGTCCATGATATATTCAATATTCTTTGCCAATATCATAATTCAAAGGTACCAGTTCTTCTTCAGCCTTCCTTATTCATTGTCCAGCTTTCACATGCCTATGAGGCAATTGGAAATACCATGGCTTGCTTGGATCAGTGCACCTCAGGCCTCGAAGTGACACCTTTTCTTTTTAACACTTGAAAGAGATCTTTTGCAGCAGATTTGACCAATGAAACATGTTGTTTGATTTCTTAACTGCTCTTTCCATGGGCATTGATTGTGGATCCAAGTAAAATGAAATCCTTGACAACTTCAATCTTTTCTCCATTTATCACGTTGCTTATCGGTCCAGTTGTGAGAACTTCTGTTTCCTTTATGTTGAGGTGTAATTCACACTGAAGTCTGTAGTCCTTGATCTTCATCAGTAAGTACTACAAGTCCTCTTCACTTTCAGCAAGCAAGGTTATGTCACCTGCATGATGCAGGTTGTTAATGAGTTGCCCTCCAAACCTGATGTCATGTTCTTATTCATGTAGTTTAGTTTTCCAGATTATTTGCTCGGCATCCAGATTGAATAAGTATGGTGAAAGGGCACAACCCTGACACAAAACAGAAGTTTAAGCTGGATTCAGAAGATGTGGAACAAGGGATTTCATTGCTAATGTCAGATGGTTCTTAGCTGAAAGCAGAGAATACCAGAAAGATATTTACCTGTGTTTTATAGACTATGCAAAGGCATTTGACTGTGTGGATCATGACACATATGGATAACATTGAAAAGGATGGGAATTCCAGAACACTTAATTGTGCTCATGTGGAATCTGCATATAGACCAAGAGGTAGTCGTTCAAGCAGAATGAGGGGATACTGTGTGGTTTTTAATCAGAAAAGGTGTGCATCAGGATCGAGTAGAGCTGGCTGCTCATAAATTAATAAAATCTTCTATGCCTCTCTCTCCTGGTTTAAGCAAAGAACGCATGTATCTCAGGAAATGCCAGAGTGGATATGGGAAGCTATGTTAGAGGATCTAAGGCTCTGAAATTCTAAGCATGCAGAAATTACAGATTCCAAATCTCTGTAAGTCTTGTGGACCACAGTCTAAAACTTCTAACTCTGGCGAAGTTGCTGGAATTCACACAAATGGAGAGAACTTAATACAGGATGATGGGAGAATAGAAGTCTTTTACTAAATTGACTGAGAAGAGTTATCATGCTAGTTTTTTTGTTCTGGAATGTTTTTAATCAGAAAGCAAGCACTGAATATGAGTGTGGTTACACTTACCGGCTGTTTTATTTCAAAAGATACATTACTCTGTCATTCCTTCAAAATCTAAAAATACCCTGCTGCTTGAATAAATAAAATATTTTATTTAGATATAATAGCAAAGGAACCTGTAGGCTTTACTTTGGTTTAAAAAACAAGACAAAAAAACTCTGCTATTGCCAGTTACAAAATATGGAAAATTGTAAGCAATACTGTTGTATTGTGCTAATCATAAGACTCGGTGCATTTATTTTTCCCCTCCTCTGCACCCTGCTTAGATTTGTTGCTCTTTCCTTTGCTAAATATAGTTGGCTTCCTGCTATTTTCACAGCTGACTGGAGAATTTCATTAGGAAGGTGGAAAGCTAACACTGTCACTCTGATGAATAAAGTGGTCAGCTGATATCTCTTCTTGCTCCAGTGGAAAAATTTACAACTAGAGGGACTGAGAGCCAGAACTGAGTTTTGTTAAAATAGCCAATTAGTGTGATAAGCAAAAGACAAAAGGTGACACTCTGTTCACTGTTTTCTCTTGGCAGGCTTAGGCTGAAAGTACAAAGGAGATGTCTTCTCTTCCTTCTCAAACCTGGCTTGAAGGATGATTTCATGCCTGGAGGCCCAGGGATGGATAATCCAATAAGCAAGTACACACAGGCTTAGTTGTGCTTACTTAATAATCTGTAGTGCACAACTTCACCTGTTTTTCACCGCAACAAAGATATGGTGAAACCCACGTGAAATTGTACACTACTGATTAGTAAATAAACATAATTAAGCCGGTGCATACCTTGCTTACTGTAAGCCACTGATTGTAAACTTGTGCGTACCTTGCTTACTGGTTAACCACCCCTGCCTGAAGCCTTTAAAAATATGATCAGAGAACGACCTTGCCCGACTCCATGCTGCTCACTGAGTCTCTTCTTTGCTGGTTCACTCTCTGTTTTCAGTGATTTTCTATTGCCTACATAACAAGATCCATACCCCAAACCAGGGTTCAAGGTCCTCAGTGTTCTAGTCCAGTCATATCTTTCTCACCTTGCCTGCATTTCTTTTCAACGTGAACCTTTCACCACAAACAAAGTAGCCTATACACCTTTGCCCAAGCACACGTTTGCATTTTTTCATCTTTGATTAGAATGCTAATCACCTCTCTCCAGCCATCCCACCAATGTATCAAGGCCTGGTTCAAATCTTCCTGGTTCTGTGAGGGTTTTCCAGATCATTTCCCAGTTGGAAGTAATTGATCCCTGTATCACTTAAATAGCACTGTGTCCTAAACCAGTGTTTTGAAATACTTTCAACTGATATGAAGCACTGATTCAAGTCCCTAATTGCTGCCCACTGTTACTAAGTGTTCAGCAATAAGAGGGGGACTGTCGTTGGTTACAGTCAAGTTGGCTCGATTCATGGAGGCCTTATATATAATAGAATGAAATATTGCCCAGACCTGTGCCATCTTCGTGATCCTTGGTATGTTTGGACCCATTGTTGTAGCTATTATGCCAATCCATCTCATTGAGGATTTCCCTCGTTTTCACTGACCCTCTACTTTACCAACCATGATGTCCTTTTCTAGATATTAGTCTTCCCTGATGACATATCCAAAACAAACAAGCCGAAGTCTCTCCATTCTCACTTCTAAGGAGAATTCTGGCTGTATTTCTTCTAAGACTGATTTGTTTGTTCTTCTAGCAGTCTGCAGTACATTCAGTAAGTCCCTCATGATTTCACTATTGCCAACCATAAGATCCTGCACGTGAATTAATGTCCTGACAGAATATTAAACTTGCATAAAATCCTTCTCCACCTTATCTAAAACTGCAGATTGTTTTTAATTATATTTTATTTTTAAAGTGATACACTTTCACTAAGAAATAACTAAAATTGTATAAAATTCAAAGTGGTAGATTTCTATTTCCTAGCTGGTTGCAGAAGCATAGTTTATAAGCTGTTAATGTTTCTGCATGCTCCTCCGAATATTGTCTGTGCATATATTCATTCTTTTTTGATAGTAGGTGATACTTGTAATAACTTAACAGTATCTGTCTATGTCAGTACATAAAGAGTTACTTAATACTTCATAAAATTTGCATAGTAATTCTCAACATGAACATGCTTTACAGTTTATTTAAGCAGCTTTCTGTTAAAGGAAACAGAGTTTGGACTAATTTTTGTTATAAATAATATTTTCGGGAATATTTCGTCCATGTTGTTTTTAGGTGCCATCGAGTCGGCTCCGACTCATAGCGACCCTATGCACAACAGAACGAAACACTGCCCGGTCCTGAGCCATCCTCACAATCGTTGTTATTCTTGAGCCCAATGTTGCAGCCACTGTGTCAATCCACCTTGTTGAGGGTCTTCCTCTTTTCCGCTGACCCTGTACTCTGCCGAGCACGATGCCCTTCTCCAGGAACTGGTCCCTCCTAATAACATGTCCAAAGTATGTAAGACGCAGTCTCACCATCCTCATTTCTAAAGAGCATTCTGGTTGTACTTCTTCTAAGACAGATTTGTTCATTCTTCTGGTATTAAATATTCTTCTCCAACACCACAATTCAAAGGCATCAATTCTTCTTCGGTCTTTCTTATTCATTGTCCAGCTTTCACATGTATATGACACAATTGAAAATACCATGGCTTGGGTCAGATGCACCTTAGTCTTCAAGGTGACATCTTTGCTCTTCAACACTTTAAAGAGGTCCTTTGCGGCAGATTTACCCAATGCAATGCATCTTTTGATTTCTTGACTGCTGCTTCCATGGCTGTTGATTGTGGTCCAAGTAAAATGAAATCCTTGACAACTTCAATCTTTTCTCCGTTTATCACAATGTTACTCATTGGCCCACTTGTGAGGATTTTTGTTTTCTTTATGTTGAGGCGCAATCCATACCGAAGGCTGTGGTCTTTGATCTTCATTAGTAAGTGCTTCAAGTCCTCTTCACTTTCAGCAAGCAAGGTTGCGTTACCTGCATAACGCAGGTTGTTAATGAGTCTTCCTCCAGTCCTGATGCCCCATTCTTCTTCATATAGTCCAGCTTCTCGCATTATTTGCTCAGCATACAGACTGAACAGTTATGGTGAAAGAATACAACCCTGACGCACACCTTTCCTGACTTTAAACCAATCAGTATTCCCTTGTTCTGTCCGAACAACTGCCTCTTGATCTATGTAAAGGTTCCTCATGAGCACAATTGAGTGTTCTGGAATTCCCATTCTTTGCAACATTATCCACAATTTGTTATGATCCATAGTTGAATGCCTTTGCATAGTCAATAAAACACAGGTAAACATCCTTCTGGTATTCTCTGCTTTCAGCCAGCATCCATCTGACATCAGCAATGATAGCCCTGGTTCCACGTCCTCTTCTGAAACCAGCCTGAATTTCTGGCAGTTCCCTGTTGATATACTGCTACGGCCGTTTTTGAATGATCTTCAGCAAAATTTTGCTTGCGTGTGATATTAGTGATATTGTTCTATAATTTCCACATTCAGTTGGATCACCTTTCTTGGACTAGGCATAAATATAGCTCTCTTCCAGTGGGTTGGCCAGAAGCTGTCTTCCATATCTCTTGGCATAGACGAGTGAGCACCTCCAGCGCTGCATCTGTTTGTTGAAACATCTCAGTTGATATTCCGTCAATTCCTGGAGCCTTGTTTTTTGCCAGTGTCTTCAGAGCAGCTTGGACTTCTTCCTTCAGTACCATTGGTTCCTGATCATATGCTACCTCTTGAAATGGTTGAACATTGACTAATTCTTTTTGGTATAATGACTCTGTATATTCCTTCCATCTTCTTTTGATGCTTCCTGCATCATTTCATATTTTCCCCACAGAATCCTTCACTATTGCAACTCAAGGCTTAAATTTTTTCTTCAGTGCTTTCAACTTGAGTAACACCGAGTGTGTTCTTCCCTTTTGGTTTTCCATTTCCAGCTCTTTGCACATGTCATTATAATACTTTACTTCGTCTTCTCAAGATGCCCTTTGAAATCGTCTGTTCAGTTATATTTTGTCCGTTTAGCCTTGAAAATACATATGCAGAGTAAATTTCCTAGGAGTGAAGTTTCTGGCTGATAGAGTTTGATACATTTTGAATTTTGAGAGATGCTGCTGAAGTATTATTTAAATATATATATTAAAAAAAATTTTTTTATATATACCAACTAATTCTCCAACTGACACCCTGTAAGCTTTTGTTGTTGTTGATTGGTAGTTAAGTTGGTTAATTCATGAACTTTTCCTATGAATTAAAGATATTAATGTACCGTATTATTAAGAAGAAATATATATCTTTGGTTCTTATAATCTAGGAACACATGGTATTAATTCTAAATTTATGCATGAATGCTCAAAGAACTTGTTAGTAAAAATCTATGAAACTCAATTCAAATTTTCATTTGAGGACTTGTGAGGACCTGAGAATTCCTTAGTGACTAAAGAAATATGAGTAGGGCCTTGATTCTTGTTGGGAAAAGGAGGATCAGCTGTTCTATTGTCAAGAAAATAGTCAATGAAATATAGTATTACAATTCTGCAATCTCTAATGAATGAATAGATCTAGACAACCATCATCAATGACTGCTAACCTCAAGAAAGTGAGAGAGATAGACATCATATATCTCTTGATGAAAGTACACAAACCACATATGAAATAGTCTTGCCTAAAAAGTCTGATCTGAATCTACCAAGATTTAGAGTCTAGATATAACTATCAATTCACGGGAAATACAGGAACATGTTAGACAATACTGCAAAAAATGCAATCAGTAAAATCAGAGAAATGACCCATTTCTTCAACAAAGGCAGAGAAGGAGGAGGAAACCTACATATTAAAAGAAACTTACAGAGATGTATGGGCAATAGTTGGATCAAGATTCAAATAAACAAACTGTAAAAATAAAATGTAAAACAATTGTGAAAATTTAATATTAGCCTAATAAGTCATAAGATTAAAAAAACTATTATTTTCAAGTATGATAATGGTATTGTAGTTATTTTTAAAGAGTCCTTATCTTTTTAGAGGAGTCCTAGATAGTGCAATTGGTTAACACACTCAGCAGCTAACCCCAAACTTTGGAGGTTCAAGTTCACTCAGAGGTGCCTTGGAAGAAAGGCCAGGTGATATATTTTCAAAAAGTCAGCCATTGCAAACCCTGTGGAGCACAGTTCTACTCTACACATGGGGTCACCATGAGTTGGAATCAATTGAAGGCAGCTGACACTGGTATCTTAGAAATACATAGGGAAATGTTTATAGATGAAATTATACAATACCTGGAATATGTTTCGAAATAATCTGGGTGGGAGAGGTGGGGACAAAAGTAGGGTGAGGTATAGAAGAAACAAGATGGGTCAAAAGTTGATCATTGTTGAAACTGAGTGAGAGGTCCATGGAAGTTCATTATAATACTCTCTATATTTTCTCTCTGTTTGAAATTTCCCAAAATAAAACTTACAAAAAGAGAAAATTTACATTAAGACATTGTGGAATATTCATTACTAACTACTAAAATCTACTGAGAGAGGATGGTTTTAGAGATTGTAAATGCTCCTACACAATGGCCACAAGTTTACTAAATGACCAGAGGCTTGCTTCCAAGCCCTCGGCCTGTGATTTTAGGCAAGAAGAACAGAAGCCAGATGGTATGGAAAATATACTTACAAGTGGGTTTATAAACCAGTAAAAAGCTATAATTTAGTGGAAGGAACCAACAGTGCTCTTTAGCTTTCAAAATGTTTTTGAACTCAGAAAGGGGCATGTATAGCACTCCAACGCAAACGTGTAATCTTTGGCCCAGACAAATGGATGTCACTGTGGACAATGACAATGTAGAATTTGTCATAACCTTCACATGAAATTTGCTTTAGTTACCATCTTACCACATCCTTCCTTAGGGGGTCTGCATTTCCTCTTCCACTTTATGCATTCCAACTTGTACCAAAGGAAAGAAAACATATTATTTTCCTTGCCCACCTAGTCAGATATATCACTGCAAGAAATTGCTTTTTAAATACACAATACATTGGGTTATTTCTGGCCAGGCTTGTTTGCTAATAAGGTCTTTACAACAGTCAAAGACCAGACTAACTAGTTTATCAGAAGGCTGAAAGTAGTGCCTCTCTCTAAGGTTACCAGGGCATTCATGGGATTCATTGAAATCACAACATAGAATGACTTTCAAATTTGCCTTTAATTTCCATTCAGTCATCATATTATTCCCTCAACTTCTCCATTTCATTAAGTATGTGTAGAGTCCATTAAGAACTCTTGAAGTTAAAAATCAGAATTTGTGTTGTAAATCTTTGAAAACTAACGAGGTATTCCAAAGATTGTGGAATGTAACCAGGCATAGTACATACTGATCTAAAGAAACGATTTTCTCACAAAGTGATTTAAAGCCTGTACTTAGCTTCATGCATTTTAACGCATACTCTGTCTTATTAGGTCAGTGGGGTGAAAAAACTACTTCCATTTTGATTAAAAAAAAATTTTAAGATTATAATAAAAAAAATAGACATGATTATTTATATTATTCAGCACACCGTTACCTGCTTGTTCCTTTAAAATAACAAATATATCATTTTATCCCCCTGTTCAAAATTCTATCACCTGGGAAAATTATCACATAAACTGACATGTTAAAAGCCCTCAGAAAATCTGCAGTATAAAATTCTATTTAGCATAGCTTTTGCCCTCACTTATACATCCTTTTTATTTATAATGTTTATTAACATCCTAAAAACACATTTTGTACTTGTGAATCTCCATCTCAATCACTTTAAGAGTAAACCAAACCCATTGCCATCAAGTCAATTCCAGCTCATAGTGACTCTAGGACACAGTATAACTGCCCTATAGAACTTTCAAGGCTGAAATGTTTATGAAAGCAGACTGACACATTTTTCTCCCATGTAGCAGCTGGTGGGTTTGAAATGCCTACCTTTTGGTTAGCAGCTAAATGCTTAATCATTGTGCCACCAGGGCTCTTCACTTTAAGAATACTTTGACTTAAGGGAAAACTATGTGAAAGAAATAGCATAGATAAGTTCTATCTTCAAACACATGCTTCCCGTGGTGTCAGTAGTCTTAACCCTAAAAGAATAGCTAAAGAAAGCTTTCGAAACAAAAACAAATGATAAAAGAAGGAACCTTAGAACATCAGGAAGGAAGAAAGAATGTAATAAGCAAAAATATGGTTAAATACAACAGACTTTCACTCCTCTCATAATTTTTAAGTTATGTTTGATAGTTGAAACAAATTTATGATTTTACTGGAGAATTCTAACAAACATTTACAGAAGAATGAAATCCAATTCTACACAATCCGTCTATAAAATAGAAAAGTAGGGAACACTTCTAATTTATTTTATAAAACTAGTATTATCCTTATAACAAAACCGGACAAAAACAGAAAACCATAGGCCAATATCCCTCATGAATATAGATTCAAAAATCCTTAACAAAATATTAAAAGAAATAGAATATAGTAATATACCTTAAAAAACTAAACACCATAAAAAGTAGGTTCATTCTAGGGATGCAAGGCTGGTTCAACATTTAAAAATCAATCAATATAATACACCATAATAACAGACTAAGAAGAAAAATCACATGATCATTTCAATTAAATCAGAAAAGGCAGTTAACAAAATTCATTGCCTGATCATGATAAAAATTCTCAAAAAATAGCAATAGAGGAGAACTTCCTTGACTTGATAAAAAGCATCTACAAGAAACCTATACCTATCATACTCAATAGTGAAAGACTGAATTCTTTCTCACTACAATGGGAAACAAAGCAAAGATGCTTTTCTCACCACTGTTATTGAAAATAGTGCTAGAAATTCTAGTCACTGAAATAAAGCAAGAAAAGGAAATGAAAGGCATATAGATCAGAAGAAAAGAAATAAAATTGCCTTAATTCACAGATGACATGACTTTATGTGTAGAAAATTGCAAGGACTTTACAAAAAAAAAAGCTTCTAGAACTAATAAAAAAGTTCAGCAGAGTCATATGATACAAGATCAACATATAAAACTCAATTATATTTCTATATACAACAATGAACATGTGAACAAGAAAGTTAAAAAATATAATAATACCATTTACAATTGCTCAAAAAACTGAAATAGTTAGGTGTAAAATCTAACAAAACATGTACAGGACTTGTATTCTAGAAACTACACATTGTTGAGAGGATCTAAGATGGTGGTTTAGCCAGACACACCATGCTGTCCATCTACAGCAAAGACCCAAGAAACCAAGTGAAACAGATGCAGATGACAATCCTAGAACACTGAACATCAAAAGGAAGGTTAAAGAATTGGATCAAACACCAACAGGAAGAAGAAATCGAATGAAGGCAGCAAACGAGGAATGATAAGGAGAGGAGTTGCCCTGCCAACCTCCCCAGCACAGCATGGCCATCTTGACACAAAGCCAGCAGCAACCCCAGGTGAGGAGCACAGCAAGGCAACTTCACAGAATTCCCAATAAGAGATGCAGAAACTGTGTAGACATACCCGGAGTGATGCAAGGTGAGCAGAACCTGATCCACATCAAAAGAGAGAAAGTACAGGAAGGAAGGAAAGAGCACCAGGGATCCTGGCATCCACAGAGTAGGGAGGGAGCCAGAATCCAGAGACAGTTCTACTCACCAGCAGCGGTCCCAGACTATTAGGGTGAATGGTGCACACAAAGTAATAGATCCATAGAGTGTCAGTGGGTGATTTCCCACACCACCAGGCTCAGGGTGAGCCCCCCCCCCTCACATTTTGTCTGGGTCAGGTCCCATTTGCTGGCTGCAGCCAACTGAAAGTGCACAGATACCCACATCTGGTGACCAGAGGAGCCTGGTCTCTCTCTCCCCCATCTTCCTTATCATTAGACCCATAAGACAAATCCCCTTGCCCCCCCAACTCAGCCCTGTCCACTACCACCCCTGCCCACCTGATGACCTGCAGTAAGCATGCTCCCAGATCCCTCTAGCCTACCACTCACCCCCACCTGTCAACCCAGACAGCAGTGGAGAGCACACTCCTGCTGGTCCATTCACCCACCATTCATCCCAGCCCTTGAACCTAGTAAGCAGCAGAGTGCACGCTCCTGCACCCCCACTTGCCTGCCACTCAACCCCACCCACTGACCTGGCAAGTGGTAGGGAACATGCTCCCACACTCTTGCTGCATACCCCCACCTACCAACCTGGCAAGCAGTGGGGAGCATGTTCCCATGATCCCCCTAGCCCACTACACCCACCACACAAACCATCCCACTCATTTGGCCAGTGCCATCATCTGCTTCCACACCACTGTACAAACCACAGGCAGTGGTCAACACCTACCCAGCCTGCCCTCAGCCACCCAATACAACTAGTGAACAGAAACCCACACGCACACTGCCAACCACTGCCCACCCAGAGACAGGTGGTGAGCACTCCCATGCCTTCAGATTAGTGAATAGTGGAGCACGCTCACCCCACACAAAAACAAAACAAAACAAAAACCAGATGAAACAAACATACAATCATTCAACAAATAAAATAACACCTTAATGCCCTGGAGACAGTAAGTAATATATAACCATATGATGAAGCAGGACAAGATGGCTCAAACAAGTGATCAAAATAAAGGTGCACAAAACCTTTCTGAGGAACAAATGGTAATGGAACTACCTGATAAGAAATTCAAATGACTTATATATAGTATCTTCAAGGAAAACACAGACAAAACCAAGGAAAACACAGACAAACTTCAGAAAAATTCAGGAAAACAATTCAAGAACAAGATGACAAGATTAATAGACAATTAGAACCATAGAAAAACAGTAACTAGAAATTCAAAAGATTAACAATAGAATATCAGAAATAAATAACTCAATGGAAGGACATAGAAGTAGAATTGAATCAATGGAAGAAAGAATCAGTAAAATAGAGGACAAATCCCTGACACTAATTTGTTTGAGGAATAATCAGAAAAAAAGAATGGAGAAAAACAGAGAAAGCCTAAGAGTTATATGGGATACTAACAAGGTGAATAATTTACATGTGATTGGAATTCCAGAAAAGGAGGAGACAAAAAAAAAAAAAAAAAGCACAGAGAGAATTTTAGAAGACTTGCTGGCAGAAAACTTCCCTAATATGAAAGATGAGAAAGTTTTCATCCAAGAAAGCTCAATAAACCCCATACAGTATAAATCTCATAAGAAAGTTACCAAGAAGTATCATAATCAAAGTCTCCAAAACCAAAGACAAAGAAAGAATTCTGAGAGCAGCTCGGGAAAAAAGAAATATCACCCACAAAGGGGCATCAATAAGACTAAGCTCTGATTTCTCAGCAGAAGCCATACAAGCAAGAAGGCAATGGGATGACATATATAAAATCCTGAAAGAGAAGAATTGCCAACCAAGAATCATACATCCAGCAAAATTGTCTCCCAAATGCAATGGCATAACTAGGGCATTTCCAGATAAACAGGAAATAAGGGAATTTGGAGAGGAAGTCAAGGCAATATCAAGAAATAGCAGACTGTTTTAAACTTAGGAAGATAAAGGTAAGTTTCAGAGTAACCACACAGAAAATTAACAAATCTACTCACCAAAATAAAGAAAATCAAAAGGACCCAGTAAACTCAAAATCAACAATAACAAATGAAACGAAAAGAAAATCCATAAACAAAAAGAACTCAGCACAGAAAATTTAAGTGGAACAAAGAAGTCGTCAACACTACACCAAAAAAAAAAAAAAGAGTATCAAAATGACAACAATAAACTCCAATCTATCAATTATCACACTGAATGTAAATGTTTTAAATATACCAGTCAAGAGGCAGAGAGTGGCAGAATGGATGAAAACATGGCCCATCAATATGTTGTCTACAAGAGACACATTTTGACACAAAGATATAAATAAGCTAAAAATCAATGGAGGAAAAAATATATTAAGCAAACAGTAACAAAAAATGAGCAAGAGTGGCAATATTAATATCTGATTAAATAGAATTAAGGGCAAAGTCCATCATAAGAGACAAGGGAAGGCATTTTATAATGATGAAAGTGTCAATCCACTAAGAGGACATAACTGAAATAAATATTTACACACCCAATGACAGAGCTCTAAAATACATAAAACAAACTCTAACTGTATTGAAAGAAAAATCAACAGTTCCACAATAACAGTAGGAGACTTTAACACACCACTTTCAATGATGGACAGAACTAGAAAGAAACTCAACAACGATACAGAAGATCTAAATAACACAATCAACCTACTCGACCTCAAAGATATATAAAAAACACAGCACCCAACAGCAGAGAGTACATATTCTTCTCCAATGCACGTGGATCATTCTCCAGAATAGACCATATTTTAGACTATGAAGCAAGCCTCAAATAAGTTCAAAAACATCAAAATAACACAAAGCATAGTCTCAGACCATGCTATAAGACTAGAAATCAATAACAGGAAAAACAAGGGAAAAAATCAGATACATGGAAATTGAATAACACTTTGCTTTAAAACTGCTGGCTAATGGAAGAAATTAAAGATGAAATTTAAAAAAACTTCTAGAATCAAATGAAATAAATCAAATAATTTCTAGAATGAAAACACAACATATCAAAACATTTGGGACCCTGCAAAAGCAATGCTCAGAGGACAATTTATAGCAATAAATGCAGACATTAAAAAAAGAACAAAGGGCCAAAACCAACAGCTTAACCCTACAACTACAACTCAAATAGAAAAAGAGCAGTAAAAGAAGCCCACAGTCAACAGAAGGATGGAAATAACAAAGATCAGAGCAGAAATAAATGAAACAGAAAAGAGAAAGACAATAGAAAAAAATCAACAAGACCAGAAGTTGGTTCTTTGAAAGGATCAATAAAATTGTCAAACCACTGGCCAAAATGGCAAAGGAAAAGAATTAGAAGGCACAAATAACCAAAATAAGAAATGAGATGGGTGACATTATCGCAAAACAACCTGAGAAAAAGGATCATAACAATATTATAAAAATTGTACTCCAACAAATTTGAAAACCTAGAAGAAATGGACAAATTTCTAGAAACACACTACCTACCTAAACTAACACAGAGTGAAGTAGAAAATTTGAACAGACCCAACAAAAGAAGAAATTGAAGAGACCATTAAAAAACTTACAAAAACAACAAAAAAAAGCCTGGCCTAGACAGTTTCACTAGAGAATTCTACCAAACATTCAGAGAAGAATTCACATCAATTCTACTCAAACTATTCCAGAATATGGAAAAGGAAGGAGTAGTCCCTAATTCATTCTATAAAGCCTGCATAACCCTAATGCCAAAGCCAGGGAAAGGCACCCTAAAAAGAAAATTACAGACCAATATCTTTACAAACATAGATGCAAAAATTCTCTACAGATTCTAGCCAGCGAAATTCAACAGCATGTCAAAAAATAATGCATCAAGATCAAGGGAGATTCATATCAGGGATGAAAGAATGGTCCAACATAAGAAAATCAATCAAGGTAATTCACCACATAAATAAAACAAAGGAAAATAGCTACATGATTATCTCAATCAATGAAGAAAAAGCATTTGATAAAATTCAACACCCTTTCCTGATAAAAATCTCAGCAAAATAGGAATATAAGGGAAATTTCTCAACATAATTAAGGGCATATACACAAAACCAACAGCCAACATTATTCTCAATGCAGAGACCCCTAAAAGCATTCCCCTTGATAAAAGGAACAAGACAAAGATGCCCTTTATCACCACTTCTATTCAAATTTGTAATAGAAGTCCTAGTTAGAGCAATAAGACAAGAAAGGGAAATAAAGAGCATCCAAATTGGTGAGGAAGAAGTAAAATTATACCTATACGCAGATGATACAATCCTATACATACAAAAAAATCCCAGAGATTCCCAGAGAACTAATAGAAGGATTTGGAAAGGAGGCAGCATACAAGATCAACATACAAAAATCAGATTCCTCTATGCTAACAAAGAGAACTCCAAAAAAGAAAATTAGGAAAGCAAAACTGTTTACAATAGCCCCCAAAAATGATAAAATAATTGGGAATAAACCTAATTAGGGATGTAAAAGACATATACAAAGAAAATTACAAAACACTGCTGCAAGAAACCAAAACAGACCTACATAAATGGAAAAACATACCGTGCTCATGGATAGGAAGACTTAATGTTATGAAAATGGCAATACTACCCCAAGCAATCTATACATATAATGCAATCTCGATCCAAATTTGAACAATATTCTTTAACAAAATGGAAAAACTAATCTCAATCTTTATATGGAAAGGAAAGAGGCCTCATAAAGCTAAAGCATTGAAGAAGAAGAGCAAAGTAGAAGGCCTCCCACTTTCCAATCTCAGAATCTACTATCCAGTCACAGTAGTCAAAACAGCCTGGCACTGGTACAATGACTGACACATAGAACAATGGAACAGAATTGAGAATCCAGAAATAAATCCATCCAGCTATGGACAGCTGATCTTCAACAAAGGGTCAAAGTCCATTAAATGGGAAAGAGATAGTCTGTGTAACAAATGGTGCTGGCAAAATTGAATATCCACTTGCAGAAAAATGAAGCAGGATCCATATTTGCACCATACAAAAAACTAACTCAAAACAAATCAATGACCTAAATGTTAAACCTAAAACTATAAAGTTCTTAGAAGAAAACATAGGGATAAAGCTGGGGGCCCTAATTTATAGCAAAAATAGGCTATCAAACATAACTAAAGATGTACAAAAAGCAGAAGATAAACTAGATAACTGGGACCTCCTAAAAACTAAATACTTACGCTCATCAAAAGACTTCACTAAAAGAGTAAAAAGAGAATCTACAGACTGGGAAAAAATTTGGGCAACAACATATCTAACAAGGGTCTAATGTCTAAAATTTATAGGAAACTTTAACACCTCAACAACAAAAAGATAAACGATCCAATTGAAAAATGGGCAAAGGATATGAACATACATTTTACCAAAGAAGACACTGAGGTGACTAACAAACACAGGAAGAGATGTTCATGATTATTAGCCATTAGAGAGATGCAAATCAAAACTACAATGAAATACCATCTCACCCCAACAATAATGGCACTGATAAAGAAAACAACAGAAAAGAACAAATGCTGGCAAGAAATAGAAATACCATACGATCCAGAAATCCCGCTCCTAGGTATATACCCTAGAGAAATAAAAGCCATCACACAAATAGACATATGCACGCCCATGTTCATTGCAGCATTATTCACAATAGCAAAAAGATGGAAACAACCTAAGTGTTCATCAAGAGATGAATGGATAAACAAATTGTTGTATATACACACAATGGAGTGCTATGCAATGATAAAGAATAATGATGTATCCACAAAACATCTCACAACACGGCTGAATCTGGAACACATTATGCTGAAGTGAAATAAGTCAACCAAAAAAGGACTAATACTGCATGAGACCACTATTATAAACAGTCGAGAATAGATTTATACACAGAAAGAAACAATCTTTGATGGTTACTAGGAATGGGGGGAGGGAGGGAGAATCACTAACTAGATGGCAGACACATGTAAATTCAGGTGAAGGGAAAGGCAATACACAATATGGGGAAAGTCAGCACAATGTGACCAAGGCAAAGGAATACACTGGGAAGTATGCAAGATTAAAAGGCAACTACGGTAAACACTAGAACATATACAATCCTGCAACAATAAGAGTGACAAACAAGAATTTGTGAGTGGATACATAGATATGTATACTAAATAGGTGTGGGAGAACGTACAGGAATACACCCGTGTACATATACTGGTATGGTTGTGGATATTTATACATGAATGTTTGTATGTGCTACATGTGTATTCTTATAACATAGGGGGCACAATTATGGAAATGTCTTGGACATAATCAACTATCTCAAAGTACAAAGTTATGGGGCTTGAAGTCTAAGGAACATAGCCTCTACGGACATCTAGGTCAACTGGCATAACATAGTTCATAAGGATGCTGTTCCACATCCTAATTTGGCGAGTAGCCTCTGGGGTCTTAAAAGCTTGTGAGCAGCCATCTAAGATACATCTATTAGTCTCTTCCCGCCTGAAGCAAAGGAGAGTGAAGAAAACCAAAGACTCAAGGAAGCAATTAGTCCAAAGAACTAATGGTCTACATGAACCACAGCCTCCTCTAGCCTGAAACCAGAAGAACTAGATGGTGCCCAGCTACCACTAACAGTCACTCTGACCAGAAACTCAAGAGAAGGTCCCAGTTAGAACAGGTGAAAAATTTAGAATAGAATTCAAATTCATAAAAAAGACCAGACTTACTGGTCTGACAGATACTGGAGGAACCACAGAAACTATTGCCCTAAGACACCCTTCTAACTTGGAACTGAAGCCAATCCTGGAGACCATCTTTCAACCAAATAATAGACTGGCCTATAAAGTAAACAATAACACCTGTGAGGAATGTGCTCCTTAGAACATCCAACTATATGAGATCAAAAGGGCAACATTTGCCCAAAAGCAAAGATGAGAAGTCAGGGAGGGGCAGGAAAACAGGATGAATAGAAATGGGGAACCCAGGGTGGAAATGGGGAGAGTGCTGACACATTGTGGGAACAGCAACCAATGCCACAGAACGATTTGTGGATGAATAATTGAATGAAAAACTAATTTGCTGTGTAAACTTTCACCTAAAAGTACAATAAAATGTTAAAAAAAATAAAAGCAGAAAAATGAAAAAACATTACACAATTTTGGTGAAAGAAATCAAAGAAGATCTAAATAAATTGAGAGAAAAACCATGTTCATGAATTGAAAGATTCAACATAGAAAAGATTTCAAATCTCCCCAAATTGGTACAATAGCTTAATGCAAGAATTTTTGTAGAAAAAGAAGACCAGATTTGCTGGCCTGACAGAGACTGGAGAAACCCTGAGAGTATGGCCCCCAGACACCCTTTCAACTCAGCAATAAAGTCACTCCTGAGGTTCCCCCCTCAGCCAAAGATTGGACAGGCCCATAAAACAAAACAAGACTAAAGGGGCACGCCAGCCCTGGGGCAAGGACTAGAAGCCAGGTGGGGACAGGAAAGCTGGTAAGGTTGAGAAGGGAGAGTGTTGACGTGTCATGGCATGTGTGGTTAACCAGTGTCATAAAACAATATGTGTACTGTTTAATGAGAAACTAGTTTGTTCTGTAAACCTTCATCTAAAAGTACAATAAAAATTAAAAAAAGAATCTTTGTAGATATAGACAGGATTAAAGAAGCCCTGGTGGCAGAGTGGTTAACCAGCTGCTAACCAGAAGTTTGGTGGTTCAAACCCACCAGCCACTCCATGGAGAAAGATACGGCAACCTTCTTCCGTAAAGATTTACAACCTTGGAAACCTTATAGGGAACTTCTACTCTGCCCTATAAGGTCACTGTGAGTCAGAATCGACTTGACTGCAGTGGGTTTGGCTTTGGCTTTATACCCAGACCCAGTGCCGTCGAGTCGACAGACATGACTATTCTACTTATATGGAAAGGCAAAGAAACTAGAATAGCTAAAAATTTTGAAAAAAGAATAAAGACATTCTACAACCATAGTACTCAAAATTGTGTGGTGTTGGTGGCCGGATAGACACATAGATCAATAAAACAGTATAGAACCCAGGAGTAGACCCACACAAATATGCACAACTGATTTTTTACAAAGGTGCAAAGGCAATTCAAGGGAGGAAAGATACTCTTTTCAACAAACGGATCTGGAGGAATTCGACATCCATAGGCAAAAAATAAATAAATAAATTTCAGCCTAAGCCTCATAGTTCATACAAAAAATCAACTAAAAATGAATCATGAACTTAAGTGCAAAACATAAAACCACAAAACTTCTAGGAAAAAAACAGGATAAAATCTTCTAGACCTAGGACTAAGCAAAGAGCTCTTAAACTTAACATCAAAAGCATGAATCATAAAAGGAAAAAATGATAAATTGTACTTCATCAAAATTAAAAACTGTTGCTCTGCAAAAGATTGATTGCATAGATGAAAATACAACCTAGAAGGCAGGTGGGGACAGGAAAGCTGGTGAGGTTAAGAAGGGAGAGTGTTGACATGTCACAGCATGTGTGGTTAACCAATGTCATAAAACAATATGTGTACTGTTTAAGGAGAAACTAGTTTGTTCTGTAAACCTTCATCTAAAGAACAATAAAATAAAAAAAAAGAATTTTTGTAGGTATAGACAGGATTAAAGAAGCGCTGGTGGCAGAGTGGTTAACCAGCTGCTAACCAGAAATTTGGTGGCTCAAACCCACCAGCCACTCCATGGAGAAAGATATAAACCACATATCTGGCAAAAGATGAGTATCTAGAATATATAAAGAACTCTTAAAATCCAACAGTCAAAAATAATAATAATAATCCAATTACAAAATAAATAGAAGATATGCACTGACATTTCACTGAAGAGAATATATAAATGGCAAATCAGCACATAAAAGATGTTTAACATTTTAGTAATTAGAAAAATGCAAATTAAAACCACAATGAGCTGTCATTACACACATGTCAGGATGGTGAATATTAAAAACAGTGACAACAACCAAATGCTGGATTGCTGGAGGGAATGCAAAATGGTACAGTAAATCTGGAAAACGGTTTGGCAGTTTCTCCAAAAACTAAACAAGCAATTACCATAAAACCCAGCAATTACACTCCTGGGCATTTGTCTTAGGCTATCCTACGCTGCTATAACAGAAATACCACAAGTGGATGGCTTTAACAAACCGAAGTTTATTCTCTCACAGTCTAGTAGGATATAAGTCTGAATTCAGGACACCAGCTCCAGGGGATGGCTTTCTCTCTCTGACAGCTCTGGAGGAAGGTCCTTGTGATCAATCTTTTCCTAGTCTAGGAGCTTCTCAGCGCAGGAACCTCGGGTCCAAAGGACACACTTTGCTCCCGGCATTGCTTTCTTAGTGGTTATAATGTTCCCCTGTCTCTCTGCTAGCCTCTCTCTTTTATAACTTGAGAGACTGATTTAAGGTACAACCTAATCTTGTAGATTGAGTCCTGCTTCATTAACATCTTAGAGGTAGGATTTACAACACACGGGAAAATCACATCAGATGACAAAACAGTAGAGAATCACACAATGCTGGAAACTATGGCTTAGCCAAGTTGACACACATTTTGGGAGTACATAATTCAATCCATAACAGCATTTATGCCAAAGAAATGAAGACTAGTGTTCATATAAAAACCTGTAAACAAATATTTATTGAAGCTTTATTCCTAAAAACCAAAAGCTGGTAGCAACTCAGATGTCCTTCAAGGGGTATATGATTAAACAAACTGTGATATAACCCATACCATGGAAACTGTTGTTGTTAGGTGCCATTGAGTCAGTTCCAACTCTTAGCAACCCTATGTACAACAGAATAAAACACAGTCTTGTCCTGTGACGTTGTTATGCTTGAGCCCACTGTTGCAGCCACTGTGTGAATCCATCTCGTTGAGGGTCTTTCTCTTTTCCGCTGACCCTCTCTCTACTCAGAATGATATCCTTCTCCAGGGGCTGATCTCTCCTGATAACATGTCCAAAATATGTGAGATGTAGTCTCGCCATCCTTGTTTCTAATGAGCATTCTAGTACTTCTTCCAAGACAGATTTGTTCATTCTTTTGGCTATCCATGGTATATTCGATATTCTTCTCCAACACCTCAATTCAAAGGCATTAATTCATTATTCATTGTACAGCATATGAGGCAACTGAAAACACCATGGCTTCGGTCAGGCTCACCTTAGTCTTCAGGGTGATACCTTTGCTTTTCAACACTTGAAAGAGGTTTTTTTGCAGCAGATTTATCCAACGTAATGCATCTTTTGACTTCTTGACTGCTGCTTCCATGAGTGTTGATTGTGGATCCAAGTAAAATGAAATCCTTGAGAACTTCAATCTTTCCTCAGTTTATCATGATGGAATACTGCTCAGCAATAAAAAAGAACAAATGATTGATACACACAATAATCTCCAAAGAATTATGCTGAGTGAAAAAAGCCAATCTGGAAAGGTTACATACTATATTATTTTATTTGTATAACATTCTTGAATGACAAAATTATACAAATGGAGAACAAATTTAAGTGCTCTGTGCTAACTTTTATTTACAGCAAATGTAAAAAAAAAAAAAATTGGCATACTGGTTCTTATGAAAATACCTAGCGACAGGGAGGGCTTGGTTGGCAAACAAACATAGAAAGCACGTTTTAATTGTGTTAAAATACAGTAGTGGTGACCAGAGGTTGAGGAAAGGAGCCCTGGTGGTTCAGTGGTTAAGTGCTTAGCTGCTAACCAAAAGGTCAGTGGATGAAACACACCAGCTGCTCCAAGGGAGAAAGACGTGGAAGTCTGCTTCCGTAAAGATTTACAGACTTGAAAACCCTATGGGGGTAGTTTTACCCTGTCGTATAGTGTCACCATGAGTCAAAATCAACTCCACAGCAGTGGTTTTTTAAAATAGAAACCGGTCATTAATATCACATGTAAGTAAAAATTTGCTTAAGACAGTGCAGCAGTACATCAGCTGATGTACTGCCAGAAATTCACGCCAGATTCAGAAGAGGACATGGAACAGGGGATATCATTGGTGATGTCAGACTGATCTTGACTGAAAGCAGAGAATACCAGAAAGATGCATAAAACTAAAACCAAACTCATTGCCGTTAAGTCGATTCTGAGTCATAGTGACCCTATAGGACAGACTAGAACTGCCCAATAGAGTTTCCAAGAAGCGGCTGGTGGATTCAAAAAGCTGACCTTTTGGTTAGCAAGTGAACTCTTGACCACTGCACCACGAGGGCATTTTATTGACTATACAAAGGCATTTGATTGTGTAGATTATAACAAATTATGGATAACATTGTGAAAAATGGGAATTAAAGAACATTTAATTGTGCTCATTCAGAGCCTGTACGTAAACTAAAGGGCAGTCATTCCAACAGAACATGGGGATACTGAGTGGTTTAAAATCAGGAAATGTGTGCCTCAAGGTTGTATCCTTTCACCATACATATTCCATCTGTATTCTGAGCAACTAATCCAAGAAGCTGGACTACATGAAGAAGAACATGGCAACAGGATTGAAGGATGACTCACTAACAACCTTTGATATGCAGATGATACAACCTTGCTTGCTGAAAGCCAAGAGGACTCAAAGCACTTACTGATGAAGATCAAAGACCACAGCCTTCAGTAAGGATAACACCTCAGCATAATGAAAACACAAATCTTCGCAACTGGACCAATAAGCAACATCATGATAAATGGAGAAAAGATTGAAGATGTCACGGATTTCATTTTACATGGATTCACAATCAACACCCATGGAAACAGCAACCAAGAAACCAAAAAACGTGTTACATTGAGCAAATCTTCTGCTAAAAGACCTCTTTAAAGTGTTGAAAAGCAAAGATATCGCTTTGAGGACTAAGGTGCACCTGATCCAAGTCATGGTACTTCCCATCACCTCATATGCATTCAAAAGCTGGACAATGAATAAAGAAGACCAAAGAAGAATTGGTGTGTTTGAATTATGGTGTTGGTGAAGAATATTTACTACACCATGGACTGCCAAAAGAAGGAACAAATCTATCTTGGAAGAAGTATAGCCAGAATGATCTGTAGAAGTAAGGATGGCGAGAATTCATCTTACTTTGGACACGTCATCAGGAGAGGCCAGTCTCTGGAGAAAGATGTCATGCTTGGTAAAGCAGAGCATCAGCAAAAAAAGAGGAAGACCTTCAGTAAGATGAATTGACAGTGGCTACAACAAAAAAAACAAAATGGAACACATAAAGATCAATATCCTAGGCATTAGTGAGCTGAAATGGACTGGTACTGATCATCCTGAACCAGATAATGGAAACTTGAAGAGAAACGGCATTGCATTCATCGTCAAAAAGAACATTTCAACATCTATCCTGAAGTACAAGGCTGTCAGCAAAAGGATAATATCCATATGCCTAAAAGGAAGGCCAATTATACGACAAACTTACACACCAACCACTAAGGCCAAAGATGAAGAAATTGAAGATTTTTACCAACTTCTGCAGTCTGAAATTCATCAAACACGCAATCAGGATGCACTGATAATTACTGGTAATTAGAATATGAAAGTTGGAAACAAAGGAAAGAATCTGTAGTTGGAAAATATGGCTTTGGTGATAGAAACAATGCCAGAGGTCATGTGACTAAATTTTGCAAGACCAACGACTTCTTCTTTGCAAATACCTTTTTTCACCAACATAAACGGTGACTATACACATGAACCACACTAGATTGAATATGCAGGAATCAAATCAACTATACCTGTGGGAAGACAGGATGGAAAAGCTCAATATCATCAGTCAGAACAAGGCCAGTGGCCAGCTTAGGATCAGACCATCAGTTACTCATATTTTATAAGCTCAAGTTGAAACTGAAGAAAATCAGAACAAGTCCATGAAAGCCAAAGCACGACCTTGAGTATATCCCACCTGAATTTAGAGATCATCTCAAGAATAGATTTGACACATTGAACACTAAAGACTGAAGACCAGACGAGTTGTGGAATGACATCAAGGGCATCATACATGAAGAAATCAAGAGGTCATTAAAAAGACAGGAAAGAAAGAAAAGATCTAGATGGATGTCAGAAGAGACTCTGAAACTTGCTCTTGAACATCGAGTAACTAAAGCAAACAGAAAATATAATGAAGTAAAAAAGTTGAACAGAAGACTTCAAAGGATGGCTCAAGAAGGTAAAGTATTATGATAACATGTGCAAAGACCTGGAGATAGAAAACCAAAAGGGAAGAAAATTCTCAGCATTTCTGGAGCTGAAAGAACTGAAGAAAAAATTCAAGCCTCCAGTTGCAATATTGAAAGATTCTATGGGGAAAATATTGGCTGACAGGAAGCATCAAAAGAAGATGGAAGGAATACAGAGTCACTATACCAAAAAGAATTGGCACAACCATTTCAGGAGGTAACATATGACCAGGAACTGGTGGTACTGAAGGAAGAAGTGCAAGCTGCACTGAAGTCATTGGCAAAAAACAAGGCTCCAAGAATTGACAGAATACCAAGTGAGATGTTTCGACAAATGGATGCAGCACTGGAAGTGCTCACTCATCTATGCCAAGAAATTTAGAAGACAGCTACCTGGCCAACTGACTGGAAGAGACCCATATTTATGCCTATTTCCAAGAAAGATGACCCAACTCAATGGAGAAATTATCGGACAATATCATTAACGTCGCATGCAACCAAAATTTCGCTGAAGATCATCCAAAAGCGGCTGCAGCAGTATATCGACAGGGAACTGCCAGAAATTGAAGCTGGATTTAAAATAGCACATGGAACCTGGGATACCATTACTGATTTGATGGATCCTGGCCAAGAGCAGAGAATACCAGAAAGACGTCTACCTGTGTTTTATTGAATATGCTAAAGCATTCAACTGTGTGGATCATAACAACTTATGGAAAACATTGTGGAGAATGGGAATTCCCGAACACTTAATTGTGCTCATGAGGAATATGTACATGGATCAAAAGGCAGTCTTTCGAACATAACAAGGGGATACTGCATGGTTAAAATTAGGAAAGGGGTGCGTCAGGGTTACATCCTCTCACCATACTTATTCAATGTGTATGCTGAGCAAATAATTCAAGAATCTGTGCTCTATAAAGAAGAACGGGGCATCAGAATTAGAGAAAGACTCATAAACAACCTGTGATATGCAGATGACACAACCTTGCTTGCTGAAAGTGAAGAGGACTTGTAGTACTTACTGATGAAGATCAAAGACCACAGCCTTCAGTATGGGTTTCTCCTCAACATAAAGAAAACAAAAATCCTCACAACTGGATCAATAAGCAACATCATGATAAATGGAGAAAAGATTGAAAATGTCAAGGATTTCATTTTACTTGGATCCACAATCAATACCCATGGAAGCAGCAGTCAAGAAATCAAAAGATGTATTGCATTGGGCAAATTGGCCGCAAGAGATCTCTTCAAAGTGTTAAAAGGCAAAGATGTCACCTTAAGGACTAACTAAGGCGCGCCTGACCCAAGCCATGGTGTTTTCAATCACCTCATATGCATGCGAAAGGTGGAAAATGAGTAAGGAAGATTGACAAAAAATTGACACCTTTGAATTGTGGTGCTGGCAAAGAATATAGAAGAGACCATGGACTGCCAAAAGAATGAACGAATCTGTCTTGGAAGAAGTACTACCAGAATCCTCCTTGGAAGCAAGGATGGCAAGACTGCATCTCACATACTTTGGACATGTTGTCAGGAGGAATCAGTCCCTGGAGAAGGACATCATGCTTGGTGAAATAGAGAGCCAATGAAAAAGAGGAAGACCCTCAATAAGATGGTTTGTCACAGTGGCTGCAACAATGGGCTCAAGCATAGCAACAATTGTAAGGATGGCACAGAACTAGGCAATGTTTCATTCTGTTATGAGTCAAAACCAACTCAATGGCACCTAACAACAACAACAAGCTTATTCCTTCAGCACACATTTATAAAGGGTTGCTGTGTATCAGGCATTGTGCTAGTATCTAGGCGCGATTCATGAATCATTTTTAAGAGTATATTTACAAAAATAATATTAATTATCCTAAGATTTTATATAAAATAAATCCCAGGAAATATAAAAAAAGTTTTATAAATAAATAGTTATTAATAGAGATAAAAATATTGTGCATGTGTTTCTTGGAAAAGGAATAATCAATATCACACCTATACATATTTTAATAAAATCAAATAATGAAAAGGAAAAAAAATTATTAAAAGCCTAAATATATTCTTTAGAGGAAAAAAAAAAACATTTTGCAGAAGTTTGATTTCATTTCATACTCACAGCCACCCAAGGAGATAGTCATTATTATGTTTACTTTCAGATGAGAAAACTGAGACAGAAGAAGTGATTTACCTTCATCGTAAAGTTTGAAAGTATCAGAGCTGAAACTAGATCTCAGGTCTTTCCACCTCCAAGCCCCTGCTTTTCTCATCACAACAAACCATATTACCCAAGCAAAGAGTAATTTTTTTAAGTATAAAAAGGTATTTAAAATTTTCAAGTGGCTTCCACATACGTCATGTCATAGAATGTTCAAAATGAACCTTTGAGTTAAGAAGCCATTCTCTCTGCTTCACAGTTAAAGAACTGAAGCTGCAAAAAGGCAAATACTTGCCCGAGGTCAACAGTTTCGTCAGGGCTGAAGTCAAGGCCAGGAGGCAAATCTCCAATTTCCTGATTTGGGACAAGCTTCTACAACAACACGCTGCCTCTTGGGCAGCTGTAGAATAACAATGTCCTTACAGCCTAGGAGTTGTTGGGTGAAAACCCTCATCAGCGTCTGGAAGTGGCACTGGGCACGGAAGAGAGGTGACTCGGCTGTGAGTCAGAACTGACTAGAGCCCAGGAAGGCAGGGAAACCCACCCTTCAGGTAAGGCAATAAGCCACATCCTTGACTATTTGTGGAAACATTTAGACAAATTCCCCTTAGTACCTTCCACAAGAATTTTTCTTTGGCCTAGACTCGTCATTTTTTGGTTAAAACAAAATATTTTTTCAGAAATTTTAATTAGACACCCTTTTCTTGACTTCTTGACCTGCAAGTATTTCTCAGCCCTGCACCTCTGTTCCCTGGAGGAGGCAGTCTTTCCAGGACATTGATACTGTTCACAGCGGTAAATGTCAGGTAATAACGATAATAACATAATAAGGATAAAATGAAGAAAATGAACAGGAAAGAAACCAACATTTGAGGGCTCACTCTATGCCAGGCACTATACCAAATGCTTTCCCTGGATTACCTCATTTAATTCTCACAACACCCCTGAAAAAAGTGCCATTCTTATCCCATTTTGCAGATAAGAAAACTGAGGCTGGGTAATTTGCCAAAAATCACAAAGCCTGCATGTGGCAAAACCAAGATTTGAAGCCAGGTGTTCTCACTCCAGAGATTCAAAATCTTAACTCTACTGCCTGTGACATTCTTACTGAGTTACATTTCTACTGAGAGAGTGACACAAAGGGGAGCGATTAGGTCAACTTGACAGCAACAGGTTTGTTTTTTTTTTTTTCCAGGTAAAACTATTACTAGTATTACTAGTAGTCATAATTAACATTGATTGAATACCTGTGTGACAAGCACAGGGTTAAGGCTTTACTCCTATTATCCATTAAATCCTTATAATAATTCTTTGAGTCAGGCACTGTTATTACGATCAATTAGCAAATAAGAAAATACAGAGAGAGTAAGTAACTTGCTCAACGTTACACAGTAAACAATTGCTTTGAATCAGGCAATCTGACTACTTGTTCCTAGTTGCCACCAAGTCAGCTCTGGCTCCGGCTCCGGCTCCGGCTCCGGCTCCGGCTCCGGCTCCGGCTCCGGCTCCGGCTCCGGCTCTGGCTCCAACTCATGGCAACCTTATGTGTAACAGAACAAAACGCTGCCTGGTCCTGGGTCATCCTCACAACCTTTGATATGTTTGAGCCCTTTGTTGCAGCTGTTGTGCCAACCTATTTCATGGAGTTTCTGTGATTTTGCTGACTCCTTATAAGACAGGGAACAGAGGGCCCCCCATATCTGCAAACAAAGTACAGGAAATGGGCCAGGGCACAGAAACAAAGCCATTCCCCAGAACAGTGGGGCAGGGTATCAGAAAATAGCCTGCCAACTTCTTTAAAGTTATCTTACGGAAGCAGCCGGATAAAACCAGCCCCAAGGACATGTGCAGAACATCCACCTGTGACCGCTGTGTGACCTTCCACCAGGGGCAGTGAGGGGCTACAGCAGCAGCTGGGAGACCGCACAAGCACAACACCCCATAATAAGTCCTGCTACGAATCCCAGAGGCCTCCGGGACAGGAGCCATCTTAGAAAGCTGCTGTGCGCTCACTGTAGTTGACATATCCCCGCCAATGACCGTGAATAAACATGAATCTTTTCCTGCCCAAGAACTTTTAAAAACCCAGGCAAGTATTTTGTTCTGTGATACAGGGGTAAACGTTGCTTTAGGCCCTCGTCATCTCTACTTGCAAGCCTCTTCAATAAAGCTTTGCTTGTGTGGAAAACTCTACCTGCCTTACCTGCTCATTCTTGACCAGTGAGAGGCAAGAACCTTATTCGATTCTGGTAACACTTAATTACCAAATATGATGTTCTTTTCTAGCGGTTGGTCTTTCCTGATGATGTTTCCAAAGTAAACAAGATGAAGTCTTGCCATTCTCACTTCTACAGGAAGCATTTTGGCTATACTTCCTCCAAAACGGATTTGTTCTTTCCTCTGGGAGTCCACGGTATATTCAATATTCTTCACTGCCACCACCATGCAAATGCATCAATTCTTCTTCAGTCTTCCTTATTGTCCAGCTTTCACATGCATATGAGGCTATTGAATGGATCATGACTTGGGTCAAGCTCACCTTAGTCATCTAAGTCACATCTTTGCTTTTTAGCATTTTAAAATACTTTTAAATCTAAACCCATTGCCACTGAGTCAATTTCAGCTCATAAGAACCCCACAGGACAGAGTAGAACTGCCCCATAGGGTTTCAAAAGCAGTAGCTGGTAGATTCCAACTTCTAACATTTTGTCTAGGAGCTTAGCTCTTAACCACTGTGGCACCAGGGTTCCAACCTAACTATAATACTATCAAATAAAAATAAATAAATAAACAAAACATTAAAAGGAGAATCTGTTACCAGTTAGCAGAAGCAAGATTAGCAATTCAAAAAGTATTCAAATACTGGTTTTAAGAGTATTGTACTCTAACCAGCTAAGTTAACTAGCTCTTGATGAATCTTGAAGACAGATCTCATAGCAATCACTTAAGAAACATTTCAATGATAAAATTTCAGTGTTCCACATGTGTTCAGGTGTCTTAGGCTGGGTTCTCTAGAGAAGAAAAACCAGGTAATGCGTATAAATATATAGAACAAGTTTTATATTAAGGAAAGAGCTCACGCAATTGTAGGGGTTGGAAAGTCCCAAGTTCTTGGGTCAGAAAAGAGTCCTTCCCCAATTCACAGAGCCGCATAAGCTGGTGAACCCAAGATGAGCAGGTTGGGGAGCAGGGATCCCACTCACGAGTTGTGACAGTCAAGGAATCCCCAAGGTCAGTAAGCAAGACCACAAGGTTTCTCCTGAGTCACTTAGCTGCAGGGGCTGGAGAACCCAAGATAGGCAAGTTGGGAAGCAGAACTCTTGCTCGCAGGCCATGAAGATCAGCGAATACCAAGATGGACAGGTAAGCTGTTAGCTCAAGTTGCAAGAACCAGAGGTCAGACAAGAGACAGCTGCTGGATCCAGAACAAGCCAACCACCTTTGCAAGGTAAGCAGGAAGGAAGCAGACGGCAGAAGGCAGAGAGATGAAGGCTGAGGGGGCAGTGAGCCACCACAGGCCCCACCCCCACCAGTACCATTAAACAGATTCCATCATGTGTGTGATCACATATCAAATGTCAACAGGAAAGTGATCACAACATTATACAACTGCAAAAACACTGATAATCACGGCCTAGACAAGTTGACACACAATCTTAACCATCACATTACGTTTCGAAACCTTTACAAAGGGCCTACCGATGGCAAATTTTTCACAGCTCTGCCTTCTCCGCATCATATGCTGCACATTAATTTGCTTTTTACTTAAAATTACTAGAAAGTCTATTCACAGGCAAAATAATATAAGGCAGATCTTTCATAATCTATCACAACTAAGATTAACCTTGCCTAAAAGACTTTTTTTTTTTAAAGACTAACAAAGAATGAGAAATTCTATTGTGTTTGGAGGTAACCCAGAGCCTGGAACTCAATATGAAAGCAGGAGAAATGTATAAATGCACCGTAGTTTTCCAGTGGTCACTGGAGGTGGAGGAGCCCTGGTGGCACAGTGGTTAAGAGCTTGGTTGCTAACCAAAAAGTTGACAGTTCAAATCCACTAGCTGGCCTTTGGAAACCCTATGGGGCAGTTCTATTCTATCCTAGAGAGCTGCTATGAGTCAGAATCGACTTCATGGCAATGGGTTTGGTTTTTGGGTAAAGGTGGGAGACTTTGTCTCTGGGGAAAGATTGGGTCCGACACAAAACTTAACAGACCTTTTAGTTATGCAGACATATATGTCAAGTTCTCTGCTGGAGGGAGAAGCTAGAGAATGAAGGGATAAATGGCTCTAAGTCGTCATGTCGAAAATAGTCTTCACAGTGGGCTCCAACAACTCAACAATGATTATGATGATTATGAGAATTTTGGCTTGGGGTGGTCATGGAGGATCAATTTCTCTTGTTCCAGCAGGAAAGGGGAGTGAGCACCCAGGAATCCAGGAAAAGGGGCACACCTATCTGGAATGCTAGCTGCTCTGAAACCTGACAGCAAGTGGGTCAGAGAGATAGATAAATGCCCCTCTGGGAAGGTTTGAGGCTGATATTAGAAGTATCTTGAACTTGTACCTATTTATATCTAATAATAAAAACAAACAAAAAAACCATTGCTGTCAAGTCAATTCCGACTCATAGCGACCCTATAGGATGGAGTAGAACTGCCCCATAGAGTTTCCAAAAAGCGTCTGGTGGATTCAAACTGCCAAACGTTTGGTTAGCAGCTGTAGCTCTTAACCACTATGCCACCAGGGTTTCCAATATCTAATATAGAGGATCATAATTTTCTTTCTTTTCTGCTTTATAATTTTTGTCTGTGAGTCCTGAACCTTTTGAAAAGTTTGTCTGAAAAATGCCACTGCCTGGTGGTAGCTATGCTTTGGGGAAATAAGAATGGGGCTCAATTCTACACTTGGGGAAAATCTGTAAGGGGAAAAAAACAGTTGCCATCAAGTTGATTTCAGACAGTAGACAATACAGTAAAATCAGCTATCATATGGTAAGAGGTGACCTATGAGGAGTGACCAAGGAAACCAACACAAGTCAGAACAGAAGTACTAAGGAAAAGAAACCTGATAAAATAACTGGAATCTTATAGTCACGCTCAATGGTAGCACGGATGATTTGAGTATTAAACAGAAGGAGATTCCGGAAGGCATCTTGGAAAGATATGGATAACTTTTTTTTTTTTCGTATTTTAAAAGTCTTCTTTTTGGTTGTTATCGTTGATCTCTTACGAACAGACACTGACGGCTAGACTATATACACATAGTTGCCTTGGAGAAAACAGGATATAAATGCTAGTAAGAGCATAAGTTTCAGAGTTAGAAAGCCCAGGCTTTGAATACCAGTTCTGTCCTTTATTTAGCCTCTCTGAACCTCAATTTTGAAATCAGTATAATGAAAATAATTATAACCAGCTTTATATGGTTGTTGGGATAAAATTGGAATAAAATTTGATAATGCATTTTGAGTGATGGATAATATGTTTGTTTTTAAGTTAGAAAAAAATCTAAACAACTAGCAAAGAAGTGAATAGGTGTTTTAAAAATGAGGGGTTAGCTGAGGGAGTCCTTGCAATCATTCATTTGTTAATGTGAACATACATAATATAATATCACCAAAAAACATTAGTGGGAAGACCTCCATTTTCTTTAACAGGGACTGTCCAAGGTACTCCCACATCTTTCCAAAATGTTTATTCTGTATTATATGAATATTTCCAAACAGACACTATAATCTTCCAAAGATAAAGAGGAAGAGTTGTTCCCTTGTAAGGGAAAAAAAAAAAATCTCTCTTCAAAGGAATTAAAGAAAAATGGAAAATAATATGAACATGAATCTTATTTTGGTCAAGCACACCTGCTTAGATGGCTCATTTAAGTCTTATTTTTCACACTCACCTCTTTACTTCAACTACCTAATGCCATCCACACATAAAAAGGAACATATCTATCTTCCACTGGCATAATTTTGAAAGAAAACTTTAGATCATTCCCCAAAAAAAGTATCATTGCCATTTTTTCCGTAGAAAATTTCTCTCCACAAGCCATCACTTCATTTGGGATGTGTCTTAAAAGATAATAGTGGTAAAAACAGGTCTTAAGCCCTATCTTCTCATCTAAGAATTAAATTGTTCTTAAAGGGAAAATGAAATAGGGACAAGAGTTTTCATGCTATTTTTTTTTTTCAACCAATGGTGAGATCCTGCCTGCCCTAAACTCTTTCCAAAAGAGACAGTAAGCCTCCCACACAAAAAACTAACATTTAAAATATCTGCCTCCCTTTTCCTTATTCAAGCTTAAAATATTACCAGTATTAATTTCAGTGTTCTGCCTGGCAATTAAATCACAAACCACACTGGCTGGTGAGAAATGAAGAAAGAAAAGAGCCATTATATGGAGCCTAACCGGACAGTCCCACAAATAACTCTAGAAAAATCAACTAAATTATGCTCTACACTCACTCATGAGTCAGAAGAGAAAGTTTCTAACTATACAACTCTGCAAGCCGAGTGTGGGAATTATTAATTAGACAAACAGAGTTGATGTGAAAGAGATTAAAGATTAGCAGAGAAAGTATGCTTGGATTGGTAAAGATTTGACTACTCTTTCTTTTCTGGTAAAAATACAATAAAGAGACCAGAGAGCCTGGAATTGGATATACTTCCAGACTTTGTCTCCTACCACACTTTATTGTGCACCACAAACAGCCAGTCATTCTTTGCTACATTGCTGTCATGTCTTTCGGCATTTCCATCCTCTCTCATCTCAACTGCTCTCTATGCCCTCACCTTCCTCCCCTGGATACTAATAAGGGCATTAGTTTCTATCCCCAGAAATCATTTCGCCTCTACTCCCCTTTCACGACTATGGGCATCTCCGTTTACAATTCTCCCAAAACATTTTGTTGTGAGTTGGAATTGACTGGATGGCAATGGGTTTTTTTACTATACCACTTACGCTCATTTGTCTTCCTGAGTATTAGCTGGGTACATCTTTCCTACTAAACTGTAAGATCTGTGAGAATGAGAAACCTGTCTTTCTTGTGCTTTAGTTCTTCAATAGTACCTACCGTGGTGCTTTGAATATGAAACAGGTATTTTTTTTTATGTGTATTCTTTTATCAGTAAGCTAGTTTTTCCCCTTGCACACCATATACTTTCAAAGTTAAGAAGCAAGAGTAAAGTAGGAAAGACAAAATGCGAAGACAAACTTGAAGTTCCCTGTGACAGGAAGTGGAAGGAGGTAAGGAGGAAGATGGGGGATGCCACACAGAGATGAGACATGTAAGGTCCAGGAGCCAAAGAGACAAAAAAAACAGATATATTTTATAACAGGGGTAGGCTGCTCCCAAAGCAGAAGGATAAATTGCCTGGCTTTCCAGGGAACAGCCAAGAAGGCTCACATAGAAACATAGCATCCAAAAAGATACTCCAGAGGAAGAGACAGGTGGAATGTGTTCAAGGTCGTATTTTGGCCCTCATGGACTTGGTTTGATTTTCTTCGGCTTCAGTCAAAGTTGGATAGTGAAAAAGGAAGACAGAAAAATAATTCATGTGTTCAAACTGTGGTGTTGGCTAAGAATATCCAATATACCGTGGACTGCCAGAAAAAAAAAATCGATCTTAGAAGATATACAACCAGAATGCTCTTTAAAAGCAAAGATGGTGAAACTTCAGCTTGCTTACTTTGGACACATCATTGTTGCCCAGTTAGGGTTCGTGCCCTGGAGCTATTGAGCCAATGAAAGATACTCCAAGTCAGAAAGAGCAAAAAAGTTTATTCAGGAGATGTATACACCACCGGAAACACGACAGCAACACAGATTATCTTTATGGAGCCTCAAAGAGCAATTTTACATTAGAGCTTATATAGGATTTTTATAAGGGTTAGAAGTATCTTTGTAGCCAGCAGATGGCACGGCTAGAGGAGAAGTTATTCATTACAAGACAGTGACAAAAGACTCTATCAGGCTAAAAAGATACCTGCTGAACATCTCTTTCACAGGCTAAAGATCTACATGTTAGACATCTGGGCTCTGACTTTCCTGTAAGGGGTTGTAAGTCATAAGTGGTTGGACCGAAAAAAAAAAAAAAGTTATTTACATCAGATCAAACAAAGAACAAAGTCATTAGCATTAGGTCAAAACAAAGTCATTAGCAAAGGTATGCAAAGGAGGAGGCAGGCAGAGGAAGGAGAAAAACTTATAGGTTCCTTATGGCGTTAGTTATGTCAAGCTCTCAGTTACCCATTTTGAAAAGCAGAAAACATGCTGGGGAGTATTAGGGTCACATCATCAAGAAAGATCAATCACTAGAAAAGGACATTACGTATGGTAAAGTAGAGAGCCAACAAAAATGAGGAAAACCCTCAGTGAGATAAGGATCGACTTAATGGCCAAAACAATGGACTCAAACATACCAAGAATCATGGAGATGACGCATGACCAGACATTTCATTCTGTTGAACATAAAGTCACCGTGAGTCATAGCTGACTCAACAGCAACTAGCAACAAAAGAAAGGAACAGAGAGGTGATGGTGCGTGGCGATGGGGCAGACCAACAGACAGCTCAGTTAGCACTTGCACTCCTCCCCTGTCTCTCAAGTATGAAAGAGGAATCCAGAAACACTAGTATCCCCCAGTAGGGACAGATAAGGTAGTTGATCAGAGAGCTGAAAATCTTGCAGATGAAAGCCATGACAAACGAAGCTACAAAATAGAAAGCCTGGACTGAAGACAGCACAGACAATGTGGCAGAGATTCAAAGAGGCCTGCAATACCAATGAGAGTCAAGGTAAGGTCAAGCCAGCAAAGGAGAACCATTGGGCCCCGGCCCAGCCAAAAGAATAGATTATAATCGGCCACCTGCAGATTTTATCAGCAGACAAAAGGGCATTCAGCATCTACCCAGAGGCCCCAGAGAAGAGTACGAGGAATGAGAGAGAGAAATAATTCTCTCCTTGCAAGTTAACTAAGCAAGTAGCCCTGTAGCCAAGTGTAATTGATGTATGTGAGAGGAATCTCCAAAAGGGACTTATTCTTGTCTAATAAAGGAATTTACGGGCATCATTGTAGGCTTTAGGATGTCTGAATCTCTAATAGATTAATGAATTTTCTAGAAAAAGCTGAGGAATCTTGTTCCTAATTCCCAGGACAGAGATTCTCAGGTAAAAGGGTATGGGTGGTGCAAGGTTCCCCCCATTCTCTCAGTCAATGTACCAAATGAAGACAGAATTCACACTAAGTACACACAAGATCCAATCAAGGTCTGTTTAAGTTCATTTTAATGCTACATCCTGTAGTGTCACTCACATAATATTCTGAAAGAACATTCTTCCACCCTGCCCCAGCCAGCCCAGAGAACTTATATCGTATTCTTTGAAATAGGGTTTTGTATAAACAGAAGTTGCTATTTAAGAAAAAAAATTATAAACTGAAGTTCAAGGCCATCTTTTTTTTTTTTTTCTTTTCTTTGTAGTACGATTAACAAAATGGTTGTAGTGTTGGCAAGTATAAATTTGCACACTTGGAATTACGACCCAGTTCTTTGTCCTCCCACCAAACAAAAATGAAAACAAACAAAAATCACTCTTTTAAGTATCAGCCAAAAAAGTAAATTTTACTGAAGATTTCATGGGAGACAAGAAGTTTGTATCATACACCACGCAGAAAAAAAAGATAATAAAAATCCCCACTAGATACTTCTATTTTCTGCAAATTCTTTGTCAGATGCAGGTTCAAATCTCTCACTTTGTCTCAATCCTTCCCCAAGACAGTCTCCAAAATCTCCTTTAGCAATTCAACTGTGTCCCCAAACTTGCAAAACTCATCAAGAAAATGAAATTCTAAAATGAACCCAAGAGTAATTGGGCAACCATCTGTTGCTCTTTCATCGTGCTCTCAGGGGTTCTCTTCCCCATCACTCCACCCCAAGAAGATTGTCAAAGTCTTCACCCCAAAATAGTGTATTTATCCACAACAACACACTAATTAATACATAAAACTAATTTTGATGCTGTTCATGTTTATTTACAATTGTGTCAAGTGCACATGGTAGGAGAGATCTGCTTTGTAACTTATGTGTGGGTTTTTAAATTAGTAAAGCAATTATATTGTTTCATCTGCCTTACTTTATCTTCTGTCAAATGTTATCTGGATCCTTCCTGCTAGGGCATGTACACTCACTGCTCTGTATTAATACTATCCTGAAAGGACAAGCACAATCATAGATACTCAAGAGCCATAAAGAGAAATGAAGTTCTGATGCATGCTATGTCATGGATAAACCTTGAAAAACTTTGCCATTGTTAGTTGCTGTTGAGTTAGCTCCAACTCATGATGATCTTATGTATAATAGAATAAAATATTGCCCAGTCCTGGGCCATCTTCATGAACATTGGTTCTGTTATGGATTGAACTGTGTCCCCCAAAAACATGTGTTAACTTGGCTAGGCTATGATCCCAGTATTGTGCGATTGTCCTTCATTTTGTGATCTGATATAATTATCCTATGTGTTGTAAATCCTAACCTCTATGATGTTAATGAGGCAAGACTAGAGGCAGTTATGTTAATGAGGCAGGACACAATCTACAGGATTATGCTGTACCTTGAGTCAATCTCTTTTGAAATATAAAAGAGAGAAGTTAGCTAAGAAGAGAGAGACTTCCTGCCACCAAGAAAGAAGAGTTGAGAGCAGAGCGTGTCCTTTGGACCCAGGGTCCCTGTACTAAGAAACTCTTAGACCCAGGGGAAGATTGATGCCAAGACCTTCTGCCAGAGCTGAGAGAGAGTGAAAGCCTTCCCCTAGAGCTGGCACCTTGAATTTGGACTTCTAGTCTCTTAAACTATGAGAGAATGAATTTCTGTTTGTTAAAGACATTCACTTGTAGTATTTCTGTTATAGCAGCACTAGGTAACTAAGACAGCATGTTTGAGCCTATTGCTGCTATTGTGTCAACCCATCTCACTGAGGGTTTCCCTCATTTTCACTGACCCTCCACTTTACCAAACACGATGTCCTTTTCTAGAGATTGGTATTTCCTGATTATGTGTCCAAAGTAAGCAAACTGAGGTCTCGCCATCCTTGCGTCTAAGGAGCATTCTGGTTGTATTTCTTCTAAGGCTGATTGTTTTGTTTTCTGGCAGTCTGTTGTATATTCAGTATTCTTTCCCCACACCACAGTTTGAATGCATTAATTCTTCTTTTGTCTTCTTTTTTCATTATCTAGCTTTTGCATACACATGAGGGAATTGAAAAGACCATGACCTGGGACAAGTGCACTTTATTCATCAAGGTAACATCTTTGCTTTTTAAAACTTTAAAGAGGTCTTTGCAGCAGATTTACCCAATTCTATACATTTTATATATTGTTTTATCCATAGATGTTGATTGTTGATCCAAGCAGAAAGAAATCATGGACAACTTTAATTTCTTCTTTATTCACCACAATGTTGTTTATTGGTTCAGTTGTGAGGATTTTCATTTTCTTTACGTTCAGGTGTTATCCATATCCTTCATCAGTAAGTGCTTCTGGTCATCTTCATTTTAAGCAAGCAAGGTTGTGTCATCTGCATATCACAGATTGTTAATGTGTCTTCCTCCAATCCTGATGCCACATTCTTCTTCATATAGTCCAGCTTCTCAGATTAGTTGTTCAGCATACAACTAATTATTCTAGAATATTCTTACAGACTGAATAAGTAAGGTGGAAGGATACAACCCTTCCACATACATTTTCCAATTTTGAACCACTCAGTATTCCCTTGTTCTGTTCAAACGACTGCCTCTTGACCCATGAGCAATTCTTGATCCATTCCACATGAGCACAATTAAATGTTCTGAAATTGCCATTCTTTATGCTGAGAGAAATGCCAAATACAAAAGGACAAATATTGTATGATTCCACTGATACAAAATATGCAAAGTAGGCAAATGTGTACACACCAGAGTTCATTAGTCATTACCAAAGGTGAATGGAAGAGGGTGGGGAATATTGCTTAAAGACTACAGTTTTTATTAAGGGAGATAAAAAAAATTGGAAAAACTTAGTGATGATAGTTATGCAACATGGTGAATGTGATTAATGGCACTGAATTCTACATAAAAATGGTTGAAATCGCCAAATGATTTGTTATATATATTTCACCGCAATTAAAATTAAATTTTTAAAAAGTTGCACATGTAGACATTGTTGAGGTGGCATAAGTTTTATTATGTATATTTTTGCCACAGTAATGTTTTTTAAAGTAATAGTAGCAAGCATTTGCATACTGTAAATACATATAGGATCTGTTCTAAGTGCTTTATGTAAGTAAACTCATCTAATCCTACTGAAGTTTGTTTTTATTTTTAAGCTCAGTTAAGAGATGAGGAAAATGACACAAAAAAAGTAAAGTAACTTACAAAAAGTACCCAACCTGCTGCCAGCAAGTCAATTCTGACTTATAGAGACTCTATCTCGTAAACCCTATAGGGCGTTGCATAGGGTTGCTATGAGTCAGAAACGACTCGATAGCACTGTTTTTTTGTTTTTGTTTTTGTTTTATATAGGACAGAGTAGAACTGCCCCATCGAGTTTCCAAGGAGCAGCTGGTAGATTTGAACTGCTGACCTTTTGGTTAGCAGCTGAGGTATTAACCACTGAGTCACCAGGGCTCCAAAAAGTCCCCAAACCAGGAAATAAGTGGGTTGGGATTTGAGGCCAGTTAGTCTGTCTCCCTTAATCATACACTCGTAACTGTTACAGTGTACTGCCTGCTTTTATAAAGAAGGACCATGGAGTTAGAGAAACCTGGGTATACCTCCAGAGTGTTCTGATTTGGGCAAGTCACTACCTCTCCATTCTGTGCCTTACTAATCAGGAAAGTGAGACTAACATCAGCTGCTTTACATGGCTGCTCTAAGTACCAAATGGAGAAAACATATAAGATCTCATAGAGCGGAGCATAGAAACAGCTACTGACGCCATTGTTTTCTTCTCTCCCTAAAGATCCTTGTCCATCTTTGTCTGTTGAAATCCCACCCATCTGTCTCTGAACTTTTGAGAACTCTGCACTTTTCACCTTGTAGTTGTCATGTCTTTTCCTGCTAGATTGTATTCTCCATGGGAATAAGAACTATGCTTCATTTACCTTGGTTTCCTGACAGCAACAGTGCCCTGTCTTACATATAGAACCTGCTCAGCAAATATTTCTTGTATATTAAGAATTTTTAAAGCCACTGGTTAAAAAATATATAAATTTATCTGAGTCTGGCCTGGACCAGCTTCTTCACAAAAGCATGTGCTCATTTCAGAACCATACATTTCTGTATAGGTAATCCTATAAGAAAATCAGCTTGCTTTCCAGTTACACATTTGTAGGCATTCATATACCTTAATTACTACAAATTACCAATTAGCTTCCAGTTTAAAAAAAAAAAGTTGTTTCCTGGAAATTTTATGTGAAAATGGGTTAATCACAACGACCTGCCTCACTTTCATTCACATAAAACAGTGGCATTGGTGGAGGGGGATAAAAACAGAGACGCTATGTTGAAATCATTCCAAGAGGAATAGAAACCACCCTCCTCTGAGCGGTGCAGCCTGCCCTACATCATGCCCGGAAGGGGGGTGATTCATTTCCTCCCCTCCCTTCAGTCACCTTGGAAGCCTTCTCTCCTTTCTCCACTTCTCACTGAACCCCACCACCCTTGCCACTCTGTGAATCACAGAGAAATCACCCAACCAGCCAGGAAGAAAATTTAAACTGAAGCAGAAGAGACACACTTCTTTTTTTTAATTAGAAAAAAATTAAAAGAAACTCTCCACTGGCAAGTCTCTATAATTATTAATAAAGTCCATTTAACTCTGTGATAATCTTTTTTTTTAATGTTCTTATGTGCACATACCATAAAGGGCACAAACTATATAAATGTGCAATTCAATAAAATTTTACATTTATATGTATGTACATATGTGTACGTGTGTGTATAAAATCATGTAGCCCCACCCAGACCACAATATAAAACATGCCAACGCCCCCACAAGACTCCCTCGTGCCCTTCCCAGTCAATAAACACAACCTGCTCCAACACAGGTAACTATTTTGACTTCTGTCACCACAGAAGTTTTCTTCCTGCTGTTGACCTTGATGTAATCACAAGCTAGTGTATACTCCTTTGTGTCTGGTTTCTTTTGCTCAGCCTTATGCCTATGAGAATCATTTATATTGCTGTGTATAGCAGCAATTTGCCCTTTTCTATTGCTATATATTATTCCTTTGTATGGATTTTATTAATAAAGCCACTATTGGGAATGAAGTTCTATATACATTCTTGCCCATCTTTTGGTGGATATACAAGAACTATGCAATAATCTTCTACTTAATCTTCCTACTTCTTTGTTTCAACCCAACCTCCAGACCACCAACCCAGGAACCCCAAATCAGCTCAGACCCTAGCTCCCCACACAGCTCCCAGTGGATGTCTCACTGCCTATAGAATTCGTTACAACTCCAAAGCAGGCTTTCCAGGTCCTTCCCAGTGTGGCACATTCTACCTCTCCAGGCTTGTTTCCTGTCTAATTATAAAATTTATTATCCTCCCACAGTGTCCAGTCAAAACACACAGCTTGCTGTTCTCCACACATGCCCCAAACCTTTGTTTGTGAGCGTACCAGTTCCTCCCAATCCAGAAAGTATTTTCTCACCACCTATAAATTAAGAATAAATATTTGAATTTAAAAAACTGCTTTGCCTCAGATTATTTTAAAGATATCGTCCTGATATGATTTTATGGAGAGATGATAAAAAGTCACATAATCGACTTAAATGGAATTTTCCATTCATTTTGGAGCAAGCTAAGAACATATATCTGGGACAATTTTACACCCAGGTTAAGGCAAGGGACTCGGGAGAATACTGGCTCCGCCACTTTCTGGCTATGTGATCTTGGATAAGATATTTAGCTTTTCGAAGCCTTAATTTCCTCATCTAAAAAACAGAAGCCAAAAACTTCCTCCCAGTGTTATTGTAAAGAATACAGGAAATACTGCATATAAACTACTTAAAAATAGTGAGAGGCAAAAAGGAAGCCCAAAATAAATACAATTTATTATTGTCAATAATAAAATAACATGAATAAAGAAGCTGTGCGTCATAGAGTCTAAGAGTAAAGACTTGGGAATCAGATTGCTTGGGTTCAAATCCTGGCTTCTCCACTTACTAGCTGTAAGATTTGGGCACCTTGTTAACCTCTCTGTACCACAGCTTCCTCTTCTATAAAATGATGATTAAAATGGTACCTTCCTCAGAGTGTTGTTGGAAGGATTAAAGGGTCATTATAAGTAAAGTACAGTACCTGGCACATAAAAAAAAAAAGAAGGAAAGAAGCTTGTTGCCATCGAGTAGTTTCCAACGCATAGCAAGCCTATAGGATAGAATAGAACTACCCCATAAAGTTTCCAAGGAATGGCTGGTGGATTTGAGCTGCTGACCTTTGGTTAGCAGCTGAGCTCTTAACCACTGTGCCACCACTACTTATGCTACTGCTATTACAACATATTAATAACTACTAGTACTATTACTAATGTCATTAACAGAACACTATTGTTCTTGTGGATACAGAGTCCTGAAAAGACTAAAGGAGAGGAAGCTAGAGATATTTTTTGAGAAGGATTATTCCAAATAAGATAGAAAATTCTACAGAAGCAGGATAGTGGACCTAGAACTTAAAATGGTTTCAATGGAGTGTGGCCAATGAAACATGTCAGCAGTATCAGGGGACCTACACGGCAGAGCTACCTATTTCTAAGGTTAATCTATGATTCAAAATGGGCATCTTTGAGAGTTCTTTGGGTTCCCACAGACTAGTAGAGATGCCCAATGTAAGGGGCAGAAAGTGGTCCCTCGTAATGGATACTGACTCCAACTGTGTTCTTGAGATCCTTTATCAATTTCACCTTTAGGGGCAGATCACCCCCAGGAAAGCGGTTCTCTCCAACACTAGCTTCTAAGCCATTTCAGAGTACTCCATAGTTTCTGAAGACAAATAGCAAGTTAATAAGAGAGGGAGGCTACAGTTCAGTGTCTATGGTGAGGACAATGATTCCCTATGTTATTCCCAATTCACACAAATAGATAAACTGAGGTAAGAACAAGTTAAATTGCCTAAGATCAAATAGCTAGGAACGGGCAAAGACCAGATGCAAATCCACAAACTTGAATCCGAGCCCATGCAAATCTGATATGAAGAGCAAACTTTTAAATTTGGGGGGTAGTAGTGACTTTCAACAGATTAAACCCAGTGGAGAAATAAATTCACATAAGAAATTCCTCAAACAATATTAGAGTCCATTGAAATAACATGGCGGCAGCTACCTCAGTGACTATCTTTGCTGTGGACACCCCAGGATACAATTTGCTGACTAACAGGAAATGGAGAGCTGAGGAGGGGGTACAGAAGTGACTTGTACCCTGCCTCCCACTGTAACCTAATTTTTTGATGAGAAGAAACAGAATGGATGGCACAGGGCTGAGGACTAGAGGCTTTGGAGTCACTGAAATCGGTAGGTAACTTGTAGGTAGTTTTATCACCCCGCCAATGCATCTGTGCCCTTAGAATCCCAGGGTCCACCCTCCTCTCACTTTCTCAGACTTTTCACTCCCACTGATCATATTCGTTAACACACTCAAAAATTCTAATTGGTTAAGTTGGTGAAGAGAAAAGATTTGAAATCTCATTTTTAAAAGGCAACACCTGTACTTTACTTCAGAGTAGGAAACTTTCACAATACACTCTGCTATGACTTATAAATTTTTTAAATAAAACTTTTTTAAATATCTAAGGCACTGTGTTTATTCATAACCTCAATCATCACCTGAAACATTCATCTGTTCAATGAATCTTGTGTTAAATCCTGTAAAGAGCCCATGATTGTCTTGAACGGAAACACTAAAACGGAGAGAAAAGGGAGAAAACCTACTGCAGTGCAGTGAGTTACTTAATATGGTCTTTCTAGCCATTGTCTTTGTGACTCCTACACAATGACTGGATGGAACTATGTAAATAACGTGCTTGTGGCCCCTTAAGGGTATTAAACAGCTTGCTGCTAATGCAAATAAGGTGCATGGAACCCTGATGATGGGGTTGGTCAGTTTTGCCATTCTGCTAGGCTTAAAAGGAGTCACAGAAAGAGAGGGGGGAGCTATAACATGGAAGAGAGCCAGAGATAGTGGTGCAGCAGTAGCATGAGCAATAGCCAAACAAGTCGGCAGAAACCAGGAGCTCGGCGTGAGACAGCAGAGGTGGGGCTCGCCGACCCACAGAGCTAATAGTCGTAACACTTGCCTGAGAAGTCCTTGAGCAAGGCCCAGCAGCAGAAGGCTAAAAGAAGCTGTCCTGATCAAGAACTGTATCCTGAGTTGTTGTCGTTACTCCTGAGTCATTCCTGAACCTGAGTTGTTGTCGTTACTCCTGAGTCATTCCTGAACCTGAGTTGTACCCTGTTACTTTCCTAATAAACCACTTAACTGTAAGTATAGTTTGTGAGTTCTCTGAGGTGTTGCAGCAAATTACAGAACCCAAAGGCTAGAGGGAGAGAACTGAGGGGAAAGAGAGTAATCGATGTTAGAGACGATGGAGTGTGTCTTAGGCTGGGTTCTCTAGAGAAACAAAACCAGCAAAGTCATTTCCTTGAGATAAACCTCTTCATATATACATGTATCAGGCAGTTGTAGAGGTTGGCAAGTCTCAAATCTATGGGTCAGGTGTCAGGCTGGAGACCTCTCCTGACTCACATGGCTGCAGGGGGTGACAAATCCAAATTGACAAGTCAGAGGATAGGCTGCTGGCCCACAGGGCTGTGGAAGCTGGAGAATCAGATCAGATGATAGACTGCTAGCTCACAGGGCTGCAGAAGCTGGCAAATTCCAGAATCAGAGGTCAGATGGCATGCTGCTAGCTCAAATCCCAAGAACTGGAGGTCAGATGATGATAAGCCAGATTCAGGGTCCAGAGCAAGAGCAAACTTGGTCAAAGTGTCCATATATATTGGATGTAGGTCACACCCTCAAGGAAACACCCTTTAGGTCAGATACTTGAATAAGGCAGTGACTTAGGTAAGGGTGTAACTTGAGTAAAGCGGTAACCCCTTACTAAGGGGTGTGAGTCAAGATACACCCACACTAATCCTGCCTCGTTAACATATAGAGGTTTAGGATTTACAACACATAAAAATGGAGGATAATTATACAATACTACAAAATGGAGGACAATTACATCTGATCACAAAATGGAGGACAATTACACAATACTGGGAATCATGGCCTAGCCAAGTTGACGCATAATATTAGCCATCACAGAGCAGCAGGGCAGTTTGGAAAAAGTGGACATTTGGGACATCTTTAACCTCCACTTCATAGGAACCAGCTTTGTGCTGATCTTTTTAAAAGAAATTATTCATTTAGCAACTAAACAGAAATAGCCCGTAAACTAAACCCCCCCGCCCCGCCATTGTTTTGTGTTCCAGAAAAGTGGCAAGAGCATTTTGTGTGGTTGTGAATGAAGCAAGTTGAAGAAATGCTTATTTTAATAGGTTTCTTATGGGTGGAGACTGGCCATTACCACCTCTCCTTTGATAGGAAAGGCATCATAAAGGGAGATGGAATTTAAGAAAGGAAAGAGAAGTCTATTCAAGGAATAAAGTGTCACCTAGAAAAAAAAAAGCTGTAAAAAAATAGAGGATGATTATTATTTATAGAAAAGGAACTATACAAGTGCTTCAGAAAACAAAGAGGTTAGACACTTTGTTATTGTCCTGGGATCTCATTCCTCCTGCAGTTCTTTACTCCCAGCCCAAGACTTTGTCCCTTTTAGGATACTGGCATTTTCTGAGTAAATTAATTCATTTCCGTTGTCCCGTATTTCCTGGGTGAGACTGCCCTTACTGTGTTTAATATAAAAGAATGACAATTTCAGGCTAAATTAAAATCTCTCCTGAATTACCATTTTCTTTAAAAAAAAAATTTTTTTCTTTTTCTTTTTATTCATACAGGCATTATTGCATTATGTTCTATTGTTGCATCATTTTCTATTGTTAACTTCAACAGTTGCATCATTTTCTACTATTAAATTCAATTTTCATGCCCTGAAGAACTGTCTCCGAACAGTATCAAGTTCAGTGAGGTGAGAGTAACAACTTGGCTTCTTTGTTTAATCTGCATGATAATGGTTTTATGCACACATTGCACTTAATAGATATTGGTGGAATAAATTTACAAATCCAAATGACACACTTGTTTCCTTCCATGGTAACGCTAAGTTTTGCTACTTTTATGAATGTTATTGTGCTTCTCAGTTCAACTTATTGTTCTAAAGAACAGGCCACACTGAAATATATGAATTTACCAAGGCAGGGAGCTCGGTACATAAACCTAAAATCATCCCTCTTGCTTTTGGTTAAGGTACCAAATCTTATGAGTGTGTAATTAGGGCAAATATAGTATGGAAAATACTTCAAGCTCCTTTTGCCCAGTATTTTTTTCCACCGAGGAAAGAAAATGTGTAGACTAATTGCAAAATACAAAAGTCGAAATCTGCTAGATGGGGACATTATTGCAAAATGTGCAGCGCCTCTTTAAAATGTTCTGCTGTAGAGAGCTGACTGGGAAGTATAGACTCTGAGCTATAAATATCTTTGGTGAACCATGTAGCATCTGCTCTTAATTTGTGCATGGGTGGCTTATACATCAGACAGGAAAACAGCCCTGGTGTTTTAAGAGGTTTGAACAGAAGCCAGAGAGTAAGTCCCCATTTCCGAGTGTTTGCTGTCATTTTGGCTAGTGAACTCCACCTACCAAAACAAAAATGAATACAGTGGTTCCGAGGCTCCCTTTTCAATCTCAGGCTTTAATATTTAAAGTTAGAGAAAGAGGAGCAGATCTTTTTGCCTATTCTGCTGCAAAGATAAGCTTTTAGCACTTTCAACACTTTATTTACACAAACTATGCAGTCTTCATGTATCTACTTAATTTCAGTGTTAGTTGCCTTGTCATTGTTAATGTTGTGTTCAAGATCTTGGCCTGTTTTGCACTTCATTTCACACTGGACCCATTAAACTAATTAATGCTTCATGCAACCATTTTATTAATGAGTAAATGTAATGTCTTAACAGTTTAAGAAAAGGGAGTAACTATGGTTGGATCTAAAAAAATAGGCACCAGTCACCACTTCATAAAAGAAAAATAGCGTCAAATTATGGGGAAGTCAACTACACAAAGTCTCAAGGCCTCATTCAGTTTTTTCATTCTTCAGCTCTGCCAGATTTATGCCTTCCGCCACTTCTATCCCATGCATGCTGAATGTCAAGAGACCAAGTTGTTGGACTAGGGGGTTATTATGGATTGAACTGTGTCCCACAAAAATATGTGTTGTAAATCCTAACCCCCTATACCTGGAAACCCTGCTGGTACAGTGGTTAAGCGCTAGGGCTGTTAACCAAGGGGTCGGCAGTTTGAATCCACCAGGCGCTCCTTGGAAACTCTATGGGGCAGTTCTACTCTGTCCTACAGGGTTGCTATGAGTCAAAATGGACTCTTCGGCGACGGGTTTTGTTTTTTTGGTACACCTGTTGTTATAATCTCATTTGGGAATGGGTTTTCTTTGTTATGTCAATGAGACAATATTAGTGTAGGGTGTGTCTTAAATCAATCTCTTCTAAGATGTAAAAGAGATTAAACAAGCAAACGAGAGAAGTGCAGTTGGGGGAAGATAGATGCCAAACCACATGAAGATCACCAAGGAAACAAGGAACAAGGACCTTTCCCCAGAGCCAACGGAGACAGAAAGCCTTCCTCTAAAGCCGGTGCCTTGAATTCAAACTTCTAGCCTCCTGAAGTGTAAGAAAATACATTTCTGTTTGTTAAAGCCATCCACTTGTGGTATTTCTATTACAGCAACAGTAGATAGCTAAGACAGGGATATTCTCTTTATTTCCTCACGAGGGAAAGGAGAGCTTCATGACTGGGCTTGCTTAAGATCCCAAATCTCATGATGTAAAATACTTCCTGAATGATTTTCTGCAGGTATCAAATTTGTTTTCCTGTTGAAAAACATGTTAACCAATAATTTGGTATAACAATTTCACAGCATGTAGCTTGGGTAAAAAAAAAATCTCTGAAAAATAACTCTAATTGATATTTTTACCTGACCTAAGTATTGCGTGAATTCCACAAAATATTTAGCTTTCTCCAGTACGAACCAAACTTTTTGCCTTCAAGTTGATTCCAACTCATAGTGACCCCCCCGTGTGTCAGAATAGAACTGCATTCCATAGCTATGTCAATGTATTTCAATGGTTATGATCTTTTGGAAGCAGATTGCCAGGGCTTTTTCTCCAGGCACCTCTGGGTGGACTCGAACCACCAACCTTTCAGTTAGTAGTCGATCGCTTAACCATTTTCATCACCCAGAGACCCCTTTCTCTAGCCCAGGTCTTGAATAGTTCTCCTCAAACCTTGGACTTTATCAACTCTTCATTACAAAGAACAGTCTATTTTGCTGGACTTTTGGGTGTTTACTTGCTGATTTGCTATAAACCAAAGAACCAAACCAAACCTGAGTTGAGTTGAACTCGTGGCAAGTTCATGTGTTAACAGTAGAACCGCCCCACAGGGTTTTCTTTATAGAAGCAGATCGTTAAGCGTTCTTTTCCACAGTGACGCTGGGTGGGTTCAAGCCATCAACTTTAAGTTAGTAGACAAGCGAAAACCGTTTGCACCACCCAGGGACCTTAACTTATACTTGGTTAGCATATATCTACCAGAGATCCGTTATGTATTGAGCACTTTTAAATGGGTAAAGAATACAAAAGATGCACAATTCCAGCCCTCAGAAAGCTTTGTAGTGTGGTCAGGGTGACAAACTCAACGCCCATGGCACAATTACAGGGCAAGTAATTTCAAAACGATATAAGAGTAAAAAACCTTCAATAGGAGTTCAGAGAAAATTAATGTGAACACAGCCCGAAGAGCCCAGGCCAGAGAAGGAGCCCGGCTGTGCCAGCTTCGAGGGCGCAGAACAGAGCGTGCCTGCCTGTCTGTGGTGCCCCGCTGGGGGCGTCCACATCCCTGGTGCCCTGCCGGGCCGGGCGGGGGTGAGCGCATACCTGGGAGAGTCCGAGGCTGCTCTTCGGTCCTGCCCGCAGCCCCTCCGCGCTGCCGCAAGCTAAAGGCGGCCGAGCTGAGGCTCCGGAAGAAAAGGGAAAATTGCACAGGTCATCTACATCCAGACTGACAGCATGAATTCATAGGAATCTAGAACTAAGGCTGAGTTCTCTCCTAAGATTAAACCTCGAAAGACCACTTGGAGGCTTCGACAGGAGAACACAGCCTTCTGCACACCTGAACATAAAAAATGGCTTTCTTCCATAAGGGAGGTCATCTCTTTATCTAAGCCACCAGAAGTGGTAAGGAGAAGGGAGCCGTAACCAACCAAACTCATCCAATCTGCCCTGGCTCCACTTACCAAGCAGCATGTATTGGCGCAGGGCCGTGTTCACAGGGACAACATGGTGTCTTCTGATTTGAGCCGGGGCTCCTTTGTGGGCTGATGGTGCCCCACTCCTATCCAGGATCATGTTCCTTGCCTGGAGGAATTAAAGATTCTCTTCAAAAAATTAGGTTTATCATAAAAGATGAAATATTTGACCAAATTAAAATTAATTTCATAGGTCAAGCTCAAAATATGTATGTAAATTGAGTATATAGTTACATAGATAGTACATTTCTATGTATCAAAAGCTAGAACAACATAAATTTGGTAAATGTTTAAAATACAATTTTGTGTGTCGGAAAAAAAAATGTGAACACGTGGAGGGTGGGGAGCAGTCAAAGAGAATCTTGGGGGAGGAGGTTGGACTTAATCTTGACGTTAAAGAGGGGAGAGACTTGAGTGAGTAAAAGGAGGTTGGAAAACATTTGCTTCACATGTGAAACTAAAGAGCTAGAAACGAGCTGGTTGTATCAGGGAAACAGAAGCAGGGCTGAAAAGCTGAGGGGAGGCTTGTTCAGATTCCTGGGAAGCTCCTCTCTGGAAGCTCTTTGTTGCGCATTGTAACCAGCTGACTTGCTGGAAGCACTCATATTTTTTCACTAGGACAGGAAACTTTTCTTAATGGCAGGTGTGACAAAGTAAACTGGCAGAGCATTTAGATTTTTTACACACTAACTGTTTTCTACACAAATATAGGAGCCTTGGTGGTGCAGTGGTTAAGAGCTATGGCTGCTCACCAAGAGGTGAGCAGTTCAAATCCACCAACTGCTCCTTGAAAACCCTATAGTTCTACTCTGTCCTACAGGATTGCTATGAGTTGGAATAGACTCGACGGCATGTGAAAGAAAAATAAAAATAACAGTTACTACCCGGCATACATTTTGGAAATATTTTAGTATCTTGGTTCTTTGTCTATTCTTTCAAATGTTCTGCACTGAAAAAAGAAAAAAAAGATGGCCTCTTCTGCATAATTAGTAATGACTATTTCAGATGGACTGCACTGGGTTTTGCACTGGGTTATTTCAGATATGAATGACAATAGCACAGAATATAGTAGACATGGCTGTGAAGTCATGGAAGTGGTTCTTTTCCTAAACACAGCAAAATGTACACCTTTAAATGGTTTTGTCACCTTCGAAGTAGTGCTCTTGAAAGACTATGTGATTATTCCAATGCTGCTTTCATTCTTCAGGTCAGTTTTTCAATTGCTCTGCAAGCCTGTAGAACAGTCTTTAGCTGATCTTCTTTCCCAAAAGCAACTCCTCCATCCATGCCTCCTGCTCTCTGTATCTACAACTGCCTCTCCCTGATTTCCCCTGGTGCATCTTCCTTTACGTGGTCCTGCCTCTCCTCTACCCTGGCTTCTCTTTTGGCTGTGTCCCTGCACCAGCTTTCAGGAAATGCAGGCTAGAGCAGTGGATGCTAGCTTTGAATCTGAGAAGGTATACTAAATTTTAATGCGAGAAGAAGACAATGCAGTGGAATAGAGCTAGCTCAGAGACATGGGAGAACTAAAAAGTGTCATCTAAACAACCACCACCAAAAAATATTTTGCAGGCAGGGTAGCTAGGATACCATGGAAAGAACATATCGAGCAAAAAAAGGAAAGCAGTATGGATACTACAACCTATGGTGAGAGTTATTAGAATTATAAGCTAAACATGATAAAAAAAAATTATTGATCATTTTTATCAGTTATCACAGATTCTCCCCTCCCCCAAAAAAACTGCCAGATCGACCTCTAATTTATCTGGCCAATGTCTCTTCATGTCCTGACCTCTGAAGCCACTTCATTTCTACCAACTCTTTTCCAGTCTTTTGGAGAATAGACAGAATAAATACTTAGCCTGAGAGGCACAGGGAAAAGAAGGGCCTAGTAAGACAGAGGGGATTGGAGTTGGGAAATGTCAGAGTATAGGGCATGAAAGAATAGGGATCCAGGAAATATTCCAGAAGACCATAAATTGTATCCATTTTTTAAATTTTATTTATTTTGTTTTTGTGAGAATATACACAGCAAAACATACACCAATTAAACAGTTTCTACATGTACAATTTAGCGACATTGACTACATTCTTCGAGTTGTGCAACCATTCTCATCCTCCTTTTCTGAGCTGTTCCTCCCCCGTTGACATAAATTCACTGGTCCCTAAGGTTCATGTCTAATCTTTCAAGTTGCTGTTGTCAGTTTGATCCCATATAGATAGTTCTTAAAAGAGCTTAATGTTCAAGGCAGACATTTTTTTACCAGTTATACTAAACGATTGTTTGGTTTTAAGAAGACTTCAGGGGATATTTTTGGTTTAAGATTTAAAGATTATTTTAGCGTGATAGTTTCAGGGGTTCACCCAGCCTCCATAACTCTAGGAAGTCTGGAGATTATGAGAATTGAAAATTCTGTTCTCTATTTTTCCCCTTCTGATCAGGATTCTTCTACAGCACCTTTGATCAAAATATTCAGTATTGGTAGCCAGGCACCATCTAGGTCTTCTGGTCTCATGGCAAAGGAGACAGTTGCTCATGGAGGCAACTAGACACACATTCCATATCTTCCTTCTATCCCTGAGGCTTCTTCTTTCTCTGTTGCTCCAGATGAATAGAGACCAATTGTTGTGACTTGGATGGCACTTGCAAGCTTTTAAGAACCCAGGCTCTACGCCACAAACCAGGAGGTAAAACAGAAGCACTAAACATGTTATTAGGCCAATTAACTGTAATGTCACATGTAACCATAACCTTAAACCTTCAAACAAAGAAACCAAATCCCATAAGGTTTTCGGTTGTACATAAGCAACCTCAGCAGTTACTTTTTGGGTTTTGTTTTTTTTTTTGTTTGTTTGGTGGTGGTTGTTAATATAGCTATCACACAGCTTTTGCCAATTCAACTTTTTACAGGGGTATGACTTATTGACAGCAATTACAATAATCGGTTGTGCAAGCCTACCCTTAGTCAATGTGGTATTTCCATCACCATTAACTCCCCTTCCCTCCTCAGTCCTGCCTGTTACCACTAATAAACTTTGTTGTCTATACATTTGCCTTTTCTTGTCTTTTTATATAAGCATTGGAAACCCTGGTGGCATAGTGGTTAAGTGCTATGGCTGCTAACCAAAGGGTCACCAGTTCAAATCCGACAGGCGCTCCTTGGAAACTCTATGGGGCAGTTCTACTCTCCTATAGGGTCGCTGTAAGTCAGAATTGACTCAACGGCACTGGGTTTGGTTTAATTTTGGTTTTATATAAGTGAGGTCATACAACACTTGCCCTTTTGTAATTGACTTATTTCACTAGGCATACTGTCTTCCAGCTCCATCCATACCATAGCATGTACCAAGACTTAATTTCTCCTACTGGCTGAGTAGTGTTCCATTGTACGTATGTACCACATTTTGTTTATCCATCCATCTGTAGATGAGCATTTAAGTTATTTCCACCTTTTGGCTGTTGTGAATAGTGCTACAATGAACATTGGTGTACAAGTCTCTGAGTCTCTGCTTTCAAATCTTTAGGGTATATACCCAGGAGTGGAATTGCCAGTTCATATGGGAGTTCTATTTTTAGTTTTTTGAGAAACTGCCACACTGGTTTTGTATTCCCACCAACAACACGTAAGGGTTCCAGTTTCCCCACATCCTCACCAACATTTGTTATTTTCAGGCTTTTGGTTTGTTTTGTTTATCTTAGCTATCCTAGTGAAAGTGAAATGGTATCTCATTGTAGTTTTGATTTACATCTCTCTAATGGCATACTGGAGCCCTGGTGTCATAGTGGTTAAGAGCTACTAAGCAAAAGGTCAGCAGTTCAAATTCACCAGCTGCTCCTTGGAAACCCTAGGGGGAGTTCTACTCTGTCCTATAAGGTCACTATGAGTCGGAACTTACTTGATTGCACCTAACTACAATATAACAACGATGGCATACTTATTCAATCTGTATGCAGAACAAATAATCCAGGAAGCCGGACAATGTGAAGAAGAATGTGGCATCAGGGTTGGTGGAACACTCATTAACAACCTGCCATATGCAGATGACACAACCTTGCTGGCTAAAAGTGAAGATGACTTGAAGCACTTACTGATGGAAGATCAAAGACTACAGCCTTCAGTATGGATTTTACCTCAACATAAAGAAAATAGAAATCCTCACAACTAGACCAATAAGCAACATCATGATAAACAGGGAAAATATTTAATATTGTCAGGGATTTCATTTTACTTGGATCCACAATCAATGCCCATGTAAGCAACAGTCAAGAAATCGAACAATGTATTGCATTGGGCAAATTTGCTGTAAAGGACTTCTTTAAAGTGTTGAAAAGTAAAGATGTCTTTCAGGACTAAGGTGAAACTGAGCCAAGCCATGGTACTTTCTATCACCTCACAGGCGTGCAAAAGCTGGACAATGGATAAGAAAGACCAAAGAAGAATTGATGCCTTTCAATTAAGGTGTTTGCAAAGAATGTTTAATTTGCCATTGACTTCCAGAAAAACGAACAAGTCTGTCTTGGAGGAAGTATAGCCAGAGTACTCCTTGGAAGCAAGGATGGCGAGACTTCACCTCATGTACTTTGCACATGCTATCAGGAAGGACCTGTCTCTGGAGAAGGGCGTCATGCTTGGTAATGTAGAGGTTCCTCAAAAAAGAGGAAGACCTTCCAGGAGATGGATTGACATAGTGGCTGCAACTATGGGCTCAAACACAGGAATGATTTTGAGGGTAGCACAGAACCAGGCAGTATTTCCTTCTATTGTGCATAACAGGGCCACTGTAAGTCAGAGCTGACTCAATGGCACCTAACAACAACAACAAAGCCTAGTGACTCTGAGTATCTTTTCATGTGTTTGGTGGCCATTTGAATGTCTCCTTTCGTAAAATGTCTATTCAAGTACTTTGCCCATTTTATGATTGGGTTAATTGTCTTTTTGTTGTTAAGTTGTTGAAGTTTTATATGTATTTTGGTTATATTAGACTCTTGTCCGATATATGGTTTCTGAAGATATTCTCCCATTTGGTACCTTGTGTTTTCACTTTTTCGGTAAGGTTTTTTGAAGAACAAAAGTTTTTAATTTTTATAAGGCCCCATTTATTTATTTTGTCTTTCACTGTTTGTGCTTTTGTTATCATATTAGATAATCCATTGCTAAAAGCTAGACCTGACAGCATTGCCTTTACTTTTACTTCTAAGAATTTTATGGTTTTAGTTTATACATTCAGGTCCTTAATCCATTTTTAATTTGTTTTTGTGTGTGATCCACAGGCATGGATCCTGTTTCATTTTTCTGCCTGTGTAAATCCAATTTTTCCAGAACCACTTATTGAAGAGACTCTTCTTTCTCCATCCAATGGACTTAGCACCCTTATCAAAAATAGGTTGACCACAGATGTGTAAATTTATTTCTGAACTTGCTATTATATTGGTCTATATGTCTATTGTTATACCAGTACCAGGCTGTTTTTTTTTAGCTCGTGAGTCTCTTTATATATATATATATATATATATATATATATAAAATTTTTATTGTGCTTTAAGTGAAAGTCCACAAATCAAGTCAGTTTCTCACACAAAAACCCATATACACCTTGCTACACACTCCCGATTACTCTCCCCCGATGAGATAGCCCACTCGCTCCCTCCCCTCTCTTTTCGTGTCCATTTCACCAGCTTCTAACCCCCTCCACCCTCTAATCTACCCTCCAGAGAGGAGATGCCAACATAGTCTCAAGTGTCCACCTGATCCAAGAAGCTCATGCCTCACCAGCATCCCTCTCCAACCCACTGTCCAGTCCAATCCATGTCTGAAGAGTTGACTTCGGGAATGGCTCCTATCCTGGGCCAACAGAAGGTCTAGGGGCCATGACCATCGGGGTCCTTCCAGTCTCAGTCAGAACATTAAGTCTGGTCTTTTTACGGTAATTTGGGGTCTGCATCCCACCGCTCTCCTGTTCCTGCAGGGGTTCTCTGTTGTGTTCCCTGTCAGGGCAGTCATCGGTTGTACCCAGGCACCATCTAGGTCTTCTGGTTTCAGGATGAGGTAGTCTCTGGTTCATGTGGCCCTTTCTGTCTCTTGGGCTCGTAATCGCCTTGTGTCCTTGGTGTTCTTCATTCTCCTTTGACCCACATGGGTTGAGACCAACTGATGCATCTTAGATGGTTGCTTGCTAGCATTTAAGACCCCAGATGCCACTCTTCAAAGTGGGATGCAGAATGTTTTGATAATAGATTTTTTTATGCCAATTGACTTAGATGACCCCTGAAACCATGGTCCCCAGACCACTGCCCCTGCTACACTGGCCTTCGAAGCATTCAGTTTATTCAGGAAACTTCTTTGCTTTTGGTTTCGTCCAATTGTGCTGACCTCCCCTGTATTGTGTGCTGTCTTTCCCTTCACCTAAAGTAGTTCTTATCTACTATCTAATTAGTGAATACCCCTCTCCCAGCCTCCCTCCCTCCCCCCTCACGTAACCACAAAAGAATGTTTTCTTCTCAGTTTAAGCTATTTCTCAAGTTCTTATAATAGTGGTCTTATACAATATTTGTCCTTTTGCAACTGACTAATTTCACTTGGCATAATGCCTTCCAGGTTCCTCCATGTTATGAAATGTTTCACAGATTCCTCACTGTTCTTTATTGATGCATAGTATTCCATTGTGTGAATATATCATAATTTATTTATCCATTTATCCTTTAACGGGCTCCTTGGTTGCTTCCATCTTTTTGCTGTTGTAAACAGTGCTGCAATAAACATGGGAGTGCATATATCTGTTCGTGTAAAGGCTCTTATTTCTCTAGGATATATTCCAAGCAGTGGGATTGCTGGATGGTATGGTAGCTCTATTTCTAGCTTTTTAAGGAAGTGCCAAATCGATTTCCAAAGTGGTTACCAGGCTGTTTTGATTACTGTAGCTGTATATCAAAAAGAAAAAAAAAAAACCATTGCTGTGGAATTGATTCTGACTCATAGTGACCTTGTATGACTACCCCATAGGTTTCTAAGGAGCAGCTGGTGAATTGATTGGCAAATTGGTTAGCAGCCAAGCTCTTAACTATTGCACCATCAGGGCTCCTGTAGCTGTATAGTATGTTTAAAATCAGGAAGTGTGAGTCCTCCTCTTTTGTTCTCTTTCATCATTTCTTTAGCGATTTGGGCCTCTTGCCATTCCATATAAAGTTAAGGATTTGTTTTTCTACTTATGTAAAGAAGGCTGTTGAAATTTTGATAAGGATTGCATTGAATTTATAGATCACTTTGGGAGGTATTGACATCTTAACAATATGAAGTCTTCCAATTCATGAACATGGAACATCTTACCATTTATTTAATTCTTCTTTAATCTCTTTCAGCAGTGTTTTATAGTTTTCATTGTTTAAGTCCTTCACATCCCTAGTTTGATTAATTCCTAGGTATTACATTCTCATAGAAACTATTGTAAATGGAATTGTTTCCCTAATTTTCCTCTCAGATTTCCCATTACTGGTGTATAGAAACCCAACTGATTTTTTTTTTGTTGACCTTGTACCCTGCAACTTTGCTAAATTTCTTTACCAACTCTAGAAGTTTTCTTATTGACTCTTTGGGGTTTTCTTTATATAGGATCATATCATCTGCAAATAAAGATAATTGTACTTCTTTTCCAATCTGGATACTTTTTATTTCTTTTTCTTGTGTTATTGCTCTGGCTAGGACTTTAATATAACATTGAATAGAAGCAGTGAGAGCAGGCACGCTTGTCTTTTTCCCAATTTCAAGAGGAAAGCTCTCAGTTTTTCTCAACTAAGTATGATGTTGGCTGTTGGCTTTTAGTATATGCCTTGAATCATAATGAGGAATTTCTCTTCTATTCCAATCTTCTTTAGGGTTTTCATCAAGAGAGGTGTTGGATTTTATCAAATGCTTTTTCTACATCCATGAAGATGATCACGTGGTTCTTTTCCTTTGTTCTATTGATGTGGTGTATTACATTGATTGTTTTTCTAATGTGGAACAATCCCTGGATTCCTGGAATGAATCCCACTTGGTCATTGTGTATGGCTCTTTTAATATGCTGTTGGATTCCTTTCAGTAGTATTTTGTTGAGAATTTTGCACTTACATTCATAAGAGATACTGCCCTGTAGTTTTCGTGTGGTGTCTTTGTCTGGTGTGGGTATCTGGGTATGTTAGCTTATTAGCATGAATTAGGGAGTATTCCTTCCTTCTCTATCTTTTAGAAGAGCTTAAATAGTATTAATGTCAATTCTGCTCTAAATGTTTGATAGAATTCACCAGTGAAGCCGTCTGGTCCAGGGCTTTTTGTTGTTGTTGTTGAAGGGTTTTTGATCACTGGTTCGATCTCTTCACTTGTTATGATCTGTTGAGACTTTCTATTCCCTCTTGAGTCAGTTTGGGTAGGTTGTGTGTTTCTAAGGATTTGTCCATTTCACCTGTGTTATCCAGTTTTTTGCCATACAGTTTTTCATAGTATTCTATCAAGATTCTGTTTATTTTTATTGGTTCAGTAGTAATGTCCTCTCTTTCATTTTTTATTTTAGTTATTTCCACCTTTTCCTTGTCAGTCTAGCTAAAAGTTTGTCAATTTTATTTATCTTTTAAAAAAACCAACTTCTGGTTTTGTTGATTCTCTGCTATTTTTTGTTTTCAATTTTATTAATTTCTTCTCTGATTTTTGTTATTTCCTTTCTTCTAGTAGATTTAGGTTTAGTTTGCTCTTCTCTTTCTAGTTCATGGTTACTACTCCTTTCTCTTCTCTGTTTCTGCAGCCATGTTTTTAGTTGGAAAGCCCACACCCGGAAAGCCCCCTTCAAGGTGAGGTGTTGCCCTTCAGTTTTGTCTGAGGATTCCTACCCTTCTCTGTGGGGACTGCTTATATCTGAGCTGGCACTCAGGGGAAGCACAGACCGACTTTCCTCTGTGTCAGGAGGACAGGCTGGCACTCCTGAGGGAGTGGACTTCCGAGAGATCTCTCTTGGTTTCAGAGTCCCAGTGGCCCTGTGGTGTTGAGGGAGCAGTCTCCACTTAGGTGACCCGCCTTCTGACTTCACTGTAAGGAACCTTATGTAGGAGTTTGTATCAGTCCAACAGCCAACAGTTACCAGTTAGGTGAGGGGCTGTCACACTCCAAATGGACTGCCATGGAAGTCTGCCTTGTTGCCATCAGAGTCCTCTCCCTCCCGCTAGATTGTTGGCTGTGAGTTCAGCCTCCACTCAAGGCTCCTGCTTTCTAGCACACACCACTCTCAGCAGGCTTCAGTGCCAACTGGAAGTGGGGGAAGACTAACCGTAATTGATCCCCAGGGAGGTTGTCCTCTTGGTTTCAGAGGCCAGGGCTATGGGGTGCGTGGGGAGACAGGTAGAATGCTGACTATAGGAGCAGAGTCCACTGCATGGGCCTTCTGTAGGAATTTACAGCAGCCTTGCAGCCAATGGTGTCCAGGTGGGAGAGGTCCTAGCACACTCCAAAAGAACTTCTGGGGAGATATGCCTTATTGCTATCAGAGCCCTCTCCCTCCGTAGTATGTTGACTGTGGGTGTAGCCTCCACTAAAGATGCCTACTTCCTAGCACACAGTAGGCTCCGTCAATAGTCCTCAGCATTGACTGGAAGGAGGAGCAAACAGACCTGAATTGACTCCCTGGAAAGCCTGTCCTGTTGGTTTCAGAGACCTGAGCTATCAAGTGCACAGGGAGGCAGGTAGAGTGCTGACTATGAGAAAAGACTCCACTGCATGGGCCTTCTGTAGCAATTTGCAGTAGGCTTGCAACCAGCAGTGTCCAGGTGAAGGAGATGCTGGCACACTTCAAGCAGAGCCCCAGGGAGGTCTGCCTTGTTGATTTTAGCACAGAAGCTTCAGGTCCTGTCTCTTCATACAGGCAGGGGTGTAGTGGCTAAGGAAGTAGGCTTCTTTTCTGGGACCAGTTCCCCAGTTCATAGCATCTGGCAGCCTGCATGGCTGGCGGAAGGAGCAGGGATGGTGGGAAAAGCAATTTTCCTACCACATGTAACTTGTTAACCAATTGATTCTTGCTTTTCTGCAGTTTCCAGCTGCTTTTCTCTGCTCCCGGATTCAAAGTCCCTCAAGCACTGTTTCTTTCTTATATTTCTTGTTGTTTTTGTGGGGGAGGGTCAGAAAAATGGTCTGTTTATGCTGCCATCTTCCCAGAATTCTCACATTGTATCCATTTTAATGTCTTTCCAGATAACAGTTAACAAATTGAATACCTTTTTAAATGTGTTTGGGTGAGAACTATGCTCTTTGAACAACACCACTCTGAGACTGGACCAGATGTGACAGCTTCAATAAGATTACATAAACAGATGCAACTGCTCCATTTCACGAGGCCTATAGGCTATGAAGTAGACAAGTATGCTTTCTAGCAGGGAGGGAGGGTAAGTGTTGTTCCTGGTCTGGCATGGAAATGGATACTCAGTTCTTCACTTAATCTATAATAGAGGAGTGCTGACCACCGTAAGCACAACGCAGTTTCACAGCTTCCTTGGGTACTTTGAAATCTATGGAAGTTCCCAGGGCAGCGCCTAGTGCTGGAGACTAGAATACCTCTGGCACTGAGTCACTTTTTCTTCTTTGGTGAGCTCACTCCAACATCACTGGGGGGAAAAAAGCATACACACATATGCCTGCTTTTCTAAGACTTCCATTACACTTCTCCCGAGCCACCTCTTCTGCTTGTAGGAGAAAGGAAGGGAATTTATTGTACCCAGTGGACCTGGAGGTGGAGGGTACCTTTAGATTTTGCACTGAGGCACATTTTTCTATTTATATTTCTGGGTTGTCACATCATCCATCATGAGGTAAAACTATAAAGTAATAAGATTATTTTTTAACCAATACATCAAAATATATAAGTGAAAATAAATGTTTTATTTCCCAAGAGTCACCATGAAAGGGTTTTCATTTAATCCAAAGATGCTGACGTTGCTCAAACTGTTTCTGGAATAACTTTTGGAAGTAACATTCAGTCCTATTTTATGATCACACAAGAAAGTGTCATTTTACAGTTACACCTCATTAGTTATATTTGGTTGCAATGACTTTTGGCCATTTTCAATATTAAATTCATCTCTAGAGGATGGAAACTTGCCATCAAAGAGCATATTTAAAGAATTAGAAGCAGCTTTAAGAACAATTGAAAAAGGGGAATTCAGACCTGTTTTAAGCACTGTTAACCTCATGGAGACTGAGTTTAAAGAAGAAAATACTAATTTTTAAAATCTACTCTTTTGGAGGAGGAAACAGTGTATAACTTTCCAGAACCTTTTCTTTTTTTTTTTTAATGCAGTTTTATTGCGATACAATTCACATCTAAAAATTAACCATTTTAAAGCATTTAAGTCAAAAGTTTTTAATATATTCAGAGTTACACAACCATCACCACTATCTAACTTTAGAGAATTTTTATCACCCCAAAAAGATATCCCTTACCCATTAGCATTTATTCCCCATCCCTCCTTCCAGCCAAGCCCCTGACAATCTGTAACCTTCTTTCTGTCTGTATGGATTTGCCCTGCATGGACATTTCACGTAAAAGGAATCATACACTATGTAATCTTTTGTAATCTTGAAGAAAAAGTCTGGTGGAGAATATTGAAGACTGTTTTATTCTTTTAATGACAAGAAGAAATAACCTCCTAATAAGTTTTTTTAAGGAAATGTAAGCAACATAGGAATTTTTATTCTAGATGTCCATAACACTTAAAAATAATTATCATATAATCCCTGTAAAATATTTAGATAAGAAGTTTTTATTCCAAAGAAAAAAACTGTGAAGAGCTTCATTCAGGGTCAAAGCATGTCAGTGACGGAACGCAGACAGGTGTCCTGATTCTCAGCTTGAAATAAGTACATTACTGCAAAATGCCGTTCCTTAAATATCAAGAAGTTTCTAAGGACCCACAGAGATTTCATTTACAGTTATTTTTCCATCATATCCCCCTTGTGGTGACATTTAAAGATGGTTGGCTAGGAGAAAAAATAGGAATGGGAATACAATGTTCAAAAAATAAAATAAAAAAGACTAATGTCATGAAAAATGAAATATTACTAATGAGGGATCACACGACTGGCTCACAGCCCTATTCTGAGTAAATACAAAAAACTTCAATTTCTAAATAATAAAACTGTTTAATAACTCAATATTATTATTAACTATTAAGTAACTCAGTATTATTATTTGTTTAATGAATTAGAATTAAAATGCTGCCCACATATAGTGGTAGAATAGCAAGGAAGTTGGAAATAAAGAATAGAACCAAATTTGATTCTTCTCTTTCTCTCCTTTCTTCCTCCTTGCCTCTGTTCTTTCCTCCCACAATCACTGAATGCCTAATAGGCAGACATGAACGGGTCAGATAAAGTCCTTGACCTCTTGGCACTTACAATATTGCAGGAAAGAAATATTAAACAGCTAATTTCAAGTTTGAAGAGCATAATGAAACAGTAGCAAAGGGAAATCTATTTCTCTCACAAATGAAGACCAGTAATCTTAGTTCAAGTGATTATTAAGATTGTCAGTCTCTGAACCTTACATAAAAAAATCTCATCTTGTCTCCTGAAATGGGGTGTAATTACTGCCAATCACATCTAGAAAACTTTTCATAAGTATAGTCCAACAATGATAAGCATTGGCATGACTGCTGGTTTTTTTGTTTTTTTTTTTGCAAAAAAAAAAAAAAAATCACTGTTGTTGAATTTTTATTCATTTAAGAGCCAACTAATCCATTTTCAGTCCAAACCAGAAACAAACACTTAAATTTTGCCAATTTTCTTTAAATTTGGAACTATTAACACACACTTAGATTTTGAAATATTTGAAGTCAAGAAAGATTTGGTGGAATGAAGTACTAGTACACATTATGTAAGTCCTCAAGAAAAATGACTCATTTTTATTAATAATTGACTTATTTGAACCATTCCTTACTGTACTATGTGAATCACCTACACTTTTTTCTTACAGAAAGTTTTAAAGAATTTTTCAAGACAATCTATTAAATTAAGGGAAGATGTTCATTATCTTTTCAATAACTGCAGTTTTCCCCATTGTTCATAAAGAAAAGTCCTAAAGAGGCTAAAGAACCATTCTTCAACCAAACTAAAAAAAAAAAAAAAAAGGTTTGTGGAAATTTCCTTTATTTTGAGAAGACTCTAACACCAGGAGAAAATTCATAAAGGAACGTTGAGATGGCACAAAACCAGGTTTTTATTCTTATCATAAAGCATGCCTTTATACCCAAGTGACTTCACCACACAGATATGATGAGACAGGTGCAATAAGGAATTAGGAAATGTAAGGCTAGCTTTACTATGAGGAAGAATAATTGTAAATAGTTGAGTTTAACAAATATTTGTTAAGTGTGGCTGTGCACAGATACTGAATTAGGCAGTGTGAGGATACAAAGTTAAGAATGACATGGTCCTGTCTTTTAAGAGTGTATCTCCCTAAAAGAAGAAATAAGACCAATATAAAAATACCTGTAGCACAGGATCCTTTAAGAAAACAGAGGAGGGTTGGGTTGAGGTAGAGTAATATATTTAATGAAGTAGAATCTTGAAACAGAAGTGTTATTTCAACAATAAAAAATGGAATAATGGTGATTGCAATACCTGTTTTAAGTATACAATGCTATTTTCAAGTATTGAAATAGTAGAATTTTTGTAGTGTGGTACTCTAATTTAGACTTTTTTCATGGAAATCTTAATCTTTCATGTCTTGAGATACACCCAAATGACTATAGGTGGCATTAAAGTTTTAAATTGAACAAAGGTGCACATTTCAATTCCCTCATAGTTCTCAAGAAGACAGAGGAAATGACAATTGATGAAGCAAAGCTTCTATTGCAAGAGTGATTTTCACTCTATTTCAAGAACCAGAATATAAATGTGGCCATATTTAAATCAATATAAGTAATTATGCATCAGGATTGCCATCTACAATGAACAAAAGAAAATAAAGACAAACCAGAATACTTTCTTTGTAACAAAAACTGGAACGTGCTGTCAATACAGATTGAATACCTTCAAAAACAGTCTGGCACACACTTTCACACATGGACAGTCATTCACAACAGAGTTATCCAACAAGAGATGGAGTTAACATACATAACTTCTATTGGAGCTAGCACTCCAACTATAGCCTCACCAGTTCCCCATTTGTGCAAGGTCAGAAAGAGCTTTACACGTGTAACTCAAAGATGATACAATCAATGAGCTCTAAAGATTGTAATTTTTTAAAAGATCAAATATGTAATTGTGAATTTTATAGTACTCTCTTCATTTTTTATTTGGTGTTAGCTTTTAAAATAATATTTTTATAATTTTTTTCTATTAATATATAGGGTTAGAACAGAGGTAATGAGACTAAAAGTAGATTGGAACCCTGATTGGAAAAGTGTGGCATGATCAGAGCTTAAGGGATGGTGGCATAAGGACAAACTAGAGAGCAGTAAGGTAAGAGAGGAAAGGACCAGGTACAGTAACTCAACTGAGGCATTTATCTGAACCAAAATAAATAATGCACTGGATATTTGTACTCAAGAAATGAGCTAGACATACTGGGAAAGAAAAAGCCATGCAGGAAGACAAAGTCTACGTTATCTGTGACCTTGTCTTTGGTTCATTTCTACCTCCTTTACTGACCCCCAAAGGGTAGTGATGGGAGGAGAGGAAATGCTTAAGCTGCATCTGGAAGGTCTGATGCAGAAAAAGATGGGAAATACAAACCGTCTAGGTTTTTCTGGGACTGAGGGACTTCCCAGGATGTGGGACTTTCAGTGCTCAAACCAGAAAAGCTTCAGGCAAATCAGCACAAGTTGGTTACCCAAAGTCCTGGACTTTCTCCTCACCTCACCGTATATGTAGCACTCATGACACTGGATTGCAATTATAGTTATCAGTTCTCTTGTCTTTCTCCTCTGCCTGCCTATGGGCACGAATGTGTTTCTTTCATGTTTATGGCACAAGGCAGATGTGCCATAAATGAACAGTGTTGATGGAGGTTATGGAGCAGCCCCCACAACAGCAGGCAATATTCGCAGAATGAAAATTTTCCATTCTGTGCCTAGAACTCTATAAACAAAACAAAACCGAACCCTAAACACCCGTATGATGTGCTGTGTTCACTTAGGTAATTTTTTTCTGTTCTTTTTTCTCATCTGCACTTGCAAATTTGAGTTAAACCAGACACAATTCTTTGCAAGAACCCAAATATTCACAGTTCTTCACAGGACACACTGTCTTCGAACAAACAGAGGCTCTACTATTTATAGCTGATTGCTTCACCACTTACTTGTCTTGCCTGTTTCTTGGACCGACTGGCATCGCCTCTTGCCATAAACAAAGCAGATTGAAAATAGATTTCAGCCAAGTTCTGGAAGTCTCCTTTGTTCTCTTAAACGCTGATAAAATTGACCCATTCTGGGAATTTACCTCACAAATGCCACGGCAGCTGAAGCACCAGACGTGTGACTCACTTTGAGATCACATCTATTAGTTGCCCTTCAGCCAACTTTTTTTTACCTCTGTGGAAGTGTCCTTGGGCAAAGGTGCCTTGCCACTTAGACAAAATTAATGGAAAAGTAACAGAGGTAAATGTCAAAAAGCAAGACTCAGACAAAGACAGCTTTTAGCCAGAGCCATTGATTCTACAGCCCCAGTTCAGAGAAACAGTCATTTCTATGGTTGAATAGTGAATACATTTATACCCTGAACCAAAGTATGCTTATAATGCTTGTGAACAACGTGAATAGAAACTCTGGACAGGGAAGGGTAGTGGCGGAAAGAAAGAATTAAATACACATCTGTTATCTACATTTAGAGAGAGAGAAAAGAAAGCAAGAGAGAGAAACTAGAAAATCAAAACCTTTTAAGTTGCACTTACAGACGCACGAAAGAAGCTGCATAAGAAGGTTACATTTTTCTGATGAGTAAGAAAATGAAACTTGCAAATCAATATCAACTATCCTGTTGTTCTTAGTTGACATTAAGTTGGTCCCAATTCATGGCATTCCCAGCACAACAGAACAAAATACTGCCCAGGTTTGCAGATGGGACTGTTGTCATCCACAGGGTTTTCATTGGCTGATTTTCCAAAGTAGATCACCAGGCCTTTTTTCGAAGTCTAGAAGCTCTGCTGAGACCTGTGCGGCATCACAGCAACACAAAAGCCTCCACTGACAGATAGGTGGTGGCAGCGCATGAGATGCATTGGCTGGGAATCAAACCCGGGTCTCCTGCATGAAAGCTGGGGATTCTACCACTGAACCACCAACACCCTCATCAATTTAATCTTTATATCTAGATCTATAATGATAATCTATGCCTTTTTATACAGAATTGAACAGATCAACCAAAGTGAAGAATTCAACACAAATACAATGAGAGGAAAAAATATTTGGAAGATCCCAAAAGTATAATGTTATTGCTAAAAGCAAACATATTTGGTTGTTCTTAGGTGCCATTGAGTCAGTTCCAACTCATAGCGACCCTGTGCTCAGCAGAACAAAACAATGCCCAGTCCTGTGCCATCCTAATAATCCTTGTTATGCTTGAGCCCACTGTGTAGCTACTGTGTCAATCCACCTCGTTGAGGGTCTTTCTCTTTTTCACTGATCTTTCTACTTTACCAAGCATGATGTCCTTCTCCAGGGATTGGTCCCTTCCGATAGCATGTCCATGCTTCTAACGAACATTCCAGATGCACTTCTTTCAGGACAGGTTGGTTTGTTCTTTTGACAGTCCATGGTATATTCAATATTCTTTGCCAACACTACAATTCAAAGGCTCCAATTCTTCTTCAGTCTTCCTTATTCATCTTCCAGCTTTTGCATGCATATGAGGTGACTGAAAACACCATGGCTTGGACAGACACCTTAGTCTTCAAGGTGACATTTTTGCCTTTCAACCCTTTAAAGAGGTCTTTTGTAGCAGATTTGCCCAATGCAATGCACTGTTTGATTTCTTAACAGCTGCTTCCGTATTGATTGTGGATCCAAGTAAAATGAAATCTTTCACAACCTCAATCTTTTCTCCATTTATCGTGATGTTACTTACTGGTCCAGTTCTGAGGATTTTTGTTTTCTTTATGTTGATGTGTAATCCATACTGAAGGCTGTGGTCTTTGATGTGCATCAGTAAGTGCTTCAAGTCCTCTTCACTTTCAGCAAGCAAGGTTGTGTCCTCTGCAAAACACAGATTGTTAATGAGTCTTCCTCTAATCCTGATGCCCTGTTCTTCTCCATATGGCCCAGCTTCTCGGATTATTTACTCAGCATGCAGATTGAATAGGTATGGTGAAAGATAACAACCCTGACACACACCTTCCCCGACTTTAAACCATGCAGTATCCCCTTGTTCTGTTTGAACAACTGCCTCTTGATCTATGTTCAGGTTCCTCATGAACACAATTAAGTGTTCTGGAATTCCCATTCTTCAGAATGTTGTCTGTGGCTTATTATGATACACACAGTCGAATGCCTTTACTAAGTCAATATCTTTCTGGTATTCTCTGTTTTCAGCCAGGATCCATCTGACATCAGCAATGTTATCCCTGGTTTCACATCCTCTTCTGAATCCAGCGAGTTTCTGGCAGTTCTTTGTTGATATACTGCTGCAGCTGCTTTTGAATGATCTTCAGCAAAATTTTACTTGTGTGTGATATTAATGACATTGTCCAATATTTTCCGCATTTGGTTGGATTACCTTTCTTGGGAATAGCCATAAATATGGATCTCTTCCAGTCGGTTGACCAGGTAACTGTCCTCCAAATTAGAGAGTGGTAAGAAGGAGTATGCTGTCTCATTAGGGGGAGAGCAACTAGGAGTACATACCAAGGAGTATACAAATTTTTGCATGAGAGATTGACATGATTTGTAAACCTTCACTTAAACAACAATAAAAATTAAAAAAAAAAAAAGTGTAAGACTATAAACCTAGGGGGAAAGAGGAGAAATAAATTTATTTAAATAAATTTGGTTATCTGAAAAACTAACAAACTTGCCTTGCTTTTTATCACAAAGTGGGTAGAACTTTGTCCAAAATGAAAACTGATCCACAGACTATATTTTGGGGGCCGCTAGCCTAATTATATCTCCTGACCTTTGGCTAAAGAAATTAAAGTTCAGGGTCACTTGGCCAAAGTCACAGAGTTGATTGGTTATGGATGGAGCCAGGGTTAAAAATTAGGCCCCCTAACTTCATCTAATATATATTCTACACTGCTTCCCCCCAAAATAAAACTAATACTATTTTTTTAATCACTTACGGTAACTTGGAGAATTAGATCATATATGTGTGTATATATATATATACATATATATACTTATTAAATCCCACACTTCCAAATATATAAAGTTATTAAATTAAAGATTTTATCCTAGATCAGTAATGATTATAAATTAGAATTCAAGTTCCATAATTTTCTGAATTCTCATATTTAAAAGCAAAGTAACAATGTCATACAAAGAATTAATTATATCGAAATTGCAGATGATGCAAAATCAATACTTTAAAATTGTTTTATTTTGGAGTTAAATTAAAAAGCATTATACTTTTTGCATGAAAGAGAAATAAAGCTCCATCTTGGTAAAGCCAAAACAAATAAATAAATAGCATTATACAAAATTATCTAATAAAAGAAAAAACATTTATACCTAGTTAAAATATTTTTTAAAATTTTCCAGAATAGCAGTGGTTATGACTGATGGAAGAGCAATGGTGGCACAGTGGTTAATTGATCCACTGCTAATCAAAGGTCGGCGGTTCGAGCCCACTGGCCCTTCCATGGGAGAAAGATGTGGCAGTCTGTTTCAGCAAAGATTTACAACCCTGGAAACTCTGTGGGCCAGTCCTACTCTGCCCTATAGGATGGCTATGAATCAGAATCAGCTGGATGGCAATGGGGTTTTATGTCTGGTGGTATTATTATGGATACTATTTCTTTTTGAATTGTATAATTTTCATTGTTTTTAACAATGTTTATGTATTAATTTTCATTACCATATGAATCAACTCCAGTTTTAAACTTGAAGAATAAAAATTAGCCCAGTATCATGTTTGTTTCAGTACGTTATCTCAACATGCTCTTATATTTTCTTTTAGTGACATAGGTATGTCCATTCAAATAAGTTAACATTTTTTCTTGGTTTCATGTTGGTTGACTGGTTGGATGAAAGTGCAAATTCACATGCCAGTGACAAACTCATTGATCAACATGACCCTGATCAGAAAAAAAAAAAATTGTATGTTGGGGTATGGGGGCAACATCTCTTGACCAACATTTGTGCAAAATGCATGTACCAGAAATTATGATCATTAAAAAGAGGAATCTGATGTCAAACATTTCAGCAAATTAAAATCTAGAAAAACACTTTCACTGGGAGCGGAACATCAGTTTGAGTGGATGTATAACTTTCTGTTTTTACAATGCAGTGTAGACAGATTATTATAAAGATTTATGCATCTGCATTGTTTTAAATGCTTAAATATGAAAAATCAATATCTTAGCTTGTTTATAAGTTTAGAAATCAAATAGAAAAGCCATGCATTTCTTTTACTTACCATGAGGTAATTAAAAAAAAAAAAAAGCTATATCAACTGAAGAATTTACAGAGGAAAAAATGGAATTAATAGTGTCAAATTCTGGTCTGGCTTCATATGATGTTAAAGAGCACACAGATGCCTGGCCCTTCTAATGAACTGTGGAGTGAAGTAATAAAGAGTTTCCATGAGTGTCACGGACTGAATTATGTTCCCCCAAAAATGTGTGTATCAGTATGGCCGGGCCATGATTCCCAGTATTCTGTGGTTGTTCTCCATTTTGAGATTGTAATTTTATGTTAAAGAGGATTAGGGTGGGATGTAACACCCTTACCTGGTCATATACCTGATCCAATGTAAAGGGAGTTTCCCTGGGGTATGGCCTACACACCTTTTATCTTATCAGAGATAAAAGGGAAGGGAAGCAAGCAGAGAGTTGGGGCCCTTGTACCACCAAGAAAGCAGTGCAGGGAGCAGGGCAAGTCCTTTTGGACCTGAGGTTCTTGTGCTGAGATGCTCCCAGACCAAGGAAAGACTGATGACAAGGACCTTCCCCCAGAGCAGACAGAAACAGAAAGCTTTCCCCTGGAGTCGGCCCCCTGAATTCAGACTTCTAGCCTACTGGACTGTGAGAGAATAAAACTTCTCTTCGTTAAAGCCATCTACTTGTAGTATTTCTGTTCTGAAAGCACTAGATGGCTAAGACAATGAGGATTATATTTTTTAATGTATTCTTCATTTTAAATTTTATCACAAAATCATAAAAAGAAAGATACCTGTACCATGCCTGTTGCCATTGAGTCGATTCCAGCTCATAGCGACCCTAAAGGACAGAGTAGAATTTCCCCATAGAATTTCCGAGGAGTGCCTGGTAGATTTGAACTGCCAACCTTTTGGCTAGCAGCAGTAGCACGTAACCACTGCACCACCAGAGTTTCCAAAAAGAAGGATATAACACATAAAAATACGGAGGAAGAGTATGATATCGTAACAGTTGAGAATATTTATGTTGTAAGTTTCAAAAAATCTAACCCAAATTGTCATAAGGAAAAAGAAGAATTGATTGGTTCATATAACTGAAAAGTCAAGGGGAGGGCTGCCTTCAGTTGCAGCTGGATCCAGGAGTCCATATGACATCCTAGGATCTCTCCATCTCCTGTACCTGCTTTCTCCATTTTTAATATTGTACTACTCAAAGTTCTCAGTAGCAAACAACAGAAATGAACTATGGTTAGTTTAAGAAGAAAAATTAATTTATTAAAGGGTTTTAGCCAGCTCACAGCATATCTGGGAGAGTTGAAAATCAGATCTGAAGATTTGTAGCCAGAAGAAAACCCACAAATCACATAATGAACCAGTTCACTGGCGTCATCATTGCCAACACAACTGAACTCAACACTTCTACTCCCAGACACTGGATGCCACTGCTAGAACCATAGCTGTTAGTTCTTCTAGAAATGTGATATAGCTGCTACTGCTTTTCCAGACGAAGTCATTCTTCATTGCCTCACTGGTTTCTCATTAAAAGTCTGGCATGAATGAGTCTGTTGGATAGAGCCTAGAGACGCATATCCTAGGGCAAGAGAGACTAGCAAGGTAAGAAGCCAGCTTTTACAGAGAGAGGTGATTTCATAAATAGGGAAATTTTTCAACACACAAGGTTGTTCAAAAGTGCTGAGTGGGTTATGAGATGGGGGAGGGAGGGAGGGTGGGAGAGGGTTATTCACAAATTAGATAGTAGATAAGAACTACTTTAGGTGATGGGAAAGATAACACACAATACAGGTGAGGTCAGCACAACTGGACTAAACCAAAAGCAAAGAAGTGTCCGGAATAAACTGAATGCTTTGAAGGTCAGCGCAGCAGGAGCGGGGGTTTGGGGAACATGGTTTCAAGGGACATCTAAGTCAATTGGCATAATAAAATCTATTAAGAAAACATTCTGCATCCTACCTTGGAAAGAGGCATCTGGGGTCTTAAACGCTAGCAAGCAGCCATCTAAGATGCATCAGTTGGTCTCAACCCACCTGGATCCAAGGATACTGAAGAACACCAAGGACACAAGGTAATTACAAGCCCAAGAGACAGAAAGGGCCACATAAACCAGAGATTACATCAGCCTGAGACCAGAAGAGCTAGATAACTCCCAGTTACAACCGATGACTGCCCTGACAGGGAACACAACAGAGAACCCCTGAGGGAGCAGGAGAGCAGTGGGATGCAGACCCCAAATTACTGTAAAAAGACCAGACTGAATGGTCTGACTGAGACTGGAAAGGCCCCGATGGTCATGGCCCCCAGACCTTCTGTTGGCCCAGGATAGTAACCATTCCCGAAGCCAACTCTTCAGACAAGGATTGGACTGGACAATGGGTTGGAGAGGGATGCTGGTGAAGAGTGAGCTTCTTGGATCAGGTGGACACTTGAGACTATGTTGCCATCTCCTCCCTGGAGGGGAGAGGAGAGGGTAGAGGGGATTAGAAGCTGGAGAAATGGACATGAAAAGAGAGAGTGGAGGGAGAGAGCAGGCTGTCTCATTAGGGGGAGAGTAATTGGGAGTGTGTAGCAAGTTGTATATGGGTTTTTGTGTGAAAGACTGACTTGATTTGTAAACTTTCACTTAAAGCACAATAAAAAATTTTTTTTTAAGTGCTGAGTGACCAAAACAATAACAAATACATACTAGAGCTATTTTTTCTTAGGCAATGCATGCCTGCCAGAAAGGCTGTCAGCAGTTCCAGAATTAAATTCCTCCAGGTTCAAATCCTGCAAAGAAAAGGCCTGTTCTTCTCCCAATAGACTTAGCAAAACATTCATTTTCTCACACTGACTCTGATTATGTTTCATGCCAACTCCAAACCAATCACGTGGACAGGGGACTGTGTTGCTTTGATTGGTCAGAACTGAATCACACACCCACCTCTGGAGCTGGAGGTAAAGTCAACTCTACTTGAAGCATTTGAATACTCCTTCCAAGGGCAGAGAGGATGTCTCCCAGAGGGACATTGCTATATAATTTCCAGAAGGATGAATGGATGAAAAGGGCAAAAACAACATATAGTCTGGTATTCAACTTAATTTCTCAGCCACATCAAAAAATGGCACAAAATTTCCTTGTCAGAGCATATGTTCTGATATGGGTGACCTTTGATCATTCTGGAGCCCTAGCGGTGCAATGGTTAAGAGCTCCAGCTGCTAATGAAAAGGTCGGCAGTTCAAGTTCACCAGCCACTCCTTGGAAACCCTGTGTGGCAGTTCTACTCGGTTCTATAGGGTCTGCTATGAGTCGAAATCAACTCGATAGCAAGGGGTTGGTTTTGTTTTTTTTTTTTTTGATCACTCTAATAGTAATAATTACAATAATAGTAATAATAGTAACACTTGTATAGTGCCAGGCACTGTTTTAAGAATAGATATGTATAAATATTTAATCCTCTCATCAACTCTATGCTGTATATTATAATTTTGTCCACTTTACACATGAGGGAACAGGGGATTGTAAATAATTTGATCAAGGCCATGTAGTTAACTAAGATTTAAACCCAGGCAATCTGGTTCCAGGAGCCCTCATGGTGCAGTGGTTAAGCACTATACTGCCAACCAAAAGGTCGGTGGTTCAAACTCACCAGCCACTCTTCAGGAGAAAGGTGTGACGGTTGGCTTCCATAATTATTACAGCCTTGGAAGCCCTGTGGGGCAGTTCTACTCTGTCATACAGAGTTGCTATGAGTTGGAATGGACTCCACGGCAACGGAAATTCAGGCTCCAAAATCCATGCTCTTAACTATATACTATATAGATGCTAGGTGGCGCAAACAATTTGCCCTCATCTGCTAACCAAAAGATTGGCAGTTCAAACCTACATAGCAGTATTGCAGAAGAAAAGGCCTGGCGATCTGCTCCCAGAAAGATTATAACCAAGAAAATTTCAGAAGCAATTCTACTTTGTAACACATGGAGTCGCCAGGAGTTGGAATCAACTTGATGGCAACTAGTTTTTTTTTTTTTTTTGGTATCCATTTTATGAGAATGAGTTACCTGACACTGGAAATCTATCTCAAGGTGACTGCTAATGAGGGAGATGTGGAAGGCATTTTGTAATTTAAAAACTGACTGATGATCTTTCTCTCCTTCTCCTGGATGGCTAAATACAGAGGAGACTACAGAGAAGGATGAATGAAGAGAAGTGATCTATGAAGAACCTACAATTATTCCTATGTGGCCAGCAGTATGGGTTCTGGCACATAGGGGCAGGTCAGGCTGAGGAGATTGTGTGACTCATGTTTCCTGGGCTGGCCCAGTTTGCCAATATGCTCAAATTCCTGCAAAGAAAGCTACTTCTGAGAATGTATGGCCTGCCTTCATGTTAGCAGTTATGCCTCACTCCAAATATACTCCCCTGGAATGCCCAACCATTGGCCAATGTATCCCCATCTCCGCATTGCCAGGCAGCTTCTGTTACCTGGATCTACTTAAGGATCTGCTGTCTTAGACAAAAATGCTTTGTTAACCTTATTAACCATCCACTCCTTCTTCTGTCACACATCCCATGATGCAGAGTGAGCCACAAAGCTTCCACAAGCCTCTTATACAAATCTATTAGTAACAATACAAATTGTTCTTGAAAGACAATCTGGTACCAATTAGATTTTATTTTCAGTTTCCACATTAAGCTATAGTAATTTTTGTTTTTTTTAAAGTGTTCTCATCATGTCAAACATTGAAACTGTCACCCAACCCATTCCTACTGAGTTTGTTCTGACTTATAGCGACCCTGTAAGACAGAGTAGAACTGCCCATAGGGTTTCCAAGGAGTGGCTGGTGGATTCAAACTGCTGATCTTTTGGTTAGCAGTTGAGCTCTTAACCACTCTGCCACCGGAGCGCCAAACTTGCCACAATTTGTCCATAAGCATGATGAGACAGACAAGGTTGTTGAACTGTGGTAGCATGTGAAGTCCTCTAACTTTAGGGGAGAGATGAGACTCATCATCAATATCAGCCCAAAGCTGATTCCCATGAGGTGGAGGTTAGACATACCTCCTGTCTCCAAACTGTACCACCTCTGACACCAGCCATCCTCCCCACGGCATTCTCTATTTCTCTGTTGGGTTCAATGACTTTTTCACACAGAACTCACAGAATATACTTATGATTATCGGGTTTATTATGGAAGTAACAGGTTACAACTCAGGATCAGGATCAACTTGGAAGTAACAGGAACAACTCAGGACACAGGATACACTTACCTATCAGGACAGATTTCAACCAAGACAATTCTCAGCTCCTTCTCAGTGCTGCCTGCAGGCTGGGTCCTGCTGGGGCTCTGCTGCCGACGCCTCTTGGGCACGTGTTACAGCTCTCTTGGCTCTACCATCAAGTTCCTGGAGCACCCCCACTCCACCACCTGCCCTCCTCCCCGTAGGCAGTTAGTTTTGTCACTCCATGGGTCAGCAGCTGCCTCACTCCATGGGCCGGGAAGCTCACCTTAGCCATCTCAAGCTAGTCTCCCTCTTCTTGCCACTAGTGCCATCTTGTGCAGTCTCATGATGTTTTGTGCCAACTCATGCCTTCTCATGCTGTCTCCAATGTTGCAGCTGTGTGTCTCTCTTGGGTCTAGAAGGTTCTCAGCACAGGGACCCCAGGTCTAAAAAATGTGCTCCACTCCAGGTTCTTCTTCTTGATGGTAGTGAGGTCCTCATCAACCTCTGTGGGATTAGCCCTTATAAGCCCAGCAGGATAGCAAAACTAACCTATCCCTTTGATAGGCCACAGTCATCTTAGTAAATAGTAAACTGTTCAATCCCTTTGCAAGATTGTGACCTAGCAAATCATCTTGGCAGAACTACAAATCCAGGGTGAGAAAGACAATATGCAGAGAAACCTGTTGTACTGCAGCTGTCCTCCTACTCAAGCCATCACCTCCTTTTCTTCCAGCTGGCAAAGCCCTTTTCCTGTGACAGAGGCTGAAAATGTCAGATTCAGTTATTTCTATAATAACACCATTACTTAAATCCTTGTTTTCTGTAAGACCAGACCCTAAAAATACCAAGGTTTATAGAAAAATATGGTTAAGAGTATACTGTCATGGATTAAATTGTGTCCCCCCAAAATGTGTATCAACTTGGGTAGGCCATGAGTCCCAGTATTGTGCGGTTTTACACCATTTTGTGATCTGCTGTGATTTTCCAGTGTGTTGTAAATCCTACGTCTGTGATGTTGATGAGATGGGATTAGAGGCAGTTATCTTAATGAGGCAGGACTTAACCTACAAGATTAGGTTGTTTTAAGTCAATCTATTTCAAGATAAAAAGAGAGAAGTGAGCAGAGAGACTGGGGGACCTCATTACCACCAACCAAGAAGAGCTAGCGTCCTTTGGACCCAAAGTCTCTACGCTGAGAAGCTCCTAGACCAGGAGAAAATTGACGACAAACACCTTCACCCAGGACCAACAGAGGGAGAAAGCCTTCCCCTCGTGCTGGTACCCTGAATTGAGACTTCTAGCCTCCTGGACTGTGAGAGAATAAATTTCTGTTTGTTGAAGCCATCCACTTGTGCTATTTCTGTTTTACCAGCACCAAATAACCAAGAGGTACACCATTCAAAACCTGTGCAACTTTTAGCAAGAGCACTAGCAAAAATAATAACTGGTATTTCAGAATATAGAGGGTAGTGGTGGTTCAGTGGTAGAACTTTCACCTTCCGTGCAGGAGACCCAGGTTCGATTCCTGGAAAATGGACCTCATGCATAGCCTCCACCTGTCTGTCAGTGGAGGCTTATGTGTTGCATGATGCTGAACAGGTTTCAGTGGAGCTTTCAGGCTAAGACAGACTAGGAAGAAAGACCTGGCAATGTACTTCCAAAAATTAGCCAACAAAAACCCTATGAATCACAACGGTCCAATCCGCAACAGATCCTGGGGATGGCACAGAACTGTCAGCATTTCTTTCTGTTGTTTATGAGGCCACCACGAGTTGGGTCCCAACTCGACAGCACCTAACAACAACATTTCAGAATATAACTTGGGCAGCCCTGGGCAGGCAGCTCAGCATGGCCGGAGATACCTCAGGGGATAATAAACATACTTTAACACACTGTTAAAAAGGTTCTAAGTTCTGAACCAGTAGAACTGCTGATAGAGTAGGCATAGGAGAAAGTGAAACCTGTCACAAACTTACAACTGTGTAAGACTGGGGGTTATGCCTCTCTGGGGAAGAAATTCTGGATGCAGGCACTCATGTTTAATTGTCTTTAAACAAAAAAATGTTAAAAGAGCTCCTTACTGTACAGTTGAGGAATTTTATCTTTCCTGATAAAAGTTTTTAATTCTCTCCTGCTATTCTGCTATGGAAACCCTGGTGGCATAGTGGTTAAGTGCTACAGCTGTTAACCAAGAGGTTGGCAGTTCAAATCCACCAGGCGCTCCTTGGAAACTCTACAGGGCAGTTTTACTCTGTCCTATAGGGTCGCTATGAGTCGGAATCGACTCGACGGCAGTGGGTTTGGGTTATTCTGCTATATTCTGCTCTTTTGCTATACCAACACAAAACTCTATACTATGCTGACATTAGTACACACACTAATTCATATCCTAAAAATGAGTGTTGTAGCAGAATAGACTGTATTGACTATCCCAGCCTTTCCTGAAGCTGGGAATGGCCATGTGACTTGGTTCTAGCCAATGAAACAGGGATACTACTGAGATACTCCCAAAACTGCCTTCCTTCCCTGCTTTTGCACGTTGCCACATAAAAATATAACACTTGGAACAAGTGTTGCGATTTTACAATCATAACGAGTGACATTGCTGTCACATTGAGGAAGGCAAAGAAAAATCAAGAAAAGAGCCTGGCTCTTTGGGGACATCATAAAGACACTGAAATAACCCTGAAACTACTTATCTCTAGCCCTGATTTTTAGGCCACTTTTGTCCTTATATTCACTTACTTGATGCTGAAAGCACGCTGATCCCCTTTCCTACCATTTCCTAGAAAGGACTCACACATCCATATAATACACTTGAGATCTGGACAAATGTATTTCCCTTACACACCCCTTTTTGAAATATATGAGTTATACAGGTCCACAATCCTTTATCTGGGACTCTTGGAGCCTAAGGTATTTGGAAATTCAGAATTTTTTCAATTTTATACAAGTAATAACATATGTATATATTTAATATCACTCTACAAGTACTAGAAACCCTGGTGGCGTAGGTTGAGTGCTATGGTTGCTAACCAAAAAGTTGGCAGTTTGAATCCACCAGGCGCTCCTTGGAAACTCTATGGGGGCAGTTCTACTCTGTTCTATAGGATTACTATGAGTTGGAATCAACTCGACCGCAACAGGCCTACAAGTAATGACATATGTGTATATTAGCTATCAGTCCAGATTGACTCGATGGCAGTGGGGTTTTATTTTTTTTCCAGAAGAGGGTGGGGCAGTACTCCATAATCAATTGTAGTAACAATAAAGCAGTAAAACATATAGAAATTCTTAGTAGGTAAGATAAAGACTATAAAGAGCTTCACAGTGGTCCAGATTAAACAATACCTCAAGGATTCAATCAGCAAAATTCAGGTTGTGAAAGTTCTACTTGCCCAGTTTCTTCAATAAATAAGTATCAGGGAGAAAAAAAAAAAAAAACGAGAGAGAAGGAGAACGTTGATATTAAAAGAGACTTAAGAGACATAACTGTTGGGAGACATTTCTTCACGTGACTCTCACGCTTCTGTCTGCCTTGAGAACAGGAGCACTAACTGCTTTTTTGTTCTAGACTATATTTTCAAGGATGTTTTCACAGAAAACAAACTGGAAAAGTAGAGATAGTATTTTTCTCCAGAGCAGGGGACAGATTTGCTTTCTGGCCACAAAAAGAAGGATAATGTCTCTCTCCATGGCAAAGATCTGGCAGGTTTGCTTGCAGTCCGTTATAAAAGACTGGAGTTTCCTGGGCGTATGGTTCTTCATATGGTGAGGCAGCAGAGAACCCACCTGGCTGCATCACTCCATCCCTGTGGGAGATAAAGGACAAAAGAAACCGGCACTAACATGAAGCTTATATTGCTTTCTGTGCCCTGAGTAATAAAGTCCTTTGTCTCTCAGTCGGGAGTCTCGTGTCTTCAGCCAGCATCCATGAAACTGTGGCAGGATAATTCGTTAGTTTGCAAGCAGGGTAAAATCTCAGACCCTTCACAGATACTGGTAATATCAACCAATTGAAATGCACAGACCTTAGTTGGATTCTTTAAGTAATTAATGAGACACTTGAGAAATTTGAAAATTGATGGGATGATTTTACAAAGTAATTTTTTTAGGTGTGATAATGCTATTGTGGTCATGTTTTGAAAAGGTGCGTCCTTGATGTTTGCTATAGGCTCTTTGAAGATACCTTTTATCTGAATAAAAAAAGTTCCCTTCCTTTTTTAGTATGTTAGATGTTTTTATTTTAAATGCATTTTGAAAAATCAAATGATTTTTCTATATCTGGGGAAATGAACATGCTGTTTTTCTCCTTTGGTCTGTTACTGTGGTAAATTTACACTGATTGAGTCACAAACGTTAGGCAACTTCAATTTCTGTATTAAACTGAAATTAACTTGATAGTGGTATATTAATATTTTGTTTAGAATTTTTGCATCTACATTCATAAATGCGACTGGGCTATAATTTTCCTTTACTGTGCTGTTTCTGTCGAGTTTTGATGGCAAGGTTATGATATCTTCATTAAGCAAGTTGGGAAAGTTTCCTCTGTGTGTATTCCTTAGAAGATATTTATGGTAATATTGGCATTAATTCTCCCTTAAATGTTTGGTAGAATTCATTTGTGAAACCAGCTGGACCTGTCTTTGCTTTGCCAGAAGGTTTCTGTCAAGTCAAGTAGTCCCTAAGCAGCAACGACTGCTTGTCACACTTCTATAGATTCAGTTAATGCATGTCTTAGTTATCTCGTGCCGCTATAACAGAAAAACCACATGTAGATGACTTTGCTGTTGTTGTTGTTAGGTGCCATGGAGTCAGTTCCAACTCATAGCGACCCTATGCACAAGAGAACAAAACACTGCCCGGTCCTGCGCCATCCTCACAATCGTTGTTATGCTTCAGCTAATTGTTGCAGCCACTGTGTCAATCCACCTTGTTGAGGGTCTTCCTCTTTTCCGCTGACCCTGTACTCAGCCAAGCATGATGTCCTTCTCCTGGGACTGAGCCCTCCTGACAACATGTCCAAAGTATGTAAGACACAGTCTCGCCATCCTCAGTTCTAAGGAACATTCTGGTTGTACTTCTTCTAAGACAGATTTGTTCATTCTTTTGGCAGTCCACGGTATATCCAAATTCTTCGCCGACATCACAATTCAAAGGCATCAATTCTTCTTCAGTCTTCCTTATTCATTCTCCAGCTTTCACATGCATATGATGTGACTGAAAATGCCATGGTGTGGGTCAGTCTTCAAGGTGACATCTTTGCTCTTTGACACTTTGAAGAGGTCCTTTGCAGCAGATTTACTCAATGCAATGCATCTTTTGATTTCTTGACTGCTGCTTCTGTGGCTGTTGATTGTGGAACCAAGTAAAATGAAATACTTGACAACTTCAGTCTTTTCTCTGTTTATCATGATGTTGATCATTGGTTCAGTTGTGAGGATTTTTGTTTTCTTTATATTGAGGTACAATCCATACTGAAGGCTGTGGTCTTTGATCTTCATTAGTAAGTGCTTCAGGTCCTCTTCACTCTCAGCAAGCAAGGTTGTGTCATCTGTATAACGCAGGTTGTTAATGAGTCTTCCTCCAGTCCTGATGCCCTGTTCTTCTTCATATAGTCCAGCTTCTCGTATTATTTGCTCAGCATACAGATCGAATAGGCATGGTGAAAGAATACAACCCTGACACACACCTTTCCTGACATCAAACCAATCAGTATCCCCTTGTTCTGTCTGAACAACTGCCTCAGGATCTTTGTAAAGTTTCCTCATGAGCACAATTAAGTGTCCTGGAAGTCCCATTCTTCATAATGTTATTTGTAATTTATTATGATCCACATAGTCGAATCCCTTTGCATAGTCAATAAAACACGGGTAAACATCCTTCTGGTGGATGACTTTAATAAGCAGTTTATTCTCTCACAGTTTAGGAGGATAGAAATCCAAATGCAGGGCATCAGCTCGAGGGAAAGGCTTTCTCTCTCTGTCGGCTCTGAGGGAAGGTCCCTGTCATCAATTTTCCCCTGGTCTAGGAGCTTCTCAGCACAGGGTCCCTGAGTCCAAAGGATGCACTCTGCTCCCAGTTCTTCTTTGTTGGTGGTAATGAGGTCTCCAACTCTCTGCTCACTTCTCTCTTCTTTTATCTCTAAGATAAAGGTAATGCAGACCACTTATATTGAATGAGGGCTGTAACCTGAGTAAGGGTGTTGGATCTCACCCTAATCCTCTTTAACATAACCTAATCTTGCCTCATTAACCATAGGCAGAGATTAGGATTTACAACATGTAGGAAAATTACATCAGATCACAAAATGCAGGACAACCACACAATACTAGGAATCACACCCTAGTCAAATTGACATACATTTTGGGGGGACACAGTTCAGTCCATGACAGTACACAAACAACAAGCCCAAATAAGTTTAGACAGTTTACTGCTTGCAGCACAGCAGGCAGCATACGCCTTTTGCTCTAAGCACCGAGGGCAGGCCCAGTGGACACTGTGCACACAATTATTTGTATCACAGCTGAGGAATAACGCCCTTGTTGTTATTGTTAGTTGCTGTTGGTCAAGTCGATTCCAACTCACGGTGACCCCACGTGTGCAGAGTAGAACTACTCTATAGGGTTTTCAAGACTGTGAACTTTCAGAAGCAGATCCCAGGCCTGTCTTCTGAGGCATCTCTGGGTGGGTTTTAACCACTAACTTTTCTGATAGTAGTTGAGCATTTAACTGTTTGCATAACCCAGGAACATCTATATTAAGCTTGTTGTCATTGTTGTTATATGCCATCAAGTCAGTTTCAACCCATAGGAACTTTATAGGACAGAGTAGAACTGCCCCATAGGGTTTCCAAGGAGGGGCTGGTGAAGCTGCTGATCTTTTGGTTAGCACCCAAGCTCTTAACCACTGTGCCAATCTTTTTTTTTTTTAATTTTATTGTGCTTTAAGTGAAAGTTCACTAATCAAGTCAGTCTCTCATACACCTTGCTGTATACTCCTAGTTGCTCTCCCCCTAATGAGACAGCACACTCCTTCTCTCCACCCTGTATTCCTGCGTCCATACAGCCAGCTTCTTTCCCCTCTGCCTTATCATTTCCCCCCAGACAGGAGCTGCACCACATAGTTTCATGGCTCTACTTGATCCAAGAAGCTCACTCCTCACCAGTATCATGTTCTGTCTTATACTCCAGTCCAATCCCTCTCTGAAGAGTTGGCTTTGGGAATGGTTCCAGTCTTAGGCTAACAAAAGGTCTGGGGACCATGACCTCCAGGGTCCTTCTAATCTCAGTCAGGCCATAAAGTCTGGTCTTTTAACGAGAATTTGAGGTGTGCATCCCACTGCTCTGCTGCTCCATCAGGTGTTCTCTGTTGTGTTCCTGTCAGTGCAGCCATCGGTTGTAGCTGGGCACCATCTAGTTCTTCTGGTCTCAGGCTGATGTAGTCTCTGATTCATGTGGCCCTTTCTGTCTCTCAGGCTCATAATTACCTGGCACCTTTGGTGTTCTTCATTTTCCTTTGCTCCAGGAAAGTTGAGACCAATTGTTGCCTCTTACATGGCCAATTGCTAGCATTTAAGACCCCAGATGCCATTAACCAAAGTGGGATGCAGAACGTTTTTTTAATAGATTTTCTTATGCCAACTGACCTAGATGTCCCCTGAAACCATGGTCTCCAAACCCCCACCCCTGCTACTGTGGTCTTCGAAGTATTTGGTTTATTCAAGAAACTTCTTTGCTTTTTGGTTTGCTGACCTCTCCTGTATTGTGTGTTGTCTTTCCCTTTGCCTAAAATAGTTCTTGTCTACTATCTAATTAGCGAGTACCCCTCTCCCTCCCTCCCTCCCCACACTTGTAACCACCAAAGTATATTTTCTTCTCTGTTTAAACTATTTCTTGAGCTCTTATAATAGTGGTCTCAAACAATATTTGTCCTTTTGCAACTAACTAATTTCACTCAGCGTAATGCCTTCCAGATTCCCCTATGTTATAAAACGTTTCACAGATTCATCATTGTTCTTTATCGATGCGTAGTATTCCATTGTGTGAATACACCATAATTTTATTTATCCATTCATCCATTGATGGGCACCTCGGTTGCTTCCATCTTTTTGTTATTTAAACACGGCTGCAATGAATGTAGGTGTTGCATATATCTGTTAGTGTAAAGGCTCTTATTTCTCTAGGATATATTCCAAGGAGTGAGATTGCTGGACCATATGGTAGCTCTATTTCTAGCTTTTTAAGAAGGCATCAAATTGATTTCCAAAGTAGTTGTACCATTTTACGTTCCCACCAGCAGTGTATAAGTGTTCCAGCCTCCACAACCTTTCCAACATTTATTATTTCATATTTTTTAGATTAATGCCAGCCTCAAGATGGAATCTCATTGTAGTTTTGATTTGCATTTCTCTAATGGCTAATGAAGGAATACACAGAGTCATTATACCAAAAAGAATTAGTCGATGTTCAATCATTTCAAGAGGTAGCATACGATCAGAAACCAATGGTACTGAAGGAAGAAGTCCAAGTTACACTAAGGGCATTGGCAAAAGACAAGGCTGCAGGAATTGATGGTACATCAAGTGTGACGTTTCAACAAATGGATGCAGAGCTGGAAGTGCTCACTCATCTATGACAAGAAATGTGGAAGACAGCTTCCTGGCCAACTGACTGGAAGAGAGCCATATTTATGCCTATTCCCAAGAAAGGTGATCCAACTGAATGTGGAAATTATCACACGGTATCATTAATATCACACACAAGCAAAATTTTGCTGACAATCATTCAAAAGCATCTACAGCAGTATAAATGACACGGAATTGAAGAAATTCAGGATGCATTCAGAAGAGGGCATGGAACCAGGTATATCATTGCTGATGTCAGATGGATCCTGACTGAAGCAGAGAATACCAGAAGGATATTTACCTGTGTGTTATTGACTATGCAAAGGCATTGGACTGTGTGAATAATAACAAATTATGGACAGCAATGTGAAGAATGGGAATTCCAGAACACTTAATAGTGCTCACGAGAGACCTGTACATAGATCAAGAGGCAGTTATTCAGACAGAAAATGGTACTACTGAGTGGATTAAAGTCGGGAAAGGTATGCTTCAGGGTAGTATCCTTTCACCATACCTATTCAATCTGTGTGCTGAGCAAATAATACGAGAAGCTGGACTGGTGGAAGACTCATTAACAACGTGCATTATGCAGATGACATAACCTTGCTTGCTGAAAGTGAAGAGGACTTGAAACACTTACTAATGAAGATTAAAAACCACAGCCTTTAGTATGGATTACACTTCAACATAAGGAAAACAAAACCCTCACAACTTGGCCCATAAGCAACATCATGATAAGTGGAGAAAAGACTGAAGTTGTCCAGGATTTCATTTTACTTGGAACCACAATCAACACCCACAGAAGCAGCAGTCACGAAATCAAAACATGCATTGCATTGGACAAATCTGCTGCAAAGGACCTTTTTGGAGTCTTGAAAAGCAAAGGCGTCACCTTGAAGACTAAAGTGCACCTGACCCAAGCCATGGTATTTTCAATCCTACCATATGCATGTGAAAGTTGGATGATGAATAAAGAAGACTGAGGAAGAATTGATGCCTTTGAATTGTGGTGTTTGCAAACAATATCAAGTATACCATGGACTGCCAAAAGAATGAACAAATCTGTCTTGGAAGAACTACAACCAGAATGCTCCTTAGAAGCAAGGACGGTGACACTGCATCCTATACAATTTGGACGTGTTGTCAGGAGGGATCAGTCCCTGGAGAAGTATATCATGCTTGGTAAAGTACGGGGTCAGCGAAAAAGAGGAAGACCCTCAAAGAGGTGAATTGACACAGTGGCTGCAACAATGGGCTCAAGCTTAACAATGATTGTAAGGATGGTGCAAGACCTGGCAGTGTTTCATTCTGTTGTGCATACGGTTGCTATGACTCGGAACAAACTCAAAGGCACCTAACAAAAACAACAACAATGGCTAATGATCATGAGCATTTCTTCATGTGTCTGTTAGCTACCTGAATGTCTTTTTTAGTGAAGTGTCTGTTCACATCCTTTGCCCATTTTTTAATTGGATTGTTTGTCTTTTTGTTGTTGAGTTTTTGCAATATCATGTAGATTTTAGAGATCAGATGCTGATTGGAAATGTCATAGCTAAAAACTTTTTCCCAGTCTATAGGTTATCTTTTTACTCTTTTGGTGAAGTCTTTGGATGAGCATAGGTGTTTGATTTTTAGGAGCTCCCAGTTATCTGGTTTCTCTTCTGGTATTTGTACATATTTAGTAATGTTTATATACTGTTTATGCCAAATACTAGGTCTCCTAGTGTCTCCCCTATTTTTTCTTCCATGATCTTTATCGTTCTAGATTTTATATTTAGATCTTTGATCCATTTTGAGTTAGTTTTTGTTCATCATGTGAGGTATGGGTCTGGTTTCATTTTTTTGCATGGATATCCAGTTATGCCAGCACCATTTGTTAAAGAGACTGTCTTTCCCCATTTAACTAACTTTGGGCCTTTGCCAAATGCCAGCTGCTCAAATGTGGATGGATTTATGTCTTGATTCTCAATTCTGTTCCATTGGTCTATGTATCTGTTGTTGTACAAGTACCAGGCTGTTGACTACGGTGGCAATATAATAGGTTCTAAAATCAGGTAGTGTGAAGCCTCCCACTTTGTTCTTCTTTTTCAGTAATGCATTACTTATCCAGGGCCTCTTTCCCTTCCATATGAAGATAGTGATTTCTTTCTCCATCTCATTAAAAAAATGTCGTTGGAATTTGGATTGGAATTGCATTGTATCTATAGATCGCTTTTGGTTGAATAGACATTTTTACAATGTTAAGTCTTCCCATCCATGAGCAAGGAATGTTTTCCCACTTGCATAGGTCTCTTTTGTTTTCTTGCAGTAGTGTCTTGTGATTTTCTTTGTATAAGTCTTTCACGTCTCTGGTAAGATTTATTCCTAAGTATTTTATCTTCTTGGGGGCTACTGTAAATGGTATTGATTTGGTGATTTCTTCTTTGACATTCTCTTTGTTGGTGCAAGGAATCGAACTGATTTTTGTATGTTTATGTTATATCCTGACACTCTGCTGAACACTTCTATTAATTTCAGTAGTTTTCTTGAGGATTCTTTAGGGTTTTCTGTGTATAAGATCATGTCATCTGCAAATAGAGATACTTTTACTTCTTCTTTACCAATCTAGATGGCCTTTATTTCTTTATCAAGCCTAATTATTTCTTTATCCCATCCATGTGCATTTATTGATATAAATTGACCTCTGAGCACTACTTTAGCTGTGTCCCAAAGGTTCTGATAGGAAGTGTTTTCATTCTCATTGGATTCTGTGGATTTCTTTATTCCATCCTTAATGTCTTCAATAACCCAGTTGTTTTTGAGCAGGGTATTGTTCAGTTTCCAAGTGTTTGATTTCTTTTCCCTGCTTTTTCTATTATTGATTTCTACTTTTATGGCCTTATGGTCCGAGAAGATGCTTTGTAATATTTCAATGTTTTGGATTCTGCTAAGGCTTGCTTTATGACCTAATATGTGGTCTATTCCAGAGAATGTTCCATGTGCGCTGGAAAAGAAAGTATACTTGACTGCTGTTGGGTGGAATGTTCTGTATATGTCTACAAGGTCAAGTTGGTTGATTGTGGCATTTAGATCTTCTGTGTCTTTACTGAGCTTCTTTCTGCATGTTCTGTCCCTCAGCGAAAGTGCTGTGTTGAAGTCTCTTATTATTACTATGGAGCTGTCTATCGCACTTTTCAGTGCTGTAAGAGTTTGTTTTATGTTACTTAAAGACCTGTCACTGGGTGCATAAATATTTATAATGGTTATGTCCTTCCGGTATAGTGTCCCTTTAGTCATTATATAGTGTTCTTCCTTATCCTTTGTGGTGGATTTAAATCAGAAATTAATATTGCCACTGCTACTCTTTTTCGATTGTTGTTTGCTTGATATATTTTTTCCCATCCTTTGAGTTTTAATTTGTGTCTTTAGGTCTGAAGTGTGTCACTTATAAGCAGCATTTAGATGGATCATTTTTTCAATCCATTCTGCCACTCTCTGTCTCTTTATTGGTACATTTAGTCCATTTACATTCAGTGTAATTATGGATAGGTTTGTTTTTTTTTTATGAGTTTAATGCTGTCATTTTGATGTCTTTTTTTTATGTGTTGTTGACAGTTTCTTTCCCACTTAATTTTTTGTGCTGAGTAGTTTATCTTTATATATTGTCTTTTCCTCTTACTCGTTGTTGTTGATTTTGTTTTTGCTGAGTCTTTATTTTTTTCTTGTATTTCATTTTGATAAGTAGGATTGTTAGTCAAAAACAACTTTTTGTTGTTTTTTTTTTTTTGTGGTTACCTTAATATTTACCCCTATTTTTCTAAGTTTAAACCTAACTTTTATCTTTATATGGCCTTGACGTCCTCTCCATATGAAAAATCTATGACTACATTTTTTAGTCCCTCTTTACTGTTTTAATGTTGTGGTCTTTTTCTATTATGACTTTGCCATTTACCTGTTTTGAGTATTTTTTTAACTTGATTTATTTTCATGATTTCCCTGTCTTGGTTGACATCTGGTTGCTCTGTTCTGTGTTCTAGTCTTGGGTTGATACCTGATATTATTGATTTTCTAACCAGAGAAATCCCTTTAGTATTTCCTGTAGTTTTGTTTTGGTTTTTACAAATTCCCTAAACTTCTGTTTATCTGGAAATGTCCTAATTTTGCCTTCATATTTGAGAGACATTTTTGCTGGATATATGATTCTTGGCTGGCAATTTTTTTCCTTCAATGCTTTATATAAGTCATCCCATCACCTTCTTGCCAGCATGGTTTCTGCCGAGTAGTCCGAGTTTATTCTTATTGACTCTCTTTTGTTGGTGACTTTTCATTTATCCCTAGCTGCTCTTAAAATTCTTTCTTTATTTTTGGTTTTGGCAAGTTTGATTATAATATGTCTTGGTGACTTTAAGATCTACCTTATGTGGAGTTTGATGAGCATGTTGGATAGATACCTTCTCATCTTTCAAGATATCAGGGAAGTTTTCTGCCAACAAATCTTCAACAATCCTCTCTGTATTTTCTGTTATCCCTCCCTGTTCTGGTACTCCAATCACTAGTAGGTCATTTCTCTTGATAGAGTCCCACTTGAAGAAGCATCTCTAAATGCTGAGCTAACCTCTCTGGGTATTCTTCTTCTCCCAGGCACAGTCCAGTTATTCTTCATTGCTATTTTAAATCTCTAATACCTTCAAGCAGGTATTTTAATTTTTTTTTAATATTTTTTCCAGATTTTCTGGTTGATCTCTGTCATGGGTCAATTCAAACTAACAATTCTGTCCTCTCCAGAAGTAGAAATCCACCAGCTTAAAAAAAAAAAAATTTTTTTTTTTAATGTCTAACATGCAAGTTTATTTGCTATTTGGAAGATTATATGAGTTCCTTTTTCTTCATTTTGGTAGTAAAGTCTGATATACTCACGGTTATGGGTTGAATTGTGTCCCACTAAAATGTGCATTAACTTGGCTAGGCCACGGTTCCCACTATTGTGTGGTTGTCCTCCATTTTGTGATCTGATGTAATTGTCCCATGTGTTGTAAAACCTAACCTGTATGATGTTAATGAGGCAGGACACAATCTACAGGATTATGTTGCATCTTGAGTCAATCTCTTTTGAGATATAAAAGAAAGAAGCAAGCAGAGAGGGGCTTCTTACCACCAAGATAGAAAAGCTGGCAGCAGAGCACATCCTTTGGACACAGGGTCTTGGTACTGAGAAACTCCTAGACCCAGGGGAAGACTGACAATGAGGACCTGCCCCCAGAGCTGACACAGACAGAAAAACTTACTCTAGAGCTGGCACCCTGAATTTGGACTTCTAGCCTCCTAAGCTGTGAAAGAAGAAATTGTTCTTTGTTAAAGCCATTCGCTTGTGGTATTTCTGTTACAGCAGCACTAGATAACTAAGATACTCATCAATGATATGGGAAGAAATGTGATATGGGTGCATGTGGAGGAAGGTAATGTAAATTGGAAAAAGGACTAAATTTCCCATCTGGATGAGTGTGGAGCAGAGCAGAGACATGCCTGAAGAAATGGGAGCCCAGGAAATGAAAAAGCACTTGAGAATTCTTAGAAATGTTGAGGTAAACTACGGACAGTCTCAGGGCAATCTTTCTTAAATATTGAAGACTACAGAGACCTCTGGGTGGCAATAGAATTTCAAATGCAAAGAATAATGCAAGTGGCATACTCTTCATTTCCTCAGCTGCTCTTTATCCATGAATTTCACTGGTTCTTTTGTTTAAAGTTTATAGCGATTATAAATTATGCTGCAAGCAAAATCAAAAGAGCATGAAAAGGCCAGAGATGACAAAGGAAACTGAAAGGCTGTTCATTGTGTAAACGAAGAGGCAGAAGAGAATGTATCTAAGTCTGTTTTTATCAGTTTTGATAAGCCACCTTATTTTAGCATGCAAATAATAAAATCTTGTGGCTTGGAAAACACTTTTTTTGTCAAAATTCCTATGGGAAAAATACCTTTATTCTTACTACCTTTATACATTCTAGTTGTAAATCTCTTTTTTTCTACTTGAAGCATTTTTATTACTCAATATTTTACACCATGAGGTTTCTTAGGAATATAACTTATAAAAAAAATTTATAGAGACTGTAAAATAAAGCAGTGCAGACTGTACTGGCAGTAATGAGACAATTGAACTATCAGACTCCTTTAGAAACTTTCTGGAGCTGGACAGAAGACATCCATAATAGGCTTAAAAATGTTTTAACACTCTACCGGAATAGTTTAGACAGTAGAAATATGCGGTTTGACTAGAGAAATAAAAAAAATTGGCAGACAATCCCTTGAATAAACGAATAAGACTTTCACAGCACTGAATAAGCCACACATAAGAACAAAATCAGAAGATGCCAATGTAAACATACTCCCTCTTCCTGCTCCACACACAAAATAATTCATTATTATATTAATTTTTGTAATAAAATTGTTCTGCCAACATGGTATCTATCACTAAAGATTTAATTCAGTGTTTACCCAACTGTGTTCCAGAAAACTCATGTTCTAAGAGATGTTAATTGGATTCTGATAAAAATGTTTTCTATTCTAATCAGTTTGGGTAGGTTTGCTTAGAACGTTTGCCTCTTGGAAATTCACAAGGTGTATGTTAAAGGCTATGAGTAAAGAGACATGCTTAACCCAGCATTTAGCAAAGTTATTTTGGCTGCTAAATCATGGAACACTGTTATGGATTGAATTGTGTCCCCCAAAAATATGTATCATAAATCTTAAACCCCTATACCTTCGGATGTAATCTAATTTGGGAATAGGGCTTTTTGTCATGTTAATGAAACAGTGTCAGTGTAGGATGTGTCTTCAATCGATCTCCTTTGAGATATAAAAGGAGCAGATTAGGCCTATTGATTCATCAGCCCAAAATGGCAAGGGGGAAGTTGCAGCTTTTAATTCAATTAACTATTGTTGTATTGGAAACCCTGCTTAAAAGTTCAGCTGCTAACCAAAAGGCCAGTAGTTTAAATCCACCAGGTGCTCCTTGGAAACTCTATGGGGCAGTTCTACTCTGTTCTGTAGGGTCATTTTGAGTCAGAATCATCTCGATGGCAATGGGTTTAGGTTTTTTTTTTTCAATCGTTATTTTTCCTAATGGATGTAGTCTCCCCCACAGCATCATAAACCTACTTAGCCAAAGTTTGCATGGATTGAAGGAAAAAATTCCCAAAAATATATATTTGGTATAATAGTTGGAAAGTCCATTCTCACCTCCAATCCATGGTTCCTGGACACAGTTTCTAGTGCTAGAGAAAATGTCACCTCATACTGACCACGGGTTTAAGGCATATACTGCATTCCGTAGATAGCATCCCACCCTTAGAGAAATTGTCTCCAGATGGTGCCATACATAAGCCTTTAGAGACCATGCCATAGTTTGGAGAGATTCACCTGAATAACAGTGTTATATCAGGGCTCAGCAATGGCCTCTACTATAGGCAAATTGGACACTCAGTGATGGTGTAGATATACCAGCTTTGATAAGAGTGAGTTCATGTTGGCAAGCCCATACATGCCTCCATCCTTGCCTCCATGTCCACTTTATATGCCTCCATTGCTCAAGCATAGGAATGGCTAGTGAAAGAGATTAATTAACACCCCTAGGATAGATAATATTCATTTAATTATTGAAAAAATTCTCTAATAGGCATAATACATGTGATACAAATATACCTCTCCCCCAAGCCTTGTCACCAATTTTCCTTCTCTGTTCTTTCCCTAACCACCCGGCCAGCTCATTAGCCTCTACCCATGAATTTATATAAATCCATATTTTAGGCTATCTCTCTCTAGCCCACTGCAAAATTTTTTTTTCATCACCGTCTTTAGTGTCTTCCTCAAGTGAGGCTATAATGCAGTGGCTTTTGATTTCTCTTTGGTGGTAGCATGTCATCTGTTCACAAACTAGGTCCATTCTTTTTTCTCCTACTTCAGCTAGTTATAGGAAACTACCCCACAAGGCTGTAGGTGTAGTTGAAGGGAGAGGCAGAAAAGCAGGAAAAGCAGTTGGCATGGGAGTCTGAATCACTTGCTTATTCAGTTTATTTGTGCCCTCTGACTCTTCTTGGCCCTGTTACATATATGCTATTTTCATTTTACACTGGAATGGTATGTGCCTGTCTAGATTTTAGCTCAAGAGATTACATAACCTCAGTTCATAATGGAAAGTTCAGTTTGCATATTAACTTATATTCCAAACTCAGGTGTTCAGTTTTTACCAGGCTCAACAGCAAGCTAAAAGGAATTTTTCAAATGGAAAATAGATGTCAGCAAAAGAGGCTATATATAACTCTAAAAACCTAAGAGTCTGTACTGTGAGGCTTGCCAGAAGTTCTATGTAACATCTTTGTCTGAAATAAAGGCTTCACACCTTTGCATCTGATAGGTCATAGGTTCCAAGAGGTCTAGACTTGCTGAAAAGCCTTTTGTTGCTTTTCTTGCTCCAGCCTCCATGCAAAACTGGCAATCTTACAGATTTTCCAGTAAATGGTAGCAGTAGCACGTTCATATGGGCTATATGCAGCCTCACAAATTCAAAGAAGCTCACAAAATATGGTGCCTCCTTCTTTGTAGTGGGTCATGAAAGATGCAGAAACAGATCTCACTTCAGAAGGAATATCCCAACATATCCAAAAACCACTGGATACCTAGAAACTTCACCTATGTGACAGGCCCTTGAAATTAGCAGGTTTTATCACATGCCCTCTAATCCATGTATGCATCAGTAAGGCTCACAAGGTTCAATTAGCATAATTTCATCAAAGCAATGCACAAGCATAATGTTTTGTAGGATATCAAAATGATGAAGTTTCCTCCAAACCATAGCATGACAGAAATGAAGTGAGTTGACATGCTGTTGTTAGCTGCCATCAAGTTGACTACTGACTCACAGCAACCCTATGTACAAGATTGGACCACCGTGATCCATACGGTTTTCATTGGCTGATGTTTGGAGTAGATTGCCAGGTCTTTCTTCCTAGTCTTAGTCTGGAAGCTCCACTGGAATCTGTTCAGCATCGCAGTGACACACAAGCCTCACTGACAGAGAAGTGGTGGCTGCACATGAGGTACATTGGCCAGTAATGGAACCTGGGTCTTCCACATGGAAGGCAAGAATTTTACCACCAAACTACCACGCCTCATCAGTTGACACAGGTAGCCCTTAAGCAAGCCATAAAGTATTCTGCTATCCCTGTTACTTGAAAGTAAACTTTCTTACCAACTTAGTTGATAGAGGTGTTTAAAAAGCATTTTCAATCACTAGCTACACGTCAAGTCAGAGGTTGTCTTTTTGCTGCTCCAGTGAAGACAACCACATCCAGAACTGCAGCTGCAATTGGAATTACCATCTTAGTAAGTCTGTAATAATCTACATTCATTGATGCATGGTCCAAAAATTGATATCTTCATGAATTTTCCCTCATTCCTTCATCGAATCACTAGCACAAGAATGAAAAGGCCATTTCCTCAAATAGAAATAATACCTGGCCTCTCTTCTCTGAATTCTGGGCTCTCTTGCTGCAGTGAGGCATCCCTGTTATTGTTGTTGTTTTTATTAGGTGCCATGGAGTCGATTCCAACTAAAAACAACCCTATGCACAACAGAAGGAAACACTGCCCGGGCTGCACCATCCTCACAATCGTTGCTATGCTTGAGCTCATTGTTGCAGGCACTGTCAATCCATCTAGTTGAGGGTCTTCCTCTTTTTCCCTGACCCTCTACTTTACCAAGTATGATGTCCTTCTGCAGGGACTCATCCCTCCTGATAACAAGTCCAAAGTATGTGAGATGTAGTCTCACCAACCTTGCTTCCTAGAAGCATTCTTTTGCTTTTTCCAAGACAGATTTGTTTGTTCTTTTGGCAGTCCATGGTATACTCAATATTCTTCTCCAACATCACAATTCAAAAGCATCAATTCTTCTTTGGTCTTCCTTATTGATTGTTCAGCTTTCGCGTGCCTATGAGGCAATTGAAAACACCATGCCTTGGGTTAGATGCACCTTAGTCCTCAATGTGACATCTTTGCTTTTCAACACTTGAAAGAGGTCTTTTGAGGCAGTTTTACCCAATGCAATGCATCTTTTGATTTCGTGACTGCTGCTTCCATGGGTGTTGATCGTGGTTCCAAGAAAAATTAAATCCTTGACAACTTCAATCTTTTCTCCATTTATCATGATGTTGCTTATTGGCCCAGTTGTGAAGATTTTTGTTTTCTTTATATTGAGGTGTAATCCATACCAAAGGCTGTGATCTTTGATCTTCATCAGTGTTTCAAGTCCTCTTCGCTTTCAGCAAGCAATGCTGTGTTATCTGCATAATGCAGGTTGTTAGTGAGTCTTCCTCCAATCCTGACATCCCATTCTTCTTCATATAGTCCAGCTTCTCGTATTATTTGCTCTGCATACACATTGAATAGGTATGGTGAAAGGATACAACTCAGATGCACACCTTTCCTGACTTTAAAACATTCAGTATCCCCTTGTTCTGTTCAAACAACTGCCTCTTGATCCATATACAGATTCCTCATGAGCACAATAAAGTGTTCCAGAATTCCCATTCTCTGCAATGTTATCCATAATTTGTTATGATCCACACAGTCGAATGCTTTAGTATAGTCAATAAAAAAAAACAGGTAAATATCTTTCTGGTATTCTCTGCTTTCAGCCAGGATCCATCTGACATCAACAGTGATATCCCTCATTCCACATCCTCTTCTGAATCCAGCTTGAATTTCTGGCAGTTCCCTGTCAATATACTGCTGCAGCAGCTTTTAAATGATCTTCAGAAAAGTTTGTTTGCATGTGATATTAATGATATTGTTCTATAATTTCTGCGTTCAGTTGGATCGCCTTCCTTGGGAATAGCCATAAATATGGATCTCTTCCAGTTGGCTGGCCAGGAAACTGTCTTCCAAATTTCTTAGCATAGACGAATGAGCATTTCCAGCGCTGCATCCATTTGTTGAAAGATCTCCATTGGTATTCTGTCAACTAACAGAGCCTTGTTTTTTGCCAATGGCTTCAGTGCAGCTTGGGCTTCACTGTACCATCAGTTTCTGGTCATATGTTAAATCCTGAAATGGTTGAACATCGACCAATTCTTTTTGGCATAGTGACTCTGTATTCATTCCATCTTCTTTTGATGCTTCCTGCATCGTTTAATATTTTCCCCATAGAATTCTTCAGTATTACAACTGGAGGCTTGAATTTTTTCTTCAGTTCTTTCAGCTTGAGAAATGCAGAGCGTGTTCTTCCTTTTTGGTTTTCTATCTCCAGGTTTTTGCACATGTCATCATGATATTTTACTTTGTCTTCTCGAGCCACCCTTTGAAATCTTCTGTTCAGTTCTCTTACTTCATCATTTTTTCCTTTTACTTTAGCTACTCGACATTCAAGAGCAAGTTTTAGAGTCTCTTCTGACACCCATTTAGGTCTTTTCTTTCTTTCCTGTCTTTTTAATGACCTCTTGCTTTCTTCATGGATGATGTCCTTGATGATAGATTTAATGCATTGACACTAATGGCTGAAGACCAGACGAGTCATGGAATGACACCAAGGACATCATCCATGAAGAAAGTAAGAGGCATCACCAGCATGTTGGTTTCAGGCAGTGCTAGAGCCAGAAAAAAGTAGATTTCCTATTGGTGACTGATGTGGAATTTGGGGATTTGAGACCACCAAGAGGCTTGCCCCATTCCAGAAGAGAGTGGATAATTTGAGTTTAAGAGTATGGTCTGGTGGTAGTCTCCGTAAGAAGCAGAGTCCTTTCCTGTCCCTTGGAAACTGTGAAACCTCTTAATGGAGTGTCAGTATGGATCTGGAGTAAAACCATTAAGTAACCTCACCTCACGTAGTGAAGGTCCTGGTGGCCAAGGTCAGTAGAGAGGAGCCTGTGGAATTACCCACCTTAGAATAATCATAAGAGCTTGAACAATTAGCATTTCAGTAGTGACCAGGATAGACCAAAAACAGAAGCTGGCCTATGTAATTTCCGAGGTTCTTGTGCAACCCCAAGGGAGAAGAAAGAAAGGTCCAGGAAATATTATTGGATTTGGCTGTCCCACTATCTAGGCAACCTGTGGCTAAGACAAATTACATTTATCCAATAGAATCCTTAAAGGCACTTTTTTTTCTGTTGTGTATATTTATAAAGCACTTTGAAGTCTTGATATAAAAGTACACAGAAAGAAGAACTCTAACCATATATTATAAGTGCCAATTTGAGGGAGATAGTAACCTTTAGGGAGTGAGCTTATAACAAAAGAACTTCTCTGCAGTACTCTTGTAAGCAAGTGCAATATGTTGCAGGTTTTGGGACAGTCTCTTCTTTTGTGAAGGAACAAGACTTTGTTGGTAGTAGTTAGTTTTTATGGGGATATTAATCAGGGACATCTGATTTCTGCTTTCTGTCCATGAAAGGCAATGTAGCCTTGCTGATCTGAGTTTGGTTCAATGCCCATGATTACCCTTTTTCACCCTTTTTAAGTCAGTTGGTCTTGCTTTCACAGTGCTTCCTCTAAAGTCATTTCATAGTAATCTTACCAGTCAAGCCAACATGTCACCTTTTAAATATTGTTTAAAAGGCACTACAGTAATTTTTGGAGAATATATTGAAAGGAGAAATTGCTGCCCCACTCTGCCCCACCCATGCTGCTGATAGAAAGTCAATAAAATTTTAACAAGAGCTAAAACTACGATTTTTTTGTGTAGGATTTCCACAAGCAACTTTTCTTATATTTATATATAAACCTTTGCTGTAAAAACAGTGCTGCTCATCAGTAGCTCTTAATTAAGTGCAGACTTTCTCAACGCACTTAGAGAAGTAATTTTGCCAAGGTCTGTGGCTTTCTACATTATTCTAGTCCCAGAACAAAGAAACCATTCTTTGTTTTCCTCTTCCTAGTTGTACAATGGCCTAAAAACTACCACGGGAATTTTCTTCAGCCCGGCGTTTTTCTGTTTGTTTGTTTGTTTGTTTTTGTTTTGTTTTTGGCGTTGGAAGCTGTGTTTATACTGGATTTAAAAAAAAAACTCCCAGGCAAGTACATCTTTTTGACAAATTCGATAGTTCTTCTCTAGTTAGCAAAACAAACGGAATCTTATTTAATTCAATAGATGTCACATTTGAAATCTGTCTGCCCACACTCTCTTTTTAAGGGTTGAAAATGATACAAATCCCTAGAGAGCTTTTCTTGCTCCAGACCACTGCACAAGCATATTAAAAAAAAAAAATTATAAGATTTGTTTTGTAATTGTGCTGCATGATACTAAAAGGAATTTGAGAACATTTAAGCCAAGGTCACAAAATTGAAGAAGTTGTGCCTTTCCTTAAAAATGAAGACCAATTATCAAGGCCAGAATGTAGAACATACTGCGAGTGTCAGAGAAGGCTTAAAGGAAAGGCAGGAGACTGGAAATGCTGAAAATGCCTCTGTAAGCACACAGTTTCTATAATTTACTCCCATTTGTTTTCAGTTTTCCATTTGTGGTCTAAGAACGACGTAACAGGATCTGGATACATCCTTCGCCAAAATGACAGGTGAAGGTTTTTCCATCAACATGAGCTCGTGCATCAGACAGCAGGAGCTCTTACTCCTTCTAGTTGTACGGTTTTCAAAAACTTAATAATAATAATTAAAAAAAAAAAACTTTTAGAACATTGTACTCTGATGACTTTTATAGATCACGAATGTTCAAGAAACCTGGGGAAAGTTTTCTCTGAGGTATTTGCCCAGAAAAGCTAGAAGTCCTAACCTGGATTCTTCAAACAGGGGTTAGCTTCTTAATACATTTATATCTTTGGCAAAGACTGAATAGTCCACGTTGTACTCTGAGACACCAAAGTGTTAGAGCTACATATAATCAGGTCTATAGAAAGTGATTTCTGCAAACATCCGTACTCTTAAAAGTTTTCTTTCTCTTGGTGATAGTTAAGATTGTGTGTCAACTTGGCTGGGTCATGTTTCTCGGTGTTTTGGCAGTTGTATAACGTTGTGATCACTTCCCTGTTGAAATTTGATATGTGATCACCCTCCTGATGGAATCTGCTGGTAGTACCTGCAAGGGTGAGGCCTGTGGTGGCTCACTGCCCCCTCAGCCTTCATCTCTCTGCCTTCTGCTGCCTACTGCCTTCTTGCTCGCCTTGTAAAGGTGGTTGGTTGGCTTGTTCTGGATCCAGCAGCTGTCTCTTGTCTGACCTCTGGTTCTTGGGACTTTAGCTAGCAGCTTACCTGTCCATCTTGAGATTCGCCAATCTTCATGGCCTGCAAGCAAGAGTCCTGCTCCCCAATCTGCCTATTTCAGATTTGCCAACCCCTGCAGCTATGTAACTCAGGAGAAACCTTGCAGTCTTGCCTGCCAACCTTGGGGATTCCTCGACCTTCCCAATCTTTGCGTGGGAGCATTGCCCTCCAACCTGCTCATCTTGGATTCACCAGCTTTAGTGGCTCCGTGAATTAGGAAAGGACTCTATCCTGATCCAAGGACTTGGGACGTTCCAATCCCTACAATCTCATGAGCTGTTTCCTTGATATAACTCTCTCTGTATATATTTATACTCATTACTGGTTTTGCTTCTCTAGAGAAGCCAACCTAAGACACTCTTCAACCAAAATTTGAAGGATTGTGTAGGCCCTTAATGTTGTCAAGAAGCTCTGGTGGCACAGTCATCAAAAGCTCAGCTGCTAACTGAAAGGTTGGCTGTTCGAGTCCACCCAGAGAACCTCAGAAGCAATCCTGGCAATCTACTTCCGAATCAGCGGTTGAAAACCCTATGGAGCACAGTTCTAGTCTAACACACATGACTTTGTTATGAGTTGGAGTCAACTTGATAGCAACTGGTTTTTTAAAGTTGTAAAAGGAAAAATACAACTAAAAACATTACAACAGAAAGCATTGATAGGCTAGATTTGAATCTACTACCAATGAGGAAACTGTATGACTGGAGGTAAAATATGACTTGTTAGCTCTGCTATGATTGTTTTAGTTACTGCTATAAGTGAACTTTAAATTAGTGAAAAGTATTAGATTCAGTACCAAAAGCATTACATCTGGCTTGTTAGCCAAGAAATCAGATCCTCAAAGTTTACTTCGGTGCTAACAATATAAGATGTACCTTCATTAGATGGATAGGATACCTTTTTAAAAACAAACAAACAGTATTTACATTCTCTGCAGTGCTATTATGAACAAGTGCAATATGTTGCAGGGTTTTGGACAATGTTTCCTTTGCAAAGAAACAAGACTTTCTTGTTGGCGATGGTTGATTAGTCTTTATGAGGATATTAATCAAAAACACTGGATTTCAGCTTTCTCCCTGTGAATAGCAATGTAGTCTTGCTGATCCAAATTTCATTCAAGAACCACAATAACCCTGTGTTTGCAAATATTTCATGACTTAAAGGAAAGTATATAGTTTTTTTTTTTTTTTCTGAATTGAATATTGTATTAGTTTAGTTTAGTAGAACTTCTGTAACAAAGCACCACAAATTGGGTGTCTTATAAGAAGAGAAATGTATTATCTCACAGTTCTGGAGGCTGGAAGTCTAAATTCAGGGTGTCAATGGAGACACGTTCTATCGAAGGCTCTGGGGGAAGATCCTTTCTTGTCTCTCCTGGCTTCTTGTAGCTTCAGGTGTTCCTTGGTGTGTCGATGTATCTTCATTTGGCCATCTCTCCTCTGTCTGTCTCTGTGTCTCTACTCCTCTTGTATAAGGACACCACTCTGATTAGATGAGTAGGTCATACATATAGAAAGTCAGATAAGAGATGAAGGAAGCAAGAATGCGGAAGATACTCCTCTTCCTGTAACCACCCAGCATGCTTCCCATCACTATCCATTGTATACAGTTTTTAGGTTAGAATCAGGTTAAGATTCTAGAGAACTAACCTGAAGAAAGATGAGAATAAGTGTTAGCTCACCTCTTTTGCCTTGATGTTGGTGAGGATATTCTCTTCCACCCATGCCACTGTCATCTGGTTAACTTCTGCTTCCCTTAAAGTCCCTTGTCTGATATCCCCAGATGAGGTTAGGTACTCCTGCTATGTGCTCTCTTAGCAAAGATTGCGCTGATAAATATTTATCAACCGGCTCTCTGGGTGGATAAACCTGATTTGTAGCATTTGCCAATTTTCTTAAATACTTTACATAAACAAAGACATTATAGTTTAGGTATGTTATACTGATTCATCCATTCAAATCATAGCTGATTTCCAGCTTTTAATGTGATGTCACTGAATGCAGACTTGGGGAAAGATGGTTAGTAGCACACTATTATAGATCAATCTCATCACAGATATAATAGACATAAACAACCTCAATGGCATAAATAATAGTAAATTGTCCTAAAATAATCAGTGATGAATTTTGAGCATTTACTACCATATTTTTACACAAATAACATGCAACTTCTATGTTTGTTTGCCAACCGCACCTGTTATGGATTGAATTGTGTCCCCCAAAAATGTGTGTCAACTTGGCTAGGCCATGATTCCCAGCATTGTGTGATTGTCCACCATTTTGCCATCTAAAATGATTTTCCTGTATGTTGTAAATTCTATCTCTATGATATTAATGAGGCAGGATTAGAGGCAGTTATGTTAATGAGGCAGGACTTAATCTACAAGATAAAGTTGTGTCCTAAGCCAATCTCTTTTGAGATATAAAAGAGAGAAGTGAGCAGAGAGACATGGGAACCTCATACCACCAAGAAAGTATTGCCAGGAGCAGAGCACACTGAGAAATTCCTAGACCAGAGGAATATTGACGACAAGGATCTTCCTTCAGAGCCGACAGAGAGAGAAAGCCTTCCCCTGGTGCTGGCACTCTGAATTCAAACTTCTAGCTTCTTGGACTATGAGAGAATAAATTTATGTTTGTTAAAGTCATCCACTTATGGTATTCCTGTTACAGCAGCACTACGTAACTAAGACAGCACCCTTCACTTGCAAGGTATTTTCATAAGCACCACCATGCCAATTTTTTTTCCATGTTGTCTCAAAAAATTAGCATAGCATGCTTTCAAAAATACCTTGAGAGGAGAGGACTCGGTTGGCAAACAAATGTAAAAGGCACGTGTTATTTGTTTAAAAACGTTACCCTTATTTTTAATATAATTCATTTAACTGTAAGTTTATATAATTTAATTTTAATAATGACTGTGTAATTCCTGGAATATAATCATCAGCTTTCAAGAACCAGTAGGAGAGTTTAGCATACCAGTGCCCCATAGTATCCTGAATTTATGTCATACTAGCACTTGTTCTTGCTGTTTGCTGCTGTTGAGTCTGTTCTGTCTCATGATGACCCCATGTGGGCAGAGTAGAGCTGCTCCGTAGGGTTTTCAAGGCTGTGACCTTTCAGAAGCTGATTGGCAGGCCTTACTTCCAAGGATTCTCCAGGTGGATTTGAACTGCCAACTCTTCAGTTAGTAGTCCAGGGACTCTAATACAATTACCATGATTGGTAACTGTCTGTCTTCCCTGGTAGACTTTATCCCTGGTGAGAGCAGAGACTCCTTATACTTTGCTAGTGAGCTATCACAGATTCTGACACATAGCATTACAGAAATTTTGTTGTATAGACAAACGAAACAGAAGAATAAATGTCGTAGGCCTAAGGCAAGGTCAGAGATGTTTCACAGACACATCCAAACTCCCTGAGGGACCAAATCACTGGGCTGAAGGCTGGGGATCATGGTCTTGGGGGACATCTAGATCAATCGGCATAACAGAGTTTATAAAGAAAATGTTCTACAGCCTATGTTGGTGAGTAGCATCAGGGTCTTAAAAAACTGTGAGGAGCCATCTAAGATACTCCACTGGTTTCACCCCATCTGGAACAAGGGAGAATGAAGAAAACCAAAGACACAAGAGAAAAATTTGTCCAAAAGACTAGTGGACCACAACTACCACAGCCTCCACTAGACTGAGTCCAGTACAACTAGATGGTAGTGTGCTACCACTGACTGCTCTGACAGGGATCGCAAGAGAAGGTCCCGGACAGAGCTGGAGAAAAATACAGAACAAAATTGTAACTCTCAAAAAAAGACCAGTCTGACAGAGACTGCAGAAACCCTTAGACTGTGGCCCCTGGATATCCTTTCAACTCAGTACTGAAGTCGCTCCTGAACTTCACCCTTCAGCCAAAGGTTAGATAGGCCCATAAAACAAAACAAGACTAAATGGGCACACCAGTTCAGAGGCAAGGACAAGTAGGCAATAGGGGACAGGAAAGCTGGTAATGGGGAACCCAAAGTCGAGAGGTGGAGAGTATTGACCTGTCATGAGGTTGGCAACCAATGTCACAAAACAATATATGTGTTAATTGTATAATGAGAAACTAATTTGTTCTGTACACCTTCATCTAAAGTACAATAAAAAAAAAAAAAGAAAGATCACTTTCAGCACCAGCTATCAAGAGCAGCCTCCGAGTCACTGTCTATAATGCCACCAGCCTACTATATGATATAGATTCCACTTCAAAGAATCACTTAAGCATCATCTGACAGTTTCATTGAATTAAGAAAACTATACCATAATGGAATATAAATAAAGACATTACTGTTTAGATGTGTTATCTTGATTCATCCATTCATTCAACAACAAAAAAATCATTAAGGATCTACCATCGTCTAAGCACTGTTCCAGGTATAAGAGATAAAGTAATGAATCAAAGAGAAAATTTTCTACCTCATTGATCTTACATTCTAGTAGAGGAGACAGACAATAAACCAATTCATTAATTAATATAAAACAAAAATATCGAGTAAGGGTAACTGTTATGAAGAAGACAGAAAAGGTAAGTGTTTAAAGAATAAGAAGTGCTAGTCTTTATAGGATGGTCAGGAAAGCCCACTTGAAGAGGTGACATCGGTTCAAGATACTTGAGTGAAGTGAAGAAACTAGCCATGGGAATATCTGAGGGAATATTCCAGGTAGAACAAACTACAGATGCAATGGTGCTATAGCAAGGTTAGGTGAATTGTATTGGAGAAATAGCAAAGAGATATAAGTGTGAATGGAGTGGAGTGAGTTAGGGAGGAGTGTAGATGAGGTAAAGGAGGTAATATGGAGGTGGATCATGTAAAGACTTTAAGGCCAAGGAAAGGATTTGGTATTATACTGTGTGTGTGACACTGTTAAATTGTCAGGAATACAGTTTAAAATACTTCACCTAAGCAGCATGATGTATGTGTGTGTGAGTAGGTGTGTATGTGAAATTTGATGAAAACCCTGGAAGCAGTTGGTTAATATTGTAATATTCTGAAGTGTAATTCACACCCTGGGTGCTTTAAAGGTTTGGAGAACCATAAACAGAAGTCCACATTCCAGGATTGCTTCTGGCAAGATCACTGTCTAAACCTCCACCAAAGAGTTTATAAAATAACATTAGGGATATCAGAAATAATCTTTCATTGGTGCAATTAGTAATACTTCATAAATATAATTGGCTAGAAAGCTTGTTTCAGCTCTAGTGTCTTTGCATGAAAAAAGGGCAAGAATCTGGCAAGCCCAAAAGACTAACATCTACAGAGCAGGGCTCTTAATCTGGGGTTCATTAGGTCACATGTCTCCCCATTCTCCACCGCCATGCATGCGCAAACACACTTATACTTAACAAAGGACTTAATAATCGACTTTGGCACCTGATCTCACTAAATGGTTGGCTCAGCCTACATTGATTGGCTGCCTTGGAGTGAATCTTTGTGGAGTAACAAAAAGACAAATGACTGAACCAGATAGAATAACTGCTTTTACGCCTGTTTGTTAATCATCGTTTATACGTATGGCAGAATTAATCTGTGACTTGCATTCATTGTAGTATACTACTTGGGAGTAAAGGCTGTGGAGAAAGAAGGTATACAGCACTTATCTGTCTCTGTGAGTGACAAAATGTGTGGAAAATCTTAGAAGGGTTTTGATCAGAGTAGTGACATGCTCAGACCTATATTTTAAATTCCCCTTTAGTTTAACAGTGATTAATTTTTGAAGATTGTAAAGTGTCCAGTAGTAGTTAGTCTTTAAACTCCTCCATATGATAGAAATGTAATAAATATTTATCCTCTCCTGAGGAGAAAAATTAGCCAAGGAACAATATGAAAACATTAGTAATTATGTTTTGATGTATGGGTGATATGAGTGTTCAACAGAAAGCCCGTGATTTTGAGACCTAATATCTTTTAAAACTAAAAACATTTCACAATTTAGTGTTTTCCTGTGAGCAAACTTAAAATTTGCTCAGTATAGAATTATTTATTATTTCACACTTCACGGAGAACCCTTTCTGTCACTACAACAACAAGCAACCCATTGACGTCAAGCCGATTCCAACTCATAGCAACTCTATAGGACAGAGTAGAACTGCCTCATAAGGTTTCTAAGGAGTGGCTGGTGGATTCTAACTGCTGACCTTTTGGTTAACGGCTAAGCTTTTAACCACTGTGCCACTAGTCCATTACTACTACTGCAAAACGAATAATTACTGTTAAACAATGACATTCATTTATTATATATTCATGGAATCTCTGGGTCAGAAATTTAGGAAGGTCTCTGCTGAGCAGTTCTGGCTTGGGGTTTCTCATGTGATCACAGTCAAATAGTAGCTTAAGCTGGTAAAATGGAGACTGGGGCAGCTGGGTAATGGTCAACCATATTCATCTCTCTCTCTCTCTCTTTTTTTCTCCCTTTCTCCCTTCTTTTCATTTAGTTTCAGAGCCACTTCATGTGTTCACTCCGAGTGGGCTACTTTGGGCTTCCTTATAGTATGGCCACCTCAGTGCAGATGGATGCTTAAATGGCAACTGACTTCCTTCAGAGAAAATGTCTCAAAAGGACAAGAGAGTATGGCCTCAATAGCAACAACAAAAATAAAATAAATTATAAAAAAAGAACATGACAGAAGTGTGTAGCATTTTTACGACTCAGCCTCATTAATTACACAGCATCACTTCCATCATACACTCTTGTTCAAGGCAGTCACGGGGGCCCTCCTGTCTTGAAATGAGAATGGGCTTCTTGTTACTGTTGATTCTGACTCATAGCAGGACGGAGTCTACAGGACAGAGTAGAACCACCCCATAGGGTTTCTTAGGCTACAATTTTTACAGGATCAATGCCTTTCCTCTTCAAGCTGTCATTCCCAACATAGTAGACCATATATGATTGTCCGATTCAAAATGGCCAATACCAGTCCATTTCACCTCACTAATCCCTAGGATAGTGATATTTATGCATTCCATTTCGTTTTTTAATGATGTCCCCATGCATCTGTCAGTTTGTTGTAGTGTGGGGGCTTTCATGTTGCTGTGATGCTGGAAGCTCTGCCACCGGTATTCAAATATCAACAAGGTCACCCATGGCAGACAGGTTTCAGCTGAGCTTCCAGATAAGATAGACTAGGAAAAAGGACCAGGAAATCATCTTCTGAAAATAATTAGCCAGTGAAAACCTTATGAATACCAGCAGGACATTGTCTGATATGGTGCCAGAAGATGAGTCCCTCGGGTTGGAAAGCACTCAAAAGACAACTGGGGAAATGCTACCTCCTCAAAGTAGAGTCGACCGTAATGACATAGATGGAGTCAAGCTTTCAGGACCTTCATTCACTGAGGTGGCACGACTCAAAATGAGAAGAAACAGCTGCAAACATCCATTAATAATCAGAACTTCTATGAGATTAAAAAAAAAAAGATAGACACTACTAATTTCTCCATTTTCCAGAGGAGAAAACTGAGTTTCAGATAAGTTTAAAGTAAATTGTAGTGGAATGCTTCTGTCAGCTCTAATAGCAATTTATTAAAATGTGATAAAACGTTAATAAACTGAAATGCCATCAAAAACACCCAATTGATAAACAGAAGGTTTCTGCCTTGCATAATTAGAAAAGTGTAAATAATAAGAACATGAATCACTGAACTGTGAGAACGTGCATAAAATAACTCTCCTTGTGTCCCTCAGGAGCCCTGGCAGCTCAGTGGTTAAGTGCTCGGCTGCTAACCCAAAGATTGGCAGTTTGAACCCAGGAGCCGCTCCATGGGAGAAAGATGTGGCATTTGGCTTCTGTGATGATTACAGCCTTGGAAACCCTATGGGGCAGTTTCTATTCTGTCCTTTGTGTCGCTGTGAGTCAGAATTGACTCAATGGCAACGGGTTTTCTTGAGTTTGTATCCCTTACAGGCCCTTGAACATACTGAGAACGTGCTAAGTGTTTGCTGGTTGGTTGTTAAACTAGCTTCCAAGGAAAATTTTGGGAAACCCTGGTGGTGTAGTTGTTAAGTACTACAGCTGCTGACAAAAAGGCTGGCAGTTCAAATGTACCAGGTGTTTCTTGGAAACCCTATGGGGCAGTTCTTCTCTGTCCTATAGGGTCACTATGAGTCTAAATCGACTTGATGGCAATGGGCAATGGGTAAATAATAAAAAGTAACTTCAGATTTTTGTTCTTTTTTTTAAACAACACCCTGCCCAGAAATGATCTGATGTATCACTAACCAATTCTCCAGTGTCTTTGCTTTCTACATCTACAGACCGGTGTAACAATAATTAGTATTTAGGATGGTGACTCATTTGCTTTGTGTTCTCTACACATTGTGAAAAACACATTGTAGACAAGAAAGTAAACATTTTAGAAAAATGCTCATCGTTAAGGGCAGAAACACTCTTCTAATAAACCTCCTATTAGCAAGAACTGCCCTCCATTCTCAAGCATTGTAATTAGCCTTGATTTTTCCCTGATTTCACTTGGAGTTAACATTCATCATTTTTTACTGCTGTGATCACACAACATAAAGATAAATGGAAAATATAGAGAAATTAGGCCTTTCATACTAACTAATAAATGTTCTGGGAAGAGAATAAATCGTATTTCCTTGTTCAGCTGAACTTTTCTTATAGAGAGTTCTGTTAAAGAACGTGCCAATGAAAAGAAAATTTAACTAACATGTCTAGCCCAGGTAACTCTTATCCTTAGGAAGAACTATGCATAGGAATACATTTTGTTGACAATTGTATCCAGCCTGCTTGAGGTACAAATATCACCATGTGGATTTTAACATGTTTGACTCTCCTAGCTCTTACAAGGGGCCCTGGTGGCACAGTGGTTAAGAATTCAACTGCTAACCAAATGGTTGGCAGTTTGAATTTACCTGCCACTCCCTGGAGACCCTATGGGGCACTTCTACTCTGTCCTATGGGGTCGCTGTTATGAGTCCGACTTGTTGGCAATGGGCTTGGTTTTAGTTCTAATACAAAGTTCAATGAAAGCAATGAAGCATTATAGTACTTGATATCTAAAATTTCTGAAGCTAACATTAACTTGAATGGAACATCCACTTGGAGTGGGAATGTTTCTAAGAAAAGTCAGGAAAAATCCTAGTTCAGGAATTACTTTCAGTATGTGGATAATGAGAGCACTACTAAGTGTAATATTTATGTGAGTACACAATCAAAAACATTATTTACATGAACACCAAATTGTGGGATAGCCCACAAGGAGACATGTCACCTCATTAAGAGATAATAGTCCTCATCCAGCAGAATTCATTGGATTCGCATTTGCTTATACTGTATCATTATTTTACATCTTAAGACAACACACAGTTATCAGCTCAAATCCTTACTATGCCACATATCCATGCCCAAAATTTATGTGCCTCCGTTTCTCATCTGGACGATGGGAATACTAAAATAGTTATCTCAGGCAGAGCCAACATAGTGCTGCAGACAGAAGCACCATGCAGTCCCTCCACAGCAAAGACTTGAAAAACTAAGGAAAACAGAGAAAAACATCAATCCTGGAACACTAAGCATCAAATGAAGAGATAAAGAACTCAGCCAAGCATATTCCTCCCTTTTGGTTTTTTATCTCCAGGACTTTGCACATGTCATCATAATATTTTACTTTGTCTTCTCCAGCCACCCATTGAAATCTTCCATTCAGCTCTTTTACTTTGTCATTTTTTCCTTTTGCTTTAGCTACTCCACATTCAAGAGTCTCAGAGTCTCTTCTGACATCCATTTTGGTCTTTTCATTCTTCCTTGTCTTTTTAATGACCTCTTGCTTTCTTCATGGAAGATGTCCTTGATGTCATTCCACAGCTTGTCTGGTCTTCAGTCATCAGTGTTCAACGCGTCAAATCTATTCTTGAGATGGTCTCTAAATTCAGGTAGTATATACTCAAGGTCATACTTTGGCTCTCATGGACTTGTTCTAATTTTCTTCAGTTTCAACTTGAACTTGCATATGAGTAATTGATGGTCTGATCCACAGTCAGCCCCTGGCCTTGTTCTAGCTGATATCATTGAGCTTTTCCATCATCTCTTTCCACAGATGTAGTCAATTTGATTTATATTTATTCTATCTGGCCAGGTGCATGTGTATAGTCAGTGTTCATGTTGGTGAAAAAAGGTATTTGCAATGATGAGGTCATTGGTCTTGCAAAATTCTATCATGCAAACTTCAGCCGCTCCGTTTCTATCACCAAGGCCATATTTTCCAACTACTGATCCTTCTTCTTTGTTTCCAACTTTTGCATTCCAATCACCAGTAATTATCAGTGCATCCTGATTGCATGTTCAATTAATTTCAGACTGCAGAAGTTGGTAAAAATCTTCAATTTCTTCATCTTTGGCCTTAGTGGTTGGTACGTAAATTTGAATAACAGTTGTATTAACTGGTATTCCTTGTAAAAAAAAAAAATAGGCATATGAATATTATTCTGTCACTGACAGAGTTGTACTCCAGGACACATCTTGAAATGTTCTTTTTGACAATGAATGCAACTCCATTCCTCTTCAAGTTGTCATTCCCAGAATAGTAGACTACATGATTGCCCAATTCAAAATGACCAATATCAGTCCATTTCAGCTCACTAATGCCTAGTATATTTATGTTTATGTGTTCCATTTCATTTTTGACAATTTCCAATTTTCCTAGTTTCCCATTTCATACATTCCAGGTTCCAATTATTAACCGATGTTTGTAGCTGTTTCTTCTCATTTTGAGTCATGCCACATCAGCAAATGAAGGTCCTGAAAGCTTGACTTCATCCATGTCATTAAGGTCAACTCTACTTTGAGGAGGCAGTATCACTTCCCCGGTTGACTTTTGAACGCCTTCCAACCTGAGGGACTCATCTTCTGGCACTATATCAGACAACGTTCTGCTGCTATACATAAGATCTTCACTGGCTAATTCTTTTCAGAGGTAGACCATCCAGTTCTTCTTCCTAATCTGTCATAGTCTGGAAGCTCAGCTGAAACTTGTCTGCCATGAGTGACCCCGCTGATATTTGAATACTGGTGGCATAGCTTCCAGCATCACAGCAACACACAAGCCCCCACAGTACTTCAAACTGACAGATGCATGGGGGAAGCAGTGCTCAGAGGTCAATTTATAGCAATAGATGCACACACCAAAAAAGAAAAAAGAGACAAAATCAAAACATTAGCTACAGAACTCGAACAAATAGAAAGAGAACAGCAAAAGAAGCCCACAGCCATAAGAAGAAAAGAAATAATAAAGATCAGAGCAAAAATAAAAGAAACAGAGAACAGAAAAAAATCAACAAATCCAAAAGCTGGTTCTTTGAAAGGATAGAGGAAATCAACAAACCACTGGCCAAACCGACAAAAGAAAAAGAGGAGAGGACATAAATAACCCAAATAAAAAATGAAATGGGGAACATTACAACAGACCCAACTGAAATAAAAAGGATCTTAACAGAATATTATGAAAAACTATACTTCAACAAATCTGAAAACCTGGAGGAAATGGACAGATTTCTAGAAACACACTACCTATCCAAATTAACACAAACTGATGTTGAAAATCTGAACAGGTCTATAACAAGAGAAGAGATTGAAAAGCTAAAAAAGAAAAAGAAAAAAGCCTTGGCCCTGATGGCTTCACTGGAGAATTCTACTAAACATTCAGAGAAGAACATACAGCAGTAACTACTCAAACTGTTTCAGAACATAGAAAAGGAAGGGATACTTCCAAATTCATTCTATGAAGCCAGCATAATGCTGATACCAAAACCAGGCAAAGACACCACAGAAAAAGAAAATTACTGTCCAGTATCTCTCATGAATGTAGATGCAAAAATTCTCAACAATATTCTAGCCAATGGAATGCAGCATCATATCAAAAAAAAAAAAAAAAAATACCCCATGACCAAGTAGGATTCATACCAGATATGCAAATATGCTTAAGCATTAGAAAATCAATCAACGTAATAAACCACATAAATAAAAGAATCACATGATCATCCCAATAGACATAGAAAAGGCATTTGACAAACTCCAATACCCATTCCTAATAAAAACTCTCAATACAACACAGCCAACATCATTTTTAATGGAGAGAGGCTGAAAACAGTCCCCTTGAGAATAGGAACAAGACAAGGATACCCTTTATCACTACTCCTATTTAACATTGAGCTGGAAGTCCTAGGTAGAGCAATAAGGCAAGAAAAGAAATAAAGGGCATCCAAATTGGTGATGAAGAAGTTAAACTGTCCCAATTTGCGAATGATATGGAAAACCCAAAAGATTCCATGAGAAAACTGCTGAAACTAATAGAAAGATTCAGCAGAGTAGCAGGATACAAGATAAACATACAAAAATCAGTTGGATTCCTATACACCAATAAAGCAAATGATGAAAAGGAAATCAGGAAAACAATACCATTTATAGTAGTCCCTAAAAAAAAAAAATTGGAAATAAATCTAACCAGGGATGTAAAAGACCTATACAAAGAAAACCACGAAAAGCTACTACAAGAAACCAAAAGAGATCTACAAAAAATGGAAAAACACAAAATGGAAAAACACACCATGTTCACGGATAGGTAGACTCAATATTGTGGAGATGCCAATTCTACCCAAAGCAATTTACAAATACAATGCAATCCCAATTAAAATACCAACAACATTCTTTAAAGAGATGGAAAAACTAATCATTAACTTTATATGGAAAGGGAAGAGGCACTGGATAAGTAAAGCACTATTGAAGAAGAAGAATAAAGTAGGAAGACTTGCACTGCCTGACCTCAGAACCTACGATACAGCTACGGTAATCAAAACAGCCTGGTATTGGTACGACAGATACATTGATCAATGGAGCAGAATTGAGAACCCAGATGTAAATCCGTCCACCTATGGTGACCTGATTTTGACAAGGGCCCAAAGTCTATCAAAGACAGTCTTTTTAACAAATGGTGATGGCAAAACTGGATGTCCATCTGCAAAAAAATGAAACAGGACCCATACCTCACCGCATATACAAAAACTAATTCAAAATGGATCAAAGACCTAAATATAAAACCAAAAACTATAAAGACCATAGAAGAAAAAATAGGATCAACAGTATAGGCCCTAACACATGGCATTAACAGGATACAAACCATAGCTAACAACACACAAACTCCAGAAGATAAGCTAGATAACTGGGATCTTCTAAAAATCAAACACTTATGCTCATCAAAAGACTTCACCAAAAGAGTAAAAAGAGAACCTACAGACTGGGAAAAATTTTGGGCTACAACGAATCCGACAAAGATCTAATCTCTAAAATCCACAGTAAAATCCAACATCTCTACAACAAAAAGACTAATAACTCATTTAAAAAATGGGCAAAGGAAATGAAAAGACACTTCGCCAAAGAAGATAACCAAGCGGCAAACAAACACATGAGGAAATGCTCACAATCACTAGCCATTAGAGAAATGCAAATCAAAACCACAATGAGATACCATTTCAGCCCACCATTGCTGGCATGAATCAAAAAAGCAGGAAATAACAAATGTTGAAGATGATGCAGTGAGATCGGGACTCTTATGTACTGCTGGTGGGAATGCAAAATAGTACGACCATTTGGAAAACAGTATAACACTTCCTTAGAAAGCTAGAAACAGAAATATCATATTATTCAGCAATCTCACTCCTAGGAATATATTCTAGAGAAATAAGTGCCTTCACATGAATAGATATATGCACACCCATGTTCATTGCAGCATTGCTCACAATAGCAAAAAGATGGAAACAACCTAGATGCCCATCAACAAAACTATGGTGCGTGCACCCAATGGAGTACACTGCAATGATAAAGAACAGTGATGAATCTGTGAAGCATCTCACAACATGGGTGAATCTGGAGGGCATTATGCTGAGTGAAATAAGTCAATCACAAAAGGACAGACATTGTATGAGACTACTACTCTAAAAACTCATGAAAAGGTCTACACACAAAAAGAAACAATCTTTGATGGTTACAAGGGAGAGGAAGGGTGATGATGGAAAAACACTAACTAGACAATAGAAAAGTGGTAACTTTGGTGAAGGGTAAAACAGCACACAATACTGGGGAACCCAGCACAACTTGTCCAAGGCAAGGTCATGGAAGCTCCATAGATACATCCAAACTCCTCGAAGGACTGAATTACTGGGCTGAGGGCTGTGGGGACCATGGTCTCAGGGAACATCTAGCTCAATTGGCATAACATAGTTTATAAAGAAAATGTTTCACATTCTACTTTTGTTAGTAGCATCTGGGGTCTTAAAAGCTTGTTAGCGGCCATCTAAGATATGCCACTGGTCTCACCCCTTAGAGAGCAAGGGAGAATGAAGAAAACAAAAGACAGAAAGGGAAGATTAGTCCAAAGTACTAGTGGACCACAACTACCACAACCACCACTAGAATGAGTCCAATACAACTAGATGGTGCCTCGCTACCATCACTGACTTCTCTGACAGGGATCACAATAGAGGGTCCTGGACAGAGTTCGAGAAAAATGTAGAACAAAATTATAACTCATAAAAAAAGACCAGATTTACTGGTCTGACAGAGACTGGAGAAACCCTAAGATTATGGCCCCCAGACACCTTTTTAGCTCAGTAATGAAGTCACTCCTGAGGTTCACCCTTCAGCCAAAGATTAGACAGGCCAATAAAATAAAACAAGACTGAAATGGGCATACCAGCCCAGGGGCAAGGACTAGAAGGCAGGAGGGGACAGGAAAGCTGGTAATAGGGAACTCAAGGTCGAGAAGGGAGCGTGTTGACACGTCATGGGGTTGTCAACCAATGTCATAAAACAATATATGTACTGTTAAAAAAAAAAAAATCTTAGATTTGTTAGGAGGATTTAAGCATTCAATAAAAATGAATTCCGAATTATATTTGTGTCTCTTCTCCACCATGATGACTTAAGAAAAAGGTATTGAAAAGAACCAAACAATACTTACCAAACAGCTCACTTAGATACGTCTTAGTTTCTTAGTGCTGCTATAACAAAAATACCACAAGTGGGTGGCTTTAACGAACAAAAAAGTATTGTTTTGTTGTGTTTTTTCCCCCACAGTTTAGGAGATATAACCAAAAAAAAAGCCAAAGCCGTTGCCATCAAGTCAATTCCGACTCATAGGGACCATATAGGACAGAATAGAACTGCCCCACAGGGTTTCCAAGGAGCACCCGGTGGATTCGAACAGCCGACCCTTTGTTTAGCAGCCGTAGCTCTTAACCACTACATCGCCAGGATTTCCAGTGGAAGACTTTCTTTCTATCAGCTCTGGGGGAAGGCTGTTGTCTCTTTTCAGCTTCTGTTCCTTGGTTTCTTGCTATCTTCGTGTGGCATGGCATCAGTCTTCCCTCATCAATGCTTCCTGCTTCTGTGATCAATCTGTTCTGTTTGTATCTCAAAAGCTGTTGGCTTAAGACACATCCTACACTGATATGGCCTCATTAACATAACAAAGAAAACCTATTCCTAAATGGGATTACATCCACAAGTATAGGAGTTAGGATTTACCATAAATATTTGGGGTGGAAGGAGGACACAATTCAATCCATAACAGATCCTATATCTTAGTCATTTCTTATTATAGAAAAGGAGATCCAAAATTTCTCATTATAGAAAAGGAGATCCAAAATTCCAGTCATAGTGACATTTTAATTGGGCCTTAATGATATATGCTAAGATATCACTATATTATGATTAATTACCAATCACCACAATACATTACCATGCATAAGGGACAATATAATCACAATTTAAAAATTTGTTCCTGAAGTACCCTTCAACCTATATTTATTTCCTTTGGCCCTTGGCCATCTTGTTTCATTCTCTGGCCTCTGCTCCTGGGATTTTCATCTTGCTCACTTTCTCAACTATTTTCTTGGTTCATGAATGTTCCATTTCTTTCCCAAAACTTTTACTAGTTTGCTTCTTCCTGGAACAGTAGCTCGATAATTTACTCTCCTTTGGCACTGACCCAAGATTCCTTTCCTTTGGTGCCTCCCACCAACCTGAATACCTCATCTAGCTGTGCACAGCCCTGACCAGCATGATCCACTTCTCTCACTGCCTCAACCAAGAATAGATGGCCGAGGTGATAGCATATATGTAAACTTATGCCAACCAGGATAGAAAAGTAAAGTGAGAAAAATTATTAAGAGTAAACAGCATGAGACTGAGACCTTGACCAAGTCATTTAACCTCTCATCTGTGTAGTATGTTTAATAATGCGTACCTTGCAGGAATGTTACAAAGATTAAAGATAAAGTAGACCAATTGCTCAAGAAAAATCTCTTGTGAGAATGAGAGTTGAGACTGGCCTCGAATTGAAAAAGAAGTCCCCAAGGGTGGAATTGAATGAAAAGGCTATCAGGATGGGAGAGACTGGGAAGGAGAGAGATGGAAAAGTGATTACATTCCTTTGGCTAATTGATATAGACACATCTATGGCTGCCACATGTCTGTCAGTTTGTCATACTGTGCTGTCTTGTGTGTTGCTATGACGCTGGAAGCTTCGCTACTCATATTTCAAATACCAGCAGGGTCATCCGTGGTGAAAGGGTTTCAGTGGATATTCCAGACTAAGGCAGACTAGAAAGAAAGGCCTAGAGGTCTACTTCTGAAAAAAAGTGAATAAAAACCATATGAATCACAACAGAACATTGTCCAATATAGTGCTGGAAGACGAACTCCCTGTGTTGAAAGGCACTCAAAATACACAGTGGCCACAACAATGGGCTCAAGCTCACCAACGGTCTTGAAGATGTCACAGGACCAGACAGTTTCTTTCTGTTTCTACGTGGAGTTGCCGTGAGTTGGAGTTAACTCGACAGAAACTAACAATAACAATAGTTACAACCTGGATAATCCTTTGTTTAAAAAACAAACCCTGAAAAGATTCTTTCTTTCTGAATTAGTACCTTTATAAGTTCCTATTGTAACTCAAGTGAGTAAACTCAAGCAAAGATACATGAGTGTGTAGAAGGAAAAACCAACCTTCTCAGCCGCCATCACCCATCCTGTCGCCTTGAGGGAACTTTTCAGAAAAAACAGAATAAATCCTTATATTTGTGCCTCCTATGCCAAAGACAAAGGAAACCCTGGTGGTGTAGTGGTTAAGAACTACAGCTGCTAACCAAAAGGTCAGCAGTTTGAATCCACCAGGTGCTCCTTCGAAACTCTATGGGGCAGCTCTACTCTGTCCTATAGGATCGCCATGAGTCAGAATCGACTCAAAGGCAATGGATTTTTTATGCCAAAGACTAATAGTAAACAGTATCTTACTAAGGAATTTGATTATATCTAGGAAAAGCTATCTATTCCTGAAAAGTGTATCCACTTTAGGACTAAAGCAGACTGCTTTGTTTTGAACATGTAGAAAGATATTTATTGAAAAATAAAGCTGCTGTTTTAGAAATAAAAATGAAATTTGGGGGATTAGAAGTTGGCAATGGAACAGTAGAAAAGAAAGGAATTTAGAGATGACAGGGAAAAGGCAGGAGAGGGAATGGGCAAAGTAGTGACCAGAAGTAAAGGCAGCAAGCCTAAGGGGAGACAGCCAGTAGAAAATGGTGAATGGACGATGATAACTATAATTTTAACTTTTGGCTTGGTTATATTATAATTTCTCCGTGTTGGATAAAGGACCTAGTTTTACCCTAAGTAATGTAGCCTTTGTCCTTGCCTCTGGAGAAATAACCCTTGGAATAATTGGGGTGCCTTTCCAGACCATGCCTGAGAATTTGTGCTGGCAAGTTGGGGCTGGCCAAACCAGAAAAGACTCACCTGGAAGGCTGATATCAACTAGCCTCAGGAGGCATGATTAGCTTATCATGCAGGACTAGCCAATAAAAACCCCGGAGCACGGAGTCTCAGATGGACTTCCTCGTTGGCGAGAACATCTGCTCTCAGAGGGTTGCTCCCAGAAGGTTCGTGGCCCCTTGGAACATGGAAACTTTGAATTGGGAACCCTCCCACCTTGCTGTAGGTGTCTCTTAACTTTTTTCTTTTGATTATAATAAATCTGTAGTCATAAGTACGGTGTACTCTCAGTGAGTTCTGTGAGTTGTTCTAGTGAATTATGGAGCCCAATGTTCAGTGGAAGCCAGCAGGTCAGAAAGTAAAGGTGTCATGTGGATTGCCAAGCTTGCAGTCAGCACCCTGAAGGGGCAGTGAGAAATCAGCCCCTAATTTGTGGCGAGCAGGTCAGAAGGTTGAAGTGCCATGTGGAGTCTCCAAACTTGCATCTGGCATCTATTTGGCAATCTGAAGGATGGTGTCCTTTTAACCTGTGAGCTCTGACTTAGGTCTGGGTGGCTGGCAATGAGGATGGAAAAGTGGGAATGTGAGGACTGGATCAATCCGATCCACATTTTGGGGACTGGATTCATAGTGATCCTTACCGCACACACTGTAACTCCAAAATTTTAGTACTAGTCAGCTATATACAAAAGCCTTATGTTAGTAATACTTCAGTCAGTGAAGGAATTGGAAAAGCATCCAGAGTGGAGTAAAGTGGTTTTGAAAAAAGATTGCAATTACAAGAAGCAGGAGGGTAAGTCAAAACTAAAAATTCAACAGATATAGATATCAGAGCAAGAAGAGACTATGAAGACTGGAGGATATCCAAGCAGCAGCCCTGGGATCCCTGGGACGGCTGGACAACCCTGAGCAAGTGCCCAGGGAGAAGGATGGTTTCTGCCTAGAAAGCCCCAGAGGGACTTTGGAGGGTCTGGAAAGAGAATCTTGAGCAGATATGAAGGAAGGAAAATGCCTAATAGTTATCATTTGGTGTATTACTTTACACTGAGTTTCACATTAATGCAAGACAATTAGATGAACCCAGTCAATTAAGCTCAAATTTCTTTTGAAAATGTTCAGGAAAATAGACAGTCGATACTGTCCTGATTTAACATTAGCAGAAAACAGTTGCTGAGAGGTTGTGTTGCAACTGGGCTTCTAAATTTAACAAAGATTTATTGACGGATTTATTGACTACCCAACAGCATCCGGCTATGTGGATCATAGCAAATTATGGATAACATTGCGAAGAATAGAAATTCCAGAACACTGAATTGTCCTATTGCAGAACCCATACATAGACCAAGAGGCAGCCATTTGAACAGAACAAGGGGATGCTGCCTGGTATAAAATCAGGAAAGGTATGGATGAGGGTTCCATCCTTTCACCATAGTTATTCAATCTCTATGCTGAGCAAATAGTTCTGGAAGCTGGACTATATGAAGAAGAATGAGGCATCAGGATTGGAGGAAGACTCATCAATGACCTGTGATATGCAGATGACACAACCTTACTTGCTGAAAGTGAAGAGGATTTGAAGCACTTACTGAAGAAGATCAAAGACTACAGCCTTCAGTATGGATTACATCTTAACATAAGGAAAACATTCTTACAAACAGACCAATAAGCAACATCATGATAAATGGAGAAAATATTAAACTTGTCAGTGACTTCATTTTATTTGAATCAACAATCAACACCCATGGAAGCAGCAGTCAAGAAATCAAACGATGTATTGCACTGGGCAAATCTGCTGCAAAAGGCCTCTTTACAGTGTTGAAAAGCAAAGATGTCACTTTGAAGAATAAGGTGTGCCTGACCCAAGACACAGTGTTTTCAATTGCCTCATATGCATGGGAAAATTGAGTGATGAATAAGGAAGACCAAAGAAGAATTGATACACTGAATTATGATGTTGGTAAAGAATATACCATGGACTACCAGAAGAATGAACAAATCTGTCCTGGAAGAAGTACAGCCAGAAATGAGGATAGTGAGACTCAGTCTCAAATACTTTAGACGTTGTCTTAGCCATCTAGTGCTGCTATAACAGAAATATCACAAGTGGATGGCTTTAACAAAGAGAAATTTATTTTCTCACAGTCTAGTAGGCTAGAAGTGCAAATTCAGGGTGTCAGCTCCAGTGGAAGGCTTTGTCTTTCTGTCGGCTCTGGAGGAAGGCCTTTCTTGTCAATCTTGTCCTGGACTAGGAGATTCTCTGCGCAGGAACCCCAGGTCTAAAGGACACGCTCTGCTCCCGGTGCTTCTTTCTTGGTGGTATGAACTCCCCGTACCGCCCACCATACATAAAACGTAGTGCAGGCCACACCGCAGGGAAACTCCCTTTACATTGGATCAGGAATGTGACCTGGGTAAGAGTGTTACAATCCCACCCTAATTCTCTTTAACATAAAACTACAATCACAAAATGGAGAACAATCACACAATACTGGAAATCATGGCCCAGACATACTGATATACACATTTTGGGGGGAACATAATTCAATCCATGACAGACATGTTATCAGGAGGGTCCAGTCCCTGGGAAAAGATACCGTGCTTGGTAAAATAGAGGGTCAGCAAAAAAGAGGAAGACTCTCTACGAGATGGATTGATACAGTGGCTGCAACCATGGGCTCAAACATAGCAATGGTTGCAAGGCTGGTGCAGGACCGGGCAGTGTTTTGTCCTGTTGGACATAGGGTCTATATGAGTTGAAACCGACTCGATGGCACCTAACAACAACAACCAAAATTAGATTAGTGTCTCAATACCCACCTTTGTTTTTATGCCTTTTTAATGACTTTTAATCTTGCCATTTAATCAGTAGCATATACTCTAGTACATTAATGTGAAAGATATTGAAAGAATGAAAAATGGCCTGAAAAGAGTTCTTTTGCTTTCTAAATACTTCAGTATCTCTAAAACACTCATAACCATTTTAATTACCACACAAAACCAATTACTGTGAAACAGGACTACTTATTTTAACATTTTCCTTTTTTTTCAGCCAGCGAAAGAAGGATTTCCACATAACAGCAATAGAATTTTACACCTGATGACCAGTGTTTGAAGAATGAATTTTAAAATTAATACCTTTGAATTTCATCTGCAGTAATTGCTATTTTGAACAGCTTGACCTTGGGAGCTCAAATACTGATTTTTTAAAATTGTAGGCATTTGTCAGCTTTAGTTAGGCTTTCCAGTGCAATTCACAATTTCTCAAGATTGAGATTTGGATTATGCCATTTTGCCAATTCTGTGTTTTGGTAAAATGTATCCATATGCTGTTTTGAGGGTTTCAGCTTCCTAAGGCTATGCTTATGGGCAAGGGAAAAACAAGGTTCTTCCAATGAATAGACTGTCATTACCGGTTGGTCATGGTAGACCTTCCTAGACTTCTTTTTTACTTCTTAAACAGGAAGTTAAAGAGATGAGTGCTTTCTTCACAAAGCTAACTTCACGTATTTGGAAAGAACTGCATAAACCAGAACCAAAAATAACTGCCGATACTCTTCTTCTTTAGCTCCAAGATACTTTCCAAATTATACTTTGTAACAAGAAGCAAACTGTGCTGATCATATTTTACAAAGGAGTCTGTTTTCCATGATTTTCTAAAATAGGCAAAAATAAAAATTTTCGTAACAGCCAAATTTAGATGTAAGTATTTAGCACTATTAACACAATCCATACTTTAACATGCTCATCATTCTATGCTTTATAAATAAGATTACATATTTAATTGTTCTTTTTTTTTTTTTTTTACCATCAGCCTTTAAGAATTAAAGCTCTTTGAAGTGAGAGGCTTTGTTTGGTTCACTGCAGTTTTAACTGAATGAATGAATTCCTGATAGTTACCAGTACATGCTTATGTATCATAGTTTCTTTGTTCCAGAAAAATAACTAATTTAATTGCATCATAATATTAAGATACAAAATAAAATATTTCTGCTACTTCATTATTGCAAACCTTAACTGAAGTAATCAAAAAAAAATATTCTGTGACTACTTTGGGTAGTACATTACTTACTTACTGCTTTTCTCCCTGGTTTTGGATTCTATGATTTTCAAATACAAAGGCAAAAGACAGAAGGCATAGTAATAAAGCTATTTGGTAAGATCATAATTCTGCTACAGTGATGGTATAAGTTTTTAAAAAATAAATTACTTCATATTGGGTTTTATGTATGTTTTTAAGTAGAAATGCATTCATAAACTTTCATAAGTATTATGAGCCAAACCCAAGATTAAGTAGAAATATCTTTAGTTGACAATTACTGTTTATAATTTAAGCCTTCCTATGGTCAATAATGGAAACCCTGGTGGCATAGTGGTTAAGAGCTAAGGCTGCTAACCAAAAAGTCGGTAGTTCAAATCCACCAGCCACTCCTTGGAAGCCCTATGGGGCAGTTCTACTCTGTCCTATAGGGTCACTGTGAGTCAGAATGGACTCGACGGCAATGGGTGCGGTCAATAATAAGGAGCCCTGGTGACACAATGGTTAAGCTCTCAGCTGCTAACCGAGAAGATTGGCAATTCAAACCCATCCAGTGGCTCCATGAAAGAAAGACCTAGTGATCTGCTTCCATAAAGATTACAGCCTAGAAAACCCTATGTGGCACTTCTACTCTGCCGCGTGGGGTCAATATGAGTCAAAATCAATGTGACAGCACCTAACAACAACACAACAACAACGTGGTCAGTAATTAAGTGAGAAATATTTTCTGTATCTTTTGCATTGGACAACGTATGCTAAATGATAAAGGTAGATCTATTGTGCTTGGTCAGACAATATAAAACCAAACCCGTGGCTCTCAAGTCAATTCAGATTCATAGCAACCTTATAGAACGAAGTGGAACGAACCCACAGGGATTCCTGCCCCATAGAGTTTCCAAGTAGCAGCCGGTGGACTCGAACTGCCTGCCTTTGGGTTAGCATCCAAACCCTTACTGCACTACCAGGGCTAAGTCAAACAATATACTCCAGGAAAAAAAAATAGTATTTTTTTTTTAACCATTTTGAGAAATGAAATTACACTTAGTAGTCACGTTCTCTTCTGTTATGGAACCTTCACGGAGTTCCTTCAAGCTGGCCTGCGTTCAGTTTCTCAGTAGACATCCCAGGTGCTTTCTTTCCTTGTACATGCTGTTCTCTCCCTCTGGAATATTCTTTTCCCTGTTTTTGTAGGACGCTCCGGCTCATTCTTTAGGCTTTGGCTTACATACCCTTTCCTTAGCTCGACCTTCCCTGACCGCACTATCTAAAGAAGTTATTTGTAATCATTGAATCTGTTTACTTGGATTTGTTTTTCTTTAGGGGGGTTGGTCCTTTCCTTCCAAGCCCCATTCAGCTTCAAGAGAGATTAAATGTTAATTGCCATTAAAAAGGAGCACAATTAAAAGTGGTTCAGTGGTAAAATCCTCAATTTCCATGCAGGAGAATCAAGTTTGATTCTTAGACAATGCACCTCACACACAACCACCACTTGTCTATCAATAAAGGCTTGTGGGTTGCTTCTATACTGAACAGATTTCAGTGACGCTTCCAGACTAAGACTGGGAAGAAAGGCCTGGCAGTCTACTTCCAAAAACCAGCCAATGAAAACCCTACAGACCACAGTGGCCTGATCCTCAGCCTGTCATGGGAATGGTGCAGGACCATACGCCATTTCGTTCTGTTGTGCATGGGGTCATCATGAGTCAGGGGTGACTCCACAGTAGCTAACAATAATATGGGAGAAATGATAGTACTTCTTTTGGGATCATCAGACAGGTTTTGCAGAGGTTCCCTCCCACCACAACAGAAAAGATAGGAGAGATACCATTCTTTCCCATCCAGAGTAACTCATGCAATCAATGTGAACATCCACAAGGAAGGGAGTAGTTGTCCCACATGAGTCCAGCTTCTTCTTCTCTACCTGCTTCGTGCTGTTGCTGCCCATTTGTCAAATCTCTCTGCTTACACTATGTTTATTTTTTCCTCTCACCTGCTCATAAGCCAGTGAATTGAGTGAAAGTTGGTGAAATGCAATTAATCACATTTACCTTAGCCTTTTCTGAGCCCTTCATCCCTCTGTTTGCAAATTGGTACAGTCACATGGCAGGAAAAAGCCTAGGAGGGGTGATGTGGTAGCAATTTTGTTGACTATATTCATAGAATCAGGAGGATAGCAGTTGGGCTTTAGAGCCTTCCACCCATCTCCTTTCGGGTCCAAACACATGATAACCATTTGCTATTATTGTTTTCACTCTCAAACTTGTGTTTTGTTTCTAGTTCCGTAAATGTTCTTTATTTAAAAATGTTCTGTACTGTATACTGCAGTAGCCTGAGGCATTGAACTAGTCAACGGCCAGAATTCTCCCCAAATTCCAGGAAGGAAAGACTGGTGTCAAAACAAGACCTGTATTTGGCATGAAGTGCCACAGATAGATCAATATATTCACAATGAAGAAGAGGTAAAAGGAAGACACACCCTTCTCAACGCTTCTAAGCTCAAAATCACAATGATATACAGTCATATGCCCCATAAATGTCCGTGGTTTGGCCAACGTCCAACAGCTTATACATCCGTGGTCCCACAGAGTTCAGAAATCCTAATAGGAGATTAGGACATGGTGGACATAGCAGACGTAACTGAGTGTAGTGAATGCGACAGCTTTCCACATGCAACACGTGTCTCTCATGTCTCTTGTATACAAACCGATTGTGCTGCCAGGCATATAATGGTCCGCAACATATATAACATATAATACATATATTTTGGTAGTCATAATAAACATCTATGTTACTGGTTTATGTATGTACTGTACCGTACTTTCTATCGTTATTTTAATGTGAGCTTCCCCTATTTACAAATAAAAAGCTTGCTGTATAACTGTGTAAGTTTCAATGAGTAAGTGGCAGCATCTAATCTAGTATATTGCCAGATATTTTAGCGGAAATGCATTACTGTCTGTGTACAGTATCTTGGCTATTTTGTCAATACAGGTACACTACAGAATCCCATATAGCTTTGCTAAATATATAATATGGTGTTTGCACAAGATTCAAATCACAGAACGTATAGTGGACGTTAAATGATGCGTGCCTGTGCTTCTTATCTTGTCCGAGAAGATTCAGGTGACCATGCCTCACACTAGCATGTAAACTTATTGTTTAAGTCAAACCAGTCAGGTGAGATGGGAACATCAACTTATATGAATCAACAGGTGTTAACTTTGCTCTGGTGGGAAACTCATCATCATAAATTCCCTGAAAGTATGTATATAGTTACTTACACTTTGCTAACCACCCATTTGTCTTACTCTGGTGGCTTGTGTGTTGTTATGATGCTGTTGTGCCACCAGTCTTTCAAATACCACCAGGCTCACCCATGGTGGACAGGTTTCAGCGGAACTTCCAGATAAGACAGGCTGGGAAAAAGGCCTGGTGATCTACTTATGAAAATTAGCCAATGAAAACCTTATGAATCACAATAGAATGTTGTTGAACTCATTTGCTTTAGACACATCACCAGGAAGCATCAATCGTTAGAAGAGAACATCATGTTTGGTGAACTAGAGGGCCATTGAGGGCATCAGAGACCCTCGTTGAGATGGATTGGTACAATAGCTACAATGATGGACTCAAACATGCCGGTGATTGTGAGGGTGACACAGGACCACGCAACGTTTATTTCTCTTGTATATGATGTTGCCACAAGTCAGAGTCAACTCCACGGTAGCTAACAACGAAACCCTGAATACATTTATAAATAGCTCAATTTTGCCATTTTCAATTAAGTCTTTTGTTTCAGAGCTCTCATAAAGCAGATCTACATGGACCCTTCCAGCCATCAAGGTCACCATAGCAGGACTGAGTCCGAATATGCTACAAAAATTGGTGTCCCAATGAAGATAGTGACAGAATGAATGTCTACTCAAAAAGGCAGCTGGCAACATTTATTGCTGGATTGATACTTGTTAATATGAAGACTGGGACCACCATCCATATGAACGAAAGGAAAGCAAACAAAGAAGGAAGAGAGAAAAAAACAATGAAAGAAAGAAAGTTTCTATCAGTTTGTTTCTAATTTTAAAAAGTTTCATTTGCACTGCTCATGGAAAGAGTGATGTCCTCCAGTTAAGACATGTGCTTATTTCCCTGCTAAACAGCTCATTATTTTCCATCTGCAAAAAAAAAAAAAGTCATTTGACTTCAGTAAGCTAAAAGCTCCCAGGAAGCAGAGTGAACACAAGTTTCAGACCTAATATTTCCCAGTATATTGTCAGCTATCCAAATGCAGTGACTTTATTTCTCTGCAGATTTCCCCAGCCCAGTAATACGGCTTTCCACGCTACGATAATATACAATCACATTTCTCTCTATCATGTATGTTCAGCACAGGCTTGGAAAAAGGAATTTGATTTTTTAATGTTTTGCTGTTCCTGCCCATTTGTCAAATCTTCCAGCTGTCCCTATGTTTTTTCTTCTTCTCCTTTGCTTGTAAGATATATTTCCTATGCTTTGAATTTAACACAAGCTCTAGAATCACAGAAGGGTGACCATCTGTAACCTTTGTTGAGTGCTTGCTAAGTCCCAGGCACTGGTCTTAAGCTTTATATGTACGAAGAGGTTGAATCTTCACAACAGCATTCTAAAGCAGGTGTGATTTCAGTCTCTACTTTACAAAGGAGGCCCAGAGAGGTTAAATGACTTGCTCGAGGTGCCTCTATTAGGAAGTGACCAAAGCAGCCTTTGAACCGAGACAGCCTGATCGCAAAGTCCTTACGCTTAACTCTAATGCTATACTGTACAGCAGGCCCCTAGGTGACACCAACGGTTTGCACTCAGCTACCACCTCAAAGGCTGAAGGTTCAAACTCATCCAGCGTTGCATGGAAGACAAGGTCTGGCAATCTGCTTCCATAAAGATTACAGGCAAAAAAACCCCTATGGAGCTCAGTTCTACCCTGTAACACACGGGTCACCACGACTTGACAGCAGCTGACAACAACATACCATATAACAGCAGTACCTTGAGACATTTAAGAAACACTTTGTCTTTCTTTAATGATGCCAGAAAGCGGAAATGGATCTGTGATTTACCCAAATGTTAATTCAAGATGTGATCTTGCCTCACAGGCCAGGTAACAAGGCCCTTAGCTCACAGGTTGTAAGTAAATTTCGGGAGTGGGTCATGTCACATCTAAGTGAACTAAGGCCCATGCAATTGCCTCCTCTTCATCAGCTTCGTGTTATTACTGCCATTTGTCAAAGCTCTCTGCTCTCACTATGAAATATTTTTCTCTCCTTTGTTGCAAAACAAAGAGTTCACTGAAAGGTTTGGAATAAAGCAAATACCATTTCCTATACTTACTATGGCTTATGATTTCATACTGCTACTCATCTGTCAGTTTGTCATACTGTGGTGACTTGCATGTTGCTTTGATGTTAGAAGCTATGTCACCAGTATTTTAAATATCAGGAGGGTCACCCGTGGTGGACAGGGTTCAGCAGCACTTTCAGACTAGGAAGAAAGGCCTGGTGAGCTACTTCTAAATATTAGTCAGTGCACACCCTGTGGATCCCAGAATACTGTCAGAGACTTCTACTTACTTACTTTGGACGCATCCTCAGGAGGGACCAACTGCTAGAGAAGGGCATCATGTTTGGTAAAGTGGAGGGCCAGTGAAGGTGAGGGAACACTCAAGGAGGCATATCGACACAATGACCGCAACGGTAGACTAAAACATAACAACCATCACAAAGATGGTGCATAACAAGGCAACATTTCATTCTGTAACATATGGGGTCACCATGAGTTGGAGCTGACTCAGCAACAACTAACAACAACGTGATTTCATACAAATATCTGAAATGTATTAACAAACTTTAGAGTTATGAGTAACATTTCTGAGAAAATAGATATTTTAGTCCCTTTTAATCAAAGCTGGTGTCTTGCTCAAGGAGAACAGTTATATTTTCTGATTTGACATCATCTTCCTATTTTCTTTCCCTTGTCTCTTAACTCCTTTCCATTTCATTCTGGCTTAGTTTGTTCTCTTTTCCCTAACACATCTATTTGAGGAACTATTGATTTAGAAATGATAGTGCCGCCCCTCCCCCATAAAAAGAGTAAATTGGCTATGTTCACAGGGAAAATCGGCTTTAGGCAAAAAACAGAATCATGCCATACCAGCCAAACATTCTTCATCTGCTCTAGAAGACCGTGTAGCCTCTAATCCTCGAAACAAGAAAGTGGTAGAGCTAAAAGATAAGTTGTTCATTTGTTTATTTTTAAATTCCTGAGAAGGGTGGCAAGAAGAAAGGAATTTGAATCATTGATTCCTGCTATTCTCCTAAAAATTCCTGTTCCCTGTTTTAATCAAAGTCCAACCAAGAAAAGAAACCACACATATAACATAAGAATTTAACACTGAGGACTGATTCCTTGGACATGGAAGATCTGAGAAGCCTATGGGTTCAGTGAGGCAAAAACATCAGGTAGCCACTACCAGCCCTAAACCAAAAGACAGAGGGGGAGAGTCAATGGTACTAGACTGTAGGACATGGGGTCACCAAGTGAAATCTGGAGCCATGGGGGCCTGTCCAGGTAGAGGTGGGGCCATGAGACTCAGGCACTGTCAGAGATGCTGCTGGATACAGATGGCGAGAAGTAGAAATACCCTGGCCTCTGCCTTCTTCCTGCCCACCTACAACCACCTTCTGTTAACTGAAACTGCTCAAAGGCTAGGTGACAAGGGTCTTCGGAAATAGAGCCTACTGGGCCATCTCTTCTGATTCAGAGCCACACGAGGAAAATGGGAGGACTGGATCTAACAGCAATCAAGCCCTAGGTGACACCTCCCATTCTCTCTTTCATTTTCCTGTGGATACACATGGTCATTCTTTCCCCCATCAGAAACGTGTCACTCAGTCTAAAATTATGGAGTTTTAGAACGCATGCAGTAACTGACCAGTTATTCAATAAAGTTATACCATCAGGATAAGCTTTAAGGAATAATGTGTTTAAAACTGCAAAAAGGAAATGTACTAAATCAATGTGCAAAGGATCTTGACACAAATGCTCCATGGTCTGGGACATTTATTGAAATTTATTTGCACACTATTTCCTTATTGAGTTTTGCTTTTCTGCTTTCCTGGAATATACTCATAAAGCCAAATTTCCAACTTTATACTGATAAATCATATTCTACCAAATTATATTATTTCTTTATATTTCCATAGAGATATTTCACTGACTATTTCAGAAGGGTAGAAAAAATTATGAGAACTCAGAGAAAACAATGCAGTGTTCAAACTCTTAAGAAAGAATACTTTTTAATCTAAATTAAAAAAAAATTCTTGACTTGAGCAATTATAACTTATTATTTTTAAAACTCTAAGATGTGTTAAGATCACAGAGGAAAAAAAACCTAAAGTTTGGAAGCTAAAAGACATTCATAACAATTTTATCTCTTTGTATTGACATGAAACATTATCATTGTTATTGTTAGGTGTCATTGAGTCAGTTCCAACTAATAGCTACCCGATGTACAACGGAATGAAATCATTGCTATGTTTGAGTCCACCGTTGCAGCCACTATGGCAAATCATCTCGTCAAGGGTCTTCCTCTTTTTCGCTGACCCTCTACCTTACCAAGCATGATGTCCTTCTCCAGGGACTGGTCCCTCCTAATAACATGTCCATTGTACATGAGACGAAGTCCTGGCTTCCAAGGAGCACTCTGGCTGTACTTCTTCCAAGACAGATTTGTTTGTTCTTCTGGCAGTCCATGGTATAGTCAGTATTCTTCACTAACACCGTAATTTAAATGCATCAATTCTTCTTCAGTGTTCCTTATTCCTTGCCCAGCTTTCACATACACGCGAGGCAATTGAAAATATCATGGCTAGGGTGAGGCACACCCTAGTCCTCAAATTAATATCTTTGCTTTTCAACTCTTTAAAGAGGTCTTTTCCAGCAGATTTGTCCAATGCAATACATCATTTGATTTCTTGACTGCCACTTCTGTGGGTGTTGATTGTGGATCCAAGTAAAATGAAATCTCTGACAACTTCAATATTTTCGCCGTTTATCATGATGTTGCTTATTGGTCTACTTGTGAGGATTTTTGTTTTCTTTATGTTGAGGCGTAATCTGTATGAAGGCTATAGTCTTTGATCTTCGTCAAGTCCTCTTTGATTTCAGCAAGCAAGGTTGTGTCATCTGCATATTGCAGATTGTACATGAGTCTTCCTCCAATCCTGATGCCCCATTCTTCTTCATATAGTACAGCTTCTGGGATTGTTTGCTCAGCATACAAATTGAATAAGTATGGTGAAATTGTACAGCTCTGACACACACCTTTCTTAATTTTAAACTACACTGTATCCTCGTGTTCTGTTCAAACAGCTGTCTCTTGGTCTATGTACAGGTTCCACAAGAGCACAATTAAGTGTTCTGAAATTCCCATTCTTTGCAATGTTATCCATAATTTGTTCTGATCCAGTCGAATGCCTTTGCATAGTCAACAAAACACAGATAAACATCTTTCTGGTATTCTGTGCTTTCAGCCAAGATCCATCTGACATTAGCAATGATATCCGTTATTCCACATCCTCTTCTGAATCCAGCTCTAACTTCTGGCAGTTCCCTGTCAATGTAGTGCTGAAATCTTTTTGGAATTACCTTCAGCAAGATTTTACTTTCACGTGATATCAATTATATTGTTCAATAATTTCTACATTCTGTTGGACCACCTTTCTTTAGAATGGGCACTAATATGAATTTCTTCCAGTCAGTTGGTCAGGTAGCTGTCTTCCAAATTTCTTGGCATAGAGGAATGAGCACCTCCAGCACCGCATTCATTTGTAGAAACATCTTGATTGGTACTCTGTCAATTCCTGGAGCTTTGTTTTTCACCAATGCCTTCAGTGCAGCTTGGACTTCTACCTTCAATGCCATCGGTTCTTAATCATATGCTACCTACTGAAATGGTTGAATGTTGACCAATTTTTTTGTTACAGTGACTCTCTGTAGTCCTTCCACCATCTTTTGATGCTTCCTGCATCGGTCAATATTTTGCCCTTAGAATCCTTCAAAATTACAGCTCAAGGCTTGAATTTTTTCTTCAGTTCTTTCAGCTTGTGTTCTTCCCTTTTGGTTTTCAAACTCCAGATCTTTGCACATTTTATTATAATACTGTACTTTGCCTTCTTGAGCTGCCCTTTGAAATCTTTTGTTCAGTTCTTTTATTTCATCATTTCTTCCTTTTGCTTTATCTATTCTACACTCAAGTGCAATTTTCAAAGTCTCTTCTGATATCCACTTTGGTCTTTTCTTTCTTTCCTGTCATTTTAATGACCTTTCACTTTCTTTGTGTATAATGTCCTCGATGTCACCCACAACTCGTCTGGTCTTCAGTCATTAGTGTTCAGTATGTCAATTCTATTCTTGAGATGGTCTCCAAATTCAGGTGGAATATAATCCAGGTCATATTTTGGCTCTCACAGACTTGTTTTAATTTTCTTCAGGCTTCAACTTGAAATTGCATATGAGCAATTGATGGTCTGTTCCACAGTCAGGCCCTGGCCTTGTTCTGATTGACGATATTGAGCTTTTCCATCACCTCTTCCCACAGATGAAGACTGTTTTAGTCTGGAAGCTCTACTGAAATTTGTCCATCATGGGTGACACTGCTGGCATTTGAAATATCAGTAGCATAGCTTCCAGTATCACAGCACAGCACAAGCCACCACAGTACAACAACTGACAGATGTGTGGTGTAATCAAATCGACATTATGATCATGTTATTAAAAAAATGCCTATAACGTGGTACCAAATAAGGCTCTGAGTCTCTTGAGGTCAAAGGTGCAGACTTATTTGAGCTTATATCTCCAGCACCTGAAACAGCGCCACACATATAGCCAAAACCCCAAAACTAAACCCATTGCTGCCAAGTCAATGCCAACTCATGGCAACCCTATAGGACAGAGTAGAACTGCCCCACAGAGTTTCCAAGGAGCAGTGGTGAATTTGAACTGCTGATCTTTTGGTTAGCAGCTGAACGCTTAACCACCGTGTCACCAGGGCTCCTTATATAGCAGGCACTCGTAAATGTTTGCTGAATAGGCTAGTCCCTGGATCCTAAAGCTAAGTGAAGAAAGGATCCTGGGGTATCATAGAAGTTAATGAGGTAGGGATTGATACTTTTAATAGACAATGGATAAATGAATGGGCATTGCTGTGTTCCAATAAAACTTTATTAAAAAAAAAAATAGCCCATGGGTGGATTTAATCCAAGGGCTTACTGACTCCTGACTTAAAAAGGTAAAGATCAAAGATGAATACAGATAAAGTCTCTCATTTTGGCACCTGATTTAAAGCTTAGTGAAATTAGAAAAGACCCGGATGCCAAGAAGAAACCCCTTAGCTCTTAAGGCCAATTCAAGTACTGCTTTCTGAATATCCTGATTTGTCGATCATTGAGGACATCCTTTTTATTCAGGAGTCCCTGGGTAGTGCAAACAGTTAACGTGCTCGGCTGTTAACTGAAGGAGAAGATTTGAGTCCACCCAGAGGTGCCTCAGAAGAAAGGCTTGGTGATCTACTTCTGAAAAATTAGCCATCGAAACCCTATGGAGCACACTTCTCCTCTGACACACCTGGGTCACTATGAGTCGGAATCAACTCAATGGCAACCAGTTTTGTTGTTGTTGTTGTTGTTGTTTTGTTTTTAATGGGCTGAGTTGGCCACTGAACACTAGTTTTTGAAGTCAGCTCCAGATACTTCAGAGTTGATGTAATGGCAACTGGTACCGCTTGTTTTTTGGTTTTTGGTTTTTTTCCTTTGTTTTTAATGAAAACCTTCTGCTCTAATCTGTAGGCTTTGTGATTTTCTGCCCCTCTATAACCTGAGTTGTCTTAGAGCTAAAATGGAGTCACAAGTCAAGAACTACACACTCTTTTCCCAATGTCCTACATTCTTACCATGCATTCTTGGACTAGAATCATGGTGTCATATTAGAAAATGCTACCTTTAATAGATGTCTCCTCTATATCATTTGGAATTCCTACCCCCTTTTTCTTTTTTTCAAAGAGACTTTTTGATTAGTTGAACAGATACATATAATGCACATTACATCAACAATTACATCAACTGAAATTGGTATTTTTTAAGCATTTGATACTAAATTATGTTGTTTCAAAGCAACTGAAATTACTATTTGTAAGCTAGTGTATAGAACTAGATGTTTTGTACCCTTGTGTGCTAAATTTACTCCAACACTTATAAATTTTATTAATTTCTTAGTTTTTCTTCCCCAAATTCCTCAATTATTTATCATATACTTTTATGTTTTATGAATCTTTGTAGAAAATCTCAAGTCCTTTGTGTGAGAGAAAGATACATACACAGAGGCATGTGTTTGCACATACCTGGTACAATGTGATAAAAGTTTTAGGGATTTTATTTCCTGGTCCTAGTCTCCCTGCACTTCTAGTTAATACTCAGTATAGACGATTGGAACACAAGAAATAAATTAGTTGCCCGATTTTACATAAATACTGTGAATATAAAATATGTTTTAGAAAAGCAGGTTTACTGCTTATAGGATTCTTATCCTTCTTCCTAAAAAGAAAAACATTTTTTATTAATTTACATCCCCAGTCAAAAGTTATGACATTCAAATGAAAGTCTGTCACCTTTATCCTTCTAAGTTCAGACCAAATACTATCATCTCTAAGGTATAAACTGAATTTTTAAGAGACCAAGCATGATGAGGCAAGATGTATGTTTGAAATCTCTCTAAGGGTAAAGACACCACAATTTCACTTGTGTCTAAACCAACTCTGCATAAACAAAAATAAAGCTGAAACCCCGGTCTGAGATGCTTTGGCACTACCTAAAAGGAGAAAAAAGCCACTTTCCTGATCCCAGACTCCACTTCCTCCCTGACCCAGACAAGTGGGTGTACCAGCTCTGCTGATATACTATACATAACCTCTTTTGCCATTTCACTAAGAACTCTGGCTAACCCCCCAGCCAACCTATGATCTACAGGCCAAAAGACCACCACAGGTTGGGGAATATGAGTGAAATATACAGGAAAGGGTCAAACTCATCTCCCAACAATAAATAGTTTCTAGTATAACCCACTGTTCCCTCTAATTATGGTCATCCCCATATCAGGAACCATGGAAGAGTGTTTTAAAATTCTTCGAGTTTCCTAGAATTTACCACCCACACAATATTTGATCTGGTGAGCGACAACTAAGACTAAAATTAATCTGTAAACACATCTCTACCAGTGAACATAATTCATCCAACATCTGCAGAGAACATGATTTTTTAGTTCTGAAATATAACTAGATATGTTGATTTTAATTTCATCTCTACCTGCCACTGTCTGGCCCTTGGTAAGCAGGCAAAAAAGTAAAAGGTATCCAATAAACAGACTAATTAAGAAAGGAAATGATGCCATGTGGACAATTCAGAAATTATAAGGTCAGTTTACAAATTATTGGGAGATTGCTGTATCCTCTTTCTTCTCAAAGGCAAGTTAGGTTAACAATATTTAATCGAGTTTGTTTTACAGTCAAGATAAAAGTAAGGTTCCCTGATTTTTAGCATAGGACACTATCCACTAAACCCTATACCAGAGCTGGTTCTCTTCGGGGAAAACTGAGGACGAAAAAACAAAACAGGATTTTGAGGAGCCTGTTATCCTAATCACTGATACTGTATACCATCTCCCTATGAAATTGAGTGAGCCACATACTTATGATATAAAATAATCACCTCCAGTTTTAACATATTAGTAATCTCTAATAACTGTATAAAGTATTCACATGGACCTACTCAGAGTTTTAGGAATTGGGAAGCAAAAAGTGAATAGAAAAATCAGATAGATGGGTATAAACACAATCATTTGAATCCAGTTTCAAGAGTCCAATGACCTGAATGATACTTGTTAAAATTAAAAAACCATAGATTGAGCATTATTTTGTGAAAGGGATTGCATTAGTTAAGGTATCACCTGCTCTTATAAAAAATAATACCCAAATATCAGGGACTTATGATTATAGAGGCATATTTCTTGCTCATGTAATACCCAAAGCCAGAGTTCCTGGTCAGCAGCCAGCTCAAGCTACCTCTCCTTTATGGCTTTGCCCTCCAAAAATGCTTGAGTCCTCTCCATCCATTAAGCCAAAAGGTGAGGAAGAAGACTATGGAGAAGGCACACATAGTTGTTAGGTGCTTCAGCCTGGAAGTGAAACTCAGCACTTTAATTTACATTCCATTGGCCAGAACCAATCACATGGCCACAGACGCAAGGAAGGCTGGGAAATGTTGTTTCAGCTGGGCAGCTGCTTACCAACGACTACTCTGAAGAAGATAAATCTTTGGTGCACAGCCAGCTGTATCTGCCATAATTATTACATTAGGTGCTATAAGGAATTTAAATGTAGTAAAATATTGCAACTTTGTTTAGATATACCCAGAAATGTTTAGATATACAGTACTTTTAAAATGTGATAAGGCATTCACTCAAAGTTTAGAGAATCAAGACAACTAATATTTAAGGTCATTACATGTATTAAACATAAAGCTGATGATACTGACCCACAATCAGTAAGCGTGTGTTTTCAATTGGTGACTCAGAGCAGTTCGGAATTAGCAAACATATGTTAACATTCTCTCATGGGTTCTCATGAAAAGTAAATGAAATCATGTATATAAAGTAACTGGAACAGTAAATGGCTTTTATTATAATTATCTGAAATATTGGGGTCATAATACTGAATTCATATAGTTGTTAGGAATATCGTATCGTCAGTTCTTAGGCTCCAACTCATAGCAACCTTATGTACAACAGAGCAAAACACTGCCAGGTCCTATGCCATCTTTGTGGCTGTTGGTATGATTGAGTCCATTGTTGTGGCTATTGTGTCAATCCACCTCACTGACAGCCTTCGTTGCCTTCACTGACCCTCCACTTTACCAACCACAATGCACTTTTCTAGAGATTGGCCTTTACTAACGACGTGTCCAAAGTAAGTCAACCCAAGTCATCCTTGCTCCTGAGGAGCATTTTGGTTGTATTTCTCCTACTACTCATTTGTTTGTTCTTTGCCAAAATCACAGTTGAATTCATCAATCCTTCTTCTGTCTTCCTTTTTCATTGTCCAACTTTCACATGCACATGAGATGACTGAAAAGACCATGGTTTGGGTCAGGCACACCGTAGCATGATTTTAAAGTCTAGTACTTTATAGGTGTTCCAGAAAAACATGCACGATTACTCAATATTATTTTAAATATCCCTCCTTTTAACAAGCAAAGGCAGACAATCTGGATCTGCTGTTTTGTTACCTCAGGCAGGGTTCATGCAGAGATCATAAGTATTGCAAGGAAATGTTTCTTAGAGAAAAAAAATAAGCAATAGAAATTTCATTAAGCATTAAACGGGTAAAAAGAGAACAGAATTCGGGAGCAAACTCTGATATTGGATAACTCTTGAACTATCACATCTGATTAAAGTGAAAGCAATAGGTTGTCTAGACCACTGACTTCCATAGATGCTTGGAAATGAAGAGGATATGAGTGTGAGTGGAAAGAAATCTAAAAACATCTCCAGATTATGGACTGCCTTGACATGCCGGATCTGTTTGGCAAGGAAACTGCCCCCTAAAACCACAAGAAGCATTTTCCAGGAAAGAAAGAGCCAGCCTCTTCAATCAGTTTCCCCACAATCTCCCACTCTCAGTGTAACGGAATCTGAAGGAAATTCATGTGACCCATACTGAGAAAACACCTCTAGAAAACCCATAGTGTGAGAGCTAAGGATTAAAAATTCTCAGACATCAAAACATAACTTATTAGAGTAGTAGTTTGAAGTGATTTCCCTCTTTAAAAAAAAAAAAAGATGTTTTGTTTGTACTAATATTAGCATAATACTGCTCATTAATAATTTTTCATCTGTGATTTAAAATATAGCAAAAATTACATGACATTTTGCTTAAAAGCATCTTGACTCTAACTTTCACCTGTCTACTTCTTTGTTAGAGATTCTTATGTGTCAAAACCATCCCTTTCTTGTTTTTAATTTGAACTTCTCTTACAGTCTCAATGCCATCTCTATTTCTACAACTCGTTTGCTCTTCCTGTTGTAATGTCAATATTTGGATTTTAAAAGAAACATAAAATTACAGGATTTTAGAGCTAAAACTTGACTTTTAAAATAATCCAGATTAACTCTATCAAGGAACCTGAGACTCAGACAAGTTAAGGGATTTGCCACAGTCACATCGATAAGGGGATGTGGGGGCGGGGAGGGAAGATCCTGGCTCCTCAAATTCTGCAATGGCATTTAAAAATGTAAGTACAAGTTTTTCTAAAAACCCAGCTCCCTGGGGTTGATCCTAAGTGCAAGTGTTAGTTGCGGTACCTATAGGACTAAACATCAGTAAAGTAATGCTCCTTCATTCACTTGTTCACCAAACATTTACGGAATGCTTAGCAGGTAACTGGGCTACAAACATGAAAAAAACACAGTCCCCGCCCAGAGGGAATTACTTTTTAATACAAGGCAACAGACATGTAAGGGCAATAAAGCACCGTAGGTTCTCTGCTAGATCGTGTGCAGGGTACATTGGGGGCACAAAGGTGGCCATGGTTAATGCCATCTATTTACATTAGAAAAGGCTCCATAGGGGATGCTTAGATGCTTTATGTGAACTAAATCTTGAAAATGTGCAAATGTTTCACAGGCAGGTGTGGATGGGATCAAAGGGCTATTCTAGACATGGGGCCATGTAATGTGTGCAAAGGTGTGGAGACATGAAATAGCACAGCACATTGGGGAATTCCTGGTGGCACCAAGGGCTTGTTTCATGGAGTACAAGAGAGGAGTTGGAGACAGGATACCAGACATCAGGAAGCCTAATATTCAGTAAAGATTACATTCACCTGGCCAATCCTCTTTGGACATGGGAACAGTGACTGATGTTCTCAGGTGCAATCTATTCTACCTAATAAAACCAAAAAACCAAACCCGCTCCCATTGAGTCAATCTGAATCACTGCAACCCCACAGGGTTTCCAAGACTGTAAATCTCCACAGAAGCAGACTGCCACATCTTTCTCTCATGGAGCTGCTGAGGGTTTCGAACCTCTGAACTTTCAGTTAGCAGTCAAGCACTTTAACCACTGCACTACCAGGGCTCTTTACTCTGCCTAATAGTTACCTCTAATAGGATATAGAGGAGATATTTAATTTGGGGCTTTATGAAGACAACTGAAAATAATCATCATAAATGGCTCAACTTACAGAAGAACTATATGCTGCAAAGTTAGGGGGCTGTCCACAAGAACACCTTCACTTCTGATACCAGTTGCAAGTTTTGGGGTCCCCAACACCACCCTCAGGTTTGATAATTCATTATAAAAATTCACTGAAAGTTGTTATACTCATGGTTATGGTTTATTACGGTGAAAGCACACAGATTAAAATCAGCCAAGGGAAGAGACATCTGGGCAGAGTCCAGGAAAGTTCCAACTGAGGCGCGTCCAGATGGCCTGTCCCAGTAGAGTTATGGACAGCACTACTTTTTCTGGTAGCCATGTGCACAATATGCACATAGTATCGCCAACCAGGGAAGCTCCCTCTACAGAGATTTATTGGGATTCCATCATGAAGGCATGGTTGACTGCCCATGTGGCACTGTAAGAATCATTATAAATTAACTAGTACTTAATGCTTAATTGAAATGAACACTTTCAAACTCAAATTTCATTTTCAGAACATAGATCCAACTACCATCAACGATTTTGTCCTATCTATGTTCACTCTCTATTTCACTCTGAAAGCACTCTTTGAAATAAAAAAAAAAAAAACCACACAATTGCTCAATTTATTCATCTCATCAATCACCACCATCAACTACACAATCTTGCATCTTTGGTGAAAATTTCATCTATGAAAAATATGAGCTCAATAAATGAACTCAAGGAATGATGGCTCCCATGTCCAACTTTCCCATTGTTTATGTTCTTCTTACTCAAGCCTTATGATTGTTTTCTTAAGTAGAATTTCCTTTGAGATATATAAACCAAAAACCAAACCCAGTGCCGTCGAGTCGATTCTGACTCATAGCAACCCTGTAGGACAGAGTAGAACTGCCCCATAGAGTTTCCAAGGAGCGTCTGGCGGATTCACACTGCTGACCCTTTGGTTAGCAGCTGTAGCACTTAACCAGTATGCCACCAGGGTTTCCTTTGAGATATATACTATGGATCAAAGCATCAAGTCTATGCATCGTCTTCATAAGCAAAAACTATATGCTCAAAATTAGTTGTTGTAAATGGAAAGTTGAGAGCTTAATGACCAATAATTTATTGAGTGCTTATTTGCTCTATTACAATTCTGAGTCTAAAGTTACACTTTTTTACATTTGTTCTAAGTGAAACTAATGCTTACCAATAGTAAGGCTGCTTTTCAAATGTGTTAACAATAGGTATTAACTGCTGTTAACACACTTGGCTGCTAACCCAAAGATGGGTGGTTTGAGTCCACCCAGAAGGATCTTGGAAGAAAGACCTGGCAATCTATTTCTGAAAGGTTACTGCCTTGAAAACCCTATAGAGCCTACTCTACTTTGACATACACGGGATCACCAGAAGTTGGATTCAATTTAACAACAACTGGTGGTTATGAATGATGAACCTTGTGCTGGGCTTGTAATTGGTTCTAATTCTCAACTTCTCTATGATACATTACTAATACCACCAAGATAACAGTCATGTATGAACTTTGACATTCAGGATGAAAAATAATTATCTGCAGGGTTAAAAAAAATTGAAATAGTTCATTACCCCTTACTAAGTAAGTACAATTAGAGATATCCAAACAAATCAGAAATCATTATCATAAAGTTGTCCACCAACACAGGGACATCCAGACATTTAAATTTTCCAATTAATATGGAAATTTTCATGTAATTCAGGAAAAAAATAATGTTCTTTATATGTTCCATATGTCCCTTTATTTAAAAAAAAAAAACTGTTGCCATCAAGTCAATTTCAACTCATAGGACAGAGTAGAACAGCCCCACAGAGTTTTCAAGGGGTGCCTGGTGAATTCAAACTGCCGACCTTTTGGTTAGCAGCCGTAGCACTTAACCACTACATCAGCAGGGTAGTGTCTACATTTTAGGATCACAAACCACTCTTTACAATCCAGTTTAATATCTAAACTTTTTTCTTTCCACATTACACAAGGTATACAGGGAATTTGAGCATTTTGACCTCTTGATTCTAACAACGATTATTAGCCTAATCAACAATGAAAATACTGTGGAAATACTACAGAGCCAGCTTCTCTGATTTAAACATGCTAATTTTTTTTTTTTTTTTTAATTCTGACTGTCCAAAAATCCTACCCAGGAAAAATAAATGTCAGCAGCATGCTTGGTCACAAAAAGCATGAAGTAGGAGGCTCCTCCAAAGTCAGAATGAGGTAACTATCCATTATCACTACCCAACCACCCACTTTACAGAACTTCCTCCCCATTACAAATCACTTTATCTTTTCAACTCTGAAGAATCCCAGACACATTCTTTAAACATGAGTCCAAAAGGCTTTACTGTGGGTGAGACCTCAGTATCCTTTTCAGTGAGTGTGGAAAGTGGGCGAGGAGATATTTGCGTCCACCTGGGATTGCTGATCAAGCCACCAGAGCAGAACAGGTATGCTTTGGTTTGCTTGGTCTCTGTATTCACTGTTCTTGCAGAGTGGGTTACTGCTGAGAAATATTTCTTCACCTGACATTCCAAGAAAGGGATGGTTCCAACAGCTGTTTCATAGTTCTGTCTTTTAAAAAAAAAAAAAATTGCCATCGAGTCAATTCCAACGCACGACTCCATGTGTGTCGGAGCAGAACTGTGCTCCATAGGGTTTTCGGTGGCTGATTTTTCTGGAGTAGACCATCAGGACTTCCTCCCAAAATTCTGTCATTAAGCACGTGGATATTCTCTCCTGCCAGAATAAGAAACCTGATGGAACCCTACTGGGGCCTGAAATCCTTTTCAGAAATACTGCCATCGTGTGGCACTTTGGAGATATAACCACAAGAGTCCTGTGAGAGGTCATAGGGTTCATCTCAAGATGGCTGGTCTCCGGAGAAATCTATTTCATAACTTCCTAAATTCATATTGAATTATTCCCGTGGGCACAGAGTAAACTATTGTCAATCCTGTGGACATTTAGTTGTTTTTAGAATTTTTGAACTTCCCCCCACTATGCTGACAACATGACGAATTTCTGTGGGTGATGTGTTTAAGGGAAAAAAAAGCTTTAAAAGCAGAAATGAGAAGTCTATTTGGTAACATTATACCCTGTGCGCTGTATATTTTATAAGACGAATATAATCTTAATTATTAAAATGTGTACTTATAACCTACAAATCAACAATAAGCAAGAATGTCTTTCATTTGGAATGCATCCAATTTAAAAGAAACATTTCCTGCATCAAATGTTCATATGGATTAGTTATCCTACTATTGTTCCAAGAAATTATTGAAATCTAGATTTATATTTCGAGCAATATTTGGCAGATAGCAGCTGACACTTTAGCACTAATAATAAATAGTATCATTTATCCTTAATCTCACTTCACAAACAATTCTTACAATGGAGGTGTGAGGGAAGTGAATAGTGCAATCCCCATTCCGCAGCTGGGAAAGGAAGATAAAAGAGGTTCTCTCAAAAGGATACAAAATATCTAAAATGGAGTCAGAGCTCTGCTATCCTGGATTTTTGCTCCAATATTCAAACTCCATCTGTAATTCTCTTTTGTTCAAGCACTTTTTTAATACACAGTGAAGTTTTTTTAATTACAGAGCTTTTTGTTTTCTTAATTTCTTAAATTTAGCAATCAATTATGTATATATCCCGGCAGGAAAACTGGAGCCCTGGTGGCACAGTGGTTAAGAGCTACGGCCAGCTATCACTGCTAACCAAAATGTCAACAGTTGGAATCCACCAGCCGCTCCTTGGAAACTCTATGGTGAAGTTCTACTCTGTCCTACAGACTTGCTAGGAGTTGGAATCGACTCAATGGCAATGAGTTTTGGGGGAGAAAAACTAGAAAAAAGACAATTTAGAAATTTAATCAATTCCTTTAAAAAAAAAAAAGAGGCGTGCAAATTAACCTCATTGGTATACACAAGTTAAAGACCTTATATCCACTCTCATTCTAGCAATCCGTTACACTGAAAGACATAAAAAATCACGACTACCTGCCCCACTAAAAAAAGTTAATAGGTAACACTTATGCAGTGCTTAATATGTGCCAGACATTGTTAGTTTTACATATAATAATCCATTTAAACCTCTCAAAAAGGCTATGAGCTAGGTAATAGTACCTCCATTTTACAGATGAGGCACAGGTCTAGGTAGATTAAGTGATTTGCCCCAGGGTGCACAGCGAATTGATGGCAGGGTGGGACCGAATCAGGAGTAGATCACCATCTGGCTTCTGAAGCAGCACTTTTAAGCAGTAGCCCTGCTGTTAGTCCTAAAATGCTTTACTTCAGCAACATCTAGAGTAAATTACCATTCTTCCTTTTTATACAGCAAGTTACCAGATGTACCACCTCCTACCCATTCAAACAGCTTCAATAGTGTAACAAAAACCTATGTCCTTGAAAAAAAAAGGTCACTGTAAATCCAATTTAACGGCCATAAACATGAATTTTAATGTCACTAATGCCACTTATCTAAATGGCAAGCTGCTGCATATTTGAAATCACAAAATTGAACTTGAGTAGTAAAGGATGGACGTTCGTTCTCTGAACTCTGTGCCTGAACAACACCGTTCTAGCTCTGAAAGAAGTACAATCGTGGAGGCAAACTTGCTTGAAGATGTGACCTTAATCTGTTATTTAAACTGAAAGAAACGAAAATCCATTCTACTTCATTTGGTGCATTTCTTCAAAATCAGAAACTAGAAATGAAACCTTTACAAGAACTGGTTGCTTTTACCTGCTTCTTAAAAATGAGATTCCTAGTTCTTCCAGGATGCTGAACGGCAAGCCTATAAATGAAAAATCAAGTTAATGATATTGTAGATACGTAATGTTATAACTGTAGAGTAGTTAGAGTGTGTATGCATGTTTGTTTGTTTTTTAACCACAAAACCAAAAGGGGAAGTGTGGGAGCAGGTGGGCTGGGCACAAACCTCATGATGTATCGCTCCGCCTCCCTGCGTTGGTGGAGAGTGTCTGGAGCCGCATTTAAATTCTGGGAGGTCCCGGGTGTCAGCAGCAGCAGGAGGAGGCAGGCGGTGCAGCAGTGGCAACATCCTGTCTCTGACTGGAATCTTCTGCCAGTCGCAGCCTTCTCAGCCAGACGCCAACCAAGGTGAGTCTGCACTTTGCTACTTGATTGCTATGCTAGACATTCTGTTTAATTTCATGGGCAGTCCAAGTTATAAGAAAAATAATTTAACTATAAGGAAGTTAGCTCAGACTTAAATTGTTCTAGTCTTTTCAGTCAGCATGTCAGATACACTGCAGAATTCTTGGAGGAAAGATGATCAGCCATTCTGAAAAGCCAGTTGAAAATAAAACTTAAAAATACTTCCATTAGGTTCCCCGAAGACCTGAAACCATTGTTTCAAATTGGAAAAAAAGGTAAAATTCTATGCACCTTTTAGAATTATTATAGCTATATAGTTATAAATGGATAAATGATTGTGGAGGTATTTAAAAAGGAGAAGGACGCTTAGTGCTAATGCTATTTTTTTTTTTTTTTTAATGACAATTTAATCTATTTCAGTTTCGGGGGAAAAAACGTTTCCTGAATGTTTTACATTTGTATTTTGCTGTTAAATCTTTCGTCATATACCTCTATGCTACTTTGTTGATTCATTGTCACAACAGAAAAGCTGTTGACTATTTTCAAGGTTTTCTTTTTCATTTCAAATTTCTAGACTACCTTACTGAAGTAGCTCACTTTAAAAAAAAAAAAAAAGATAGGTCCAATTCGCCTAAGTAGCACCTTCTTAATAATTTAAAAATCGTGCTTGAAATGCATGCTGGGTAAATGGAGAAAACAAATTTTTTTACATGGTTTTTTTTTCTCTCGCTCTAATTGTGTTTATCTTTTCTGAAAAGTGAAATAGCCCCTGCACTAGCTTATTAAATTAGTTGGATGACTCTGATCTGTTTTTAGGTTAAGACAGGTGGAGATATGAGGTAGCAAGGGTATAATCTCCGGAGCTCTAAATTTAAAAGTTGAGTAAATATAGACTTGTAAAATTTCCTCCTCCCTTGCCTAGTAGTGAGAGATAGAGAGTAGAGGTGGCATTAGAAATATTAACTCAAAAGACCAAAGTGTTAAAAAGAATGAGTTTCATGAAGAAGTAGAAAACATTCTACAGAAAGTAAACTCCTTTTGCGGTTATGTTGTAAAGTGGTAGCAGAAATAGGTATTATGTTTTAACCTACGAGGATATCAAGTATTCCTTACAAAATGTTTTGCAGGAACAACCACTACCATGAGAACTGCAGTGATTTGCTTTTGCCTCTTAGGCATCGCCTACGCCCTTCCAGTGAGTACAGCTGAGTCTTAAAGAAAATTCCTGAAAATAAATGAATTATGTGCTTCTGTGTTCTAGGAACACATTCCCATTGTAATCTTCGTGTTTTCTATTTAAAGGTTAAATACCAAGCTGATTCTGGCAGCTCTGAGGAAAAGCAGGTAAGCATCTTTTAGGTTTACCATATACTCAAATTACTTACACAACTACTGCAAGAGGCACTATAACCATGCTTATTGCAGCTTTAATTATTTTCAAAATCAAGTCTGTTAAGTTGTAAGGATTTATTGGCTACCGGCTATGAATCTAGACCAGTATCAAGCACAGCATAGTTTTTAGTAAATATATTATCTTAAAACCAAACTAGATTTTTTTTAATATTGAAATTAATACTCTGGGCCATTATCACTTATATAAGATGAATTCTATGAAATCATGTGACATTTATTTTTCCATGAGTCAGCATACTGTTCTAGAAGTAGAAAATTCCATTCTTTGTTTTATCTAGTGGAGGGTTAAGTTTAAAATTTGCCTCAGATATTAGCCAGGACTGGTGGTATGACTATGATACTCATAATACCTCCTTAGATACTTCCTAAGAGGCTTATTGTGAAAAGGAAATCCATTTATGCTGTTTGTATCTATTGTGCTTGTCAGCTGATTTTAGATCACATTTTCCTAACCAAACACAGGACCAAATCAAACTCTCTATTATAATAATTATAATTATTGGACCAGCACCATAGATGTACCTACCCCTCCACAATAGGTGAAACTGTGCCAGCCAAACAACAAATGGGCATTGTCCCAAGATGCTTAGACAAAAAGGCACACAGAGTATAATTCCAGATGAACAGAATAAAGGCCAATATAGAATTGCCTGGTGTCAGTGCAATTAGATTGCTTAATGAGGACATTAAAAGAGGTATTGCTGTGTGTGTGCACATCTCTGTATATGCGTGTGCATGGGTGTGTGTAGGTATGTCTGTTTTCCAATTGATTTGAGAACACAGATGTTGACTCACAAGAATAAACCTGAAAAAGCAACATTTCAGAGAAAATGGAGATGACACTATCTGAGGCAAGAATTAGTGCCTTTTTAATAGAATAAAATCTGGCAAGGGTGCAGCCTAAAAAGGCACATGAAGCAGTGACAGTTTATGTCCTTAGATGATACTCAGGGTATTAGTGAATGAGTTCAAGACTCCAACTTCTAGAATTCCAGAAATTTAGAGTTAGTAGGAATAGTGGAAAAGACTATAGGGATGTACCCCAGAGTGGTTATTGAGCACTCAAAATGTGGCTAGTGCAACTAAGGACTGAATTTTTGGCTTTATTTAATTTTAACCAATTTAAATTTAGACATCCATATGGGACTATTATTGACATTGTTGTATGCTGTCAGGTCAATTCCGACTCCCAGTGGCCCTATATGACAGCGTAGAATGGTCCCATAGGATTTCCTAGGCCGTAGTTTTTACAGAAGCAGATTGCCAGGTCTTTTCTCCTGTGAAGCCACTGGTGGTTTTGGACCACCTACCTTTCAGTTAACAGCTGAGTGCTTAGCCATTGCAGCACCAGGGCTCCTTAAGTGCGGCTAGCGGCTACCATATTAAACAGCAGGGCCTTAGAGAATTTCTGCCTGTTTCATGGGGAGGAAGCAGTGAAGATTAACACTAATGCAGGGCACCTCTGCTTTAGATGTGTTTATCTGAGAGGAAAATTCAGCTAGTAAGCATGGAACAGGAAAGCATAATGTTAAGAAGATCAGTGCTAAGAGCTAGTTTGCTGGGTTTGAATCCTGGCTCTGCCACTTACCACCACATAACCTCATTGTGGCTGAGTTTCCTGATGTGTGAAATGTGGGTAAATAATGATACCTATTTTTTTTTATCTCATAGAGGGTTGAGAGGATTAAATTAACCAATAGGCAGAAAGCATTTGGAAAAGTTGCATGGACCCTAGTAAATGCTATGTTAAATAACCTACAAGAAAAAATAAATTGAACGAAAGGTCCCGAAGACCCTGGTTGACTATATGCATTCATATTATGCTCCTCCATCCAAGAGTGGTATAGTTATTTTTACAGTTTATCACTTAGAGATCCTTGTGTGTCTTTTGTCTGTAATGACAAATACATCTTTTTCTGTAGCTTCACAGCAAACACCCAGATACTGTGGCCACATGGCTAAAGCCTGACGTATCTTACAAGCAGATTCTTCTAGCACCACAGGTATTTTTAAACTTTTCTCAATATTTTTTAAAAAATGTAAAAGAAAAAAAAAAAAAAGTAGCTACCAAGCCAACCATTTGCACTGGTTTAATGGGTCCATCTTTTCCCCTCTTACCTGTTGTTAAAGGTGTGCTTAGGACACCAATTGATCCTCCATGTTGGCTTCTTCCCACTGTAAGCCATTCACCAATCAGGCTAAAGATCAGATCTAAGCTGAAAAGGAAAGGCCAACTTTTGAATCAAAGAATTGGACATGTACAATGTACCCTAATAATGTACCCTTCCTTCCTGTGCAGAATGCCGTGTCCTCTGAAGAAAATGACAAGCTTAAACAAGAGGTAAGTTCTCCCTTTCAGTAGGGAGCCTATCACATCTTGGAGAGAAGAAAGAAGCCATTCTTTCTTCTAATGGCGTTGCCTGGGTTTTCTTCTGATGAAATTCCATTAGCAAATTCTTTAGTAAATTGCCATTCTAAAACTTGCTTAGAAATTTTTTTAAAAAAACATGTATTTACTAAGAGTCAGAAATACCAGGTTTTTTCATGTATGTTTAGTGTAGTAGGGAGTGTTTACGAACATCTGTTATTTTATTTAAGGTATTTTGAGCTGTCTTACCTGATATCTGATAAGCATCTAACTAATTAACTGATTAATTCAATTAAGAACTTTGAGCTGCAGTTTATCCGAACATGTATAACAGAATCCGTTTTTGATTATCCATGCTAACAGGAAGGTGGTTTTGGGTTTGGGCACATAATATTCAAATACGCATGCTCTAACTTCCAGTGAACTCCCACTATTTTAAGTAGAAAAATCAACCTCACAATTATGTGTCTGTATCTATTACTTCATTGAATTTAATAAATTAAATAATATACAAGGAAAAACAACATTATCAATATGAATGTTACATCCACTTCTTTGCTTGAAAATCTTTATCAAAATAATTTTTTATGAGAAAGCAAGGAAAATAGCTGAGAATATTATTCCATTGATCCTTGCCAGAGATGTTCAAGGAGAAATTGGACTATGCTCGCGTTAGCTCCTAAAAGCCATGAAGTGTATTACAAATGCAGAGATTCTTCAACTAAATAAAAGGAAAATAGTATGTGCTGTAAAGGCTGAGGGAAAATAAAAAGCCATATACTAATTTTTGTGGCCATCTGGAATTTTTAGACCCTCCCAAGTAAGTCCAATGAAAGCCACGACCAGACGGACAACGTGGATGATGAAGACGATGGAGACCACGTGGATAGTCAGGACTCCGTTGACTCAGACGATTTGGATGATGATGATCATACCGATGACCCCTACCATTCCGACGAGTCTCACCATTCTGATGAATCTGATGAACTGGTTACTGGTTTTCCCACTGACGATCCAGGAACCCCAGTGTTCACTCCAGCTGTGCCCACAGTAGACACTTACGATGGCCGAGGTGATAATGTGGTTTATCGGCTGAGCTCAAAATCTAAGAAGAGCCACAAATCTGTAATCCAGGTAAATCCCTTAACGGATATATTGGATACTCATGATTGAGCTCACTTCTGGTAAACCAGAACCTGCATATTCATCCATTCATTCATTCACCAAGCAAGCCAGCATTTATTAGTAACCTATTTTATTACCATTAAATACAAAACCTTTTTCCACTTGGTGTTTTTTATGTTTCAAAACCCATTGCTATAGAGTTGATTCCAAATCATAGCAACCCTATAGGACAGAGTAGAACTAACTGCCCCATAGAGTCTCCAAGGAGTGACCTGGTGGATTCGAACTGCTGACCTCTTGGTTAACAGCTGTAACTATGCTACCAGGGCTTCCTTTCTGTTTAAGCCCACATAATTTCTCTTTAGTTTTCTCTTTCAAGCACCTTTCTATTTTTTCAAGTTCTAGCTCTGAGACTTTTATTCCACTCATTTTTTTTAATTAAATTAACAACTTATGAAAATAGCAGTTATTTTCAAAATATAATGATCATGTTTTAAAGCTAAATAAGCAAGAGAAATTGTAGAGCTGTAAATTACACTGACTCTATAGTCCAAGGAACTGGATTTGACATGTAGCCTTGCTGTTTACTTTTCGCTTGACTTTGTAACTTCCACTTTCCCTTTATGTAAAACAAGGTAAAATATTGATGTACCATTGATGTGTATAAACTAAAGGAAGTATGTGGTGTATCTGGAAGGATGTGGTAAATTACAAAGTATCATACTAGTTTTTCGTTTTGTTTGTTTACTTCAGCCAATATTTAGAGAATTTTCTGTATAAATTAGCCTGAAAGTTAGGGAGCAGAACAGAATTACAATGTTCCTATCCCTGGCTGTTCATTTAATTCTGTTGCCTTTGTGCTGTGATTCAGTTTCCTGATGCCACAGAGGAAGACTTTACCTCGCGTATGGAAAGCAAGGAGTTGGATGATGCACACAAGGCCATCCGTGTCGTCAAGAGCCTGAAGAGGGCTTCTGATTGGGACAGCCATCAACAGGACAGTCATGAAACCAGTCAGCTGGATGATCACAGTGTGGAAACCCATAGCCAAGAGCAGTCCAAAGAGTATAAGCGGAAGGCAAATGATGTGAGCAGTGAGCATTCCGATATGATTGATAGTCAGGAAAATTCCAAAGTCAGTCATGAATTTCACAGCCACGAAGACAAGCACCGCCCAGACCCTGAGAGTGAGGAACAAGATAAACACCTGAAATTTCTCATTTCTCATGAATTAGAGAGTTAATTTTCTGAGGTCAATTAAAAGGAGACCAAAAAAATACAATTTCTTACTTTGCTTTTAGTAAATTAGAGAAAAAAAACAGTAGAGGGGTGGGAGAAAGTATGAAATGTTTATTTCTCAGCTTAATGCGTGAATGTATGTGTACGTGGATCTGGAAATAGATAAATGTTTTTGATCATTAGTTTATGGCTTATGCAGGGCTTGGCCTGTGTGCTTTCCCGGTAAGAAACCGTCACTGCATTTTAATGTTATCCTTTTATGAACAGAATTTTATGTAGAAGCAAACAAAACACTTGTACGCACTTATAAAAGACAGTATTAAATTTTTTGTCACTATAATCTTTTCTTTAATTCAGTGTATATTTTGTTGTGATTACTTTTGTTTTTGTGAATAAATCTTATATCTCGAATGTAATGAGAGTTTGGTGGTGTGAGTTGCTTGTCTTACTTGGTTTCCCACAGTTGTTCAGCAAGTAATAAAATATGATCATTTTAATGAAGCTTTCGGACTTAGCAAAGAGTAATCTAGGGCTTGCAGGATCAATTGGCTGATCCTTGTCAAGGGGATGGGGCCAAGCAGGGATGGATATTCAGCCAGCACTTCTCCAGCCGCGTGGGTATCTGGGGGCTGTTTCGGAAACCCTGCTTCGCCAAGGCTTTCTCCTCTTCATTCACTGTCCTCGCAAGCCACAGTCTCTAACCGCAGTTTGCTCCAAGCCCGCCACCTTTGTGGCCCTTGGTCTCTAACTACAGTTTGTATTTGGTGCCTGATCTTTGCACATGTGTGGGCCAGGATCTTGGTGCACGTGCAGATCTGAAGAATCATGTCCTTACCTGACCCCAGACCTGAGCATCCCTAAAAAGAAGATATTCTCTGACACACAGCACCACCCAAGCCCCTTTGCAAAGCAAGAAGTCCTACCACTTGGACTTCCTATGAAGAGTGACTCAGCATGACTCAGCACCCAGATCTCCAAATTTGGGCATGGCGGGGGGGGGGGCTCGGGGTGTAGGGTTTTAGGCACCAATCCCTGCCCCCTGGGAACTCAAGGACATAAAAGTTCTCCGATCCCCTCAGGTGGGGACTGCGTGGTCCTTTGGCCCTGAGGCCCCACTTTTCTCCTTGTCTGCACAGTCAATAAATTGCCACTTTCTGTTTCCCTTGCAGTTAGCATCCTTTTATTTCAACCAGCTAATAGGACAAAACAAGAACCCAAAGAATTTAGTTACACTTCCACCTACAGTGGATATCCTTTTCTAATTGTCACAAAGCTGATATAAAAGCTGATAAAATCCTAAATACAACCACAAATCAATTATTTCTCATCACTCCCCAATAATTTGCTCAATGAATGTATTACCTCCCAGTCCTTACATGAAAGCTTGGATAGGTCTCTCAGCTTTTTTAACCACCCTTAGATAATGAATAATTCTTTTGTATTGGAAAACTTAAAAATGCTGCTTCAAGTAATAATCAAAATATCCAATTTCATTGAAAACTGAAGCTTTTGGAAACCAGCCTCTTTATTTTCTTGTCTTGCCCTTTTGCTTTTCCCTGTTTTTGTCTTTGTTTTCCATTGTGCATTAGATGAAGTTAGTTTCTATTCGATAGTTTTACATAAAGTGTTCCATGACCTTGGTTTCATTCCCCACAATGTGTCAGCACTCTCCTAGTTTCTGCCCCGGGTTCCCCGTTTCCTTTCATCCTGATTTTCTATGACTTCCTGCCTTTTCATCTTTGCTTTTGGGCAGATATTACCCTTTTAATCTTTATAATTGATTGTTCTAAGGAGTATGTTCTACTCAGGTATTATTGTTTATCTTATGGTCTTGTCTAATTTTGGTCTCCGGGAATGGCTGTAGTTCTAGGTCACAAGTCTGTCTTAGGGCAATAGTCTCAGGGGTTCTTCCACTTTATCAGACTGCTAAGTCTGGTCTTTCTGTGAAGTCAATTTTTTTTTTTAATTCTGTTTTAGCTGAAAGTTTACAGAGAAAATTAGTTTCTCTTTCAAAAATTTATACACAAATTGTTTAGTGACATTGGTTGAAGTCCCTACAATGTGTCAGCATTTTCCCCCTTTCAGCTCAGGTTCCCCATGTTCATTAATCCAGCTTTTCTGTCCCTTCCTGCCTTCTAGTCTTTGCTTTGGGGCAGGTGTTGCCCATTTGGTCTTGTACACTTGGTTGAACTAAGAAGCACGTTCTCCGTGTGTGTTATTGTTTGTTTTATAGGCCTGTCTAATTTTTGGCTGAAAGGTGAACTGTGGGAGTGGCTTCAGTTCTGAGTTAGCAGGGTGTCCAGGGACCATAGTCTTGGGGATTCCTGCAGCCTCTGTCAAATCGCTGTCTGGTCTTTTTTCCGTGAATTTGAATTTTCCTTGTGTCTTTGGTTTTCTTCATTCTCCTTTGCTCCTTTCGGGTTGGAACCAATAAATGTACCATAGATGGCTGCTCACAAGCTTTTTAGAACCCAGACGATACCACAGTCAGATGTAGAACAATTTCTTTATAGACTACATTATGCCAATTGAACTAGATATCCTCCCAGACCATGGTTCCCAGTCCTCAGCCCCAGTAACTTGGTCCCTCAAGTTGTTTAGATGTGTCTGGGAAGCTTCTATGATTTTGCCTTGGCCAGGGTGGTGTAGTGGTTAAGCACTACAGCTGCTATCCAAAAGATCGTCAGTTTGATTCTACCGGGCACCCCCTGATAATCGCGTGGGGCAGTTCTACTCTGTCCTATAGGGTCGCTCTGAGTCAGAATTGACTTGACAGCAATGAGTTATTTTTGGTTTCAGGTTGTGCTAACTACCCTTACATTGTCTTTCCCTTCACAAAGTTAACACTTGTGTACTATCTAGTGATTTCCCATCTGGCTCCTCTCTCATAACTATCGAAAGATTTTTTCTTTTCTGTGTGTAACCTTTTCTTGAGCTTTTATAATAACTGTCTTGTATTTGTCCTTTTGTGATTGACTTATTTCACTCAGCTAATGCCCTCCAGATTCATCCATGTTGTGAGATCCATTATTGTTCTTTATCCTTGCATAGTGTTCCACTGGGTTGATGTACCATAATTTGTTTATCCATCCATCTGAAAACAGGCACTTAGATTGTTTCCATCTTTTTGCTATTGTGAATAATGCTTCAGTGAACATGGGTGTGTGTCTTAGTTATCTAGTGTTGCTATAACAGAGATACCACAAGTGGATGGCTTCAACAAACAGAGCTTTATTCTCTCACAATCTAGTAGGCTAGGAGTCCCAATTCAGGGCACGAGCTCCAGGGGAAGAAGGTCTTCATCATCAATTTTCCCCTGCACTAGGAGTTTCCTGTGCAGTAAGCTCAGGTCCAAAGGATGCACTTTGCTCCCAACGTTGCTTTCTTGGTGGTATGAGGTTCCCATGTCTCTCTGCTCACTTCTCTCTTTTATCTCTCAAAGGAGATTGGCTCAAGACACAATCCAATCTTGTAGGTTGAGTCCTGCCTCATTAACATAACTGCCACTAATCCTATCTCATCAACATCATAGATATAAGATTTACAACCCATAGAAAAATCACATCAGATGACAAAATGGTGGACAATCACACAATATTTGGAATCATGGCCTAGCCAAACTGATACACATATTTTGGGGGGACACATCTCAATCCCTGACAGTGTGCATATATCTATTCACGTGATGGCTCTTATTTCTCTAGGATATATTACTAGGAGTGGGGTTGCTGGATTTTATGATATTTCCATTTCTAGCTTTTTAAGGAAGCACCATATCGTTTTCCATAGTGGTTGTATCATTTTACGTTCATAACAGCAGTGCAAAAGAGTTCCAGTTTCCCCACAACTTCTCCAATATTTGTTATTTTCTTGTTTTTTTTTTTTAATTCACGCCAGTAATGTTGGAGTAAGATGGTACCTGTTTGTAGTTTTGATTTGCATTTTTTCTCAGCAGTTCAAATCCACCAGGTTCTCCTTGGAAACCATATGGAGCAGTTCTACACTGTCCTATAGGGTCACAATGAGTTGCAATTGACCCAATGGCAATGGGTTTGGAATGCTAATGATCACAAGCATTTCCTCATATGTCTGTTAGCTGCCTGAATGTCTTCTTTGGTGAAATGTCTGCTCATATCCTTTGCCCATTTTTAATTGGATTATTTGCCTTTTTGCTGTTGAGGTATTGAAGTATTCTATAGATTTTTTAGAGATTAGGACCTTGTCGGATATGTCATAGCCACAACTTTTTCCCCAGTCTGTGGGTTCTCTTTTGTGCATAAGCTAATTTTTTAGGAGCTCCCAGTTATCTAGTTTACGTTCTGATGTTTTGTTAGTTATGGTTTCTATCTATACTTCTTATACCGCATATTAGGGCCCCTGGCATTTTCCCTATTTTTTCTTCCATGATCTTTATGGCTTTAGGTTTTATATTTGGGTCTTTGATTCATTTTGAATTAGTTTTTGTGTGTGGTGTGAGGTATGGGTCCTGTTTCATTTTTTTTACAGATGAACAAGTTTTTCCAGCACCATTTGTTAAAAAGACTGTCTTTTCCCCATTTAATGGACTTTGGCCCTTTGTCAAAGATTAGCTCTGCATAGCTGGATGGATTTACGTCTGGGTTCTCAATTCTGTTCCGTTGGTCTACGTGTCTGTCAGTGTACCATACCAGTCTGTTTTGACTGCCATGGCTGTATAGTAGGTTCTGCGATCAGGTAGTGTAAGGCCACCTATTTTGTTCTTCTTTTCCAACAATGCTTTGCTTATCCAGGCCCTCTTTCCTTTACATATAAAGTTGGTGATTAGTTTTTCCATCTTGTTAAAGAATGCTGTAGGTATTTATATCAGAATCGCATTATATCTGTAGATCACTTTGGGTATTACTGACATTTTCACAATGTTGAGTGTTCCTATCCATGAGCATGGTATATTTTTCCCTTTATGTAGGTCTTTTGGTTTCTTGCAGTAGTGTTTTGTAGTTTTCTTTGTATAGGTCTTTTACATCCCTCGTTAGATTTATTCCTCAGTATTTTATCTTTTTAGGGGCTATTATAAATGATACTGTTTTCTTGATTTCCTTTTCAAAGTTTTCTTTGCAGGTGTATAGGAATCTAATTGATTTTTGTATTGATCTTGTATCCTCCTACTCTGCTGAATCTTTTTATAAGTTCCAGTAGTTTTCTTGTGGAATCTTTGGGGTTCTCTATTATGAATAGTATCATATTATCTGCATATAAGGATAATTTTACTTCTTCCTTACCAATTTGAATGCTGTTTATTTCTTTTCTTGCCTTATTGCATTAGCTAGGACTTCCAACACAATGTTGGATAGGAGTGGTGATGAAGGGCATCATTGTCTTGTTTCCATTCTCAAGGGAATGCTTTCAGCTTCTATCCATTGAGAATGATGTTGGCTGTTGGTTTTGTATAGATGCCCTTTATTATGTTGAGGAATTGCCCTTCTATACCTGTGGTATTGAGAGTTTTTATCAGGAATAAGTGTTGGAGTTTACCAAATACCTTTTCTGCATCAATTGAGATGATCATGTGATTCTTTTCTTGTTCTATTTATGTGGTAGACTATGTTGATTTATTTTTTAATGTTTAACCATCCTTGCATACCTGGTATGAATCCCACTTGGTCGTGGTATTTTATTTTTTTGAAATGATGCTGAATTCTATTGGTTAGAACTTTGTTGAGAATTTTTGCATCTATATTCATGAGAGATATTGGCCTGTAATTTTTTTTTTTGGTGGTGTCTTGCCAGGCTTTAGTTATCAGGCTTATGCTGGCTTCACAGAATGAATGCAGGAGTATTCTTTCCTATTTTACACTCTGAAATAATTTGAGTAGTATTGGTGTTAGCTCTTCTCTGCATGTTTGGTAGAATTCCCCAGTGAAGCCATCTGGGCCAGGACTTTTTTTTGTTGTTCTTTGGAGTTTTTTTTTTTAATTACCTTTTTGATCTCTTCTCTTGTTATGAGACTGTTCAGATTTTCAACTGCAGTTTGTGTTAGTAGGTAGTGTGTTTCTAGAAATTTGCCTATTTCCTCTAGGTTTTCAAATTTGTTGGAGTACACTTTTTCATAGTACTCTGTTATGATCCTTTTTATTTCCGTTGGATCTCTTGTAATATCCCCTATTTCATCCTCTCCTGTTTTTCTTTTGTCAACTTGGCCAATGATTTGTCAATTTTGTTGATCCTTTCAAAGAACCGACTTTTGGTTTTGTTGATTCTTTCTTTTGTTTTTCTATTCTCTGTTTCATTTATTTCTGCTCTGATCTTTATTATTTCCTTTTTTCTGGTGGCTATGAACTTCTTTTGCTGTTCTGTTTCTATTTGTTTGAGTTGTGTAGTTAATTTTTTGATTTTGTCCTTTTCTTCTTTTTTGATGTGTGCATCTATTGCTATAAATTGGCCTCTGAGCACTGCCTTTGCTGTGTCCCAAAGGTTTTGGTATGATGTGTTTTCATTCTTGCTTGATTCTAGGAATTTTTTTATTCCATCTTTGATTTCTTCTATGAGCCAGTGGTTTTTAAGCAGGGTGTAATTCCATGTATTTAATTTTTTCCCTTGCTCTTCCTGTTATTAATTTCTACTTTTATGGCATTGTGATCATAGAAGATACTTTGTATTGTCTTAATGTTTTGGATTTTGTTGAGGACTGCTTTATGGCCTAAGACGTGGTCTATCCTAGAAAACATTCGGTGTGCTTTGGAAAAGAATATGTACCTTGCTGCTGTTGGGTGAAGTGTTCTATGTATTCTATGTATGTCTATAAGGTCAAGTTGGTTGATTGTGACCTTTAGATCTTCTGCATCTTTGCTGAGTTTCTTTCTAGATGTTCTGTCCTTTAACGAGAGTGGTGTGTTGAAGTCTTCTACTATTATTGTGAAACTGTCTATTTCTCTTTTTGGTGCTGTTTGTTTTATGTATTTTGGAGCCCTATCATTGGGTGTGTAGATATTTATTATGGTTATGTCTTCATGATGGATTGTTCTTTTAATCATTATATAATGTCCTCAGTTGTCTTTTACAGTGGATTTTGTTTTAAAGTCTATTTTATCTGAGATTAGTATTGCCACTCCTGCTTTTTTTTGTTGTTGTTGTTTGTTTGCTTCAAACAGTTTACTCTTGACTGCTAACCTAAGGGTTGGAAGTTCCAACCCACCAGTGGCACCATGGAAGAAAGGCCTGGCAACCTGTTTCTATAAGGATTACAAGAAACTCCATGGAGCAGTTCTACCCTGTAACACTTTGGATCACCATGAGTTGGAATCAACTCAATGGCAACATGTATGTAAATGATATAATAATATGCCTAGAAAACAGAAAATTGATGCCAAAAAAAAAAAAACTAAGAAATCTTGTAAGGTAGCATGATATGAAATTAACCTAAAAACCTATACACAAAAACTGCAAGCAGTAACTATTTAGAAGTTATAATGCAGTTTAATATAGATATTAAAAACATAAAATGCTTAACAAGAAATGTGCAAAAACATTATTGGGAAAACCACTAAACACTCCTGAAAGACAAAAAAGAATGCTTGAACAAATGGAGAAACATTACTTCTTCTGGTATAGAACAATTCAATGCCATAAAGATGTCAATTCTCTCCAAGTAATATATGGAAGTAATGTGATTTCAATAAAAACAAAAGGAAACTTTCTTTTTCTTTTTTTTTTCCTGGAGCTATGCAAGCTAATTCCAAAGCTCGTATGAAAAAATAATGATACAGTGATTTTCTTCAGAATATCAAGGAAAATTCTGAAAAATAAAAGCAATAAAGGAGGCCTTGCCTTAACAAATATATGAACATACTATAAAGCCTTTCTAATAAAAACTTTGTGGTACTGGCACATGAATAGACAGATTAATGGAAGAGAATATTAAGACCTGAAGTAAACCAAAGTACATATAGAAATTTCTACATGTTAAATACAATATCTCAAATCTCTTGGGAAAAGATGGAGAGTAACTAGGTGTCCAATTGGAAAAAGGTAAAATTGGATCCATAGCTCACACCATATGTCAAAATAACCTCCAAATTGACCAGAAATCTAAATTTAAGAGGAAATTATTAAAATAGTAGAAGACTACATGAGTGAGTTACTTTATAATCTGGGTGTGGAGAAAGGTTTTTTCTATGATCCAATGCAGAAAAAAACCCAAAGATCAAAAAAAAAAATTTTTTTTAATATTTTTGACTAAATAAAAATTAGCCCTTCTATTATACTGGCCCTAATCCCATGATCAGAGATCCTGTGTGATTATTCTGCCAGATGACAAGTATGTCTATTCCAATGATAAATTCAGGATCTGGGGAAATAACCACAGCAAAAAAACCTTGCAGCACTGCTTCAGGTACATACCATAAATATCCCTCCAAGCCTCCCTCAAAGGACCCTGTGACCATTTACTAGAGTGACTGCGTACTAGAGAAAAGGAAATACCCAGATCTTCAGGAATTATTGACTCCAAATTGATACTAATTAGTAGGGACACAAATTACCACTAAGACCCACCAGTCAAAGTGGGGGCTTACGGTGGTCAGGTGATAGATGGAGCCTTAACTCCAGGATGACTCACACTGAGCCCATTTGGTCCATGGACTCACCCTTTGGTTATTTTCCCAGTCGAAGTCTCCAACTCTATGAATTGGCTTACTTCTGGAAACTGGGTGAGGGGCCTTGACCTTCCATTATGGAGACTCAAATCAGGATTTTGGTTCCCAGACCTATAGTTTTTTCTGTTTATAAGTTCCATTTCATTTCTTGAGGCCCTGGGCACTACACATGGTTAATGTTCTCCACTGCTAACAGAAAGGCTGCAGGTCCAAGTCCACCCAGAGGTGCTCTGGAAGAAAGTCCTAGCCATCTACTTCTGAAAGATCAGCCATTGAAAACCCTATGGAGCAAAGTTCCACTCTATCACACACTGGGTCACTGTGAGTCAGAATCTACTTGCTGGCAACTGGTTACTGGTTTATTTCATTCCTGGAAACACTGTGATCAATTAGCCACTGCCAAGATCCCTGTGGACCAAGGCATTCTCATTACCTGCACGTCACTGCTGCCCTAGACAGTAACCACGCCTTCCTTGTTTTGGGCGATTAAGTGCTGCCACTTGGCCTCAGCTCTTCCAGAATTCCATCACCCCCATATAAATCAGCCAGCTCATCTCAATGTAACATTCTCTACAGTCATACATGGCCTACAAAAGAGATCAACAAAGGAGCTTTTTAAGAATGCTGGTGCTCTCAGTAATATATTTCTCAATACCCTAGTAAAGGAGGTGTTTTCTAGAACTTCCTGTGGAAAATAGTTGGTGGTGGGGATGGGCAGATCATGAAAGATAAATCTACTTCAACGTTGCTATCTACCTAAGGCTTTGGATTCCACCCTCAATATCATGCCAGAGAAACTCTGACATCTTAATCTCATTAAGCATAGGCCACAGATAAGTCCAACTTTCTGTCAATCAACCAAGTAAACTGCAAGGGCCATTTCCAGCTGCACAAGCTAACACATTAAATCCAGAATCTCAAGGAAATGTACCCATATCAATTAATTCAGTCTGATCTATGGTCATATTCCACTCTTCTTGGACTAACTCCTTTAGAATCCACTCCCACACATATCCCCCAGGTTTCCACTGATACATATTTGCAAAATCTTGCGATTCTTTTGTTGTATAAACTATTTTCCCCTCACCCATGGTGTCTACCTTTCTCCCTGGAACATGCTGAGATTTCACCCTAGTTATGTGTCTAGTGGCAATAGAGGTGTTTGTAGGTCTTGAGGAGAATGAGTGTCTTCTTTTACTACATCTGCCCTAGGTGACGTTGTTACAGGTTTTTCAAGCAAAGGAAAGCTAGTCTTCTCAGACACAGGACAGCAAGCCACTTCCGCTGGTATGACTTCAGCATTTGAGATAGTCAATTTCATATCAAGCCAGATGTCCCCTTTTCAAGTTGCAGGGTCCTATTCTTTCCCAGGAGTACCTGGGTGGCACAAATGGTTGACATGCTTTGCTTCTAGCTGAAAAGTTGTAAGTTCAAGTTCACCTAAGGGCACCTCAGAAGAAAGTCCTGGAGATCTACTTCTGAAAAATCAGCATTGAAAACCCTATGTAGCACGGCTCTACTCCGACCCTTATGCAGTCACCATGAGTTGGAGTTGACTTGATGATAACTGAGACCCTTTTCCAATCAGTGCCCTAAATTTCACATGAGAAACATGGTGAGACTGCAAATTCAACAGACATTTTAATTTAGCAACATGCACAATTAAGTTTTGTGTTTTATTTTTCAGCAATATCAGCCCTAGAGTTACAGGAAATAAGAGATTCTTTTCAGGGCTGTCATGGAAGCTGTCTGATTCTCAGACTGTGGTATGGGCTGAGAGTTAAAGGATGAGCTGCTGTTTTTTCTCTGTGAACACCCCAGTGCACTTCTGAGATTCAGTCCCATAGCACAGTGCTTGTAGTCATCAGTACTGCCATGATGGCCAAGGGTAGCAACCCCTTGGGCTATGATGTACTTGCCTCAGTTGGCACTCATCACAATAAGTCACAGGTGATAGCCTGATTAATTGTGATGTCTCTGAGTGTCATAGATTACAAGCATCCCATTTCCCACTGGCAAGCAGCTCAGCACTGCGCTCAAATCCAAGGACATGGCCAAAATAATCCTGTCTTTGAAGGTCTGTGTCCTGGGACCATTCCTTGTATCTCTTCTCAATTGGTCAGGGTCCAGCCACATCAGAATTCAAACACGAAAATTTTAATAAAAAGAAATATTAATTATTAACAGATTGCAGCAACAGTGGTTCAGTGATAGAATTCTCACCTTCCATGAATGAGATCAAGAGATGCTAATGCACCTCAAGCGCAGCTACCACCTGTCTGTCAGTGGAAGCTTTCACATTGCTATGATGTTGAACATGTTTCAAAAGAGTTTCTAGACAAAGTCAGACCAGGAAGAAAGGCCTGGCAATCTACTTCTGAAAATCAGCCAATGAAAGCCCTATAAATCACAATGGTCAGATCCACAACCCATCACGGAAATGGCACAGGACCGGGCTTCATGCATGAGGTTGCCTTGAGTTGGAGGCAGCTATAAGGCAGCTAAGAACGACAGAGGGTTAACTAGAGAAATTAAAAGAAAAACTTGAATGGCTACCTCAAAGCTGAGGGAAGAGTACACAAATAAGGAACAAATTTTGAAGGGGGCCATCTCCCCAAAGCTAAGATTCAGACTTCATTCAAAAGGGTGTAGCTATGGCCCAAGGGAAGTTTGCTGTGTTGTCCTGAGCCAGAGGTGGTCCACCGCTGGTGGGCTGAAACTGGCAAGCAGGAAACATCCCACTGGGATGTCAGCAGCCTGAGACTGGCAAACGGGAAACCATGGGTCAGACTGCTCAGCAAGAAACCGTCCACCAAGGAGTCAGCAAAACGTGCTGGAGAGCGAGCGCCACAGGGTGTTCAGCATGCGCATCACCAGCAACTGTGCCGCCAGAGGAGCAAGAAGCAAGGATGCTTACCAGGACTCTCAGAAGAAACCCCTTCCCCCTGCAGTGTCCCTCCAGTGCCCTCTACTGACCAAGCTTGCCATTGTGCCAGCTGGCAAAGGAAGCAAGCTTGCTATCCAACTCCAATATCACAAAGCAGGGCAAAGATAATGGATTTGGAACAGAGAGGATCTAAACTGATAGCTGGCACAGGCTCTTTGATAAAAACACTAATTCCTGTTCTTGGGTAAGAAGAGTACAAGTTAAGCCTAGGACATCTTCTTATGATACAATTCAAAGAAGCACTCAAAGATAAAATGGGGTTATAGCTGAGGTACCAAAGAGCAGGCTCGATGAGACTTCCATTCATCAAAACTGGGGCAGTTTGAGTGATAAACAGAATGATAGCAGTAATGGATAATAAAAATTGTAAATTTTTTAATTCCATTAATGCATAGTGATATGAAAAAGGAGAGCATAACAAAAGGAATGGTCTTCTTCGTAGATGAACATCAACTAATACTAAACGTAAAAGGGATGATAAAATTAGAAAATTATCATTTTTCAACCCACAATGTAATAACTGATTTGGGATATGATCATTAATGAATGTTAAAACCATTGCACAGAATGTTATTGGGAACAGAACATTCACCTGGCCTCAGAATATCACCCCACAAATCGCTTACTACATCCAAGGGGACAAAGATGCTTTGGTAGTCATCATCTTCATCCAATCAAACTTACCTTCATTCATCGTAGGACTACTAGATATGTGTCTCCTAATGTGGTACAATAATAAGTAACATCTCCCATGAAATATTTTTGTAAAAAAAATGTTCAGCAGAATCAAATCATGAGAAAACAAATCCATAATTTGGGACACTTGTCTGCACTTTCCAAAAAGTGGGGTTGACAAGTAAAATACAGGTCATCCAGTTAAATTTGAATTTCAGGTGAACAACAGATGATTTTTTAATATAAATGTGTCCTAAATATTGCATACAAGGCATTGTTCGTTCAGTGGTACAATTTCCACTTCCTGTGCAGGAGGCCTGGCTTCAGTTTCCAGCCAATGCTTGTCATGTGTATCCACCACTTGTCTGTCAGTGGAGGCTTGCAAGCTGCTATGATTCTGAACAGATTTCAGGGAAGCTTCCAGACTAAATGCACTAGGAAAAAAGGTCTGGCCATTTACTTCCAAAAATCAGCCACAATGGATGGCCCAGGATTGGGCAATGTTTTGTTCCATTAAGCATGGGGTCACCATGAGTGGAGGACCAACTCAATGGCAGCAAACACCAACAAGTGTTAGATGGAACATATTATACAAAAAAAAAAAAAAAAATCTGTTATCTATCTGAAATTCAAACTTAACTGGATGTCCAATATTTTTATTTGCTAAATCTAGCAACCCTCCAAAAAAATCAATGTCATGAGAGCAAAACGGAGGGAGAGAAATACTTTTCTAGAGTAAAAGCCAAAGAGGCATAATAATCAAGTGTATGATCCAGTGGCTCCTGAACTGAAAAAGCACAAACTACAAAAGACTTTTGGGGGACAACTGTGGCTCTTTGAATACACATAGTATTTTAGATGATAGTGTCGAATTATTATTAATTTTCTCAGATGTAATCATTGCATTATTTTTATGAAAGTTAACGTCCCTATTCTTTTTTTATATAATTTTTTTTGGTGTTGCTGTTGTTGAGAATATACGGAGCAGAACATATGCCAATTCAACAATTTCTACATGTACAATTCAGTGCCATTGATTATATTCAAGTTGTGCTACCACTCTCACCCACCTTTTCTGAGTGAATGTCCTTAAGAGATGTACAATGCAGTATTTAGGGGTAAAGTGTCATGATGTTTGTAATTTACTTTCCAATGGTTCAGAAAAAAATGTATGCAAGAAAGAAAGAGCTAATGCAGCAAAATGTATTATCTTTCAACTTTTCTCAAGCTTTGAAAAAGTTCAAAAATTGGGAACTGGGGAAAAGAGCAGGCAGAAGAGATAAATGAATGAATAACATCAACAAAACAATGTCCCACGCATTGATAAAGGAGTGTCAGTGTAATTCCTTCATTGCCCACCACACGCAAGATCTTGGAAAAGACATTAATACATTTTTGTAAATTAAAAAAAGTTTAAACTATTGTCTCAGCAGGAGTATACCCACTGATACCCCTGTAGACACTCACTTTAATGCAGACGTTCAGTCTGAGAATCTTCTCTTCCTTCTACCATGCCAGTGGGATGACCTAATCATGATTCTAAGACCTTTTTCTGGTCCCTAGTGTGGCTTTCTCTCCTGCCCTGCACCCAGTTTCTCAAGTTTCTAATAATAGAGGTTCCAAAGACTGTTTCATTGCAGTTATAACAGTAACAACCAAATCTCCATGGGATTAGGTCCTGCCTGTGGAGCTGGGCTGAGGCAATGAACTATAATGAGCAATTCTGAAAATGACTCTACTAAGCATGCAAAAAGGACTTTTAAAAACCTGTTTGTGGAGGTTGAGGAAAAACTATTTTCTGCTTCACAAGTTCATAAGGCAGTTTTGTTTTTTATGAAAATATACACAGTAAAACCCACTCCCATTCCACAGTTTCAAGACATAATGATTAATGACATTGGTTTCATTCTTCACTTTGTGTCAACATTCTCATTATTTCTGTTCTAGTTATTTCATTTCCATTTACTTGATCTCCTTGCCCCCTAACCTTCTCATCTATGCTTTAAAAATAGCTGTTGACCTTTTGGTCTTTAAACAATTTTTTTTTTTTTTTTTTAGGTAACACCATACTCAATGGGGCAATCTACTGCTTCGGTTAAACTCTCAAAACTTATTTCAGTGGCGACTTCAAGCGATAGTTTCAATTCAAGGCTTGAAGAGCAACTCAGTGTCATAGTCTTGGGGACCCCTCCAGACTCAACTGGTTCAGTTAAGTCTGGATTCTTTAAGAATATGGAGATTTGTTCCACATTTCCCCCCACCTCCTTTTTTTTTAAGTATTCATTTATTGTGTTTCTGATCAGAACACTCAGTAGTGTAGCCGGGCATCATCTAGTTCTTCTGGTCTCAAGGTGGAGGAGGCAGCGGTTCATGCAAACAATTAGTCCTGTAGTCTAGTTCCTCCTCTTATTCTTGAGTTTTCTTTTTTCTCTTTTGTTCCAGGTGAGTAAAGGCCGATAGTTGTAACTTAATTAGATGGTCACTCATAAGTTTTAAAGACCCCAGATACTACCTACCATACTGGGAGGTAGAACATAAACTTTAAGAACTGTATTATGCCAATCAACTGGATTGTCCCACAAGACAACTGTCCTAAGACCCCAACCAAGAGAACTAATTCCATAAGGTGACTGGTTATGTCTAGTTAGTACCAGCAGCTGTAGCCCCCCTCTTTTTTTTTTTTTTTTTTTGGTTGTTGCTATCATTGCAAAACCAAGACAGTTTTTTAAAGGCCTACAATTTAGTGAACTCATACACTAAAGCAAAATTGTGTTCTCCACTTCGACCATCCAGTCCCAAAGCATGCATCCTCTAAAATATTGCAAATTCAATTTCAGTATTATTTCCACACAGTCTTTTTGACTTACCTATTTTATTCTGAATAGCATAATGGCTCATGTCTGACCAATCTGATGTGGTTATTTTAATTTCAAAGTACAGCTTTGGTTTAGTACAGTTGTGCTGACTTACCCTGTATTGTGTTTTGTCCTTCCCTTCACCTAAGATAATTCTTGTCTACTATCTAGTGAATACCCCTCTCCCCGCCTCCCCACCCGTGTAACCATCAAAGAATGTTTTCTTCTGTGTTTAAACCTTTTTTTGAGTTCTTATAATAGTGGTCTCGTACATTATTTGTCCTTTTGTGACTGACAGATTTCACTCAGCATAACGCCTTCCAGATTCATCCATGTTATGAGATGTTTCACAGATTCACTGTTGTTCTTTGTTGTTGCATAGTATTCCATTGTGTGAATATACCATAATTTGTTTATCCATTTGTTTCCATCTTTTTGCTATTGCAAACGGTGCTACAGTGAACATGGGTGTGCATATATCTATTCATGTGAGGGCTCTTACTTCTCTACGATGTATTCCAAGGAGTGGGATTGCTGGATCATATGGTACTTCTATTTCTAGCTTTGTAAAAAGGAAGCATCAAATCAATTTCCAAAGTGGTTGTACCAATTTACATACCCACTAGCAATGTTCTCTCCAACATTTATTATTTTGTGTTTTTTGAATTACTGCCAGCCTCGATGGGGGGAGATGGTATCTCATTGTAGATTCATTTGCATTTTTCTAATGGCTAATGATTGTGAACATTTCCTCATGTATCTGGTAGCCAACTGAATGTCTTTGGTGAAGGGCCTGTTCATATCCTTTGCCCATTTTTTAATTAGCTTATTTGCCTTTTTGTTGTTGAGGTTTTGCAGTATCTTGTAGATTTTAGAGATTAGATGCTGATCGGATTTGTCATTGCCAAATTTTTCTTCCCAGTCTGTGGGTTGTCTTTTTACTCTTTTGGTGAAATCTTTGGATAAGCAATAGTGTTTGATTTTTAGGACATTCCAGTTATCTAGTTTCTCTTCTGCTGTTTGTGCATTATTAGCAATGTTTTGTATTCTGTTTATGCTGTGTATTAGGGCTCCTAGCATTGTCCCTATTTTTTCTTCCATGATCTTTATTGTTTTAGAATTTATATTTAGGTCTTTGATACATTTTGAGTTAGTTTTTGTGCATGGTGTCAGGCATGGATCTTGTTTCATTTTTTTGCTGATGGATATCCAGTTATTCCAGCACCATTTGTTAAAGAGACTGTCTTTTCCTCATTTAATGGACTTTGGGCCTTTGTCAAATATCAGCTGATGATGATAGGTGGATGAATTTACATCTGGATTCCCAATTCTGTTCCATTGGTCTATGTATCTGCTGTTGTGCCAGTACCAGGCTGTTCTGACTACTGCGGCAGTATAATAGGTTCTAAAATCAGGTAGTGTGAGGACTCCTACCTTGTTCTTCTTCTTCAATAATGGTTTACTTATCCGGGCCTCTTCCCTTTCCAAATGTTAGTGATATGTTTCTCCATCTTGTTAAAAAAAAGTCATTGGAGTTTGGATAGGGATTGTATTGTTATTGTAGATGGCTTTGTGTAGAATTGGCATTTTCACAGTGTTGAGTCTTCCTGTCCTTGAGCGAGGTACGTTTTTCCACTTACATAGGTCTCTTTTGGTTTCTTGCAGTAGTGTCTTGTAGTTTTCTTTGTATAGGTCTTTTATGTCTCTGGTTAGATTTATTCCTAAGTATTTTATCTTCTTGGGGGCTATTGTAAATGGTATTGATTAGGCAATTTCCTCTTCAAAGTTCTCCTTGTTGGTGTAGAGGAATCTAACTGATTTTTGTGTTTATCTTGTATCCTGACACTTTGCTGAAATCTTCTATTAGTTACCCTAGTTTTCGTGTGGATTTTGGGGGGTTTTCTGTGCATAAAATCATATCGTCTGCAAATAGGGATATGTTTACTTTTTCCTTACCAATTTAGATGTCTTTTGTTTCTTTTTCTAGCCTAATTGCTCTGAGTTGGACCTCCAGCACATTGTTGAATAAGAGTGGTGATAAAGGGCATCCTTGTCTGGTTCCCATTCTCACGGTGAATGCTTTCTGACTGTCTCCATTTAGGATGATGCTGGCTGTTGGCTTTGTAAAAATGCCCTTTATAATGTTGAGGAATTTCCCTTCTATTCTTATTTTGCTGGGCGTTTTGATCATGAATGGGTGATGGACTTTGTCAAATGCCTTTTCTGCATCAATTGATAAGATCATGTGGTTCTCTTGTTTTATTTACGTGATGGATTACATTGATTATTTTCTAATGTTGAATCATCCCTGCATACCTGGTATGAATCTCACTTGGTCATGGTGAATTTTTTTTCTTGATATGTTATTGAATTCTGTTGGCTAGAATTTTGTTGACGATTTTTGCCTGTAGGTACATAAGGGATATTGGTCTGTAATTTTTTGGGGGTGTTTTTATCTGGTTTTGGTATCAGGGTTATGCTGGCTTCATAGAATAAGTTTGGAAGTATTCCATCCTTTTCTATGCTCTGAAATACCTTTAGTAGTAGTGGCGTTAACTCTTCTCTGAAAGTTTGGTAGAATTCTCCAGAGAAGCCGTCAGGACCAGGGCTGTTTTGTTGTTGTTGTTGTTGGGAGTTTTTAAATTACCTTTTGAATGTCTTCTTTTGTTATAGGTTTATTTAGTTGTTCTACCTCTGTTTGTGCTAGTTTAGGTAGGTAGTGTGTTTTAGAAATTTGTCCATTTCCTCTAGGTTTTCAAATTTGTTAGAGTACAATTTTTCATAGTATTCTGTTATGATTCTTTCAATTTCACTTGGGTCTGTTGTGATATTGCCCACCTCATTTCTTATTTGGGTTATTTAGTTCATCTCCTGTTTTTCTTTTGTCAATTTGGCCAATGGTTTATCAATTTTGTTGATATTTTCAGAGAACCAGCTTTTGATCTTGTTAACTCTTTCAATTGTTTTTCTATTCTCTATTTCATTTAATTCTGCTCTAATTTTTATTTGCTTTCTTTTGGTGCCCAAGGGCTTCTTTTGCTGCTATCTTTCTATTTGTTTAAGTTGTAGGGTTAATGTTTTGATTTGTGCCCTTTCTTCTTTCTGGATGTGTGCATTTATTGCTATAAGTTGACCTCTGAGCATTGCTTTTGCTCTGTCCCAAAGGTTCTGGTAGGATGTGTTTTCATTCTCATTTGATTCTGTGAATTTCTTTATTCCATACTTAATTTCTTCCATAACCCAGTAGTTTTTGAACAAGAAGTTGTTCAGATTCCACGTATTTGATTTTTTTTTTTCTTGCTATTTCTGTTACTGATTTCTATGTTTACGGCTTCATGGTCAGAAAAGATGCTTTGTAATATTTCTATGCTTTGGATTCTGTTAAGGCTTGCTTTGTGGCCTAACGTGGTCTATTCTGGAGAATTTCTATGTGTATTGGAAAAGAAAGTATACTTGGCTGCTGTTGGGTACAGTATTCTGTATATGTCTGTGAGATCAAGTTGGTTGAGTGTGGCATTTAGATCTTCCATGTCTTTATTGAGCTTCTTTCTGGATGTTCTGTCCTTCACTGAAAGTGGTGTGTTGAAGTCTCCTACTATTATTGTGGAGCCGTCTAGTTCTGTTTTAGAGCTCCGTCGTTGGGTGTATAAATATTTATTATGGTTATGTCCTCTTGGTACACTGACCCTTTAATCATTACGTAGTGTCCGTCCTCATCCTTTATGGTGGATTTTGCTTAAAATCTATTTTGTCAGATATTAATATTGCCACCGTTGCTCTTTTTTGATTGTCATTTGCTTGATATATTTTTTTCTGTGCTTTGAGTTTTAGTTTGTTTGTGTCTTTAAGTCTAAGGTGTGTCTATTGTAGGCAGCATATAGACGGATCTTGTTTTTATATCCATTCTGCCACTCTTTGTCTCTTTATTGTGCATTTAGTCCATTTATATTCAGCGTAATTATTGATAGGAATGAGTTTAGTGCTGTCATTTTTATGTCTTTTTTTTGTGTTGTTGACAGTTTGTTTCATTTAATTTTCTGTGCTGAGTCATTTTTCTTTATATATTTTCTTTTCATCTTTTTCATTGTTGTTGATTTTGTGTTTGCTGTGTCTTTATGATTTTCTTGTTTTTTACTTCGATCTGTAGGATTGTTAACCTACTTTGTGGTTACCTTAATATTTACCTGTATTTTTCTAAATGTAACCTAATCTTTTATTTTTTTATATTGCCTTGACTTCCTCTTCATATGAGAGATCTGTAACTACATTTAGTCCCTCTTTATTGTTTTAATGTTGTCATCTTTTACATATTGATGTCTCTGTATCCCTATTTTCAGTGTTTTAGCTTTGATTATTTTTGTGACTTCCCTATCTTGGTTGGTATCTGGTTGTTCTGTCCTGTTTTCTAATCTTGGGTTGTTATCTGATGTTATTGACTTTCTAACCAGAACACTCCCTTTAGTATTGCTTGTAATTCTGGTTTGGTTTTTACAAATTCTCTAAACTTCTGTTTATCTGGAAATGCCCTAAGTTCACTATTATATTTGAGAGGCTGTTTTGCTGGATATAAAATTCTTAGTTGGCAATTTTTTTCCTTCAAGGCTTTATATATGTCATCCCATTGCCTTCTTGCCTGCAGGGTTTCTGCCGAGTAGTCCAAGTTTAGTCCTCTTGACTCTCCTTCATAGATGACTTTTCATTTATCCCTAGCTACTCTTAAAATTCTCTTTGTCTTTGATTTTGGCAAGTTTGATTATAATATGTCTTGGTGACTTTCTTTTGGGATCTACCTTGTGTGGGATTCGATGAGCTTTTTGGATAGATATCTTCTTATCTTTCACAATATCAGAGAAATTTTCTGCCAAGAAATCTTCAACAATTCTCTCTGTATTTTCTATTATTCCCCTCCTCCCACCCTATTCTGGTACGCCGATCACTCTAAGGTTATTTCTCTTGATAGAGTCCCACATAATTCTTTGGGTTTCTTCATTTTTTTTTTTTTAATTCTTTCACTTGATTTTTCCTCAAATAAGTTGGTGTCAAGTGTTTTATCTTCAATCTCACAAATTCTGAATTCCAGTGCCTCAATTCTGTTCCTATGACTTTCTATTGAGTTGTCTCTGAAATTTTGTTGTTAATCTTTTGGATTTCTGTTTGCTGTCTCTCTATGGATCCTTGCAGCCTGTTAAATTTGTCATTATGGTCTTGTATAACCTTCTTAAGCTCCTCTGTTGCTTTATCTGTGTGCTCCTTCCTTGTTCACATTTTGCCTGATCTCCTTCCCAATCTTTTGAAGACCTGTATGTATTAATCTTTTGAATTCTGCCTCTGTTAATTCCAAGAAATTCTCTTCCTCCAAAAGGTTTCTTGCGTCTTTGTTTTGGGAGCTTGCTGAAGCCATTATAGTCTGCCTCTTTATGTGATTCGATATTGACTGTTGTCTCTGAGCCACCAATAAGTTATTATATTTATTTACTTTATGTTTGCTTACTGTGTCCTAGCTTCTTGTTTTGTTTTGATATGCCCAAATAGGCAGTCATGTGAGCTAGTTTGATTATTGGTGTCTTTGAAGCTTTCACATCTTGTCATCAGGTGGTTAGAGCTCTTACTAGGTATGTGAGCCCAGGAGTCCACTTACTTTTCTTGTATGGATTCAGCTCAGGTTCCCAGGTAGTCAGTCACCAAGTGTGTCATGCAGGCTCTCACCTACAGTCCTAGACAGGGACGGGGTGATTGGAGTACACACAGGTATCTGGCTGCAGTAGAGGGTCATGCGCTGAGCGACACAGGCAGCTGACAGCTGTACCTGAGTGTCTGGGAAGAAAGCACTTCCCTGTTCCCTACAGTGCATAGGTGGGTGGGTTTTGCAGCCAGACTATGTCCAACCAATACTGTTAGCTGTAAGGATTGAAAGGCACCACTTATTCTTGGACCCCTGTCACAGGTAGTTAGGTGGCATGGGTGGAGTCACCAGTCCTGTGGCCCCTGATGTGGGTGAGTGAAGACCCTGATTAATGGGCAGGGCAGTGTCAGATGTCACAAATCTGCCACTCCACCTTATGGCTGATACAGTTGAAAATAGGCTTCAGGTATATGCCCTGTTGTACTGTGCAAATGAAGGCCTACTCTGTTGAAATGGGCCCACACAGATCTATGCAGGGGTGAAAGGCATTCAAAGTCTGTGGACTCCTTATGCCTGTGCCTAGGCAAAGGGGCTGTGCCTTCTCTGCATTCCCAGCTTAGGGGAACTGGCAGATTATTTTTTCGTTTGTTAATTTGTTCTCTCTCCAAAGCTGGGAGAATGGCCCAGAGCACGTGACAGGTCCTACTTCCAACCCAGGGGATGCAGCAATCACTGAAGCTGGCCTGGACCTGGTGCAGAGTGGGGAGCTGACATGTAAATGGGAGAGAAGTTCTTCCCAAAGTGGGTGTTTATTCACTCTGTGCGGTAGGTTAGACAAACATACTTATCTTTTGCTGATTCAGCACTGCTTCTCACTGGTTCTGGAGAGTTGAGCAGACTCTCTGCTGCTTCCTCAGTGTCTCCCGATACGGAAAACACGTCCTGAGCACCACTACTTTCCTCACTGCACACATGAGCCAATCTAGCCTCCAGGATGCCAGTTCCCACTGGGTCGGGTCTGGCAACTCCTCATTGCTTATGAATTGTCTCTCCCTCCCCTTGCTGCTCAGTCCAATTTCTCAAATCTGCCTTCATTTCCAAGGCTTCTATTTTCATATATAATGGATTCACTTAGTTTTTCAGGTCTTTGTTGTAAGAGGGACCATAGGAAGCGTCTGACTACTCTAACATCTTGACCCCACCTCTGCTATTAAAAAATTTAAAAAATAGGCCAGAACCTACATTTTAAACCTAAACAAGATGACTGCCTACTAAAACAGAAGATTTAAATAATATCAAGAGGTTCCTGACATAAAAACCAAAATGTCCAGGATACAGATGAAAATCACTCAACGTATCAAGAACCAAGAAAACCACAATTTGAAAAGACAAAGAGCAGGTGCCAAGATGAAGATGAATCAGATGTTGAAATTATCTGACAAAGATTTTAAACAGTTGTTATAAAAATGCTTCAACAATCAATTACAAATTAGTTATAAAATGCCAAATGGAAATTACAGAGCTGAAAAATACAATAACTGAAATAAAACATCCACTGGATTAACTCAGTAATAGAGTGGGGGTGACAGAGGATAGAATCAGTGAACTTGAAGACAGATCAATACCATTTAGTCAATCTGAACAACAGAGAGATAATAAACTGAAAAAAAGAAAAAAAAAATGAACAGAGTTTCTGGGACCTGTGAGACTATAACAAAAGAAGCCACTTCCAAAGTCTACTTTTCAGCCAAAGATTAGATGGGCCTATAAAACAAACAATAATACACGTGAGGAATGTGCTTCTTAATTCAATCAAGTATATGATACCAAATGGGCAACTCCTGCCCAAAAGCAAAGACAAGAAGGCAGGCAGGGACAGGAAAACTGCACAGATGGACACAAGGAACCTGGGGTGTAAAGGGAAAGGGGGAGAGTGCTGACACATAACGGGGATTGCAACCAATGTCACTAAACAACTTGTGTGTAAATTTTTGAATGAGGAACAAATTTGCGCTGTAAACTTTCACCTAAAAAAAAAGGACAATAAAATTAAAAAAAAAAAAAGAACTTATTTTCAAGCTGCAATTTGTACACAATGTTCATAGAGGCTTTATTTGTAAGCTGGGAACTACCCAAATGTACTTCAATGAGTGAACGGTTAAACAAACTGTGGTACAGCCATACTGCGGAATACTATTCAGCAATAGAAAGCAGAATGAATTATTGATACATACAACAACTTAGATGAACCTGATGGAAATTATGCTCAATGATAAAGCCAGTCTCAAAAGATACAAGCTGCACAATTTCATTCATATAACATCTGTGAAATAACATAATTATAGATACAGATAAAGAACAAATTAGTGTTACCAGGGTTTAGGAATGGAAGGGAAGTTTGGGCATGGCTATAACAGGGTAGTATCAGAGAGTCTTGTAGTGATGGTGCATTTAGGTATCTTGATTGTGGTGGTGATTAGAGAAAGGTACACATGTGACATGATTACATAGAGCAACACACATACACACACACATACATGAATAAATAGTAAAATCTGAGTAGGTTCTAAGGAGCATGCTGATGACAGTTTTCTGATTCTGATATTGCACTTTGGCTATGCAAGATGTTAACACTGTTCTGAAAGTACATGGTGAAGAACCCTCTTATACATGTCTTTGTTCCATCTTGTGAACCTATACTTATTTTAAAGTAAAAAATTTAATTAAAAAAATATATATTTGGATCTTTACCCATGATGTTGTCTTTCCTAAAATGCCAGTGAAACAAAGAATAAAGATGAAAAAGTACAACACTAAATAATGCAGGTATTTCCTCCCTAACCATAAGACAGAAGTCTGCACAGGGTTTTCCTCCAGGCTTTACCGAACTTTGCCTTGTGAAACATAAATTAAAACAGAAAGAGGAGGAAGAGAAGGAGGAAGAGCAGGAAAACAAACAGGAGTAGGAGAGGAGGTTGGGAGAGGAGGAGAAGAGGAAGAAGAAGGGGAAGGAGAAAGGGAAGGAAGAGGAAAAAGAAAACAAGAGAGGAGGGGGAGGGGAGAGAAGGAAAGGGAAAAGAAAATGGCTTCACATCTGCCCCCCCATTTGTTGGCTAAACCCAGTGCTATCTAGTCGAATCTGATTTATAGTGACTGTATGGGACAGAGTAGAACTGCCCCATAGGGTTTCCAAGGCTGTAAATCTTATGGAAGCAGATTGCCACATCTTTCTCCCATGGGGCAGCTGGTGGATTTGAACTGCCGAGCTTTTGGTTAGCATCCGGGTGCTCAACCACTGAACCACCAGGGCTCCTCATTTGTTGGCTAACTCAGAAAAAAAGGGTTTGTACCAACCAGAAAGGGGCAAAGCAATTCCTCGGTCTTTCACTGATGATCTGAAAGACAGTGGCATTCCTTACTATGGCCTTGTCCAGATATCTTTATATATCAGAACAGAGATGCCAAACCCCAGAATAGTGTCCCGCAGGAAACAGATAAGGAGATATGACTAATAAGAATTCTGAAATAAAAAAATTTTTCTCTGCAAGTGAGGTAATACAGGTAAGGTCACAGAGACTGAAGTAATCTGGTAGCAGTGTGTACAGGATTGTCGTTTTCACCTCTTCTACCGTTTCAGCATATCAAAGAACTAGGCGATAGGGATAGAAGAAGATTTTAGGTCCATAGAGCAGAGGAGCACTATATGAAGAACTCTAGGAAGCAGAAATTTGACTAGAAACTGTATACTTCAACCTTCCCATTCAGCTGTAGGTCTTAAAAGGACCATCCAAAGGGATCGTCACACAGTAGACAGAGAATGGGGCCAAGGGCAAGACACATACACATACCTCGTGATAACAACTTTTAAGTGATTTTCTTCTGGGACACTATGAAAATATAAAGAAACCCCAAAACTCAACATTAAAAAAACAAACAACTTAGTTAGAAAAGGACAAAAGACATACGCTGATATAGAATTTAACAAAGCCTATAAAAAAATCTTTTTTTCTATGCAGCTTACAAAACACAGAAAATTAAAGAAAAGGCTACGTAAAGCAAGAGACAAATCACTGAAATAGCAAGGATGTATTAAAAAAAAAAGAAATCTTGAAATGACAAATATGATGAAAGATATCAATTATAATGCCAAATATAAATAGATTAAACCCTTCTTTTCAAAGACAAATATTCACATAATGGTAAAAATAAAATATCCTACATCATCTTTTCTTTTTCTTTTTTTAGGTGTTTACAAACAGATTAAAAACTTCTTAAAGAGTTTCAATATTACTATCAAATAAAGAAGCAGAATTAGGAGCAAAAACAATGAAATGAAATGAAGAGTTTATTACATATTATTAAAGGTCCAATAAAGATAAAACTGCCTTTGTTCACCAGTAACAGGGCAACAAAATATTATAAAGCAGAAACTATTACAATTTTTGTCATTGTTGTTGGTTGCTGTTGAGTCAACTCTGACTCGTGGTAACCCCACGTGTAACAGAATAAAATATTGCCCAGTCCTACACCATCTTCAAGATCATTGGTATCCTCCAATCCACTGTTGTAGCCACTGTGTATTCGGAGTGCCTTCTACCTAGCGGACTTACCTTCCAGCATTACACTGGACAATATTCTGTTGTGATCCTCAGGTTTTCTTTGGCTAATATTTGGAATTAGGTCAGGAGGCCTTTCTTCTGTCTTAGTCCGGAAGCTCTGCTGAAACCTGTCTACCACGAGTGACCCTGCTGGTATTTGAAATACCGGTGGCATAGCTTTCAGCATCATAGCAACGAGCAAGTCACCACAGTACCACAAACTGACAGGTTGGTGAGGGATTATAAGTACAACGAGAAATAAATTAAAAAAATAGTAATGAAAATTTTTAACATATCATTTAGGATCCCAGTAAGATACAAACGGCATACTCAACAGGCTAATTTGACTACAGATTAGATAAGACAAACCAGCCTTTATTCCAGGCCAATTTGGCCCCTGCTATACACGGTCACTATGAGTCAGAATTAACTTGACGGCAATGGTTTTGGTTTTTTGGTTTATGAAGGCAATAAGAAGTCCTGGTGGTGTAGTGGTTTAACGCTTAGCTGCTAATCGAAAGGTCAGTGGTTCAAACCCACCAGCCACTCTGCAGGAGAAAGATGTGGCAATCTGCTTCCATAAAAAGATTTACAGCCTTGGAAACCCTATGGGGCAGTTCTACTCTGTCCTACAGGGTCTCTATGAGTCGGAATTGACTTGATGGAAATAGATTTTTTCGGACAGAGGCAATACCCTTTTGAGTATTGCATTCAATAGTCTAGGTATTAAAAGATTTCTCCACCTTGTATGGTAAGAACTTAGAAAATTCCCAGCTATATGTGAGAATCAGGAATTTTTCCACTTGCTTCTTTCTGATAGTTTTTTAACCTGTTTTTGGCAGGTTTCTCAAATGCATTTCTGAAGACTCAAGGGGAACCCTCTGGTGATCTCCAGAGCTCTTTCTTTGTGCAGCTCTCTCCTATCTGGTACTCTGTCCATAAATTCTGTCTACCTTCGCCTCCCCAAAGTCTTAGCTCTGTCTTCTCAACTGACAGAGACTGCGCTGTAGCCTGAAATTTCTCTCTAGGAAATTACTGGGACAATCTTAGGGCTCACCTCATTTATTCACCTTCTTTCAGTGATTACTGTTCTGCCTATTGTCCAAAGTTTGAAAATCCTTCTTCATATATACTGAGTCTGGTTTTTTCAGTTGTTTAAGGCTAGGGGGCAACTCTGTTCCTATTGTTTCATCAGGGCCATAAACAGACATCCTTTAAAAAATAATTATAACTTTAAAAACAAAGAATGAAAAATACCAAATAAAAGATATGACCACGGAAAAACAAAAAGTGAGCAGGCAGAATATGCAGGAGAAATTAAAGCTTTAAAATAAATAATTAGAGAAATAAAAACTACATCGAAATAGCAAAAACATGAAAGTGCAGTAACATGGAGGAGAGGACTTATAAAAATCATATTAAAAAACAAAAATTGAAAATGACAAAAAGAGAAATCATTAGAAAGAAGATAATCTAGAAATCAGACAGTAGCTCCAATATAAGCATAATCGATATTTTAAATGAATCAAGCAATTCTATTGCATTTCTTTTCTGCTGAGTTCTGACACCAGCTGCACATACGGTACTTCTTCCTCTGATCCTAACCACCAGAGACAGGTCAGGTCGCACAAATTAAAGAGCACAGTGCTCCAGATTGCCATGTCTACCTGAGACTTCAGATGCCACGTGCAAGCTTGGATGTCCCCATGCCCTTCCCATGTTTGACCTACTGGCTCCCACTACTCCTTCAGGTTCAATAATTCGTTAGAACAACTCACAGAACTTAGGAAACCACTATACTTACTAAAACCAAACCAAACCTGTTGCCATTGAGTCAATTCCGACTAATAGCGACCCTGCAGGAAAGAGTAGAACTGCCCCCACAGAGTTTCCAAGGAGCGGCTGGTAGGTTCAAACTGCCAAACTCTTGGTTAGCAGCTGATCTCTTAACCACTGTGCCACCAGAGCTCCACCGTACTTACTAATACAGTTTTATTATAAAGGATACAAATCAGGACTAACATAAAGAACACATAAGGCAGGGCTGGGAGGGTCCCCAGCAAGGAGTTTCTGTGTCCCAAAAAAGGATACACCACCCTCTCAAGATCCTATGTCTTTCACCAAGCAGGAAGCTAATGGAACTTCCATGTCCAGAGCATTTATTGGGGCCTCATTACATAGGCATGATTGATTATTCAATGCCCCATGTGGCTGAGGAAACCCTGGTGGCATAGTGGTTAAGAGCTATGGCTGCTAACCAAAAGTTTGGCAGTTCAAATCCATCAGGCACTCCTTGGAAATCCTATGGGGCAGTTCTGCTCTGCACTATAGGGTCGCTATGAGTCAGAATTGACTCGAGGGCAGTGGTTTTGGCTTTGGTTTGCCATGTGGTTGAACACAACCTCCAGCCTCCCTCTTTCCCTGAGGTTAAGCTGATATCACAAGGTGGGTCTTTCTGGCCTGGTCAATCCCAAACCAAGAATCATTTCATTAGCACAACCTGTTAGGTAGGTGGTCTGGAAGCATCTTCAAAGATTCTTCAATCACTGGGGAAATTCCAAGGTTTTAGAATTCGATCTCAGTAAGCTATGAGTTGAATTCGACTCAACAGCAGTAGGTTTGGGTTTTTTTGGTCTTAACCAAGGACGAAGACCAAATTCTTTGGGTAAAGTTAATTATAAACCCCACCCAAACCAAAAACCCACTGTCATCAAGTTGAGTCCGACTCATAGTGACCCCATAAGGTTTCCGAGGCTATGAATCTCTATGGAAGTAGGCTGCCACATCTTTCTCCCAAAGAGCCGCTGATGGTTTTGAATCGATGACCTTTGGGCTAGCAGTCGATTGCTTTAACTAATGTACCACCAAAGTTTCTTATAAACTCCACAGCATCTCTAAATTAAGAGAACAAAACAAATGAAACAGAAGAGTCTTCAAGACTATAAAAGAAGAAAACTTTGCTAAAATAAATGAAAATTTGGATTTGCTGATTAAAAGTGTACAATATTTCCCAGGAAAATAGTTACATAGAATGATCAACAGAAAGACATATCCTGGAGCAATATTGGGGGGGAAGGGAAAAAGACCTCACTAAGCAAGTTACCTTTGGGCAGAAAAATTAAGTCATCTGCTAGGATTTAGGATGATGGGACAGTGAATTCAATCTGACCTCATACTTCCCCATAGCAACATTTAATGACAGAAAGGTGGAGGCATGTTTACAGAATACCGAGAAGGGATGGAAAAAAAGATTGAGCCAACAATATTATGCCCAACCCATTTGTTTTAAATTTATGGCAATAGAAAGGCATTCTCAATTTTGTACAGATTCCAGAAATCAGGCATTAATGAGTCCTTCTTAAAAACAACAACAATAAAAAAAAATTTAAAAAACCTGCTTAACGAAAAATCTATCTAGAAAGGACTGAATCAAGGGAAAGAATTCAGGGATGGGGAAATCCATGTTTAAAAAGTATTCATGAGCCCTGATTACATTTAAATATATATCTAAGACAAACCATTATAATTTTGGTTTTAGAACGACATGGAAGTTTATGAACTTTGTCAGTTTAAAAGTTTTATTATTTTATACTTTTATCAATAGTTTGTTGGTAACACTTATACATTTGCTAAAATCCTCATCTTTCAGAAAAGTCAAAGGAAATTGAAAAATGGTTTAATTAAAAAAAGATTTGACTTGCTTTGTTTAAAAAATTGGTGGTTCAAAAAGACAAACAACCCGATTAAAAATTGGGCAAAGGATATGAACACTCACTTCACTAAAGAAGATATTCAGGCAGCTAACAGATACATGAGAAAATGCTCTTGATCATTAGCCATCAGAGAAATGCAAATTAAAACTACAATGAGATTCCATCTCTCCAGCAAGGCTGGAATTAATCCAAAAAACACAAAATAATAAATGTTGGAGAGGCTGTGGAGAGATTAGAACACTTATACACTGTTGGTGGGAATGTAAAATGGTACAACCACTTTGGAAATCGATCTGGCATTTCCATAAAAAGTTAGAAATAGAACTACCATACAGCCCAGAAATCCCACTGCTCGGAATATATCCTAGAGAAATAAGAGCCTTTACACGAACAGATATATGCACACCCATGTTTATGGCAGCTCTGTTTACAATAGCAAAAAGCTGGAAGCAACCAAGTTGTCCATCAACGGATGAATGGGTAAATAAATTGTGGTATATTCACACAATGGAATACTACGCATCGATAAAGAACAATGATGAATCTGTGAAACATTGCATAACATGGAGGAATCTGGAAGGCATTATGCTGAGTGAAATTAGATGCAGAAGAACAAATATTGTATAAGACCACTATTAAAAGATCTTGAGAAATAGTTTAAACTGAGAAGAACACATTCTTTTGTGGTTATGAGAGCAGGGAGGGAGGGAGGGTGGGAAAGGTTATTTACTGATTAGATAGTAAGTAAGAACTACTTTAGGTGAAGAGAAGGACAACAGTCAATACAGGAAAGGTCAGCTCAACTGGACTGGACCAAAAGCAAAGAAGCTTCCTGAATAAACTGAATGCTCCAAAGGTCAGCGGAGCAAGGGTGGGGGTTTGGGGACTATGACTTCAGGGGAAATCTAAGTCAGTTGGCAAAATAAATTCTATTAAGAAAACATTCTGCATCACACTTCGAAGTGTGGTGTCTGGGGTCTTAAATGCTAACAAGCGGCCATCTAAGATGCACCAATGCGTCTCAAACCACCTGGAACAAAGAAGAAGGAAGAACACCAAGGCCACAAGGTAATTATGAGCCCAAGAGACAGAAAGGGCCACATGAACTAGAGACTTACATCATCCTGAGACCAGAAGAACTAGATGGTACCCGGCCACAACCGATGACTGCCCTGACAGGGAACACAACAGAGAACCCCTGCGGGAGCAGGAGAGCAGTGGGATGCAGACCCCAAATTACCGTAAAAAGACCAGACTTACTAGTCTGACTAAGACTAGAGGAATCCTGGCAGTCATGGTCCCCAAACCTTCTATTGGCCCAGGACAGGAACCATTCCCGAAGACAACTCATCAGACATGGATTGGACTGGACAATGGGTTGGAGAGAGATGCCATTGAGGAATGAGCTACTTGTGTCAGGTGGACACTTGAGACTATGTTGGCATCTCCTGTCTAGAGGGGAGATGGGAGGGTAGAGGGGTTTAGAAACTGGCAAAAAGGTCACGAAAGGAGAGACTGGGAGGAGGGAGTGGGCTGACTCATTAGGGGGAGAGCAAGTGGGAGTATGTAGTAGGGTGTATGTAAGTTTATATGTGAGAGACTGACTTGATTTGTAAACTTTCACTTAAAGCACAAGAAAAATTATTTAAAAAAAAAAATTGATGGTTGACCACTACCACAGCCTCCACCAGACTGAGTCCAGTACAACTAGATGGTGCCCAGCTACCACCACGGACTGCTCTGACAGGGATCACAATCGAGGGTCCTGGACAGAGTTGGAGAAAAGCATAGAGCAAAATTCTAACTCACAAAAAAAAAAGACCAGACTTATTGGCCTGACAGAGACTGGAGAAACCCCAAGAGTTTAGCCCCTAGACATCCTTTGGCTCAGTAATGAAGTCACTCCTGAGGTTCACCCTTCAGCCAAAGATTAGACGGCCTGTAAAACAAAACGAGACTGACGGGGCACACCACCACCCCAGGGGCAAGGACTAGAAGGCTGGAGGGGACAAGAAAACTGGCAATAGGAAATCTAAGGCTGAGAAGGGAGAGTGTTAACATGTTGTGGGGTTGTTAACCAAGGTCACAAAACAATATGTGTACTAACTGTTTAATGAGAAGCTAGTTTATTCTGTAAACCTAAAGTACAATTATATATACATTTTTTTCTTTAAAAAAAAGCAAATTATAAAAAATTGGTGGTTGACATTAAAATTTACACCTGTAAATGATTTCTAAATATCATTCACAGAAAAACTCAAAAAAGCTCACTAATACTTTGTGATAAATTGATGAGTAACCCTTTATGGCTCAGCCCAAAGTAAGGAGTAAAAGACCAAAGTAAAGAAATAATAATCAAATAAAATTAAACAATTAAAGTTAAAATTTTTTTAGATATCTTAAACAGCCAGTTTGCAAGAATATGAGGAAAGATACAGTAACCAAGGCATTTTGGTTTTAGTAAAAGAATAAACACTTGTATCAAGGGGACAGAACAGAGTGTAGATATGGGCTCACACTGTCAATGGATTTTCGACAAAGGTGCAAAAGGAATTCAGCAGAGAAAGGATATTTTTTTCGTCCAATGGTGCTGGAAAAATTGTACGTATATCCATACACACACAAAAAAGAAAAGAATCTCGACCCATTTGATGCATACCTTGAGCCATACACAAAAATTATCTTAAAATGGGTCATATGCCTAAATGTAAAGCCTAAAATTACAGAACTTTAGAAAAAAATACTGGAGAAACATTTGATGGCCTTGGATGAAGCAGAGATTTCTTAGATATGACACCAAAAGCATAATCCATAATAGAAAAGTTCATAAATTGAACATTATTAAAATTAAGAACGTCTCTTCAAAAAATACTACTAAGAGAATGGAAAAGACATTTTCATAATGCTCTTTGGAATATTGTTTCTAACAAAAATTCCAAAATTTTTATTCTGAATTTTCATTCAGAAAATAAAAGCAGGGTTAAGCATACCCTGCAGTCCCTAATCTCCTAACCTCTGCAGAGTGGGGGCCCAAGCCAGCCACCCCATCACCTAACGGGCCTACTTAGCTCAGACAAAGGACCCAACTATGTGTTTGTATAGCATCTTCTATATAAGGACTGTGGTGGAAATTTTTTTTGAGCTCATGAAATGTCCAAGAAGCAGATTCAACTTCAAGTAGTGCTGAGTCCAGGGGCTCAAATGAGAACCTAGTCTTCCTCCACCTCTTTGATCTGCTTTCATCTCATACAGAGTTCTAGGACCCACCTAAGCCATAGTGATGAGAATCTTTGGGAGTTAGACTACAGAATCCACATTAAACACACATACACACACACAAATAAAACTTCCCAAATAAGTACCTTAAAGCTCTTGTTGGTTAATTGGTTTATCTTTTTATAGCTTGTCTTTCCATGCCGATTACAAGCTTCTTGTAAGCCAGGACAACTTCTTTCACATCTTGATTATATATAAGATTGTGCTTAAAAAAAAAAAAAGCTACCATCGAGTCAATTCCAACTCCTGGCAACCCCATGTGTGTCCAGAGTCTAACTGTGTTCCATAAGGCTTTCAATGGCTGCTTTTTCTAGAAGTAGGTTACCAGGCCTTTCTTCTGTGGTGCATCTGAGTGGACTTGAACCTACAAATTTTTCATTAGCAGCTTAATGTATTAACTGCACCACCTCGGAACTCCAAGATTGTGTCAAATAGACAAAAAACAGGTAATCTGTAAAGTTTGGTAGATCTGGGAATGCTACAAGCCTCATTTACGTTGGTATCAAAAGGCATTTGAAAAAATTCTGATATCCTTTCTCTTTTTTTACTATTTTAACCATTTTTAAGTACACAATGCAGTGGCATTAGTTATATTCACAATATTGCACAACCAGCATCATGAATATCTTTTGGGAAAATCTAGCCTCGTGAGAGTACAGTTGGATTGAAAGCTTTTGACCAACTGCATCCTAGTGGATACATTTAAGTGGGTTAAAAGAAAAGCCTCCCTCAGTCTCCCTTGTTCAAAATTCTTTGGAACTTAGAAAAAGACATAGATGAGAAATATCATCTTTTTACCTGACAAAAACATGCCATGAAAAATGACAAATATATATTTCACAATATTCTTGAATAGTATGGCAACTCAAGCATAACTACTCTTTCAATTTTAGCATTCTTCCAGTTTTCACAATATATATACACACATATATATACACATATATATGTACATATATGGAAACCGTGGTGGCGTAGCGGTTAAGTGTTACGACTGCTAACCAAGAGGTCAGCAGTTCAAATCCACCAGGTGCTCCTTGGAAACTCTATGGGGCAGTTCTACTCTGTCCTATAGGGTCGCTATGAGTCGGAATCGACTCTACGGCAGTGGGTTTTTTTTTTTTTTAATATATATACATATATATATACGTATATTTTTTTTATATATATATATAGTTGGCTCCATTGTTCCTCTGAGTGTCAACATTTCGGCTGCCAGCGTGTCTAAGCTTACATCTATACAGCCTCAAATATAGTGAGAAGAAAAGCTTTTCTTTTACAACAACTTGAACAAATCTGGTCTGATTTTAATTGAACATAACTGGATCTCAGGTCCATTCTTAAACACCAGTCACAGGGGCCAGGAAGATGTGGTGCTCTGATTGGCCCAGCCTGCAACCCACCCACCACCTGGGAGCTAACAGTGGTGTCAGCGCATGGTAGGCGCACATGGACACAAATGGGGAAGTGTGGTTCCCCAATAAAACTTGGTGTTATAGATTGAATTATATCCCCCCAAAATTTATGTTGAAGTCCTAAACCCCAGTGACATAGTGATTTAGTGCTATGGCTGCTAACCAAAAGGTTAGTGGTTGGAACTCATCAGGTGCTCCTTGGAAACTCTATGGGGCAGTTCTACTCTGTCCTACAGGGTCACTATGAATCAGAATCGACTTGACAGCAATGGGCTTGGTTTGGGTTTGAACCTCTGGTACCTGTGAACATGACCCTGTTTGGAGACAGTCTTTGAAAATATTATCAGTTACCATGAGGTCATAGTGGAGTAGGGTGGATCCTAACGCAATATGAGTGGTGTCCTCATAAAAGAAGAAGAGACAGACACGCACGCACAGAAGTTAGGCAGGTGAAGGTGCATCTACAAGCCGAGGACACCAATAAATGCCTGGGTCAACCAGAAGCTGGAAGGGACCAGGAAGAATCTTTCCCCAGAGGGGACAGAGAGATCATGGCCCTGCCGACGCACTGAATTTAGACTCCTGTCCTCTAGAAGTGTGAGACAATAAATTTTTGTTCTTAAAAACCACCCAGTGTGTGGTATTTGGTTATAGCAGCCCTGGGAAATGAATACACTTGCCTACCATTACCTAAGAAAGGAGAATGGCTGCTGAGCAGTTAAACAGCAAACCAAATAAGCCAGGGCCCCTGCCTTTCCTGGAGCCTACATTCTATGCAGGGAGACAACCATGTTAACATGTATTTTCAATGTAAGGTCAGGGATTGTGAGTGTGGAAAGTTCCTGGAGCAGATAATGTCTCAATTCAAAAGATTCGTAAATCTTTACGAGGTACAGGAAAGGGCTTGGGAGTGTTTCCAGGCAGTCTATTTACAAGACTTGAGCCACATGAAGATAGGGGTCATGTCTTATCTTTGTTTCCCCAGAATCCAACGTGGCACCTGGCATCTAGTGGGTACTCAATAAATGTTTGATGAATTTATTAATATTCCCTCATTATACCTTCAATAAGAATTCTGTGGGAGATCTGTAAGGCGGGTACCTAACCCCATTATTCAGAGAAGGAAACTGAGACAGAGAGGTTAGGTCATCAAGATCACAGTGCCAGCCAACAGTGGTGCCAAGATAACCCCCACAGAAGCAGGACACATTCAGGCTAATCCAAACCATGAAAAAGAAGACCTCAAACCCTAGCCTTGCATTACTAGAGCAGAAAAATGAGAAACAAAATAAAGTAGAAGTTTTACTATAGTTAGCAGTTCTGATAAAACCCAAAACGCCAAATTTTCTTCCAATGATTTCAGATGTCAAGTGGTAAAAAAAATTTTTTACTAAGTTCTTGAACAAATAAGGATTAGGGGAAAAAATTGAAGGAGAAACATGTTTGTTTGGGTGGATTGCTAAGCAATGTCACACATGCCGGAAACTCCTTTTGGATTTCCTTTTGAAGGTCGAGACTGCAGGACTAACTTCAGCTTTTGTTTCACCAATTCACACTGGAAAATGAAAGCAAAACAGGAAACAAACAGACCATTCTAATGATACAGAAGTTAGAGTTGTGGAGAATATTAAGTATAAAATTAGACTGGATCTTTTTAAGGTTGCTGTGTCAAATGGCTTCTCTGAATGTCCACTGTGGCACTAAGAGGTGGGGTTCATATAGCGTGTTCCCAGAAGAACCTACTACACAGATGAAATAAAACCAAATAGCATCCCAGCGATGTTATCCCACACTATATTTTGGACCCTATAGGTCACTGAAAACTTTGATATGACAACGCAATTGTGCCAATCAGGTGAAGAAAATACAAGTTTGTGCACCTCACTTTTAACTAAAAAGGGGAAAACTTCTTATGAGGAGTAGAGTTTTAAAATGGGTACTAAAGGAAGGAATTCCATGGGTAGAGAGAGAAATTTATAGCCTTGGGGCCTGCTTGAGTAAAAGCTGACAGTTCTAAAAAGATGTTGAGGAAAAAATCATAAAAGGAATATCAGTAACCAAAAAGAATGGGTAGGTATTAGAGCAAGAAGCATTTTGGATGGCTGGTGGAGGGTTTCTGAAGACAAAGATTGAAATTAATGGTGAAACTCCTGGAATATAAGATTTAAGAGGCAATGGGCTAAATGTTATCCAAATTATATTAAACAAATATTGCCCTGTATTTTTTTTTTTAATCACTTTTTTTTGGTGATGATTTCTAACTAAAATTTCAGGTAAGCATGCATCTAATTTTGAATTATGTACCTGTGGAAATGTTTTCAATCAATCTGAATTTGGGGGGGGATAAAGGTACATCCTCAGGAAGAATGTTGCCAGGTTCTATTTTAAATAATTTACACCTAAAAAATGCTTATTATTATTATTTATATTAACAACTACAGAATAAAGTCTGTGTTTTTTTGTCATGGACCTGAGGCCTTCCATGATATGACCTTGCCTACCTTCCTCACTCACTTCAGCCTGTAATCTCTCTTGCGAACCTACTCTTGTGGTGAAAGCCTTTGTTATTGACTTATACAAAATTATATTTTCCCCTCTATTGTTATTTAAAGGAGCCCTGGTGACACAATTGTTACAGCACTGGGCTGCTAACCAATGGGTTGGTGGTCCAAACCCCCCAGAGAAAAGACCAGGTGATCTGCTCCCATAAAGAGTAAAAAAAAAAAAAAAATTTTTTTTTTTTTTTATAAAGAGTATAGCCTACGAAACCCTATGGGGCAGTTCTACCTTGTTCTATAGGGTCAATTTGAGTTGGAATCAACTCAACAGCACACAACATTGTTATTTAGATTCAGATATATGCCTCTCCAATGAGATAATAACTCCATGACTGATATCTCCAAATAATATTTTGTTTTGTTTGTACATTCTAACTAAAACAATGATGTTGTTTATTATGCATAGCACATCGACAGGGAACTGCCCAAAGTTCAAGCTGGATTCAAGAGAGGACATGGAATGAGGGATATCATTGCTGATGTCAGACGGCTCTTGGCTGAAAGCAGAGGATACCAGAAAGATGTTTACCTGTGTTTTTTTTTTTTTTTTTTTTGACTATACAAAGGCATGTGACTGTGTGGATCATAACAAATTATGGACAACATTGAGAAGAATGGGAATTCCAGAACACTTAATTGTGCTCATGTGGAACCTGTACATAGACCAAGAGGCAGTTGTTTGAACAGAACGAGGGGATACTGCATTGTTTAAAATCAGGGAAAGTGTGTGTCTTTCACCATACTTATTCAATCTGTATGCTGAGCAAATAATCCGAGAAGCTGGACTATATGAAGAAGAATGGGCATTAGGATTGGAGGAAAACTCATTAACAACCTGCATTATGCAGATGACACAACCTTGGTTGCTGAAAGTGAAGAGGACTTGAAGCACTTACTGATGAAAATCAAAGCCTACAGCCTTCAGTATGGATTACACCTCAACATAAAACAAAAATCCTCACAACTGGACCAATAAAGCAACATCATGATAAATGGAGAAAAGACTGAAGTTGTCCACGATTTCATTTTACTTGGATCCACAATCAACACCCACAAAAGCAGCAGTCAAGAAATCAAAGGACCAACATTCTTTAAAGAGATGGAAAAACTTATCATTAATTTTATATGGAAAGGGAAGAAGCCTGGGATAAGTAAAGCACTATTGAAGAAGAAGAATAAAATAGGAGGACTCGCACTGCCTGACCTCAGAACCTACTATACAGCTATGGTAGTCAAAACAGCCTGGTACTGGTACAATGACAGATACATTGACCAATGGAACAGAATTCAGAACCCAGATGTGAATCCATCCGCCTACGGTCACCTGATCTTTGGCAAGGGCCCAAAGTCCATCAAATGGGGAAAGGACAGTCTTTTTAACAAATGATGCTGGCAAAACTGGATGTCCATCTGCAAAACAATGAAACAGGACCCATACCTCACCCCATACACAAAAACTAACTCAAAATGGATCAACGACCTAAATATAAAGCCAAAACCAATGAAGTTCATAGAAGAATGAAATAGGATCAATGCTAGAGACCCCAATAAATGGCATTAACAGGATACAATCCACAACCAACAACACATAAGCTCCAGAGGATAAGCCAGATAAGTGGGATCATCTAAAAATTAAACACTTTTGCTCATCAAAAGACTTCACCAAAAGAGTAAAAAGAGAACCTACAGACTGGGGAAAAAAAATGGCTATTACAAATCAGACAAAGGTCTAATTTCTAAAATCTACAAGAAAATCCAATTAAAAAATGGGCAAAGGAAATGAACAGACACTTCACCAAAGAAGACTTTCAAGCGGCCAACAGATACATAAGTAAATGCTCACAATCTCTAGCCATTAGAGAAATGCAAATCAAAACCACAATGAGATACCATCTCACCCGGCATTACTGACACCAATCAATAAAATAGGAAAAAAGCAAATGCTGAAGAGGCTGCAGGGCGATTGGAGCTCTTAATGCACTGCTGGTGGGAATGCAAAATGACACAAGCATTTTGGAAAACGATATGGTGCTCCCTTAGAAAGCCAGAAATAGAAATACCATGTAATCCAGCAATCCCACTCCTAGGAATATATCCTAGAGAAATGAGTCGTCACACAAATAGACATATGCACACCCATGTTCGCTGCAGCATTGTTCACAACAGCAAAAAGATGGAAACAGCCTAGATGCCCAGCAACAGATGAATGGATAAACAAACTGTGGTACATACACACAATAGAGTACCAAGCAATGATAAAGAACAATGATGAATCTGTGAAGCATATCATAACGTGGATGAACCTGGAGGACATTATGCTGAGTGAAATAAGTCAATTGCAAAAGGACAAATATTGTATGCGACCACTACTATAAAAACTAATGAAAAGGGTTACATACAAAAAGAAACAATCTTTGATGGTTACAAGGAGGGGGAGGGGTGGGGATGGAAAAACACTTAACAGACAATAGAAAAGTGGAAACTGGTGGAGGTAAGACAGTACAATACACCGGGGAAGGCAGCACAACCTGTACAAGACAAGGTCATTGTAGCTCCATAGACACATCCAAACTCCCGGAGGTACCGAAATTCTAGGCTGAGGGCTGTGAGGACTATGGTCTCAGGGAACACCTAGTTTAACTGTCATACCATAGTTATAAAGAACATATTCTACACTCTACATTTTTTTTCTTTAATTGTACTTTAGATGAAGTCTTACAGAACAAACTAGTTTCTCATCAAACAGGTAGTACACACATTGTTCTGTGACATTGGTTAACAACTCCACAACATGTCAACACTCTCAACTTTTCAACCCTGGGTTTCCTATTACCAACTTCCCTGTTCCCTCCTGCCTTCCAGTCCCTTCCCTGGGGCTGATGCACCCCTTTAGTCTTGTTTTGTTCCATGGACCTGTTCAATCTTTGACTGAAGGGTGAACCTCAGGAGTGATCTCATTACTGAGCTGAAAGGGTGTCCGGAGGCCATATTCTCAGGGTTTCTCCAGTCTCTGTCAGGCCAGCAAGCCTGCTCTTTCTTTTTGAGTTAGAATTTTCTTCTACTTTTTTCTCCAGCCCTGTCTGGGACCTTCTATTGTGATCGCTGTCAGAATAGTCAGTGGTGGTAGCTGGGTACCATGTAGTTGCACTGGACTCAGTCTGGTAGAGGCCATGGTAGCTGTGGTCCATTAGTCCTTTGGACTAATCTCTCCCTTGCATCTTTAGTTGTCTTCATTCTTCCTTGCTCCCGAAGAGGTGAGACCAGTGAAGTATCCTAGATGGCTGCTCACAGGCTTTTAAGACCCTAGATGCTACTCACCAAAGTAGAATGTACAACATATTCTTTATAAACTACCATATGCCAAATGAGCTAGATAGTCCCTGAGAGCAGGGTCCCCACAGCTCTCAGACCAGCAGTTTGGTCCCTCAGGGAGTTTGGATGTGTCTACTGAGCTACCAAGACCTTGCCTTACACAGCTTGTGCTGGCTTCCCAAGTGCTGTGTACTCTTACCCTTCACCAAAGTTTCCACTTATCTATTAAGTGTTTTTCCATCCCCACCCGTCCCCTCCTTCACAACCACCAAAGATTGTTTCTTTTTATATGTAAACCTTTTCATGAGTATTTACAGTAGTGGTCTCATACAATATTTGTCCTTTTGTGATTGACTTATTTCACTCAGCATAATGTTCTCCAAATTTATCCATGTTATGAGATGTTTCACAGATTCATCGTTGCTCTTTATTGTTGCATCTACTTTCTACTTTAGTGAGTAGCATCTGGAGTCTTAAAAGCCTGTGAGCGGCCATCCAGAACGCTCCACTGGTCTCAGTGGAGCAAGAAAGAATGAAGAAAACTAAAGATACAAGGAAAAGATTAGTCAAAAGGACTAATGGACCATATCTACCACAGCCTCCACCAGACTGAGTCCAGTAAAACTAGATGGTGCCTGGCTACCACCACTGACTGCTTTGACAAGGACTGTAACAAAGGGTCCCAGACAGAGCTGGAGAAAAATGTAGAACAAAATTCTAACTTGAAAAGAAAGAGCAGGCTTGCTGGCCTGACAGAGACTGGAGAAACCCTGAGAGTATGGCCTCCGGACACCCCTTCAGCTCAGTAATGAGGTCATTCCGGAGGTACACCTTTCAGCCAAAGACTGAACAGGCCCATGGAACAAAACAATACTAAAGGGGCGCACTACCCCTGGGGCAAGGACTAGAAGGCAGGAGGGAACAGGAAAGCTGGTAACAAGGATCCCAACGTCCAGAAGGGAGAGTGTTGACATGTCGTGGGGTTGTTAACCAACGTCATAGAATGATGTATGTACTACCTGTTTGATGAGAAACTAATTTGTTCTGTAAACCTTCATCTAAAGTACAATTAAAAAAAAAATCCAAGGACATATTGAAGTGAGCAAATCCGCTGCAAAAGACGTCTTTAAAGTGTTCAAAAGCAAAGATGACACTCAACCCCTGACAACAGGAATGAGAAGGAGAGGTCTTATAGAGAGACATTTGTGGGAAAAAAGTAACAAGATTTGTTGAAGGTGAGGTGTAGGAGAGACGACAGTGTAACTTGGGAAGTGAGGAGCACAGTGATGACATAAACCTGGACTCCTCAACTGGGGTTACAGGAAGTGAAGCAGGTTCAAAAGAATATATTTAGTTTAGACAGGTTAAGTCTGAGACAACTGCACAGCATAAATGCCGATGTGTTCTGTAAATAAAGTCCTGGACCTGGGGTCTGGTGCAAGATTCTGTTACTTAGAAGCTCGTGCCGGCCACGGGGTGGTGGTGACGGTGTAATGAGGTCAGGCTGGGGACGCCAGCAGATCTGAGGCCCAATGCTCAATCCTTGAGATCCCCGATACGTGTGGAGAGAGGAACCAAACCAAGAGTGATGAAACCATCCAAAACGCAGCCGAATCAGGGAAAGAAAAGACCGACGGAGGCAAAAGAAGTCAGCATACTAGTTTCCAAAGCAAAGATTTCTTTGCCAGTGCTGGAGGCTTCAGCTCAGTCTGGATTTCGCTAATTCACATTATCCCACGAAGGGTTTCTTCTTTCTCTCTGCACTTTGGTAAATCAAGGCACCAGTCGCTAGCGGTTAAACCCTCGCATTATCTCAGTCAGGCAGACAACGACGGCTCCAGGAGCCCTTTCCTCGCAGGCAGGCGAGTGGGCGGGTCGGTGAATCCCTTCCTTCCCAAGCCCTTCCATCCGACTGGAACGCGGGCGCCCGCGCCCGGGCTCGGACTCCAATTGGAACGCGGGCCTGGGCGCCGCTCGCCAAGCGCGCCCGCTGCGGGGGCGGCATCCTTGCGCCTCCCCTAGCCGCGCGCCGGAGCGGCTGGGCGAGGCCAGGCGAGGCGAGGGGAGGCGGGCCGAGGGGGCGGGCGAGGGCCGCGGGAATGCGGGGCGGTCGGGGGCGGGGTGCAGGAGGCGGCGAGCCCCGGGAAGAAAAGAACATGGCTCCTGCAGCGGGTAGCGCCGAGCGCCGCGCAGCGCAAAGACGCGCCGGGCGCCGGTGAGCGCGATGGTGAACTCCAGCCGGGTGCAGCCGCAGCCGCCCGGGGACACGCAGCGGCCTCCGGCGCCCCGAACGGCGGGCCCGGGCCGGCTGATGGCGGGCAGCGCGGCCGTGGGTGCCGGCCTTGCCGCCCCGGGTGGCCTCCGTCAGCAGAGGGGCCTGGAGATCGAGATGGAGCGCATCCGGCAGGCGGCTGCGCGGGACCCCCCGGCCGGAGCCTCGGCCTCCCCTTCTCCTCCGCTCTCGTCGTGTTCGAGGCAGGCGTGGAGCCGAGACAACCCGGGCTTCGAGGCCGAGGAAGACGAGGAGGACGAGGAGGAAGAGGAGGTGGAAGGAGAAGAAGGGGGAATGGTGGTGGAGATGGACGTGGAGTGGCGCCCAGGCAGCCGGAGGTCGGTCACCTCCTCGGCCGTGAGCTCCGTGAGCGCCGGGGGCCGGGCGCTGGGGGGCTACCACGGCGGGGGCCACCCGAGCGGGAGGCGGCGCCGGCGCGAGGACCAGGGCCCGCCGTGCCCCAGCCCAGACGGCGGCGGGGACCCTCTGCATCGCCACCTCCCAATGGACGGGCAGCCGCCCCGAGTGGCCTGGGCCAAGAGGCTGGCTCGCGGGCTGCGAGGTAAGCGCGCGACCCGCAGCGGCTGATGCACAAACCAGAACTGCCGGCAGCGGTCCGAAGCCACCGCCGGCTCCGGGCAGCTTTCCGAGGCTCCACCTCGTATCCCTCTCTGCGTTCCGGCCTCCCTGTGAAGCGCATTCCCCACCTCTGCTAATTATGCTCTATTTCCGGTACCCAGTGCGAAATTCCACTGCTCCCGTTTTGTTGCAAACTTTTTAAATACCACCTCCTTTTAGGATATGTCAGTATACTTCTGAATATATTTTTCCTTTTGGAAATAAGTGAAGCCGTGTTAGAGTGAAAGGGTACATCTTAGGGATTTTTTTTTTCTTGTAGTGGAAAAAAATGAACATTGCTTCTCGTATAATGAATAGTGGTTGCAACTATGTATTTTGCTAATGTCCCCAAATCAAATTGAAAGTTCTGTACTAGCACCCGTGGTCTTCCACTGGTATTGATGCACGACTTCCCCCTCGTCCCCGGAAAGGGTTAACAGTACAATGTTATCCAAGTTGTGAGAGGGGTGTTGTTTGTTGTCTTGTTGTTTTGGCGATGTTGTGTTGTGGTTGTTCTGGGGAGGAGACTGTTGAGGTCACTATGAATAGAATAAAATAATGTCTATGAAAACAGTTATTTGGCCGTTTCTAAATCCCGGCATTTTTCTAAAACAATTGCAAATGGAAGGTTAAGTTGTTAAGGAAGAAACTTGGAAGTATGTTTTTAAATAACTGAGTTAATGTTCTTTGAAATTCCACCAGAATGGTGAAGTCACCAGATATCAGCAGATAAATGTGTCAGAATTCGGTGCACCCAGCTCTCCAAAAGGCAGGAAAGGAATTTTCAAATTTGCCAGTGCCTATTATTTTTTGTTAAGAGGACACAAATTTTCCAAGAGCGAATGGCATCCTGATTTTGCAGAGTATTGTCAGAGGCATCCTTGGAAAAGTTGGATTTGCTCTTACCATGCAAATTGTTTTAGTCTCCACTTTTAGGACTTTGCATTTGCAGTTCTTCTGAAATTTTCCTTCCCTTTCTGTGGATTTTGAAAACCTTGTACACAAAACTATCCAGGTGTTGTTATAGCAACCTGATTAAGACCAGGTCAGGCCTGGACACTAATAGCAATTCTACCACTCACTGGCTGTGTGACCTAGAGCAAGCTACTTAACCTCTCTGAGCCCTCATGGCTTCATTTATTAAAAAGAAAAAACAGAGAGAGAGAGAGAGATGGAGGTGGCCCACATCACTTCCACTCACATTCTGCTGGCAAAAATCTTATGTCACATGACCAAGGATAACTGGGAGGGAGGCTAGAAAATGTAATGATGCCATGTGTCCAAGGGGAAGAAATGGACTCTGGTAGACGGCTAGCAATTTCTGCCATATTAGTGCTCAGGCTCAAATAAAATAGCAGATCCACTCTTTATTTTTCCTAAAATAATTGTGCCTTGATGTTTAAATTGGTATGCTGTTTATATTTGAAAACCCTCAACTGGTTTGGTTTCCCTAGTAGTTAGCACAGAGGAGACTCTCAGTAATTATGTTTGCTGACTGCATGAATAACCTCCAATATAGGCTTAATCACCGTTTTATTTTGGCATAGCCTTAGTTTACTTTCATTTTTCCTGCCTTCTTTTGATACCTAAACAGGAGCATATTAATTTCTTGAAAAAGTTGTTAAGACTTAAAAAAGATCTGTGCTTTGCTGTTGTAGGTAGTATGAGATGGCCCTCAAAGAAGCTGAAGACATCCAACCCACCACTCTTGGTTGCAGTCATGATAGTAAATATGCAATAACTGACTGATTTAGCCTGTCTTGAGGCTTCAGGGAAACCCTGGTGGCATAGTGGTTAAGTGCTACGGCTGCTAACCAAAAGGTTGGCAGTTCGAATCCGCCAGGCACTCCTTGGAAACTCTATGGGGCAGTTCTACTCTGTCCTGTAGGATCGCTATGAGTCGGAATCAACTCGATGGCAGTGGGCTTGGTTTTTTTGGGTTTTGAGGCTTCAGAAGTCAGTCTTACTTCATCACCAAAAAATTTTAAAAAATGTTGCCGATGAGTTGATGCCAACTCATAGCGACCCTATAGGACCGAGTGCAACTGCCCCATAGGGTTTCCAAGGACTGCCTGGTGGATTCATTCGAATTGCTGACCTTTTGGTTAGCAGCGGAGCCCATAACCACTGCAACGACCAGGGCTCCATTTCATCCAGTACAGTATTATCCTGGATTAGATATTCTCAGTATTGAGAGGGAGGATGATTTTACCCACCAGGGGTCATTTGGCAATGTCTGGAGACATTTTTGTTTGTCACAACTGGGCAGGGATTGCTCCTGACATCTACTGGGTAGAGGCCAGAGACAGTGGTCGACATGTTACAGTGCATAGGACAGACCCCCCCGCTACGAAGCATTATCTGACCCAAAAAGTCAGTAGTGTGGCGGTGGAGAAACCCTGCACTTAATTGCTAAATTGGATAGGTAGTAATTATTAACACTAACCGGATGCCAAGCACTGTGGTAACCTCTATGTACATAGTTTCATTTAATCCTCACAAGAAACCCATAAGATAAGAACTGTTATTATCACCATTATATTGATGAGAGAACTAAGGCTTCTAGAGTTTAAGTGATTTGCCCAAGGTCACAAATTTGGAATCAGAATTTAAATCCAGGCATTTTGAGCCCTATCAGATGCACTATACACTACTTTATAAACCTGGAGTGCGCAAGCCTAACGTTAGCTAGCAATTTTTCACAGTTTCTTAGTTTATAAACATTTATTCATCAGGACATTCAGGACAAATTGTATCAATGTAACCTGTGTATCTAAAGCTCTAATTGATACAGGGAATGAGAGAGCCCACTTTTCCCTTTATTTTAGATCTGAACCTCACTCCATCACTTCTTCCTTTTCCTTTTTTATTTACGCTAGAATTTTAAACAAATGGGATTTTGCATTTTCATTATTATGGGGAATTTTGTGAGGGGGAGTTGCTACTCTTTGGGGTTTGTGGTAAAGTTATGCTCGTGTTAGAGTTCATGCAGCCAACAGATTATTTATCGAGGCTGCTTTGTGCTCGTTACCGAGGATACCAAACCAGTTGCTATCAGGTTGATTTCTGGCTTATGGCGACCTCATGTGTGTCAGAGTACAACTATGCTCCATAGGGTTTCCAACAGCGAATTTTTTGAAAGTTGGCTGCCAGGCCTTTGCCAAGGTGCCTCTGTGTGGGCTCTAGTAGTGGAGCACGTTAACCATTTGCACCACCCAGAGACGCCACTAGGGATACCAAGCCCATTGCCGTCGAATCAATTCCATCTCGTACTGACCCTATAGGATAGAGTAGAACTGCCCCATAGGGTTTCCAGGGAGCGGCTGGTGGATTTGAACTGCTGACCTTTTGGTTAGCAGCTGATCTCTTAACCAGAGCTACCACTAGAGATACAGAGATGAGTAATACAAGGTACCTCTCCCCAGGAGCTCGGAGTGAAATAGATATTTAATAATTGCAGTGTCAGGTCCCAAGAAGCTAAAAGAGGAGAGATTCAGCGCTACCGGAGGGAATTAGAAAAGGCTTCCTGGAGGGAGTGAAACTTGAGTTAATTTAGAAGGCTGAAGGGGCATTTGGAAAGAGAAAAATAGCAGAAGCAAGATCATGTAGCTCAGGCTGTGGAATTGCTACTTTTTCCTGTAGGCAGTGGAGTCAGTGGGCACTTCAAGCAGGGACTCATGATCATGTATCAGTCTGAAAACAACTCTAGCAAGAATGTAGAGGATGGGGTGAGATGGATAGTGATGGTTGCCAGGAGGTTAGGTAGGGTGATGAGGCCTTTGACCAAAGCTGTGTGAACTGGGGTGGAAGGAGGCTGGTTTAAAAAGAGAGAGAAGCCATCAGAACTGTGGAACCCACTTGATGTGAGGGATAAGAGGAGGGCCTAGTCTAAGATGAACCGCAAATGCCTGGCTTGGTACTATTAACCCAAACAGGAGGAAGAGGTTTCCAGGGGAAAAAAGAAAGACTTCTGTTCTGGGCATGTGTGAGCTCTTTGTGGAATATGCAGTTGGAATGAGCTGTTAGCTGAGGTATGTATTTGCACATCAGCAGAGTGCTGGCCGGGAATTCAAGATTTAGGGGTCAGTATCATCTGAGGGAGCAACTGACTGTTTTCTATAGAAGATGAACTGTTAGTAGTAAAAGTTACTTCCACGCTTTGTAGAAGTATACCTGCAATTCCGATGAATGTTAGGAAGGGTGCTGTTTGTCCTACTAAATGGGGTCCACATGTGTCTTAGCACAAAAAGTATTCTTTTGATTTAAATTCACTGAGAATTTTGTCAGGCTATTTATGACATCATGCTTGGTAAAGTAAAGGGTCAGCAAAAAAGAGGAAAACCCTCAATAAGATGGATTGACACAGTGGCTGCAACAGTGGCCTGAAGCGTAGCAACAATTGTGAGGATGGTGCAGGACCGGGCAGTGTTTCGTCGTTCTGTTGTACATAGGGTCACTATGAGTTAGAACCGACTCGATAGCACCGAACAACAACAATTTATGACCAACTGAAAGTACATGTGGATCTGGGTCTTTACGCCATTCTGAAGTCTGGACTAACTGGGCTTCAGAAGTAGGACATTTTATTGGTTTGGACTTGTATCTAAAGCTATAGATAGGCTTCTTCCAAGCACCCTAGATGCTTTACACATACTATTTGTAATTCCCAGAACAACCCCCAGAGACAGTGCTATTCTTTTTTCAGATGAGGAAATGGAGGCTTGTGATTTTAGCTAAAGTCTCACAGCTAATAAGTGGCTGAGCCCTCATTTGAACACAGATCTAAAACCCCACATTGCACCATGTCATGATCAGTGAGTCGTAGGTATTTAGTGTATTTCAGATGGGACACAGTTACTGTGTGGCAAAGATTCACACTATTATGTGACCTGAGATGCGTTCAGAGCCGTTTTGATCATGAAGACAGTAGGATGTGGAAAGAGGCCAACCACTGTGTCTTTTGACACCTATTCCTTCTAGAGGAGAAAAGAGGAAAGGAAAGACTTAGTCTTACTAAAATTATGTCTTGGTAATTGTATTAGTTCAATTGTATGAAGTATATTTTTGGTCATCCATAAGGAGCTTTAGTGTCAGGCGATTTTTTCTTTCAGCATAGGGAGATATCTTCACCTACCACTTATCTGCTGGGGATGGAGGAACTGAGCTCCTCTTTAATTGTAAAAACATTCTGAACTGAAGTATTTATAGATGAAATGATACGGTATCTGGAATTTGCTTCAAAGTAATTGGGGAGGAATGGATAAAGTTTAGATGAGTCAAGGTTAGTTGAAGCTGAATGTAGATACATTGGGGTTCATTATACCGTTTTGTCTATTTCTGTGTAAGTGTGATATTTTCAAAATAAGTTTTTTAAGCATTTGGGTAAAATAGTTATACAAATGCTAATTTTTTTCCGCAGTCAACTATTTGGGACATCTTTCGTGTTTTGGATTATCCATTGAGAATTACCCTGTATTTATAGTAAGAAGTAACATTGTGCAGAGAGATAATACTGTTTAGATGCTGCGCTCCACCTTTGGGCCTTGGCATCAGCTAACCAGCACCCCTGCCAGTTGCCATTGAGTCAGTTCTGACTCAAGGCGACTACACGAGTGTCAGAGTAGAACGGTGCTCCATAGGGTTTTCAATAGCTGACTGTTCAGAAGTAGATCGCCAGGCTTTCATTCCGAGGCACCTCTGGGTGGACTCGAAGCTCTAGCCTTTTGGTTATCAGCTGAGCATGTTAACTGTTTGCACCACCCAGGGACTCCTGGGATTAGCTAGGTACCCTTTTAACCATGGAAGGAAGTTGAAGAAGCTTATGTTCTGAATGTGAGTACCTGGTGTACTGAGAAGGTGTTCCCACCACAACTGGGACAAGTGAGGGAAAAAACAACAGTTGATTTTGAAGGATGCTGCTCTATGTTTAACATTTCTTTTTAAATATATAGTTTTTTTTTTTTTAAGAGCAGTTTTAGCATACAGAAAAATTGTGCACAAAGTACACAGGGTTTCCATATAATTCCTCCGTATACTATTTCTTTGTTATTAACATCTTGCATTTGTGTGGTACATTTATTAAAATTGATGAACCGTTGTTGATACACTATTAACTAAAGTCCATAGTTTACACATAGAGTTCACTCTTTGTTTTGCACATCCTTGACCATTTTTACCCTATCAACTGTGCTAATCATGGGAAGTGTTTGCCCACAGGACAGGTATTTTTCCTATTTGTGGGTGAAGCCATTTCTCTCCCGTCAGAATGTAAAGGGGTCCGTGTGTTCTAGGGTAGATCCTACATATACGCCCAGTAGGAAAATTGCATGAAAATATTAATAAGTATTTGAGGAGGCAATTGAGGAGTAATTTAGAAAATGTAAATATATTAAAGTACACTGTATAAAAATATAAATAAGGGGACTTCATTTCATTTGGAATACTTCATTCAAGGGCAGAATTAAATTGCCAGGTTTAGCTTGAATAAAAGCTGTAGGGGTTTGTTTTTTCTATTTATAGGTCAAGCAGTACCATTTGTAAATATTAAGAACTGTGACTGTTCCTTAGTGCATAGTTGTTTATAAACTATGGGAAAGAGTGAAATCACTGAACCGCGTGAGGTAGGGCAACAGTCTTTCCTGATGGTAAGAGACCAGCAAGGTCTACTTTTGTGTAGATTGGAGACCTGGCCTCCAAAAGAAATCTACGCAAATCAATGGTGTGGTTGTGTCCAGGGCTACTGAGGCTAATCTTTGGCCGCCTGTGTGTTATTCTGAGTTGTAATTTTCCATGTCATCTAAATTTGTAATAATTCTTTATTATCATAGAATTTCAGTGGACAAACTTTCTGCTTGCTGCATTTCTTCTGAGTGAGTAATTCCCTGACAACTACCAGATCTTGGCAGCAACAAACCTAGTCATAAGTTATGCTCCACTCTCAGCGTGGTGAAACCTATGATGCGTAACACAGTGTCCTTGAATTCAGACGCTGATTTTCCTAAAGGAAATTTGGGAAGGAAATGAAATACTCCAATTTAGGAGTAGGGACTAATATAGCATTATAAAACTTTAAAAATACATAAACACTAGTGATGAGGTCATTTCTTCAAAGCGAAAGATCATATACTATTTTTTCTCTTTCCTCTGTGGGGCTTGGTTGTGGCTGAAGTGGCTGTGTGAGTTCAAGTTATTGAATGAGTTAAGGTATGTGAAATAAAAAGTGTGGGCAGCATGCAGATGCCAGGCCAATTTCCATTAACAGCCTACCTCACTGACAGGTTTGAAAAGCTTTTTATTTTTTTGAAAATGTTAAGGATTTTCCAAGTAACCAGCAATGTGACTTCAGCTCTCTGACTGTTCATTAACAGGGGTTTGGACGGCCACCACATCTGTCTGCTGGCAGAGTCCAAACGCCGCGGTATCTGGCTCTCTCTCCAGCAAGCTCATAGAGGGTTATGTCATCCTCTCTTAGCCAGCCCAACACTTTTTCCATCTGCTAAAATATAGAACATTGCTGCTGATTTTACGTTTTCTCCAAAGAGAGAGAGAAGTGGGATGAGTCGTTTCTTTTTAATTTAAAGGTTGTGCGTTAATTGGCTTTTGAAAAATCTGATCTGCTAACCATGCAGTCACCAAGTTGTTCAGTTCATTGATAGAACAGAGACAGGTACAGAGCAGATCTTTTATGCCAGTGTGTTAGAAGCTTCATAGAGGTTTTCCTATTGAAATGATGTTCCAGCCAGCACTTCTTTTCATCCAGGATGAGCCAAAAACTATTGTTTGCCATGTAGTACATCGCGTACTTAACTAGGTTTAGTAACGGAATAGTTACCAGGTTGTATCATCCCCCAAATAGGAAGAACTGGTGTGTTATGTACCATTATTTAATCTCCTTTTTTAGGCTGCCCTCATTTCCTGCTCTCTTTTGAAATTTTTACTAAGATATTTGCTAATGGGTTTAGGAGTTTAGAAAATGATCAGATCTTTGCCTTGTGTTTTGCACATTTTGGGGGACAGTAGAGTTGATGTGTTCTTAAATAAAAGGTAAGAAACCAGTTGCCATCGAGTCGATTCTGACTCGTGGTGACACGATGTGTTTCACAGTAGAATGATATTCCATGCTGCTTTCAATGGCTGATTTTTCAGAAGTAGATTACCAGGCCTTTTTTCCGAGGTGCCCCCAACTTCTCTGTTAGCAGCTGAGCACGTTAACCAGTCAGAATCAACATGATGTCAGCTGGCTAAATAAAAGGCACTCCTGCTAAAACAGTTTCTCAGTTGCATTTAGAGTGTGCTTTAAATATGTATATGGTTAAAGGTACTTTTTATTTTGTTTTATCCCTTTTGCCATATATGAAGTTTTTAAAATAAAATGATATCTTTTTCTTCCATTATTATTTTTAAGGTCTCTGGGGAACAAGACTCATGGAGGAAAGCAACACTAACCGAGAGAAATACCTTAAAAGTGTTTTACGAGAACTGGTCACATACCTCCTTTTTCTCATAGTCTTGTGTATCTGTAAGTAGAATATTTCCTTCCATTAAAGGAAAAGTTTTTAAAATATTTGACCTGTCAACATTATAGTTACAAGGAAGTGTATATGTGCCACAAGGGTCAGTTCAAAAAACTTCTCAGCTCTGTTTTCAGTTCCACCTTAGAATTTGAGAAAGTTCTCCTCTATATTCAGGGAAACATTAATTACAATTCAGCGTTATCTGATTGGCCAGTTTCACTATATGTTGTGAACATTTTCAGTATGAGATGCACATGACAACCTTCCAGACACCAGAAAACCAAGTAAGTGAAAGAATTTTTGCAGTAGATCTCTTAACCTTAAATATAGTGTCACTGTTATTACATTAATTAACATAAAGCCTACTTAAGAACGGTTTTCAATAAAATGACTTTCCAGTCTTAATGTATGGGAAATGCAAATAAAGTCACCTAATACGACTTTCACTGAAGTAGGTATTTAATAGTCCCTTTTTGGATTTGGATATGTTGTATCAATGCCTTCATACTAATTCATGATTTCTTCCAAATCCTCAGTAATAGATTTGCATTTTATGATAGACTCACCAAACAGATCTTCTGTAATACCATTTATGCCTTTCTTTATTTCAGCATCTACGTAAGTGACACAAGAGAAATATCACTGTTATTTGTAAGAGTAACCCATGTATATTAGTAAATACTTTGAAGGTGAATTCAAGGCAACCTCAAGTTTCAAATATGAATAAATTCTAAATTTCAGAGAAAGTGGGATCACTCAATTCCCGTGTTATTTCTGTCCTTTCAGTCAACTAGACTGATTTTAAAAACAAAGGGCCTAAACTAAGATTGGTAAGGTAGAAAGTAAGCTCTTGATGGGCACTTAGCTACTCCAAATGAGATAATTCAGCCATTGTCAATGATCTTTAGGGAAAATTTTGCTCTTGTTACTATTATATGACAGATACCATATGTCTTAGTTATCTAATGCAACTATAACAGACATACCACAAGTGGATAGCTTTAACAAACAAAAATTTATTCCCTCACACTCTAGGAGGCTAGAAGTCCAAATTCAGGATGCCAGCTCCAGGGGAAGCCTTTCTCTTTCTGTCGGTTCTGGGGGAAGGTCCTTGTCATCGGTCTTCCCCTGGTCTAGGAGCTTTTCAGCCCAGAAACCCTGGGTCCAAAGGATGCTTTCCTCTCCTGGTTCTTCATTCCTGGTGGCTTGAGGTCCTCCTGTCTCTCTGCCCGATTCTGTCTTTTATATCTCAAAAGAGATTAATTCAAGATGCAACCTAATCTTATAGATTAAGTCCTGCCTCATTGACATATCCGCCTCTAATCCTGCCTCATTAACATCATAGAGGTAGGATTTATAAAACACAGGAAAATCACATCAGATGACAAAATGGTAGGCAGTCATACAGTACTGGAAGTTATGGCCTAGCCAAGTTGACACACATTTTTGGGGGGTGGGGGTTGGGGGACACAATTCAATCTATAACATTCTACTCTTTGGCTCCCCAAAATTCATGTCCTTGCCACATGTAAAACACATTCACCCCAGGGTATCATAGCAAAAGTCTTCAATCAACTCCAAATCCAAAATCCAAAAATTTCTCTTCATCTGTGAAATCTAGAATACAAGTTATCTGCTTCTAAAGTACAATGGTGGAACAGGCAAAAGCTAGACATTTCCATTACAAATGGTAGAAATTGGAGGAAAAGAAAGGATAACAGGCATCAAGCAAGTCACCAGAATACACCATCTCAGGATCTTTACATGTATTTCTTCTAATCTTTACAACCACTTTTCAAAATAAATATTTTACAGATGAGGAAACTAAGGCTCAGGGAGGTTAAATAACTTACCCAAGTTTATTCAGCTTACAGCCACTTGAACACAGTTCTCTCTGATGCAAAATATCCCTGCTTTTCCTTTTACATCGAGATGCCTTCCAGAACCCGGATGGGTTCATGTAAGAGCCAACAACATGCAAGGGCAGAAGGTTAAGTATATTATCTCATTTAACCACAGAGTAATTAGTTTGTTATTCTTGGTCATTTGATAATGATATTGCTGGCAGGATTTTAAAACAAGTAATTTAGAAGATGGTTTCTGAGCAACAGGGGAAGGAATCACTAGGAGCCAGTGAGACTATGTTAGGAGTAAAGCAAGCTTGGTTATCCCTACTTCCTATTAAGTGGAATCAACAGCTGATAGATCAGAGGAATGGTAGAGACAGGCATCTGAAAAAGTCAGAAACTGCTTGAGCTGGATAATATATATACTTAAGTGAACTCCACCCCAAAACCCCAAACCCACTGCCATCGAGTCGATTCCGACTCATGGAGACCCTATAGGACAGAGTAGAACTGCCCGATAGAGTTTCCAAGGAGCGCCTGGCAGATTCGAACTGCAAACCTCTTGGTTAGCAACCGTAGCACTTAACCACTATGCCACCAGGGTTTCCAAACCCTACCCAGTGAGCTTTAATTAATGGGCTGATGTTCTTGGGTCAATCTTGATTTATTAATTCACTAAGATAAGGACATTGATGATACTAACTTTACTGATAATGACTGGATCTAGATCCAAGACAATTTCAACAGATTGGAATGATGAGCAGATCCTAGTGAGATGATATTTAACAGGCTGAATGAAAGTCCTGCACTATGATCCAGGAAAAAGTACTCAAGTAGTAGCTGAGGGACACAGTGCTTTGTAGTTTTTGAAGAGATGAAAGAGTCTTTTCTATTGTGAGGCAGCCCCAAGAGTCAGGCAGTCTTAGGATGCATGAACCGCAACGTAGAATCTGGAATGAAAAAGCTCATGGCCCACTTTGCCACCCCTCAGTGGTGAGGCTGCTGTGCTTTTTTAAAGGGACTGAGATAAACAGAATCTGTGCCAGCGGAAGTTTTATCATGTGGGAAAGACTCAAAAATCATGTCTCCAATTACATGATCAGCAACTGAAGGAACTGGAGAGATTTAACCTGGAGAAGACAGGGAAATTTGATGTCTGTCTCTAAACTTCTGAAGGGCTGAATTAGAAAAAAACAAGGAAAAAGTACTTGAGCATACAATAATTTTTTTTTTTTTTTAAAGTTCTTGGTGATTGTGATATGCAGGCATTATTGGGGATCACTGACTTCTAGACTGACTTAGAGACTAACCTTATATTTTACATAAAGAAAATTGTACATGTGTGATACTTGAAAAAACTTCATATTATTCTTATCAACCTGTCAATATTTATGGTTACTGCAGCTTAGTATTTAAGCACCAGTTCTATGCAGAAAGCCAACTTAGAACAGCTTAGAACGTATTAGTTTAAAAATATCACATCTCTTGTTTTGCAACTTCTAATTTATGAACAGATCATTGTTAGCTTTTCAGCATTTCTGTTTTGATAACATGTTTTAAGAAGTAATGTCACTTAAAAGCACGAAACATTCCTTTCTAAATAAGTAACAGAAAACTTTCAGAAAATTAGAAGAAACTGAGAAGATGGATATTGTTCATATACTTCTGACAGTTATTAGCTTAAATAACCTCTCTTTTCTTAGGTTTCTTGGGTAGGCCCAGTCTCAAAAAATGTAAAAAGAACATTAAAAAAAAAATTTACCATCACGTTGATTCTGTTTTTTGGCATCCCTGTGGGTTACAGAATAGACCTAGCTCCATAAGGTTTTCAACGGCTATAATCTTTACAAAGAGCCCTGGTGGCACAGTAGTTAAGTGCTCAGCTGCTAACCTAAAAGTCAGCAGTGTGAACCCACCAGCTGCTCCACAGGAGAAAGATGTGGCAGTCTGCCTCTGTGAAGATTACAGCCTTGGAAATCCTATGCCGCAGTTCTGCTCTGTCCTATAGAGTCTCTATGAGTTGAAATCGACTTGATGGAAAGGAGTTTTTTGGTTTGGTAATTAGGTCACCAGGCCTTTCTTCCATGGAGTCATTGGGTGGGTTTGAACTGTCGACCTTTAGGTTAGCAGCGAATCACAAACCACTTGTGCCACACAGGCTCCTTAGAAAACATATGCCCTGTTAAAGCTCATCAAGACCTTAATAAAAACTGGCTTAGGGATTTTAAATAACTTAATATCCAATTTCTTAAAATTACAAATATCAAAACATAAATGTTTCCTTAATCATTTATATTCAATTTATAAATCAAGTAAATTAAGAAATATGTTTTTAAGAAAGCTTTTAGCACTTAGTTAAATTCAAGGTGGTCAATTTTAACGTAATATGAATGACATTATTAAAGCATTGATTAAATTTTGAGTCCATATACAAAAAGGGAGACTCATTCCAAGGTTAGTGTTAGTTTTTAAAATATTTCTGAGTGTACACTAGAAGAATAAACTCCTTTCTCAAAGGAACCTGGTGTAAGAGTCCTACCCATAAAAAAAAAAAAAAGAGGTTGCTGTAGAGTCGGTTCCGACTCGTAGCTACCCTATAGGACAGAGTAGAACTGCCCCATAGGGTTTCCAAGGAGCAGCTGGTGGATTCAAACTGCCTACCTTTTGCTTAGCAGCCAAATGCTTAACCACTGGGCCACCAGGGCCCAGTAGGAGGCCAGTTAGGTGCCATCAAGTTGGTTCTGACTCATAGCGACCCTGTAGGACAGAGTAGAAATGCACTTTAGGGTTTCCAAGGAGAGGCTGATGGACTTGAACTGCCGACCTTTTGGTTAGCAGCCAGGCTTTTAACAACTGCGCCACCAGTGCTCTGGTAAGAGTCCTAGTAGTCATAAATCCGCTTCCTTGTCTACTCTTAAGAAGGGCTTTGGAGGAGATACTATTGAAATATGTCATCTAAAAACCTGTGACTTCTGAACCTCGAAGCAAATGGTTTCTAAGACTAGTTTCTTTTTGCATTTGCCTCTTTTTTTCCTCCTGTTTCTACTCATTCTATAAAATTATTCAAATCTCAGTTTAAACACAATAATAAAAATTGCAAAGAAAAGTTGACTCAACATTGTAGAAATATTTAAATTTTGTATGTCAAAAAAATAGACAAAATTAAAAGACAGAAAACAATTGTAGAGAATATTTACAAAAATACCACAAAAGGAAGATTCCTCAACATAATAAAGGGCACTTATACAAAGCCAACAGCCAGCATCATCCTAGATGGAGAGAATCTGAAAGCGTTGCCCTTGAGAACAGGAACCAGACAAGGATGCCCCTTATCACCACTCTTATTCCACATTGTGCCGGAAGTCTTAGCCAGAGCAGTTAAGCTAGGTAAAAATAAAGGGCATCCAGATTGGTAAGGAAGAAGTAAAAGTATCTCTATTTGTAGATGACATGATCTTATACACAGAAAACCCTAAAGAATCCTCAAAAAAAATACTAAAACTAATAGAAGAGTTCAGCAGAGTATCAGGATATAAGATAAACATACAAAAATCAGTTGGATTCCTCTATACCAACAAAAAGAACATCAAAGAGGAAATTAAATAAATACCAATTACAGTAGCCCCCAAGAAGATAAAATACTAAGGAATAAATCTAACTGGAGATGTAAAAGACCTATACAAAGAAAACTACAAGGGACTACTCCAAGAAACCAAAAGAGACCTACATAAGTGGAAAAACATACCTTGCTCATGTTAGCATTGTAAAAATATCTCTTCTACCAAAAGCCATCTATAGTTAAAATGCAATTCCGATCCAAAGTCCAACGACATTTTTTAATGAGATGGAGAAACAAATCACCAACTTCATATGGAAGGGCAAGAGACCCCAGATAAGTAAAGCATTACTGAAAAAGAAGAACAAAGTGGGGGGCCTCACTCTACCTGATTTTAGAACCTATTATACCGCACAATAGTCAAAACAGCCTGGTACTGGTACAACAACAGATTTGAAGACCAATGGAATAGAATTGAGAATCCAGACATAAATCCATCCACATATGAGCAACAGGTATTTGACAAAGACCTGAAGTCAGTTAATTGGGGAAAAGACAGTCTTTTTAACAAATGGTGCTGGAATAACGATACCCATCTGCGAAAAAAATGACCCATGCCTTACACCATGCACAAAAGCTAACTCAAGATGGATCTAAAACAATAAAGAGCATGGAAGAAAAAATAGGGACAACATTAGGAGCCCTAATACATGGCATAAACAGTATACAAAGCATTACTGAAAATGTAGAAGAAAAACCAGATAACTGGGAGCTCCTAAAAATCAAATACCTATACTCATCCAGAGACTCCAGCAAAAGAGTAAAAAGACTACCTACAGATTGGGAAAAAGTTTTTAGCTATGACATTTCCGATCAGTGCCTGATCTCTAAAATCTATATGATTCTGCAAAAACTCAACTACAAAAAGACAAATAACCCAATTAGAAAATGGGCAAAGGATATGAACAGACACTTCGCTAAAGAAGACACATTGAGGTAACAGATAAATGAGGAAATGCTCAGAATCATTAGCCATTAGAGAAAGGCAAATCAAAACTACGATGAGATTCCATCTCACTCCAACAAGGCTGGCATTAATCCCCCCCAAAAAAAATAAATGTTGGAGAGGTTGTGGAGAGACTGGAACACTTATACACTGCTGGTGGAAATGTCAAATGGTGCAACCACTTTGGAAATCGAATTGGTGCTTCCTTAAAAAGCTAGAAATAGAACTACCATATGATCCAGCAATCCCACTCCTTGGAATATATCCTAGAGAAATAAGAGCCTTTACATGAACAGATATATGCACCCATGTTCATTGCAGCACTGCTTACAATAGCAAAAAGTTGGAAGCAACCAAGGTGCCCGTCAGCGGATGCGTGGATAAATAAATTATGATACATTCACACAATGGAATACTATGCATTGATAAAGAGCGACGATGAATCCATGTAACGTTTCATAACATGGAGAAATCTGGAAGACATGATGAGTGAAATTAGTTGAAAAAGGACAAATATTGTATAAGACCACTATTATAAGAACTCAAGAAATAGTTTAAACAGAGAAAATACTCTTTGAAGGGTACGAGAGGGAGGGAGGGAGAAGGGTTTTCACTGATAGTAGATAAGTTTTAGGTGAAGGGAAAGAGAGGAAACCCTAGTGGCATAGTGGTTAAGTGCTACGGCTGCTAACCAAGAGGTTGGCAGTTCGAATCCTCCAGGCGCTCCTTGGAAACTCTTATCAGGCTGTTCTACTCTGTCCTATAGGGTCGCTATGAGTCGAAATTGACTCAATGGCAGTGTGTTTGGGTTTTTTTGGTTGGGAAAGACAGCAGGCAGTATAGGAGAGGTCAACACAACTGGACTAAATCAAAAGCAAAGAAGTTTCCTGAATAAACTGAACCCTTCGAAGGCCAGCATAGCAGGGAGGGGGGTTTGGGGACCATAGTTTCAGGAGCATAATAAAATCTATTAAAACATTCAGCATCCTGCTTTGGAGAGTGGCATCTGGGGTCTTAAACGCTAGCAAGCAGCCATCTAAGATGCATCAATTGGTTTCAACCCACCTGGAGCAAGGAAGAATGAAGAACGTCAAAGACATAAGGTAATTATGAACCTAAGAGACAGAAAGGACCACATAAACCAGAGACTACATCAGCCTGAGACCAGAAGAACTAGGTGGTGCCTGGCCATAAACAATGGCTGCCCTGACAGGGAACACAACAGAGAACCCCTGAGGGAGCAGGAGAGCAGTGGGATGCAGACCCCAAATTTTCATAAAAAGACTAGATTTAATGGTCAGACTGAGACAAGAAAGACCCCGGAGGTCATGGTCCCCAGACCATCTGTTAGCCCAACACAGGAACCATTCCCAAAGCCAACTCTTCAGACAGGGATTGGACTGGAATATGGGATGGAAAATGATACTGGTGAAGAACGAGCTTCTTGGATCAAGTAGACACATGAGGCTACGTTGGTCTCTCCTGTCCAGAGGTGAGATGAGAGGGCAGAGGGGGCCAGAAACTGCCCAAATAGACGCGAGGAGAGAGAGTGGAGGGAAGGACTGTGCTGTCTCGTTAGGAGGAGAGCAATTAGGAGTGTATAGCAAGGTGTTGGGTTTTTTTAGCAAGGTGTATGCAAATTTTTGTATGAAAGATTGACCTAATTTATAAACTTACAGTTAAAGCACAATAAAAATTAATTAAAAAAAGGATTATCAAGAGAGAAAAAAACACAAAAGATTAATATTTTAACATGTTTGAAACTCATAAATCACTGGGACAAAAAACCCACTAAGACCTCTGTATATATTTTCCAGTATAAAATATAGCATATTTCATTGAGTAGAAAATACAATTGATTAGTGTGCAAAAGCCCTTAACTCACTAGTCCAAAGAAGTAATAAAAATGAAGAAATTAATAACATAATACACAGTATGCTGTGTCTTAGAACAAGAAGAGCTCTTTTTAAGAAAAAAAATCTATTTTGTCTTCATTTTCTAATCTCTGTAAGAAGATGACTTTTCCTTGTATTCTTAAAAAAAATAAAGTGGATATTTTATTTTACTTGTAAACATCCTGCAAGGATGAAAGTCTGAAAATTTTATTTTACTTTTAAACATCTTGCAAGGATGAAAGTCTGAAAATTTTTGCTTTCCTAATTTGCAAGAGAATCCACACAGGTGCAGTTGATGGTAACGAGATCGTTGAGGTCAAGGTCAGAGGGTTAATCATCACATTGGTGAGGAGCAGATTCAGTCTCCAGTGACTAACATCCTGGCAGCTCCCCACATAGCTTCGCACAGCAAACACACTCTGTCTGAAGATAACAGGCTGCAGCCTGTGAAAGGCAATTATTAGGGCGTTTGACTAAGACTGAGAAGCTCTTTGTTCTTTTTGACAAACTGTCTAGGTAGAAACTCAATTTTCAATGACAAGTAAGGGGATGTGTATAAATATTAAAGTCCTTTTACTTGCATAACTTTCCGTATGCTTCATGGTGACTTAGAGGTAAAATACTATATATCCTTTTCTCTGGTGTTTAAAACAAAAAGTAATATTAGCCCTATTGTGTATGTTTTCACCACACACACACAAAAGATTCAACCTTAAAAAAAATAATAATACTAGCCCAAGGTAGGCATTCTCAAAAGAACTTGTCTCAGTAACCTCTATCCCTTTTAGGTTTCCATTACAACCGTGCCTTAAGATTTCCTCATTTGAAATTTTAAGCAAAACTGAGTTAAAATGTTTTTACCACATTTAATAACTTCATTTCACGTGTCTTACTTACTCTACAGTCTCACTTCTGCATCCTGGAAGGCCCTCACTGAGGTCATTGGGAACTTCCCAAGTGCCAAATTTATGTAGGATCTTTTCATTGTCAGCCCTTCCCTGGCATTTGGCCCTGTGGCATTTGGCATTCTGGAAAATTTCCACTTTTGGCTCTGTGACTCCCCTCTCACCTCGTTTCTCCTTGCTCTATTCACTTTCTTAGTTTTCTTGCTCTTGAAATGTGTTTAAACAGTGTGTTCTCTGTGACTGGGTCTTTGGCTTTTTCTTTAGGTGGTCTTTTCCACAGACAAAGCTTCAACTAGCACTTGTATGCTGGTGACTCTCAGGTCTCTCATGAGCTGTAAGCCAGGTGCCAGCTTATACCAGACATCTCTAATGGGATGTCTCACAAGCCTCTCATACTTTACATGCCTAAACCTGAACACATCTTACCCATCCAAGTGTGCTTCGCTCGTTTCTCTGTCTGGGTTAATGTTAACATTACAGGCGCGCAGGCCTCACCTAAAACCTGGGCATCATCCTGGATGCTTTCCCTCACCTGTGTCATGGAATCATTCCACTAATTCCATTCTCTTGAGCACCTTCCAACTCTCTTTTTCTTGTAACCCTAGTGTCCTTATTTTATCCCTTTATCATCTCTCCCTTGGGTTATTCATTGATCTGTTCATTCAACTGTGTTTAACTGTTTAATTCAACTGTTTAATTATAAACAGATTTAGGGCCTGCCCTTAAATATAGTAAGTGATATGATGAAGGCAACTGAGGTAAAGGGTATCCTTCACAGAAGGCCTCTCTGAGGCCTCAAGCAAGAGTGGGAGCCAGTCCGATGCAGGGTTCAGGGACGAGAGCATAGAGCTGTGTAAATAAAGGCTCTGAGGCAGGAGAGCATGTGGAACATTCCAGAAGCTGTGTTGAGCTAGTAAGTGGAGAGGGTGCTGTCAGATGAGGATGGAAAGGCCTGCTGGGCTTTGGTAAGGGGTTTAAAGTGGGAAGGCAGGGTTTTAAATAGGAGAGTGACGAGATGGATTAAAATTTTAAGAAGATGACTTCAAATGCTGTGTGAACATGGACTGGATGGGAGCTGCTCTCCCTACCTCTGGACTTGTTGGACTCCCAGGCACGGCCTGCAGACTGCTAACTCTGAAACCAGATTAAACCAGGTCACTCCTCTGTTTAGCATGCTGTATTCATCTCACCTTCAAGACAAAGTTTAAATTCTTCAAATAGTAGATGAGCTTTTTGCTGTGTGGTCATTGCCTACTTTTTCAGACCTGCCACTCCCTATAAACACCTGGTACTTCAGCCACATCAAACCACTAGTGATTCTCAAAAAGGCCTGGGCCTGTGCTCCTTCCTTCCTTCCTGTCTGCCTATCTATCTAGTCCTTCCTCATCCTTCAAGATCAGCTCAAGAGTCACATTCTCTAAGAAGCCTTCACTGGTGCCTGCTGAACTAGCCTCTCTCCAAGCTATCCCAATGTCCCACCCACTTCTGTCACGGCATTCCCTACTGGATCGTCTGACTAGTTCGTGCATCTGTGCCCTCACTGCCAGGAGTAAGGGATGCCGTTACACACGTCCCAGTGACGGCTCATACCCATCCTCACTGAATGTTGATGACTTTGCCCATTTTCTCTGTCTCTTGTTCCATGATAATTCCACACAAAACTTCTACTGCTATGACAACTGAATCAGTTCAAGCCTAATAATTTTATAGGAGCCCTGGTGGTGCAGTGGTTGAGCATTCAGCTCTCTAACCAAAAGGTCGGCTGTTCAAACCCACCAGTGGAACCCAGTAGCCACTGTGCAGGAGAGAGATGTGGCAATCTGCTTCCATAAAGATTACAGCCTTGGAAATCATATGGAGCAGTTCTACTTTGTCCTATAGGGTCACTATGAGCTGAGATCGACTCAGCAGCAACCAGTTTGGTTTGGTTTTGGGGTTTTGCATTTATATGTAGCGCCTTTAGTTTACAGATTACATTCAAGTACATGCCCTTTTTTTTTTTTTTTAATCTCCACAGCAGCCCTGTGAGGATCTGGTAAAATTTAGAGCTAGCAAAGAAGTTAGATTCTCGTTCAAGTGATGGCTTCACTTTGTGGTAGATAATTTAGAACACTGGGACTGAGTCATCTTGGTTCTGATATCCTTGTATTTGGTGTATTTATATTTTTATGGGAGCCTTGATTTCTTCTTTGGTCCAAGGGTTATTAAGAGAAAAAAATTTTCTGACTTCTAGATGGCTTAATTTTGGAAGTGTATCTTTGTTTATTCTTTTATTAATTATTTTCTGGATTTGTGATTTAAAAAATCTTGCCTGGCATTTCTAATTTCAGGGACTTACTGATGTTCACTTTGTGGCCTGGCATATTACCAATTTTTGTAAATGTTTTATAGATGTAAATATTTGATTAAGAATGAGTGATCTCTTTTAGTACAGTGTGAAGCTCGATGTGCATTTCAGTCAAGATGATTAATCATTTTCAATTCAGACCTTTAATATCCTTAGGTAGTTTTTCTCTACTCTGTCAAAGACTGAGAGATGAGCATTAAAGTTTCCAACCACAATTGTGGTTTTGATAATTCTGTTTATGTTACTAGTAAAAAAAAAAAAAAAGTTACTAGTAGGCGCTGCTTTATATATTTCAGCTCTATCGTTCAGTACCTTAGAATATATTAGGAAACCCTGGTGGTGTAGTGGTTAAGAGCTATGGCTGCTAACCAAAAAGGTCAGCGGTTCGAATCCACCAGGCGTTCCTTGGATACCCTATGGGGCAGTTCTACTCTGTCCTATAGGGTTGCTGCGAGTCAGAATTGACTTGACCGCAGGTTTTTTTTTTTTTTTTTTTTTAGAATACGTTATAAACAACTGTATTGTGTCATTCATCAATATAAAATAACCTTTTATCTACTTTAATTTCACCTTATAATCTCTTTTGTACATGGTTACAATACCACTTACATGTTTTTTTAAAAAAAAACATTATGTCCCTCAAATATTTTTGCTCATTATTTTATTTTTAACTTTATCGTAGATGTGTCTCTTATAACAGTCCTAGAGCTACATTTATTTTTTACCAATCTTTAACACTTGGTCTTCTAGTAAAAGAGTTTAACCCATTAATAGTTTGTTTTTATCTAATTTCTGTTATTTTTTTATTTTTTATGCTTTTCTGTTATTTTCCATTTGCTTTTTTCTTTTGCTACATTGAAATTTTTTTCTTTTTTATTGTAGTGGTTTGGAATTTTTGCAATAGATTTCATTTTACAATCTCATGTTTTTAGTATTTGAACCTATTTTTTCCAATAATATTAAGATAGTACCTATTAAGTATTTTGAAATGAAAAACATGTTTTTAAGGCAGCATTTGCTAGTATATGCTGGCTATTTGATAATACTATAATTTAATATTTTTATTCTAACTTATGTTTATGGAAAATGAAAGCTCGGGTTTTAAAATAAGAGCTACATAGAAGAAATATGCACATAGGATGTATATGTCTCTTTACCTCATATATTTTTAATATTCTCCTTCCCTTTCTGGTTCTCATTTAAGGTTATTTCATGCTGTAGTTTTTTTCTTCACAATTCACTTCATTTAAAGAGAGTGAATGGTACCTTCCCAATGGGCTTTCTGTATCAGGAACTGAAAGGAGACGTGATAAGACAGTCTGTTTCATGTCTGTTGCATTTTACAGTGTGTCAGATGTCTTCAATATACATTTCTCCACTTGAACATCACAAAAGCCCTCGATATTATTACTCTCATTTTCTAGATAACAAAATTCAAGCTCAGAAAAGTTTAGTTGTCCAGAATCTCCTGACACTGAAGCATACAATCATTAACACAGAGGCAGACATTCACTATGAAGCAAAGCTGAAATTCAAACCCAGATCGTTCTGACTCCTGGAGTGTGTGGAATCGTCACTCGAAGATTTCCTGTGGACCACCCGAGGGCCTGGCACAGAGGAGGGACTGGCTTAATGTTTGCTGATTGTCTGTTAGAGTAAATCATCCCTTGCAAACGTGCGGGAACCCTGATGGAATAGTGGCTAAGTGCTATGGCTGCTAACCAAAGGGTCAGCAGTTCGAATCCGCCAGGTGGTCCTTGGAAGCTCCTTCGGGCAGTTCTACTCTATCCTATAGGGTTGCTGTGAGTCAGAATTGACTCGATGGCAATGGGTTTGGTTTTTTTTGGTTTTGCAAACCTGATGGCATTGTTTCTCCAGCTGTCCAGCAGGTGGCGCTACACGGCTGAGAGAACCCGTTTCTGCCCTTTCAGTGAAGCCATTGAAGGCCATTACAGGTGCTGAGAATTTCCAAAGCAAAAATCAATATTGAGTCTTGAGCACAATAGGAAAATAAAAAGGCACGTATTTTGAATTTGTGATTAAAATACTTATATTTGCATATCTACATATAACTATATCATAATTTATAGATTTAAAAATCTAATTCATCCAAATTCCTTTTTAACAAAACAACACCCCTCTCCTCCTCCCCCAGACAAACAAAACTCACAGGTTAAAAAAACCTCCAGAATGATCTATATTAATTAATAAACCCAAAGCACATTTTAAGCTAATTGAAAATAATCAGTTGACCGTGGAAGGCCTTTGCCGGTACTCTTAAGCGTCATATCAGCTTCATTCCCCAATTGACTTTGACTTCATGGAAGGCCTTGGCAGAGTGCAGGGTACATGGGTCCCTCCCTCTGGGAGCTGGATCCACAGCACTCCCTGGGAACACTCATATCTTATCTTCATGTCCAGCACACATTCCATAAATGTGAATGGATTACAATTTTAACCCTTTAACTCTGGCCCAATACAGCCGTGAGAGGTGGCAGGTCATGTAACCTTGAAGAGGAGTGTTCTTGTCCTAATTACACTGGATCATAGGATGACAGAACTAAGCAGGTGAGGGAATCTAGGACTGGAAAATATCCCTGCCCATCTAGATAAGGTACAAAGATGTGTGTATGACATATGTATTTATGTATATTTACTGCTGCATTGATTGCTTGGACGGACTCCGAGACGCACTTATGTTTAGATCAATCTATCTACTTCTCTCCTTTCATCTTGATTTTCTGTGATGCTTGGAAGGTGAGAGGCGCTGTCTGAAGGAGAAGGCCAGCTAAATGTTACTAACCTGCTGGGTTGGCAGAACTGCGTTAGAAGCTGTATTCAGAAGAATTGTAAAACATACTTACTTCCTCTTGAAGCTTTTTGCCAGCTAATTACAGGGATTATAGCATATTACGTTCAGCAGCCACTAGAGTCCAGCATAAAACAGTGCTTACTAAAGTGCTAAGGTTTGTAAAGGTGTGTACATAGCAATCCGGTTAAGGAAGAGAACCACCGTTGTTGGACACTTTTTAACTGTCAGTACTGAGATAGTTTTTAGTAATTATTTAAGCACCAAAAAACCTTGACTAGATCATTATCCCCATCTTACAGAAGACAGAACTGAAGCTAAGGAAGTTTAAGCAGCTTCACAGGTCACATAGCAACTAAGGGGTGCATGACCAAGATCCAAACTCTGATCTCCTTTGACTCACGGAGCCTGTAAATTATTTTCCCACCTGTTTCCGGAACCATTCGTATGGGTCTGGTACAGTCAGGAAGTGTTCGTGGCAGGAGTGTAGCTTGGAGAGGACTTGATCGGTAGGTGGGAGGCAGATGTGTCTGTACTGCTAAGGATCCGGGAAGGAAAGAGATGGCAAACTCAAAATGGTAATTAAGGTTTAATAAGGGACTATTTATTGAAGTGTGTCAGGGCTAAGAGTACCCAAGCTCCAGGCCTGAAGGAGCGAGGGGAAGAAGTGGCATGGTGTGAGTTGTAGCCATTAGAGAAGGGCATCCCCAGCAACTATGGCCAAGGTTGGAGGACCCACTGCCAAGTTGCACCCAAGCAGTGAGAGAGAGTAGGGATGGTGGGATCAAACCATTAATCTCTCTCCTCTGGCCCCCATTTCCTGTTCAGCCTCAGGGCACAAAACAAGGCAGAGAAGAACAGAGAACTGATGTTGGGGCAAACTAAGAATGGCCAGCCACATGTTATTGTAGGGAGAATAAGCCGCACGCACACGCACGCGCACACGGTCATAGGAGTCGGAGCTCAGCGTGGCCTCCGTTGGGCCTGCGTTGAGCCAGCCTAACTGACAAGGGCTGATCTGGGAGTGATGGGAGATGAAATTCAATAGGCATGTTGAAAGGCCTAAATGTCACATGAAGGCGCCTGACCTTAATTTGGTACTCAGTAGTTCGCCAGTTTTGTTTTACATACCAGCTGTCAGTTCTGACTTAGGGTGACCTCTTATGTGCCAGAGTAGAACTGTGCTCCATAGGTTTGTAGTGACTGAATTTTCAAAAGTAGATCCCCAGGCCTTTCTTCCCAGGTACCTCTGGGTGGCCTTGAACCTCCAACTTTGCAGTTAGCAGCTGAGCATGTTGTTTGCACCACCCAGGGACTCCTTTATTTCACATGACCGATATTAATATATTTATTTTATAAGGCTACATTAGCCAGAAAACCAAAAAACCAAACCCATTACTGTCAAGTCCATTCCGACTCATAGCGACGGTACAGGACAGAGTAGAACTGCTCCATATGGTTTCTAAGGAGCACCTGGTGGATTTGAACTGCTGAACTTTTGCCATAGCTCTTAACCACTACGCCACCAGGGTTTCCTATGTGAGCCAGAGAGAAGGGGAAATGTTATCGAAGAATGAGAGGGGGAAGGAAGGCAAGGGCGAGAGCACGTTGTTAGGATATTTGTTTGAAAATGTTCGTCCGCCAGGGTTACCCCTGGTGGAGTTGCTGGCTGTGTGATGTGTGCGGGCCCCCTTTGCGGAGTTCACCGACTCTTCCTGTGTTCCAGTGACCTATGGCATGATGAGCTCCAGTGTGTACTACTACACCCGGGTAATGTCACAGCTCTTCATAGACTCCCCTCTGTCCAGGATGGAGAAAACGAACTTTAAAACACTTTCTTCGGTGGAAGACTTTTGGAAGGTATTGGCAAATAACTTTGAAAGTATTTCTGCCATTGGAAGTCATTACTTTGGCTTCCTAAGTCCAAGTCTGTTATGTGCTTAGCACTGTGTGAGATGTTATAAGGTATGGTAAGTTGTTAAAATAAAACCTGTGAAAGTCAGAGCCTGTGTAAGGCAGAAGCCTGTCAGAGAAGGGAAACTCAAATATTTTCTGCTAAAACGGAGTGACAGGGAAGTGGTAAGACTGCACCCTGTCAAAGGCAGGAAGCTTGCAAGACCTAGAACAACAAGGCAGTCCCATCAAGTTCCAGCTCTCACAGGTTTCACTGTAAAAGTTACAGTTCCCGCTCTCAAAGAGAGGAGAAACTACATTTATTGAGCACCTTGAATGTGCCTTTCACTGGCTGAGTGTTCGTACGTTACCTTATTTAATCCTCATTGCATCCTTACAAGGTAAGCATTAATATTATCCCTGATTTGTGAACGAGGAAACTGAGATTCAGAGAGCTTGCATGCGTACAGTCGCATGGCTTGGGAATAAAAAAAAATGGATTTTTTTTAGCCACTTACTTACCCTAGTTTCTAATTCATTCAGTCATTCACAGATTGAATACATATTTATTGAGCATCTGCTGGGATATAAGGTCCACGAGGCCAGAGTTTTGGTTGTTTTGTTTGTTTTTGTCTCTTTGTTGATGATGGCATGTACCCCCCAGCTTCTAGAACAGTAGGTAGACAACAGGCACGGTTTTTCAAAGACCTGCTAATGTAAAATTCCACCCAGCCCCTTCTCAAATTGTCACAACTCTGACCTGGCAGCAGAGCATAAACAATGACTGATGCCACAGGAAACTTACAGAAGTAACCTGAAGGACATGGCACTCAGAGTTTAAGAAAATCAGAAGGGAAATTGGAAAGAAAATGATTGTTTCTCCCTGGGAAGATGCTTCTTGAAGTTCATTCTAAACCTTGTAGTCAGAGATGTTGATTTAAAGATAGAAAAAACTGAGTCACAGGAATCTCTTAACACATAAAAATAGTTGGCATCTCAAACCACACTCAGTTGGCCAGATCAGTCCATTTCTCTTGCTCATCTGATAAGGGTAAAGGCAAGGGAAGCGGCTGGCTCTGTCTTCCATATAGGTACACCTGGTTTTGCAAACAGTCCCATGAAAATAAATGCCAAAATCTAAAAGTGGGAAATGGAGTTGGAGAGTTCAGCATACAGCAAAATAATCCAGACAGTTAGAAGATCCACCAGGTAATCAAACCAGACAGATAATCAAAACTATAATCTTTTCCTAGGTTGTACACCAGAAATGGGACAAAATGGCGAGTATTGTGTTACATGTAATTTTATCACAACAATAAAAAAAAGGCTGCAGTTGCTGGTACTGCTTAGGTACAACCAAACACCTCATGGGATTAGCTCCCTCAGTTCAAAATTTTAGGGTCATGGCTTTGTCAGACTGTCCAGCCAATTGGCCTAATATTGTTTATGAAGTTTCTTTTTTACCCTTCAGTCCAGTGGGTAGTGCCTGGGGTCTTAAAAGCTTGCAAGCAGCCATCTAAGTTGCAACACTTGGTGTCTATTCACTGGGAGCAATAGAGGAAGAAGGAGACCCAGGGACCAGAGAAGAAACTGGACTGCATGTCTGATTGCCTCCATGAACTTCCTCCTTTGCCATGAAAAACGAGAAGACTGGATGGTACCCAGCCACCATTACTGAATATTTTGATCAAGGACTCAGTAGCTGAATCCTGACCAAAAGGGATAAAAATGAGGAACAGAGTTTCAAATTCTTACGGAATTCAGACTTACTGGGCCCATTGAGACTGGAGGAACCCCCAGATCCATTGCCCTGAAAAAAATCTTTAAACCTTGAACCAAAACTACCCCCTGAAGTCATCTTTAAACTAAACTGCAGCTTAGCTAAATTAGTAAACAATGTTTATTTTGAGTACTACACTATTAAAGAATTATCTGCATGAGATCAAATTGACAACAGCAACCCTAAAGCATAGATAAATTTAGGGATAGTAAATCTTAATAGTGCAGTGACAGTCTGGGTAGAGATAGCGATACCGGTGATACAACATTAAGAATGTAACCAGTGTTGTTGAACTGTCTATGTAGAAATTGTTGAATGGGTATACGTTCTGCTGTATTTTCTTCAAAAATTAAAAAAACCATTTCATCTCTAAACCAGTTTAGAGCCAGGATTATGTTGGTTTCCCTATTTTAATAAGGGAAAGTGGAGTTGATCATGGATGTGGATTTATGCCCCTCTCCTTTTGGTCCTAGAATAAAAATCAGAGTTGCCATTTATTAAACACCCACTCTGTGCCAGGTGCAATAAGCCTGCAAAGATGGATTTTGCCAATACGGGAAATCTGGGTAAGAGGAAGATCTAGACAAGGCCTCACAGCTAGCAATGACGGAACAAGATCCAAACCCAAAGCTTTGCTGTCAGAAAGCCTACTCCCGCCACTCTGCCACGTTCACGGGGTTGCTAAACTGTTGGTCATGCAAACATTCCGGGTAGGAACAAGGGCAGACTCTGAACCTGGGACTTTCCAAAAATGTTTTCTTTGCTTTCAGTTCACAGAGGGCTCCTTGTTGGATGGGCTGTATTGGGAGATGCAGCCCAGCAACATAACCGAAGCTGACAACCGAAGCTTTATTTACTACGAGAACCTGCTGTTAGGGGTACCACGGATACGGCAACTCAAAGTCAGAAACGGATCCTGCTCTATTCCTCCGGACCTGAGAAGTGAGATTAAAGAGTGCTATGATGTCTACTCTGTGAGTAGTGAAGACAGAGCTCCGTTTGGTCCTCGAAATGGAACTGCGTAAGTGTCTGTGGCTTCTGGTTCCTTCACCAAGAAGAAGATGCCTTACCTGACTCTTCAGTACTTATATTTAAGGCCTTGGCCAAATAGAGCTTTGGTTTCTCAAGTTCTCCCTACTTTTTACCTCATTTTAGCTTCTGTCTGCATATTTTTCAAAAGTCTAATTCATGGACCATATGGCCATCAAAAAGAAGTTATCTGAGCTTTGAGAAGTTTCTTTTAAGGTGTTTGAACCATATTTTTATAAACCCAGTAATATGCTCCTCTAGGTCAGGAAGCTGAGCTGCAAGCCAAGAAGCCAATTAAGACAAAAAGCCAAAATGAAAGTAGTAGTCAAGCCTTTACTTACTGTAATAACATATGCAAAAGATAAACCCAGAGAGTGGCACCCAGCTCCTGCCTGTTCCATATTTCCCCAGCGACAGTGCCCAAGCTAGGATCAGGTGGATCAGTGCAGGTGCGGAGGGAGCCCCAAACAAAAGGCTCCTGCAGCTTTATGGACTTTCCAGGGGGTGGGAGGGCCAGATGGAAGTGCAAGTGGTGGAAAAGTACTGAGTCAGGGTCAGGAAAAGTGTCCTGAGGTTAAGATTCTTCCCCTCCCACCCGATAAGGCAGCTTCAGCTGAGGTGCCTGAGGAAGGCTGGGTCCCTTCATGCACTGGCTGTGTGCCAAGCCTGGTGGGCGGGGCAGCTTTGCCCTGAGGCCTGCCAGGTAAAGCCTTTGTAATCACCTGTGGTCAGGTCTGAAAAATCACACATGAGTTTTTAGCCAGGAGGCAGACTCCTCAGTAATTAGGACATTTTTTGGTATAGAAAATTTTATTAGCTCTTTCAAGTCAAATTTTTGTTCAGAATGCGGTTATTTACAGTATACAGTAAGCTTGTATGGCAGTTTTTCTGTCTGGTTTAAGTCTCAGCCTTCTCAAAGTTGTGCTTAAGATTTTGAGTATGTGTGCACATTTGCAGGGTTGTGTGTGAGGGGCTGTGTGTGTGTGCACGCACACATATGTACACGTGCATGCACTTGGGTGGCCATACTTCAAAGCTTACCTATTAAGGGAGGACAGTCATTATTTTTAGAATTATTGTATCACATAACAATGTATGTATGGATTTTTGTATGAGAAACTAACGAGCTGTAAACTTTCACCTAAAGCACAATTAAAAAAAAAAATTACTGTAGTTATTATAAAGAAATGGAAGAAACTCTCAGGCTGTTTTAAGATGGGTCTCAGGGTTGCTGCCATGGTCCAGAGTTGTCTTCTAAGCTGGGAGGTTCAGAGACTTAATTCTGTCAGCTCACCTAGATCCCATCCCCGGAACTCAATCACGACAGAATATAGGTTTGTGAATGTGCAATAGGGCATACATCTTTTCCATGCCTAGATTCTTTGCCTGCCATCCAGTGCACACCCTACTTAATTCCAGGATCTGTAAGAGACCAATTTAGTAAAATCAGAAGATTCAGATTAAAGGGACTAAATAACCTTGAAAAACATTTTTTTCCAGGTTATAGTAGTGATTTTTGCTTCCTAACTCATCATTTTCTAGTTTCTGCAAGGGTCTTGTGGTACCTTTTCCTGTATTTTTCTTTATCTCACATCATTAATAGGAAAAATTTATATAGTCACTACTCTATGCCAAACACTGTAGAAGTGATTTCGTGCATTATCTCTTTGCCTTTCACAGAACACCTACGAATTAGGTATTGCTGTCTCCATTTTAGAGATGACAAAGTTGAGGCACGCTTACCCAAAGTGTCACAGCTAATAAATGGCCAGCCTGGGATTTAATCATACTTCCCTGGCTCCTAAGTCCCTGTTTCTTCTACTACACCGTGTCATTTCTTCCACTACACCATGTCGTTTCTTCCATTGTTAATTATGTTGTTAGAGTAGGTCTTGATGCCCTCAGTTCACCACCAGAATCCAAGCTTCTTGAGGGCGAGGACTCCCAAAACCACCCTAAATTCAGGAATTCACTGGAAGTACTCCGGGACTCCACATAGAGTCAGAGTCACAACTAAGATTTATTACAATGAAAGGGTACAAAGCAAAATCAGCAAAGGAGAAAGGCTTATAGGGAAAGAGCAGAGAAATCCAGGCACAAGCTTCCAAGAGTCTTTTCCCAGTCACACAGGACACGCTTAATTCCTCCAGCAGCAATTTGTGATAACACTTATGAAGGGTTATCTGCCAGGGAAACCCATTACAGGCTTAGCACCCAGGGTTTTTATTGAAGGCTGATCACGTGGGCAACATCAGCCAGGCGTGTACCAAAATTTCCAGACTCCCAGAAGGAAAGCAGGTGTTCAGCAGGTTGTTTGAACAAGTAGTTGAGGCACAGTGAACCACTCCTGTCAGTTGGGTTAAGCTTTCTATCAGTGTAGAACGCTGTTTATCAGTCAGGTTACCAGATACCAGGCAAGGTCCAGTCTTGCAAGCAGGTCATTTAAGGGCAACAGTCTCAAATCTGCCATGTCAACTTTTTTTTTACACCTGAGCCCTCTGCTCCTCACCACTCCAGTCTTTCCCATCTTACTGCCATCAGAGCAATCCTGTTCCGCGCCTCCCAGACCCCTTCCCTTTGTGGACCCCTTCACACTTGCGCTTCACAATCTGACCACAGTCTACCCCTCAACCTTCTTTTCCTCATCATAAAGAAGCCATACTGAACTACTCATGGGGCATCTTGTACTTCTCTGGCCATGCCTCAGTCACGCTTGACAATGCCCTTCCCATCCACATGTGCAGGTCCAAACCCTACTTACCCTTCACAGTCCAGGTCCAGTGAAGCTTCTTCCCAAAGCCTTCTCTGATCTACCTCTCGCATTGCCAGGCCCCCAGTAAGGATACCAGCCCCTTGAACTGCCATGGTAACTTCTCTGTATTTCTCTCTTGGTTCTTATTATCATCTGTCTTGTATTTTAATTGTTTAGTTACAACTTCTCTCTCCTTATTTATTATAAACTGGGGAAAAGGGAGGCTCTTGGTTCATCTTTGTATTCCCATTGATGCCAAAGAATCATCTGGTTGTAAAGAGATCCTCTATAAATAGTAGTGGATTAAGTTCCCAAATGTGTGGAATCTTATGTACAGTTGCAGACAGTGGAGCTTGATAAACTTGTCCTTTTGGCTGCATTTTTCTTTGGGAGCCTAGAGTCATCTGAGTACAGTTATCCCAGGGAAGGCAGCCAGGTAAACTAAGGGGTAAGGGTACAGGCTCTAGAGGCAGACAGCCCTGGTGTAGATTCTGACTCCGCCCTCACAGTCTTTGGGACCCGTTAACTGCACTAAGCCTCAGGGCCCTCATTCCTACAATGGGGCTAATAGCTGTACCTAAGAATTAAGAAATCACCTAGGAAGTGCCATGGCAGGCACATTACCTAGCTTGATGAAACTAATAACTACGACACACTTTTGACTTACTAGGGACCAACTGTCTTTGTCATTGCCTTAAGTGTTCGACTGATTCCACCTGCTTGTTTTGTTTTTGTTTTTAATTAGTTGGATCTACACAAGTGAAAAAGACTTGAATGGGAGTAGCCACTGGGGAATGACTGCAACTTACAGCGGAGCTGGCTACTACCTGGATTTGTCAAGAACAAGAGAGGAAACAGCTGCCCAGATTGCTAGCCTCAGGAAAAATGGTTGGCTGGACCGAGGAACCAGGGCAGTTTTTATTGACTTTTCAGTGTACAACGCCAACATTAACCTGTTCTGTGTGGTCAGGTGTGTGCTGAGGGCACCATCCCTCCCATTTCTCTGTAGCTGTATGAACGTCCTATTCTGGAGACGGGCCAAAAACCCTCCCCTGCGGTTGGCTAAATGAGGATGCCAAGGATCAGGGCTGATAGCAAGGCTGAAAATCGAAGGCTTATTTGGGTAATGATACTTGGGGCAGGGAGGAGTTCAGATTGTAGAATATTCCGAGTTGGGAGGAACTTTAAGTCTGCTCCAAGTTCCTTCCCATGCCAGAACCTTTCTGGGAGAAGCATTGTATTTTCCTTAACCATCGTGAGGATAATCGGTGCCGCGTGCTCCTTCACTGAGTACCCTAGCCATCAAATCCTGCCTCATTTCTCTGAGTTTCCCACTGTCAGATGACGTCCAAGCTGTTAAGAGCACAGCACAGCCACAGGTAGTCACAGGCTGTGCCTGATGTTCAGTAGGATACCCGGCTACCAGCCAAAGCTCCATGCTCACACCACAGGTACATAAAGTTCCTTCCACAGTCCAGTGACGCTGCCGTCATGGCCATTCAGTGGGGACAATGAGGAAACAGATCCCACTGACTTGTCTGGGGCTTCTCTTGTTCATTAATTCATTCAGCAAACACCTGTGGGGCACCTAAGAAGTGCCAGGGACTGTTGTAGGTTCCAAGGATACATTAGTGAACGGAACAAAGGTTTCTGCCCTTGCAGAGATTGTGTTCCACCAGGAGGAGATAGTCAATGAACAAATTTATCATATGTAAAAGGTAACAAGGAGTCCCTGGGTGGCACACAGGGTTAAGCACTTGACTACTAGCTGAAAGGTTGCTGGTTCGAGGCCACTCAGAGGCACCTCACAAGACAGGTATGGTGATCTGCTTCCAAAAGGACACAGCCTTGAAACCCTATGAAGCAGTTCTCGGCACACATGGGGTTGCCATGAGTCGGCATGGACTTGATGGCTACCAACAACAACAGAAGGTAACAAGTGCTTTAAAAAAAAAAAAAAAAAAGGTAGAGCAGACCCATGAGGATCCAGAGTTCACCCAGTTTAATCCTCTTGGTGAATGTGTCAGCAACACTCAGACATCACTACCATGGATTATGTGCACATGTATTTACACACAGGATAGGGAGAGTTAAATCTTATCCGTATTTTGTCATTATTTTTGAAGCCAAACTCAACTCTGCTTTACAAGGCCAGTTGGCTTTTTTCCAGTCCTTGTATTTAACAGCTTTTGCAAAAAATAACATCACATTAAATCAAGTACTGGTTACTGCTAGAAATGAACGAAAATCTATTGCAGTTATTATTAACTTTTTCTCATGATGCCAGTGAAGGTAGAAAGAGGATAAAAACAGGCAGGCAACTCTGGTTGACATTGAAGTAAATACCTATTTATAGAGGGTCTTGAATATTTCTTTCACTTCCTTCCCATACTTTGAGTATTGCCAAGGCGGTTACTTCATTGCTCAGCACTGTTTTCTATGCTTCCGGAAGTAGAAGACAGATGTGGGGCCAGAATAGGCCTGAGAGTGATGACTTGGCACCCCGAGGCAACGCCCTCCCCTTTGGAGTTCACACTGGGGTTGTGATGAGGCTCTTCATTTCAGTATTGTAAGTTTTTGGTTCTTGCCCCTGCTCTCCAACACATCAAATAGGAAAGAAAGAACAGGAGAATGGACAATAAAGAGGGAAGAAAAACTTACATGGTTCTTCAATTCTAATTTGCCATAGTGCCTGTCTTTACTTGATTATTGCTTGTGTGTGAGTCCTGGATACTGAAGGTCTAGGTTTGGCTACCCATACTTAGTAATGGAGAAACAGTTATACTAGCTGTTTATAGTATATAAACTATATATAGCTGACTAAAAGTCTTTAAAAAGGCTTAAATTCTATTATTAGTGTGACAGTGTGACACCTACAAAATGGGAATTTGGCAAGAAAAATCCTCACTTCAATTGTAGTAAACCACTATAGATAAGTGCCACCAATATGAATGTAAAAAACTGATATTACCATTTCAGACAATTAGACATTTATTGAGCACCTATTAATTGAACCTCCAGGAAGGGAGAAAATTCCTCCCAGCAAGTTGAACTATTCAGTGCTAATGAATGAGTGAGAGATTCAGGCCCTGTCCACGTACGTGTACAAAATATATTTCCTACTTCTCAAGCAGACCGTACTTGTTTTGCATGAATTTTTCTTATGTTTTTTGTGTTGCAGCGTATAATGACTTGCACTTATTAGAAATCCTAGAAAGTGTATTTGTTGATTAATTTTTTACGTTAAAAAAAGAGTACAATACTGTGAGCAGTATAAATACCAGAAAAGCAGAGGGAAGACTTAGGAGGAAGTAATCCTTTGAACTGGGAGGGCTGGCAAAGTCTCGTTCCTTTTGCGGCACAAACTTCTGCAATACGGAGTTGACTGGCTAAAACATTTTGCAACTAGTTTGGGGTGACTTGGGGCAACAGTTTTATTACTTTACAGTGCAGGGGTAGAATCGATAAATAACTTCTGCTAGCTAAACCCAGGTGTTGTTTTAATCGTTCTTATTGCAACGCAGGTTATTGGTTGAATTCCCAGCAACAGGCGGTGTGATTCCATCTTGGCAGTTTCAGCCTGTAAAGCTGATCCGATATGTCACGACTTTTGATTACTTCCTGGCAGCCTGTGAGATTATCTTTTGTATCTTTATCATCTACTATGTGGTGGAAGAGATTCTGGAAATTCGCATTCACAAGCTACAGTATTTCAGGAGTTTCTGGAATTGTCTGGATGTTGTGATCATCATGGTAGGTTTGAGAAGAATACCGAATTCCGTACTTAGTTATAAAAACATTTTAGAATCTTTGATTTCCTCAGCATTGTGGATCTTGATTTTCGGAAGGAGAATCTAAAAATTCTCTAATACGTCAACTTTAGTCGTCATTGTTTTCTCATTTTGCATGAGTCACCCTTCTTAATTTGCCTTTACAGTAAGCTCTCAGCTGAACACTAACTGCGAGTATAACTGAGCCATTCATATTTGACCTGGGCATGCCATGTGAAAAATGGGCGAGGAAGCAATGTTTTGTCTTGTTTTTTGCTAATGATATTTTTCTCCAGCTGCTAGTAAATTTCTATTTTGCTGCACATATACAAACTGAGGCAAGAAGAAACACCCTGAGAATATCTTGAATAGCAGGGAAAACATGCCTGCAGTTTAAAATTTCTTGCAATAATCCACAGAGAATAAAATTAAAGTTAGGACGATCAAGGTTTTCTGTATGAGATACGAGAAATCATAAGGCAGATTTATGATACAGGCAAGACCATAGCACCCTACAGATCCTGTGCCTGCCCTGACTCAGTTATAATTTCTAACACTTGTTCAAGAGGTTTCCCCATCACTGTCATCTTAACCACTTCCTTCTTTGAGGCCTCAGTGTGGAAATGTGTTTTTATAAGCTTTTTACCCTTCACCAGATTTTGCTAAGTCCTGCTAAACATTTCAGCATGTAACAGCATGCTTAATTGTATGCTTAAGAGTTTTGATTGGCACAGCTGTAACGAATGTTATCCTGTGACCCTCCTTCCCACTGTCCTGAGAAACAGATGGCGCCTGTGAAGTGTAAGCACGTGATGCGTTGTCCCGTTAGTGTTCTCTCTCCTGTGATCCCACTTTCCGCCCAGTATTTCCCCCACCTCACCCCTGAAAAAGAAGTTTGGGCTTTGTGAAGCATTTACATCAAGTTGTTATCAAGTCTTTTCTCACTAGAGTTAGTTGATAAGACATAGACAATATTTTATTCTTGTGGGGGTAAAAGAACGCTTAAGGCATGAAAAAGAAAAACAGTATTCACAGCAGCAGTGATAATAATAATTGCTAACACTTTAGAAGCTACTCTGTCCTTAATACAAATTCAGAAGGAACCACTCAACGTAAAAATTCCTATAGCAGCGATACAGTTTGGAACCCATCTGCCCTGATGCAGTTAGAAGTGCTTCCCTTCTTTCAGGGTGGTGGATAATGTCACATGATTACTATAGGTAATGCCCTGGAATCCAAAATTCTCGATGTATTAATAATGAGCATAGTTACAATAGAATTTCAGTATTTAAGGAGGCAGGAGAGGCCATGACACTGGAAATAATTTCTCAACATACTTCTCTCCTGGGTGATGGCACACTGCAGTCCGAATGCATTGGCGGTTAGTCTAGAACACAGTTATTGTTTCTAACTCTGAGGATGCAAACCCTGCTTTTTGCTTTGTATATACATGCTTCTATTTTAGGCCATTTAGGATAAAAGTGAACCAAAGTGTGATTTTATACTTATTAATAATAGGCTTCTTTATTTTTTAACCAAAAAACTTCAATACCAACAAAAGGCTAGTCAGTGGTATCCAACTTTTTTGATCATGTGCCTGTCAGTGAAACTTTGACTACACACCACAATGTAATATTTATATACTGGTGTATTGGTAATAATATACATATATAGAGAATTTAACTGAGATAAAAATAAATACAAACAGAATTCTAAAACTTTCTTACCACTGGCATGGAAGGTCTAATATTTTCTTCCCACACCCCAGCGGGTTGCTTTGTTCCCACGTCAGAGACCACTGGAAAAGAACAGCTGATGAAGTCGTGGAAACTGAAGATGGTTCCCTTGGCTCAGTAGCCACCACGTTTTGCAAGCATTTCTTTGAAAGCTTGCTTCACTGTGCTATTGTTCTTATTTTTTTAATTCTTAGTGCTGCCAAGACATTTCAGACAGTGTGCTTTTATCAAGAATAAGGAAGGGCTTCTGGAATCCCACTTCCTCTTTGAACCTTCTTTGACCAAGTAGAGTCAGGTCACGCTTTCTGCTTACCGCCAGACATGCCCTATTCACCATTGGACCTTCAAACCTAAGTCAAAGTATCTTAGTTATCTAGTGCTGCTATAATAGAAATACCACAAGTGCATAGCTTTAATAAACAGAAATTTATTCTCTCACAGTCTAGAAGGTTTCTAAGGAGCAGCTGGTGGATTTGAACTGCCAACCTTTTGGTTAGCAGCCAAGCTCTTTCTTAACCACTGTACCACCAGGGCTCCCTAGGAGGCTAGAAGTCCAAATTCAGGGTGCCAGCTCTAGGGAAAGGCTTTCTCTCTCCGTCAACTCAGGGGGAAGGTCCTTGTCATCAATCTTCCCCTGGCCTGGGTGCTTCTCAGTGCGGGGACCCTGAGTCCAAAAGATGCGCTCTGCTCCCGGCTTTGCTTTCTTGGTGGTAGGAGGTCCCTTCCCTTGTCTGCTGGATTCTCTTTTATATCTCAAGACATTGACTCAAGATACAACCTAATTCTGTAGATTGAGTCCTGCCTCATTAACATAAGTACCTCTAATCCTGCCTCACATCGTAGAGGTAGGATTTACAACACATTGTAAAATCACATCACAGAATGGTGGATGACAACACAATGGGAGTCATGGCCTAGCCAAGTTGATACATATTTTGGGGGAACACAATTCACAATCCATAACGCAAGACTTTTGGCCTTACCTGGCCCACATTTGCTTACGTCCACCTGAAACTTCAAATGGTCTCCTAAATATAAATATATATTGGTATCATTTAACTTTGAGTGTTTATCTGGTTTTTAACCAGAGTATGTAAGTTTCTTGAGGACAGGAGCTGTGTGTTTTTACTTCTATTTATTCCTCTTAGCCCAGCACTGTGCTGTGTACATAGGCATCCACTGTGTATTCATTCAATAAATCAAAGAATGGAGGGCCGGAATTCGGAGAAATGAAGAGAAGTCAGAAAATAAAAAACACAGAAAGCTAGATGGGGCTGAGAAAGCAGAAGGGTAGAAAGTGATTTAAGTGAGAGTGGCAGAAAAAAAGGAAGGTGTTCCTGTTTGAACTTAATTTTGTTATAGTATCATCACACTCATTGGATTTCTACTCCTGATACAGGAAGTATAAGCAATATCTTTTACTTATTTAATGGCAATCCTTAGCACCTTCCGTTGTGCAGGTGACTTTTATGAATGCTGTTGGCCTGGAACACTTGGTGAGCCCTAGAGTTTATACATTTGTAAAGAAAAATAAACTAGCTGCTTTAAGGTAAGCTCCAGATTTCTAATATGCTGTCATGAAATAATAAATCTTCTTGTTTTTCAGCTGTCAGTGGTAGCTATCGGAATTAACATATACAGAACTTCAAATGTGGAGGTGCTGATGCAGTTTCTGGAAGATCAAAATACTTTCCCCAACTTAGAACATCTAGCGTACTGGCAAATACAGTTCAACAATGTAGCTGCTGTCACAGTATTTTTGGTTTGGATTAAGGTAATTTATAAATGTTATGTTTGGCTTTTTCTTAATATTATTTTCTTTTTCTTTATTAACCTGAGTCATGGAAAATGTTGGAGGACTTGAATTTGCCTTTGTGGCCAAATTCAAGTAGCCGTCTGAAGCTGCTCCATGTTTTCTATGTCAAGTAGAATACCGGGAATCCTGTGGTCATTGACCTCACTGAATGTTGCTGTTTCTCCTGCTCATACTCCTACAGGACCTGACCTTACAGGCGTCATTGAGAAAATGCAGTCAGAGGCCTTTTCATTATGTCTCTGGGCGTAGGGCCCCAGCCTGCTCTGACATGGGGATAGGCCCAAGTTTCACCTGACATGGGGTGACCAGGTGAAGAATGAGGAACTAAGTGAAAAAGGGGGGAAGGACCAGGTGGAGGGGAGGAAGAGATGCTGTACTTAAATGCTTACTGGAAAGCATCTCCCTTTCCCAGGTGAAGGCCAAAGTTATCTTTACCTGGAATTGAGATTGGAACAGACCTGTCTTCTGCATAGTTCCGTAATCACTCATTTCCTTCTTTTCCCAAGGCATATCATGCCTTTTCATGTATGTGAAAGGTTAGGGCATTTCATACACAATGAGCCTCAATTCAGGAGACGCAGGAAATTTCAGTAATTCTGAGGCAGCTTCCAACCTGTCACCAGCTCAGGTTCTATGACTGTGCTTCCGAACAGTAGCTATTAGCTGCATGTGGCTACTTAAATTTAATTAATAATTAAATCCAATTGAGAATTCAGTTCCTCAATCACACTGGCCACTTTTTGCATGCTTAATATTCACATGTGACTAGTGGCTACTGTACTGGACAGTGCAAATATAGAATATTTCCATCATCACAGAAAGTTCTGTTGAACACTGTTCTAGAGGGGACTCATCACTATTGTAGAGGGTATGCACCACAGGTACTCACCAGGTGTTAACACCTGGAAAGCCTGAGATTGGTCAGAGGGCACAGACCTCATGCTGGTATCTCTCATCCTATTTATTCAACTGAATGTGTGCTCAGTAGAAACAACCACTAAAGCTCTAAACCCTTATCATAGAGTAGTAATAATAATCTAGATCTCAAACTAGTAAGAATTGTATCAAGAAATAAGATTACAACCCTCAAAATGAGATTTGTTGAGGCCAGAAACATTAATTTGTAAGAGGCCTGTCTTAGTCATCTAGTGCAGCTATAACAGAAATACCACAAGTGGATGGCTTTGTTGTTGTTAGGTGCCGTTGAGTCAGTTCCAACTCATAGTGACCCTGTGCACAACAGTACGAAACACCGCCCAGTCCTGCGGCCATCCTTAAAATCCTTGTTATGTTTGAGCCCATTGTTGCAGCCACTGTGTCAATTCACCTCGTTGAAAGTCTTCCTCTTTTCCGCTGACCCTGTACTTTACCAAGCATGATGTCCTTCTCCAGGGACTGATCCCTCCTGACGACATGTCCAAAGTATGTAAGATGCAGTCTCACCATCCTTGCCTCTAAGGAGCATTCTGGTTATATTTCTTCCAAGACAGATTGGTTCATTCTTTCGGCAGTCCATGGTATATTCAGTATTCTTCACCAGCATCACAATTCAAAGGTGTCAGTTCTTCGGTCTTCCCTATTCATTGTCCAGCTTTCACATGCACGTGATGCGATTGAAAATACCACGGCTTGGGTCAGGCACACCTGTAGTCTTCAAGTTGACATCTTTGCTTTTCAACACTTTAAAGAAGTCCTTTGCAGTAGATTTGTCCAATGCAACACATCTTTTGATTTCATGACTGCTGCTTCCGTAGGTGTTGATTGTGGATCCAAGTAAAATGAAATCCTTAACAACTTCAATCTTTCCTCCATTTATCATGATGTTGCTTATTGGTCCAGTTATGAAGATTTTTGTTTTCTTTATGTTGAGGTGTAATCCATACTGAAGGCTGAGGACTTTGATTTCATTAGTTAAGTGCTTCAAATTCTCTTCATTTTCAGCAAGCAAGGTTGTGTCATCTGCAGAACACAGGTTGTTAATGAGTCTTCTTCCAATCGTGATGCCCCATTCTTCTTTTTGTAATCCAGGTTTTCAGATTATCTGGTCAGTATATAGATTGAATAGGTATGGTGAAAGGATACAACCCTGACGCACACTGTTTCTGACTTCAAACCAATCAGTGTCCCCTTGTTCTGTCTGAACAACTGCCTCTTGATCTATGTACAGGTTCTCATGAGCACAGTTAAGTATTCTCTGCTTTCAGCTTTCAGCCAGGATCCATCTGACATCAACAATGGTATCACTAGTTCCACATCCTCTTGTGAATCCAGCAGTTCCTTGTTGATATACTGCTGCAGCCGTTTTTGAATGATCTTCAGCAAAATTTTGCTTGTGTGTGATATTAATGATATTGTTGGATAATTTCCACATTCAGTTGGGTCGTCTTCCTTGGGAGCAGCCATAAATATGGATCTTTTCCAGTTGGTTGTCCAGGAAGCTGTCTTCTATATTTCTTGGCATAGACAAGTGAGCACTTCCAGCACTGCATCAGTTTGTTGAAACATCTCAATTGATATTCTGTCAATTCCCGGAGCCTTGTTTTTTGCCAATGCCTTGGACTTCTTCTTTCGGTCCCATTGGTTCCCAATCATAAGCTACCTCTTGAAATGGTTGAACGTCAGTTAATTCTTTTTGGTATAATGACTCTGTGTATTCCTTCCATCTTCTTTTGATGCTTCCTGTGTCATCTAATATTTTCCCCATAGAATCCTTCAGTGTTGCAACTCGAGGCTTCAGTTTTTTCTTTAGTTCTTTCAGTTTGAGAAACGCCGAGCGTGTTCTTCCCTTTTGGTTTTCTATCTCCAGCTCTTTACACATGACATTTTAATGCTTTGTCTTCTCGAGCCGCCCTTTGAAATCTTCTGTTCAGTTCTTATACTTCATCATTTCTTCCTTTTGCTTTAGCTGCCTGACATTCGAGAGCAAGTTTCAGAGTCTCCTCTGACATCCATCTTGATCTTCTTTCTTTTCTGTCCCTTCAGTGACCTCTTGCTTTCTTCATGTATGATGTCCTTGATATCATTCCACTACTCATCTGGTCTTCGGTAATTAGTGTTCAACGTGTCAAACCTATGCTTGAAATGGTCTCTAAATTTGGGTGGGATATACTCAAGGTCATGTTTTGGCTCTTGTGGACTTGCTCTGATTTTCTTTAGTTTCAGCTTGAACTTGGATATGGCCAGTTGATGGTCTGTTCCACATCTAGTGCTGCTATAACAGAAATACCACAAGTGGATAGCTTAACAAAGAGAAATTTATTGTCTCACAGTCTAGTAGGTTAAAGTCCGAATTCAGGGTGTTGGCTCCAGGGGAACGCTTTCTCTCTCTGTTGGCTCTGGAGGGAGGTCTTTGTCCTTAATCTTCTCCTGGTGGAGGAGCTTTTCAGGCAGAAGGACCCTGGGTCCAGAGGAGGCGCTCTGTTCCCAGTGCTGCTTTTTTGGTGGTATGAAGTCCCCCTGTCTCTCTGCTTGCTTCTCTCTTTTATATCTCAAGAGATTGCCTCAAGACACAACTGCCGCTGCCCATTCTTCCTCATTACTATCATAGAGGCAGGATTTACAACATATAGGAAAACTTTGCCATTAAGGTATTTTAAGGAGGGATTATGACGCATACTTCTAATGTATCCCTTCACCAAGATTTCTACCTAGAGCTACGCAGGTTGTGATAGCCTCTCAGTTGTGAACTGTACCTCTTAGGTAGCCATCCTCAGCGCCTTTCTACAAAAACACAATATGGCTTTGGAGTCAGGTAGAGCTGGGTCCAAATCCTGTCTCCAGGCTTCAGTAAGACTCCTGGGGATAGAATGCCAGTATTCCAGCCATTGCAAAGACAATGCACATAAAGCCCTCACCATGGTGTCTGGCAGTAGTTGGCACACATTAAATGGCAATGTTAATATGCAATAAATATTCCCTGATTTTTTATTTAGTTTTCATTTGTGAGTTTTTTTTTTTCTCTCTCTACCTCTTTTATTGTAATTTTTTTGGGAGGGGGATATCATGAATCATTTTAATTATAATTAACCTGTTTTCATTATATTTTAATAATCATGTGAAATGTAAGCAGCATAAGAACAGGAAGTTCCAAGAACAGTACCTGGCACATAGTAGGCACACCATAAGTACTTTTTGAATAGGAAAATCAAACAGAAAAGTAATTTCTCCCCTCTCTTTTATAGCTCTTCAAATTCATCAGCTTTAACAGGACCATGAGCCAGCTCTCTACAACCATGTCTCGGTGTGCCAAAGACCTCGTTGGCTTTGCTATCATGTTCTTCATTATTTTCTTAGCTTACGCTCAGTTGGCATACCTTGTCTTTGGCACTCAGGTTGATGACTTCAGTACTTTCCAAGAGTGTATGTAAGTATACATAAAATTAAGAAGAAAAATGTAATCAGGGATATCAGTGCCTTATCAAGGTTATGAAGTCTTTATGACTGTTACTTGACCACCAAGTGTTTAAAAATATTCGTTTAAAATAAAACTTAATTACCTTTCCTAGAAACATTGACCCACTGATGCAAATAAGAAAATATATTCTGAAATGCTGCTGCTTAAGATAGGAGCCCTAAAGTAGTGTGAAATAGTAAAATAACCTTAAGAAACCAACACTGTTCCAAAGACTGAGATTTAGCACCACATGCACGTGGTAGCTTTTAAAAGGCCATTCATCTATATTTTTGTTCCTATTGAATATTGTTACCATATATGTTGAAATTCAGCCTATTCTCTAAGGAAAAAAAATGGTATTTCTAATATTCTAGGAGAAACTCAGACCAGTACAGGAATTTTCAGTCTTCTTTTGTCAAAGTTCCCAAGTATGGTATTAAAAGCAGAAAAAAGTAGCCAGTACCAGATTTCCAGGCCATTTAGAAAGGAGTTATTAGTAAAGGAGGTGATCACAATGATGGAAGTTAATAGTGCTTTGTGGATGGAGGATTCCTAACTAATGTTGTTCTTTGATAAAAGTCAGGAATGAAAATGATTTTACTGAGTAAGACCTGGCCCTGGCAGCAGCTGGCCACTTTGACCTCACTTTGAGTACATGTGAGCGTATTGAATTTTTGAAGACATACAATTTTGGCTATCTTTCAAAAAGATCTTACTTTTTTAAAAAAGAGTTTTTAAATTCAGACCCAGGGTGATCATTGTAAAATTTTAGAGTAACAGTGTTTTACCCAGCCAATTGGTTTGTAGGTCATCGGATAGTAACTTCATATAATTTAATTATGTTTTCTTTTTTGCCAAGTGAAAATAGCATATTTAACAGGAAAGTATATTGTTTTTATTTCAGAAGGTTTCAATTATGTAACTAGGAAGAGTTTCCTAAAGGGCTTGACAATTTTCTATTATTTGGCAGCTATCTACGCTGCTAAAAAGATCCTCAAGTATGAAATCATCTTTAAAAAATGTTACATCAACTGCTGGACATTCTTTGTTTTTGTATTTTGGTGTTCTGTTTTGTTTTTATAGCTTCACTCAGTTCCGTATCATTTTGGGCGATATCAACTTTGCAGAGATTGAGGAAGCTAATCGAATTTTGGGACCAATTTATTTCACTACCTTTGTGTTCTTTATGTTCTTCATTCTTTTGGTATGTACATTTTTGTTCATAGTGAGGGGCTTTAAAGTTTATGTTCATAAATCACCGTCTTCTCTTTCCTCTCATGTTCTATGCCCAATCATTTTTAATAAAGATTTAGGAAGTAGAAAAAATGTAGGTGCTAGAAAACTTAATTTATTTTCCTTTTCATTGCTTCAGTTTTAAGTCATAACCAAGTGTTTTTCCCATGGTCTTTCATTTATCCATATATGTGTGTCTAATCAATGCTGAAAAATTAGATCAAGTGCAAATTTAGTTATCCCAAGTGCTGATTTGTCTAAAAAGTAGATTATGCTTGCCTGCTTTTTTAACACAGATGTCAGCACTTTCATAGTTACTTGCTAGAGTGGCTTGACTTTTTTTTTTTTTTTTATTTAAACAGTGAGAACTGACAGAGCGAGCTGTATTCAGGATATCAGGAGTATTATTTGAGTGAATTATTGCTTGTCAGGATTAAGATCTGTTTTCGCTTACTCACACTTCACACGTCTAGAGACTGCCTACAAAGGACATTCAAATATTAAATTCAAAACTAAATCTAACAATGAATGGAAATTGCTTTAAAAAATTATTTTCAAAAATTTTTTATTATGTTAATTTGGTACAAATGAACATTTTTTTCCCCCAAGTTAATTAAGATTTTTTTTAAGGTATTTTATTCTTTATCTTAACATTGATACATTCATTTGTTCCCTGAGAAAGTATTAAATTAGTTTAACTTTGGCAGTGGGTATTTATTTTTTTTTATTTTTTTAACTAAACATTAGCATTTAATACTTTCCTTACATGAGCCATCATCTTGAGAAAAAAAGTTATTTTCATTTTCAGTAGATTTTGTAACGGTCCTTTATGTAAGGTAAATAATCACATTTTCAGTAATTCAGTGTGGTGTGTATGGTATATATTGGTTGAGTATTAGATCTATTTTAACTAATAGAACTGAAAGGATCAGAAATATTGTCTATTTATCTTGTACGTGTGTATCATAGATAGTTTTTAAATAAGCCTCTTGAGTTTCTGCTTCCTGTCGTATAGTAAAGAAAAAAACAGAGGGGAAGGGTAAGCCTTTGTTACATTGGTGGTAGTACTTTAGATTCTGGAGCACCTGAATCTCTCCTGAGAAAGCAAAAACCAGGAAATAAAAGTTCTGCAGCTGACCCTTTGGTTTACCTCAGACCATCTAAATTTTCTTAGTTTGTCTGTCTGCCAGATAAAGAACATCATGGTGGCAGTTTGAAATGCTCACATGTAGACTCATTTAAATGTTGCCATTTAGTAGGCAACACCTTCTAGATTATTCAGTTATTTTATCAGGTCTGTCACCAGAACCTGAAAAGAAGCTCTTAGCTTTTGTTTTTTTATATGAAAGTAATTTTTATACTACCACACAAAAAGGAATTACCCTCCCTCCACCTCTCAAAAAGAGAGAGAAAAGGCTACTGTTGATACAAACCTTTTTTAAAAAAAATATTCTTGTATATTTTATACCCAGCAGAACATACACCAATTCAGCAATTTCTACAGGTACAATTCAGTGACAGTGATTACATTCTTCAAGTTGTGCAACCATTTTCGCCCCCCTTTTCCAAATCATCCCACCACCATTAACAAACTCACTGCCCCTGAACTTCTTATCTAAACTTTCTGGCTGCTGATAATCAATTTGATCCGATGTAGACAGCTCTTTAAAGGAGTACAGTGCTCAAGGCAGACATTTATTACTAAGTAAGCTAAACTATTGTTGATACAAACCTTTCTTATAAGGAAATGCCAAGCTGAGTGCAGGAGTGGCCACCTTTCCCAGATGACTGCCAGCTGTTAATTGCCCCTGGTTAAGATGAAGCCTTTGTGATGTGAAATAGCCCAGCTCAGCCGGGAAGCAAAGGTCCCATCATCAACAGGGAAAGACCTCCTAGTACAGACTTCAGTCTGGCAATTAAGTGAACTTTCTGAGGCAGGATGGAGAGGAGGAGGGTGAACTTCAAATCCCCACACCTTTAAGTGTTTTTCTCAGCCACTTTCTAATATTCTAAGTCTCCTCAGAGGATCCATACTTTAATCCATTTTAGTGAAGACATTTGCAGGCATTAGTTAACAGCCATTTGGAAGCAAGAATAGAATACTGATTGCCTGGGTTGGGAGGGAGAAGGTGGGAAGTGTTACTCCGAATGCAGTTATCTGCCCTTGGAATTGTGCATTAGGCCAAGGACTTTCATGTATATTCTATTCTCATTTCTGCTACAGAATCTTAAATAGTAGTCCTCCTTCATTCAGAAAGATTCAGTGCCTAACCCATTAAAATGATAGAGCCTGCATTTGTTCATTCATTCAGTCGATCCGTAACTATTTGCTGAGTTGCTCTTCTTCCAGGTCATGTGCTAGATACTGGGGATACAGTGGTAAGGAAAAGAGAGGACCAACCCTGCTCTCACTAAGATTCCACAGACATAGGGGGAAAACGGAAGTACTCAAATACCCACTGCCATCAAGTCGATTCCTAATCATAGGGGCCCTGTAGGGCAGAGTAGAACTGCCCCATAGGGTTTGCAAAGCTGTAATCTATGGAAGCAGACTGCCACATATTTCTCCCAGGGAGCAGCTGTGGGTTCAAACCACTGACGTTTTGGTTAGCAGCTGAGCACTGTAACCACCGTGCCACCAGAGCTCCTTCTAGTACTCAAATACCTAGCTATATAGTTACAAGCCAGAGTTACATACTGAAAAGGAAAGACAGGAAGGGCACGTAGAAGAGAGACATGATCTATTGGATGTGGTGCTTGAAGAAAGTGTCGCTCCTGCCCTGAGAGGGAACCCAACAGAGAATCCCTGAAGGAGCAGGAGAGCAGTGGGATGCAGACCTCAAATTCTAGTAAAAGACCAGAATTAATGGTCTGAGTCTAGAAGGACCCCAGAGGTCATGGTCCCCAGACCTTCTGTTAGCCCAAGACTGGAACTGTTCCCAAAGCCAAGTCTTCAGACAGGGATTGGCCTAGACTATAAGATAGAAAATGATGCTGGTGAGGAATGAGCTTCTTGGATCAAGTAGACATTTGAGACTGTGTGGGCAGCTCCTGTCTGGAGGGGAGATGAGAAGGCAGAGGAGAACAGAAAGCTGGCTGAATGGACATGGAAATACAGGGTAGAGATAAGGAGTGTGCTGTCTCAGGGGGAGAGCAACTAGGAGTACATAGCAAGGTGTATGTAAATTTTTGTATGAGAGACTGACTTGATTTGTAAACTTTCACTTAAAGCACAATAAAAATTTTTTTTAAAAAAGTCTCTTGGAAATACAAACAATGCTAGAGATAGAAACCATTCCAAATGGGGAAAGAAACTAATCACTATTGAGTAATAATTATAAATTATGTAGCACTTCCTATGTCATCAGGCTTTATCTTAAGTAATTTATATAGATTTCTTAATCCTCACCATTATTCATAATTATAATAATCCTATTATTGTCCTATTATGTAAAAATAAGTAGAATTTAAATAACGCTTAGAAAGTTTAACAACATAGTGTTGGCAGTGCCAAGACTGAAACACAAGTTTATGTGACTCCAAAGTCTGTCTTTTCCACTAAATTTTTATTGTCTTTTTTCCTAGAAGACCTGACTGTATTCCTATTAATTATTTTTGGGAGCATTTTAAACACAATGAAGATTTTTCCAGTTTCTTCTCAGTTCTTTGAATTGTGCTATATAAATCTTAAATATTGTTCTATAATAATATTTGGAATCAGGATAGAATTCCACTTGTTCATTTTCCCTATTGAAATTTGAAGAGTTTTTAGAGTTCCATGGAAACCCTGGTGGTTAAGTGCTACGGCTGCTAACCAAGAGGTCGGCAGTTCAAATCTACCTGGCGCTCCTTGGAAACTATGGGGCAGTTCTGTATCCTATAGGGTCGCTATGAGTCGGAATCAACTCGATGGCAATGGGTTTGGTTTGGGTTTAGAGTTCCACACCTATAGTAATTTATGTGAATTGTGAAAAATGGGTAAACAAAAAGAATAAAATAATCCTTGCTCTCATAGGTACATTAATATTTGGCTGTGTTTCAGTCTTGCCTCCACTTGCAAAATGTACCTCAATATATGGTTTTGTAACAATAAGAATATATATATTGTTTTTTATTTTCCTTTTATATGATTTCATGGAGGAAATAATTTTCCCAAATTGTATGATAACAAATAATAGAAAAGGTGAGCAAAAAAGGGATGTTTGCCAGAATTTGGGATTGATGTTTGCAAAATATATTTAAATTCCTTTTTTTAATCTCTGTGTTTCTTTGATTTGCAAACAGAATATGTTTTTGGCCATCATCAGTGACACTTACTCTGAAGTTAAATCTGATTTTGCCCAGCAAAAAGCTCAAATGGAACTCTCAGATCTTATCAGAAAGGTATGAAAAAGCCTTAATTCTCAAAATTGTTTTATTTCCTACATAAAATAAGCACTGTTTTGGCCAGGTTTCCAAATCAACTTTGATCCATTGAAATTGTTCAAAACAAAGAGTAAATTGCTCTCTTTCAGGGATAATTTAAATGCACTCAGTCTTGGAGCCTTGATGGATAACGTTTCTACCTAGGAATTAATTTCTGGTAATCCATTCCATCTCTGGGATTAAATGTCCAGTAATCTCTTGACTCTTAAGGAGCAGAACTGCTGGCTTCATCTCCTTTATTTGTCTTGACACCTCCTCTAGTTGACTTTCACACAGAGATCCAGAGTTCACAGTAAACTGAAAGGGAAGATTATATAAAGACCCTTCAACTTCTTCTACTTCAAAAGCCATTAAAAAGAAAAGACGTTTGAGGGGAAGATACTTGGTCATTCATTCACCTTTTAACCTGGCCCTTCCAAGGAAGGTTTAAAATAATTAAAGGAAAAGGTCCAGGGACTCAGGGGCCTGAGAACTTTTACTTATGTGCCTTCTCAGGAAGGAGCTGGTTGTTAAATGGAAGGGCAGGACAGGAAATTGGGGCAGTTTTGATCTTCTCAGTGTGATTTCTTTAGTTTGGTTTCAAGTATAAAACTATGCAACAACAAATAACTACTTTTAAAGTACACAGCTTGTTCCCTAACATCCTTTTTGTTAAGATACAGTGGCTCCATAACTATAACGTTTTTTTTGTTGGTTCAAGCCATGGGACTGTTGTCTGTGAATCATGTTACACTGTAGCACTTAAGCTTGTTAAAACAAATTCCCTTAGATGGAATCTAAAAAACCAAACCCGTTGCCATCAAGTCAGTCATGTTATCCTGAATTTTGCATAACAGTTCTGATATAAACATGCTTCGATTACCATGGTTTATTTAAGTAACACCAGTTCGCGGGCAACATGGTTCAGGTTTCACTTATTACATTGTACTAACTGTGGTTAATAGTATCAAATACAAACTTTACTTCTAGCTCTTCAGTCCACAGATCATTACATAAATAGCAGATGCATGTTGTGATCGGTGATCAATCACATCACTTCAAAGTCTGTTGGTAATTGGTCATTGCATTCATTATTCAGTTCATGCATAAACAGCAAAGCCTGTAGTGTTGCCTGCTTGTCTCCCAGTATTAAAACCACATTGCCAGTTTACAAAAACATGTAACTGAAGGAAAGAAACTAGCCAACAAAGATGAACATATAGCAAAGAAACACAAAGTGGTGACCCGTCCAAAAAAAAAAAACCATTGCCATCGAGCAGATTCCTACTCAGCGACTCTATAGGACAGAGTAGAACTGCCCCATAGGGTTTCCAAGGCTAAAATCTTTATGGAAGCAGACTGCCACATCTTTCCCCCACGGAGCAGCCGGTGGCTTCAAACCCCTGACCTCTTGCTTAGCAGCTGAGCGCTTAACCACTGCACCACCAATATTCCTAATGTGGTAACACTGGAAGTGAAATTCAAATTGAATGTAAATGAATTATAGAAGATAGAGATGACTGTGAGAGTGTTGACCCACTGCTGTTTGACAAACTCAATAAATCAAGATTCGGGCAGCAGGAGGAACTTAGTGAAGGTATACTTAGGAACATAATGGCAGATTTCGGCTGTGATGTAAAGGATGGCAGTGTCTCCGAGGAATGGTGCAAAAGGCTTCACATTAAGGATCTTCCATGGGAAAAAAACACTTCACCTTAATGGAACTCTCAGAGATGATGCACAACATTGAAAGTGCAAAAGATCAAATGTTAGAAGTTTATCCAAACAGAAAGGAGTGCGACAGTTAGCCAAGGAATAGAAAAGATGCTCACTCCATATCAGGTTATATGATAAGAAGAAGGCAAGAACTGTTCAAACAATAATTGATAAGTTTTTGACAAAGAAATAAAACCCTTTAGTTCTCAATGTCTATAATGGTTTAAATTTCAGTGTTCTAAATAAGTATTAGTTTTGCTATTTTTTAATTTCTTTATAAATTTAGAATTGACAGGTGAGCTTTAAGGTTTTGACAGAAATTGTTTAAGGTCACGGAACGATCATAATTTTCCCATTGATCGTTACGATCATTTTGCGTGGTTTCAGCTTGCAGGGTCATTTTTGGAATCCCACACTACCATACAGAGTAAGATCTGATTGAAGTCTGTTGGTGAAATAGCCTCATCCATATTTCTTTGGAGTTTTTTTTTTACATATTTAACATATGTAAGGATATTACTGACTGTGAGATAATATAAAAAATAAATATTTAATCCATAACTCAGGTTTCTCTGCATGGAAATTTTTTTTCTGCCACCTAAACTTGAATATGCATATCAGCAAAAGACCCTTAGTTCTTCTTGATCCTGCCTCTTTCCATATAACTCCACCAAAAGAGTTCTATGGAGATCTCAAGATACGTGTATTCATTCATTCAACACATATACCTTGAGTGGCCAACTTACCTTCTGGCCACTGGGTTTACAGTAGTTACTACTGTAATGGATAAAGCAAACGCAAAAAGAGAGTGTATTAAACCAAGTCTTTTCTTTCGATAGGGCTACCATAAAGCCTTGGTGAGACTAAAATTGAAAAGAAATACTGTGGATGACATTTCAGAGAGTCTGCGGCAAGGGGGAGGCAAGTTAAACTTTGATGAACTTCGACAAGATCTCAAAGGGTAAGAATCACATTTCCTGAGGCCCTGGGAAATTCCTAACTCTAAAGATAAATTGTTGGTCATAAAGGTATCTTTGGCCTAAGCATTCAGGGAGAGACACTTTTTTTTCCAAAGGCGGGTGTCCTTCTGGAATATATTGTAAGAGAAGGACTGGCCACCATTCAGCCATATCTCTTTCTTCCTGTGTTTTGATGTCTCTGTGTTTGGGTTGGACAGTGTACACAAATGAGTTCATCTGTATCCTCTTGATAATTTCAGGAAGGGCCATACTGATGCAGAGATTGAGGCAATATTCACAAAGTATGACCAAGATGGAGACCAAGAGCTGACCGAACGTGAACATCAGCAGATGAGAGACGATTTGGAAAAAGAGAGGGTGGGTCCACATTAGAACAACATGACTCAGTTCAGCACCTGCGATGTATCAGACACCATGCAAAGTCGTGGACTATTTAGAGAATCAGTACCTGCCTTTCTCCTCCCTTCTGCTCTCTCGTGCACATATGCGCCATGCACGCACGCGTACACACACACAGAATCCCTGCTCTTATGTCAGAGCACATCATAGTCTAATGGAGAAGACCGACATATAGATAATGTAAATACAGTGTCCTAAGTGCTGTGAAGGCACAGCTGAACTGAAGTCTGGCAGTAAAATAAACCAACTCGTTTAGTAATTCCTTTAATGAGTTTATGTATTAGTACCCTGCTTATTCCAAAAGAATATATAATACAAAATGTAAAAATGCAATAAGTTACAATAAATGTAAAAAAAAAAAAAAAAGAGGAATGAAGCAAAACAAAAGAGAAAATATAAAACTAGTCTATGAATGAGACTAAATAGTGCGTTCTGTAAAACACATGTGCTTATTAAGACTACAGATTAGGCCCACATGAGGGTAAAAAAAGGGATTTCTCAGAAGATATAAAATATTCTGACTAGCTGCTTTTTAAGTAATTATGTTTATAGTTAAATACTGTATTTGGATAATCAGAAAAAATAATTATAAGCCTTAGCATTAACTTTCAAAAATCAGTGGTTAAGCCCAAAAAAATCTGTGGTGAATTGAGGTACAGAGAATACAGATGAATGTGGTTTACAAAAACCCCTTTCCAATGAGTAGATGGTCCAGAACATTGGTTCCTGTGTGCTGCTGTGCAGAACATGGAACAGTCCTGGCAGGTGACAAAGGTTTCACCAGACACAGTGGAAAGTGAACAAGAACATAATGAGTAAATTTTTCACAAGGATATAGTTAGTCAAAATTCTTATTCAGGGATTACATGCTTCGTGCTTCAGATCCATTAAAATGTTCTGTCTTTATGAAAACAAAGTGATAGTATATTTCTATATTTACTTTTTTCTCTGTTGTGTTTTTGATATTTTTTCTTGTCCAAACAAAAAACTCATAGCTCCTTGCTGGTTGATAGAGTTTGTTTTGACAATTTGGCAGCCTATGAAATTTACAAGTGTGGGGATCACAGTCAGATGTTAACCATAGAGAAATCCCAGGTAAATAGCACACACCGTTTCCTGTTTCCTCGGGTCCTCGGTGTTCATTCCACACTTGGTGACCTCGTGTTCTTCAGGAGGACCTAGACTTGGATCACAGCTCTTTACCACGTCCTATGAGCAGCCGGAGTTTCCCACGAAGCCTGGACGACTCTGAGGAGGATGATGATGAAGACAGTGGGCATAGTTCCAGAAGGAGAGGAAGTATCTCCAGTGGAGTTTCTTATGAAGAGTTTCAAGTGTAAGTATAAATGATTTGGCAGAATTTGGGTTGGTAAGAGTCCAAATGTTGGAGACCAAGCAGTTTCCTCCACCTCTCTCAATTCATACCTTCCCATTACTAATCATCAATTTTTTATAACTTTTTTTTTTTTTTTTGCTGTTTATAAAAGTGATATGTTCATTATAGGAAAATTAGCAAATAAAGAACAGCAAAAGAAAACATTAAAAATCTCCCATATTACCCATAAATCTCTGGCTCATTGATTTTCAACAAGGGTGCCAGGACCATTTAATGAGGAATAACAGTGTCTTCAACAAATGGTGCTGGGACAACTGGATTTCCATAGGCAAAAGAATGAAGTTGGACCCCTACCTCACATCACTTATATGAAATGTCTAGAGTAGACAAATTCATAGAGACAAAGTAGATTAGAGGTTACCAGGCCTGGGGAAACACAGAGTGAAGAGTTATTGTTTAATGGATACAGAGTTACTGTTTGGGGTGATGAAAAATTTTGGAAATAATGATGGTTGCAAAATACTGTGAATGTAATAAATTCCATTGAATTGTACACTTAGAAACAGTTAAAATGGCAAATTTTATATATTTTACCATAATAAAAAAAGTAATGATAGGGAAAAAAAAACCTTCCATATTTCCACCAACCAAAAATGTCTATTATTAACATTTTAGTATTTGTGTCTCCATTTACATGTGTTTATCAATTTATATGTTTTTTATGGGATAGCTGGAGAAGGTTCCATGTTCACCTGAGAAGAATGTACCTTCTGCTGTTACTGAGTGAACTGTTCTATAGATGTTTGTTAGGTCTAGTTGGTTTATAGTATTGTTCGAGTCTTCTGTTTCCTTGTTGATCTTCTGCCTAGTTCTGTCCATTTTTGAAAGTGGAGTATTAAGGTCACCAACCATTATTGTTGAATTATCTGGTTCACCGTTCAGTTCTGTCAGGTTTTGTGTATTTTGGAGCTCTGTTATTAGGTACGTACATGTTTATAATTGTTATAGCTTCCTAATGAATTGACCCTTTTATCATTATAAAATGTGCCTTTTTATCTCTAATAACTGTTTTTGTTTTAAAGTCTTTTTTATCTGTTATTAGTATAACTACTTCAGCTTTTTCTGTGGTTGGTGTTTGGATGATACCTCTCTCTCCATCCTTTTACTTCCAATCTGTTTGTATCTTATTCTAAAGTATGTCTCCATCGACAGCAAGAATAGTTTTTGAGGCCAGGCTTTGAGGTTTATTCTGATCCCAGGAGGTTTCTTCTTGGCTGTCTCTTTTCCTAGTTCTTTCTGGTAAACCAGCTGGTCTATGGTTTAGCTTGTTGACCTCGTGAAACAAGCAGCCACCTCTTAACTGTTCACCACCACAGTCTCCATTGTTTTAAAGAACTCCGTTATGCTTGAACTTCCCCATGCTTTGTTCCAAATAAAGTCAATTAACTTGGATCACTCTGTTCCTTGGCCTGTCTGTCCCTCTTGGCAAAAAACCTCTGTGCCACTGCCCCAGAGCTGGGGTCACGGGCAGTAGCTAACTTCTCTTGGAGCCACACCCCTGTTCCATGAGCAAGGCACTGGGCTAGGATGGCAGCCTCTAGTCTTCTCAGCTTGCCCATCCTGGCATGGAAACTCTACCTTACAGCTGGGGGCTAAGAGGAAGAAGAGAGCCCCATACTTCTCAGCTGCCTGAATTAGAGACTCTGCAACATGGAGCTGCGGGGAGGGAGATGAAAACTGCTGGCAGCTTGCTCCTTCTCCGTGGGAGATACTGGTACCATAGTCTTAACTGAGAGCTGGGAAAGAGAGAGCCATGTGTTCTTCACTGCACCTACCCACAGTGGTGCTTCTGTTATACTGAGCTGGAGGTAGAGAGAGCAAGTTATGGCTCAAATACCATAGAGCCTCACTCTTAGTATTGTGGTAAATATATAGTCTCCAGTCTTCACATGTACATTGCAGTGACATTAATTGCATTCATCATGTCGTTCAGCTGTCACCACTAACCATTCTCAGATTTTTCCATCGCCATTAACAGAAGTTCTTTGTCCGCTAAGCATTGTGTCTTCCTTTCCCCTCCTTCCCACCCACTCCTGGTAACCACGAATAAACTTTGATCTCTATACACGTACCTATTCTAGATATTTCATGTAAGTGGAAACGTCTATTTGTCCAGATAAATGGTCCTTCATTTGCTGTATGCCGTTACAATTTTTTCCAGAGATTTTAAATGGTCGTATCTTATTTTAATAACTTTTACCAGTTATGGTTTTTTCATGGGGAAGGAGTTCACAGAGCCCCTCATGTTTTCAAAGTATTTATTTTATGACATTTTGTTTATTCAAAATAATGAGATAAGTGAGTGTACTGTTTTCTAACAGCATCATTTACTTAATATATTGTGAACATCTTTCTGTTTCACTAAAAATTCTGTCAAAATATCATTTCTGGTGTCTCCTTAGAATTTCATTGTATAGAAGAATAATTTCTTTAAACAGTCTCCTATTGATTGTTTAATGTAGCCATTTTTCAATGATTCACTATTAATAACCAGCACTCAATGAATATCCTTGTAGCCAAAAATTGTACATATGCCTAATTATTTCCTCTAGAAATTTTTCTAGAAATGGGATATCTAAGTAAAGAGATATGCATACATTCTTAAGACTTCTGATACAAAGTTGTGCCAGTTAACATCGCCAGCAGCAGTGTATGAGAGTTATCTTAAAGTGTGAGGCTACTTAGACAGCATGTCAGACCATAACAATGTTTTAGGAAAAAAATTGTAGCATTTCCATTTAAAAAGCTAACTAGGCTGAAAAGATGGTGCCACAGGTGACTTTGCCTCTCTCAACTGTGGTTTCCTACAGCCTGGTGAGGCGAGTGGACCGAATGGAGCATTCCATTGGCAGCATCGTGTCCAAGATCGACGCTGTGATCGTGAAGCTGGAGATCATGGAGCGGGCCAAACTGAAGAGGAGGGAGGTGCTGGGGAGGCTGCTGGATGGGGTGGCCGAGGTAAGTGGTCCTGGGCTTCCAAATGCTGGCCAGTGAGCAAGGTGTTTATTGCTAACAATATGGTTAACAAAACTGTTTTCAACTTGAATTATTGAAGAAGAGTAAAAGCATTACAGTCATTTACACAAATTCAGGGTTATTTTCATTTTCAGATTTTTTGGGGGGGTCTGAAAGAAAAGCACTTTCTGATTCTATAAAATTATCAGGGTAGTCATATTTTATAACCCTTAATCAGAGAAGGTTGTCTTTCTCCTTAACTAGAAATCATTGCAGATCAATATCTAGAAGTATTGTTACTCTCTTAACACTCCTCTTAATACATACACACTCATGGTCCCACCTTCACTGGAGGATAGAATTAAGTGAAAGCTGTACTCCAGCGATTCTAAGAATTGCTAGTCTATGCTGTAAATCTCCAGCCTTATCTAATTACAGATTCTTTGGCTCCCAAACTTCCCAAGGCAATTTGTAAGTACAAGCGTGTGCACCACTCCACTCCTAATATCCTGCTTTCGTTTTCCTTTATTAGGATGAAAGACTGGGTCGTGACAGTGAAATCCACAGGGAACAGATGGAACGGCTTGTGCGGGAAGAGTTGGAACGCTGGGAATCAGACGATGCAGCTTCCCAAATAAGTCATGGTTTGGGGACGCCAGTGGGACTAAATGGTCAGCCTCGCCCAAGGAACTCTCGCCCTCCTTCCTCCCAGTCTACAGAAGGCATAGTAGAAGGTGGAGGTGGAAATGGGAGTTCCAATATCCACATGTAGAATGAGTGTTAGTATGTGTGTCCCTCTTAGATGAGAAGGTGGTGGTCCCGAATTGCTGTAACAAGTACACTATTTATATGTGATGACCACCATAGGATGCTGGCCTTTGTGACTAGTCTTTGTTTATTCTTCTGCACTTTAATTTATTTTATATAAACATTGCCCATGGATCAAAGTTTTTTTTTTTTTTTCTTATATAAGAAGTCTAGGTGTAAATATTGAGTACAGGGAAAACTTTGTAATGTATATGGAGTGGTGTGCCCAAATGCTAAAATGACTGAGGCTTCTCAGTTGACACTGAAGTGGCCTTTGAAAGCTAGAAGAGAACTGTCAAAATTCTTCCGAGTTTTCATTTCCAATCACAAAAATCAGTATTGTCATTTTTGCCCAGTGTGTGAAGGGAAAATGGGGGGTATTCCTTTTCCATTCAGGCTTAGCTCATGGGCTTCATACCTAGCCTTCTTTTAAGAAAGGAGCCTTTTATTTCAACTACCTTTCTGGGGTAAACTTTTCTAAAAGAGCTGGAAAAGAACTCCAAACCATAGAATGGGTATGTAACCATTATGCTACAATTTGAATGAATGGGTTAAGATAAATGTTAAATACTATGCTTTTATGTTTTTTTATCATATCTAAATGTCTGGGGGATTAACTGTATCACTTAATTTTTACATTATTTTGGTTCTCATGAGCTGAGTGAAATCACCAAAGATCAATAATGGGTTAAGAATGCCATTTCTAACTATATGAGAATCCAAAGGAGCCCTAAGTTTTCACAACATTTGACTTTTTCTAATAATTTAGAAAGTTTAGTTTTTTTAATTTTTAAAATTTTTCAATTTTTTTTTTTTTAATTTTTTAAGTTTTAGCTTGGTATAAAGAGCCCTGGCGGTGCAGTGGTAAAGAGCCAAACTGCGAAAGAAAGGTCAGCAGTTCAAATCCACCAACTGCTCCTTGGAAACCCTATGGGGCAGTTCTTCTCTGTCCTATAGGGTCGCTATGAGTTGGAATCAACTCGATGGCAACAGGTTTTGGTTAGTTTGGTATAAAGATTTATCCATATATTCTCTTTCCCATGTGACTTAATTCATTTACTACTGACTTTTAATGTTACAACTAATCTACCAAGACCAACTTCCTAAATTTTTAGTATGCGTTGAAAGTTTTAACCCAGTAAATACGTTAATCTTAAAGAAATATTAAAGGAAGTTTTTTAATTAATCCACATCAAAATATTTTAAAACTAAAGTTTTATAATGATTTAAGAATGCAGAATTCAAATATTCTTGATCTTGTATTTCAAAACTGGGATTTACAGTCTAAATGGAGCTAAATTTAATGAAAAGAAGGTTTTGGTATTGCAAGTTCATTCATTATCAGAATTTGGCCAAAGTTCAAGTTTGTAGCAATTTGTTTTTCATCAGGGAAGTGGCTCACCAAATTTGTGGGTGAAAAAAATGTATTTCCCAATAAAAATGACAATCTTATTTTTCAAGAGGGTTAAGTAAGGTGATCTCTTGAGAGCTGATGGATCAAGCAAGAGAGAATGCAGTGTTGGTGAACAGCCTTCACTTGGAGAAGCAATAGAAGAGAGGCCTTTGTTTTCATTGCTGTATTTAAAATTTGCAAGTTGTTCATTTAACAGAATATGCCAGTCGGCTCTTCAGTAAAAACATACGCAAGCAGCCCTTTCTAGGCTGGCTTCTAGTGAAACACGTTGGGCTTTCTTTTAACAGTTTTTCCACTTAGCTTCATCTCCATCCTCACTTTCTTTTGAATGTGCTACACAGAGTCCTTTATTACTAGGTACTGAAGTTTGCATTCCAGGGATATTGAGTGTACGTATTTGTGTGTGTGTACCATGTTGTTATATATAAACAAACTTCAATTTGAAGTGCAGCCATTATGTGATATCCATGTGTGTCGACCATGTGCCATATATTAACTATGGTCACTGGAAAGTCTTTTTATGATGCTTACTATTATACTCTTTTTCATTTCACATGTAAAACCTTGCAAAATTCCTACTTTTTACCCACAAGGTACTTCTTTTTTCTTTCTTCTTTAGTCATGGAGAATTCCCTACCATCTTCTCCCCTATATTAGCATTACTAAGAAGATGTTACATATGCAAGTCTTTCTCGACAATCGAGAATTTCATTAATGTGTAATACTGAGCACTTTACATCTCAATAAAGACTTGTTATAATAGCAGATGTGAGAGTTGTTGATTTCCTAAATAGAAACCGTTTGGTAAATTGCCTTATATCGTGAGACTAATGATAAAGGATTTCATTTTACTTGGATCCACAGTCAACACCCATGGAAGCAGCAGTCAAGAAATCAGGAAACACATTGCATTGGGCAAATTGGCTGCAAAAGGCCTCTTTAAAGTGTTGAAAACAAAGATGTCACCTTTAAGACTAAGGTATGTCTGTCCCAAGCCATGGTATTTTCAATCGCATTATGTGCATGCGAAAACTAGACAATGAATAAGGAAGACAGAAGAATTGATGCCTTTGAATTGTGCTGTTTGCAGAGAATATTGAATATACCATGGACTGCCAAAAGAACGAACAAATCTGTCTTGGAAGAAGTACAGCCAGAATGCTCCTTAGAAGCAAGGATGGCGAGACTACCTCTTACATACTTTGGACATGTTGTCAAGAGAGATCAGTCTCTGGAGAAGGACATCATGTTTGGTAGAGGGTCAACGAGATGGATTGACACAGTGGCTGCAACAATGGGCCCAAGCATAACAATTGTGGGCGTGGCACCGAACCGAGCAGTGTTTCCTTCTGTTATACATAGGGTCACTGTGAGTCGAAACCGACTCCACGGCACCTAACAACAGCAATGATAAAGGCTTAAACTTTGAAAAGGGCATCTTCTCTTTTATATGTTTTTGACACATAGTCGACATGTTATTCTCAGTTATCTAGTGCTGCTATAACAGAAATACCACAAGTGGGTAGCTTCAATAAACAAAAGTTTATTCTCTCAGTCTAGCAGGCTAGCAGTCCAAATTCAGGGTATCAGCTCCAGAGGAAGGCTTTCTCTGTCTGTTGGCTCTGGAGGAAGGTCCTTGTCATCAATCTTCCCCTGGTCTAGGAGCTTCTCCAAGCCGGAACCTCGGGTCCAAAGAACGAGCTTTGCTCCCAGTGCTGCTTTCTTGGTGGTATGAAGTCCCCCATCTCTCTGCTTGATTCCCTGTCCTTTCATCTCTTATAAAAGGTGGTGCAGGCCACACTCCAGGGAAACTCCCCTTACGTTGGATCAAGGATGTGACCTGAGCAAGGGTGTTACATCCCACCTTAATCCTCCTTAAAATCATCTAATTTTGCCTCATTAACCACAGGCAGCAGTTAGGATTTACAACACATAGAAAAACCACATCAGATGACAAAATGGTGGACAGTCACACAATACTGGGAATCACGGGTGGCCTAGCCAAATTGATAGACATATTTTTGGGGGACACAGTTCAATCCATGATACTCTTCTACACCAAATATGTATTTCAGGTAACTAATCAGATTTTAAACACAGGGCTGTTTAGTGTCAAAAGCAGACCCTGAGACAAGGGTTCTGGTGCAGGTGGGTTATTTGGGAGGTATAGGCAACACGGATAGTGGAGTGGGGAAATAAGACTGGGAAGGGAGGGTAGTCAGTACTGGGAAGGGAGGGTAGTCAGTACAAGGTGGCACAGTGATTAGAGGAGCCCTGGTGGCACAGTGATCAGTGGTTAGAACCTACCAGCTGCTCCAGGAGAGAAAGATGTGGCAGTCTGCTTCCATAAAGATTAAAAGCCTTGGCCTAAACAGTATAGAAAACATCATGAAGAACATAAAAGAAAAACTAGATAACTGGGAGTTCCTAAAAATCAAACACATGCTCATCCAAAGACTTCACCAAAAGAGTAAAAAGACTACCTACAGACTGGGAAAAAGTTTTTAGCTATGACATTTCTGATCAGCCCCTGATCTCTAAAATCTACATGATACTGCAAAAAGACAAATAACCCAATTAAAAAATGGGCAAAAGATATGAATAGACACTTCACTAAAGAAGACATTCAGGTAGCTAACAGATACATAAGGAAATGTTCATGATCATTAGCCGTTAGAGAAATGCAGAACTACAATGAGATTTCATCTCACTCCAACAAGGCTGGCATTAATCAAAAAACAAAATAATAAATGTTGGAGAGGCTGTGGAGATTGGAACACTTCTACACTGCTGGTGGGAATGTCAAATGGTACAACCACTTTGGAAATCGATTTGGCGGTTCCTTAAAAAGCTAGAAATAGAACCACCATACGATCCAGCAATCCCACTCCTTGGAATATATCCTAGAGAAATAAGAGCCTTCACACGAACAGATATATGCACACACGTGTTTATTGCAGCACTGTTTACAATAGCAAAAACATGGAAGCAACAAAGATGCCCATCAACAGATGAATGGATAAATTATGGTGTATTCACACAATGGAATACTACGCATCTGTAAAGAACAGTGAGGAATCTGTGAAACATTTCATAACATGGAGGAACCTGGAAGGCATTATGCCAAGTGAAATTAGTTGCAAAAGGACAAATATTGTATAAGACCACTATTATAAGAACTTGAGAAATAGTTTAAACTGAGAAGAAACTCTTTTGTGGTTACGAAAGGAGGGAGGGAGGGAGGGTGGGAGGGGGTGTTCACTAATTAGATAGTAGATAAGAACTACTTTAGGTGGAGGGAAAGACAGCACACAGTACAGGGAGGTCAGCACAACTGGACTAAACCAAAAGCAAAGAAGTTTCCTAAATAAACGGAATGCTTCGAAGGCCAGCGTAGCAAGGGCAGGGGTCTGGGGACCATGGTTTCAGGGGACATCTAAGTCAATTGGCATAATAAAATCCACTAAGAAAACATTCTGCATCCCACTTTGAAGAGTGGCGTCTGGGGTCTTAAACGCTAGCAGCCATCTAAGATGCATCAATTGGTCTCAACCCACCTGGATCAAAGGAGAATGAAGAACACCAAGGACACAAGGTGATTACGAGCCCAAGAGACATAAAGGGCCACATGAACCAGTGACTACATCATCCTGAGACCAGAAGAACTAGATGGTGCCAGGCTATAACCAATGACTGCCCTGACAGGGAACACAACAGAGAACCCTGAGGGAGCAGGAGAGCAGTGGGATGCAGACCCCAAATTCTCCTAAGACCAGACTTAACGGTCTGAGACTGGAAGGACCCCAGTGGTCATGGCCCCCAGGCCTTCTGTTGCCCCAGGACAGGAGCCATTCCTGAAGCCAACTCTTCAGACAGGGATTGGACTGGACAATGGGTTGGAGAGGGATGCTGGTGAGGAGTGAGCTTCTTGGATCAGGTGGACACTTGAGACTATGTTGGCATCTCCTGCCTGGAGGGGAGATGAGAGGGTGGAGGGGGTTAGAAGCTGGTGAAAAGGACACGAAAAGAGAGAGTGGAGGGAGAGAGCAGGGGGAGAGTAATTGGAAGTGTGTAGCAAGGTGTATGTGGGTTTTTGTGTGAGAGACTGACTAGATTTGTAAACTTTCACTTAAAGCACAATAAAAATTATTTAAAAAAAAAAAGATTAAAAGCCTTGGAAAGTCAATAAGACAGTTCTACTCTCTCCTACAGTATCACTATAAGTAGAAATTGGTAATGGGTCTGGGTTTTGTTTTGTTCGTTTGTTTGATCAAGCTGGTTAACACTATAGGCTGCTGAACCTTAATTGCTGTGGGGAAACTCTGGGAAATGATACAGAATGCATACCTCTGACTCATCACACCTGAGGGGATAGGACTTTGGTTAAAGGCTGATCTGGGAAGTCCCAACTCATAACAGGATTACATTCAGCCGACTCTGTCCCTGTCCCGTCAGTCATTTCTGATCTAAGTCAAATACCCTTTTTTTTTTTTTTTTTAAGTTTTCATTATTGCCTTTTATTATCAGTATCTTCATAAATCTGATCTTTATTTGTTTTGGGGGTTGGAAACATAACATCCAAACTTACAGATATGTTGACATCAGCAAATTACATGCTACAATATTGTATGTAGTATGTATTACTAACAATAAATGTACAAAACAAAAAGTCCTAAGTGCGATTCATTGTAACTTGACTACATTGTAAGTTGGGGACAACCTGTAATTCCCTAGCACTTTTGGTGGATAAAGCAGCCCTGCTTGGCTTCTGAACAACCTGTTGGCAAACAGATGCAGATACTTGCAGCTGGAAGTCAGGACACATACACTGAAGTGGTGTGACCCAAGGGCTATGGGCAAAATACCCACAGTATCTGTTAGGAATTGAATTGCATCCTCCAAAAAGAAATGTGGATGTTAAATAAGGGGGACTGATGTTGCCGAATAATAATTTAGTAAGTTAATGTACATAATGTTTATATTTCAAAATTGGGATCCTCCTGTTTGTACGGTTTTGAGTGCTGCTTTTTTCTCGTCATGTCGTGTCACAAACATGCCATGAAATCCTTATTTTTAAATGGCTACAGAGTACGAATCATACACCCACTCTGCCAACAAAAAGAATCCTTCGTTATTTACAAAAAATATTTATTTTTACTTGAATTCAACGGAAGAAAATTAAACATGAAAAATTAAAAGTGAAGAAATGACCAAACCTTAGATGTTACCTCACAAAAGGCAGGACTTCCTAGATTCTTCTACAGTTTAAAAAGAAACATGCAAAACTTTGATAGGGACTGTTTCAGTGGGTGGAGTTTAAGTTTCGAGACAGTAAAACATAACCAACATTTTTATAAAAATCATAAGACACCACAAATCTCTAAAAGGAAAAAAAAAGTTAAAACTTAATTTATGCCAGTTTAATAAGTAAAACTCGCATCAATTTTTCAATTCCTTGAGGTTTTGATTTTTTCATATTAATCATCTATACTTTTATGAACTGATTCTCGTACTGATCAAGGAAATTCTTAATGCCATTGGAAGGCTGGTCCAAAGATGTAACAAAAATGATTAATGGTCCCTCATCACATTACAAATGTAGTAAGAAGGCAGGGACATCTAATTAAAGGGCTGGTACTGGCCACTTACGCTGTGCTGCACCCCGAGGAATGAAAGGACTGAAAATGCATCACCTTTCCCTGCAAATCTGCCAAATGGAGTGAACACTGGGAAATACTCGGTCACCCAGGAAACTGGAAAGTGTAAAGAGCTATCCTAAATGTATAAGCTGTGTTCTATTTATAATAGTTAAAATCTATCAAGTAACTCAGAACAACAGAACAGCTTTCAGAAAGGCAGTATGTTAAGCAGTAGACACCACTGATAGGTCTGACTCTTAAAACACCGGGCTGCTACAAAGCAAATAGGCAGAATAACCAAAGTGCCCTCAGAAAATGCAAAACACCTATGAACTTTAGTACTAGAAAGGCTTACAGAATATTCTTAGTTAATGCTTTTAATAAAATAATATTTTATTTATCATGATCAGTCTCTCAGTTTATCAAGCAAATATGAAAATATGATTGAACTGAGGTATAGTGTGTGCAGTTGCAGATATAGAAAAAGTTGCTACTACTTTTTTCTATTTATTTCTAAGTCTGAACTTTCAACTTAAGAAAAAAACTAGAATCTTAGAAATGCTCTAACACCTAATTTATTTTACTCCAGTGTGTTCTTTAAATGAAAACACACTTGTTTTCCATTAGATCAAAGTGTAAGATTTTAAAGGTTTTAAAAACATTCCTCCAAGTTACATGTTGACCTTAAAATTAAAAATGTTTTCATAGAAATTATAGGTTCCCTATTTTCTCTTGAGATTTCCTCCTGTGAATAAGACCAAGCAAAAGTCTGTCCAAAATCCTTTTGGTCAGTAATTCTTTTTTACTATTAAGATTTCTAATATACTATCTTCCATGTGCATAACAATTTCTATTTTCTGCTTTTATATATGTTGTTGTATTTCACCTCCAGACTACAACCGTTCCTGCCCTTTTCCTATGGGGATCCATTCTGATACATTCAGATATGTAGAAAAACAAATCCTGTTTGTTGTTTATGTGTCTAAATAAACAGATTTATAAATCGTGTTTTTCTTTTCATACAACACTATGTTAGTAAGATGTATTTCTCTTGTAGTACATACCTCTAGTAAGTTATTTGATGATTGTATATTTCCCAGTGTGCAGCCACCACAATTTATTAATCCATTTTTGTAGTGAGTGGTTGCCACCAATTCCTCTGCTACTTCAAAATTTTTATACATAATTCCCTTGTTGACTTTTCCTGAGTTCCTGGGGGGTGAAAGCTAGGAGTCCAAGGTTAGTAAATATTTAATTTTACCCAGAACTCTTAGGTTGATCTCCAGGATGACTGCAAAAACCAAAACCAAATCCATTGCCATTGAGTTGATTCTGACTCATGGTGACCCTACAGGACAGAGTAGAACTGCTCCATAAGGTTTCCATAAGGTAATCTTTATGGAAGCAGACTGCCACATCTTTCTCCCATGGAGTGGGCTAGTAGGTTCAAACCACCGACCTTTTGGTTAGCAGCCGAGCGCCTAACCACTGCGTGACCAGGGCTCCTTCAGGAAGGCTGCACAAGTCTGCAATTCATTAGCACGAATGAAGGTTCCTGTTTTATCCCTACCCTCACCAGTACTGGTACCGTGCTGGTGGTAACTCATCTTTCTTAAATGTAAGCGTTTTAAAATGAGATCTCATTTTACGTTCCGTTTCTTGGATTCCTAGTAAGGCTGAACAGATTGAGGTTTTCCAAACGGTATACTGTCAAGCTCTATATTTTTGAAGCGATGCCTCAGGTTTTGTTGCTTGGCAAAGACAGACCAAGCTGAGAGCATTCATCCTCACTTGACTCAAAGCAGCACCACTTTCATCTGCCATTTATCATCTATGCTTTTCCTTGGGGGCTAAGAGAAGAATGATTCTGCAGCTAAGAAGGTCTGAAAATCAAGTGACATTAATATGCTCATTTAGTTCTAAATGTGATTCTGCTACTCAGATGGACACAAAATGCATGGCTTTGAATAATATTTTTAGCTTGTTATTGAATCAACATCAAATTATAACCGTTAGCTGCTGTTGAGTCGGCTCTGACTCATGGCAGCCTTATGTATAACAGAATGAAACACTGCCCAGTGGTACGTCATCTTCATGACCGGTGGTATGTTTGAGCTTAGTGTTGCAGCTATTGTTATCAATCCATCTCATTGAGGGTTTCTCTCATTTTTGCTGACCTGCTAACTTTATCAAACATGATGTGCTTTTCTAGTGAAATTATAACTAGTGCAGGTTGTTGTTAGGTGCCATTGGGTTGCCTCCAACTCATAGTGACCTTATATGTAACAGAACAAAACCTTTCCTGGTCCTGCACCATCCTCACACAGTAGGTATATTTGAGCCAAACAAGCAGCCACCATGTCATCTCATGGAGGGTCTTCCTCTTTTTCACTGACCCTCTACCAAGCATGATGTCCTTCTCCAGGGATTGGTCCCTCCTGAAAACATGTCCATCCAAAGTAAGCAAGACAAAGTCTCAAAATCCTTGCTTTTAAGGATGGGTGGTGTGAACCAATTCCTCACAGCAGAAATAGCCCCCTGAATGAACTGATAAAAAAATCTGATTCCTGAATATACCAAATGGCTCTCCTACAAGCTCTCATCTCAACTCCTAGCTACTAGGTCTTTCTTACACTGCTTAACCACACTAACTGCCATCACACAAGGACTGAGAATACCCAGGGCAACGTCGAAAGAATTCTAGATCTATCAGCCTACTTTCCATGCATTATCTCATTTCATCTTCCCACCAGTCCAGTGATCTGGGTCATGCTGGGATAATCTCTCTAAGGCAAAGGTCGAGTAATTACACCTTGTACCACTTATCAGTAGGAAAAAGGCACAGCCCTTTCTGGGCTCTCTGAAGGTTGAAGGCAACAGGAATACTGCTTGCAGACATTTATTGGGTAATAAGGCTTGCAAAAGCAGGGCAGGGGACTGGGAGGTTAAGGACAGAAAAGGGAAAGGGAGAAGTATTAGGAAGCAATGTATTTGTTCTATTAAATGGGAACAAATTTTCAAGAAAACATCTTAAAAATTAAATACCTTGATAAAAGTCTTAGACATTTGTCTTACCAATATTTTAATAGGTTTTTACAACCTTGATAAAAAGTCTTAGACATTTGTCTTACCAATATTTTAATACATTTTTACACGAAGCAGCAGCAAAAACTGTCTACAGCAGGCATCTGCAAACCATGGCCTCCCAGCCAAATCTGGCTCACTGTCTGTTTTTGTACAACTCTTGAGTTATGGATGAATTTTCCAATTTAAAGTATTGTAAAAGAAGCAAAGAATCTGCAACAGGGAAAGTATGTGGTTCACAACACCTAAAATATTTACTATCTGGCTCTTTACAGAAAAAGTTTGTCAACTCCCAGACTCAGGAATAAGGAACGCCCCTCCATCCTGCTCCTACCAACAAAAATAAAGCGTAATAAAAACACACAAAACCAACCAGATGACAACTGAAAGGCTGACCTTTTCAGCAGAAAGCCACCCACCTTGAACCTCAGGAACTGAGTCAGAATTGGCATAATAAAGTATTCAAAAACACTTTGGTAATAATTCACATTGTAGAAGTTATAAGATTATACTACGGAATTTAGTGGAAGTTGGAAAAGTCAACTTGGGCAGCTATTCTCCTTCAAGTTAGTTGAAAAATGAACAATTCAGTATAAACAACCACAAAATCACATAATTTTAAAGCTAAAAGAAACTCGTTTTATAGATGTGTGAAAAATTTAGAGGACGTATGAAAGAAAACGCAGAAAAAGAACTGGGAATTACACAATCTTTACATCATACCATGTGAAGTAGGTAAAGCAGTATTACCAACATAGCACAGTTTGTCTTCCAAACCAGGACAGTAAAAACAATGAATAGGACATCTAGAATTACATAAGGCAGCTGTGTGGCACAGGCGGTGAAGCGCTGCAGTATTAGACAAAAGGGTGGTGGTTAGAATGCACCCAGAGCCACTTCAGAAGACAGGCCTGGCAATTTGCTTCCGAAAGGTCACTGCCTTGAAAAACATATGCAGCAGCTGTACTCTACACACATGGGGTCAATGTGAGCTGAAATCTACTCAACAGCAACTAACAACAGAATTCTGTAACTTTTTTGAACATATTGATTGATTGGCATTTCCACCTTATTATATTGGCGGTTGTTGCAGTTGTTAGGTGCCATCGAGTTGGTTCTGACTCAGAGAGATCCTATGTACAACGGAACAAAACAATGCCCGATCCTGCACCATCTTCACAATTGTTGCTGTTTGACCCCACTGTTGCAGCCACTCTGTCAATCCATCTCCTTGAGGGTCTTTCTCTTTTTCACTAACCCTTTATGTTACCAAACATGATGTCCTTCTCCAGGGATAGGTCCCTCCTGATAACATGTCCAAAGTAAGTGAGACAAAGCCTCACCATCCTCACCTCTAATAAGCATTCTGCATGTACTTCTTCCAAGACAGACTTGTTCGTTCTTCTGGCAGTCCATAGTATATTCAATATCCTTCGCCAACACCATAATTCAAAGGCATCAATTCTTCTTTGGTCTTCCTTATTCATTGTCCAGCTTTTGCATGCATATGAGGCAACTGAAAACACCATGGCTTGGGTCAGGTGTATTAAAAAGAGGGGAGGCCCAAAGTCTGTTAAATGGGGAAAAAACAGTCTCTTCAACAAATGGTGCTGGAATAACTGGATATTCATCTATTAAAAAATGAAACAGGACCCATACCTTATATCATACACAAAAACTAACTCAAAATGGATCAAAGACCTAATATAAAATCTAAAATGACAAAGATCATGGAAGAAAAAAACAGGGATTATGCTACAAGCCCTAACACAAGGCATAAGTAGTATATAAACCACAACTAACAATGCACAAACACCAGAAGACAAACTAGATAACTGGGAACTCTTAAAAATCAAACACTTATGTTCATCAAAAGACTTCATCGAAAGAGTCAAAAGAGAACCCAGAGACTGGGAAAAAAAAATTGGCTACGACATATCCAATAAGGGTCTAATTTTTCAAATCTCTAAGATACTGCAGCAACTCAACAACAAAAAGACAAATAACCCAATTTAAAAAAGGGCAAAGAATATGAACAGACACTTCACCAAAGAAGACATTCAGAAAGCTAACAGACACATAAGGAAATGCTCACGATCATTAACCATTAGAGAAATGGAAATCAAAACTACAAGGTGATACCATTTTAACCCAACAAGGCTGGCACAAATCAAAAAAACACAAAATAAATTTTAGAGAGGTTGTGGAGAGATTGGAACTCTTATTATGCACTGCTGGTGGGAATGTAAAACGGTACAACCACTTTGGAAAATGATTTGCTGCTTCCGTAAAAACCCAGAAATAAAAATACCATATAACTGCAATCCAACTCCTAGTAATATACCCAAAAGAAATAAGAGCTGTCACACGAATAGACATAAGCACACCCATGTTCACTGCAGCACTATTCACAAGAGCAAAAAGATGGAAACAACCTACATGCCCATCAACAGATCAATGGATAAATAATGGTACATACACACAATGAAATATTATGCAATGATAAAGAACAATGACGAATTCTCGAAACATCTGACAACACAGATGAGCCTGGAAGGCATATGCTGAGTGAAATTAGTCACAAAAGGACAAATATTGTATGAGCCACTATTATAAGATCTCAAGAAAAGGTTTAAACACAGAAAAAAAGCATTCTTTGATGGTTATCAGGGTGAGGAAGGAGGGGAAGGGAAATCACTAACTAGATAGTAGACAAGGATCAACTTTGGTGAAGGGAAGGACAACACACACACAACACAGGGGAAGTAAATGAAAGAAGAAAAAGGGGAAGGGTAAGACTTACGTATGTACCTATGCACACAGAAACACACCATAGTGATGGTCTGTCTGATAATAGCAACACAGGAAATATAAAGAAGTCATTTCAAAATTAACCAAGGGAGGACATAGTGAGTGGAGAGGAGGAGTATGAGGGGGCTTTCCTGCACTGGTAAGGTTCTACTCTTAATCCAGATTGGTGACTGCACAGGTGTGTTCATTTTATGATAATGCACTGAACTGTACCCTTCTATGCATTACCCTTCAATTAAAAAAAAAAACGAATGAAAAAAAAGTTAAAAAACACTTCCCTATTACAGGAAAAGCTTAGACTACAGAGAAGTTGTATAAATAAATGAAGTGTATAATGTAGGAAGGAGAAAAACCTGTTCAGGGCTAAACCTAAGAGCTATTATCAGTCTCAAATTTTCAGAGCTAGGAGAGAACTTGGGAATAATGAAATGCAGGAGTGAACAGAGTTCTTTATGGTGCTAGCCCTGGAGATACAGATACAGTGGGTCTAGACATCTAAACTTCAGAAAAGTGCCTCAGATAAGTTTGATGAACACCCACATCATGACCCACTGAACGACCTCAGGGGGGTTAAATGACTTTCCAGAGCTAGAAATGCCCATTAACGGCACAAGAACCATATTACCAGGCTCCTGGCCCTCTATTCCACTTACAGTCCAAAGCCCCAAGTCAAGACTGCTAAAATATTATGCTCCCACTATAGACAAGTATCACTAAGTTCTGTTACCTTGCCTTAGTAACCTTATCGAAGATTTTTTTTCCCCTCATGATGGCTTTTTATCCTATAAGTAACATTGGTTTTTCCAACATATTCTAATTTCATATTTCTAATACACCATAAATGCATTTATTATTTATTAAATAATGGCAGAAGATAGATTCAAGTAACATTAAGATTGGAGAGCTTCTAGTCCACCTATCCATTATAAAGAAGAAACTGATGCCAGAGATACCAGCGACGTGTCAAGAACTTCGAGAATTCAGGTCCTTTCCCAGGTCAATAAATTACACTAGGTTTCTTCCACATGGTTACTGTCTGACTGGGTGTACTAATGTATAATGCATGATATCATTAATTTATGATTTCGTTTCCTTCATGTATGATCCAGTTCCTTGTGATTTCTAAGAAAGTTTCTGTTTAAAATGTTTCTGAGCCACAGTATAATGATAACACTGAAAATGTCAACAAATACCTAAAATAAATCAAGATGTCCTCTTTCATGTGTGCCTAAAGCATAGTAAATTAAAGGGGAATTTAGGAATATTTTTTAAGAAATAATAGTTTTAGGTAGGCAATGGTGAGGAAAATAACAATCATGCATGCCAAGGCCAGATGATTCTTCCACAGGCCCCAAGGTGAGAGATCGATGCCCTGGCTTGTCAAAAATTCTTCACCAGTACATCTGAAATTCAACAAAAAAAGGAACACAACTTTATTCTTGGCATTTGCCAAATTTTACTCAACATATTCACTATTCCTTAGTTAAACAACCCTATACGTTAACCCAGTCTTTAATAATTATCCCATTATATATATAGCTAACAATCATTGAGTGCTGACAATTTTGCTAGATACTATGCTAAGCAACTTAGGTATAATAGCCTAGTTAATCCCTAAAACAATCCAATGGGAGTAGATATATATACATTTCAAAGATGACGGAACTAAGTTTAAGGAACTTGCCCCAGTTCACAGAGTCACACTTTGAACAAGTTTCTGGCCTCCCCAAATTCACCTGCTTCCAAATTTAAAATGCTGCTCTCTTCAAAGGGCAGAAGTATTTATCAAGTAATTTTTCACTTAACCTCGATGGAGGAAACCTCAGCTTTAACAGATGGTGTCTACGGCCCTTACTGAGATAATCAAAGCTTTTTATAGATGCATTACCCACAAAGATAAAAACAGCCATAAAAAAGAACACAGGCTTAGAATTCTAAAATGAGGAAAAGAGATGGGCAAGTGCTTCCTGCCACGGTCGTCCTCTGTCCACTCTTGCATCAGGACTATAACGAGCATTAGATATTCAGCTACGGGCAGTCCCTGGATTATGAATAAATTCCATTCTTAAATCTGTCTGTAAGTCAAATTTGTATGTAAGTCAGAACAGTCAGGTGCAGTTCATAATAAACGTCAGTTAAGTGGTTGTCTCAGTATATAGTGTACATTTCTAGGCACAAAAAACATTAAAGAAACAGTTCCAGACATACTAAAACATCCTTAACATAATACAGTAACAATAACAATGTTTTGATGCACTTCACAAAGTGGCACCTATTTGTTATTGTGAACCATTATACGTACTTTGAATTTGTAATATAACAGGCTTTAAGGGGATTGGCTCGTAACTACAGGTCATACGTTAAGTCAGAGTTTCCTAACCCGGGGACTGCCTGTACACGACATTAATGAGCAGGACAAGCTGTTTTAAGGGGATTGGCTCGTAACTACAGGTCATACGTTAAGTCAGAGTTTCCTAACCCGGGGACTGCCTGTACACGACATTAATGAGCAGGACAAGCTGTTTTAAGGGGATTGGCTCGTAACTACAGGTCATACGTTAAGTCAGAGTTTCCTAACCTGTACACGACATTAATGAGCAGGACAAGCTGTCAGGTTTCTTACACAGCAACTGGAATAGAGTAAGATGGCATGGCCGTGCCACAGATAAGAAAACTACCTGGTACAAAAATACCCGGTACAGCCGCAAGTATTGCCTGGTACCATTTCTGTGTGACTCTTCGAATTTAGCAGTTCCAAAACCCAGCCATAGCGTCTATTTACTGAAGGAATGGCTTCCTCCTTCATCTTATGGAAATGAAGCCTCATCTTCTGTCACCATGAAACCTCTGGTGGCTCCCCCTCATCTGGTCCTACTTTTCCCAACCCCTTCATCCCGTCCAGTTAGTTGGCAGTGACTATGTGCCACAAAGACACCACAACCAGATCAAACAAAATGGACTGAATCAAAGAAAACCTTTCTTCATAAAGGTTTTCCCAGCAATAATTCAAAGTAGCAATTTGTCCTATTATTAAGAATTATTTCTCTTCTCATGAAAGAGTTAAGATACCAGTATTATCTTCTCTCCAATTAATTAATATAGCAACACCAAGCCATTAACAACAATCATAAAAAAGAAAGTATCATTCAATTTTCAAAACAATATCCTCTGATTTTATTAAAACCTGAAGTTATTTTAATGAATTAAGCATAAGTGGGGTTTCCTTCTCAGTTTACTAAAATGAGTGTTTGTTTCTTTAGAGGACACATCCTTTGATGGGGAATAACCAAGACAGGTTTTTTTTTAAAAAACTGCAGACTTTGATTTCATGATGTCTTCAAACGCATATGAGGCAGAGGCAAGTGCCAGGATCTTGGCAGGGATATGTCTTCTGTCTTCCCTATATGCTATCATTGCTCTTTTAGGTCTTACTAGTGGCCAAGGGGAAACCCTGGTAGCATAGTCTCATTAAGAGCTACAGCTGCTAACCAAAAGGTCGGCAGTTCGAATCCACCAGGCGCTCCTTGGAAACCATATGGGGCAGATCTACTCTGTCCTGTAGGGTCGCTATGAGTTGGAATCGACTCAACAGCAACAGGTTTTTTTGGTTAGTGGCCAAGGGTAGGGCTCGTGGCTATCCATGTATAGTTCAGATACTACTAGCTAAATCTTACAGCCATGTATCTATATTTACACCTATATATCTATATCACAATATTTTATAAAATTATAAGCTTTATCAAAGCAACTCTTATTTCAAACTTAAATGTTCTGAAAAATAAAAACTTAAACCAGAACACAAACAAGCAATACATAAGAAATATTTCCTCAACTTAAATATACTTTTCACTGTAAAAATACCTGGTAGGTAGTTGTACAGCACCTTCACATGCATTAGTGCACAGTGACTGCTTCTATGGATGAGTAAACCTGGGCTCTCTGAAGTTCGTAACCCTGTGAGCACTCAGACTAGCGCTAAGTGCAGTGTCCTTCCCACGATATAGTCAGCTGCAATAGTAGGCAAACCCACTATAATATTTAAGGCACACTTACACTGCATAGGCTTCATAGTCACAGGTATTGTTTGTTGTTACATTTAAATCTGGGCAGAAGTGTTGTCCCGAAAATTCATTATGCAGTAAAGCCTACAACACATTGGGGCGGGGGGGGATAGGTTTAAATTTCAAAAAGGTTCCAAATAATTATCAATCAGGTTCTCCTAGTTTAATCTTTATGTTTATGTCTACATACTAAGTTTCACATTCAGACTCTGTTACTAGAAAGCAACCAAAATTATTTTCCCTGGCAACCAAAAGGCCTAGGGTTGGGATTTTGGTTTCTAATACAAAAGCAGCAAAGTATTGGCCAAGAGAGGAAACCTCTGGCTATATTCTCCCCTAGCTTTCTTTCTTCTCTCCCCAGCGTTATAATCCTATAAACACTATAATTACAACAATACAGCGGTGCTGCTCCATGACTACTGTTAATTTATGGTAACAATCTTTTGCATTGTTCTTGCTTGTATTTCATCAAAATTGGTTGTAATTCATCTGATTGAGACTAGACAGACCCCGGAGGTCACAGTCCCCAGACCTCCTGTTAGCCTGAGGCAGGAACCATTCCCAGAGCCAACTCTTCAGACAGGGATTGGACTGGACTATGGGATAGAAAATGATAATGGTGAAGAGTGAGCTTTTTGGATCAAGTAGACACATGAGACTATGTGGGCAGCTCCTGTCTGGAGGGGAGATGAGAGGGCAGAGGGGGACAGAAGCTGGCTGAATGGACACAGGAAATACAGGGTAGAGAGACGGAGTATGCTGTCTCATTAGGGGGAGAACAACTAGGAGTATATAGCAAGGCGTATATAGGTTTTGTATGAGAGACTGACTTGATTTGTAAATTTTCACTTAAAGCACAATAAAAATTAAAAAAAAAAACTAGTAATTCTTGAGAGTTAGAAACTCAGTTATACTATATTAAAACACAGGACAATTTTCTAAAGCCAACAGTGGCTTTAAGTATTGTATGGTTTTAGTGAATTTTCTTCTAATTTTTCTTTAATATAAAATCATGTATTCTAGTCTCCCATCCTCTCATCTGTTTCCTATTTCACTGAAACCCAACAATATTTCTTTCAGCAATTAGTTAATCTTTCCTCTTCACCATGAGTTATCTCCTTGTCCTTCATCTCCCTCAAATAAGAACATGGTGGTTGGGGAATACTACAAGTGATTATCAAGTAATCCCCAAGCCCTTTGTTAATCAACTCAAATAGGAAATTCTCATTCATTGTTCCTAAAAAGGAAATTGCTGGAGGGAGACCTTCACAGTTCATGGTCGGGGACATGAGACAGACTTTATTTTGGATGCTCCCTGCTTAGGAGCAATAACCTGGGCACAACGTCTAGATGCAGAAACACTTACCGTATAGCCGTATCGAGGAATGCTGAAGTACTGAAGCCATGACAGCCAGGGCACAATGGTTTTGAGATTTACCAACAGCCCTGAGAACAGCTACAAAAAGCAAACACCAAGAGTCAGAACTGATGAAGCGATCTCATGAAGCACTGGCTTAGCAATCAGTTCTCTAGAGAATGCCCTCTTCAAGTCCCCGACAACCTTGTAAACATTTCTGCTTAAGGTCAACTATTTCTTGAAATTCTTCCCGTTATTCTAAACACTTATCATAGCCTTCTTTCCACGTATAGCTTCTATAGAGCTGAGGCTGTTTATGGCTTTAAAGATGTGACACTGTATCTATAATATATATTATCTGTATTTATATGTTCCAATTTATTGGAAGATCCTAACAGTCAAGATATATCCTCAACTTCCTCTGTAACTGCACACAGTGGAAGGTCAATAAGTACTGACTACCCCAAAGATGAAGGAGTCCCTGGGTGGTGCAAACGGTTAGGAACACAACTACTAGCCGAAAGGCTGGCAGTTCCAACCCACCCAGAGGTGCCTCAGAAGACAGACACAGCAATCTGCTTCTGAAAGATCACTGCCCTGAAAACTCTAAGGAGCATTTCTACTCCACAACATGGAGTTACTGTTGAGTCATAATCGACCTGATGGTAACTAATAACAACAACCCTAATGATGCACCCACTATACCTCAATAAATCTGGTTATCTGAGAACACATACCAGAGCATAACCAAGCATCTCATGGCCTTCTCTACTCCTATATCACAGTAGGATTTGTTTTCACCATGGTTTGCACTGTATATCCATATAACTTTAAGAATAATTGGGACTCAGAGAGTATGGCCCCTGACATCCTTTTCACTCAGTAATGAGGTTCACCCTTCAGCCAAAGATTAGACAGGCCCATGAAAGAAAATGAGACTAAACAGGCACACCTGCTCAGGGGCAAGGACAAGAAGGCATTTGTTTGGTCTTGTATACTTTATTGAACTAAGGAGCACATTCTTCACGTGCGTAACTGTTCATTTTATAAGCATGTCTAATCTTTGGCTGAAAGGTAAACTTCAGCAGAGGCTTCAGTTCTGAGTTAGCAGGGTGTCTGGGGCCATAGTCTTCGAGGTTCTTCCAGTGTCTGTCAAACCAGTAAGTCTGGTCTTTTTTTGTGAATACGAATTTTGCTCTGCATTTTTCTCCTGCTCTGCCCGGGATCCTCTATTGTGATCCCTGTCAGAGAAGTCAGTGGTGGTGGTTGGGCACCATCTAGTTCTTCTGGGCTCAAGCTGGTGGTGGTTCATGTGTTCCATTAGTCCTTTGGGCTAATATTCTCCTCGTGTCTTTGGTTTTTTTCATTCTCCTTTGTTCCAAATGTGATGAGACCAATAGATGTATCTTAAATGGCTGCTTGCAGCTTTTAAGACCCCAGATGCTACTGACCCAAGTAGGATGTAGAACATTTTCTTTATGAACTATATCATGCCAATTGACCTAGATGTCCCCTAAAATCATGGTCCCCAGCTCTCAGCCCCAGCCATTTTGTCCCTCAAGGTGTTCAGATGTGCCTAGGAAACTTGTATAACTTTGCCTTGGTCAAGTTGTGCTGACTTCCCTATATTGTGTGTTGTCTTTCCCTTTACTGAAGGTAATACTTGTCTACTATTTAGTTGGAAACCCTGGTGGCATAGTGGTTAAGAGTTCAGCTGCTAACCAAAAGACTAGCAGTTCGAATCCACCGGGGCTCCTTGGAAACCCTATGAGGCAGTTCTACTCTGTCCTATATAGGGTCACTATGAGTTACAACAAGGGTTTTTTTGGGGACTATTTAGTTACTGCTTTTCTTTCCCCACCCCTCCCTTCCCTCGTAACCATCAAAGATTGTTTTGTTCTGTGTATAAATCTTTTCTTGGGTTTTTGAAATAGTAGTCTCACACAATATTTATCCTTTTGTGACTGATTTATTTCACTCAGCACCTTCCAACTTCTTTTGATGCTTCCTGGATCATTCAATACTTTACCCATAGAATTCTTCAATATTACTACTCAAGGCTTGAATTTTTTCTTCAGTTCTTTCAGGTTGAGAAATGTTGAGTGTGTTCTTTTCCTTTGGTCTTCTATCTCCAGATCTTTGCACATGTCGTTATAATACTTTACTTTGTCCTCTCAAACTGCCTTTTTTGAAATCTCCTGTTCAGCTCTTTTACTTCAACGCTTCTTTCATTTGCTTTAGCTACTCTACATTCAAGAGCAAGTTTCAGAGTCTCTTCTGACATCCATTTTGATGTTTTCTTTCTTTCCTGTCTTTTTAATGACCTCTTGCTTTCTACATGTATGATGTCCTTGATATCATCCCACAGCTTATCTGGTCTTCAGTCATTGGTGTTTGTCTTAGTCATCTAGTGCTGCTATAACAGAAATACCACAAGTGGATGGATTTAACAAAGAGAAGTTTATTTTCTTACGGTAAAGTATATTAAAAGCTCCAGAGAAAGGCTTTCTCTCTGTGTTGGCCTTTTCATCAATCCTCCCCCAGACTAGGAGCTTCTCTGCGCAGGGATCCCAGGTCCAAAGGACGTGCTCTCCTCCTGGCACTGCTTTCTTAGTGGTACGAGGTCCCCAGTCTCTCTGCTAGCTTCTTTCTTTTATATCTCAAGAGATTGCTTTAAGACACAATCCAATTTTATATATTGAGTTCTGCCCTACTAACACAACTGCCACCCATCCTCCCTCATTAACATCACAGAAGTAGGATTTACAGCAGACAGGAAAACCACACAGTACCAGGAATCATGGCCCAGCCAAATTGATAAACACCATTTTTGGGGGACATAATTCAATCCATGACAGTGTTCAGTGGGTCAACTCTATTCTTGAGATAGTCTCTAAACTCAGGTGGAATATACTGAAGGTCATACTCTGGCTCTCATGGACTTTTTAAAATTTTCTGCAGCTTCAAGCTGAACTTGAATATGAGCAACTGATGGCCTGTTCCAAAGTCGGCCCCTGCCCTTGTCTGGCTCATCATATCGAGCTTCTCCTTCATCTCGTTCCACAGATGTAGTCAATTTGATTCCTTTGTTTTACATCTGGTGTGACTCACATGTATAGTCACCTTTCACGTTGTTGAAAAAAAAAATACTGTTCTGCAGTCTGAAATTGATCAAACATGCAATCAAGATGCATTGATAATTACTGGTGAATGGAATGTGAAAGCTGGAAACAAAGAAGAAGGATCAGTAGCTGGAACATATGGCCTTGGTGATAGAAAGGACCCTGGAGTTTATACGATAGAATTTTGTAAGACCAACGACCTATTCATTGGAAATACTTTTTTTCAACAATAAATAAAATTTAGGGGGAAAAAAAAGCGTGCCATTTATGAATCATGTAAAGACATCTTACTTCTACTCTAGCAGAAAGAACATACACATTAAGTAAACAGGCTATGTATTCCTGTTCACTTGATGTAGTAGGGGAAAACTATAGCACCTGCTTCCCTTCACCTGTTGACTCCTCCACCTGAGTGCAAAATTTAGGCGCATGTAAAGATTACAGCCAAGAAAATCCTACAGTGTAGCTCTATTCTATCCCATGGGGTTGCTATGGGTCAGGATCTACTGGATGGCACTCAACAACAACAGCAGCAACAAGATTAAAATTAAGTAAGCACTAAAAAAAAAAAGATTAGCAGAAATATCTTGATATAAGAGAATGTCAGGAACCCAGAAAGAGTTCTGAGTGTTGTATGGACCCAAAATAGACTACCCATGCCACACACTGTTCTATTTTTCATGGAGCTTAGCTTTTGCCTTGGAGAGTAGTAGATCCAACCATACCACCAGCAATTCTCTAACATTAGCACAGACGTCAGACAACTCAGCTGTTGTTTTGATTAAAAAAAAATCTGCCTATCAAACCTTTTCTGGTTTTTGAACTTATAATTTATCAAGATTTCACTACTTGTCACCAAGAAGCAACTTCTAAAAGCCCATTAGTAACAACATGGTAACTAAATTTATAGATAGTACTTATATTAGAACAGTAGCAAAAAGGCTGGATAAGGACAAGAAAGGAACCTGGTAACTTCTTTAAATGTAAGCTATAGTTCAGTTATATAGCCTCCTTACACTATCAGAGTCCCATTTAGAGAATCCTCAAAACAAGCTTTACATGACAGGTGAATTGGGGGGAAAGAATAATGAGGAATACACTACCTCTCAAAGAACAAAAGTTCCTACTTACCATCATGAACACAAAACAGATGGTCATGAGAAGGGTTGCTATGGATACCACACTCTGACCTGCTGCTACAGCCAACCCCATGGAACTGGCCGTGTAAGCCACCATCATAAGGGAAAACATCATGATGAAGAAGGCTTCCGCCGTTGGTTTCAACCCTTAGTAAGGAAGAGAAGGGAGTGGTGACCCAATTGTCTAAGTCTCCATATCTGTGGGATTGTTTATTGTATAAATAACACTATAATACTTAAGAAACTAATATCAGAATGAAAAAAATTCATCCACTATCTAACTACCCTAGGTTACCAATTTCACTGTTCTTTCCCATACGTATCACTTTTACAAAGTTATCATATAGTTTTCTTTTTTGTACTTATTTCAGAAGCACTTTCCCGTATACACACCTATGCTCTTTTATGGGTAAAACCAAAAAACCAAACCCAGTGCCGTCGAGTCGATTCCGACTCACAGCGACCCTATAGGATAGAGTAGAACTGCCCCACAGAGTTTCCAAGGAGCACTTGGCGGATTCAAACTGCTGACCCCTTGGTTAGGAGTCGTAGCACTTAACCACTACGCCACCAGGGTTTCCCCTTTATGGGAAGTCATTACCAATTTCTGAGCTCCTCAATGGAGAGTCACTGGCAGGCAACACAACTGGCCAGAATTCTACTGCCTTCTTTCCCCACAGGAAACTTATCAACAGTATACTCATTTCACCCAGACATTACCACGTTACTCGTTGTTTGCTGTAAATGCATTAGTGAAGAAACGGGGAGAACCTGAATACGTGGCCTCGCGGTGGTTTTAATATCTGAGGGAGGGAGGATTTTTAGACCAGGTCAACCTGGACAAATCACACGGCAACTCTGGGCTTGAAGACTGGTTTAAATTAAGACCATTTTGCAAGTAGTCCTTCTAAATAAGACTACTTTATAAACCACAGTGGGCTAATACTATGGGCCACACTAGATTACCAATCAAGAGTTGGGGATCCCCTATGGGACAGCTATTCTGTCACATGGGTCTGCTATGAGTCTAAAATTTATGTGACAGCACCCAACAACAACAACAATCTTTAAGGGCACAGATCACCAGGTCTTTCTTCCACAGTACCCCTAGGTGGGTTTGAACCGCCAACCCTTGGGTTAGTAGTCAACAGCAAACTTCTTGCGGTACCCAGGGACCTGCCTGACACATAGTAGGCTCTTCATAAATAGCGGGTGAATAAATGAATGAATGAAACACTCCCTCCTCAAAAAAAAAAGACTTGGGGATCTAGATTCTATGCCTAATTTTTTATAAAATGGAAGGTGTAGGCTAAATCAGTGGTTTTTATCCTGTACTGGTTTTGGGAAAATATATACTTCTGGTGTGTGAGTGAGTGCATTTATTTCAGGGAAATATGTGAAAATTCTGATGAAATACTCCTGAGGCGATGCCTGAGTACAATGCACAAATGAAATCTGTCTCCTATGACTATCAAACAAGGCAGTACTTTTATTAAATCAATAAGCCCCCGAAGTCACCATTTTTTCTCATTAGAAAGAACAACTCATCCCTCAGTAGAATGCAGCCTTATAACTCGTTTTAAAAGTTGGGTCATGAGAAGTCTTGCCATACATGCCCACAGCGGACAGCTATCTCAGAAAGAATGCATCATGGGCAGATGCTTCCTTATGTCATGGCTTGGTTTACAGTTGAGAGAACCAAAAACTTGTTTGCAAAAAGGAACTGGCTTCAGCTCATGTCCAAGACTAAAAACACATCCTTTTTTGTCTTGTTACTTACCTAACAAGAAGTATATTATGCAAGTGAAGATAATACTTGGTAACATCCTCATAGGTAGTAAATCGGATAACAGTTTTCCAAAGAAATAAGACGACACTCTGTAGTATCCACTGATATATTCATGTCTAAAGAACAAAAATATGTATCATATACCCTGCATTCACTTAAGAAGTCACAGAGGCAATATTTCACAATTTTAATTCATATGCTAGAAGATTACATGGCTTGCTGTACAGATTTCTGCTGCCACCAGGAGCCTAACAGCTACAGCTACCACATTCTCGGCACTAGCTCCACCGTACCCTTCAGCCCTGTCAGTTTAAGCCTCCATCTTAGTACACCATCCCAGGAGGCTCTGTGTAATGATCCCTCTTCTCATTACAGAACTCCCTAACACCATCTACTCTGCCTCCTAGAATACCTACACCAGGTAAACAGATTCTGAATACCTTCTCTCTCTTCTCAGAATGCTCTTTTCCCTCTTTGGACACCTGGCTCTGCTTGAAGATTAACACTACTCCAGGAGCTGATCTCAGTAGTAGAGGCTTTGCTTTATAAGGAACTAGAAGGTAGTATTGCTGTCCTCCAAGCCCCACTTGTGACAATTTCAGGTCACTATACTCCTACTCTTGCTACTTCTCCCACTCTCATGTTAAAAAAGAAAAAGAAAATTGCACTTCTTCCTTCAACAATCATGCCTTCCGACTATATATCCCTGTCAGCTATCAAATTCTGTGTTCCCCCTCTGCAGCTCTAGGTCCTCCCCTTCCTGACAACTTTTTCCTGTCATTCCAAACTCTTCCACCAATATCCTCACTCTTTCCCTCTCTAATGATTCCTTTTCTCCTCATGCAAATATGGGCGAATCTCTTTTTTGAAAAACACGAGAAACAAAAGCAGCCCACTCTTTACCATAAGGCTGCCCTCTGGCTCTTTCCCTTCCCCCTTCCATTGAGGGCTAAACTTTTTCTACATTCTTTGTCAACTTCACGTCCCCACCTACAATTTGCTTCTCAATCCACCACGTTCTTTCTACCAAGCCCCTCAAACTCTTCTTGCCATCACGGGGTCACCATGACTTGTGATTTCCTAAGAACAAAGGATATTGTTCAGCCCCATTATTGCTTGCTTTTTCTGTAGCATTTCGATCTGTCAATCACAACTTAATCTTGAAACTCTCTTTTTCCTGGTATCATATGCCACACTCATGATTTTCCTCCAGCCTCTGGCTGTTTTTTCTCAGTTAGTATAGGTAATCCCCAGGATCTCATCCTTGGCCTAATTTTGGATGTGACCAGTTTGACACATAACCCTGATGCTAGATGGCCCTCTTCCCAGAACAGAAATCTACTTACATAAAGAGCTTTTTCTCGATGACAAAGAGCTCCACGGCCGACACACTGCTGAAACACTGGTTGGTCGTCAAGAAGAAGAGTACTCCAGCCCTGAGATGAGAGGAAGTGTAACATTGGCACTGCAGTCAAGTGAACAATCCCAACAACCTTAAAAAAAAAAGAGTCCATAGACATGGAGAGGAGCCCTGGTGGCACAACAGTTAAGAGCTCAGCTGTTAACCAAAAAGTCGGCAGTTCTAATCCACCAGCCACTTCTTGGAAACCCTACAGGGAAGCTCTCCTCTGTCCTATAAGGTCTCTATGAGTTGGAATTGACTCAACAGCAATGGGGTTTAGACATGGAGTGGATTTTTTACACCTAAAAAATACAGAACTTAGGGAACTGGCTGCTTTAAAAGTAAATGTTTGCTGGTGTGACAGAGATTAGAGGAACCCCTGAGACTATGGCCTCCAGACACCCTGGTAACTCAGAACTGAAGCTACTCCTGAAGTCCATCCTTCAGCCAAAGATTAGAGAGGCCTATAAAACAAACAATTTTTTTTTTAATAATCAAGTATACGAGACCACATGCGCAACACCTGCCCAAAAGCAAAGAAAAGACAGGAAGAAACAGGAAAACTGGATGAATGAACACAGGGAACTCGGGATGGAAAGGAGAGAGCTAACACATTGCAGGGATTGCAATCAATGTCACAAAACAATTTATGTATAAATTTTTTGAATGAGAAACTAATCTGTGTGATAAACATGTTTACACCATAACTAAAATGAACAGAAAATAACCAGGTCTAGTACACAAACAGCTGTATAAATTTCTGTACACAAATAAGCCTAATAGCAAGTTAAAAGCTAACTTCAGTAATTAGAAAGGTTCAGCTCAGTTCGTTAAGTCTTATCCCTACCTAGCAGTATATTAACACTCACAATGATTCTGAAAAAGTAGATAGTGAAAATCCTTCTAAATCATAGCATAAAGTAAAGGTTTTATTGTTAAAGAACTTAAGGCATTCTAATTCTTTTCAGGAGCCCCTGGGTGGTGCAAATAATTAACAGCCTCAGCTGCAACTAAAAGGTTTTGAAGGTTCAAGTCCACCCAGAGGTGCCTCTGAATTAAGGCCTGTGGATCTACTTCCAAAAAAGCAGCCATTGAAAACCCTATGAAGCACTAGTTCTACTCTGACAAACGTGGAGTTGCCATGAGTCGGAACCAACTCAACGGCAACTGGTAAATTCTTTTCAAGGTGGTAATCCACATTGGAGGCCTGGTGGCACAGTGGTTAAGTGCTCGCCTGCTGACCGAAAGGTTGGTGGTTCGAACCCACCAGTCGCTCCGTGGGAGAAAGATGTGGCAGTCTGCTTCCGTAAGAAACTCCATGGGGTAGTTCTACTATGTCCTATAGGGTCGCTACAAGTTGGAATCGACTCAACGGCAGTGGGCTTTTTTCTTTTTAACAGGAATCCACATTTGTTATATCCACTTATTGATCCAAATACTATTTTTAAAAAAGGCCTTTTTCCTTAAGACACACAAATTCATTGTAAGGCATTCTGGAGGTAACTATTAGATCAAAGAAACTTATACTCTACACATGATCAAAACTCAGTTTCTTGGTTATACAAATTAAAGAGCAAGGAGAACACTGCCATCTCTGGGAGAATTCTTTCTACAAGAGAACCAAACCATTAGCCTTCTAAGCAATTTCAAATAATGAAATACCACTGTTCACTACTAAACAACTTAAGCTTCAGAAGCTGGTTCCAGAGATGATGCTGGAATATTTTTAACAATCAAAAGATTCAGCAGGGATTTGAAAAACCACACAGACAGGCCACCTTGAGATAGCCCAAATTCTTATGAAAAGTGGTAGTCAACTTAAGTCAAAATTAAAACAAGACTAACGTCCTACTTCTCCATAAAACGTTTGAGAAAACAGCTAAAGCTATTCCTTATTTCTCTGGACTCTTCTAATAAGAGCTTGAATGGCTAGATGTCTGGTTCCTCTTTGAATTTCCAGTTGAAGACAGGTTTGTCAGTATCTCTTCCAAATGTTTCTTGCTATACAACACAAAAGGCACACAGGCCCTACATCCTGTGATGTATTCTGTGTTGAGTAAAAAAAAAAAGTGGTCTAGCATCTTCAGCAGGTTTGGAAATAATCCAGGAGAACACAGCCCTCAGGGAAGGGAACGAGATGAACAATGACATAACCCTGGGAAAAAGATGCAATAATCATCTCATTATAAAGTGACACTGCTGGACTCCACATAAATGACAATTTAATTCACCAGAATGAGGAATGAACTTTCATGCTCATTCTTTTTTTCAAAAATAGTCAGCCCTTTCTAGACATCAGAATAGATTCAACTTGAGCTACTTCAACTTTCCTCAATAGTAAAATGAGGATAAGACCATCCACGGCCAGAGGGGCCGTGAGAATCCTGAGGTTTGTGACATTGCTGAGCACCTCATATGTTCAGACCAAAATGTTGCTGTTAGCTGCCTTTGAGTCAGCTTCCACTCATGACGACCTCCTGTACAACAGAATGAAACCAAGATCGTCCAGTCCTGCATCACAGTCGTGATCACTGGTACGCTCTGAGTCCATTGTTACAGCCACTGTGCATGCTGAGTGCCTTCCAACCTAAGGGGCTCATCTTTCAGCACGATATCGGACATTATTCTGTTGTGATCCATAGGGTTTTTTCATTGGCTGATTTTCAGAAATAGATTGCCAGGCTTTTCTTCCTAGTCTGTCTTGTTCTGGAAGCACCACTGAAACCTGTCCACCATGGATGACCCTACTGGTATTTGAGTTCCTGGTGGCATAGCTCCCAGCATCATAGCAATAACCAGTACACCCCAGTAAGACAAACAAACAGGTGGTGGTGGCGGTGAGAACAAGACAGCATCCACTAAAGATTTTCATGATAATCTTAACCTTAAACTAAAACTATCCCCTGAAGTCTCCTTAAAATCAAACAATAGTTTAGCTTAACTAGTAAAAGGAATGTCAGCCTTGAGCATTATGTTCTTTTTAAGATCTATCCATATGGGATCAAATCGACAACAACAACTAGAAAGATCGGATAGGAAACTTAGGGTGCAGTGAGTTTATGTTAATGAGGGAGGAACAACTCTGAATAGGAGAACGAGAATGGTTGTACGACTCGAAGAATGCAATGTAATCAATGCCACCAAATTATACATGTAGAAACTGTTGAATTGGTATATGTTCAGCTAGGTATACTCTCAACAACAAAAATAAAATAAATGATTAAAAAAAAAACTTCATAAACAAACTGTCATGGATTGAATTACGTCCCCCCAAAAAGTGTGCATTAACTTGGTTAGGCCATGATTCCCAGTATTCTGTGGTTGTCCTCTATTTTGTGATTGTAATTTTATGTTAAAGAGGATTATGGTGGGATTGTAACACACTTACCAGGTCACATCCCTGATCCAATGTAAAGGGATTTCCCTGGGGTGTGGCCTGCACCACCTTTTATCTCTTAAGAGATAAAAGGAAAGTGAAGCTAGCAGAGAGTGGGGACCTCATACCACCAAGAAAGCAGTGCTGGGAGCAGGGTGCGTCCTTTGGACCTGAGATTCCTATGCTGAGATGCTTCCAGACCAAGGGAAGGCTGATGACAAGGACCTTCCTCCAGAGTCGAGAGAAAGAAAGCCTTCCCCTGGAGCTGGCACCCTGAATTTGGACTTCTAGCTTACTGGACTGCAAGAGAAAAAACTTCTCTTTGTTAAAGCCATCCACTTGTGGTATTTCTGTTACAGCAGCACTAAATGACTAAGACACAAGCTATGGTACATACACACAATGGAGTACTGCATAACGATACAAAACAATGATGAATCTGAGAAGCATCTCACAATATGGATGAATCTGGAAGGCATTATGCTGAGCAAAATAAGTCAATCACAAAAGGACAAATATTTTAAGAGACCACTACTATAAAACTCATGAAAAGATCTATGCACAAAAAGAAATAATTTTTGATAGTTATGAGGGAGGGAGGGGTGGGGATGGAAAAATACTAAATAGACAAAAGGTAAGTGATAAGACAGTACACAATACTGGGGAGGACAGCACAACCTGTACAAGGCAAGATCATGGTAGCTCCGTAGACACATCCAAACTCCCTAAGGGACCGAATTACTAAGCTGAGAGCTGTGGGGACCATGGTCTCAGGAAACATCTTCCTCAATTGGCAAAGCACAGTTTATAAAGAAAATGTTCTGCATTCTACTTTGGTGAGTAGTGCCTGGGGCCTTAAAAGCCTGTGAGAGGCCATCTAAGATACTCCAATGGTCTCAACCCTTCTTGAACAAGGGAGAATGAAAAAAACTAAAGATACAAGGGGAAGATTAGTTCAAACAACTAATAGACCACAGCTACCAAGGCCTCCACCAGACTGAGTCCAGCACAACTAGATGGTGCCCAACTACCACCACTGATTGCTCTGATGGGGATCACAATAGAGCATCCCAGACAGAGCTAGAGAAAAATGTAAAACAAAATTCTAACTCACAAAAAAAGACCTGACTTACTTGTCCTGACAGAGACTGGAGAAACCCCGAGGGTATGACCCTGGACACTGTTTAGCTCAGTAATGAAGTCACTCTGGAGGTTTCACCCTTCAGCCAAAGATTAAAGAGGCCCATAAAACAAAACGAGACTAAATGGATACAACACCCAAAGGGCAAGGACTAGAAGGCAGGAAGGAACAGGAAAGCTTGTAATGGAGAACCCAAAGTCGAGAAGGGAGTGTTGACATGTCATGAGGTTGTTAACCAATGTCATAAAACAATATATGCACTATCTAATGAGAAGCTAGTTTGTTCAGTAAACCTTCATCTAAAGTACAACAAAAAATTAAAAATAAATAAAAACTTGGCACAAAAAAAGTCTCATCATGAAACAGTATTTTTTTTTAAGGGCACATTATGACTGAAGCTAGGTAAGGATCACAACACCAACAAGTGTTAACCACATAATGGCTACAAAAAACTGAGTCCCACACACCTTCCCAAAACAAACCAAGAAAAGCCAAACCCATCGCCATCAAATTTTGACTCATAGCAACCCTACAGCAACCAAGTACACCTCCCCAGTCAAATCAAAAAGTAAAACAAAAACTAACTCTTCCATTAGCCCCTGGTGGCGCAGCGTTTAAGAGCTATGGCTGCTAACCAAAAGTTTGGCAGTTCGAATCCACCAGCCGCTCCTTGGAAACCCTATGGGGCAGTTCTACTCCATCCTACAGGGTCGCTATGAGTCAGAATTGATTTGACAGCAATGAGTTTTGTCTCAAATTCTTAACGAATTTTCGTAAGCTTGAAGAAATTTACAGCACTTTCTGAAAAACAAGATCCAGATTTACTTACCTATTCTGAATTCCAGTTTGATCATTTTGCAGTCCATAGAAAATGGCACCTATAATCAGTCCTAGGACGGCAGTGACAATTAACTTTTCAAAAAGAAAAATGAAAAAGGAAAGATTTTTAATTAGAGGTAAAAATTTATACACACCATTTGTTATTATACTACATATGGACAGTTACATAATCAGATCTCTCCAGTGAGATAAATATTTTAAATGGTTTGGCCAAATGTCCTAGAACAATAAGATAAACTGCTCTGTATGTTTAATAAATAATAAAGACAGTAATTTGTGGGTTGGGGGGACTGACAGAAAAAAGCAGAATACTGGAGAAGCTAAGATTCCGACACGTATTTCACCAGGCCGTGACAGACTACTGGGCCTGGGAACGCCACATAGAGTAGCTCAGCAATGCAAGCGCCTGGCTAAGTACTTTTACGAGTAAAATACTGCCCAAGTGGCTAAGAATTTTGGCCTGAACTCTGAACCTTTGTACCTATTTCAAGAGATTCAAGTAAAAACAGGATATCTTTCCCCAACATTAAAAATAAATAAAATTTTTAAAACATACATAAACAATTTCTAACAATGGCATTTTGCACGACAAGGAAGTAGGGGTGAGCTGGGGCCTGCCTATGCAACCTCTGGGGAGTCAGTGCCTACACTGGAATAGTGCATTGTCACTGTCTCCACAACATGCAGCCAGCTATCTCTGAGGACACCAGTGTGCTTCCGTTGTACATCTTCTCTGTCACTGCTTCTCCAGCAACCTCAGCCATCAGGGCTTCCAGCCAACAGTGTGGACCTATGCTAAGTCTTTGGCACTCTTATCTACTATCTTCAGCTACCCAATCTGTTCTGATGGCTCCTAAGAAGGCCAGATAAACATCACTTTCATTTTTAAGGCTGATAAAAAGTCTCTTAAGGACATGAATAAGCAAAGAGTTATGGGTGACATTATAAATTATTTCAGGAAATTCTTATTATTCATAGCTTAAATATAAAAAATACAACAAATGTTGCACAATTTGAAGAATGTAATCAATGCTACTGAATTATATATGTAGAAATTGTTGAGATAGCATGTTTTTTCATGTATATTTTCACCACAATAAAAATATTCATTTTCTTTTTAATTTTAGATCTATATATAAGAAATGGTAATCTAAAGAAAAGAAAACACCCTGAGCTATCTTGGAACCTTCAATGTTAAAAAATCTCAATACTACAAAAGTCCAATGGTAGTAAAATCAGAAGTAACTTGTTAAGGACATGTAATGGCATGAAACAAACCAAAGCGGAAAAAGAGGACCATGAGCTATGAAGACTATAGTCTTGAGAGAATATGATTTAAATATTTCAGTCATAAAATGTAATTAAATTTCCTGGCTACTAAGGCTTAAGACAGAAATTTGGGGGGAAAAAAATTCTATTAACCCTGGCATATTTTCAATATCCTCAGAATACACCATACTTCATGTCAACAGATCAAGTTCTCAAAAATAAATGATGACAGCTCTCTGTCAACATGCAGGTAGGTACCTGAATATGAGAGGCTATACTTTCACACAGTACAACTTAAAAAATATCCAGACCTATCAAAGGAAAAATGAAGAACACCAAGGACACAAGGTGATTACGAGCCCAAGAGACAGAAAGGGCCACATGAACCAGAGACTACATCATCCTGAGACCAGAACTAGATGGTACCCAGCTACAACCAATGACTGCCCTGACAGGGAACACAACAGAGAACCTCTGAGGGAGCAGGAGAGCAGTGGGATGCAGACCCCAAATTCTCCTAAGACCAGACTTAACGGTCTGACTGAGACTGGAAGGACCCCAGTGGTCATGGCCCCCAGGCCTTCCGTTGCCCCAGGACAGGAGCCATTCCTGAAGCCAACTCTTCAGACAGGGATTGGACTGGACAATGGGTTGGAGAGGGATGCTGGTGAGGAGTGAGCTTCTTGGATCAGGTGGACACTTGAGACTATGTTGGCATCTCCTGCCTGGAGGGGAGATGAGAGGGTGGAGGGGGTTAGAAGCTGGTGAAATGGACACAAAAAGAGAGTGGAGGGAGAGAGAGGGTTACTCCATTAGGGGGAGAGTAATTGGAAATGTGTAGCAAGGTGTATATGGATTTTTGTGTGAGAGACTGACTTGATTTGTAAACTTTCACTTAAAAAAAAATATCCAGACCTTTTAAATTGGACACTCCAGGTGCTTTGTTTCCTTTTCCATTTAAAGTTGATATCTTTTAACAACAGATTGACACTATTATCATTAGGGTGTTTCAAAGTTCTAAAAGTATTTTCAAAGCCAGCTTTCAAACATATTGAAAATATGATTAATCCTAGCCTGGTAATTTTGTTATGTTTTTACAAGATTGGTCTGTATTATTCTTTCTTTCATAAAGAGGAAGAAATAAAAAAAACAGGCAAACTAAACATTGCATCACGGAGCACAAAAGGATCTTATCTGTGAGCTCTATGCATCTGGCCTCTATTTTGAGCAAAAGTATAAAAAATTCCCTAAATATGTTACTCTTTCTTTGTTGAAGTGTATTTAACCAGTATTTCTCAAGGTATATTCTGGGAGATATTTATGGCTGCCACGTACAAAAGGAACCCATAGTCAGTTATTATGCTAATAGACACAATCAATCTCCAAGAGATACGATGTTAGTGTTGTTAAGTGCCGTTGAGTCAGTTCCAACTCGTATTGACCCCATGTACAACAGAATGAAACACTGCCCAGTCCTAGTCATAAGGTTTTCATTGGCCAATTTTTTCAGAAGTAGACTGCCAGGTCCTCCTTCGTAGTCTATCTTAGTCTAGAAGCTCAGCTGAAACCTCTCCTCCACTGAACCCTACTGGTATTTGAAATATCAGTGGAAAACTTTCAGTATCACAGTAACATGCAAGCCACCACAGTAGGACAAACTGACAGACAAGTAGGGAAAGAGATATTACAGTGTTTTCCAAATTTATTTGATCAGGAAGCCCTTGCCACACATCAAATCAACATAAAATATTCTCGTACATTCATTCCAAGATCTGTCAGATATAACCTTTGGTTAAACCCATTATCTGAGGCCAATTCTGAATCATATAAATAACTACTTCAAACCAAAGTACAGCCGTAAGTCTATGCATACAATATTTATCAACAGAAAGCCATAAAACATTAATAGCTCCACATTCAAAAACCTAGAGAAGTAAATGACATACAAGATTAAAAAACCCCATTTGGGGTCAACAAGCAATGCCTCACAGGCTGTATATGACCCGTAGCCTATTTTTGTTCAGCTCATGGGCTAAAGAATGTTTTTTACATTTTTATTGGTTGGGAAAAAAATCAAAAATAATATTGTTCATCACATGAAATTTATATGAAATTCACATTTCAGTGTCCATGAATAAAGTTTTATTGGAACATTGCCACGTTCATTTGTTTATGTATTGTCTATGGCTGTTTTTGTGCTACAAGTTAAGTATTTGGCTGCTAATCAAAAGGTCAGTGGTTTGAACCCACCAGGAGCTCTGTGGGAGAAAGATGTGGTGGTATGATTTCAAAAGGATTTACAGCCTTGTAAACCCTATTGGGCAGTTCTACTCAGTCCTATAGGGTCACTATGAGTCGGAATCTACTTGATGGCAAAGGGTTAGAAGCTGAAACAAAGACCATATGGCCAACGAAGTCTAAAATATTTACTATCTGGCTCTTCACAGAGTAAGTTTGCCTACTCCTGACCTAGGCTAACATTCTAGTATTTGCAAATCTGAATAAGAGTTGCCAATCTAAGCAGATGCTCAGGAAATGTAAGATTCTATCTTTATGAGACTGTCACTGCTCTGAGAGTGGGAATTTTGGGAACTCCTTTTCTGGAACTGAGTTCACTGATAAAGGCAGGAACCTGAACCATGCAATCTGGAGGTATGAGGGGTCTAGGGTTTGCATCGGAAAGAAGCCTAGCACCAAAAGATACAGAATCATGGTATACCGGAAATATCATGGAGTTCAAATCACACCCCTGCCTAGAACTGCCCTAAGTGTGACTTGGGTAAGACACTTATAGTCCACTTTTAGAGGCAAGGGAAATTTAAGTAAGTTTCCAAGTTTAAAAAAAAATCTAATGCACAAATCACACTAAAGAATCTACTCAATTGCATCATCTCCTTGTTGAACAATGTATAACCCAGTGCACCAGACTTGTTTTCAAACGACATCAAATCTACCCTTGACTGATAGAACACCAAAGTGTCTGTTCTGACAGAAATGCCAAATAACAAGTACCAAAAATGTCTGCAACAATTAGCAATGACTCAAGTGGGATATGTTGTTGTGTGGGTCAATTCTGACTCATAAAGACCCTATACGACAGAGTAGAACTGCCTCATAGGTTTTCCTAGACTGTCATCTTTATAGGAGCAGACCAGGTCTTTTCTCCAGCAGAGTGGCTGGTGGGTTCAAACCACCAACTTTTCAGTTAGCAGTCAAATGCTTAACCAGTGCACCACCAGGGCTCCTTAACAGGGACATAAGCTCTCAGCATTAATACCTAGAAGGTGACAAAACTTAAGTATAAAAAATTATGGTACACATGTTAAGAAGTCAGTAATATTTCACTAGAGCTAACAATGTGCTGTCTTTCAGAATTCAAGAGAAACTAAAATAACAACCCAAAAATAACTGGATAAACTGATTTGAGTAGTGTTTGGGGTCTTAAAAAGCTTGAAAGTAGCTATCTAAGATACAACTATTTATCTCTACTCATCCAGAGCAACAGAGAAAGAAGAAAATCAGACTCAAAGAAGAAACTAGTCTATTGGGCTAATGGTCTCAAGAACCACAGCCTGATCTACCTTGAGACTAGAAGAACTAGATGGTGCCCGGCTATCACTACTGACCATTCTGATCAGGGCCACAATAAATGTATCCTGATAGAATAGGAGAAAAATGTGGAACATATCCTCAAATTCTTAAAAAAAAAAAAAAAAAGGCTTACTGGACCATTGAGCCTGGAGAACTCCAGAAGACTACTGCCGTGAGATGTTTTTAACTTGAAACCTAAATAGCTTCTGAGGTTAACCTTTTAGCTAAATAACAAATTGACTCACAAAATAAATACCACCCACGAGTACCATGCGCCTTTGAAAAATCATCTGTATGAGATGAAATGGTCAACAATTACTTTAAAACAAAGATAAGAATGTAAGAGGACAGGGAAACTAGATTAATGGAAATGGAATAACCAAAACAGAAATAATGAGAGTGGTCATGCATTGCGAAGAATGTAACCAATGTCACTGAACGATACTCACAGAAATTTTTGAATGGGAACCTAAACTACTGTGCAAACTATCACCAAAAACACAATTAAGATTAAAACAAAGGTGGACCAATGAACTGGGAGTACTAGTGTTTTGTCGGACAGTGGGGTTGAGAATAATAGAAAAACAATAAAGAATAATAATCAACAAGTACCAACAAAGTCAACAAAAAGAGGCAAAGACATCACCTCATCTTAATTAAGAAAGTTTTTAGTACTCTCCTAATATCAGAATCACTAAATAAGGCTGGTTAGTTATAAGGGACAGCATTTTCACAGAGGCTCTTCCCTCAGACAGAAGCCAGCCTCACACTACCTTCAGGTGTATTCAAGGTCACCTAAGTGAAGGCTTCTCTGCCCATCAGATTTAAACTGTAAACCCATCCTCCTTTCTCCCTACCTCACCTCCCTTTCTCCCCATCCCCTTCCCTCTCCCTCTTTTTCCATCCATTGCCTGCTTAAATTTTTCTCCATGGCCCCTCTAAAAAAAAAAAAAAAAAAAAAAACTAGTACTATGTATTTTATTTCCTTGTTCATTTATTGTCTGTCTCTCCTCAAATGAAAATTAGCTCTATGACAGCAGAAATTTTTATTTTTGCCTGTTTTGCTCATTACTGTATACAAGCCACTGGAATGCAGAACATGATCAATAAGGACTTGTTCAATGAAAGTGTACAGCTACTAAAACCAAACCCATTGATTGCCATCAAGCCGATTCTGATTCAAAGCAACCCTGGAAGACAGAGTAGAACAGCCCCATAGAGTTTCCAAGGCTGAAGCAGACTGCCACATCTTTCTTCTGTGTAGCAGCTGGCAGGTTCAAATCATCAACCTTTTGGATAGCAACCAAGTACTTAACCACTGCACCACCAAGGCTCCTTGTACAGCTACTAGAAAAACCCAAATGTGGTTAGGCATTTCCTTTAATTCACAGTTTTTTTGGGGAAAAATTGTTTCTACACAGATTATCCATTACAGCTTGTCCAAATCAACAAGTAACCACTTACCAAAAAATAAAGTAAAATAAAAGTCTTGCCGTAAGTAAAAACTTAATTGTGTTTTCCTCGTTCTATTTGTCCAAATGGAATGAGGGTAACAGATGGAAGGGTGGGAAGACGATAAGCATGCTCCTGAAGTAAATCACATCAGAACCCTGTGTTCCTAATGTTAGCATTTCACAGAATAACTGAAAAAATCTGTCAGGTTACCTGAGCTATAGACGCTTGAGGGTTACCCAGTAAATTTTTGAATGAACGCTTGGTAACCCATCTGAGTTGATGACAGAAGGAGGTGGTATAGGTGATCTCCTTGAAGGCTGTGCTCTTCTTCTTTTTCTGAACCCCTGAGAGTCCATCCAACTCTGTTTTTGTTTCTCTGGAGAAGGTGGAATTGGCATAAAACTCAGCTAATTTTTCTATTATGGTCTGATCATTTTGGGAAAGCTCTTTAGCTCCCCTGGCTTTGGAATAAAAGTAGATAAAGAAGGGAAACATTATTAACAAGATAACTTATTTAGCCCATTTTTCTGTTATCCCTTCCTTAGATTCTTCCCTCAGACCTTAATTATAAGTCTGTCAGAAAATTATTTGATTTGTCATTCCTTTATGCATTACAAAAATAAAGAAAAAAACTCCTCTTATAACTGATTCTATCATACAAATGCTAATTTATAAATTAAATAAATAAAAACCAACAGCATTCAAGGACAACCAACTCTACGTGTTGACTGGTATCAGACCAACACATTAACATAAATTCACAAAGCTACGCTTTAATGAGACACCACATTGCCCAACTTCAGGAATCTAATTAGGCAAAATCTGTGAAGTGAACAGACTCACATACCTTTACGGTCTTCTTCCTCTCTGTTTAATACCACAGCAGAGGAGTCTCCGTTAATGATGTCCAGGAAGAAGTCTGCAGGGTTATTATAAGGCTCACAGTTGTAACCTAAAGAAGAAGGCAACCCAAGTACACAAATTTGATGTCATCTTGGAAAATACAGAAGACTTACTCTCAGGGCATGAGGATGACTGGCTAAAGGAGACAGAATCCAACAACTTCTTTCTTATCTTCTCATTCACACATTATTTCAACAATTATCTGTCTCCCATCAAAAACCACACTCCAAACCAACCATGGACTCTCAGAAAGTCTTACATCAGTGCTTGGTGGTTACCATTCATAATTCATGAGACCTGAAACAACCATCAATATGCTCTGGTGCTTATCAGTACTTCTTCAAAATTCTAAACATAGGTCCATAAAAAAAAAAGTTGGAAAAAAGACCTGAAAGTAGAACTAATGCTCCTCAAAATGAAAAGGCAAGCAAGGCACAGCCTAAGGTAGAGCAGGGCTATGCTGGAGAAAGGCCTGCAGTGTGTTCTGCTGAGTCCAGCTGGGGAGAGTGTGAATGGCACTCCCCGCTTTAGCAATGCTTACTGCTGGTTCAAGGAGCTCTCGTGGCACAAAGGTTAAGAGCTCAGTAGCTAACCAAAAGGTCAGTAGTTTGAACCCACCCAGCAGCTCTGCAGGACAAAAGACCTGGAGATCTCCTCCAGTAAAGATTTCTGCCTAGAAAATCCTATGGGGCAGTTCTACTCTTACCTATAGGGTTGCTATGAGTCAGAACTGACTCGAGGGCACACAACAACTATTGCTTCCCTACCTCCTGAATTCAGAGATCCAAAATATTATTTGTTATGCTGCCATGATTCTAATGTAGAGAATAAATCACCACAATCATATTCTCAAGAGAACAGAACTAGTGGAGCACACCTGAACCCTTAACCTCATTTTCCTGTGCCATGATCATCTGAACTCAACCTGGCCAATAATCTGACTCTGAGATTCATCTCCCCTAGCCTCCCTAGATCCACACATACTTGATTATGTTAAAGGACAGACTTCAAACAAAAACAATTAAGAAAACTAGTCAGTGAATATTTAAAACTATACTTAGGGTCAGAGGGTATCATCTAGAATCTTACCCAAATATTTCTAAAATGAAGCATACTGCATAAAAAAAAAAAAAAACCAATTGCATAGTGACCCATAAAACACATACAATCTCTCTCTCTCTCTCACACACACACACATTTCCATTTGAAATAGAAAGAACCAGAAGACTCAGAATTGTCAGAAAAGTTGGCCAGTGAAGCCACAATTATGACTGACCAGTTGAATGACTGATAGGTCACTCACACCCACTCAAGGCCTAAATCTGCAATCCAACGTCATCAGAAAATTCAGTAACATAATGAACCCTCATCAAGGCAGGCCAACATCATGAGCTGGAGAGAATAATGATAAAGCCTGATCTGTTACATAGTCAAGAAGACAATGATTATGGGGTATTAATCATGTTCAAGTGACGGAATAACTGACCATGAGGCCAACATAGTAATTATTGGACTTTTAGGAAAAGGTTACCATAATTGGGAAGTAGAATAGGTATAAAAATACTTATATACATATGCATGCATACTCAAAAAGGACAGGAAAGAGACATAAGCAAGAATGAAGTGCTGCAAAAAGAAGAAATACTCTACCACCAGGCTGAAGTGGTAAAAACCATGGTACTTCTACTCAAAAATTAAACAGCACTCCTGTCAACCCCACTCTGTTCACTCTCAGAATTATAGCCACGAAGGATCTTACTGCATGAAAAAGTCAACCATACCAGCTGATGCGAAGTAGCCCAAAGCCTCTTGAGCAGGTCCATGGAATATCAGTCTTCCCGAGGCCAATAAGGTGAGACTATCAAACAACTTGAAGATGGAGTATCGAGGCTGATGAATGGAGAAGATGATAGTCCGTCCCCGTTTAGACATCCTAAGTTAAAAATGAGAAAATAATGAATCATTAAATATCTGAAATTGGCACTTCTTGGTAAAATACTTTAGTCCTGCCTTTAGATCACCTGTTCCTGGTTCATCCTGATTTTCTCTTACTAACTTCTCATCTCATATTCTCTACCTGGTAGTTAACCCATTGCCGCCAAGTCAATTCAAACTCATAGCAACCCTACAGGACAGAGGAGAACTGCCCCATAGGGTTGCTAAGGCTGTAATCTTTACAGGAGCAGACTGCTACATCTATCTCCTATGGAGGAGCTGGTGGGTTCGAAGCACCAACCTTTCAGTTAGCAGCTGAGCGTTTAATCACTGTACCACCATGATTCCTAAGTGATAGTTACTGAACATAAATTCAATGCTTAAAGGCAAAGATTTCTTAAACTTTGGCGTATGGACAGTCTGAATGAGTGTTTATTAAAAATGCAGATTCTGGGACATTCTTCTCAAATCTTTTGAATTAGAGGTTCTGAGAGTAGGTCTAGAGAATCCATATTTTTAACAAACAGTCCAAGCAATTTGTAAGTGCACTCAAGTTTAAGAACTTATTATTGACTAAATATGAAAACAACAGTGGAATACCCCACTCTCAGTGATCATTTAAGTCATCTGGCTCTTCAGGAATGGTTTGCATCCTCCTGCCCTAATAATGGTTAACATTACTGAGTATTTACTATGACTTTGGCTAAAGACTGGAAACCCTGGTGGCGTAGTGGTTAAGTGCTATAGCTGCTAACCAAAAGGTCAGCAGTGCGAATCCACTAGGCAATCCTTGGAAACTCTACCGGGCAGTTCTACTCTGTCCCATAGGGTTGCTATGAGTCAGAATTGACTCAATGTCAATGAGTTTTTGGTTTGGCTAAAGACTTTCTAGCTAAACTCATTTAAATGTTCACAACATTGTTATGAGGCGGTATCAATACTATTATTACCTTCATTTTATAGATGGGACTTAAAGGTTATACAACTGGCCCAGTTAGCATGAGACAGAGCAGGATTTGATCCCTGGTGTAACTCCACAGTCAAAGCAGTACTAAACTACCCTCTCACAAAAGTTATTACCTATGGGTAGCAGAAAAAGGCCAAAAATCATCATTCTAAAGCATTTCATTAGAATAATCACTTTGATCTAGGCATTTTCTAAGCACCTACCATGCTTGAGGATGTTTGTACCCTAACTAATCTAAAACATAAAGAAAATATTTATACTATTCCATGTAAATGAATCATTCCCTAATGAACACTGTCAGCAGAGATACAGAAAATATAAAAACCATGGATGAATTCTCTAACTGAACTTGAACACCAGGCCTGTGATTACTTACTCAGCATCTTTACAGGAGTAACTGATCTCTAATTTAAGATGTCTAAAATAGCCCTTCCCTTCCCATCTTCCCATTTCTCATCCTAGCAGACAGGCTTGCTGACCAGGCCATAGGCAGCAGAGGAAGCCAGGAAGTGACAGGGAGATGGTACCATGTGAAGATGATGGTCCTGGCAGCTGAAAAAGTGGGACAGATGGAGAGTCCCAGCAGTAGTGCACAGAGAGAGTGAACAGTGATCAGGAACAGCAGTAGTGCACAGAGAGAGTGAACAGTGATCAGGAACAGCAGTAGTGCACAGAGAGAGTGAACAGTGATCAGGAAATTGGTTACATGGAGCAAACAAGTTCACTGGATGAGCAAGTAAGTAGATATATTGAGATAGTGGGAGCCATGCTTCCCATCGTCTGAAAGGCCTTTGCAAACATTGAAAGGATGCAGACTAAAAAGAACAATGAGATGTTAGAGTGGAATTGGAAATGTTATTATGAACTCAGGTGTTTTAAAATACACATACACTGACAGATACAGCAATAGTTACAGATGAGTCTTTTTATAATATATATTATGTACACATACACACAAATATGTAATACGTATATGTGTGTTTATTTCCTAGCTCTCCCTGCTGAGAGGGATTAGAAGCAAAGATATCATAGTAGCAATAAACACACTCAGTGTCTAAACATTTAAGTACGTCAGAAGGAACCAGGACTTTTTGGAGTCAGACCTAACACAGAAAAAGTACAAGATAAGCCTGGAACATCTTGTTAAACATAAAGTAAAGGAACACTTAAAGAATGACAGGGACATGTCCAAAGGACACAAAGCCAGATTGAAGGGTCTTCTACTAGCCAAATCAAGGTTAATTTAATCATAAAAAATTTTTAAATAATAATAAATAAAAACAAGTAACAGATTAGAATCCAATGGAAAAAAAGGAACATGAGTAAATAAATAGGGAAGACGGGAAACCTCTTTCATACAGCAGAATGCCCACTAACATATGTAGAAAGAGTGATGGAAAGAGAAAATCGCCATTTGGTAATCACAATACTAGTACTTGACACAGGCAGGTGTTGTCAGGGAATGCTAAGCTGGTTAGCTCCACCATATACAAATCAATTACAAAGTGAAAAGTAGTAATTTTACAGTGGAGAAACCCAGTAGATGCCAACATGACTAGGTGATCGAGGTTATCACCATCAACAGTGAGAGGTCAAAACTGTGCAACCTCTGAGGTGAGAAGAACACAGCATTATTTACTTCTGGGGTGTCCCTGAGTCATGGCCTGAGTCTGGTCAGGAGGAAACATTGGATGGATCCAGTCTGAGGTTCACCCTACAAAATGTTACTTGTCGAGGACTGACAAGGACATGAGAATAGGGAAAGACTGAGGAAGACTCTGAAAAGGCATGTGTTCCGGGAGAGGATCTTGAGCCAAAAAGGAAAAAGACACACCATTGGGACAGCTGGGGAGGAGTCTACATTCAATGGAGTCTACAGTGAATGGCAGTGATGACATCAATGTTGACTTCCTGATTGGGCATTGTTTTTTGGATTTACGTGTTAGGATACTTAAGGATGTATGTCAGAAAAAGACTATGTAAGGGGTAGGGAGGAAAAGGGAACAGACAATAAAACAGTTGAGGAATCTAGGTGAAGGCACACGGGATTTCTTTGTACTATTCTGGTAACTTTTCTCTAAGTTTAAAACTATGTTTAAAAATTAAAAAAACAAAAGTTCAAAATGGAACTTTTCCAATTTCTCCTCTAAACATGTTCCTTCTAGTCGTCTTTCTTCATAAAAGGAAATTGCATTCCTTTTACTCTGCTCTTCCAGTTTCTGTCTCCAAATCTTATAAGTCACTCACCCAGTAATCACACCCCAAAACCGATGCATGACCTAATCCTGTCGGTTCTATCTTCAACGTATATCCAATCCCATCACTCCTCACCACCTCGCCACTGCCATGCTAGTGAAAGTCGCCTTTGTATCTCAATGGAAATACCACAAAGAGCCTCCTTACTGGTTTCCTCGCACTCAGCCTTGCTCAATTATGCAGTCTTTACTCTGTACTGCTACCACTCCTCTGTTGTAAAACTCTCTAAAAGCTTCTCGTGCCACCCAGTAACAACAAAAGGCAAAGTTCTTACAGTGGCCTACCCACTGCTGTCGAGTCAATTCCAATTCATGGCAGCCCCATGTGTTTCAGAGTAGAACTGCATTCCATAGGGTTTCAATGGCTGTGATCTTACAGAAGTAGCTCTCCAGGCCTTTCTTCCATGGTGCTGAGGGTGGATTCAAACCACCAATCTTTCAGTTAGTGGCCAAGTGCAAACTGTTTTTGCCGCCCAGGGGCCTACAAGGCCTATATAGTCTTTGCCCATCCAGTTTCAGCTTATATCTATTCTAAGCAACCTCTATAACCTCTGGGTCACAGGGTCCAGTCCTTCTGGTCTCTCTGATGTTCCAAACACAGCAGGCACGCTCTCCCTTGGGGTCACTGGCTATTCCCTCTAACTAGAACTCTCTTCTCCTAAATATTCAGGTCTAACTCACTTTGTACAGCTCAAACGTCATATTACTGAGGTCTTCCTTAACCACCCTGCTGTCTTCCTTGACCACCCTGCTATATAAAATAGCACACTTATCCCTACCACAGCCATCCTTCCCTATGCTCTTACCCTGCTTCATGTTTCTCAGTAACACTTAACATTTGTTTATCGACTGTCTGCCTCCACCAGAAAAAGAAGAGATTCTGGTCTGTTGTACTTATTGCTGAATCTTCTGCACCAAGAATAATGCCTGGTACACAGTGGTACTCAGATATTTGGTGAATTAAAGAATAAAGGTCTCATAGCATTTACCTCTTCAGGAGCAAAAGGACAGCATTTGCTGTGCTCGCATCTAAGCCAGTTGTGGGCTCATCCAAGAACAAGATGGATGGGTCAGTAATAAGCTCCATTCCAATACTAGTCCTTTTTCTTTCTCCTCCAGACACACCACGGATGAACTGTGTTCCAACCTATAACACAAGTATCAACATCATTAACAATAACATTCACAGCCACTGTTGTTTGATGTGAAACACGTGCCAGCCCTGTCAGAGGCACTTTTCCTCATTTATTCTGAACAGTAAACAAATTTACCAAGTTGGTTTCTCTTTTATCAGGCACAGAAACTGAGGCTCAGGTCAGAGCTAATGAGTGGCTAAGCCTGATACAAAGCCCATGCTTTTAACAGTTCTATACTTGCTAAAAAGTCAAAAGAATGTGTTCCTTAACAAGACAAATAGTTTTAGGATAGTAAGTCAGAACACTAAAAGATATGGTCCTGGCATAGTAAAATCACAGACTAAAAAGGGTGATAAAGGTAAGAGAGGAAATGGTGGTAAGAACATTTATTATTTATAAGTCTTCATATACCACCTCCCAAAAAAAAGCCCTGAAGTAGGCTTAGAAAAAAAGGTGGGCTTGGCAGCCAGGAAAGCCCACTTTCTACCACACCACATCAGTCCTTCTTAAATTACCACAGGCTTCCCAAAGTCACCCTGTCAAAGCCCCGCCTGACTGCAAAATACCTGACTCATTCTTTCAAATAAATACAGAAGGTGGAATATTCTATAGGGCAACTGGCCTGGTCTTTCAACAAATCAGTGTCCTTGTGAGAGTATGGGTGGGGGGAGACAGGAAGGTTTTGGAGGCAGAAAGCAGGAAACAAATTAACCGTGTTCAGAAATATAACACGCAAATGCAACGCATGGCCCTGGACTGGATCCTATTAACGACCAAGCTATAAAATACATTTTAGATATAATTTAGTAAGTGTGAATAAATATGGGCTCAACATAGACTGTATTAAGCTGTTGTTCATTTTGTTAGGTGATAATGGTACTGTATTAATGTAGGCAAACCTTAGTTTTTTACAGATGTATAATAAGTATTCAGAGATGAAATATCATGATATAACCTTCTTTAAAATAGTTAAGAAAGATAAAGCAATTAGGGAATACGATGTTAACTGGGAAATGTAGGTGAATGGTATTAGTAACCAACCATACCACAATTACATCATTACTATATAGAGCCCTGGCGGTGCAGTGGTTAAGGGCTACAGCTGCTAACCAAAAAGGCCAGCAGTTCGAATCCACCAGTCACTCCTTGGAAACCCTATGGGGCAGTTCCACTTTGTCCTATAGGGCTGCTGTGAGTTGGAATTGACTCGACAGCCACGGGTTTTTTTTTTTTTTTTAATAGTAATCATACTATTTTCTCTATATGTCTGTTACATTTAATAATTTCATAACGAAAATTTTAAAAAATGTATTGTTTCAGTTAATTACATAAATCAATTCTTAGAAAACAGTACTATGACTTCAATGTTTTCACTGAAAATTGAAACAAACAACTTAGGGTGATGACCACCGAAAGGCAAACAACAAAGCAAACAAAGTACCTTACTGGAAAGACAAAAATCAAATACAAAAACAGAGCCAAAGCAAACTCAATCACTCATAAAATGAACATAAACAGTAAATGGTAGCATCTCGAAATATTCTTCCTAAAAAATACTGCAAAATATACATCACATAGAGACCGTCATATGAAGCAGCAGCCAACAGAATTGCCCCATTCTTCATTGCCTCTAAATGAGGGATATCACAGGGGCATTAAACTGTAGCCATCACAATCTATAAGGCTCGTTTCTATCTACGGCTTCAAATGTCCTCTCCGCAAATCTTCCATTCCTATTTATCAACTGTAAGGTTAATTCTTCTTCCTGAACCTCCAAAACCCACAGAAGCAGGAGCTGCTTTTTTCCTCTCTTCTCCATGTTATCCCTAAAACCTAGAAGACTATAAATAAATACTGGCACAAGAAAGGGAGAGAGAGAAAGAAGAAGAGAAGGATGGGAGACAAAATTGACAAAAGAAAGGCTATAGAAAAATAACTTGCATGTTACACAAATTAGAAATGAGTCCTACTTTGACTGGATATAATTTTGGAAGCCAATTTATAGTAAAGTGAAACATATAAAGGAAGAACCATTGAATTCTAGTCATTTATCAATTCTAGAAATATACCTCAAAAGCAACAGAACAAAGTCCGTTGGAGGAGAAGAACATCTAGAAGGGGAAAGAAAAAAACAGGAAGAAGGAAAGTTAGTGCAAAGATATCGAATGAGGGTATGACTTAACCAACTGGGGGTGAGGGAAAGATCAAGAGCTGTAAGCACATGCAAAGGGCATCCTCGCTGAAGAACACTTTTACATACTAAACCACACAGTTACACTGCATTTCCAAGACTCAGTCACTGTTAGATTTTTCCAGGTTAATTTCTGTTATTAATAACTTTTCTCATTGTTACAGAAAGCAGTCACTTTTGACCACATACATAATAGAAAACTTCTGAATAAGAGTTATATACTATGCATATAGATGAAGTCCTATTTGCTGGCCATGACACTACCAGTTTTTTCCACATTACCTTGGAATCTGCCACTTTTTCCAGGCCTAACTCTTGAATGATCATGTTAACCCGTTCATTTTTCTCATGATTCTTCATAGTTGTTGGAAGCCGAAGAGCTGCTGAGAACTGTAAGTTCTCTCTCACCGTCAGGGTTCCCATCACGACATCATCCTTAAGGCAAAACGGTATTTTAAGAAGGTGGAGTCTTTTTTCGTAACCTCCTTCTTTAGTATGTGAAACTTAATCCACAAAAATAACACACTAGTTAATGATCAGCTTTCAATTATACAAATTATAGTCACGCCTGATGCAGATGCAAAGCCTGATGGAATAATTTCCATCTCCTATCTGTCTGAATCTTTTTTTTTTTTTTTTCCTGAATCTTACAGGAGATTGTGAAGGGCTGGTTCCATAAGCATGTCGTGTAATCAATCAGAAGCACACTAAATGATCTGCCAAGGTGCTTGCCTGTATAGAAAGAGAAGAAATCTAAAATCCAAACCCACTAATACTTACCTGTACCACATAACCTGAATTACATTTGAAATTGGCAGGTCGAGGTGCTCCATTTATCAAAACATCTCCAGACAATCCGTGTGGGTCTTTCCTTTCTGCTAAGACATCTAACAACCTATAAAAGGACATATATGCATTTTTCTCTAATCAAGGCTGTATGTCTCAGCATACCTATATCCAAATTCTGTTTCAAGTTAGAAAATTAACAGGTCAAGAAATTCTATGGTTTAACTGGGATTACATATCATTTAAAATTCTCACCTTCCTTTTTCTCACTACACAAAGCCCAAAAACATAAAAACAAGGCACTGTTGGCTGATCCAGCACAGACATCACAAATTAAGTTTATCCAAAGGCTCTTCCTGATGCCTGGCCTTGGTGATGCCAACACAGACAATTTGCTCTTTTATCCAGGATTCAAGCTTTCATTTATACTTCCTGCTCCATCACCCCTCTTTTAATTTTACACGCTTCCTTAAACACTCCATTAGCTCAAAAGGTGGCCAACAGCTGTATGACCATCACAGTGCCATGTCCCATTAGTAAGACCGACCTAATAAGGCCACCTTGTCCTGGAAATCCTGGTGGCATAATGGTTAAGTGCCACGGCTGCTAACCAAAAGATAGGCAGTTCAAATCCACCAGGAGCTCCTTGGAAACTCAATGGGGCAGTTCTACTCTGTCCTGTAGGGTTGCTATGAGTTGGAATCGACTCGACAGCAATGGATTAATGGTCCTGGATACATAACCCCAATCTACCACAACTGCATGTTCTCCACGGCACCTTGAACCAGACTGAACATGCAGTAAATGCTCATTAAATACCTTCTCACAGAAAAGTGATTTTTAAAAGCACATTAAACACCAAAGAAAAAGCTTTGAGAATATAAATATTCTGTTACTCACGAAGATTTGCCTCCACCTGTGGGTCCCAGGATGGCATTGAGGCCAGGCCTCATGATCCCACTGTAAATACAAAAAAAAATGCTGATCCACCGCTCTACTTTAAAATGTGTTCCATTACTTAAAGGTTATGGTTGCTGAAATAACAGACAGAAAACAAGCACAAACCAACTTTGAAAGATTAAAAAGAATTGACAGTTGATAGAGGTCTAGTATACAAAAGATGTTAATCGCTAGTCAGGACCTGTAAGAAAAATGGCTCAGGTCCCCCTAAATTCCTTTCACTTTCCCTAAACCAATTATGTTTTTTAGAAAATGGCACATCCAACTTTCAAGGTTTCTTGAAAAAAGTAACTTTTTGTTGTTAGGTGCCATCAAGTCACAGAGACCTATGTACAATAGAACAAAACACTGCCCCATCCTGCGCCATCCTCACAATCGTTGTTTGAGCCCAGTGTTGCAGCTGCTTCTCTTTAAAAAAAAAAAAAAAAACCCTTAACACAGTGTAAAATTTATAACAGGTTCTTAGTAATATTCGATGATACTTATCTTCAAGTCACCTCATCTCCTATCTAGTCAAGTTGTACACAATTAGTCAACAGACTTCTAGAATCACCAGTAGTTGAAAGCTCACTGCTCAGATCTCGTCAGAGCAAGAACCAATACATCTTAAGTAGAAATTCAATGGCTAGCCACTGGAATAAAGTACTTCAGAGGATTTAAAAAAAAAAAAAAAACACCAATTCCTGACCTTCAAAAAAGTCTTAATCCTTAATGAGGACAGAGTCTCTGTATCATGGAAACACAAAAAAGTTTTGGAACTAGATAATGGTAATGGTTGCACAACACTGTAAATGTAATTAATATCACTAAATTATGCAAATAAAAATGGTTAAAATGGCTAATTTTATGTTACATATATTTTGAAGTTGTCAAGGATTCCATTTTACTTGTAAGCACAATCAATGTCCATGGAAGCAGCAGTCAAAAAATCAAAAGACTGTTGCACTGGGCACATCTGCTGCAAAAGACCTCTTTAAAGTGTGCCTGACTCAAGCCATGGTATTTGTAATCACCTCATATGCATTTGAAAGCTGAAAAATGAAAAGGAAGACCAAAGAACTGATGCCTCTGAATTATGATGCTGGTGAAGAATACTGAATATACCATGGGCTGCCAGTAGAAGGAACGAATATGTCTTAGAAGCACAGCCAGAGTGTCATTAGAAGTGAGGATGACAAGACTTCGCCTCACTTACTTTGGACATATTATCAGGAGGGACCAATGCCTGGAAAACGACATCATGCTTGGTAAAGTAGAGGATCAGGGAAAAAGAGGAAGACCCTAAATGAGATGGACTGACACAGACGCTGCAACAATGGGCTCAAACATAGCAAAGACCGTGAGGATGGTGCAGGACCCAGCACTGTTTCGTTCTGCTGTACATAGGATTGCCATGTATCAGAATTGACTACATGACACCTAACAGCAACAACAATATTTTACCACACTAAAAAGTTTTAAATTCTAAATCTAATTAATTTTTTTAATTCTAAATCCAGTTTTGAGGGTACAACCTCACAATAGATCGTTTTCGTCCTCATTAAGTGGACTGGAAAATTCTCACAGTTTAGAAGTGGGAGATATCACTCTCTGTGAGGAAGGTCCTTTAAGGATGTATATAGCTAAGGTGCAGAAACAGCATATTTCATGAGTCATAACTGCCCTGACTCAATGACCTCATGTATAACAATAGAACGCTGCCCAGTTCTACACCATCTTCATGATCTTTGGTATGTTTGAGCTCATTGTTGTGGCTAGCGTCTCAATTCATCTCGCTGGGCTTTCCTTCATTTTTGCCAATCCTCTACCAACCGGATGTCTTTTTCTAGGAGATGGGTCTTTCCTGATGATGTGTCCAAAGTAAGCATGACTAAGTTTTGCCATCTTCCCTTCTACAGAGCATAAAAGTTTTATTTATTGAGAGTAGGAAGGTGGGGAAAAAAACTAAGGCAATGTTGACCATGCAGAAACCAAAGAAGACAAATAGTTGAATTTAATCTGGAATGTAATGGGTGGAATGGTAAGTAAAATGGACCAGAGAAAGGAGAATTGGGAGTAGGCCAATGCAGTTATTCAGGCATGATGAAATGGAGGTGTAACTCAGTACTTTCAAAACCCTGGTGTCTATGCCCAAGCCCTCTTTGGAATTGGTAGGTAGGTAGTTTACTCCATAAAGAAAACAATATCTGTTTCAAATGGAAGTTCCACAGCAGAAGGCTATTTCATTCCCAGATATTATTTATTACAGAGGCCAATCATATGATTACACAATTGTCTGAGTGAAATATAAACTTCCCTGAATGGTGCAGTTTCGTGGTTCAACTCCAGTCAGAGGCACCTCGCTAGGACATAGGGCAGAGATGGGAACCAGACAAAAAAAGTTCTAGCTCTCATGGGTTTTACATTCTAGTCCAGGGATCGGCTGGCCCCTTGCAGTCATAAACAGAATGTTATTGGAACACAGTCATGCTCATTCTACTATTTATTGTCAAGGGCTTCTTTCACGCTACAACAGCAGAGTTCAACAGTCACAACAGACACCACATAACCTGTAAAGCTGAAAAAGATAAAGTTTGCTGACCCTGTTCTACAGTCTACATTGCTTTGTTTCCCCACACCACCCTCCACCCTTCTATCATACCACCTGATTCACTGCTTTACAGTATACATGTGCAAGTAAGTCTCTCTCACTACGCTGTAAAACCTTGACGACAAGAATTGCATCATATTTTTTTTCTTATCACTCCACTCAGCATGCAGTACAGTGTTCTACCACCGAATACATATGCAGACCACTGAAATGAAACTAAATTGAAGTATTTCTGTCGCATTTATTACACATTAGTGGATAATGGTGAATCACTTGGGCTTGTTTTGTTTACGGACGAGAAAGGTTAATACTATTCACACTGCTTGGAGCATCACACCTCTCTCCTACACACACACACATTTACCTTCTCTATCCTTACACCCCTAGCCGCCCGCCCCCCCCATTTAGGGATAGGGACTTCCACAGTATCTTCTAATCACATTTTCACAGCACAACAACACGTTATGAGTACTGTGTTTATCTCAATCTCCCAATAGACAGCAAGGTTTCTAAGAACAAGAACATACCTGTATCTAGCATCTTACACAATGCCAGGCATCTAGCAGCATTGAAAATTGGTTGAATAAACAAATCTCTACTTCCCCTTTTTTTATAAATAGGATTACTTCTAGAGAAGCAAAGAAATGTTTTTGATAAATCACAAATGCCAAGAAGCAGGAAAAAACTATTTAAAATAAGTATAGTCTGTTTGGAAAGAAAGCCTGGACCCCTGGTGGAACAGCGGTTAAAGTGCTTAGCTGCGAACCAAAAGGTGGGCAGTCTGAATCCACCAGCTGCTCCTCAAGAGAAAGGCATGAAGCCTTGGACACACTATGGGGCAGTTCTACCCTGTCCTATAAGGTGGCTAAGAGTTGGACTGGATCACTGGCAATGGGTTTGTTTGTTTTTAATCTGGAAAAAAAAGCTTTCTTACATTTCCTACATGTTATTTCAAGTTCAAATAATATGTCAACCGTCTCTATTAGGTTTTCCCTACTCCTTGCTTCCCTTCTCAGTACAAAGGTGGTGAAGCCCCGCTTAGAAGCACAACAACAGCCAACACCCAAGAACGCAGTGGGTAAAGGAGGGCAAGAGGAAGCAACAGCCAGAGGGTGGAGAGATTGCTTAGATGAAGGAATAAAAATACTGATTGAGCGAATAAGTAAGTATATTAAGGACAATGAAAGTGAGGCTTTTCACCTTTTGAGAAGATATTTACAAACATGGAAAGATGGAAAGAACCTGACTGGAATTGGAGGTATTGATGAGAACTCATAGGTTTTAACACATATACACAGGTAGATACAGCTGTAGGTGTATCTGCATACGAGTATGCACATGCGTTTACACACATAAAACCCCATTGCCACTGAGTTGATTCTGACTCACAGTGACCCTATAAGACAGAGTAGAACTGTCCCGCAGGGTTTCCAAGGCTGTAATCTTTATGGAAGCAGACTGTCAGCCACATCTTCCTCCCATAGAGCAGCTGGTGGGTTCAAACTGCCAACCTTTCGCAAGTGTTTTAACTACTCTGACAACATATATATACATCTATTCCCTAAGTCTGTCCACTGAGAAGACCTAGAAGCAACGACGTCCCAATAGGGAACACTTTGAACATTTTGTATACAGCCATGTTCCACCCAAAGGAACAGAATGATCCCAGGCCTGAGGTGGGGAAGTACACAGTGAGTCAGGAATATCTTGCTGTTCTAAGGAGCTTCTCGAAGAATGAAGGGACAGGTCAAAAAAGCAGTTTGTGGACAACAGAAACTTGAAAAGAAAGATTAGATAGGAACCTGGGGGGGCAGTGAGTTTGTTAATGAGGGAGGAACAACTCAGAAAAGGAAGGGGAGAATGCTTGCACAACTTATAGAATATAATCAATATCCCTAAATTGTACATGTAAAAACTATTGAATTGACATATGTTTTGCTATGTATATTCTCAACAACAAAATAAAACTTACAAGTAAAGAAAAAAAAAAAGAGCATAGAGTTAAAGAAAAAAACCTTGAAAGAGGTCACAGTGACCAAATAGGGAACAAATATGAGAATCAACATAAATAATGACAGTAATACATTACAACCCATTGAATAAAATGAAGTTCTATGAGTCCACACTGACATAAATACATGAATGATGAATGAAGCTTTTTACTTTTAGAATAAACCACAAACCTGTTGTCATCTAGTCAATGTCAACTCATAGCGACCCTATAAGACAGAGTAGAACCAACCAATAAGGTTTCCAAGGAGCAGCTGGTGGGTTTGAACTGTCATCCTTTTGGTTAGCAGCCATAGCTCTTAATCACTGCGCCGCCGGGGCTCTTTTAGTAAATATAAACTAATATATATAGAAGGGACCAAACTGAAAAAACCAAACTCAGGGCCATGGAGTCGATTCCGACTCACAGCGACCCTATAGGACAGAGTAGAACTGCCCCACAGAGTTTCCACGGAGCACCTGGCAGATTTGAACTGCCGACCCTTTGGTTAGCAGCCGTACCACTTAACCACTACACCACCAGGGTTTCCATAGAAGGGACAGAGAGAAAATCACCACTTGGCAACTATCATAGTGGTGGCTGATGCAGGCAGGACTCACCAGTGGAGGCTAAAGCTGGTAGGTGGATAGTCAGTGAGCAACAGAATTTTGTAATAATTTCAGAATACCTCCCTTGGTAATACTAACTAATAACAAAGAGGAACATGGTAACTTTACTGTGACAAACCTGGCAGACACTAACATGACCAAGTGATCAAGGTCAACCTCACCCATGGAGGAACAGGAAGATAGCAGACTGAATGAGACTGAGGAGACATGACACAGTGGTGGGTCAACTAAGACAGCATGACTACCTACCAGCCTTTCAGGATCCCCCACTGTGTTCTTGTAGAGATTATATTTCCCCTGGCTGGTCCCAGACAATGACTGGTTTGTGCTCAACTACTAACCAAAATGTTGGCAGTTGGAACCCACCCAGAGGTGCCATGGAAGAAAGACCTGGTGATCTGTTTCCATAAAGATTATAGCCAAGAAAACTCTATGAAGCTCAGTTCTACTCTGTAACACATCGGGTCACCATGAGTTGGAATCAACGGCAATGGATTTTGTCGGGTTTTTTTTTTTTTTTTTTAAATACACTGGAGCAGGTAGGGACAATGGAACATCAGATGGTCCGGAAAAATACCAAGGACAATAGGCATATAAAGAAACAAAACTGATAGAGCAAATGCAGTGAAACAGTTGGTGAATCTGGGTGAGGGGTTATGTTCTTGTAAGGTTAAAGTTTGAAATTCAAATTAAATTATTAATTAAAAATTCCCCTAAATAGTATAATGAATTTTCCTGAAGATTATAGGCGATCCACACACCTAGTGGAATAGATGATTTTGTTCCACAGATGTTCAGCAGTATATACAAATGCTGTATACAGTGACAAATCTAAGCCTAAGAGAAAAATTTCTCAGAAGGTACAAAAATCAGATGTTGCTTTATCTTCTTTCCTCCACAAAGGACATCAGGTGACAGCTATTTACTTCCAGAAGTGAGAATGCAAAATGTTCAAGGGAAAAAAGCCAAGAATCTCATCAACTTTCTGGGAATATGATACTCTTCGAAATGATGGTGGTGCTGTCAAGCAAAGTCAAAAATAAAATAGGGCAACTGTGGTGTGATGAAATCACTTTTGTGTGGCCTCTCTTACCATGGTCTTGTAAATCCCACCCAACTGACTGGGCAGGACTGTGCAAATAAGGTAACTGTGGCCCACCAAGGGGATGGTCAGTTTTGCCATCAAGCCAGGCTTAAAAGAGGGAGACGATCCCCTCACCAAGGAAGAGCAGTAACAGCAGAATGTACCCTTTGCATCCAGGATTCCTGCACTGAGAAGCTCCTGAAACCAGGAGATGGAGAGAGAGAGAGCCACGCAGTGCGCTTTGAGGCCCACAGGGTGAGAAAGCTTCCTTTGGGCCAAGGCTTACCGGCAGAGGGCAGTACCTCTGGGCACTTATCAGGAGAGCTAAAAGAGCTTTGTAACACTTGCCTGTGCAGGGTAGAGGCCAAGGGCCAGGGAGAGGTCTGACTGTGAGCACGGCTGGGAAAAGGCTGTCCTGATGGAAGAACTGTATCCTGGGCATTCCTCAACCTGAATTGTAACCTGTTACTTCTCTAATAAACCCCACAATCATAAGTACTGTGAGTTCTGTGTGGCCACTTCAATGAGTTATTGAACTGAGCAGAAAAGTAGAGAGTGCCATGGGAGGGGCTGTTGGTATCAGAATTGGTAAAGGCAGTAGAGAGAGGAGGCATGTCTGACCCCTGCCTTACAGGAATCAGCCTTGGACTGTTGATCTTGACTCTCCTTCCCCCTTGCGAAGAGAGATGGTCAGACGCTGTCCCCATGCCATTTTTACAGTGACCCTTCCCTCATCCCAGAAATTCTATTTAGTTGAAACACTACAGCACAAAAGCAATGACTTCTGTTATGCGTACGTCAACCAGAAATGTGATTAAGCAAAGACACCAATCCTTGGTATTCACTAAACTACTAAACACGTGGGAAAATTCCAAGATTTGACTGAGTTTTTATGAGCCCAGGAACACATCAAAGGAGGAACTCACCTATTGCTGAAATGCATACCATCCCAACCATAAAAATGTTGTCAAGCCTTGAGCAGGTGACATTTGTAAAGCCTGAGGAGGCCTGGTGACTCAGCAGTTAATCAAAAGGTCAGTGATTTAAACCCATCAGCAGCTCAGTGGGCGAAGTAAGTGGCAGTCTGCTTCCATAAAGATTTACAGCCTTGTAAACCCAATGGGGCAGTTCTGCTCTGTCCTACAGGGTCACTATGAGTTGGAATCATCTCAAAGGTAGTGGGTTTTTTTGCCTTGGTTTAGTTTGTTTGGGTTTTTTAAGCGTGGCGAATTCAGCCTTTCACATTTTAAATCTAATCAACCTACACATTTTCAAATCAGTTGTTGCCTTCTACCTCTTAGCACAAAATCTGACATGACCAACATTTCCTTGGTTTTCACACACACACAAAAAAAAGAAATTTGTCACCTTTCTAAAAAAGTCAATTCTATCTAGGCCAGGAACAAAAGATAAAAGCTTTGCATTCACAGTTCTTCTCAACTAATACAAGAAAGCTACCGGGACGTAGGAATGACAGCAGGTACTACTGCCTAGACAAAGGTCTCACTTGCACAACTCCAGGCCTTGCCTCAACCCAATCAAGCTTCAGATCTTGCCTCCCTGACCCACATCCAAAAGAATCTTCCCCTATCTTGTCATTGTCCAGCCCTTAGAAGAAGTGGATTGCTATTAACAGAAAAGACCAGTGCCATACAAAGCAACAAAAAAATAAGAAACATTTGATTTCATATAAGTTTGTAGCCACACCTTATTAAATAGCTCTTTTGTAATCACTCCTCCAGCAGTGGAGAGCCCGAAAAAGTTGCTTGCCTTATGTATGAGTAATTATTTCACCTCTTAAACAAATAAACAAAATATAACACACAGGCCACGCTGTCCAAGTAAACCCAGATTCATTCCCCCCCACCCCAGAGAGGAGAAGAACCATGCACAATTCTCTAGAATCAGAAAAACATTAACTACGCCAATAGCTATCATCTGTGAAAGAACAGAAATACTTGGTACCTAGAAGGTCCTATATAAATGTTCATTTTCCTACCCACTCTACTGCCAACGCCACCAATACCACAGGATGAATTAGTTGGATACAGAAAATGGAAATCAGTTACTGAGTGCTTATTAAATATAACTAAATGTAACGACTTGGATCCTAAGCTTTCTTATCCCTTTGGACTCATATAGCACAACTTAAGCTAAACTTAAACTGTGTCATACATTTAAAAAGCTTCTGCAGCTCTGTATAAGAGGAAAAAAAAGCAATAAGAAAGTTGTTATAAATTATTATAAATAGCCCACTCATTTAAAACAAGTCTGTTTGAAAACCAAAAGCTTTCCACAATATATTATCCTTTCAACCTCCTGACTCTTGTTTCTAAAAAGCACAGGACATAAAGTGTCCAAGTACCCAAAAGTGACTGGCTCCTAAGGTACAATAGCAGATCTTCTATTTCACGGATTAGAAAAATTGAGGCTCAGAGATTATAACTATATCCCCATAATCAGAAAGCTGTAAACCATACAACCATGCCTCTTTGTATTAAGCCCAAGGTTTACCCAGAGAAAACAAAATGACACATTAATTGTTCCGGTACAACCACTTTAAAAACAATTTAGCAGTTCCTTTAAAAAGTTAAACATATAAAAGCTTGTGGAGGGGCCATCCAATGTGCAACAATTGGTCTCTATTTGCTTGGAGGGCCAGAAGAAGGAGGAACTGGTGGTAGAAATGGAATACATGTCTAATTGTCTCCAGGAACAACTGCCTCTTCTGCCATTAGACCATAAGAACTGGATGGTACCCAACTACCATTACTAAACATTTCAAAGAATCCTGATCAAAAAGAGGAACAGAATTCCAAATTCTCATGGAATTCAAACTTTCTGGAGCCATTAAGGCTGGATGGCTCCCTAAAACTATTGCCCTGAGGAAAGTTTCAAACTTTGAACTGAAATTATCCCCTGAAGTCATCTTTGAACCAAATAATAGTCTAATGAGGAAAAAAAAAGTCTGCGTTAAGCAACATACTCTTTTAAAGAATTGTCTATATGTGATCAAATTGACAACAGTAACTGAAAAGGATAGATGAGAAGCTTTGGGGGACAGTAAGGTGGAATAGCTTGGACAAGGTTGTCAAGAAAGGTGGCACAACTTGAAGAATGTAACCAACGTCACTGAAAGGCACATGTAGAAACTGCTGAAGCGGTGTGTGTTTTGTTATGTGTATTTCCACCAAAAAAAAAAAAAAAGTTAAACATACAGCTCTCAGGTGATTCAGCCATTTCACTCCTATTTTAGCCAAGAGAAATGAAACCATGTGTCCATACAAAGACTCCTCACAAATATTCATAGTAGCTTCTTTTGTAATAGGCAAAACCTGTGAAGTGTATTTCATGTCAGTAATGCTGGTTTAAAAGAAAGTTGGTCCACATACTTGATATCCTTCAGTATTTCTTTCTCAGCTGTTTTTCGACAGAGTATAAAGCCACTCTTCACTTTTACTCTGTAGCAGATGTTATGAAAACTTAACACAGCTCCTTCAGTACATGGCTTTAAGTCATTGGAGGTCATCGTCCCAGGTAGGCCATTGGTGTTTTCTGACATTGGGATAAAAACTTGGATATTATCGGAAGACATCTGGAAAGCTTCTGCCTCTCTGCAGGTAAAAAAAAAAAAAAAGCAACAGTAAGTTGATAGTCCAGATAAAAAGGCTGTAAACACTACACAGTAATACATTTAAAACAAGTCCATTTTAAACTGCACTGCAATGAAGAGCTCCATTTCCGGGGAACAGCCCATAACACTGTGCCCAGAACAGCCTTAGAACCTATATCAGAGGCAGACACAATTCTGAGAACATAAACTCCAATTAGGTGTTTATTAAATGTATTAAATATAGTTAAATGTCAAACTCCAATTAGATGTCAATTAACTACAGTTAAATGTCAATTAACTTCCAATTAGATGTCAATTAAATACATTAAGATTACGACCCTAATAAGTAAGTGGGAAGAGTATGAAAACTACTCAAAACTCATTAAGCAGCAAAAAAGATGGGCGGTGGTCAAACCTGTCTGGCTTGGAAAGCCTATAATGTTACAACTAAAGCTCAGAGACAGACTACATGATCACCATCACTCCCTGCATAACCCACCCATTGCGGTCAAGTTAATTCCAACTCATAGCGACCCTACAGGACAGAGTAGAACTGCCCCATATGGTTTCCAAGGAGCACCTGGTGGATTCAAACTGCTGACCTTTTGGTTAGCAGCTCTACCTTTTAACCACTACGCCACCGGGTTTCCACCCCCTGCATATTTTTTTATTTTTAATTTTGGTAGTTACTATAAAAAAGGACTTAGCCAGGCGGTCAGGGACAGGAGAAATTTCTCTGGAATGTGTAAGTTCAGGCCTTACATCTCTGGTTGTTATGCACCTTTAACCTGCTAAGAAATAAGTTCTTTACGTGGCCTTTTGCCTTGATTCTTCGGAAAAACAGCTTGAAAGATTTTTCCACTTAAACCCTGAGGAGTTACCTCTGCCCTAGTTTGCTATCCCAGAGTGTTTGTTACTTTTGTCCAGGTTGACTGACATTCATAGGTAAGCTATAAACAATTATAGGTTTGATACTTCGTCTGGCCCTGGGCAGCAGCATGCCCTATGATTGATCTATTTTACACAACTTGCAGGGATTGGTGGATACACTTAGACAAATTAAGTGACTATGGCCTACTATGCAAATGAAGTATCTGTGGCCTACTGAGTAGAGATTGGTCAGCTTGTAGCCCTGGTGGGAGGGCCATGCCTTGAAATTGACCAGCAGTTTGCTTATACATGGAGCCAACCCCACAGATGTTTTCAGGCAGACAGAAGGAAAAAAGGAGGAGAAAGGTGAAAAGCCAAGAGAGAAGAAGTGAGAGAGGAGGAAAGGAACCTCCTAAAAGAGCTGTAACACGGGTCAAGGGCTGTAACAATGAAGACAGTAAGAGGCCTGGAAGGGGCACTGCAGCAGAGCTGGCAGCAACAAGCCTGGAAGGGACTCTGCAGCAGAGTCAGCGGTGACAGCAGAAACCTGCTGCTAAAAATGCAGCTAAGAGGGCTGAACAGAACCAGTACACAGACTATAAGCTAGGTGAGTTAGCAGTGGAGAGGCCAACAGCAGGGAGGCCAAAGACAGAGAGGCTTGTCCTGAGGGGGCTGAGAGGAAGCTGTCTTCAGGGGACTGTGAGAAGGCCTGCACGGTGGAGAGGGACCATGCATGGCTAAGAGGGACCATACACGGCAGAGAGAAGGCCCTGCTCGCTTGCACAGCTGACAGGAACTAAGGGAGCTGTCTTGCACTGATAAAGGGAAGATGTGCTCTCCTCTTTGGGGGAGTCTTCCAGACTTTGCCTACTTGTATCTTGATACTGATCCTGAGTTGCTGCCTGCTGGTCCTGATCTCAAGTTGTAACCTGTTGCTCCTTAACAGACCACTTAACTGTATGGTCTGTGAGTTCTATGTGACACTGAAATAGATTATCAAACCCAGAAGAGAAGTACAGTGTGCTGTGAGATGAACAGCTAGTGTTAAAACTGGTAAAAAGGTTGGAGAGTGGAGGTAGGTCTGACCTCCACCTCCTAAGAATCAGCCTTGTGCTAATCTTGATTCTCGTTATTCCCAATGAAGTTAGGTTCCGATGCTACTACTACCATCTTACAAAGGCAGACTCTAAAATTGTTTGGGATGACAAAATGTTTCCTTAGTGAGTACAGTTAAATTCTAGGAAGATTTAGAATATAGACATGATTAACAGGATCAAACCAACAGTTAAGCAACTGAAGAATTTAAAATAGTAACGTAATATTAAATCTATTAACCCACCCAGTGCCATCGAGTTGATTCCGACTCATAGCGACCCTATAGGACAGAGTAGAACTGCCCCGTAGAGTTTCCAAGGAGCACCTGGTGGATTTGAACTGCCGAACCTTTGGTTAGCAACCGTAGCACTTAACGACTACACCACCAAGGTTTCCATTAAATCTATTAATGAAATTTAAAATGTTTCATTAAACCAGTTACAAAAGACCCCTTAAAAAAGATTAGAGTAAAATCTAAAGATGAATTTAACAGCTTATGAAATAGGTCCTGAATTTGAAACCTGATAAATTTAGCTTTAATTTTTAAACATCAAATTAACCTATGAAGAAGTTTCTCTCTGGCTATGATGGGACTTGTCCCAAACTAAGCATCCTACTGAGAGCACCAATAAACTAGACAAAATATAAAAAACAAAATACGAGAAGCAACTGTTTGAACAGATCAGAGAGCAACCAAAGCAGCCAGGACTTGAGAGGCCGAGATCCTGGAAAAGACGGAAAAGCACTGAGGCAAACGCAGTGTTCTATACTTTTTCCTTTAGTGCCATTTGTCAACTGTTAAACTGCATACACATGGGGCAAAACTCAGAAAAATCAAGCAGAAATAAGCTGAGCAAATACTTCAGAGTGCCTTGGTTATGGGCAGACAAAATTTGGAGTTACAGGCTGGCCAGACAGACCCTGGTAACTTTGAGCTTTTCAGTTGATACTCCAGAAGGGCTATACCCTGGGAAAACGGGCAAACCAGAAATAAACAAGCCTCTACTTAATCAAGGTGGTAAGTCTGTACCGCTTCCTAAAAAAAGAAAACAAAAATTAAATTCCATTTCAAAGAAGGTATCCAAAATTTCAGTCAAAAACTACAAGGTATGCCAGAAACCCAACGTTTCAAAAATAAAAGCAAAACAAAAAAATAGAAATATACCCACAGATAATCCAGATATTGCAATTATCAGACACTGACATTAAAACAACTGAATAAAAAAAGCTTGAATATTAAAAAAAAAAGCTGAATAGTACATTCAAAAAAAAAAAAGAAAAAAATAGGGAACATCACCAAAGAACCAAAACTATAAAAAAGAGTAAATAATCAAAATTAAGAATTCAACAGATGAGTTTAACAGCAGATTAAACATAAGAGAATTTGTGAACTAGAAGATAAAAAAGAAAAAGGTATGTAGAAATCATCCAGATTGAAGCATGGATAAAAATAAATTATCACCATGAAAAAAGAAAAAGAAATCCAGATTGAAAAGGATAAAAACTGCATAAAAGATCATAAGAACCATATGATGAAGAAAGTATGACATGATGCATGTAACTAGACACCTGGGATAGAAGGAAAAATGGAACAGAACCAATATTTGAAAAAATATTGGCCTAGAATTTTTCAAAATCACCTAAAGCTATCAAGCCACACGCTGCAAAACCTCTGGAAACACCCAGTTGGATAAACTTAAAAAAAAAAAATGTAGCTATATCATAGTAAAGCTGCTAAAACCCAAAGTAATTTCTGAATAATTATTTCTGTACTCAAAAACTGCTCTATTATTACATTTACAACACTACTCCTTTTGGGAGCTATAAATATAAGTAACCATTTAAAGATTGGCACCTAGGAAATTAAAGGTAAATAGCTGAGTTTTTAATCTGTGAACACAATAAATGGTAATAATTAAGCAAAATCCTATTCTCTTGAAGTAGCCTTCATGAGGAGATGCCAGTTCCAAAGCCAGCAATAACTTCTCCTACTGCCATCCCCATTTGAGGTTCTCAGGTCCAGCCACTGAGGACACTTTCTAACCCTCTCTCTAGGCTCATTAAGCAAATCAAATAACATTGCTACTTGAATATATAAATAATCTATTGTTTAAATATAAATACGTTGTTGGCTCAAGACAGAAATTTTTAAAGGATTTTTGTGATTTATCCTACAAAAAAGGCACCAATTGTAACTGAGACCCAAGAAAGACCACCCATGCACACTGAAGACAGAGGACTAAAACTTATAAAAATACAATAACAATTTTAGAAGTACGTGCATATAGAGTTTGCCTTCACTGTATAGTATTAAATTTGTAATTTGTAATTTACATTGCCCAGGAGGTACTCGGAAACCCTGGTGGTGTAGTGGTTAAGTGCTACGGCTGCCAAGCAGGGGGTCGGCCGTTCGAATCTGCCAGGCGCTCCTTGGAAACTCTATGGCACAGTTCTACCCTGTCCTATAAGGTCGCTATGAGTCGGAATCGACTCGACCGCACTGGGTTTTTTTTTTTTTTTTTTAGAAGGTACTTAGTTCTTTCCTAGGATTCTAACAACTTCCTCAGAGAGACAGCACAGGCTTAGTATGCGTAAAAAGCCAAGGGATTAAAAAAGTATAATTAAGGCACATCTAGCATATTACATCACAAGTCTTTTATTTCTAACAACAATATGGACAGTGCAATACTCTAAGATGAAACAACAAAAAAAAAGATACAGTAAGGATTAAGGAAGAAAGAAAATCCCAACAGGATAGTGTAGACTTCCGGCCAACATGGCTCCACAGACAAAAGCACCACACCATCCCTCCACAGCAAAGACCCAAAAAACTAAGTAAAGCAGACACAAACATAATTCCTGGAACCTGAAATGCCAAATGAAGAGATACAGAACTCAGCCAAACACCAAATGGAATAAGAAACTAACAGAGGACAGAGAGTAAGAAGAGATATGAGCGTAGGGCCCCACCAGTTAACGCAGCACAGATCCACCATCTTAGACTCCAGTCAGGGACTGGCACACGGGCAGCATGGGAAAGCAGCTTCACAGAACTCCCAGCAGGAGACACAGCACCTGGTAACCAGTGATACACGCTTTCCCACCCCCCATTCTCTCCCCGCTGCTCTACCTCCAAGCTTCCTGGCTGGCTGCTGTGGCACAAACGGCCAGGAAGTGCAGCGTCCGTGCCACTTGGATTCGCCCCACGCAAGTCTGAGATCAGCGGACAAGGAGTACTGGAAAGGAGCTTCACAAAGATCCCAGCAGGAGACAGAGCACCCAGTAGTGAGTGATATACGCTCTCCTAGCCCCACCCCCTCTTCTTCCTTTCCCCCTTCGGCCTTCTCTGTCTCTTGGCCAGAAGACAACTGCTCTGGCCTCAGGATGTTTGGATTCACCCTGTTCACACTAGCTGGGCCCCTGAGTTGGCACTGGTTCTTTCCAACTCCTTTGTTTCCTTCTATGCCTCCGACACCTCCCCCTCCTTTCTCTGGAACACCTGGGTCCAAGTGCCATCTTTACTGTGAAGCCACGCTCAACTGGGGAACCACTCCCCCTGCCTGCGACACCTCACTGATGGAATCCCTGGGGCTTTTTTTTCCCCTAGTTTTGCTTTGTTTTCTTTTTCTTTTCGCAGCTGGGGAGCCCCTTCTAGCCGGGCTGCACTGCACGGCTTTGGAGCCACTCCTCCAATCTGTGCAGCCACGTAGGTGGGATTCCTAGGGGTACTATTTTTTTCTTCCTTCTTTCATTCCTGTTTTTCTTTTCTTTTCTCTTTTTCCCTTTCTGTCTGTCTTCATTTCTCAGTTCTCATCTCTCTACACTTATCTTCTTTTCCTGTCTCCTGAATACCTGGTGATGTGTGACATCTATACCCCCTCAAACCAAACTGTACTGTGCAGTCTGGGAGCCACTTCCCCAGTCTTAGCAGCCCCACTGGTGGGACTCTGGGACTTCGGGGGGCTTTTATGTCCTTTTCCAAATTTTTATCCAGTTTTTTTTCCTTATTCTTCCCTTTTTCTTTTTTCCTTTTTTGCTTTTCTCCATTTCTTGGTTTCTCATCTTTCCACTCCAACAGCAAGCTCCCTTAGCACTCTTTTTTTTTCTGTCTTTCTTTGTTTTTGGCTCCTGTTTTTCTCTTCTCTCTCTCCTCTTTTCCATACCCCTATTAGCTCCACACATCACAACCTCCCCCATCTTTCCTGCCTACCTACATCACACACTGAACATCACACCTCCACGCAGCACAACCATGGTCTGAGAGAAGTGGCCCAGCACTGATTCCTGGCCCACTCTGTCAGCTCTAGTACATACCACAAACAACCCATTCCAGCTCCTCCCCTTCAGCTGGACCTGCCCTGCTGCACCACAGCTGAATAACTGGCCCTGCCCATTGGACAAGCAAGTGAAAAGTATCATAAATACAGGTGGCCAAACAACAAAGGACACACAGCCCCCTACTTAGGCATGAACAAATAAAACCAAAAAGTAGAACACAACAAACAAATCTACAATCAAGAAATGACAAAAATAACTACTGAATGTCCCAAAAACAGCAGACAATATCAAAACATATTTAAAAAAAAAAGGACAGGATGGGTCCAGTAGGTGTCCAAAATAAAACATCAGATGACTCTCCAGGAGAAGAAAAGGCACTAGAACTACCTGACAGGGAATTCAAAACTCTAATATTCAGAGCAATCCAAGAGTTGAAGCAAAAAGACAAAATGAGGAAAAATAGACAAATTTTTGGAAAGGGCAGACAAATTCATGGAAAATACAGACCAAAAAATGGAACAACTGTAGGGAAGTAATACAGAAACAAAATGCCAAAATAAATTCACAACTAGAAATCTTACAAAAACAACAATTAGGAATCCAGAAGACAAACAACAAGATTTCAGAAATGGACAGTGTCTTAGAAGGGCTGAGGAGCAAGTTTGAAACAATGGAAGAAAGAATCAGGGAAATGAAGACAAACACGTGGATACAGCTGTTTGAAGAAAAATCAGAAAAAAGAACAAAGAAAAATGAAGAAACACTGAGAATTATGTAGGATACAATCAAAAGCAAAAACTTGTGAGCAATCGGAGTTCCAGAACAGGGAGAGAAAATGGAAAACACAGAGAAGATCGTTGAAGAATTGTTTACAGAAAACTTCCCTAATATCATGAATGATGAAAACCTGACCATTCAAAAAGCTCAGTGAACCCCGTATAGGATAGACCCCAAAAGAAAAACACCAAGGCATATCATACTCACCCTTGTTAAAACCAAAGACAGATTAAAAACCCCGCGATCGAACATGTTTTGTGGGGACTTCTAAGTCAATTGGCAAAATAATTCTATTATGAAATCATTCGGCATCCCACTTTGAAATGTGGTGTCTGGGGTCTTAAATGCTAACAAGCGGCCATCTAAGATGCATCAATTGGTCTCAACCCACCTGGAGGAAAGGAAAATGAAGAACACCAAGGCCACACGACAACTAAGAGCCCAAGAGACAGAAAGGGCCACATGAACCAGAGACCTACATCATCCTGAGACCAGAAGAACTAGTTGGTGCCCGGCCACAATCGATGACTGCCCTGACAGGGAGCACAGCAGAGGACCCTTGAGGGAGCAGGAGATCAGTGGGATGCAGACCCCAAATTCTCATAAAAAGACCAAACTTAATGGTCTGACTGAGACTAGAGGAATCCCGGCGGCCATGGTCCCCAGACCTTCTGTTGGCACAGGACAGGAACCATACCCGAAGACAACTCATCAGACATGAAAGGGACTGCTCAGCGGGTGGTAGAGAGATGCTGATGAAGAGTGAGCTAATTATATCAGGTGGACACTTGAGATTGTGTTGGCAACTCTTGTCTGGAGGGGGGATGGGAGGATAGAGAGAGAGGGAAGCTGGCAAAATTGTCAGGAAAGGAGAGACTGAAAGGGCTGACTCAAGAGGGGGAGAGCAAGTGGGAGTACAGAGTAAGATGTATGTAAACTTGTATGTGACAGACTGATTGGATTTGTAAACGTTCACTTGAAGCTTAATAAAAGTTAATAAAAAAAAAAGAAAGGGGAGTGAGCAGAGAGACAGGGGGACCTCATACCACAAAGAAAGCAGCACCAGGAGTAGAGCACGTCCTTTGGACTCAGGGTTCCTGCATGGAGAAGCTCCTAGTCCAGGGGAAGATTGATGACAAGGATCTTCCTCCAGAGCTGACAGAGAGAGAAAGGCTTTCCCTGGTGTTGATGCCCTGAATCTGGACTTCTAGCCTACTAGACTGTAAGAGAATAAACTTCTGTTTGTTGAAGCCAAAAAAAAAAACCCCGCGATCAGCTCGAGAAAAACAAAAAAAAGTCACATACAGAGGGGAAACAATAAGACTAAGCTCTGATTATTCAACAGAAACCATGCAGGCAAGAAGGCAATGAGATGACATATATAAAACCTTGAAAGAAAAGAACTGCCAACCAAGAATAATATATACTGCAAAACTTTCACTCATATATGATGGTGAAATTAGGACATTTCCAGATAAACAGAAATTAAGGGAATATGTAAAAACCAAACGAAACTTACAAGGATTATTAAAAGGAGTCCTTCAATCAGAGAAGAAACAACATCAGACCACAGCCTGAATCTAGGACACGAGATTGTACCAGCCAGATACTAACCTAGGAAATGAACTCTCAAGGATCATCCAAAACCAAAACAATTGCAACAGGGAATCAGAGAGGTTAATCTGTAAATGACAACAACGTCAGAACAATAAAAGAGGGAATAAACGGTATAGGTGTAGAACTTTCTAATGGAGAGGAAGACAAGGTGATACCAAGTAATAATACACTGGTTCAAACCTAGGAAGATAAGGATAAATTTCAAGGTAACCACAAAGAAAGTTAAAAAACCTACTCATCAAAATAAAGAAGAAAAACATAAAGTCTCCAAAAAAAACAAAATCGACAAAAACAAAAGAAATGAAAAAGAAATCCACAAACAGAAGGAACTCAGCACAAGAAGGCAAGAACAAATAAAATATTAGCACCACAAAAAAAAACACAACATAATGACAGCAATAAACTCACACCTATCACTGAATGTAAATGGCCTAAATGTACCCATAAAGAGACACAGAATAACAGAATGGATTAAAAAAACAAGATCCATCCTATGCTGTCTACAAGAGACACTCCTTAGAAACAAAGATGTAAATTTATTAAAAATCAAAGGATATAAAAAATATCAAGCAAATAACTATGAAAAAAAGCAGGGATGGCAATACTAATCTCAAATAAGATAGACTTTAAAACAAAATCCACCATAGAAGACAAAGAAGGGCACTATATAATGATTAAAGGGACGATTCATCATGAAGACTTAACCATAATAAACATCCACACACCCAACGACAGGGCTCCAAAACACATAAAACAAACTCTAACAGAACTGAAAAGAGAAATTGACTCTTCCACCATAATAGGAGACTTCAAAACACCATTCTCAGTAAAGGACCAAACATCTAGACATAAATACAGAAGAGCTAAAGAGCACATATCAGCCAACTTGACATCATAGACACATATAGAACACTCCACGCAACAGCTGCAGAGTACACATTCTTTTCCAACGTACATGGAACGTTCTCCACGATAGACCACATTTTAGGCCATAAAGCAACCCTCAACAAAATCCAAAACACTGAGATACACAAAGTATCTTCTCTGACCACAATGCCATCAAAGTAGAAATTAACAACAGGAAGAATAAGGAAAAAAATCAAATACATGGAAACTGAATAACACCCTGCTTAAAAACCACTGGGTAATAGAAGAAATCAAAGATGGAATCAAAAAGTTCCTAGAATCAAACCATTCATTCATTTGTACAGTGAAAACACATCATACCAAAGCCTTTGGGACACAGCAAAAGCAGTCCTCAAAGGTCCATTTACAACACTAGATGCACACATCAAAAAATAAGGGACAAAATCAAAACGTTAGTTACACAACTTGTACAAATAGCAAAAGAAGCCCACAGCAACCAGAAGACAGGAAATAATAAAGATCGCAGCAGAAATAAATGAAATACAGAAACAATAGAAACAATCGACAAAACCAAAAGCTGGTACTTGTAAAGGATCAACAAAACCAACAAACCACTGGCCAAAATGACAAAAGGAAAACAGGAGAGAATGCATATAACCCAAATAAGGAATGAAATGGGGGACATTACAACAGACCCAAATGAAATAAAAAGGATTATAACAGACTATTATGAAAAACTATATGGCAACAAATTTGAAAACCCAGAGGAAATGGACATATTTCTAGAGACACACAACCTACCCAAATTAACACAAAATGACATTGAAAGTCGGAACAGACCCGTAACAAGAGAAGAAATTGAAAAGGTAATTAAAAAACTCCCAACCAAAAAAGCGCCTGCCATAGATGGCTTCACTGAAGAATTCTACCAAACATTCGGAGAAGAGCTAATCCCAGTACTACAGAAACTATTTCCGAACATAGAAAAGGAAGCGATACTTCTGAATTCATTCTATGAAGCCAGAATAATGCTGATACCAAAACCAGGCAAAGACATCACAAAAAAAGAAAATTACAGATCAATATCTGTCATGAATATAAATGCAAAAGTTTTCAACAAAATTCTAGCCAATAGAATTCAGCAGCATATCAAAAAACTAATACATCATGTAATGGATTGAATTATGTCCCCCAAAAAATATGTCTATCAACTTGGTTAGAACATGATTCCCAGTATCGTGTTGCTGTCCTACATTTTGTGATTATAATTTTATGTTGAGAGGATTAGGGTGGGATTATAACACCACCCTTACCCAGGCCACCTCCCTGATCCAAGGTAAAGGGAGTTTCCCTGCCGTGTGGTCTGTACCACCTTTTATTTCTCAAGAGATAAAAGTAAAGGGAAGCAAGCAGAGAGTTGGGGACCTCATACCACCAAGGCAGCAGCACGGGGAGCAGGGTGCATCCTTTGGACCTGGGGTCCCTCGGCTGAGAAGCTCCTTGACCAGGTAAATCTGAGGACAAGGAATCTTCCTCCAGAGCCGACAGAGAGAGAGAGAAAGCCTTCCCCTGGAGCCAACACCCTGCATTTGGACTTGTAACCCACTACTGTGTGAGAAAATAAATTTCTCTTTGTTAAAGGCATCCACTTGTGGTATTTCTGTTATGGCAGCACTAGATGACTAAAACACATCATGACCAAGTAGGATTCATACCAGGTATGCAAGGATGGTTCAACATTAGAAAATCAATGTAATCTACCACATAAATAAAAGGAAAGAAAAGAATCACATGATCATCTCAGTCGATGCAGAAAAGGCATCTGACAAAGTCCAACATCATTTCTGATAAAAAAAAAAAAAACTCTCAATAAAATAGGTATACAAGGGAAATTTCTCAACTTAATAAAGGGTGTCTATGCAAAACCAATGGCCAATATCGTTCTCAAGATGGAGAGAGGCTGACAACATTCCCCTTGAGAACACGAACAAGACAAGGATGCCCTTTAGCACCACTCCTATTTAACATTGTTTTTGAAGTCTTAGCTAGAGCAATAAGGAAAGAAACAGAAATAAAGGACATACAAATTGGTAATGAAGAAGTTAAACTGTCCCTATTTGCAGAGGATATGATACTATACTTAGAAAATCCAAAAGACTCCGAGAGAAAACTACTAGAACTAATAGAAAGGAACCAATACACAGCATTAACAGGATGCAAATCACAACCAACAACACACAAGCTCCAGGGGATAAACTAGATAACTGAGATGTTCTAAAAACTACACACTTATGCTCATCAAAAGACTCCACCAAAAGAGTAAAAAGAGAACCTATATAGATTGCGAAAAAAATTTTGACTATTACAAATCAGACAAAGGTCTAATCTCTAAAATCTACAAGAAAATCCAACATCTTTACAGAAGACAAATATTCCAATTAAAAAATGGGCAATGGAAATGAACAGACACTTCACCAAAGGAAACATTCAAGCAGCCAACAGACACGTGGGAAATGCTGATGATCTCTAGCCATCAGAGAAATGCAAATCAAAACCACAACGAGACACCATCTCACCCTGGCATTACTGGAACGAATCAATAAAACAGAAAATAACAAATGGGGGAGAGGCTGCAGGGAAATCGGAACTCTTATGCACTGCTCGGAGGAATGTAAAATGATACAACCATTTTGGAAAATGATACGGCACTTCCTTAGAAAGCCGGATATAGAAATATCATATGATCAGCAATCCCACTCCTAGGAATATATCCTAGAGAAACAAGAGTCATCACATGAATTGATATATATGTACACCAACGTTCACTGCAGCATTGTTCACAATAGCAAAAAGATGGAAACAACCTAGATGCCCATCAACTGATGAATGGATAAACAATCTGTGGTACATACACACAATGGAGTATTACAGAATGTTAAAGAACAACAACAAATCTGGGAAGCATCTCATAACATGGATGCATCTGGAGGACATTATGCTGAGTGAAATAAGGCAATCACAAAAGGACAAATATTGTATGAGAACACTACTGTAAAAAGTACTGAAAAGGTTTACATACAAAAAGAAACAATATTTGACAGTTACAAGGGAGGGGAGCGGAGGGGCAGGGGATATTAAAACACTTAATAGACAAAAGATCAGTGGAAACTTTGGTGAAGGGTGAGACGGTACACAATACTAGAGTACACAATACTGAGAGAAAAAGCATGGCCTGTACAAGGCAAGGTAGCTCCACAGACACATCCAAACTCCCTGAGGGACTGAATTGCTGGGCTGAGGACTGTGGGGACCATGGTCTCCAGGAACATCTAGATCAACTGGCACAACACAGTTAATAAAGAAAATGCTCTGCATTCTACTTTGATGAGTAGCGTCCAGGGTCTTTAAAAGCCTGTAGCAGCCATCTAGTAAACTCCACTGGTCTCACTCCTTCGAAAGCAAGGAAGAATGAAGAAAACTAAAGACATAAGGGAAAGATTAGTCCAAAGGACTAAGGGACCACAGCTACCAATGCCTCCACCAGACTGAGTCCAGTAAAACCAGATGGCGCCCAGGTACCACCACTGACTGTTCTGACAGGGATCACAATAGAGCGTTCCACACAGAGCTGGAGAAAAATGTAGAAAAAAATTCTAACTCAAAAAGAAAGACCAGACTTGCTGGCCTAACAGAGACTGGAGAAATTCTGAGAGTATGGCCCCCGAGCACCCTTTCAGCTCAGTAATGAGGCCACTCCTGAGGTTCACCCTTTAGCCACAGATTGAACAGTCACATGGAACAAAACAAGACTAAAGGGGTGCACCAGCCCTGGGGCAGGGACTGGAAGGTAGGAGGGAACAAGACAGCTGGTAATAGGGAATTCAGGGTTGAGAAGGGAGAGTGTTGACATGTCGTGGGGTTGTTAACCAATGTCATAGAACAATGTGTGCACTAACTCTTTGATGAGAAACTAGTTTGTTCTGTAAACCTTCATCTAAAGTTCAATAAAAAAGTAAACAAAAAAAAAATGTGAAAAAAAATGAAGTTCAATTAAAAAAAAATTTTTTTAAAGAATTGAGATTCTAGAAATAAACTCATATTCATCTATAGAAAACCAAACCCATTGCCCTCAATACGACTCAGGGACCCTATACGACAGAGTAGAACTGCCCCATAGAGTTTCCAAGGAGCACCTGGTGGATTCGAACTGCCGACCTTTTGGTTAGCAGTTGTAGCTATGGCTAACAGGTTTTTTACAAGGGTGCAAAGTCTATTCAACGTGGAAAGTCTCTTCAGCAAATGGTGCTGGGTCAACTGGATTTTCACATGCAAAATAATGATGTTGGACCCGTACTTCACAATACATATGAAAATTAACTCAAAATGGATGAATGAACTAAATGTAAAAACTAAAGCCATAACACTCCTTAAAAAAAAAAAAAAATGGGGTAAATCTTCATGACTTTAGATTTGGCAACAGATCCTTAACTATGATATCAAAAGCATGATCGACAAAATAAAAAATAGGTAAGTTGGACTTCATCAAAATTAAAAACTTATATGCATTAAGGGACATAAACAAATGAAAAGATGATGTACAGAATGGGAGAAAATATTTGCAAATTATGTATCTGATAAGGGTTTCATATTCAGAATACATCAAAATAAACTCCAGTACCTCATCAACAAAGAGACAAAGAATGGACAATGGACTTAAACAGATATTTCTTCGAAGAAGATACATGAATGACCAGCCAAAAAGCACATGAAAAGGTGCTCAACATCATTAGTCATTAGGGAAATGGAAATCAAAACTGCAACAAGATACCACATCACACTCGCTCGCCCCCACCCCAGTGCCGTCGAGTCGATTCCAACTCATAGCGACCCCATAGGACAGAAAAGAACTGCCCCATAGAGTTTCCAAGGAGCACCCGGCAGATTCAAACTGCCGACCCTTTGGTTAGCAGCCGTAGCACTTAACCACTACGCCACCAGGGTTTCCTCACTAGGATAGCTTTAATTAAAAAAAAAAAAAAAAAACGGAAAATAACAAGGATGTGGAGAAATTCAAACACTTGTGCATTGCTAGTGGGAATGTAAAATAGCACAGCAGCTGTTTGCCTTTATCAAAAGGTTAAACACAGAATTACCATACAATCCAGCAATTCCACTCCTAGGTGTATACCCAAAAGAACTGCGACTAAAACAGATATTTGTATGCCAATATTCATAGAATCATTCAAAATAGCCAAAAAGTGGAAATAACCCAAGTGTCCACAGATGAACGGATAAACATATTGTGGTACATCCATACAATGGAATATTATTCAGCCAGAAAACGGGGATTAACCTTGAAAACGCTATGGTAAGTGAAAGAAGCCAGACACAAAAAGAACACTGTATGATTCCACTTATATGAAATATCTAGTCTAGGCAAATTCCTAGACAGAAAGTAGATCAGAGGTTGCCAGGGACTGTTTGCAATGTGATATTAATGATATTGTTTGATAATTGCCACATTCAGTTGGATCACCTATCTTGGGAATAGGCATAAATATGGATCTCTTCCAGTCAGTTGGCCAGGTAGCTGTCTTCCATATTTCTTGGCATAGACTAGTGAGCACTTCCAATGCTGCACCCATTTGTTGAAACATCTCAACTGGTACTCCATCAATTCCCAGAGCCTTGCTTTTCGCCAGTGCCTTCAGTGCAGCTTGGACTTCTTCCTTCAGTACCATCAGTTCCTGATCATGTTACCTTCCGAAATGGTTGAAGTTGTTGACCAATTCTTTTTGGTATAGTGACTCTGTGTATTCCTTCCATCTTCTTTTGATGCTTCCTGCATCGTTTAATATTTTCTCCGTAGAATCCTTCAGAATTGCAACTCGAGGCTTGATTTTTTTCTTCAGTTCTTTCACCTTGAGAAATGCTGAGCGTGTTCTTCCCTTTTGGTGTTCAATCTCCAGGTCTTTGCACATGTCTTCATAATACTTTGTCTTCTCGAGCTGTCGTTTGAAATCTTCAGTTCAGTTCTTTTATTTCATTTCTTCCTTTTGCTTTGGCTACTCGATGTTCAAGAGCAAGTTGCAGAGTCTCTTCTGACATCCATTTTGGTCTTTTCTTTCTTTCTTGTCTTTTTAATGACCTCTTATTTTCTTCATGTGTAATGTCCTTAACGTCATTCCACAACTTGTTTGGTCCTAGATCATTAGTGTTCAACACATCAAATCTATTCTTGAGATGGTCTCTAAATTCAGGTGGGATATACTGAAGGTTGTACTTTGGCTTTTGTGGACTTGTTCTAATTTTCTTCAGTTTCAACATGAACTTCCAAATGAGCAATTGATGTTCTGATCCTGGCCTTGTTCTGACTGACGGATAATATTGAGCTTTTTCATCGTCTCTTTCCACAGATGTAGTTGATTTGATTCCTGTGTATTCCATCTGGCGAGGTCCATGTGTATAGTTGCCGTTTATGTTGCTGAAAAAAGGTATTTGCAATGAAGAAGTCGTTGGTCTTGCAAAATTCAATCCTGCAATCTCTGGCATCATTTCTATCACCAAGGCCATATTTTCCAACTACTGATCCTCCTTCTTTGTTCCAACTTTCTCATTTCAATCAGCAGTAATTGTCAGTGCATCCTGATTGCATGTTTGATCACTTCAGACTGCAGAAGTTGGTAAAAAATCTTCAATTTCTTCATCTTTGGCCTTAGTGGTTGGTGTGTAAATTTGAATAATAGTCGTATTCACTGGTCTTCCTTGTAGGCATATGGATATGATGCTATCACTGAAAGCATTATACTTCAGGATAAATCTTGAAATGTTCTTTTTGAAGATGAATGCGATGTCATTCCTCCTCAAGTTGTCATTCCGGGCATGGTAGACTGTGTTAGTCATCTAGTGCTGCTGTAACAGAAATACCACAAGTGGATGGCTTTAATAAAGAGAAATTTCTTTTCTCAAAATCTAGTAGGTTACAAGTCCAAATTCACTGTGTCGGATCCATGGGACGGCTTTCCCTCTCTGTCGGCTCTGGAAGAAGGTCCTTGTCCTCAGTCTTCCCCTGGTCAAGGTGTTTCTCAGGTGCAGGGACCCTGGGTCCAAAGGATGTACTCTGCTCCTGGTGCTGCTTTCTTGGTGGTATGAGGTCCCCAACTCTCTGCTTGCTTCCCTTTACTTTTATCTCTTGAGAAATAAAAGGTGGTACAGGCCACACCCCAGGGAAATTCCCTTTACCTTGGATCAGGGAGGTGACCTTAGTAAGGGTGGTATTACAATCCTACCCTAGCCCTCTTAACATAAAATTATAATCACAAAATGGAGGACAATCACACATGGCCTAACTAAGTTGATACATACATTTTTGGGGAGACACAGCTCAATCCATGACATAGACCATATGATTGTCCCATTCAAAATGACCAATACAAGTCCATTTCAGCTCAGTAATGCCTAGGATGTTGATCTTTACGCATTCCATTTCATTTTTGACGATTCCCAATTTCCCAAGATTCATACTTCATACATTCCATGTTCTGATTATTAATGGATGTTTGCAGCTGTTTCTTCTCTTTCTGAGTTGTACCACATCAGCAAATGAAGGTCCCAAAAGCTTGTCTCCACCCCCTGTCATCTTTTCAGTGCCTTCCAACCAGAGGGGCTGACCTTCTGGCACTATATCAGACAATGTTCTGCTGCTATTCTTAAGGTTTTCGCTGGCTAATTCTTTTCAGAAGTAGACCACCAGGTCCTTCTTCTTAGTCTTAATCTGGAAGCTCAGCCGAAACCTGCCCACCAGGGGTGACCGTGTTGATATACGAAAACCGGCGGCATAGCTTCCAGCATCACAGCAACACACAAGCCCCACAGTACGACAAACTGACAGATGCATCAGTTTTATACAACACCTCAGCTTTTTTCTAACCTCAAAGTACTCAATCTCTACTTAATACAGTATACTGGGTTTAGGTGACTTACTAAAAGTTAGAACTACCTTCAAGTGAACATTAGTCTTTCTCCATGATCAGAAGTTTCCTGGGCGTGTGTGTTATTATCATTGAACTAGCACTATCTTCTTTAATATAAAGAAATAAACCTAAATCACATCCAAATTTACCTGTAGCAAAAATCAGCCTCCCACCTGGTTGCTGTTTCCCTGCTTCCACAGTACTTGTTTATTTTAATTGAGTCCTCATCACTGTCTATCTATTTTACCCATTCAAAGACCCTAAGTCTTTGCATAAAAGAAGTCTCCAAATGGCTTCTCAACTCACTTGAACTTAGCCTGCTCATTACATCTCTTAAGCAAAAAACCAAACCTGTCGCCATCGAGTCAATTCTGACTCATCGCGACCTACAGGACACAGCAGAACTGCCCCAGAATTTCCAAAGAGTGCCTGGAGTATTCGAACTGGGGACTTTTTGATGAGCAGACGTAGCTCTTAACCAGTACACTACCAGGGTTTCCATTATATTGCTAGCCAGCTGGAAGAGTATTTTCCAACAAGATTGATAGGCTATGTATGGTAAGGTTGTTTTCCCCTTTCCACCTGTTCCCTTTTTGGTGGTCTACCTATCTCACCTCTCCTCTCTGAACCCATTTCTTACTGCTTTCCAAACAGTAAGACAACATCTTTTCTGTTTGAAAAGCTCAAACATTTTTCTTCAATATATACCGTACTCTTAATTATGAAGTCTACTCTAAACACAGTGAACAATACAATGAAAACAGCAAAGAGCTAAGAAAAGTATACAGATTCCAAAGACCTCTCAAAAGCCCTGCTCAGTTATAATTATTGCACAGGATGGTACAAACCATAGCAGCCTCAGGTCAAGAGTTCTGGGCCCTCCCTTCCCTTACATTTTTCACCTAAGGATAATAGCAGAAGAAGAGTTGGGTTTGGTCTCATAGCCTTAACAGCATACTGTATAAACACATACCTTGTTAACCTACATACTGAAGTTAATGCCCTGGGATTACAAATGTTACAAGGCGTTAGGTTTCTCAAGTCACTGTCAGGTGATTGTCACAAAATTATCAATGGCATGGAAACAGAAGTAGGATCATATTGAATACTCTTGTTAGAAAAGAAACTCAAAATCTGAATTTTAACTTCCATAAAGTATCCCTTGCATTTAAAATGTCTTCTGCCTTTCAATGGGTTTTCATGTTGTCTCTCCTTTGATCTACTCTGAAGCACCCAATGTTGACACAGTATTCAGGTCCAAAGATAGCTCAGTAATGTAGAGTTTGAGTATGAAGTCGAAGTCTTTAAGCCAAGGGAACAGTCCGAGTCTGGCATTCTGGGGACCCTAGGCACTCTAGGATCGCCCACATCTTTTAGGAGCATGATCTAGGAAATGTGGCAAGAAAGTTTGGACAGACAGAAAGAGACCACATCACGGAAGGTCTATACTGTCATGGAAAAGCTACTGAGGCCTTTTAAGCAGGAAAGAGTCTTGATTTTAATAATATTTTTAAAAGACCACTCTGACTGATGTATGGAGACTGGCAGAGGAAGAGGAATCAGTTAGGAGACTACTGCAGAAAATCAGATGGGATATGTTTGGACAAGAAAGGCAGTTCAAGGGCTCCCCCGAGAACTATGGCTCCCGGACACACTGCTAACTCAGAACTGAAATCATTCCCAAAGCCCACTTTTCAGACATAGACAGGCCTATAAAATAAAAAATAACACACATAAGGAACGTGCTTCTTAGTTCAATCAAATATACAAGACCAAATGGGCAACTCCCGTCCAAAAGCAAGACAAGAAGGTAGGAAGGGACAGGAACTAGAAGAATGGACCCAGGAAATCCAGGGTGGAAAGGAGGAGCGTGCTGTCACATTCCAGGGATTGCAACCAATGTCGCAAAACGATATGTGTATAAATTTTTGAATGAGAAACTAACTTGAGCTGTAAAATTTCACCTAAAGCACAGAACAAGACTCATGGATGACAAACTACGTCATCTCTTCAGGTCTTCATGCAATAACATACTGCTCTTCACTTTTTAAAACACTATAAACCCATGTTTGATTGTGCTATGGGTCAATGTTTGAGCTGTTTTCTGAGCTGTATCGATGGATTTACACCGTTAAGGAAAAAGAGGGAGACTCTCAATGAGATGGACTGACACAGTGGCTACAACAATGGGCTCAAATAGCCATGATTGTGAGGATGGCGCAGGATCGGACAAAGTTTTGTTCTGTAATACTTAAGGTCACTATGAGCCAGAACCAACTCAGGGCACCTAACAACAACACAATTTTAAAATTTAGTATGTTGGTGACTGAAGTTAATTTCCTTGACCTCCTTTCTTCTAATGATCTTGTCCTCCTCCCCATTACCTCAGCTGTGCACTCTCCCACCCTGCCACTGTGAACAGGATTGGCACAGTGGTTAAGAGATTGGCTGCTAACCAAAAGGCTGGCAGTTCAAATTCACCAGCCACTCCCTAGGAACCCTACAGGGCAGTTCTCTTCTGTCCTATAGGGTCACTAGGAGTCAGAATCGATTGGACAGCAACGGGCTTGGCTTCTCACATACCATCTCCTATCTTTCCAGCTTGTTTTAGTTATCAGAGGCCAACTCCAATGACTTCTCTGTTCCTAGCTAAGGTTAATCCCTCTCTACTTATGCACCACTTCTCATTCCCTGTGACATATTCAAGGACATCTCTTTAGCAACTTCTAACACCCTTCACTTTTTCTCCCCTGCATCAATTTTTCCTTCTCTAGTGTCTGGATGGTACAAGTGGTTAATATGCCTCCTGACAACTGAAAGGTTAGAGGTTCAAATCCACCCAGAAATGCCTTGAAAGAAAGGCCTGGTGATATACTCCCCAAAAAAGCAGCCACTGAAAACACTATGGAGTACAGTTCTACTCTGACACACATGGGTTTCGCCATGAGTCACAGCTGATTTGACAGTTATAAAAATTTTATAATTCTCATAAAAAAAAGAGGAGTCCCTAGGTGATGCAAACAGTTAAGCACTCAACTACTACCTGAAAGGCTGGCAGCTTGAACCCACCCAGAAGTACCACCTCCAAAGACAGGCCTGGTAATCTGCTTCACAGACATACAATACCCTGAGAGACTAAGCTACTGGGCTGAGGGCTGGGGGCTATAGTCTTGGGGGACATCTAGCTCCATTGGCATAACAGTTTATAAAGAAAATTTGTTCTACATCCTAGTTTGGTGAGTAACATCTGCAATCTTAAAAGCTTGTGAGCAGCCAGCTAAGATACTTCACTGATCCCACCCCACATGGAGCAAGGGAGAATGAAGAAAACCAAAGACACAAGGGAAAGATTAGCCCAAAGGACTAATGGACCACAACTACCACAGCCTCCACCAGACTGAGTCCAGCACAACTAGATGGTGCCCGGCTGCCACTGACTGCCCTGACAGGGATCACAACAGAGGGTCCCGGACAGAGCTAGAGAAAAATGTAGAACAAAATTCTAACTCACACACACACACAAAAAGACCAGACTTACTGGTCTGACAGAGACTGGAGAGAACCTGAGAATATGGCCCCCAGATATCCTTTTAACTCAGTACTGAAGTCACTCCTGAGGTTCACCCTTCAGCCTTCAGCCAAAGATTAGACAGGCCCAGAAAACAAAAGGAGACTAAATGGGCACACCACCCCAGGGGCAAGGACAAGAAGGCAGGAGGAGACAGGAAAGCTGATAACAAAGAACCCAAGGTCAACAGTGGAGAGTGCTGACACATTGTGGGGTTGGCAACCAGTGTCACAAAACAGTATGTGTATTAATTGTTTAATGAGAAACTAATTTGCTCTGTAAACCTTCATCTAAAGCATAATTTTAAAAAATAGTAAAAAAAAAAAAAAAAAGAGTTCTTAGGTGATGCAAACAGTTAAGCACTCAACTACTACCCAAAAGTTTGGCGGTTCGCACACACCCAGAGGCATCTCCGAAAACAGGCCTCGTGATCTGCTTCTGAAATGTCACAACCCTGGAAACCCTATGGAGCTGCTCTACTCTGCATATGTGGGGTCACCATGAGCTGGAATCGGCAACTAACAACACATTTAAAAAAAAAAAAGAAGATACCACAGCCCCTGCCCACTGTTCCTCCAAACGGCTATCTACAACCGCCAGTCTTCATTTTTCTCCTTTCATTCTTATGAACCCACAACTTTCAGCTTTCGCCCCACCCTCACCCCACCTTTATACCAAAACTGCTCTTGACAAAATCAGGTACCCTTCAAAGTGACACAGCCAATAATCAATTCTTTATTAATATATAATTTACATACCATAAAACATACTTTTTTAAAGGACGCATGTTTCAGTCGGGTTTAGTATACTAATGCTCAATTCTTAGTCCTCCTCTTAAGCAAACCATCAACAATACTGACAGAGCTGAATACTCCCTCCTTGAAACCATTTCTTCACTTTGGTTTCAGAGCATGAGTTTGGGACATACCCAACTCTGAGATTTTTTTTAGGCATTCAAGTAGATACATCAAGTAGAGGGTTGGAGGCACTGGTCTAGAGTTTAGGAGAAGTCTCAGCTAGAAGTATAGAGACATCCATATGTGATGTTAAGGCCCTGCTGAGAATGGACAGGGTCATGAAAGGAGTGTTATAGATACAGAAGTCCAAGGACTGAGCCTTGAGGCTATAATTAAAAGTGAGGAGGTTAGGAAGTTTGTCAAGTTTATATATCTGTAACAGCAAGAGATACATAACTTCACAAAGTTAAAAATGAACAATTCTTTCATTCCCACAAATTATACAACAAATCATTTATTTTACAGATGATCATCTGATTTCTGATGTTGTAAAACAGACCCAGTGCCATAGAGTCGATTCCAACTCACAGCAGCTCTGTAGGACAGAGTAGAATTGCCCCATAGAGTTTCCAAGGAGCGCCTGGCAGATTCAAACTGCTGACCCTTTGGTTAGCAGCCGTAGCACTTAACCACTATGCCACCAGGGTTTCTTCTGATGTGTAAAGAGTTTATAAATAAGGAATGATTCTCTCATGTCTCACAGTTCAACATAACAGGCTCTGAATGAAAGATGCCTACGCCCCTTCTTCCACCCATCCACACCTGAAGCACCAGCTGCTCCACCCAGCCACCGGTGCTGGGAGCCTGTGAACCAGAAGCACCTGCCCCAATGCCCAGCCACCTGTGCCGGGGGCCAGTAGATCAAATTTATTCTTGAGATAGTCTCTAAATTCAGGTGGGATACACGCAAAGCCGTACTTTGGCTCTCATGGACTTGTCCTAATTTTCTTCGACTTGGACTTGCGTAGGAGCAATTGATGGTCTGTTCCCAGGGTCAGCCCCTGGCCTTATTCTGACTACATTAGAAGCCCTAATATATAGCATAAACAGACACCAAACATAACTTAAAAAGCTCAAATGGCAGAAGATGTTTGTCACAGAACACATTATGTACAAACTATGGAATGGGAAATTATTTGCTCTGTAAACTTTCACCTAAAGCACAATAAAAAAATTATTTTTTAAATAATACATAACAAAAATAAAATAATTAATATTTACAACCTGGAAAAAAAAAACAAAGTAAAAGGGGAAGGGTGGTCAGGGAAGGCCAGAAACCTGAGGATGTCTAGCTGGAAAAGGCATGTGCCAAGTTCAAGTGCTAGTATGAGCAACAGTAAGGCCAGTGGGGCTGAAGCAGACAGAGGGAGATAAGAGGACACAGCCAGGTCAGGCAGCACCTACCACTGGCCACCATAAGAACTTTGGCTTTCACTCTGAGACTGGATGTCACCAGAGTTTTGAGCAACGGAGCGGAGTTCCAACGGTGTGTATGTAAATGGATCACTCTGATTTCAGTGGGGAACTTTGGGGAGTGGGGGAGACAGGAGACCACTTAAGAGGCTACATGACAATCCAAGAGCATCGATGGGGCCATTGAGAGCTCTTTGAAGCCTTATTTCTGTTGTCCCCAATACATTACCAGACATAATAGAAGTACTTGGAGAAGAAGCACAAGGTTTCTAGAGGAAAATGGCTTTCAGATATACATCTTAAGATGCCAGGTACACACCTTGCCTGCAACATGGGTGGGGTGGGAGAGGATAAGGAAGGGTCCAGGATGTCTGCAGGCAGGAGGCACTTTTGCCACACAGCAATTCCCACCTCCTCCACCCTGCCCAATCAGGGAAAACAATGGCAAGTCTATAAATAATAATACTCGGCTTGTGGGTTCAGGAGAACTGAAGAAAAAACATTTACATTTGAGAAGGAACAGATTCAGAGAAAATCCTGTTAACTTAAATGAAAGGAACTAAAAATGTAGAACAGAATTCAAATTCAAATTAACATAAAAAGACCAGACTTACCGGTCTGACAGACTGGAGGAATCCCTGAGACTCTGTCCCCCAGAACACTCTGCAAACTTAAAACTGAAACCACTCCCGAAGCCCACTTTTCAGACAAAGACTAGACAGGCCTATAAAACAACAACAAAAAAAAACACACGTGAGGAGCGTGCTTCTTAGTTCAATCCTGCCTAAAAACAAGAGAAGGCAGGAAGAGACAAGAACTGGATGAATGGCACAGAGAACCCAAGGTGGAAAGGGGGAGCATGCTGTCACACTGCTGCGATTGCAACCACTGTCACAAAACAATGTGTGTATAAATTTTTGAATGAGAAACTTGAGCTGTAAACTCTCACCACAAGTCCAATGAAATTAAAAGAAAATGAGCCAGAATCAAATTTGCTGTGGGAAAAATTTACTAAAAATAATGAGATTGACTTCAGAGTTGTATTACTATAATGTTGTTATAATGAAGAGAATATGTTACAATTATACATTTTGGTATTAGAATAATTTCTAAAGGTAGAAATTTATGAGGTATTAGGAAACTTTAATAGATCAGAAAAGGAAATTATGACAACAAAAAGTATCATTAGACATTATACTGCTTAATATAAAATATGAATGAATACGTAAGGATTTTTAATATTTTACTCTTTCAAAAACATATGTACAATAAGATTAAAATAATAGAGTTGGAGCTGTGAAGAGGCATTTGGGGTGGGGGCTGGAAGGGAGTAGGGATGCTTTCAGACGATACTAGCAGAGGCCCTGGAGAAGTCATCACTCTTTCCCTTCCTCTCCAGGCATGCTATTCACCCCACTGGTGACGAGCAGCAGGAAGAGAACGGTGAGATGAGCAGCTGGAAGAGAACAGTGATTAAGAATTCCAGAATCCCAATGTCCCAAGGGGAAATCAGGAAGAAGATAAAAATCAAGCTGAGTCTTTGAGCTATAATTTGCCCAAAGCTATACTGTCTGGGGTCTAGAACCCAGTCCTTTCTCAAGAGTCTAATACATGTCTACTACATTAAGGTCCACGTCCCTGTTCCCTTCCAGTTTGTAATATTCAATAATCATAACTGCTTCTGAATAGAAAATGAGAGGTGGACAGCAGCACTGCTTCTCAAAATTCTGAGATTTACAGAAAAGAAATAAATTCCATTTCAAACCTAAATTATGGGCAGAATCCATTTGGCATGTGCAATGTTATGTTATTGTCAGCTGCCCTTCAGTCAGCCCCCCTCACTCATGGTGACCCCATGCACAACTGAATGAACTGCTGCCTGGTCCTGAGTCATCCCCATGATTGGTTGCAGATTGCAGTTGTAATCCATTGGGCTTTCACTGATTTTCGGAAGTAGATTTCACCAGGTCTTTCTTCCTAGTCTGTTGTAATCTTAAATATGTAACAAAGTTTGCCATTTTAACCATTTTTAAGTGTACCATTCAGTGACATTAGTCATCATGTTATGCTACCATCACCATTATTCATTTCCAAAAGTTTTATATCACAGAAACCCAGTACCCCTTCAGTAATAACTCCCATTCCCTCCCCCTACCCCTTAACCACTAATAAACTTTTGTCTCTATGCATTTGTCTATTCTAAATAATTTAATCTATGTGGGATCATAACAATATTTGTGTAATCTGACTTGCGTCTGACATATCACCCAGTACAGTTTGTTAGTGTTCATTCACGTCATAGCATGTATCACAACTTCATTTCTCTTTATGGCTCATTAACATTCCATTGTATATACATACCATATTATGTTTATTCATTTATCTGTTGATGAGTACATGGGTTGACTGTTGTGAATGATACTGCAATAAACGCTGTGGTGTATAAGTATCTGTTTAGTCCCTGCTTTCTTCTAGGAGTGGAAGTGCTGGGTCATATGGCAATTTCATGTTTAACTTTTTGAGGAACTGCCAAACTATTTTCTACACCATTGCACCATTTTACATTCCCACCAGCAATGGAATAGGGTTTCTCATCAACACTTGCTAGTTTCTGTTCTTGTGCTGATAGACATTTTAGTGGGTGTGAAGTGGGAACTAATTTTTTAAAAGATGAGTTTTAGCTTCTTCTAGAGCTCTTCACTGGTTCAGGTTCTTTCGATGAAAGATCTCAACCCTAACCTATAACCTCAGAAACACAGAATAAACCTTCCCACTTGATATAATCAAGAGCTGCCAAACTTCTATTAAAAACTTGTGCAGAAATAAAGTATTTGAAGAACATGAGGCCCATCTATCCCTCTATATAATCTAGATCTATCCCTGGATACACTGCAGCCACCAGAAAGCTGCATATGTAACCTGAGAGTCTTAGCCTCCAACAAGTGTTTCCCACAATGATCAAGAAGTCTTAGAAAAGCCACTATTGTGCGTACTATCAGTGGGCACTAAGCTCTCCCACTGCCATTCTTCGGTCTCCTCTGCATCCCTCTGTCGCACACACATAAGACATTTCTCTCAGAAATAAATGCCAGGAAAAGCTCTGGCGAAGAGCTGGTATGTTTCCCCCTTTACCCTCACAGAACTGCGTGACTGACCATTCCCTTTGATTCTGGGCTCCAGAATGAAACTTTAACAACTGCATAGGACCCCTACAATCAGCTCATGTCCATTCTAATGCTGTCCTCTCCTCGAAACTTCTACTCTAGGTCGCATTTTATTTTCCACTTGTAATATTTATTTGCACCTCAAATGCTTTGTGGATCTTTAATAAAAATAAACACAGAAATAAAATTTTGGTTGTGTTGTGATGCAAAAGATTAAAAGTTCCCTGAGGGACTCCTGCTGAATGCCCAGTACCTAGAACAAAGATGTCCAATAAACATTTATGATTAATGTTTCATTTGTATTCTTCCTGAAAGAGAAATGAGCTTTTACATTCCTATTAGGCAAGAAAATAAAATGAGGCTACGTTCCAAGGTATATTTTTTAACTGTGGTAGAGTTAAAACCTAGATTTTTTTCCTTGTAATTTTTCATATTGTTCAACCTTTCAGTATTATTTTTAATAATTATTATTTTTGTAATAAGCTGGTTCATTTTTAAAAGTATCATTAAAACTTAGCTATCCACAGAAAAATTACAAAAGGGAGCTTAACGATTCTTTAGCAAACTTTCAGCAAAATGGGGATAAGATAAAACATTGAATATATTGGTTAATCCCTCTAAAAAGACTAGTATTTGCAAATTTTCCCCCTACCTCGTAGTAGCTTTCATGCTTAGCCTTTAATCCATCCACAATATCAACTCTATTTAGCTTCATACATATGAGGAAAGGCAAGAGTTAACACACCACCACACAAGGAATCAGTTGAACCACGGTTTTCTGAAAATCCATCCTGAATTTTCAGTCACTATTTTTTTTATTATTATTTCATACTCACTTTCAAACGAAACTGGAGAGGCTAAAAACCTAGTCATCTCATTTTCTAACAAATGTACAAACAATACTCATCAACTTTTCAAGACACACGCACACGGCACAGATGGATTTCATCACTTACTCACGCAATTTAATAGCGGTTCAAAGTTAAACCAAAGGCTCCAATGCGAAGATCCGTGTGCTCCGAGGCAGAGCAGTTAACAATCATTCATGTAGACGCTGAGATGAGTCAGCCAGATCGTCCAAACGTGCCCTAAGGAAGCAGCGCCTACACAAAGCATCTGCACTGTGCTTTCTAAATAGTGAGAAGTTTTTCCAAAATCTCACTGGATCCTTCCCAAGCAATCTCCTTCCCGCGTCTACCCCAATCTCAGTCGAACCGTCCAGACTGACTTCCCCCCCTTTCGAGCTCGGGAGCCGAACTACAGAGACACAGCGCGCGCGCCCAGCGAAGCCCCGGCCAGAGGCGACCCTCCCAGGCCGAATCCCCGCAGCCCCCGGCAGCCCACCAGCCGCGTTCGCCCTTCTCCCTGTGGCCGGGCACTCACACGCGCGGCGGCCGGCCTGGGAAGGCGCTAGGGCCCGGGGTCACAGTCAACGGTGGCTGGTAACAGGCTGGGACTGCTGGCGAACAGGCGAACTCCGCGAGCGCAAGCGACGCGTACGAGTGCTTCCCTTCGCGCACTTCGAGATGCAGGCTTGGCGAGCACAAAGCGGCGGCCCCTTGCTCATGCGCTCCCGACCGGGGGCGGTGGGCGGGCTGGCGGAAGGCGCGGTGTCGCCTGCAGGGCCGAGATAAACCAGGAGCACCTAGGCGGAGCGCGCGGCCGAGGCACGCACAGGACAGTAACCGCCACCCTCCCGCGGAACCGTGTCAGGGGAGACAGCCGTCCCCGCCCACGCAGGGACAAACAAAAAACTCCCGCCTCCAGGACCAGTACGAAATGGCCAAAGGCGATCAGCCCTAGTAATCCTTGGACTCTATCCCACCTAATCAGTACGTTCTCCACACTGCGTGAGTTTGGTCACTGCCCTGTGCAATTGAAAACTTTGTCGCCAAGTATTTTTTCTGTCCCACACGTTGTCCACTCCGAGACCAAGCAATCGTTTTCTGGTGAATATGCCCCTGAGAAATTAGGTGCGGGTGCCCCAAACCAAACCCCTTTGCCATCCGGTCTATTCTGACTCATAGTGACCCTATTAAAAAAATAATAATAATAGGGCAGAGTAATTAAAAAAATAAAAAACCCACTATAGGGCAGAGTAGAACTGCTCAATATGGTTTCCAAGGCTGTAAATCTTGACGGAAAGGAGGCTTAGAGCGCTAACTGAAAGGTCTGCGATTCCAACCAACCAGCCCCTCCTTGGGAGAAAGATGTGGCAGTCTGCTTCGGTAAAGATTACACCCTTGGAAACCTTATGGGGCAGTTCTACTGTGTCCCATCAGGTCGCCACAGGGTCGTTATGAGTCGGAATCCACAGCAATGAGGGGTTTTTTTGTTTGTGTGCTTTTGATCTAAAATAGTAGATAGAGTGCCACATTTTTGTCCCAGGGAGCTGCTGATGGGTTCCAACCTCTGACCTACCTGGGCTCCTGCAGGCGCCCCGGGGTTAGTAAAAGCAGGAACTGAATCTAAGGGTAAACCCAAACCAAACCCAGCGCCTAGAGTAGATTGTGACTCATAGGATCTCTAAAACCAAAAAACCAAACCGCTTGCTGTCCAGTCGAGACTCATAGTGACCCTATAGGACAGAGTAGAACTGCCCCATAGAGTTTCCAAGGAGCACCTGGTGGTTTTGAACTGCTGACCTTTTGGTTAGCAGGTGTAGTTCTTAACCACTACACCACCAGGATTTCCATAGGGCCCCTAGAGTGGGAAAAAAGTCCAAAGCCTTTTCTAACCTTCACATTCCTGTAAGAAGCACTTCTCTGCAATACTCTGAATTGTATAGAAACGCTGGAAAGTGATGGTGCAGGTTAAGGAAAAGGGTTGATTATCAGGCTTTTGGAGTGTGTATGGCTGTCCCGAAATTCACCTGTTACATCAACCCTGTGGATTAGTACATGCATCTAGATATTTTCTGGCTTGCATCTGCCAATAGAAATCATAATATCAGTAAGATTATTGGAAACACCACCGGGAATTACTCTTAATTCTACACCCAATACGTGAAAGTTTTAGCGAAGAAGCTTAGATAAGAAAACTGATTATACATCAATTTTTTAGAATATTAAGAACACTAAAATGTATACTTTTAAAGCACTTAAAAATATGTCCCTGATGACCCCAAACATTTAGGTGAAATTGTTCTTTTGGAGTTAATTTCTGAGTCAGTTTAAAGACCCAGATACAATTATCATTTACATTTTAGTTGCGCTTCATTTTAGACCAAAATTAGGAAGTTCTTCAGCCCTGGCACTTACTGACTACAAAACCGAAAAGTACCCTCCAAAAAACAAAACCTTGTTCACATTATTAAAGATTTTTTAATCTCCAGCCATGTAAAATATTACTAGGAGACCCAATGCACAGAGGAGGGTGAACAGGAACTCTGTACTTCCTGCGAAGTTTTTCTGTAAATCTAAAACTCCTCTGAAAAATAAAGTCTATTTAAAATAATTTCCAGCAAACTCTGAAGGCAATTCCAAGAGGGGACTTACACAAATATAAAAACCACACATGAAATTGATAAAAAGTACATTCTTTTAAAAGTTGAGTATAGCCTTACACAATTATGTAAAATAAAAACAAACTAAAAACCTATACATAGAAAATAGCTGGATGGCAATATAAGAAAACGTTAGTTTGTTCTGGACTGTAAATGTATGGATGCCTTTTTTTCCCTTCTACTTCAATGTCGTCACATCCTAAATTTGATGTAATACAGATATATAAATTTTATAATGAAAAAATGAATTTTGTTTAAAAATAAAATGTAAGTTGATAAAATTTCAATGTTTTCAGTCCATAAAATGGACACATAAAAGGCACATGATAACTTGTGAAGTCACAGCTTCACCCAAAACAGCGGTAAAGCTACTAAAACAAGCAAACAAACATTTGGCCTTATTTTAGTCTAACTTTTTTTTAATGTTTAGTTTGTGTTCTTCCGTATTGACGTGTCTGTTTATTTGCTACTTCACCCTAGTACTTTGTCAAGCTGATTATAAATGCCATCAAATTTGTCTGAGAAATTCAGATTAAAGCCAGCATTTCATAAATGTGTTGCACCGTAAAGATTTATGTTAACATTATATTTTGGGGGCTTAATATTTTTAAATGCCCTGTTTTTGCATTTAGTGTTTGGCCTTTCAGGGCACAGAAATTTAGGGAGGGTGGAGTCTTACAGATAAGCTTGCTCATTTGACAGATGAGTTACCCGAGACCATTGCCCTCTTCCCACCACCCCATGACCTCACTTTTATTTTACCTGAAAAGAGTAACTGCTCAAGATTTATTGAGCCCAGCGTTGGGACTTCTGCCGAATGTGTTCTCAATCTAGTACTTTTTATTTTCTGGTTACACATCAAGCAAGATCTTAAACTTGCCTGAAGCCTACCAGCCACATACTATCTGCCTCCAGGCTTTAGCTATGCATGCATACCAAAACCAAACCCACTGCTGTTGAGGCCGTTCTGACTCCTAGCGACCCTATAGGACAGAGTAGAACTGACCCATAGAGTTTCCAAGGAGTGCCTGGAGGATTTGAACTGCCGACCTCTTGGTTAGCAGCTGTAGCACTTAACCACTACGCCACCAGGGTTTCATGCATATTTTCTAAAAAGCAAAAAAAAAAAAAAATGGGCTAATACACAAAGCACAGAGGTTAAAAACAAGTTTCTGGAGTCAGACAGTCTGCTTCTGAATTCTACCTCTCCAAAACCCTCAGGACATGACCTTTAATAAATTACTTAAGATCTCTCCTTCTCTAGGTGTTCCTTGGTAACCAGGGGAAACAGTCTCTCAGGGCAGTTGTAAAGATTATATGATATAATGCCTCTAAATCATTTACCAAAGTCATCCTCACAGAAAACCAAAAAACCCATTGCCGTTGAGTCGATTCCAACTCACAGTGACCCTTTAGGACAAGTAGAACTGCCCCATAGGGTTTCCAAGGAACGGCTAGTGGATTCAAACTGCCGACCTTTTGGTTAACAACCTTGGCTCTTAACCACTGCACCACCAGGGCTCTTCATTGTCACAGGTTAGCACTCAGTAGATGGTAGTCACTCCTTGGAAACCCTATGGGGCAGTTCTACTCTGTCTGACAGTGTCACTATGAGTCAGAATCGACTCAAGGCAATGGGCTTTTTTGGTTTATTATTATTATTTTGTAAGCTGCTTTTTCAGTTGAAGGTAGCAAACAAAGTTTCAGTCATTCAATATTCTTCTATGACTATATTCGCTACCTGGTATACAATTGGAGCCCTAGTGGCACAGTGGTTGGCAAAAGATTGGCAGTTGGAATCCACCAGCTGCTCCTTGGAAACCCTATGGGGCAGTTCTACTATAGGGTTGCTGTGAGTTGGAATCAACTGGATGGCAACGTGTTTGGTTTTTGATTTTAGAGGCTGTCTGCTTTCCTTGCTTATGGTCCTATTCCTCCATCTTCGAAGCCAGCAACATAGCACCTCTTTGACCCTGCTTGCTTGAGTCATCCCATTTCTTTCTCTGACTCTCTTCTTCTGCCTCCTTCTTCCACTGTTAAGGATCCTTAAAACAGATAGATTACTTTGGGCCCAGCCCACTTGGATAATCCAGGAAAATTTCTATATTTTAAGGTCATCTGATTAGCAGCCTTAATTTCATTTGCAAACTTAATTCCCCTTTGCCAGGTAACCTAACATTACTCACTTTCCAAGGAGTAGGATAAAAACATCTTTAGGAGGCCATTATTCTGCCTACCACAAGACCCTAAAAAAAAAAAAAAGGAAGAGGATGTTAAAAAGAAAAAAAAAGTCCTAGAGAGAGATTGTACAGGAACAAGAACAGCCCCTAAGATTAACCAAAAAAAACCCCACTGCCATCGAGTCGATTCCGACTCATAGCAACCCTATAGGACAGAGTAGAACTGCCCCACAGAGTTTCCAAGGAGCACCTGGCAGTTTCGAACTGCCGATCTTTTCGTTAGCAACCGTAGCACTTAACCACTACGCCACCAGGGTTTCCATAAGATTAAAAAAAATTAGATTCTGTAAATTATAAACGTAGTGGTGTCAAACCCACAAAGGGGCATGGTTTTCCCGTTCTCAAAGAGATAAACATACAGAAGGTAAAGGACTGAATTAATTGTAGGATGTGGTTTTGCTGGGTAGATAAGTCAACAAAAAAGTAGAGCAAAGGAGTTGAGTGAGTGAAGTGATTAATCATTGGAAAGGGAAGCTACCAAAAGGCAGGTAGAAAAGGAGCGCATGAGGGGTCACTTTGAGGCTGAAAGAGCCAAAACAGGGAGTTGAGATTACTCTGTAGGATACTGACATTTAGTACTGGCATTCCAGGTTTTGACAAGGTCTCATAATTTGAATATGAGAGCAGGGTTTTGGAAGTGAAAGGAAGGTGTACTTGCTTTTTATTGCTGGGTAACAAATTAGTCTGCATTTAGCATCTTAAAACACCACCCATTTATTATCTCTCAGCTCAGTAGTTCAGGAGTACAGGCAGGTTAGGCAGGGCTCTGCCTACAGTTATAATAAGGCTAAAACAAAGTGTCAGCCGGCTGGGCTCTTATCTGTTAGACCTTATCTGAAGAATCTGCTTCCACGTTCATTCAGTTTGTTGGCTGAATCTAGTTTCTTTCAGTTTTAGGACTGAACTCCCTGTTTCCTTGCTGTCAGTCTGGGGCCACCCTCATCTTTTCCAGGCTGCCTACTTTCCTTCTTACATGGCCCCCTCCATCTTCAAAGGTGGTAAAGTGGTTCTCACATTGGTTTCTCTCTGACTTCCCCTTTTGCCTTTTAAAGGGCGCCTATGATTAAAACAAACCCATCCCCAAAATTTCCCTATTTTAGGGTCAACTGACTTGGGACTTTACTTACCACTGAAAAATTCCTTCAAAGCAGTGTTTAAATAACCAGGGGACTGATGGGAATCCTGGGGGTAGGGGTGAGGCGCACATCTTTAGAATTCTGCCTGTCGCTGAAAGTGAAGTTCACTTGAGTGAAGAAGATTAAAGAGCCAAGAACCTAGTATGATGGGCAGATCAGCTTCATAAACACAAAAGTTGCCAGGATGGTAGCACTCTTACAGAGAAGAGAAATGCTAACACCAAGTTTTTTGTTCCATATCTTTACAAACACGAAAGACTAAAGAGAAGGTGGTATATGATGGCCATAGCACAGAGAAAGACAGCATAGTTGTGGAGAATGGGGGATGTTCAGAGCCTAAACACTGGAGCCAGAACACCTTGGTTCATATAGTGAGCTTTAGATAACAGACAAGAGACCTATTAGAAAATAATTAATTTGGTTATAAAGCTCACAGAGTAATCAAGCCCTATAAAATGTAGCTCAGTGGAATAAAATATCCAGTATTGCTGCTGTTGTTAGGTCTTGTCAGAGTCAGTTATGACCCATAAAGACCCCGTGTACAACGGAATTAGATGGTGCCCGGTCCTGTGCTACCCTCACAACCATTGCTATGTTTGAGTCCATTGTTGCAGCCACAGTAATCCATCTACCTCATTGAAGTTCTTCCTGTTTTTCACTGACTCTCCACTTTGCCAAACATGATGTCCTTCTCCAGGTACTGGTCACTCCTGATAACATGACCAAAGTACAAGAGTCAAAGTCTCTCCGCCCTCTTTTATAAGGAGCATTTTGGGTACACTTCTATTAAGGCAGATTTGTTCATTCTTCCAGCAGTCCACGGTATATTCAATATTCTTTGCCAACACCATAATGCAAAGGCATCAATTCTTCTTCGGTGTTCTTTATTCATTGTCCAACTTTCACATACATACGAGGCGATTGAAAATATCATGGCTTGAGTCAGGCACACCTTAGTCCTCAAAGTGACATTTTTGCTTTTTAACACTTTAAAGAGGTCTTGTGCAGCAGATAGCCCAAGGCAATATGCCGTTTGGTTTCCTGACTGCTGCTTCCATGGGGATTCATTGTGGATCCAAATAAAATGAAATCCTGGACAACTTCAATATTTTCTCTGTTTTATCATGATGTTGCTTATGGTCCAGCTGTGAGGATTTTTGTTTTCTTTATGTTGAGGTGCAATCGATACTGAAGGCTGTAGACTTTGATCTTCATCAGTAAGTGCTATAAGTCCTCTTCACTTTAGCAAGCAAGGTTGTGTCCTCTGCGCATCGCAAGTTGTTAATGAATCTTCGTGCCATCCTAATGCTGATGCTTCGTTCTTCACATAGTCCAGCTTCTCAGATTATTTGCTCAGCATACAGATTGAAAAAGTATAGCGAAAGGACACAACCCTGACGCACACCTTTTCTGATTCTGAACCACCCAGTATCCGCTTGTTCTATTTGAGTAACTGTCTCTTGGTCTACGTGCAGTTTCCACATAAAAACAATAAAGTGTTCCAGAATTCCCACTCTTCAAAATATTGTTCATAGTTTGCCATGATCCACACAGAAGAATGCTTTTGTATAGTCTATAAAACACAGGTAAACATCTTTTTGGTATTCTCTGCTTTCAGCCAAGATCCATATGTCATCAGCAATGATATCCCTCACTCCATGTCCTCTTCTGAATGCAGCTTGAACTTCTGGCAGTTCTCTGTCAATATACTGCTGCAACTGTTCTTGAATTATCTTCAGTATATTTTAATTGGGTGTGATATTGATGATATTATTCCACAATTTCCACATTCTGTTGGGTAAACTTTCTTTGGAATGGGCACAAATACGGATCACTTGCAGTTGGTTGGCCAGGTAGTTGTCTTCCAAATTTCTTGGTATAGACAAGTGAAAGCTTCCAGCATTGCATCCATGTGTTGAAACATCTCAACTGGTATTCCGTCAGTTCCTGGAGCCTTGTTCTTCACCAGTGCCTTCCGTGCAGCTTGGACTTCTTCCTTTGATACCAGCAGTACTTGATCATATGCTACCTCCTGAAATGGTTTCCTAGGTTCATCCTGCATGAATCCAGGATTTTGCTCATAGAATTTGTCAATATTGCAACTCAAGGCTTGAATTTTTTCTTCGGTTCTTTCATCTTGAGAAATAGCAAGTGTGTTCTTCCCTTTTAGTTTTCTAGCTCTAGGTCTTTGCACATTTCATTATAATGCTTTACATTGTCTTCTGTAGTCGCCTTCTGAAATCTTCTGTTCGGCTGTCTTACTTCCTCATTTCTTCTGTTAGCTTTAGCTACCCTATGCACAAGAGCAAGTTTCAGAGTCTCTTGACATCCATTTTGATCTTTCTTTCCTCTGTTTTTAATGACCTTTTACTTTCTTTATGGTTGATGTCCTTGATGTCATTACACCACCGGCCTGGTCTTCAGTAATCAGTGTTCAATGTGTCAAATCTATTCTTGAGATGGTCTCTAAATTCATTTGGGATATACTTAAGGTCACACTTTGGTTCTTGTGGACTTGTTTTAATTTTCTTCGGCTTCATCTTGAACTTGCATATGAGCAATTGATGGTGTGCCCCACATTCAACCCCTGGCCTTGTTCTGACTGATGATATTGAGATTCTCCATCATCTCTTTCCACATGTGTAGTCAATTTAATTCCTGTGTATTCCACACAGCTAAGTCCAAGTATATAGTTGCCATTTATGTTGTTGGGAAAAGGTATTTCCAATGAATAAGTCATTGGTCTTGCAAAATTCTATTGTTTGATCGCTGCCATTGTTTCTATCACCACGGCCGTATTTTCCACCTACCAATCTATTTTCTTTGTTTCTAACTTTCGCATTCCAATCACCAGTAATTATCAATGCATCCTGATTGCATGTTTGATCAATTTTAGGCTGCAGAAGTTGGTAAAAATTTTGTTTCTTCATCTTTGGCATTAGCGGTTGGTGTGTAAATTTGAGTAATGCTCATACTAACTCTTCTTTCCCATAAGTATAGATGTTGTCTTATCACTGACAACGTTGTACTTCAGGATAGATCTTGAAATGTTCTTTTTGACCATGAAAACAACATCCTTCCTCTTCAATTTGTCATTCTTGGCGTAGAAGACCATATGATTGTCCAATTCAGAATGGCCAGTACAAGTCCATCTCAGCTCACTAAATGCCTAGGACATCTATCTTCAAGCATGCTATTTCATTTTTTTGACAACTTCCAGTTTTCCGGGTTTCAATCTTGGTACATTTCATGTTCCCATTACTAATGGGTATTTACCACTGTTTTTTTCTCATTTGGAGATGTGCCACACCAGCAAATGAAAGTTCCAAAAGCTTTACTCCATCCATGTCTTTAAGGTCAAGTCTACTTTGAGGAGGCAGCTCTTCCCCAGTTGTATTTTGAGTGCCTTCCAAACTGAGGGGCTCATCTTCTGGCACAGTATCAGACAATATTCTGTTGCTATCTACAAGGTTTTCACTGGCCAAGATTTTTTAGAAGTAGATAATCTTTCTTCCTAATCTGTTTTAGTGAGCTCCACTGAAACCTGTCCACCATGCGTGACCCTGCTGGTATTTGAAACACTGTGGCATAGCTTCCAGTATCACAGCAACATGCAAGCCACCACAGTATGACAAACTAACAGACAAGTGGTGGAAAATATATGATTGGCTATTGCCGTTTAACTTGCAAGTTCAGAAAGTGGAGTAGAGTGCCTAACATTTGTCCCTGCAAAACGAGCTGAAATCTTTAATGTTGAGAGTTTACCAAACTAAATTTGACATAGCCATAAAGGTCTTTCATTAAGTAAACTTTTTATTGACATATAACACACATAATGAAAAAGTGCAGAAATTCCAAGTAAACAGCCTGATGTATATTTATTTACAAAGTGAACACAACTGTATATCTGCCACTCAGTTTAAAGACAAAAATTTAAAAAAGAGTATCAATATCCCAGAAGTCTCCCACATGTTCCATCCTCATCATTATTTCTTCCAAAGATAACCACTATTCTGACCTCTATAACTACGTATTAGTTTTGTCTGCTTTTAAATTGTATGTAAATGAAGTAGGTACTCTTTTGAGCCTGGCTCCTTTTGTTCAATAGTATTTATGTGAGATTCATCCACATATTTTGCTTGTAATTAAAATTTATTAATTGTAAGTTCTATGTAGAATTCCATTGTGTGAATATACCACCACTTATTCACTGTACTATTGATGAGCATTTGAGCTGTTTCTAGTTTTGAGATATATCCTAAAATGTTAGACCAGGAAAAAATCTAAATGATCAGCTTACTTTGTCATCCACTAAAACCAAATAAACCAGTAGCTGTGGAGCCAGTTCTGACTCATGATGACCCCATGTGTGTCAGCGTAGAACTGTGCTCCATAGGGTTTTCAACTGTTGATTTTTCTGAAGTAAATCGCCAGGCATTTCTTTCCAGGTGTCTCTGACTGTACTCAATCTTTAGCTTAGCAGCGGAGCTTATTAACCATTTTCACTCCCAAGGACTGCCCCATCATGCCCTAAAATGGCACAGTTGGAGGCCTAAAATCTTCTCCAATTGATTATGCCTGAAATACCACAAAGAAAAAGGAAAATAGGAGATATGAGGATCAATGTTGTAGAAGAGAACAAATATGTAACCCCTGTTTCCGTGTCTCCCTCCAGGAACATGATTCACACACAGCAGATTCCATCTAACCACACAATATAAAGAATGTTTTCCTGAGGGCCTACCTTGACTAGGCACCGTGTTTAGCTCTGAGGACACAAAGATAAATAACAGATAGAAAAGAGGAGACAGAACTCTAAATGGCTGAATCACAATGAAAATGGTATGAAAAGTGTTATAAAGGCTTTATGAACGTTATGATTAAGTCTGCCTGGGAATTCAGGGCCTGGAATGATGGAGCTAGGAGGAAACATCTGAGCTTATTATGTGCAGAAATTAAAAAAAAAAAAAAAAATTGGGTAGTTCTTTTAAGAATAAAAAAAATAGCTTCCATTAATTGTTTTAAGGGCTCTAATACAAACTCATGGTTCTCTTGGTTCAAATGTGGTCATGAATTACCAATATTCCTTCTTAAAGTATGGTGTAATCATACTTTAATAGTTGCAATGCCATGGTTTTCAATCACCTCATATGCATGTAAAAGCTGGACATTGAGTAAGGAAGACCGGAGAAGAATTGATGCCTTTGAATTCTGGTGTTGGTGAAGACTACTGAATATACCATGGACTTCCAGAAGAACGAGCAAATCTGTCTTGGAAGTAGTACAGCCAGAATGGTCCTTAGAAGCGAGTATAGCAAGGCTTCATCTCATGTAATTTGGACATGCTATTGGGAGGGACCAATCCCTGGAGAAGGACATCATGGTTGGTAAGGTAGAGGGTCAGCAAAAACAAGGAAGACCCTCAACAAGATGGACTGGCACAGCGGCTGCAGCAATGGGCTCAAACATAGCAATGATTGTGAAGATGGCATAGGACCAGGCAGTATTTCCTTCTGTTATACATTGGGTCGCTATGAGTTGGAACTGACTCGATGGCACCTAACAACAACAACAGTTGAAATACAATGGGTTTCTGTTATCCATGGCCTTTCTGTGTAAAACCATCCAATAGGATTGAGAAATTTGTGGTTCACCAAGGCGATTGATTGGTTCATGGTCCTGCTGGGAGGGCCATGCCTTGAAACTGACAAGGATTTGCTTATATAAGCAGCCAACCCCTCAGAGGTTTTTAGAGAGATGCAAGGAGGAAACCTGAAGACCAAGAAGAGCCTAGAGTGGAACAGTTTGGACTGGGGTTCCTGCAAGGGGAACCTCCTAAAAGAGCTGTAATATGGATCAAAGGCTGTACCACTTAAGACAGCAAGAGGCCCAGAAGGGCCCGGTAGCAGAGCCAGCAGCAAGAGGCTGCTAGTGGAGCAGCAGCTGAGCAGGCTACTACACTGCCTATGAGCTGGGCTAGTTAGTGGCAGAGTGGCCAACAGCAGAGAGGACAATGACAGATACCCTGATGGCAGAGAGGTCCCACAGCAGAAAGCAGCTAAAAAAGCTGAACAAGTTGCTACACTATGAGCTGGGCTAATTATAGCACCAGAGAAATCTGATGGCAGAGAATAGCTGATAGAGCTGTCATGGTCAGAAGGTGTCCTGCACTGAAGAAGGAAGGAATGTGTTCTCCACTTGGTAAAGCCTTTTTTTTCCCCAGACCTTGCCTATATGCTTCTTGATCCTGATTCTGAGCTGTTTCTGTTACTTCCAAGCCGATCTTGATCCTAAGTTGTAACCTGTTACTTCTATAATAAACCATATAAATGTGAGTATGGTCTGTGAGCTCTGTGTGGCCATTGCAATGAATTATTGAACCTAGCAGAGAAGTAGAGAGTGGCACTGGAGGAGTTTCTGTTGTCAGAAATTATGAGGAAGTGGGGAGGTGGAGATATACCTGACCCTGGCTTCATAGGACCCAGCTTTGCACAAATTCTGATTCTTATCCCTCAGGTATTTAGATAATTCCTTATGCTGTGCTACAGTAGTATAGATGGACTACATTTTTCCTGATGAATCAAGCACGAAGTTATTTTCAACACCAAAGACATTTACTGCCTACCACTTATACAACACTTTCTACATTCTGCCTTGTGTGGAAATAATTCATGAACCTGTGCCTGACATGTTGTCCATGCTCGGGAATATGTGATGAGTAAATGAATGAGGGAAAGATCATTTTATCTTTCGAATTAGAAGAGGTGTTATGAAGAAAAGAAAGATGGGGAAATGCTATATTAAAACAAGTAGGTTTCATCATTGTGGAATACGCATATAGCATTTGATCATAGAAACTTTCTCAAGAACCATCTCAAAGATTGTATTCTCTGCAACATACTAATGGAAAATGTGAGAGAATTTTCTAGTCCAGATTGACAACTTGAACGCCAGACCAAGGAGTACGGACTTTATCTTGAGAGTGAGAAACCACTGAAAGTTTAGTGCAGAGCGATGACGTTCTTTAAGTAGTGTTTTAGAGAAACCAATGTGTTCATTTATGAATGGGTGTGGGAGATGTAGGAATTTAGAGACTAATTTGAAAATGAAAAAATAAAGGCCGAGCTAGAGCAATGGTGGCAAAAAAATTATGAGGAAAAGGTCATGAGAAATATTGTAAAGGAAGAATTTATAGCATCTGGGGACTGATAGGAAACCCTGGTGGCGTAGTGGTTAAGTGCTACGGCTGCTAACCAAGAGGTCAGCAGTTCGAATCCCCCAGGCACTCCTTGGAAACTCTATGGGGCAGTTCTACTCTGTCCTATACAGTCTCTATGAGTGGGAATCGACTCGGCAGCAGTGGGTTTGGTTTTGGTTTGGGGACTGATAAAACTCTTTGCTGTTGAGTCAATTCTGACTCATAGCAACCCTTTAGGTCAGGGACTACCCTGCCTTACCTGAATCTGCCATGTTGTAAAACTAGCAGAGAGTTTCATGAAAAGACTGACCTCTTTCATATGATATATTATTGACTACTATAAACGTTTTATTGCCTGTAGAGATAAGAGTTTATTTGTGGGAGCAACTAAAGTCAGAGTGTAATGATCCTTAAACGAGGCTTGTAATTCATTATGCAATGTCAAAATATTTTTCACACCTGGATGTCATATTAAATATTACAATAGATGACACTGACAAAGCTAAATGCTTAGAGCCTCACCCAGATCTATATTTAGTCTTACCTATGTCCTCACTGATGTTATTGTGTTCGTGCCATCGAGTCAATTTTTTTTTTTAATTGTGCTTTAGGTGAAAGTTCAAAGCTCAAGTTAATTTCTCATAGAAAAATGTATACACATATTCTTATGTGACACTAATTGCAATCCCTATAATGTGACAGCACACTCCCCTTTTCCACCCTGGGTTTCCCACGTAACTCCAACCAGCTCCTGTTCCTTTCTGCCTTCTCATCCTGCCTCCAGACAAGAGCCGCCCGTTTAGTCTTCTGTATCTACTTGAATTAAGAAGCACACTCTTCAAGAGTATTGTTTTATGTTTTATAGTCCAGTTTAAGCTTCATCTGGAGAGTGGGCTTCAGGAATGGTTTTAGTTTTGGGTTAACAGAGCGTCTGGGGGCCAAGGCACTGAGGGTTCCTCCAGTCTTAGTCAGACCATTAAGTCTCGTCTTATTACGTGAATTTGAGTTCTGCTCCACACTGTTCTCCTGCTCCGTGAGGAACTCTCTCTTGTGTTCCCTGTCAGAGCAGTCATTGGTGGTAGCCAGGCATCATCTATTTCTTCTGGTCTCAGGCTGATGGAGCCTCTGGTTTATGTAACTCTTTTGTCTCTGAGTCGGAATCGACTCTACGGCACTGGGTTTTGTCTCTTGGGCTAATATTTTCCTTGTGTCTTTGGTGTTCTTCATTCTCCTTTGCTCCAGGTGTGTTGGGACCAATTGATGCGTCTTACATGGCTGCTTGGAAACCCTGGTAGCGTAGTGGTTAAGTGCTATGGCTGTTAACCAAAGGGTTGGCGGTTCAAATTCACCAGTTGCTCCTTGGAAACTCTAATGGCCAGTTCTACTCTGTCCTATAGGGTCACTATGAATCGGAATCGACTCGACGGCACTGGGTTTGGTTTTTGTTTTTTGTTTTTTTTATGGCTGCTTGCAAGCTTTTAAGACCTCAAACGCCACCCACCAAAGTGGGATCCAGAACATTTTCTTAATAAACTTTGTTATGCCGATTGACCTTGATGTCCCCCTATGGGGAATACCGAGGCCAGAGACAAAAAACATCAGTGGGGAAGCCCCAGGCTTGCTGTTCACCCAGCCCATCTTGCCTCCCTGATGCTTCTGGAGGCCTCTGTGGCTCCTCTCAAGGCGACAGTGGGTACTGAGAGCACCCCTAGCGGTGAAGCGTCAAGTCGCACTTGTTGCCTCTGGAAAGGGTTTTATGTTTTTAATTTTTACTGTGATAAAGTACATATAACATTAAATGTGCCATTTTAATTATTTTTAAGTGTACATTTGAGTGGCATTAATTACATTCACAATGTTGCACAACCATCACCACTACTTATTTCCAAAACTTCTTCATTACCCCAAACAGAAATTCCATGCCCATTAAGCAATAACCCTTCATCCTCTCTCCCCTCATTCCCTGGTAATCTCTAACCTGCTTTCTGTCTCTATGCATTTGCCTATTCTGGATATTTCATATAAGTGGGATCATAAAATGTTTGCCCTTTTGTGTCTGGCTTATTTCATTCAGCATAATGTTTTCAAGGTTCCATTCACGTTGTAGCAAGTATCATGGCTTCATTCCTTTTATGGATGAATAATATTCCGTCATATGGATATACCACATTTTGCTTATCTATTTATCTATTAATAGACACTTGGGTTATTTCTACCTTTTGATATTGTGCATAATGCTGCTATGGACATTGGCATACAAGTATGTAAGTCCCTTTTTTCAATTCTTTTGAGTATATACCTAGGAGTGGAATTGCTGAACCATATCCCTGGTGTTGTAGTGGTTAATTGCTCAGCTGCTAACTGAAAAGTCAGAGTTCGAACCCACCAGCAGCCCTGCAGGAGAAAGATGTAGCAGTCTGCTTCTGTAAAGATCTGCAGCCTTCCAATCCCTATGGGGCAGTTTTTCCTTGTCCTAGAGGATTGCTATGTGTCGGAATTGACTTTATGGAAGCAGGGATTTTTTTGTTTTTGTTTTTTTTATGGTAAATCTATGTTCAATTTTTTGAGGAACCACCAAAGGGTTTTCCACAGTGGCTGCACCATTTTAAGGGGAAGGGTTTTATTTTTAACATAGCCACATAAGCTGTGGTTCCTGGGTTGCCTTCCACTGCCATCTGCTCAGTAACAGGGTCCCACTAACGAAGTTATTACTCAACAAAAATGCTAGGTATTTAAACTGCCATCTTGGTTTTTCTCAAGCTCAGCAATATTTAAAACTGGTAATGAAATAAATGGTGTTAATCCTTAAAAAAAAAATGCTGCTAAACTCTGGTTAGGAATGTAGCTTGTGGGTTGCTTGAGCCACAGGAAACAGGAAGATACAAATACAGTCTAATGACCAAGAGCTGTTTTTATAGAAGTTTTAAAGCTACTAGAGGAAAAAGGAAGGATTACTGACAAAGAGTTAGGAGTCCTTGGGTGGTGCAAATGTTTAGTGCACTCAGCTGCTAAACAAAAGGTTGGAGGTTTTAACCCACTCAGAGGCACCTTGGAAGGAAGGCCTGGCAATTTACTGTTGAAAAATCACCCACTGAAAACCCTATGGAACACAGTTCTACTCTGATACACAAGGGGGTCACGACAAGGCAAGTCTACTCAATGGCAACCAGTTTTTCAAAGACTTAACGATTAAATGAAAAGCAGATTTCTAATTGGCAACAAAAAATACCATAAGACAAGAATGTAATATATTCTAAATGTGGAGAGAAAATATCCATCAACTTAAAAATTTGCATACCCAGCAACAAGTATCATAAAAGAGTAAAGAGAAAATAAGGTCTTCTTTAGAAATACAAAGTCTAAACAAACTCGTCACTACAAATTTATACTAAAAGATATTCTAAAAGATAGGCTTCAGTCAAAAGGGAAAGTAAACCTAGAGAGAAGATGTAGAAGACAAGAAACAATGAACACAGAAATTGATCTAATATATCAGTAAATTTAATTAGAAAATGACTGCAAAAACAACTGATTTTTTTAGTGGTAAAGTTATATTGAAGTAGAATTCTAAATAAAAATAACAAAATCCAGAAGGTGCATTTAGTTAGTAGGTAAAGTTTGTATAGTAAATACTGGTAGATATGATTAGAAAAATTTGTAGTTAAGCATCTGTGATGGATTGGATTGTGTCACCTCAAAATATATGTTGGCGTTCTAATCCCTATACCTGTAGATAAGGAGCCCTGATGGAACAGTGGTTATGCACTTGGCTGCTAACTGAAAGGTTGGCGGTTCAAACCTACCAGCCGTTCCACAGGAGAAAGATATTGCAGTCTACTTCTGTAAGGATTTACAGTCTTGGAAACCCTATGGGGCAGTTCTACTTTGTGCTATAGGATGACCAGGAACCCAAATCGACTTGATGGCAATTGGTTACACCTGTAGACGTAATCTCATTTGGGAATAGGGTTTTCTCTTTTTACGTTAATAAGACCATTTCAGTATAGAGTGCGTCCTAAACCTAATCACTGCTGAGTTATAAGAAGCAGCATAGACACAGAGACAAGAAGCACAAACAGGGAAGACAGACACTAACTGAAGACAGCTGAGGTAGATGAATCTTCAAGCCCAGGAACTCCAAGGATTGCTGGCTACTAGAAGCTGAAATAGACAAGAAAGGACCTCCTCCCAGAGCCACATGCTGAATTCAGACTTCTAGCCTCCTGAACTGTGAGAAAATAAGTTTCTATTCTTTAAAGCCACCCATTTGGGGTACTTCTGTTACAGCAGCACTAGAATACTAAGACAGCATCTATTTTAAAATGGAAGAGTGACTACCAAAAGAAAGGCCATATGATATATACATTTCAAATGAACAGAGGAAAGAAAAGGGAGCATAGAAAGCTTTATCAATCTAATACATGGCAGAGAAGAAAACGATGGCAAACTTAAAATACAAAATGCAATGTTAGAAATAAGTTTAAATATCAGTACTCAAAATACATGTAAATTAATTAAACTCACCAATTGTCTTATTTTGACTTTCTCCAGAAGCAGTACCTAACACAAGGATTTCCTGCAAGTAGTTTATTTGGGAGCTGTTTCTAGATAATACTGTAGTGAAGTAGGGAAGAAAGGTAGGGGAAAGAACATAGCCAATAAAGGGCAAATTATCAAGCAAGATGACTCTGTGGCAACTAGAGCTTACTCTTGTGAGTTTCCCTACCTGAGTGGTGAGGCAGATGAGACATTTATACACCGATTCCTAGGAGACATTCATTGATGGCTTCTCCCCGGGACATTAATTTCCAGACACATCAAGCCTATAGCCAGAGTAGTTCCAGTCGCCAGAAAAAAGATCTCAAACAAAAGATGGCAGATGCTGCCAGGTGGAAGTCAGGCTAGGGGAACATACAAGGCAATGGTAAGATCTGAGTCTGTATAGGTTGAGAATAAACTTAATGTGTTACACCAATTAAAGAAAGAACTATCCAGATTGTCTTTTTAAAATCCAGGTATATGCTGCTATGTCAGCTCCAAATCCATCCTTGATTGCCCTGCTTTTGATGCTGGAGCTGGATCCTGTAAACAGATCTCCTTTGCCACCTAGCACAATACGAAGCTTTGTTAGTGGATAGTGCTGCAGGGTTACTGCTTCTCTTCTTGGTTTCTATGTGATCTCTCCCTTCTTGCTCCTTGGGCACAGTAGCCATGGGCATGCATGCAAGACACCCAGTAGCTTACACTTCAGCAAGAATTGTTGGCACCTCAGTGGGAGACTTTCTGCCTCCCAGTGCTGAACTTTGATTCTCTGCTTACCAATCTCAACCTGTAGCTCTGGACCAACTTTGACCCAAACAGCCAGCAAATTTTTCTGCTGTCCTGTGGACCATAGTCACACCCTTTCCAATGAAGTCTGAATCTCAGCCTTCGGGAGGATGCCCCCTTCCAAGTTTTTCCTTCATTAAATACTCTGCCTCAGCCCAAGGGTATTCTTTAGAATTTAAACTTATTCCCTCTTAGCACAAATAAATAATCCTTTATATTAACTTTTCCCCATTCAAATTACTGATGTGGTTTCTGTCTCCTGCCTGGACCCAAGATTGATACAGTTCCTTACACCAATTCCTCACCCACCCACCGCCACCTCACTCACTGTCCACTCCCTAATAAAATACACTACATAGAAAGGTTGAAAACCAAGGTATGGAAAAGATATTTTATGTAAATTCTAACCAAAATTAGATGTTACTGTTTGCAATCAAGTCTATTCTGACTCATACGGACCCCGTATGACAAAGTAGAACTGTCCCAAAGGGGTTCCTAGGCTGTACTATTTATAGAAGAATATTGCTAGTTCTTTTCTTCTGCAGGGCCACTGGTGGTTTCGAACCGTCAACGTTTTACTTAGAAGCCAAGAGCTTAACCATTGCAGCACCAAACAAAAAAATCATATCCGTTGCTGTACAGTCAATTTGTTGCACAGCAAGACTTCCCAGCTTGGGACTAAGCCCTGCCTGGGTCCAAGAATGACCAGAAGAGGCTCAGAGAACCCACACAAACGAAGGTTTATTAGCGGCAGAAAGAAAGTAAAGACTCACAAGTGGGGAACAAAAAGGGACTAAGAAACGCAAGCCTCTGTTCCCCCAAATAAAGGTTTTTCTGGGGCTTATATGGGTTTGGCTAGAATAATAATGAATATTTAGCAGGTTTCTTTCAAGTGGCGGGTACATCTCAGAATGGCAGTGCATATGAAATTAGGCTGTGTGCGCATCTGTAATCCAAGATGGAACCCGTAGCAAAGGATCCTGGGACTGGGTGGCTGGAATTATTATGTGGTGTCCCCTGTGGCACTGGTTGGATTCCTCTCATGAATACTTGTGTTAGGCAGATGTCATCTGTCAGTCACCTTGCGGATGTCTGCCCATGCTCCAGGGACCAGATCCGGCCCGTTCTTATGAAAAAGATCTTAAAGGAAGTACATTGTTTGTTCTTTCCTTATTGCACATTCCAGGACGAGGGTTTTTATGTCATTAGCTAAGCACGTAATTTCTGTAAGTTGCAAGTTGCAGGTATTGCAGGGTTCCTTCCCTAGGGTCTCAGTCCTCTTTTCTTCCCTATCTCAAATTCTGACTCATCACACCACCAAGACTCCTCACATAATCCCCCCGCGTGTCTGTCGGTTTGTCCTACTGTGGGGGCTTGCATGTTGCTGTGATGCTAGAAGCTAGGCCACCGGTATTCAGATACCAGCAGGGTCACCCACAGAGCACAGGTTTCAGCTGAGCTTCCAGACTAAGACAGAGTAGGAAGAAGGACGCAGCAGTCTACTTCTGAAAAGCATTAGCCAGTGAAAATCTTATGAATAGCAGTGTCTGATATAGTGCTGGAAGAGGAGCCCCCCAGGTTGGAAGGCACTCAAAAGATGACTGGGGAAGAGCTACCTCCTCAAAGTAGAGTTGACCTTAATGATGTGGGCGGAGTAAAGCTGTCGGGACCTTCATTTGCTGATGTGGCATGACTCAAAATGAGAATAGACAGCTGCAAACATCCATTGGTAATCGGAACCTGGAATGAACAAAGTACGAATCTAGGAAAAATGGAAATCATCAAAAATGAAATGGAGACTTCCGGGGTGGGGCCAAGATGGCGGACTAGGTGGAAGCTACCGCGGATCCCTCTTGCAACAAAGACTCGGAAAAAAAAAGTGAATCGATCACATACATAACAATCTACTAACCCTGAACAACAAACACAGATTTAGAGACGGAGAACGAACAAATACGGGGAGACGGCAATTGTTTTCAGAGCCAGGAGCCAGCGTACCAGTCAGCGGATTTTCTGGAAAAACTAGTTTCCCAGTGATGGCTCGGAGACAGCAGTCCATATCAAACCACATAAAGAAGCAGACCATGACAGCTTCTCCAACCCCCTAAACAAAAGAATCAAAATCTTTCCCAAATGAAGATACAATCCTGGAATTATCAGATACAGAATATAAAAAACTAATTTACAGAATGCTTCAAGACATCACAAATGAAATAAGGCTAACTGCAGAAAAAGCCAAGGAACACACTGATAAAACTGTTGAAGAACTCAAAAAGATTATTCAAGAACATAGTGGAAAAATTAATAAGTTGCAAGAATCCATAGAGAGACAACATGTAGAAATCCAAAAGATTAACAATAAAATTACAGAATTAGACAACGCAATAGGAAGTCAGAGGAGCAGACTCAAGGAATTAGAATGTAGACTGGGACATCAGGAGGACCAGGGAATCAACACCAACATAGCTGAAAAAAAATCAGATAAAAGAATTTTAAAAAATGAAGAAACCCTAAGAATCACGTGGGACTCTATCGAGAAGGATAACTTGCAAATGATTGGAGTCCCAGAACAGAGAGGGGGGACAGAAAACACAGAGAAAATAGTTGAAGAACTCCTGACACAAAACTTCCCTGACGTCATGAAAGACGAAAGGATATCTATCCAAGATGCTCATCGAACCCCATTTAAGATTGATCCAAAAAGAAAAACACCAAGACATATTATCATCAAACTTGCCAAAACCAAAGATAAACAGAAAATTTTAAAAGCAGCCAGGGAGAAAAGAAAGGTTTCCTTCAAGGGAGAATCAATAAGAATAAGTTCAGACTACTCAGCAGAAACCATGCAGACAAGAAGGGAATGGGACGACGTATACAGAGCACTGAAGGAGAAGAACTGCCAACCAAGGATCATATATCCAGCAAAACTCTCTCTGAAATATGGAGAAATTAAGATATTTACAGATAAACACAAGTTTAGAGAATTTGCAAAAACCAAACCAAGGCTACAAGAAATACTAAAGGAGATTGGTCAGATGAGCAATAATATCAGGTACCAGCACAATACAAGGTCACAAAATAGAACGTCCTGATATCAACTCAAATAGGGAAAGCACAAAAACAAACAAATTAAGATTAATTCTAAAAAATAAATAAATAAATAAAATAATACACATAACAGGGAATCATGGAAATCAATAGGTAAAAGATCACAATAATCAAAAAGAGGGACTAAATACAGGAGGCATTGAACTGCCAGATGGAGAGTGATACAAGGTGATATAGAACAATACAAGTTAGGTTTTTACTTAGAAAAATAGGGGTAAATAATAAGGTAACCACAAAAAGGAATATCAACTCCATAACTCAAGGAAAAAGCCAAGAAAAACGTAACGACTCAACTAACATAAAGTTAAACATTATGAAAACGAGGATCTCACAATCTACTAAGAAAAACATCTCAGCACAAAAAAGTATGTGGAAAAATGAAATGGCCAACAACACACATGAAAAGGCATCAAAATGACAGCACTAAAAACTTATTTATCTATAATTACGCTGAATGTAAATGGACTAATTGCACCAATAAAGAGACAGAGAGTCACGGACTGGATAAAGAAACACGATCCATCTATATGCTGCCTACAAGAGACACACCTTAGACTTAGAGACACAAACAAACTAAAACTCAAAGGATGGAAAAAAAGATATCAAGCAAACAATAAGCAAAAAAGAAGAGGAGTAGCAATATCAATTTCTGACAAAATAGACTCTAGACTTAAATCCACCACAAAGGATAAAGAAGGACACTATATAATGATAAAAGGGACAATTGATCAGGAAGACATAACCATATTAAATATTTATGCACCCAATGACAGGGCTACAAGATACATAAATCAAGTTTTAACAGAATTGAAAAGTGAGATAGACACCTCCACATTTATAGTAGGAGACTTCAACACACCACTTTCGGAGAAGGACAGGACAGCCAGTAAGAAGCTCAACAGAGACACGGAAGACCTAATTACAACAATCAACCAACTTGACCTCATTGACTTATACAGAACTCTCCACCCAACTGCTGCAAAATATACTTTTTTTTCTAGCGCACATGGAACATTCTCTAGAATAGACCACATAGTAGGTCATAAAAAAAATCTTTGCAAAGTCCAAAACATCGAAATATTACAAAGCATCTTTTCAGACCACAAGGCAATGAAACTAGAAATCAATAACAGAAAAACTAGGGCAAAGAAATCAAATACTTGGAAACTGAACAATACCCTCCTGAAAAAAGACTGGGTTATAGAAGACATCAAGGAGGGAATAAGGCAATTCATAGAATGCAACGAGAATGAAAATACTTCCTATCAAAACCTCTGGGACACAGCAAAAGCAGTGCTCAGAGGCCAATTTATATCGATAAACGCACACATACAAAAAGAAGAAAGAGCCAAAAGCAGAGAACTGTCCCTACAACTTGAACAAATAGAAAGTGAGCAACAAAAGAACCCATCAGGCACCAGAAGAAAACAAATAATAAAAATTAGAGCTGAACTAAATGAATTAGAGAACAGAAAAACAATTGAAAGAATTAGCAAAGCCAAAAGCTGGTTCTTTGAAAAAATTAACAAAATTGATAAACCATTGGCTAGACTGACTAAAGAAATACAGGAAAGGAAACAAATAACCCGAATAAGAAACGAAAAGGACCACATCACAACAGAGCCAAATGAAACTAAAAGAATCATTTCAGATTACTACGAAAAATTGTACTCTAACAAATTTGAAAACCTAGAAGAAAAGGAAAAATTCTTGGAAAAACACTACCTACCTAAACTAACACATTCAGAAGTAGAACAACTAAATAGACCCATAACAAAAAAAGAGATTGAAACGGTAATCAAAAACTTCCAACAAAAAAAAGTCCTGGCCCGGACGGCTTCACTGCAGAGTTCTACCAAATCTTCAGAGAAGACTTAATACCACTACTACTGAAGGTATTTCAAAGCATAGAAAAAGACGGAATACTACCCAACTCATTCTATGAAGCTACCATCTCCCTGATACCAAAACCAGGTAAAGACATGACAAAAAAGAAAATTATAGACCTATATCCCTCATGAACATAGATGCAAAAATCCTCAACAAAATTCTAGCCAATAGAATCCAACAACACATCAAAAAAATAATTCACCCTGATCAAGTGGGATTTATACCAGGTATGCAAGGCTGGTTTAATATCAGAAAAACCATTAATGTAATCCATCACATAAATAAAACAAAAGATAAAAACCACATGATCTTATCAATAGATGCAGAAAGGGCATTTGACAAAGTTCAACACCCATTTATGATAAAAACTCTAACCAAAATAGGAGTTGAAGGAAAATTCCTCAACATAATAAAGGGCATCTATGCAAAGCCAACAGCCAATATCACTCTAAATGGAGAGAACCTGAAAGCATTTCCCTTGAGAACGGGAACTAGACAAGGATGCCCTTTATCACCGCTCTTATTCAACATCGTACTTGAAGTCCTAGCCAGGGCAATTAGGCTAGACAAAGAAATAAAGGGTATCCGGATTGGCAAGGAGGAAGTAAAGCTATCACTATTTGCAGATGACATGATCGTATACACGGAAAACCCTAAAGAATCCTCCAGAAAACTACTGAAACTAATAGAAGAGTTTGGCAGAGTCTCAGGTTATAAGATAAACATACAAAAATCACTTGGATTCCTCTACATCAACAAAAAGAGCACCCAAGAGGAAATAACCAAATCAATACCATTCACAGTAGCCCCCAAGAAGATAAAATACTTAGGAATAAATCTTACCAAGGATGTAAAAGACCTATACAAAGAAAACTACAAAGCTCTACTACAAGAAATTCAAAAGGACATACTTAAGTGGAAAAACATACCCTGCTCATGGATAGGAAGACTTAACATAGTAAAAATGTCTATTCTACCAAAAGCCATCTATACATATAACGCACTTCCGATCCAAATTCCGATGTCATATTTTAAGGGGATAGAGAAACAAATCACCAATTTCATATGGAAGGGAAAGAACCCCCGGATAAGCAAAGCATTACTGAAAAAGAAGAAGAAAGTGGGAGGCCTCACTCTACCTGATTTCAGAACCTATTATACAGCTACAGTAGTCAAAACAGCCTGGTACTGGTACAACAACAGGCACATAGACCAATGGAACAGAATTGAGAATCCAGATATAAATCCATGTATGAGCAGCTGATATTTGACAAAGGACCAGTGTCAGTTAATTGGGGAAAAGATAGTCTTTTTAACAAATGGTGCTGGCATAACTGGATATCCGTTTGCAAAAGAATGAAACAGGACCCATACCTCACACCATGCACAAAAACTAACTCCAAGTGGATCAAAGACCTAAACATAAAGACTAAAACGATAAAGATCATGGAAGGAAAAATAGGGACAACCTTAGGAGCCCTAATATAGGGCATAAACAGAATACAAAACATTACCAAAAATGATGAAGAGAAACCAGATAACTGGGAGCTCCTAAAAATCAAACACTTATGCTCATCTAAAGACTTCACCAAAAGAGTAAAAAGACCACCTACAGACTGGGAAAGAATTTTCAGCTATGACATCTCAGACCAGCGCCTCATCTCTAAAATCTACATGATTCTGTCAAAACTCAACCACAAAAAGACAAACAACCCAATCAAGAAGTGGGCAAAGGATATGAACACACATTTCACTAAAGAAGATATTCAGGCAGCCAACAGATACATGAGAAAATGCTCCCGATCATCAGCCATTAGAGAAATGCAAATTAAAACTACGATGAGATTCCATCTCACACCAACTAGACTGGCATTAATCCAAAAAACACAAAATAATAAATGTTGGAGAGACTGCGGAGAGATTGGAACTCTTATACACTGCTGGTGGGAATGTCAAATGGTACAACCACTTTGGAAATCTATCTGGCGTTATCTTAAACAGTTAGAAATAGAACTACCATACAACCCAGAAATCCCACTCCTCGGAATATACCCTAGAGATACAAGAGCCTTCACACGAACAGATATATGCACACCCATGTTTATTGCAGCTCTGTTTACAATAGCAAAAAGCTGGAAGCAACCAAGGTGTCCATCAACGGATGAATGGGTAAATAAATTGTGGTATATTCACACAATGGAATACTATGCATCGATAAAGAACAGTGAGGAATCTGTGAAACATTTCATAACATGGAGGAATCTGGAAGGCATTATGCTGAGCGAAATCAGTCAGAGGCAAAAGGACAAATATTGTATAAGACCACTATTATAAGATCTTGAGAAATAGAAAAAACTGAGAAGAACACATACTTCTGTGGTTACGAAGGGGGGAGGGAGGGAGGGAGGGAGAGGGTTTTTTATTGATCAATCAGTAGATAAGAACTGCTTTGGGTGAAGGGAAAGACAACACTCGATACAAGGAAGGTCAGCCCAATTGGACTGGACTAAAAGCAAAGAGGTTTCCGGGATAAAATGAATGCTTCAAAGGTCAGCGGAGCAGGGGCGGGGGTCTGGGGAACATGGTTTGAGGGGACTTCTAAGTCAATTGGCAAAATAATTCTATTATGAAAACATTCTGCATCCCACTTTGAAATGTGGCATCTGGGGTCCTAAATGCTAACAAGCGGCCATCTAAGATGCATCAATTGGTCTCAACCCACCTGGAGCAAAGGAAAATGAAGAACACCAAGGTCACACGACAACTAAGAACCCAAGAGACAGAAAGGGCCACATGAACCAGAGACCTACATCATCCTGAGACCAGAAGAACTAGTTGGTGCCCGGCCACAATCGATGACTGCCCTGTCAGGGAGCACAACAGAGAACTCCTGAGGGAGCAGGAGATCAGTGGGATGCAGACCCCAAATTCTCATAAAAAGACCATACTTAATGGTCTGACTGCGACTAGGGGTATCCCGGCGGCAATGCTCCCCAGACCTTCTGTTGGCACAGGACAGGAACCATCCCCAAAGACAACTCATCAGACATGAAAGGGACTGGTCAGCTGGGGGGAGAGAGAAGCTGATGAAGAATGAGCTAATTAAATCAGGTGGACACTGGAGAGTGTGTTGGCAACTCTTGACTGGAGAGGGGATGGGAAGATAGAGAGAGAGGGAAGATGGCAAAATTGGCACGAAACGAGAGACTGAAAGGGCTGACTCAATAGGGGGAGAGCAAGTGGGAGAAGGGAGTAAGATGTATGTAAACTTACACGTGACAGGATTTGTAAATGTTCACTTGAAGCTTAATAAAAGTTAATTAAAAAAAAATGAAATGGAATGCATAAACGTCAATATCCTAGGCATTAGTGAGCTGAAATGGACTGCTATTGCCCATTTTGATTCAGACAATCATATAGTCTACTATGTTGGGGATGACAACTTGAGGAGGAATGGTGTTGCATTCATCATCAAAAAGAACAGAATATCAATTGAGATGTTTCAACAAATGGATGCAATGCTGGAGGTGCTCATTCATCTATGCCAAGAAATACAGAAGACAGCTCCCTGGCCAACTCACTGGAAGAGATCCATATTTATGCCTATTTGCAAGAAAGGTGATCCAACCAAATGTGGAAATTATAGAACAATGTCATTAATATCACAAGCAAGCAAAATTTTACTGAAGATCATTCAAAAATGGCTGCAGCAGTGTATCGATAGGGAATTGCCAGGAATTCAAGCTAGTTTCAGAAGAGGACGTGGAACCAGGGATATCATTCCTGATGTCAGATGGATCCTTGCTGAAAGCAGAGAATACCAGAAGGATGTTAAAAAAAAAGATTTTTTTGAAGGATGTTTACCTGTGTTTTATTGACTATGCAAAGGCATTCGACTGTGTGGATCATAACAAACTATGGATGACACTGCGAAGAATGGGAATTCCAGAACACTTAATTGTGCTAATGAGGAACCTTTACATGGATCAAGAGGCAGTTCTTCAGACAGAACAAGGGGATACTGCATGTTTTAAAGTCAGGAAAGGTATGCATCAGGGTTGTGTCCTTTCACCATACCTAGTCAATCTGTATGCTGAGCAAATAATGCTAGAAGCTGGACTATATGAAGAAGAATAGGGCTTCAGGAATGGAGGAAGACTCATTAACAACCTGTGTTATGCAGATGACACAACCTTGCTTGCTGAAAGTGAAGAGGACTTGAAGCATTTAATAATGAAGATCAGAGACCACAGCCTTCAGTACGGATTGCACCTCAACATAAAGAAAACAAAAATCCTCACAACTGGACCAATGAGCAACATCATGATAAATGGAGAAAAGATTGAAGTTGTCACGAATTTCATTTTACTTGGATCCACAATCAACAAACCATGGAAGCAACAGGAAATCTAAGGACGCACTGCATTGAGTAAATCTGCTCCAAAGGACCTCTTTAAAGTGTTGAAAAGCAAAGATGTCACCTTGAAGACTAAAGTGCGCCTGACCCAAGCAATGGTGTTTTCAATCACATCATATGCATGTGAAAGCTGGACAATGAATAAGGAAGGCTGAAGAAGAATTGACACCTTTGAATTGCGGTGTTGGTGAAGAATATTGAATACGCCATGGACTTCCAAAGAAATGAACAAACCTGTCTTGGAAGAAGTGCAATCAGAATGCTCCTTAGAAGCAAGGATGGCAAGACGGTGTGTTACATACTTTGGACATGTTGTCAGGAGGAATCAGTCTCTGGAGAAGGACATCATGCTTGGCAAAGTACAGGGTCAGTGGAATAGAGGAAGACCCTCAATGAGGTGGACTGACACAGTGGCTACAACAATGAGCTCAAGCATCACAATGATTGTAGGGATGGCTCAGGACCGGGCAGTGTTTCGTTCTGTTGTGCACAGGGTCGCTATGAGTCGGAACTGACTCAATGGCACCTGACAACAACAACATGTGTTAATCCTGCAAATTACTACATGTGTGAGCAAATCCTCCAACAGTCAAGTCTTTAGGTAAGACTAAATGCCCCACCAAAGACATGACTACAACTTTGCAGGAGACCTTGAGCCAGAGACACCCAGCTAAGCTCCACCCAGTCTCCTATCCACAGAGACTGCGAGAAAATGTTTGTTGTTTTAAGCCAATAAGTTTGAGAATGGAATGAGCCCTGGTGGTGCAGTGGTTAAGCACTCAGCTGCTACCTGAAATGTCAATGGTTTGAACCAGGTAGCACCACTTTGGGAGAAAGATGTGACAGCCTGCTTCCATAAAGATTTAAAAAAAAAAAAAAAAAAAATTGCTGTCGAGTCAATTCCAACTCATTTGAGACCCTATAAGACAGAGTAGAACTGCACCTCGGGCTTCCAAGGAGCAGCTGGTGGATTCAAACTGCTGACCTTTCTGATTAGCACCCAATCTCTTAACCACTGTGCTACCAGGGCTCCTCCATAGATTACAGCCTTGGAAACTCTATGTGGCAGTTCAACTCTGTCCTAAATGGTTGCTATGAGTCAGAATCAATTTGACAGCAACCAGTTTTAAGTTTGGAAGTAATTTGTTATATTGTGTCATGGATTGAATTGAGTCCCCCCAAAATACGTGTCAACCTGGTTAGGCCATGATTCCCAGTATTCTGTGGTTGTCCTCCCTTTTGTGATTGTAATTTCATGTTAAAGAGGTTTTGGGTGGGATTTTAACACCCTTACTAAGGTCACATCCCTAATCCAACATAAAGAGAGTTTCCCTGGGGTGTGGGCTGTACCACCTTTTATCTTACGAGAGATAAAAGGTAAGCGAGCAAAGAGCTGGGGACCTCATACCACCAATAAAGCTGTACTGGGAGCAGAGCACGTTCTCCGGGCCTGGGGTCCCTGCAAGGAGAAGCTGCTAGTTCCGGGGAAGATTTATGAGAAGGCCGACAGAGACAGAAAGCCTTCCCCTAGAGCTGACACCCTGAATTTGGACTTTTAGCCTAATTTACTATAAAAAAAAAGATTTGTCTTTGTTAAAGCCATCCACCTGTGGTATTTCTGTTATAGCAGCACTAAATAACTAAGTCATATGCTGTTGTTGTTAGGTGCCGTCGAGTCAGTTCCGACTCATAGTGACCCTATGCACAACAGAACGAAACACTGCCCGGTCCTGAGCCATCCTTACAATCATTGTGATGCTTGAGCTCATTGTTGCAGCCACTGTGTCAGTCCACCTCATTGAGGGTCTTCCTCTTTTCTGCTGACCATGTATTTTACCAAGCATGATGTCCTTCTCCAGAGACTGATTCCTCCTGACAACATGTCCAAAGTATGTAAGATGCAGTCTCTCCATCCTTGCTTCTAAGGAGCATTCTGGTTGTACTTCTTCTAAGACAGATTCATTCCTTCTTTTGGCAGTCCATGGTATGTATATTCAATATTCTTCGTCAACACCGCAATTCCGAGGCGTCAATTCTTCTTCAGTCTTCCTTATTCATTGTCCAGCTTTCACATGCATATGATGTGATTGAAAACACCATTGCTTGGGTCAGGCGCACTTTAGTCTTCAAGGTGACATCTTTGCTTTTCAACACTTTAAAGAGGTCCTTTGGAGCAGATTTACTCAATGCAGTGCGTCCTTAGATTTCCTGTTGCTTCCATGGTTTGTTGATTGTGGATCCAAGTAAAATGAAATTCGTGACAACTTCAATCTTTTCTCCCTTTATCATGATGTTGCTCATTGGTCCAGTTGTGAGGATTTTTGTTTTCTTTATGTTGAGGTGCAATCCGTACTGAAGGCTGTGGTCTCTGATCTTCATTATTAAATGCTTCAAGTCCTCTTCACTTTCAGCAAGCAAGGTTGTGTCATCTGCATAACGCAGGTTGTTAATGAGTCTTCCTCCAATCCTGATACCCCCTTCTTCTTCATATAGTCCAGCTTCTAGCATTATTTGCTCAGCATACAGATTGACTAGGTATGGTGAAAGGACACAACCCTGACACACACCTTTCTTTACTTTAACCAATCAGTATTCCCTTGTTCTGTCTGAACAACTGCCTCTTGATCTATGTAAAGGCTCCTCATGAGAACTAAGAGATACAGTAACAGATAAATAATATACTTCCTAAGTCAAAACATCAGGCCATGGTATTTTCAATCACATCATATGCATGTGAAAGCTGGACAATGAATAAAGAAGACCAAAGAAGAGTTGATGCCTTTGAATTGTGGTGTTGGCGAAGAATATTGAATATACCATGGACTGCCAAAAGAACGAACAAATCTGTCTTGGAAGAAGTGCGGCCAGAATGCTCCTTAGAGGCAAGGATGGCAAGACTGCATCTTACATACTTTGGACATGTTGTCAGGAGGGATCAGTCCCTGGAGAAGGACATCATGCTTGGCAGAGTACAGGGTCAGAGGAAAAGAGGACGACCTTCAACAAGGTGGATTGACACAGTGGCTGCAACAATGAGCTCAAGCGTAACAACGATTGTAAGGATGGCACAGGACCAGGCAGTGTTTCGTTCTGTTGTGCATAGGGTCACTATGAGTCGGAACCGACTCGACGACACCTAACAACAACAACAAGTCAAAACATGGTTCAGACAGGGACATCATTTAGCTAGTGACAGCTGCATCAAACAAAAGATATCATCAACAGTTTTTGTAAATTAATAAATGATTTGGAAATTTTGCAAATGAACTGATGAAGGATTTGTGCTACTAATTAAGTCACTTCTCAGAGTGGGATGCCTCTGGGCACTTGTCAGCAATGCTAAAGGAGCTTTGTAACACTTGCCCAAGCAAGGCAGAGGCTGGGCAACGGGCCAAGGGGCCAAGAGCCAGAGAGAAGCCTGACTACCGGCATGGCTTGGAAGAGGTTGTCCTGATCCTGAGCATTTCTGAATCTGAACTGTAACCTGTTACTTACCTATTAAACCTCACAACTGTGAGTATGGTCTGTGAGTTTTGATTTAGGAAATAATATTGGAATCATTATTCCCCGTCCTTGAGCATAGAGAATGTGACCCAGCTGGAGCTGGGCTCACAAGGACTCACAAGGACACATCAACTGGGCCCTGAGGTATAAAGGCAATAGGTAGAATAATCTTGGAAAATATCTTTTAGGGACCCTTTCACATAAACCAGTACTAAAGACTTTCCACTCTTACCTTTTTCTATTCACATTTAGTGAGTAGAAATTTGTTGGGCCAATGGAGACCCTCCTGACTGTCGGTTACTGAAACTTGTACCAATGACTGTTAAGAAAGACAATTCAAAATGTAAATCCACTGTTTCTAGCCAATCTGTGAAAAGGTGGCCCTTTCAATGGTTTTGCCCATTTATAATGTTAATATATACTGATGACTCTGTAACCTTCCTTGGACTCCGGCAGACATGGCTGTAGTAGCATGCTTGTCCATTTTCCCACTTTTGTCTATTCTGTAATATTCTCTGGACTCGGGTAGACATTTCTGTGGCAGCATCTTTATCCGTTTTCCCATTCTTGCTTACTCTGTAGTATTTCCTTGGACTTGAGCAGACATTAACTCTGGCAACATGCTTGTCTGCTTCTCAACTTTTGTCTTTTTGAATATATGCCAAATAAAACTTTCTTTTTGCTTTACTAAACTTTGTGATGTTTTTTCCCCTACAACAGTTAATGGCGTAGTTGTCAAGGATTTCTGAAGCTACGAATCCAGTCAAACTTGAGGGGATATGGACTATGGATCAGAAGCTGGCAAAAGTGGTCCTATCTTCTGGGCCCACGTGTTCCCACTCCATGTCCCTTCAGCACCCACCAGGTGAGTGCTCTCAGAAAATGAGCCTTTGCTTATTCTTTTTTTGTTCTTTTTCTCAGGTTTTCTTAAGATTTGATCTATTTGGAAAGTACACCTAGATCTTTATGTTCTGTATGTCGGCATATTTGTTTGGAAAAACCAGTTGGTTGATTAAGGAGAATCTTTCTTAGATTTTTGCTTGGTCGCTTGGCTAAGAGTGATATTTGGTAACTCTTTAGGTAAACTGCAGTTTAGGTCCAGATTCAGGCATTTGAAACATTAAGAAGGTAATTCTATTTTCAAAGACCTATGGATCAGCATAAGCCACAAAGTTTGGGCCTTCTTGTAACTCAGAGAAAATCTGGAAAATAGTGCTCTGTTTTGCTAAATTTGCAGGGGGAGGTGGCAGCTCCTGACCTGTTTTGCCAAATTCTCAGGTGGAGGTGGCAGCTCCTGACCTGCGTTATGAATTTTAAGGGAGAAGTGGCAGTTCCATAACTTTTTTATGGTACAGTTTCTGAATGAATAATTAGCATTAAAATTAAAATCATCAGTAGCTTTAAAGTACTTTCCAATTGGAAGAACTAGTATATTTAAGGTCTAAAATAAGAGACTAGGTCTCTAGCCAGAAGAATGAATTAAAACTTGAGCCATACAGTTTAATATCTTTGATAAACGAGCCTGGATTTCCTCCCTACTACTGAGACATTGGTTTGGGGTTCATATTTAAAAATGCTATACAAACTGAATATACCAGAAGCAATTTGAAATTTCAGAGAACATTTTGAGAAAATGAGCTTTGATTTGTGTTGTCTTTTCCTCTTTAGGAAATTTGCTTGATGATCAGGTTTTGTCAAGAAGTATAATATTCCTCCATCCGAACCCCTGGCAAGTTAATAAGTTTTATCTAGAACCTGTTTTTTCTGTTGAATTTGTTATCGGAATAAGGTTCTTGCCTCTCACTGGTCAAGAATGAGCAGGTAAGTCACGTAGTTTTCCACACGAGCAAAGCCTTAATGAAGATGCTTGCAAGCGGAGACGAGGAGGGCCTGGGGAAGTCCTAGAGCAACACATACCCTCATCTCACAGAACAAAAGACAGTTTTAAAAGTTCTTGGGGGTTGGGGGGAAGATTCGTGTTTATTCATAGACACAGGCGGGGATATGTTAACTAAGGTGCTCAAGCAGCAGCTTTCCAAGAAAGCTCCTGTCCTGGAGGCTTCTGGGATTCGTAGCAGGACTTATTATGGGGTGTTGCGCCTGCGCAGTCTCTCACTCCCTGGGTTCGATTCCCCGGCTGGGGCTGTAGCCCTTCATTGCCCCTGGTGGAAGGTCACACAGCGGTCACAGGTGGATGTTGTTCGCATTTCCCTGGGCCTGGTATTTTCCAGCTGCTTCTGAAAGGCAACTTGAAAGAAGTTTGCGTGCTGTTTTTAGATACCCTGCCCCATTGTTCTGGGGAATGGCTTTGTTTCTGTGCCCTGGCCCATTTCTTGTTATTTTGTTTGCGGATTTTGGGGCCTCTCTGTTCTCTGTCTGGTGGCGTAGTGGTTAAGTGCTACAGCTGCTAACCAAAGGGTCGGCAGTTTGAATCTGCCAGGTGCTCCTTGGAAACTCTATGAGACAGTTCTACTCTGTCCTATAGGGTCGCTATGAGTCAAAATCGACTCGATGGCACTGAGTTTGGTTTGGTTTTGGTCTGTTCTCCATCTTACTAAGTCTCTAGGTTCCACACTCAACCCCCCATTACCTCCCTTATAATAGTCTATTTCTCTTTTACTTGCTTCTCCTCCAACCACAGCAGTCTCCTCACTATTTCTCAAACAGGCACCCCCTGATCTCAGGGCCTTATTGCTCCCTGTCTTAAATTGAGTTGATCTCACCAAAAAGTGCTACATATACTTTTAGAAACTAAGATCCCCATATCCTTGTTTTGTGTAGTATTGTTCAGTGAGTTCATGTAATTTTTCTGTCTCCTTTTGTTCTAAGAGCTTGCTTCTGGTCTAGAGTATTGTGTCTAAGTTTCTGTCTTGTACCAGATTAGAGGCTATGGCTAAGAATTGTTGGGTTTTTTTGAGGTTGCCTTAGAACCTCAGTTCTTTCCTTTTTCAGAAAAACTGCATCTTGTATCTATCTTATAATTTAGACTTTTTAGTAGCTACTTGGAGAAACTTTGATATAAATTGATCTATTTGAAAAGTACACCAAGATCTTTATGTTCTGTATGTCAGTCTGAAGCAAAACCTTTCTAAGGAACTTAAGCTAGATATTATATGAAATATATTTTGTTTAAAGAAAAAGGATAGTTTTGTCTTACAGTAAAAGTAGCAGTTCCAGAACAGCAAAAGGGAAAGAAATTAGTTATCTTTTGTCTTTCAAAATTTCCAGGTAGACTTAAACATATGTAAATGAATTGGAGTGACCTAAGCTTGTCTTCTACCTTGAGTTAAAAGGTAGGTAAGGGCAGGGCAAGAGCAAGCCTCCTCAGCTCCTAGCCCTCAGCCACCAAGGTCAAATAGAAATCACAATAAGACACACCTGAAATGGCCTGGGAAAATGTCTCCAACAGTAGCCAGACACTTAAGGTTATATCCATATCAAGGAATTAGTTAGTTGAACAGAGACTTTGTGATTTCCAAAGCCAGTTGATAAAATTAGATTGGGAAAATATGAGAAACAGTAAAAGTTGAATGAAAACAGTATGTCTAAAGAAACTTTATTTCAGTTAGTTATGTTTTATGGAAGACAGGCTTAAAATAATTTCTAAGACCTTTTAGGTAACTTATTGATGTTCAATTGAGTTAGTAGATATTTGTCATAATTTAAGCTTATATACTTTTGCTTTTTATACCCCAATAGAAAGGATATATATATATATATGTGTGTGTATATTTGGGTCAGCCTATAAGTGAGTTCATTTTTGCAATTTAAAGGTATGTACTATAAGAGATTTTTTTTACACTATAAGAGATATACAACAAAGACAGCTTTTAAGAAGTTTATTAAAAAGAAATTTATTTGATATGGTCAAAAGTTTTATCTGTCTGACTGAAGTTTAATTTATGATTTTTAAGGAACTTTTATAGCATGTAAAACAAAGAATTAGGTTTCTTGCTGTCAAAATAACGAAATTTTCTTTGATTTCTGAGTTAAAGAGTTAATTTGCTAGTGTCATCTGCTTCTAACACAAAGGTTCAGCCTCTCGTAAGAATAAGATTCCTGAGTCAGAAACCAAGTCACATGGCTTTAGGAAAAAAAAAAAAAAAAGCTAACGTTTTTATTTTGAGGTCTTTGGTTAAATAACTTAAGCATTGTTTCACAGTAACTTATGATAAACTCTTGACAAGTTTGAAACTTCATGGAAAGCCACAAAACTTTTATAAAGGAAAAGTGCTGGAAAGGTTATAAATTACATGGAACCTGTTGTTAAAATCAAGAGAAATGCTGATTCTTTCTCTTTGGGTTAAAATTTATATGTTAGTATTTCCTCTGGTGTTTTTGCCTAACATTAGACAACAAATGCATAATATTATGTCATAATTTTATTATTTCTTTATTGCTAACTTAGCTGAAACTTAATTTTTTTTAATCTAGCATCATCAAAGCCAATAGTTTGACTAAAGAATTCCAATTATTTACCTACGAAGTTATTTTTTATTACTATTCAGGTATTTAGAGACTTGATAATCTTTGTATATTCTTAGTATATCCTGACAATGGTATTATGTCTCAAGATTATTATGAAGTTCTTTAAAAATATGGTTAATGGGTATATTTAGAAATATTTTTATCTAAAGTTTTTTTTTTAACTGATTTTATTTGACCTTTACATTATGCTTGTAATTAATTTCTATCAAGTCTTTCACTATTAAGAGTTATGTTTATAGATTAATCATGGCCATATTAAGTTTTCTCATCTGCAGATAAGTCTTTGCTGATTTTTTGAAAACATTTGACCAGAATATCTCAACAAAAAAGATGGACTATATTGAACTTGCAAAAAAGACTGCGGCTAGACTCAATCAAAACTTCCAGAACTCTGATGCAGAAGCTGTTGGTTTTGTAGGCTGCAGTCGATCCAGAATCACTCGCAACAGAAGTTAACTACATAAGACTGAGTAAACAAAATGATAATATGGGTTTTGTGTGAGACTATTTCTGATGTTTTAAGGTATTTCTTCCTGGAAGTAGTGCTTTCAGGTCCTACTTCTGGATATTAGAAACCATTTTCCTCTTTTGTCCTAAATTATCTAACTAATGGGCTTAGTTATTTTAACTCTTGAATTAGAAGTTCCTGTTGGTAAACTTAACAAAGTTGTAAATATCATAACCAGAGAAGTGTCTGAAATTTGAGTTGTAATTTTACAAATTAGAATAGCATTAGATTTTCTATCGGTTCTCTCAAGGAATAATTTGTGCCTTAATAGATAAATGCTGCTGTGTTTATATTAATACACAGTCTTAGGTTTGGCAGAATGTAGTTGTTGCTGAGCACATAACAAGCAGTCACTGATACTGTTTAGGCATAAACGAACACCTCATGAGACTTGTTTCCTTGGTTCAAAGATCTTAGGATCACGGTTTCACTGGCTATTTCAGACAGGCGGCCTAGTATTATCAGTGTTTCTATTCTACCTACTGATTTGCTCTATGGGATCTTAAAAACTGGATGGTGCTCAGTTAACATTTATTGAATATTTTTGATCAATGATTCTATAACAAGATCATGATCCAAAGGAGGAAGCCATGAAAGAATAGTAATTCTCCTGGAATCCAGATTTCTGGCTTTCATGGAGGTTGGGAGAGCCTACATAGGCCATCACCTTTAGGTGTCCTTTTGAACCTCAAGCCTTGAGGAAAAAAAACTGATTCCTGAAGCCACTTCGAGTCAAACAATTGTCCAGATAAACTAGCAAGACCATTTTGGCTCTGGGCCTTGTGATTTTTTTTTTTTTTTTAAGAATTCAGTCTGTTTTGAGAAACTGACTCCAAAGATCAGTAAATAGAATCATGTTTAGGGTAAATCAGTAATCGGTTTAATCAGTCCTCAAGACAATGTTGTATGAAATACCTGTCTAATGCTTGTAATCAAACTCTTACCCTCTTACTATACAGAAAATTATGTAACTTAAAGAAATCAGGTTCTCAGATGAGATTGACCTCATGGCGCAGATTCCATTTTGTCTTAGATTCCACTTCTGCTTCTGAGTAAGTGACCCATGGCTGTTAATAGGTAAACCAAGGAGGGACAGCTTGCCCTTGGGAAGAACAGATTTAACTGGAGGCCTCCAACAAGAGAAGTCCATCCTGTATTATCCTGCTAATCGTGTATCCTTTAATAGAAACTTGTTTGTCACATGTAAATTTTTCTGTACTTTCTGTTTTCTCTAGTTTTTGTGTGATAGATTCAACTAAACTAATTTAAATGATCCTTTTCCAACTGATAGTGAATTTGTGTGGACAATCTCTTATTTAGATTCCTAGAGAATGCATGGGCAATACACTTTGCGAACTTTAGGATTATCTTTAGAGATTCATAGTCAATACTAGAAATATTAATTTGTTATCCTTTGTAAAATGAGAGTCAGAAGAAAGACCATTGGTCTGACACTCAGGGTATGGTTGGTATATTTGAATTGGAAAAATCTTAAGAAATTTATCAATCACTATTTTTATATGGGACAAACAACGGACAAATTGCTAGTGGGATGGAAACACAACAGTGATCTCTGACCTCATTAAGCCAAGGTGACATGAGATAACAAAATAGCCTTAGATTTTTTATTGGTCCAAGAAAGTATAATATGTGCTGTAGCAAATACCTTTTGTTGCATTTAGAGAAATAACACAGGAGAAGTAGAACAAGATACAAATAAAACTGGACAACAAGTTACTTGGTTACACACTGTAACACCCTTACAAACACCAAATTTATTTGGTTGGTTACCATTAGGAATAAGTACATGAGCTACTGCAAGTGATGTTCTTAGCCTACATCCTGATAGTATTAGGCATGAATAAAATTTATCCTTTATTGTCTTACATTGTCTTACATACCTAAAAGGCAAAAGAAGGCCTAGGGCTAAAATGTTGGTGTACATTGAGTCTGCTCCCTTCAAAAATACAATTGATGAGAACTTCATTCTTACTTAAGATTCTTGTAAAGAACCATATGGTATCTGGTGGAAAACCAGCACTGTGAGTTTAAAGAACCTGCCATGATCAGGTAGACGCATGAGACTATGCTGGCATCTCCTGTCTGAAGGGGAGATGAGAGGGTAGAAGCTGGCCGAATGGACACAAAAAGAAATAGAGGAGGGAAGGGGTGTGCTGTCTCATTAGGGGGAGAGCAATTAGGAGTATATAGCAAGGTGTTTACAAATTTTTGTATGAGTCCGACTTGATTTGTAAACTTTCACTTAGGGCACAATAAAAATTAAAAAAAAAGAAAAAGAACCTGCCATGGTCACCATTTAGGAGCTCGACTAAGTTCAGGTATTGATCATCGATGTGTTATCTCCAAACTCCGATCAAAAGGAGGGAATGATTTAGCAAGTAATGTTGGAGTCATTATTCCCTGTCCTTGAGCATAGAGAACGTGACCCAGCTGGAGCTGGGCTCACAAGGACACTTCAACTAGGCCCTGAGGTGTAAAGACAATAGATAGAATAATCTTGGAAAATATCTTTTAGGGAATCTTTCACATAAGCCAGAACACAAAAGACTTTCCACTCCTATCTTTTTCTATTAACTTTTAGTGAATAGAAATTTGTTGGGCCAATGAAGACCTTCCTGACTGTCGGTTACTGAAACTTGTACCCATGATTGTTAGGAAAGACAATTCAAAATGCAAGACCACAGTTTCTAGCCAATCCGTGAAAAGGTGACCCTTTCAATGGTTTTGCCTATTTGTAATGTTAACATATACTAACGACTCTCTAACCTTCCTTGGACCCAGGCAGACATGGCTGTGGTGGCATGCTTGTCGGTTTTCCCACTTCTGTCTATTCTGTAATATTCCTTGGACTCAGGCAGACATGGCTGTGACAGCATGCTTGTCCATTTTCCCATTCTTGCTTACTCTGTAATATTTCCCTGGACTTGGGCAGACATTAACTCTGGCAACATACTTGTCCCTTCTCAACTTTTGTCTTTTTGAATGTATGCTGAATAAAACTTTCTTTTTGCTTTACTAAACTTTGTGATGTTTTTTCCCCTACAACAGTTCTATGTGTCCATTGCAATGAATTATTGAACCCAGGAGAGAAGCATCGATTGAAAGAATACACACGGTCACTGTACTAAAAAGAATTGGTTGACCTTCAACCATTTCAGGGGGTAGTATACTATCAAGTACCAATGGTATCGAAGGAAGAAGTCCAAGCTGCATTGAAAGCATTGGTGAAAAACAAGGCTCCAGGAACTGATGGAATACAAATTGGGGTGTTTCAACAAATGGATGCAGTGCTGGAAGTGTTCACTTGTCTATGCCAAGAAAATTGGAAGACAGCTATCTGGCCAACTAACTGGAAGAAATTCATATTTGTGCCCACTGCAAAGAAAGATTATCCAACAGAAATGGTCAAACAATATCATTTATATCACGTGAAAGTAAAATTTTACTGGAGATCATTCAAAAGTGGATGCAGCAGTACATTGACAGGGAACTAGCAAGAATTCATGTCAGATCCAGAAGAGGACATGGAAGGAGGGACGTCATTGCTGATGCCTGATGGATCTCGGCCAAAAGCAGAGAATACCAGTAAGATGTTTACCTATGTTTTATTAACTATACAAAGGCATTTGATGTGTGGATCATAACAAATTATGGATAACATTGCAAAGACTGGGAATTCCAGAACACTAAATTGTGCTCATGAGGAGTGTGTACGTAGACCAAGAGGCAGTCCTTTGAACAGAACAAGGGGATACTCCATGATTTAAAATCAAGAAAGGTGTGCATCAGGGTTGCATCCTTTCACCATACTTATTCAAGCCATATGCTAAGCAAACAATCCAAGAAGCTAAACAATATGAAGAAGAATGCAGCATCAGGATTAGTGGCCATATACAGATGACATAACCTTGCTTGCTGAAAGTGAAGAGGACTTGAAGCACTTACTGATGATGATCAAAGACCACAGCCTTCAGTATGGGTTACACTTCAATATAAAAAAACTCAGAATTCCTCAAAACTGGACCAGTAAACAACATCATGATTAATGGAGAAAAGGTTAACGCAGTCAAGGATTTCATCTTTACTTGGATCCACAATCAACACCCATGGAAGCAGCAGTCAAGAAATCAAACTATGTATTGCACTGGGCAAATTTACTGCAAAGAGCCTCTTTAAAATGTTAAAAAGCAAAGATGTCACTTTGAGGACTAAGATGCACCTGACCCAAGCAATGGTATTTTCAATCGCCTCGTATGCCTGCAAAAGCTGGACGATGAATAAGGAGACCAAAGAAGAATTGAAGCCTTTGAATTGTGGTGTTGGTGAAGAATGTTGAATATACCATGGACTGCCAAAAGAATAAACAAATCTGTCGTAGAAGAACTGCAACATAAGTGCTTCTTAGAAGCAAGGATGGCGAGACTACGTCTCATATACTTTGGACATGTTATCAGGAGAGATCAGTTCCTGGAGAAAGACATCATGCTTGGTAAAGTAGAGGGTCAGTGAAAAAGAAGAAGACCCTCAACGAGATGGATTAACATGGTGGCTGTAACAATGGGCTCAAGCATAACAATGGTAATGAGAATGGCACTGGACCAGCTGGTGTTTCATTCTGTTGTACAAAAGGTTTGTATGAGTCTGAACTGACTCAATGGCACCTAAGAACAACAGCAAAGAGAAGTAAGACAGTTTTGTGGGAGGGATGGCTGGTGTCAGAATTGGTAAAGGTGGTGGACACAGGAGATACATCTGACCTCTGCCTCATAGGAATCAGTCTCCTCCCTCCTTGTGAAGTTAGAGGAGATCAGATGATGCTGGCCCCATACCATTTTTACAATTAGCACGTGAACTACTTTTTGAGCCCAGTATCTAGCTTATAGTAGGTGATCAATAAATTCATTGTCATATGAATAAGCCAATGAGGCAAGTTTGAAGGGCATACGAAAAAATTACAGGCAGTCCCTGACTCCCAATGGGGTTCTGCTCCGACGACTCTGTAGTAAGTCGTTTCTGCCATAAGTTAAATACATCATTTTTTTTTTAAGTTTTCATTGTTATTGCCTTTTATCAGTATCTTTATAAATCTTATATTTTTCTTGAGGGTCAGCATGAGAATGACAACATCAGCAAATTATGAGCTACACCATTGTATGTAGTACATATTACTAACGTTAAGGTGTACAAGGAAAAAAAAAGGATAGTCATGTGGTTCATTATAACTCGAATATATCCTAAGTCAGGGGGCTACCAGTATACACAAATCATAAATGCAAAGGAGGCACGCGGTGGTTTAAGGTAAACGGGTAGATTTGGCTATACTGAACACAATGCAGTTTTCTTAACTGCATGATTCTTTTTCTTGTTATCATTACAAAATAAACAGATAGTCTTTGTGATAAAATTCTATTATTAGAGCCATGTTTCTAGTAAGTTCAGAGTTTTTCCTCCCTTCTCTTTGATGACAAAACCTCTTTGTCTTGAGCCAGCAAATAAATGACTAGTACTATCAGGAAATACTGATTTTTTTCATTTTGTACTCCAGCCCTAGCTGAACTCATGAGTCCTGAAGTTTTTGTTTGCCTTCAAATCCAAGCTGTGTCTCCAATGTTCCATAAAACCTTGCAAATGGCATGGTAGTTAAGCCATCCAAATGTGTAGGAGTTTACAAAATTAGGAGAACATCTGGATTAATTTTAAAGTAGCTTCCGGCTCCACCAGACCATGATTCTCCCGAAGATGAGTTAGTTTCTCTTAAATGCCACTGAAATGCTCACTTGCTGCGGTTTTCTGTCATCTGATAATCCTGGCATATCAAGGAGGTTTCAGAGGCTCCACACACCTTTTATATAAATATTTTAAAAATACATTTTAACCATTAAGAAAATGAAAAGACAAGCCACAGACTGGGATATTTGCAAATCATACATCTGAAAAACTTATATCCAGAATATATAAAGAACTCTTACAGCTCAATACCAAGAGGACATATATATTGACATACTTAAACATATATATATATATTTTTTTTTTATTGTGGTAAATATATATTGTCTTAGTTATCTGCTGCTGCTGTAACAGAAATAGTACAAGTGAATGGCTTTACCAAACAGAAATTTACTCTCTAACAAACCTGAGGCTAGAAGCGTAAATTCAGGGCAGTAGCTCCTGGGGAATCCTTTCTCTGTCAGTTGTGAGGGAAGGTCCTTTTCATCAATCTGCCCCTTGTCTGAGAGCTTCTCAGCACAGGGACTCCGGGTTCAAAGGACACATACTGCACCTTTCTTAGTGGTATGAGGTCCCTATCTCTCTGCTGGCTTCCCTCTCCTTTTCTCTCTCCTAAGATAAAGTGATGCAGGCCACACCCCTAGGAAACTTCCCTTACACTGGATCAGGGCTGTGACCTGAGCAAAGGTGTTGCGTTCAACTCTAATCCTCTTTAACTTAACCTAATCTTGCCTCATTAACCACAGGCAGAGATTAGGATTTACAACACATAGGAAAATTACATCAGATCATAAAATGGAGGACAACCACACAATACTGAGAATCATGCCCTTGTTAAGCTGACACATGTTTTGGGGGGACACTATTCAATCCACGACATATATGTAGCAAAATGTTTGCCATTTCAACAATCTTCACTGTACAGTTTAGCAACATTATGGTCATCATGTTCAGCCGTCATACTTATCTGTGCCTAAATTTTTCCACTACCCTTAACAGGGAGCACTGGTGCCATAGTGGGTAGGGAGCTTGGCTGCTAACCAAAAGGTCAGCAGTTTGAGTCCACTGGCCACTCCTTGGAAATCCTGTGAGGCAGTTTTACTCTGTCCTGTAGAGTCACTATGAGTCAAAATCAACTTGCCAGCAACAATAACAGGTAATGGTAGCCCTTAACAAAGCTGGATGTCCCCTAAGCATTGAGATTTCCTTTTCACCTCTAAAAATGGTGTGGCAGAGGCATCTGACTTCCTCTAACTTCACAAGGGGGAAAGAGAATCACGGTTAACACCCCAAGGCTGATTCCTAGGAGGCGGAGGTAAGACATACCTCACCTCCAACATTTTTACCAATCCTGACACCAACTGCCCTCCCACGACATTCTACTTTTCTGCTCATTTTGATAATTCATGGCAATGGCCACACAGAACTCACAGACAGTCCTCATGATTACGGGGTTTATTAGGGAAGTAAAAGGTTAAAACTCAGGATCATGGATGACTCAGGATGCAGTACTTCCATCAGCATAGCCTTTTCTCAGCCATGCCTACAGGTGGGCCTCTCTCTGGCCCTTGGCCGCAGCCCCTTGGTCCAGCCTCTGCCTTGCTTGGGTAAGTGTTAGACAAAGCTTGTGGGTTGGCAAGCCTAGCTCTGCCAACTGCCTGGAGTCATCCCACCTTGCCAGCAAGCATCCTGCCCAGAGGAGCTCAGTTTTCTTGCTCCGTGGGCCAGGAAGCCCACTGCACCGTCTCCTGCTGGTCTCCTGGTTCAGCTGCCTCTGCTGCTGCTGTTTCTTCCGCTGCTTCTTGTTGTCTTGCTGTCTCTGATATTATGCTCTCTCTCTGTCGCCTGGGTCTAGGGGTGTCTCAGTACAGGGATCCTGGGTCCAAAGGACAAGCTCCGCTCCCATCTCTTATTCTTGGTGGTAGTCAGGTCCCCTCTCTGCTCTGGAATTGGCTCTCTTTTAAGCCTAGTGAGATGGCAAAACTGACCAATCCCCTCATTATGGTTCCATACATTTTATTCACATGGTTCAACCCCCACAGGGGGTTGAACCTTATTTACACCTTATTTACATTATTAGCAAGCTACCCAATCCTCTTGGTGGGCCACAAGTTCATCATTTGCATAGTCCTACCCAGTCATCTGATGGGAGATACAAAGACTATGGCTAGAAGACCCGTATTAAGTAATTTAGTGCACTGCAGGCCACTCCCTGGCTCTTCTAGTCATTGACCCTTTCATGCTTGAAGGATTGACATCCCCCTCCCAATCATTTTATCAGTCCCAAACAGTCATTAACAGTTAGTCCTTCAGAAGGACAAAGAGTCCTCAGAGTGAGGTTATTCAGGTACCAGCCATTCACGTCTGCTACAGGTATCCATCCGATTTGGTCAGGTTCTCCAAAAGTCATCTCAGCTTCACCCTTTCCGGTGTTTAATAAAATTTAACTGAGAGAAGATTATTCCCTTGCTCTGAAACTCCTGAGTTATCAGCATACCAAAACCTTCAAGGGACTTTAGGTTCAGCTGCTGTACTCCAGTCCAGCAGTGTCTCCCCCGTAGTCCACCCTTTCACAGTTCTGCTGCTTCTAAAACAATGACTGTTTTTACAATCACAATCAGCCCTCTTAATGATCAACAGCCACAACTGAATCATGTAATTCTGTTAGTATCTTCCCCTACCCTCTCTTCCCCAGACATATCAGGAAAAGAGAAATCTATTCTCATCATCTCACTTTACAAGTGTGAGAGAGACTCACCATCAGCATCAGCCCAAAGCTGATTCCTATGGGGTGGAGGTCAGACAACTTCCTCTCTCCAGCTTTTTTTACCAGTTCTGACACCAGCCATCCCTCCCCCAGCACTCTCTACTTCTCTGCAATTCATTGCAATCATCATGCAAAACTCACAGACAATACTCACGATTATGGGGTTTATTACAGAAGTAACAGACTGCAGTGCAGGATCAGAAATGACTCGGGATATAGTTCTTTGGTCAAGACAGCCTCTTCTCAGCCGTACCTCAGGCAGGCCCGTCTCTCCCCTGGCTCCTTTCTAACCTCTGCGCTGCTCAGGCAAGTGTTACAAAGCTCTTTAGCTCCATTGATAAGTTGCCTGGAGGCACCCCACTCTGTCAGTAAGCCTCCGGGCCAAAGTTGCTCCACACGTCAGCAAGCCTAGCTCTGTCAAAAAGTGCCCGGAGATACCCTACTCCACCAGCAAGCCTCCTGTTCAAAAGCACCCAGCTTTCTCACTCCATGGTGTAGTCTCTTGGCACTGCTGCTTCTGCTGCTGCCATTTCTCTGCCAGAAGAATGAAAAAATCTGTCTGGGAAGAAGTACAGCCAGAATGCTCCTTAGAAGCAAGAATGGCGAGAATGTGTCTCACATAGTTTTGGACATGTTATCAGGAGGGACCAGACCCTGGAGAAGGACATCATGCGTAATAAAGTAGAGGGTCAGTGACAAATAGGAAGACCCTCAGTGAGATAGATTGACACAGTGGCAGCAACAATGGGCTCAAACAAAGCAATGATTGTGAGGATGGTGCAGGACTGTGCAATGTTTCATCCCGTAGTACATAGGGTCGCTATGAGTTGGAAATGACTCGATGGCACCTAACAAAATTGTTATAGAAAGTGTAGAGATTATCTTAAAAGAATGAGCTCTGAGATATTGTGAAAAGTGCACTGTGGCAAAACATGATCCGTAGACCTGATAGTCTTTTTTAATATATTTAATGAAATAACACTGCAAAGAATGGGAATTCCAGAACACTTAATTGTGCTCATGAGGAACCTGTACATAAATCAAGAGGCAGTTGTTCGGACAGAACAAGGGGATACTGATTGGTTTAAAGTCAGGAAAGGTGTGCATCAGGGTTGTATGCTTTCACCATACCTATTTAACCTGTATGCTAAGCAAATAATACTAGAAGCTGGACTATATGAAGAAGAATAGGGCATCAGGTTTGGAGGAAGACTCATTAACAACCTGCGTTATGCAGGTGACACAACCTTGCTTGCTGAAAGTGAAGAGGACTTGAAGAACTTACTAATGAAGATCAAAGACCACGGCCTTCAGTATGGATTACACCTCAACATAAAGAAAACAAAAATCCTCACAACTGGACCAATGAGCAACATCATGATAAATGGAGAAAAGATTGAAGTTGTCAAGAATTTCATTTTACTTGGATCCACAATCAACAGCCATGGAAGCAGCAGTCAGGAAATCAAACGACGCGTTGCATTGGGCAAATCTGCTGCAAAGGACCTCTTCAAAGTGTTGAAGAGCAAAGATGTCACCCTGAAGACTAAGGTGCGCCTGACCCAAGCCAAGGTATTTTCAATCACATCATATGCATGTGAAAGCTAGACAATGAATAAGGAAGACTGGAGAAGAGTTGACACCTTTGAATTGTGGTGTTGGCGAAGAATATTGAATATACATACCATGGACTGCGAAAAGAATGAACAAATCTGTCTTGGAAGAAGTGTGGCCAGAATGCTCCTTAGAAACAAGGATGGCGAAACTGCATCTTACATACTTTGGACATGTTGTCAGGAGGGATCAGTCCCTGGAGAAGGACATCATGCTTGGCAGAGTACAGGGTCAGCGGAAAAGAGGAAGACCCTCAATGAGGTGGATTGACACAGTGGCTGCAACAATGAACTCAAGCGTAACAATGATTGTAAGGATGGCTCAGGACCAGGCAGTGTTTCGTTCTGTTGTGTGTAGGGTCGCTATGAGTTGGAACCGACTCGACGGCACCTAGCAACAACAACAAATTTGAGGAAGTGCAAGACTGTGAAAACTAAGGGAGATAAGGATTAATGCATAACTTGAGTCAAGGTGATATTTTGCAAATAAAATGTCAAATATCCCCATGTCAGCCCAAAGAACCTTGAACTGCGTTGTTTGGCAGGACACACCTGGCCAAATTTGCAATTGTATACCAGGTAGTGTTTGGTTCTGTTGTACATAGGGTGGCTGTGAGTTGAAACTGACTCGATGACAAATAACAACAGCAACCTGCCGTGTGAACTGTTTCTCTCTGTCTCGTTATTTGAGTAATGCAGCTTATACAACTAGCTAGACTATATTGTTATTCTTGTTAGGTGCTGTCGAGTCAACCCAACTCATGGTGATCCCATGCACAACAGGATAGGGCAATTGTGATCCACAGGGTTTTCATAGGCTGATTTTTCAGAAATGGATTGCCAGGGCTTTCTTCCTAGTCTGTCTTAGTCTGGACACTCCACTGAAACCTGTTCAGCACCACAGCAACATGCAAGCCTCCACTGACAGGCAGGTGGTGGCTGCACTTGAGATACATTGGCCGATAATCAAACCTCAGTCTCCCATACAGAAAGTGAGAATTCTACCATTGAACCACCACTGCCCTCAAACCAGTTGTCATAAAGTCAATTCTAACTCATGGAAACCCCATGTGTGTCAGAGTAGAACTGCACTCCATAGGGTGTTTTGGAAGTAGATTGCCAGGCCTTTCTTCTGAGGTACCTCTGGGTGGACTCGAACTGCCAACCTTTCAGTTAGCAGCTAAGCACTTGACCATCTGTGCCACCCAGGGACTCCATTATTTTGAATAATTTTCTTCAGGTATTTGCAGTCTATGATTTTGGAAGATACGGAAAAGGAAACAGGACAGAAAGCAAGAAAGCTAGAACAACACATAGGACAGAGTAGTTAGATAGCTGAGAGCTGAGAGTTCTAGACCAGTAATTTTTGTACCTTGATGTGTGACAGAATTACCTGGGAACTAATAAAAAACACAGAGGCCGAGGTTGCTTGAAGTAGGATGGGGCCTGGACTTTTTTATTTATTTAGTTTTACTAAAGTTGTAGCTTTTGTTACAGTTTTTACAACTCTGAGTGAAAAACAGTTAACCTACCCTTTTTCATGGTTTTGGGGTTTCCATGTGGGTTAGTGAGGTAGTGATGGCTGAAACCATGGTAGCTCTCTTTTTATGTACAGTATTACTATTCAGGCATTTTTCAAAACCAAACCTGTTGTCATTGAGTCGATTCTGACTCATAGCAACCCTATAGGACAGACTAGAACTGCCCCATAGAGTTTCCATGGAGCTCCTGGTAGATTCAAATTGCCAACCTTTTGCAACCTTTTGGTTAGCGGCCGTAACTCTTAACCGCTAAACCACCAGGGTTTCCCGGCTTTTCTCAAGAGGTCCAAATTCTGTTATCGTATAAGGAAAAGGGAGACCCTAACAGTGTGAGAGGTGAAGAAAAACCTTTTTCTGATCATCCTTATCAGGAAATTAGTTGGCACCTGTACACATCTCTTTGTTGTTGTTAGGTGCTGTCGTGTCGGCTCTGACTCATAGTGACCTTAGGTAGGACAGAACGAAACACTGCTCTGTCCTGAACCATTCTCAAAATCTTTTTTATGCTTGAGCCCATTGTTGCAGCCACTGGGTCAACCCATCTGATTAAGGATCTTCCTCTTTTTCACTGACCCTCTACTTTATCAAGCATGATGTCTCTCTCCGGGGACTGGACCCTCCTGATAACATGTCCAGAGTACATGAGATAAAGTCTCACCATCCTTGCCTCTAAGGAACGTACTGTCTGTACTTCTTCCAAGACAGATTTGTTCATTCTTTTGGCAGTCCATAGTATATTCTACGTTCTTCACCAGCACCATATTCAAAGGCATCAATTCCTCTTTGGTCTTCCTTATTCATTGTCCAGCTTTCACACTCATATGAGGTGACTAAAAAGACCATGGCTTGGTTCAGGTACACCTTAGTCCTTAAAGTGACATCTTTGCTTTTCAACACTTTGAAGAGGTCCTTTGCAGCAGATTTGCCCAATGCAATGTGTCTTTTGATTACTTGACTGCTGCTTCCATGGGTGCTGAATGTAGATCCATGTAAAATGAAATCCTTGACAACTTCAATCTTTTCTCCATTCATTATGATGTTATTTATTGGTTCAGTTGTGAGGATTTTGTTTTCTTTATGGGAGGTATAATACATGCTGAAGGCTGTAGTCTTTGATCTTCATCAGTAAGTGCTTCAAATCCTCTTCACTTTCAGCAACCAAGGTTGTGTCATCTGCATATTGCAGATTATTAATGAGTCTTCCTCCAATTCTGATGCCACCTTCTTCTTCATATAGTCCAGCTTCTTGGATTATTTGCTTCGAGTATAGATTGAATAAGTATGGTCAACAGATACAACCCAGATGAACACCGTTCTTGACTTTAAACCACGAAGTATCCCCTTGTTCTGTTGGAATGACTACTCTTGGTGTAAGTACAGGTCCCTCATGAGAATGATTAAGAGATCTGGAATTCTCATTCTTCACGATGTTATCCACAATTCGTTACGATCCACATACTTGAATGCTTTTGCATACTCAATAAAACACAGGTAAACACCTTTCTGATAATCTCTGTGTTCAGCCATGAACTGCCTGACATCAGCAGTGATAACTCTTGTTCTATGTTTTCTTCTGAATCTGGGTTGAATTTCTGACAGTTACCTGTCAATGTACTGCTGCAACTGCTTTTGAATGACCTTCAGTAAAATTTTACGTATGTGTGATATTAATGATACTATTCAATAATTTCCACATTCTGTTTTGAATCACCCTTCTTAGAAACGGGTACAGATACGGATCTCATCTAGTCTGTTGGCCTGGTAGCTATCTTTCAAATTTCTTAGCACAGAAGAACGATCGCTTTCAGCACTGCACGTATTTGTTGAAACATCTCAGTTGGTGTGCCATCAGTTCTTGGATCCTTGTGATTCACCAATGCCTTTAATGCAGCTTGAACCTCGTGCCTCAGTACCACTGGTTCTTAATCATAGGCTACCTCCTGAAATGGTTGAATGTCAACCAATTTTTTTTTGGTACAATGACTGTGTATTTCTTCTGTCTTCTTTTGATACTTCCTGAGTCATTTAATATTTTCCCCATAGAATCCTTCAAAATTGCAACTTGAGGCTTGGATATTTTCTTCAGTTCTTTCAGTTTGAGAAGCATTGTCTTTTTTCCCTTTTCGTTTTCTATTTCCAGGTCTTTCACATTTCATAACAATACTTTGTCGTCACAAGACGCCCTTTGAAACCTTCTATTCAGCTCTTTTATTTCATTTCTTCCTTTGGCTTTAGCTACTCTATGTTCAAGAGCAACTTTGAGAGTCTCCTGTAATATCCATTTTGGTCTTTTCTTTCTTTCCTCTTTTTAACGACCTCTTGCTTTCTTCATGTATGATATCCTTGATGTCATCCCACAACTTATGTGGTCTTTGGTCATTAGTGTTCAATGGGTCAAATGTATTCTTGACATAGTCTCTAAATTCAGGTGGGATATACTTAAGATCATACTTTGGCTCTTGTGGACTTGTTCCAATTTTCTTCAACTTAAACTTTCATATGAGCAATTGATGGTCTGTTCCACAGTAGGCCCCTGTCTTTTTTCTAACTGATGCTATTGAGCTTTTCCATCATCTCTTTCCACAGATTTAGTCAATTTGATTCCTAAGTATTCCATCCAGTGAGGTCCATGCATATAGCCGTCATTTATGTTGTTGAAAAAAGCTATTTGCAATGAAGAAGTCATTGATCTTGCAAAATTCTATCATGAGATTTCCCACATCATTTCTATCACCAAGATCATATTTTCCTTCTACCAATCTATCTTCTTTGTTTCCAGCTTTCACATTCCAATTCCTAGTAACTATCAGTGCATCTTGATTGCATGTTTGATCAATTTCAGACCACAGAAGTTGGTAAAAATCTTCAATTTCCTCATCTTTGGCATTAGTGGTTGGTTCTTAAATTTGAATAATAATCATATTAAGTGGTCTTCCTTGTAGGCTTATGGATATTATACAAGCACTGTGCTTCAGGATAGATCTTGAAAAGTTCTTTTTGACAATGCCATTCCTCTCCGATTTGTCATTGCTAGCCAGTAGACCATGTGATTGTTGTCATGGATTGAATTGTGTCCCCCAAAATATCGGTCAACTTGGCTAGGCCATGATTCCCAGAAATGTGATTGTCCACCATTTTGTTATCTGATGTGATTTTCCTATCTGTTGTGAATCCTACCTCTATGATGTTAATGAGGTGGGATTAGTGTCAGTTATGTTAATGAAGCAGGACTTAATCTACAAGATTAGGTGTGTCTTCAGCCAATCTCTTTTGAGATATAAAGGAGAGACACGGGGACCTTGTTACCATCAAGCAAGAAGAGCCAGGAGTGCACGTCCCTTGGACCTGGGGTCTTTGCACTGAATAACTCCTAGAGTGGGGGAAGATTGATGACAAGGATCTTCCCCCAGAGCTGACAGGTAGAGAAAGCCTTCCTGTGGAGCTGGCATCCTGAATTTGGACTTCTAGCCTACTAAACTGTGAGAGAATTAATTTCTCTTTGTTGAAGCCATTCACTTGTGGCATTTCTGTTACAGCAGCACTAGATAACTAAGACAGAATTTGGTACTGGGAGTGGGGTGCTGCTCTAATAAAAAAATAGATACCTAAAATGCAGAAGTGGTTTTGAAACTGTGAATGGATAGAGGACTCAAAAGGAAATGAAGAGAGCTGTTACACTGGAGATGGTGCAAATGGTGAGAAACAGCATCAAAGGAACGGCAGCAGTAGAGAAATAGCAGCAGCAGAACGAGGAGACAGCACTGGAGACAACCCATGGAGCCAGAGAGCTGAGTACCTTTGAGCAGGAGGCTTCCTGGCAGAGTGGGGTGCCTTTGGTCACTTATCGGTGGAGCTAGGCTCACCAACCACAGAAAAAATGCTGAGTGCCTCTGGTTGAAGTTTACTGGTAGACTGAGGTGTCTCCAGGCACTTATCAGTGGAGCTAAAGGGCTTTGGAACACCTGCCCCAGCAGGACAGATGTGAGCAGTGAGGCCTGAGGGGCCAAGAGGGAAAGGAACCAGAAAGCAGAAGCTGAAGAGATGAGGAACACAGAAAGCAGATTTTCCTCATTCTCAAAGGGTAGAGTCGCCACTCAGATGGACTAGGAGAATGGGATCTCCCAAAGCCAAGGGAGCAGAGTTGCTATTCCAGTGGGCCTGAAAGATGGAGCTGAAGCCCAGGGCTGTAGGGACCTCCACTCAGAATCTGCAGAGTGGAGCCAACACCTACAGTCTGGAGGGCAGGGCCATTATATACATGGTTTCAGAGAACAGAGGATTATTTTCAAACCTTGAGAACAAATGCAATGTGTTCTGCTGACTTGCTTGGTGCCTATTATCCTTTCTTTCCCTCCAATTTCTCCCATTTGTAATGGAAATATCTACCTTGTGCCTGTTTCACCATTGTACTTGGGAAGCAGATATCTTGTACTCTAGATTTCATAGACGAAGAGGGATTTTTTTAGATTTTGGACTTGGAGTTGATTTAAGACTTTTGCTTTGATATGATGGGGTGAATGTGTTTTACATGTGGCAAGAACATGAATTTGGGGGCCCCAAAGTGTGGAATGTCATGGATTGAATTGTGCTCCCCAAATATCTGTCAACTTGACTAGGCCATGATTCCTAGTACTGTGATTGCCCATTTTGTCATCTGATGTGATTTTCCTATATGTTGTAAATCCTACATCTATGATGTTAATGAGGTGGAATTAGAGACAATTATGTTAATGAGGCAGGACTCAATCTACCAAATTAGGTTGTGTCTTAAACCAATCTCTTTGGAGATACAAAAGAGAGAAGCAAACAGAGAGACATGGAGACCTCATTACCACCAAGCAAGAAGAGCCAGGAGTACACATCTTTTGGACCCAGGGTCTCTGCCCTGAAAAGCTCCTAGACCAGGTGAAGAATGCTGACAACAACCTTCCTCCAGAGCCGCTAGAGAAAGAAAGCACTCCCCTGCAGCTGGCACCAAAAATTTGGACTTCCAGCCTACTAAACTATGAGAAAATAAATTTCTCTTTGTTGAAGCCATTCACTTGTGGTATTTCTGTTATAACAGCATTGGGTAACTAAGACAAGTGTCTGATTCAAAATGGCCAACATCAGTCCATTTCAGCTCGCTAATGCCTAGTATATAGGTGTTTATGCATTCTATTTAATTTTTGACAACTTCCAATTCCCCTAGATTCATAATTTGTACATTCAATGTTCTGATTATTAAAGGATGTTTGCCACTATTTCTTCTCATTTGAGTTACATCACATCAGCAAATGAAGGTCTCAGAAACCTTACTCCATTCACGTCATTAAGGTCAGCTCTACCTGAGGAGGCAGCTCTTCCCCAGTCATGTTTTGAGTACCTTCCAATCTTAGAGGCTCATCTTCCAGCACTATATCAGACAAGATTCTTTTGCTATTCATAAGGTTTTCACTGGCCTTTTTTTTTTCTTTAGAAGTAGACTGCCAGGTCCTTTTTCTTAGCCTGTCTTAATCTGGAAGCTCAGCTGAAACCTATCTGCCAAGGGTGACCCAGTTGGTATATGAAATGCTGGTGGCAAAGTTTCCAGTATCACAGCAACATAGAAGCCATCACAGTACGACAAAATGACTAACATGTGGGGTGGACCCATCTCCTTAAACCATACATAATCTCTAAATAAAGATAATTATAAAGTCATACTTGTGCCTGACATGATACAATTAACATGTGTACAACTGAAAACATGCTAGCCCTGTTTACATCTTATAGTTTATAAGTTACAAAAGCAAAAATATTTGATGCACACTTACAAGGAAGCAATACTCAAAACAGTTATAGTCCTCATTTCTGCAACTGGTCACGTGGTTGCAGCTGATATTTAGAACTACCTTCTTCCACCACGCATTCCTATTGCCTTTACCCTCAGTGTGCACCCCCGCTGGTCGTGGTCCTTTGCCTGGTGGGGTGACCCAAAACTTCATTCCTGAAAGTTCTGAGCCATGAGTAGTCATGTTGGAATTGGGCTGCTGTAGTTTTTCATTGATTTTAATTACAGGGCATGGTAGTACTAAGAGACGTCCTAAGAGATCTCCTGCATTCCAGACATACTCCATTATGTAATACCTCCATTATGTAATACCAACCTGATTTCCTCTTGGTAATAAGGATCAATCACATCACTATATGATAACTCCTTTCTTTGCCTTTTGATCCAGAGGCATAAGGAGTCCAAAGTGGCTGGGTGGCATTCTTAACTTCCAGTTCAGTGGAATCAGTGATATGTCTCCAGGTGGGAGCATTCCACCCTTTGGAACTAAGACCTCTGGGCCTGCAGTGCATAGGGTTTTGGGTAAAAGAAGAAAACATTTTGCAAGTGGGTGGCCAGGGGTAATAGTGAATGGTGCTACTCCCATTTCCACTCCTTGATTTCTGGATCCATGAATCTCGGCTATGAGAGAAAAAAAAAGAGCACCATATATTGGATACTCCTTTAGAGTATATACAGTTCCTGGAGAACAATGCCCCAATCCTGCAAGGTATTGCCACCTAGCTGGCACCGTAATTGTGTCTTTAGGAGGCTGTTCTATCATTCTATAAAGTCAGGTAAGACCAGTTGTCTTAGTCATCTAGTGCTGCTGTAACAGAAATACCACAAGTGGATGGCCTTAACAGTTTATTCTCTCACAATCTAGTAGGCTAGAAGTCCACATTCAGTGTGTCAGCTCCAGGGGAAAGTTTTCTCTGTCAGCTCTGAGAAGGGTCTTTGTCATCAATCTTCCCCTGGACTAGGAGCTTCTCTGCACAGGAACTCCAGATCCAAAGGATGTTCTCTGCTCCTGGCACTGCTTTCTTGGTGATGTGAGGTCCCCCGTCTCTCTGCTAGATTCTCTCTTTTTTATCTCAAAAGAGATTGACTCAAGACACAATCCAATCTTGTAGATTGAGTGCTGCCTCATTAACATAACAGCTGCCTGTCTTAGTCATGTAGTGCTGCTATAACAGAAATAGCAGTGGATGGCTTTAACAAAGAGAAATTTATTTTCTCATAGCAAAGTAGGCTAAAAGTCCAAACTCAGGCGTCAGCTCCAGAAGAAGTATTTTTTTCTCTCTGTCAGCTCTGGAGGAAGGTCCTTGTCATCCATCTTCCCTTGGTCTGGGAGCACCTCAGCGCAGGAACCTCAGGTCCAAAGGATGTGCTCTGCTCCTGGTGCTGCTTTCTTGGTGGTATGAGGTTCCCAACTCTCTACTTGCTTCCTTTTCTTCTTATCTCTTGAGAGATAAAATGAGGTGCAGGCCACACTCCAGGGAAACTCCCTTTACATTGGCTCTAGGATGTGGCCTGAGCAAAAGTGTTACATCCAACCCTAATCCTTTTTAAGGCAGCGATTATGATTTATAGCACATGGGAAAATCACAAAATGGAGGACAACCACACATGGACTAACCAAGTTGATGCATATTTTGGGGGGACACAATTCAATCCATTACACCTCCCATCCCACCTTTTTAACATCATAGAGATAGAATTTACAACACATAGGAAAATTACATCAGATGACAACATGGACAATCACACAATACTGGAAACCATGGCCTAGCCAAATTGATACACATATTTTTGGGGACACAATTCAATCCATGACACCAGTGAATTACATGAGTATGTGCCCACTGCCATACTTCATTTGCCGTGAAGTGAGTCCCTTGATCTGAGGTGATGCTGTGTGGGATATCATCAAGGCAGATAAGCCGTTCTGTAAGTTCATGGATGGTAGTTTCGGCAGAAGCATTGCGTGCAGGGAAGACAAGTCTGTATCCAGTGTAAGTGTCTATTCCAGTAAGAATAAAACATGTCCCTTTTCAGTGGTCCAATATAATCAGCATGCTACTGGGTAGCTGGCTGATCACCTCGAGGAGTAGTACCATATCAAGGACTCAGTGTTGGTCCCTGCTGCTGGCAGATTGGGCATTCCACAGTGGCGGTAGCCAAGTCAGTCTTGGTGAGTGAAAATCCATGTTGCTGAGCCCATGCATAAGCTCTATCCCTGCCGTCATGGCCACTTTGTTCATGAGCCCATTGGGCAATGATGGGAGTGGCTGAGGAAAGAGGATGACTGGTTCTACATAACATGTCATATTAGCGACTTGATTGTTAAAATCCTCCTCTGCCGAGATCACCCTTCCCTGAGCATTCACATGAGACACAAATACCTTCACTTCTTTGGCCCATTCAGAAAGGTGTATCCACATACCTCTTCCCCGTACTTCCTTGTCACCAATTTTGCAGTCACATTCCTTCCAGCACCCTGAGCCAAATCATCAGTATACAATCGCATATCTGGCCATTTCTCCTTCCAAGCAAAGTGAACAATCAGGTTCACTGCTCGAAGTTCTGCCCATTGGGAGAATCTCCCTTCACCATTGTCCTTCAGGGAGGTCCCAGAAAGGGGCTGTAAAGCTGCATATCATGCAGAACCATATGTAAACCAAGCAGTGGTCTTCTCTTTCTCAGTCAACTGATCATAAGGAACTCTCCATGAGGCCATAGGTGTAGACTGGGAGATGGGAACTAATGCAACAGAAGTGGAGACCATGGGCATTTGGGCCACTTCTTCATGCAACTTACTCATGCCTTCAGGTCCTGCTCAGGCCCAATCTTGTATATATCACTTTCATGTAATGATGGAGCCCTGCTGTGCACATCTGACTTTATGACTCTGTGGATTAGATACTACCCAGTTCATGATGGGCAGCTCAGTCCACATGGTGACTTGGTGGCCCCTTGGTTAAACCTTCAATCTCTACTAAGGCCCAGTAACAAGCCAAAAGCTGTTTCTCAAAAGGAGAGTAGTTATCTGCAGAGGATGGCAGGGCTTTGCTCCAAAATCCTAAGGGTCTGTGCTGTGATTCACCAATAGGGGCCTGCCAAAGAATTCAAACAGCATCTTTATCAGCCACTGACACTTCAAGCACTATTGGATCAGCTGAATCAAATGGCCCAAGTGGCAGAGCAGCTTGAGCTGTAGCCTGAACCTGTTGCAAAACTTTCCTTGTTCTGGGCCCCCACTCCAAATAGCAGTTTTTCAAGTCACTTGATAAATAGGCTGGAGTAGCACACCCAAATAAGGGATATGTTGCCTCCAAAATCCAAAGAGGCCCACCAGGTGTGGTGCCTTCTTTTCAGCTGCGGGAGGTGCCAGATATAATAACTTATCCTTCACTTGAAAGGAATATCTTGACATGCCCCACACCACTGGACCTCTAGCAATTTTACTGAGGTGGAAGGCGCCTGAATTTTTTTAGGATTAATTTCCCACCCTCTAGCATGCAAATGTTTTACCAATATATCCAGAGTCACTGCTACTTCTTCCTTACTAGGTCCAGTCAGCATAATGTCATCAATGTAATGGAACAGCATGATGCCTTGTGGAAGGGAAAGGTGATCAAGGTCACTGCAGACTAAATTATGACATAGGGCTGGCAAGCTGATATACCTCTGAGGTAGGACAATGAAGGTGTAATGCTGGCCTTGCTAGCTGAAGACATGTTGCCTCTGGTGGTCTGTCAAAACAGGTATGGAGAAAAAGGCATTAGCCATATCGATAGGTGTATACTAGGTACCAGGAGATACATTAATTTGCTCAAGCAAAGAAACCACATCTGGAACACTAGCTGCAATTCGAGTCACCATCTGGTTAAGTTTTCAATAATCCACTGTTATTCTCCAAGATCCATCTGTTTTTTGCACAAGCCAAATAGTTGATTTGAATGGGAATGTGGTGGGAATCCACCCCTGCATTCTTCAAGTCCTCGATGGTGGCAGTAATCTCTGAAATCCCTCAAGAACTGCGGTATTGTTTTGGGTTTACTATTTTCCTAGGCAGAGGCAGTTTTAATGGCTTTCACTTAGGCTTTTCTACTATAATAGCCCTTATTCCACATGTCAGAGATCCAATGTGTGTGTTCTGCCAGTTGCTGAATATATCTGTTCCATTTGTGCATTCTGGAGCTGGGGAAATCACTACAGGATGGATTCAGGGACCCACTGGACCCGCTGTGAGACAGACATCAGCTAACGTTGCATTAATAATCCGACCTCCAGTCTGGCTGGTGGGCCACAGTGACATTTGAGTCCCATGGAATTAGTGTCAGTTCAGAGCCAGCATGATCGTTAATGTTGTGTGTCAACTTGGCTAGGCCATGATTCAGATTTTTAGCAGCTACTGTAGTAGCCAGAAAGTCCACTTATATTGGATGCATACCACACCTCCAGGGAAACACCCTTTCAACTGATTGGCTACTCACAGCAGATCCCGTCATGGAGATTATCGCATTTTATGAAATCTCATCATGGAGGTGATTGCATCGTTACATGACTGCCAAACTACATCATAAATGCCAAACCACTGAGAATCATGGCTTCATCTGAGGCTCTGACAATAAGTTTTATCTAGAGCCTATTTTTTTCTATTAAATTGATCTTACCAAAAAATGCTATATACACTTTTAGAAACTAGGATCCCCCTATCCTTGTTTTGTGTGGTTTTGTTCGGTAAGTTTATGTCTCCTTTTGTTCTGAGAGCTTGCTTCTGGTGTACAGCATTGTATCTAACTTTCTGTCTTACCAGGTTAGAGGCTATGGCTGACAACTGCTGGTTTTTTAAGGCTGTTTTAGAACCTCAGTTATTTCATCTGTTTTATGATTCAGATTTTTAGTAGCTACTTGGAGAAACTTTGATATAAATTGGTCTCTTTGAAAAGTACGCCAAGATCTTTACGTCTGTATGTCAATCTTAGAACCAAAACCTAAGTAACTTAAGCTAGATGTTTTATGAAATGTGTTTTATTTAAAGAAAAAGGATAGTTCTGTCTTAAAGTAACAGTTACAGAACAGTAATAAGGGAAATTAGCTACATTTTGCCTTTCAAAATTCCTAGGTTGACTTAAACATACCTAAATGAATTAGAGTGACCTAATATTTTTTTAAATCTACCATGAGTTAAAAAGTAGGTAAGGGCAGGGCAAGATCAGGCCTTCTCAGCCCCCAGCCCTAGTCTCCAAGGTGGTATACTCCAGGGAAGCTTTTGAAAGACTGTTTAGAATTAGGTGGAGACCCTTGTAAGACAAAATATTAAAAAAAAAAAAAAAATGCTGCTTTGCTATAGTTATCAGAAATTGGGTGGATCCCAATCATAAAAGAACTGTAAACAATTTCTATTGTAGGAGGACTTTAAGAAGCCAAAAAAACAGAAATTGCAATAAGACATACCTGAAATGGCCTGGAAAAATATCTTCAACAGTAGCCAGACACTTAAGGTTATATCCAAATCAATGAATTAGTCAATAGAACAGAGACTTTGTGATTTCCAAAGCCAGTTGGTAAAATCTTTAAGGGTTAAAATTAGATTGGGAAATAGTAAAAGTTAAATGAAAACTTAGAATGTTTAAACAAAGTTTATTTCAATTAGTTATATTTTATGGTATAAGGGCTTAAAATAATTTCTAAGAACTTTTAGGTAGTTTATTGAGGTTAAATTGAGTTAATAGATATTCATCATAATTTAAGTCTACTTTTGCTTTTTATGCCTCAGGAGAAAAGATATATATATGTGTGTATATTTAAGTTTGCAAATGAGACTCTTCATTTTTGCCATTTAAAGGGATGTGCTATGAGAGACATGCAACAAAGACAACGCTTATGAGGTTTATTAAAAAACAATTTATTAGATGTGGTCAAAAGTTCTATCTGTCTGACTGAAGTTTATTGGTTTAATTTATGAGGTTTTTAGGAGCTTTAATGTTAAACAGCATATAAAACAAAGAACTAGGTTTCTAGGGGTTAAAATAACAAAATTTTCTTTGATTACTTAGTTCAAGAGTTCATCTATCCTTTGTGTAATTTGTCTTGAAAACAAAGGTTCAGCCTCTCAGAATGAGATTCCTGAATCGGAAACTAAGCCGCATGGCTTTAGGAAAAAAAAAGATAAGGTCTTTTTTTTTTTTTTAAAGATCTTTGGTTAAATAAAGTATTGTTTCTTGGTAACTTATGACAAACTCCTTACAAGTTTGAAAGCCATGAAAAAAATTTTTTATAGAGAAAAAGTGCTAAAAATGTTTATTTAACATGTTATAAATCACATGGAACACGTTAAAATCAAGAGAAATGCCTGATTCTTTTTGGGTTAAACTTTATGATAGTATTTCCACTTACATTTGCCTAATGCTAGACAGAAAATGCATAATACTATGTCATAATTTTATTATTTTATTGCTAACTTGGTCACGACTTTATTTTTTTGAAATGATCATCATCAAGCCCAATGTTTAACTGAAGAATTCACATCATTTATCTATGAAGTTTTTTTTTATTACTATTCAGGTATTTAGAGACTTGATGACCTTTATATATATACCCTTGGTATATCCTGACTATGGTATTTTGTCTCAAGATTATTATGTACTATATCGGAAGCTGTGAAAATACGGTTAATGGTTATATTTAAAAATATTTTTATCTAAAGTTTTTTTTAACTGATTTTATTTGGTTTTTATGTTATGCTTGTAATTAATTCCTATCAGGTCATTCATTACTAAGAATATTATTTTTATAAATCAACCATGGCTATATTAAGTTTTGCCATCTGCAGATAAGTTTTTACTTTGTTGATTTTCTGAAAATGCATTTGACAGGAATATCTCAATAACAAAAAAAGATGGACTATATTGGACTTATGAAAAGGACTGTGACTATACTCAATCAAGATTTCCAGAACTCCTATGCAGAAGTTAATGGGTTCGCAGACTGCACCCAGTACAGAATCACCTGAAGCAGAAATTAACGACACAAGACTGAGTAAATGAACCGATACTATGGGTTTTATGTGAGAATATTGCCAATGTTTTAAGGTCTTTCTATCTGGAAATAAGATATGCTTTAAGGTCCTACTTTCTGGACATAAGAAATAATTTTCCTCTTCTCCTAAATTATCAAACTAATGGGCTTAGTTATTTTAACTCTTGAGTTAGTAGTTCCTGTTGGTAAACTTAGCAAAGTTGTAAATATCATAGCCAGAGAAGTGCCTGAAATTTGAGCTATGATTTTACAAATTAGAATAGCATTTGCTTTCCTGTTAGTATCTCAAGGAACAGTTTGTGCCTTAGTAGATAAATGCTGCTGTATTTATATTAATATGCAATCTGAGGTTTTGCATAATGTAGTTGCTGCTGAGGCACGTGAAAAGCAGTTACTTACGCTGCTTATACGTAAACAAACTACTCATGAGATTTGTTTCCTGGTTCAAAGAACTTAGAGTCATGGTTTCATTGGTTATTTCAGACAGTCGGCCTAATATTATTGTTAGTATATCTATTCTACTTCCTAGCTCTCTGTATGGTGCCGGAAACACTGGTGTTGTAGTGGTTAAGTGCTATGGCTGCTATCTGAAAGGTTGGCAGTTCGAATCCACCAGATGCTCCTTGGAAACCCTGTGGGGCAGTTCTACTCTGTCCTGTAGGGTTGCTATGAGTCAGAATTGACTCAATGGCAGTGAGTTTTATATGGTGCCTGAGATCTTAAGAAACAGAGCCCAATTATCATTTATTGAGCAGTTTTGATCAAAGATTCTATAACAAGATCATGATCCAAAGGAGGGAACCATGAAATAGTTGTAATTCTCCCAGAATCCAGATTTCTGGCTTTCATGGCAGTTGGGGCAACCTACACCTTTGGGTGTCCTTTGGAACCTAGAGCTTTGAGAAAAAAAAGTGATTCCTGAAGCCACTTTGAGCCAAACGATAATCCAGATAAACTAGTAAAACTGTCTTGCTCTGGGCACTGTGCTTTTTTTTTTTTTTTAAGAAATTCAGTCTGTTTTGAGCAACTGACTCCAAAGATCGGACTGAGAGTTACATCTAGGGTAAATTGGTAAACAGGGTTATGTAATCATTTTAATCAGTCTTCAAGACAATGTTGTATGAAATACCTGTCTAATGTTTATAATCAAACTCTCGCCCTCATGCTATACAGAAAATTATGTATCTTACAGAAATCAGGTTTTCATAGGAGACGGACCTCATGGCTCAGATTCCATTTTGTCCTAGATTCCACTTCTGCTTCTGAGAAAGTAAACCATGACTGTTAACAAATAAACCAAGGATAGGCAACTTGCCCTCAGAGAGAACATGTAGTGTGTTTTAGACAGATTAACTGGAGACCTCCAACAGAAGTCCATCCTGTATTATCTTGCTAGTCATGTATTCTTTAATGGAAACTTGTTTGTTGTGTGTGAGTTTTTCAATACCTTCTGTTTTTTTTTCTGGACAAGCTTATAAATATATGCTTTTATGCGGTAGATCCAACTAAACTAATTTAGATGATCCCTTTCCAATTGACAGCGAATTTATGCAGGCAATTTCTTGTTTAGATTCCTGGCGAATGCGTGTACCATGCACTTTGGGAACTGTCTTAGTCATCTAGTGCTGCCACAACAGAAATACCCCAAGTGGATGGCTTTAACAAAGAGAAATTTATTTCCTCAAGGTCTAGTAGGTTACAAGTCCAAATTCTGGGCATCAGCTCCAGGGGAAGGCTTTCTCTCTCTGTTAGCTCTGGAAGAAGGTCTTTGTCCCTAATCTTCCCGTGGTCGAGGAGCTTCTCAGGTGCAGAGACCCTGGGTCCAAAGGACATGCTCTGCTCCTGGTACTGCTTTCTTGGTGGTGTGAGATCCCCAACTTTCGGCTTGCATCCCTTTCCTTTTATCTCTTGAGAGACAGAAGGTGGTCCAGGTCACACCCCAGGGAAACTCCCTTTACCTTGGATTAGGGAGGTGACCTGAATAAGGGTGGTGTTACAATCCCAGCCTAATTCTCTAAACATAAAATTACAACCACAAAATGGAGGACAACCACACGATGCTGGGAATCATGGTCTATCCAAGTTGATACACATTTTTGGAGGGACATAATTCAATCCATGACAGAAACCTTAGGATTACCTTTAGATATTCATAGTAATGATGCTAGGAAATATTGGAAAGGTAATGTTAAATTTTTACCCATTGTAAAATGAGAGTCAGAAGAAAGCCCATTGGTCCAATACTCAGGGTGTGGTTGGTAGCTTTAATTCCTACTTATGGTGTATTTGAACTGGACAAATCTTTAAAAATTTCTCAATTACTATAGGACAAACTGCTAGTGGGATGAAAACACAGCAGTGATCTCTGACCTCATAAACCAAGCTGAGATGAGATAACAGAATAATCTTAGATTTTTATTATCCCAAAAAATTATAGCCTGTGCTGTAACAAATGCCTTTTGTTAAATTTGGATAAATAATACAGGAGTAGAACAAGATATATATATAACATTAGACAGAAAACTACTTGGTTACACACTGTAACACCCTTACAAACACCAGATTTATTTGGTTGGTTACCATCAGGGATAGTCCTGATGGTATTAGGCATAATGAAATTTATCCTCTGTCTTACACACTTAAAAGGCAAAAGAAGGCCTCAGGCTAAAATGTTGATGTACGTTGAGTCTGCTCTCTTTAGCAATACAATTGATGAGAACTTTGCTCCTACTTAATAACCTGCTGAAGAACCAGATGGTAAACTAGCACTGCGTTTAAAGAGCCTGCAATGGCCACCATCTAGGAGCTCAACTAAGTCCAGGTATTGATCACTGATGTGCTATCTCCAATCTCTGATCAAAAGGGGGAATGATTTAGGAGATAATATTGGAGTCATCATTCTCTGTCCTTGAGCGTAGAGAAAGTAACTCAGCTGGAGCTGGGCTCACAAGGACTCATGTGCTTCTCTGTTTTCCCATTCTTGCTTATTCTGTAGTTCCTTGGACTCAGGCAAATGTGGCTGTGGCAGTATGTTTGTCCTTTTTCCCATTCTTGCCTATTCTGTAATATTCTCTGGACTTGGGCAGACATGGCTATGGCAGCACACTTGTCAGTTTTCCCATTCTTGCTTATTCTGTAATACTTCCTTGGACTCGGTCAGACATTAGCTCTGGCAGCATGCTTGTCTGCTTCCCACTTTTGTCTTTTTGAATATATGCTGAATAAAACTTTCTTTTTGCTTTACTAAACTTTGTAATGTTTTCTCCCCTACAACAAGGGGGATAGCCGATGGTGTTTTGAAGGAATAAGAGAACTGTGGTTGCTTTGGGGAAAAGAGAATTGATTATAGGATGGAGTGGAACTGCCCCCATAGGGTTTCCAAGGCTGTAAGTCCTTACAGAAGGAAGCTGTCACATTTTTCTCCCACAGAGCAGCTCGTGGGTTTGAACTGCCGACCTTTCGGTTAGCAGCCGAGTGCTTAGCTACTATACCAACAGGGCTCCCTGAGGATGCTTATGGAAGTATTTAATTCCATAGTAGAGTAGGTGGGTTCTACATGGAAGTGGACTTAAAACCAAGGTCTCAAGCTGCTAAAATACTTGTCTGTTATAAAATTATAAGTTACAAAACAAGTTCAAGAATTCCATAAAACAGGAAGACCAGGATGGCTTGAACAATGTTGCTTAGTCATTGGGAGTCGTAGTTTTGACATTGCTTTCTTAAAAGCTGCTTCCTTCTTGGCAAGGAGCTCACTGTTTATGCTGTCCTAAAGCATTTCTATCAGCAGGCATAAATTAGGAAATGTCCAAAGGATTCCTGTAGTTTTGTTTCCTCCAACCTTTAGAACTTGGCAGCCTGTCCTCTTCCCTGAAGCACAATCACCAAAGTCATTGAAAAGTCTCCCAAAGACTCCAGCAGATTGCAACATACCAGTTATCCCAGCATGCACATTACCTCTTCAGGTATGGACTGCTTTGAGTCCTCACAGGTTTATCTGGTAAACCCGAGATTTTAATCTTAAGACGTGGAAGCATTGAACACCTAGGATATATGTGCCTTTTAAGTTGCAAATTTCTCTTCTGTCTTGAAATTCTAGGGGTCTAAACTTTTCCTTTCACACTATCTTTCTATATACACATTGACTCCAACTCATCGGGTATTAAAAAAAAAAAAAAAAACTATAAATTGACCAACAGATGCATACTTCATTCTGAAAATTTATCCTCCTTTGCACTTTCATAAAGGTACTCTTATCTTTTGTATGTGGTCACCAGTCCTCTCAATTTGTCCTTTGGAATGTTAGAAAAATATTTCCAGAACCTCTGACCTCATCTTAGCCTTTTATCACTTGACATCTGAACTGTTTTCTAACTAGTCTGCCAACAACACTCCAGCCTCTATCTCGTTGTTGCTAGCTGCCATCCAGTAGATTCTGACTCCTGGTGACCCCATGTGTGCAGAGTAGGATTGCTTCATAGAGTTTTCAAGGCTCTGGCCTTTTGGAAGCAGATTGCCAGGCCTGCCTTCTGAGGTGACTCTGGGTGTGTTCGAATTTCCAGCCTTTCTGCTAGTAGCTAAGGGTTTAACTGTTTGGGCCACTCAGGGACTCCTCATCCAACCCAAGTTATTATAAACCTTGTCCCCAGTATAATCTTAATTTGAAAAAGACCAAACTCTTTCTTCATCTTATTGACTGTTGGAAAACCATTCGTTCTTCTCACGACTAAGAGAATCAAATCCAAACTCCTGAGTCTGAGAGCGTGGCCACCACATCTGGCAGCAACACAAAGGACCAACAAGCCATCACACAATCTTGCCTCTTGTTTTCTGACTTCTGTCCTTTGGCTCACACTCTTGCTTCTCATGCCTTTCCCCACTCTCATGCCTTCAAATCTGACATACTATTTAAGACCAAGATTCAGGTCAACCTTCTCCATGCAGCCTTCCTCTACCACTCTAGCCCACAGTTTTCTCACCCTGCTTTGAGTTCTTAACACTTCCATTTGTATGGCAACTTATCATTTACTGCCTCTTGTAAGTCTCCAAAATCACCATCTCATATTATCATTTAACTTTAGAGACATTTACAGCTTATCCCCTCGACTAGATCATGAGCTGTTCCATTCATTCAATAAATATATACTGGGTGCTAGGCTAGATATGGGGAGAAAGTCCCTGTTTTTTCCTTAAACTACAGTTGTCCAAAGCAGTATATGTATTATTATTTATGTATGACAAGTAGACTTCAGGCATGACTGCTCTGTTAGAGACCCCTGCCACACTCCTCATTATCTGATGGAGAAATCTGAAAAGGGCATTAGAGAATATTAATAGACTAAATTTTATTAACTTTCTGGAACTTTAACACCATAGAATTACCAGCTATTACATAAGTTCAATTAGCCTCCTTACTTGCTGGTGCTTTTGTGAAATCCATACTTTGACATCACTTTCAAAGGCAGGCTCTGTAGGATGGTGTGATACAGTTTACTGTCAGTTTTGAGTGGTATAAACAGGGCTGGATCCTGGACCCATTTTAAACTGAGATCTTAGTTATATGAAACTGTGGGTGACTTCAATTAATGCCCTTTTGCTACTGAGACTAGGAGAATAAGTAACCTGCTATGGGCTGGGTTTTACACTGGGTATGGGCTGATGAGATATATTAAAAAAAAAAAATTTTTTTTTTTAAATCTCCTAGAAGGAGGTTTTTGTGGGCTGAAAAGCCTGTTCCATGTTTACTTGGGTTTTCACAAATTTAATATTTAATGATTAAAGTTACAAAGCCAAGACTCTAGTTTTTGGGAAGCTTGTAAGTTCAGTTTACAAATCCTATTATTTTGTTTATAAGTCTAGTGAATTTTAATATTCACTTCTAAGGAATCATCAATACTGTTTGGCCTTATAAACTTAGTTAACTAAACACCTTTAAACACTTTAGGCTGCACTTGAAAGTTTAGTGTGTACACAGTGGTGCCCTAAACCACTCCCATGTTCTGAGAGTCATTGGTAGGAGTTATAGCACTCAGCATACAGTTTTATGCACGGCTAAAGATTTATTACAGTGATATAGTAAGGATACACAGCTGGTCATAAAGAAAAGAGATGCAACTGGAGCCTGAAGGAAACCACGTGAGCCTTCCCTATGTTCTGTCCCTCCCATGAGCAGTCACATGGAGCACACTCTTCCCTCAGAATAAAATTCAGCAACACGTATGCAGTATTTTCACCCGGGGAAGCCCATTAGAGGCTTAGTGCCCAAGGTTTTTATTTGGGGCTAGTCACGCAGGCACCTTCTGCCTAACCAGTTGCTGCGGAGTTGACTCCAACTCATGTGACTCCATGTGTATCATAATAGAACTGTGCTCCATAGGGTTTTCAATGGCTGATGTCCAGGCCTTTCTTCTGAGGCACTTCTGGGTAGACTCAAACCTCCAACCTTTTGGTTAGCGGTTGAGCTTTAACTTTTTGTACCAACCCCCAGGGACTCCACTCTCTTTCTAGCACATACCAAAATTCCAGACTCCCGGTAGGAAAGTAGGTGGTTAGCATAAGTAGTTGTTTGTGCAAACTCTCTAGATACAATGAACTATCCTTAATAGTTAATCCTGACTGGAAACACTGTCTCAGCTAAATTCTCAAATGTTAGCCAAAGACCAATCTTGCAAACAGGTCTTTCTAAGGAAAGCAGTCTTAGGCCTGCTATGTTAACTTTTTTCTACTCACTTACCAAAAAATCAAATACGTTACCATGGAGTCGATTCGACTCATGGCAACCCTATAGGACAGAGTAGAGCTGCCTCAGAGGGCTTCCAAGGAGCGGCTGGTAAATTCAAACTGCTAGCCTTTTGGTTAGCAGCCATAGCTCCTAACCACTGTGCCACCAGGGTTCCATACACTTGTTGCTAGGTGCCTTCTAGTCAGTTCTGACTCATAGCGACCCTATATACAACTGAATGAAATACCGGTCCTGCGCCATTCTCACAATCATTGCTATGCTTGAGCCCACTGTTGGAACCACTGTGTCAACCCATCTCATTGAGGGTCTTCCTCTTTTTTGCTGACTCTCTACTTTACCAAGCATGATGTCCTTCTCCAGAGACTGGTCCCTCCAGATAACATGTTCAAAGTACGTGAGACGAAGTCTCACCATCCTCACTTTTAAAGAGCATTCTGGCTGTACTTCTTCCAATACAGACTTGTTTGTTCTTTTGGCAGTCCATGGTATATTCAATATTTGCCAACACCACAACTCAAAGGCATCAATTCTTCTTTGGTCTTCCTTATTTGTTGTCCAGCTTTCACATGCATATGGAGCGATTGCAAACGCCATGGCTTGGGTCAGGCATACTTTAGTCCTTAAAGTGACATCTTTGCTTTTTAACACTTTAAAGAGATCTTTTGCAGAAGATTTGTCCAACGCAACATGTTGTTTGATTTCTTGACTACTGCTTCCATGGGTGTTGATTGTGGATCCAAGTAAAATGAAATCCTTTACAACTTCTACACACTTAGGTGCTTCTATTTCCTAATTTAAGTAAACCTTCCCAAGTACTCAAACAACATATGCTATGGATTGAATTATGTCCCCCCAAAATGTGTCAACTTGGCTAGGCCCTTGTTCCCAGTATTGTGTGATTGTTCACCATTTTGCATCTAATGTGATTTTTCTACCTCTTTTAATGCGGCAGGGTTAGAGTCAGTTATGTTACGAGGCTGGACTCAATCTACGAGATTAGATTGTATCTTGAGTCAACCTCTTTTGAGATATAAAAGACAGAAGCAGCAGAGAGACAGGGGGATCTCCTACCACCAAGAAAGCAAAGACTGGAGCATAGCGCTTCGTTTGGACCCTAAATTCCTGCACCAAGAAGCTCCTGGACTGGGGGGAGATTGATGACAAGGACCTTCACCCACAGCCAACAGAGAAAGACTTACCCTAGAACTGGCACCCTGAATTCAGGCTTCTAATCTCCTAATCTGTGAAAGAATAAATTTCTCTTTGTTAAAGCCATCCACTTGTGGTATTTCTGTTACAGCAGCACTAGATAACTCAGACAACATGTATAATTCAAACAAATTGAATCATAAATATGGTCAACCTTAGTTCTTTTAAATGTCCCAATGTTTTCTACAAACCTAGTAAGAATTCAAATCAAAAGCCTGAATTAATTACCTAATTACACATTTGAAACTGGATTTACAAAATTGGTCTCACCTTCTAATAGGCCAGATTCTATTAAACAATACAAATGCATAAAATAGGTAAAAATTCTTTAGTGTTAAAGTCTTAACATGGACTTGATTGCCCTAAACATCTTTCTGCTTAATTCAAATCTTCCCAGAACGAAGGGTGCTTTACCCACTAAGGAAGCTACGTGTCACTCCTAGCACTTTAGGTAGGTATCTTAGAAGCTCGTTTAGGTAGCACAACCTTGGATTTCTGCAGGGGTTGATTTCTTAACCTTACCCTGATTCTTGGTTGCTATCAGTGATTAGTTAACTTCCAAATAAGTTGCTGCAACCTTATGGCATTGAGGTTATATATTATCTAATTTTTAAAATTGCTGATAGAAGTCTGCAATTTACCCTAAATTACCCATCACCTGAATGCTGCCTTTTTTTTTTTTTTAATTGGGAGTAAGCTGTTAATGTAATTGTCATTTTGGTCTAAATTTAAAGCCTTTTGAACTTCATGGAATCCTTCATTCTTTCATATCCTCCCTACCTTTTAGGACTACACAAGTTTTTTTGAGGTAAAAATAATGTCCGATTGAATACCGGCTATGCATTTGTGGTTTTATCTATTTGGTCACAAATCTCAGGATCATTTTTTCACATCATTTTATTGTTCTAAGTGGCTTCAATATAGAGTTTTACTGTCTACTCGTTATCAGGAAGAGTTTTTTTTTTTTTTTAATTTGATTGTGGTGAAATACACATAACAAAATTTGCCATTTTAACCATTTTTAAGTGTGAATTTCTGTAGTGTTAATTACATTTCACAAGTGTGAAAATATCACTCACTGTCTACATCTCCAAAATTTTTTCATCACCTCAGACGTGCTGTGTAACCATTAGGCTATAACTTCTCATTTCCTTCTCCTCTCAACTTGTAATCTCTAATCTGCTTTCTGTATCGATGAACTTGCCTGTTCTAGATATTTAATGTGATGCATTGGTGTTTCAGTAGTAGAATTCTCATGTTCCGGGTAGGGGATCTGAGTTCGAGTCCTGACCAATGCACCTCACGTGCAGCTGCCACCTTCCTGTCAATGGAGGCTTGCATGTTGCTGTGATCCTGAGATTTCAGTGAAGCTTCCAGATTGAGACAAACTAGGAAGAAAGACCTGGCAATCTACTTCTGAAAATCAGCCATAGAAAACTGTGTGAATCACAGATGGTCTGATCCTCAACCAATCAAACCCAGGCAGCGTTTCATTTTGCTGTGTATGAGGTCACTATTAGTCAGGGGTCGCCATGAGTCAGGACCAACTAGATGGCAGCTAACAACAACAAATATTTCATGTAAATGGAATCATGCAATTTTGTCCTTTTGTGTCTGGTTTATCTCGCTTAGCATTATATTTCCAAGTTTCATTCATGCTGTACCATATATCAGAACTTCATTATTTTATATGCTTGAATAATTTTCCGTTGAATGTATATGCCACGTTTCGTTTATTCATCTGTTGGTGGACACTTGGGCTGTTTCTACCTTTTGGCTCTTGCAAACAATGCTGCTATGGACATCAGTGTACAAGTATCTGTTTGAATCCCTGTTTTCAATTTTTTCAGGTTTTTATAGTTAGGAGTGGAATTGCTAGGTCATATGGTAATTCGACTCGATGGCACTGGGTGGGTTATGGTAATTCTATGTTTAACCTTTTGAGAACACCCAAACTGTTTTCCACAGGAACAGTATTATTTTACATTCTCACCAGGAATGCATGAGGGTTCCAATTTCTCTACATCCAGGATGAGTTTGTAATATCAACTATTTCAAAATTAAAACTGTTATTTTAGGCATACTGTAAAATCCAATTGATTATATTTACCGTACCTGTTGCCATCAAGTAAATTCTGACTCATAGCGACCCAATAGGACAGAGTAGAACTGCCCCATAAAGTTTCCAAGGAGCACCTGGTGGATTTGAACTGTCGACCTTTTGGTTAGCAGCCGTAGCACTTAACCACTACACCACCAGGGTTTCCAAATGATTATACTTAGTAACTGAATAATATCAATTTAGTGTCTAGTTCCACTTAATATGTGGCATATTAACACGTCATGCATTTATTTATTTAGATATTCGTTTTGCAGTTCCTTCAGTCTTGAAGGAAGCTACAATGCTTTAAATTATAAGCCAAAACAGAGCATTATAGAGCTGTTTCTAGAAGGTTACACAGCCTACTTGAAAAAAAAAAAAAAAACATAAAATTGCCAGGCCCAAATCTCCTAACCTGTGTTCTTTGGCTCTTCTGGCAGGTTCTTGAATATAGGCACGCTAAGTTTAAGCTCATATAACTCATTTACAAAACCATTAACAGTTGGCTTAGGGTGCTTCAGAATCACACGAGGTACTTTTAAAAAATACAGATTCTTAAAAAATTCACCTCTCTCCCCCAAAAAGAGATTCCGATTCAACAGGTAAGAAGTAAAGCAGAAATCTGGATTTTAAAATAAGCACCACTAGGTGATTCTGTTTATGCAGGTAGCCTGTGGACCACACTTTGAGAAACACTGTGTATGGGGTAAGAAGGGAGACTTGATCGGTCTTTTTTTTTTTTTTTTTTTCCTCCTTTTCGTGCACTAAAATGGGCCCTAAATTGACTCCCAAGAAAAATACCTGACTTTGCCTTGCTTTAATATCCATAAAAGGATTTCAACATCAAAGAGTGAATATTTGTGGGCTACATATAAAGAGGAGAAGCAAAATTCACTCTTAACTAGGATGAGGAAAAGAGAAAAAAATCTGTCCGTGGGCTGAGGAGGGTGTAAGTAGGAAGCAGAGTGAATACACTACGTAGAGCGAATGTCAACTGTCATGGTTTTGTAAATGTGTTTATCAGTTTAAGCTTAGTTAGTGTGCTTATAAGGTCCCAGGTGGTGCAAGCAATTTGTGATTGACTACTAATCTAGGCTGGCAGTTCTAACCTACCCAGCAGTGCTGTGGGAGAAATACCTGGTGATCTGCTTCCTTAAAGATTAAAAAAACAGCGAAGGAAACCCTATGGAGCAGTTCTACTCTGTAATATGAGTCAGAATCAACCGCAACAGGGAAGTGTGCTTATAGCTACATTCAAAACCTGCCAGTTACCATTTCCCAAAGCATTTTGCCAGCTTGAAATGAAAACACAACTACTTGCAAGCAATTTTTAAAGCAAGCTTTTCCAATGATGTCTTCTACAGAAGAAGCTACTAATGAATGATTGCATTTGGTGATTGACTACATCAGCTTTTCAGTAATTATATGTAAATGCTATCTATATTTTTTTCTATTTAGGAGAGATGCCCCCATAAACTTTGTATCTCATTTCCATCATAACCCACTGTTAACTTAGGTTTGTCCTTGATAGTCTATAAACTATACTCCAGTTTAAAGCCCCTCTTAATTTAACAGGTTAAAATTCCTATTCTGAAAAGAAATATAACCAGTTTTGTACAAGTGGTTCTTAGAGAATCCTTCCCAAGTCATTGTTCTGGTCTTCATTTTACTATGTGCCCACAAATCCACAATCGTTTCACTAATTCATTTCAGAATTCTGAGAAGCCAAACTTGTCAGTGTCAGTTATGCTTCCTGGATCATGCACTCTTGGCTATTGGTATAGCTTGAAGTTCTCCAAAAAACATCAACTTTGGGATATAAAGGAGAACCCATGAATGGCGATTATCTGAATTTCACTGACTCATGCCTCTACCTCTATGACAAATTTTTTCTGGGATCGGATTCTCATGTTTGTCTTCCAATGCCCTTCTACTCTGTCCCACCAAGGTCAGCAGCCCATGATCACTGAAGGTGCTTCATTACTGCAGCTGACTTGCATGAAACTCTGACATTCCCTTGCAGGGGTTCTTGTGTTCTAGGGCTCCAAAATCTAAATCTAAAAAGACTCAAAGGCATCAAAACAGAGTCGCAATCTCTTCAGTCCTCACTGTGCCAGAACTCTATGTGGAGCACACAGGTGCAGCACACCTTGCTTCTGACCCCAAGTCTCACGTCTCACTCTTGAAAACAGACCGTCAACTTCTGTTTGCGGGTCCTCTTTCCCCAGGCTGCAGATCTAGTCTAGATCAACTGAGCTCCAGATACTATGCTGGAATTTCAGTTTTAACTCAGCTACTACACCAAGACACTTGTCCATGTTCAGTTTTCTAGTTTTTCTCCTGCTTTGTAGATTACTGATAAGGCCCTATTTAGTCCAGCAAACAGATAGGACTCAAAGAGGATGCAACCATGCGGGGAGGACAGAGCTAAGGCAAGAGGTTGATTAAGCCGAACAGAGTGCTACGTTGATAGATCACAAGCAGAGACAGCATTAACGGACAGGTAGTTTAGTCACACTAAACTAGGTTTTGGAACGCAGACATCTCATGGGGTTTTGAGTACAAGAGTTGAGACATTGAAGGGTAACAGGCAAATAGAGGCAGCTGAAGACTGATAGGTATCAGAACCAATACCCTGAACAAGGCAAACTGAAGCACAAGCTGAGATCCACAGAGACAAGCAGCAGGTAAAACCAAGCCAGGATCAGGCCTGAGGGTCTTATTTCTGAAACTGTTTTTTTTTTTGTGAAGGCCTTGACACCCAGTGGCTCTGCAAACATACAAGAAAATTATTTTGGCACCCTGGGATGTATTTATCTAATTAATCCATTAAGTCAACAAAAAAGTATTTCGAGTACAAAGCACTGGGTTAGGCACGGTGTGTCCTACATCTGTGGACTTAGCCGGTTCTTGCTATCAATGGATTTGTTAGCCAAAGAGAGAAGAGAGAAATGTGCGCAAAGATACTCTATAGAATATTTGCCTCATAAGTAACACACAGAAAGTTCAACAGGAGTTTAAAGGAAAAGAAATAGAAAACTTCATTGAAATACTATCCAATTTAACCCTCACAATTGCTGGGAAAGTTGAACGCTATTATTCCTATTTCACAGATGAAAAAACTGAGCATCAAGATGTTTAGTAAATTTCCCTAAGTCACACAGCTAAGAAGTAGGAAACTTTAAAGCTCTTGTTTCTCCCTCTCTCTTTCCACTTCAGCAAAGGTAAAGGGCTCACTGACGAGGCGACATTTAGGTGTGGAGATCCTAATCATTTTCAGCTTAGTGTACTCCTACTCTACCCTTTGCTACCTTGGTTTTCATCTCCTCATTATAATATTTATTTTTCCTTTTGATAGTTTGGAAATGTTTGTGCTTCCTGTGGCAGAAGCAAGGGACATGAATTGAGCCTTGATAAAAATCATTTACCGTATTTCACTGATTCTAAGATGTACATTTTTCTCCAATCTTAAATCACTAAAATCAGGATGAGTTTTTCAGTCAATGACATCTTACAACTAACTGCTGTTGGTCAGGTGGCAATCACAACAAATTGTTGTCATTGACTGTGCAGTCCTAAATATCAAAACATCAGAATCTTTCAGAACAGACATCAACCTCAATAATTCTCAGAAGGAGGTGAGGAGGTAAATATTTAGCAATGTTCCTGGACATTTAATGTAGGCCAGCTCTGCCTAACTTCAAACCCAGCTCAAGAACACAGCAAGAATAGATTTTAGTTCTTTTATGGATAATTTTAAGAAGTGGCAGTATCACCGATGTTCTCGAAGGCACAGAGGATGATACTGTGTTAAAAAAAAAGGACATCCATGACTAAGTCAAAAGCGATTCTAAAGACCACACGAACCACAGCCTCCCATAGCCTGATATGGCCCTAATACCTTACAGCATGTTTTCTCCTTTTCAAAATGGGCAGTTGAGAGCTTGACATAACTAACACCATAATGATTCTCTAACCTATAAGTTTTTTTAGCTGCACTGGTCCCTTTTCAAAGGATTGCGGGGCCTTTTTGGCTCTTGTGGCCTTGGTCTCCCTTTTCTTCTTTGTTCTCTTGGGAGATGGCCTTCAGCGTGCAAGGCGGAGGCTAGGAAGGCTACCTGGCACTTCTGATCTGCAACTTTGTTTCCTGCTCTTTATCTCAGTCAGAGTGAACTTGGCAGGCCAGTTCCACTAGAGATTCTTAGTTTTTGTTTTTTTGCCCATTATAAAGATTAGATCCAGATGTCTGGCATGCATATCGTTAGTTTAATGAAGAGTTTCTTGTAGTTGTGATATACAGTGTTCCAACTATGTGTGGGCTACATGCTTGAAGACATGTAATCCTTGCAAAAATGGTATGTAAGCGCTCATGTAAAAATTGCTTTTCGGGACTCCATAAAGAGAGCCTGCATTGCTGTCAGACTTTCCGTTGGTGTCACCTCCTAATAAACCTTTTCTCTCTTTCTGATTAGGACTATGTTTCATTTGACTACTGCAGGGCGTGGACCCCAATCAGGTAACACTGAGATCAGAAGAACTAGATGGTGCCTGGCTACCACTACTGACCACTCTGAGCAGGATCACAATAGTGGGCCCTGGACAGAGTGGGAGAAAAGTGTAGAACAAAATTCAAATTCATTAAAAAAAAAAAAAAAAAAGACCGGACTTACTGGTCTGAGATACTGGTAGAACTCCTGAGACTATGGTCCTTAGACACCCTTCATACTTGGAACCGAACCAATTCCTGGAGATTGCCTTTTTGCCAAACAATAGGCAGACCTATAGAGTGAGCAATAACACCAGCAAGGAATGATCTCCTCAGAACATTCAAATATACGAGACTAAAAGGACAGCATTTAATCAAAAACAAAGTTCAGAAGGCAAGAAGGGGCAGGGACACTGGACAAATGGAAATGGGGAAACCAGGATGGAAGTGGGGAGAGTGCTGATACATTGAGGGGATTGCAACCAATGTAACAAAAAATTTTTTAAAAGTCTGTTTATAAATTTTTGATTGGGAAACTGACTTGCTCTGTAAACTTTTACCTAAACCACAATAAAATATTCAAAAAGGAAAAGAAAGCCCCATGGAGCAAACAGAACAACCAGAAAGGAAATATAATAACAAAGTTCACTCATTGTGAAGAATATAACCAATGTCACTGAACAACTTGTGTAGAAATTGTTGAATGAGAATCAAAACTGCTGTGTAAACCTTCACTGGAAAGACATAAAATATTATTTTAAAAAAGTGATTCATAAGAGTTAGCTGAAGGTGAAGTTTTGGGAATAGCAACCAATTAGCTTTTCATTTTGTGTACGCACAAAAGTGGTGTATGATTAAAAAAATTCTCTAATCAAATTTCATAGAGCTCTTTAATAAGTAGAAATAAAAATTCTAAGTAAAAGGAAGGCACTTTTGTCAATTTAAATAGGGTATATTTTTCTTGTTTGTATATAAAATAATGGAATAACGGTGAATTTTAGACTCAAGGCAATATGGTATCAGCAATATACTGTGTCCATCTTGTCCAAAGATAACCTAAACACAAAACAAACAAACAAACACCTCTCTGGTGTTCACTGTTTTTCCCAATTGTCAGTTGCTTTTTGACTCAGTTTTAAAAGGACTGAATGCATTTCCCCTGTTTGTACCATAGCATTGTTGTTGTTAGTTGTGGTCCATTTGGCTCCAACTCATGGTCACCTTATGTAAAACAGAACAAAACATTGCCAGGTCCTGCACCATCTCCATAATCTTTGGTATGTTTGAGCCCGTTGTTAAGGCTATTGTGTCAATACATCTCACAGAAGATTTACCTTAGTAGTACAGACCTTTCCTTCCCTTAGTGGTGCCCTACCTTAGTGGTTGATCCCTCTTTATATACATCCTTTTGACACGTCTTTCTGAAAAATCTTAGTACCCTGTGTAGGAATATTACTTTGTGCGTGTTCAACACAGGCCTAGAACATTGCTAATCACATACAAGTTGGTCATTAAATATCTTTTGACTGAATTAGATAAGATTAGGGGAAACAGAAGGTCCCTAGGTGGTGGAAATGACCAGAATTGACAACAACGGATTTTTTTTTTTTTTTAACTAACCTAAATGTTAGCTGTCCAAACCTACCTAGTGGTGCTGTGGAAGAAAGGCTTGACAATCTGCTTTCATAAAGATTACAGCCAAGAAAACCCTATGCAGAAGTTCTATTCTGTAATACGTGGAATCGCCATGAATCGGAATCTACTCAATGGCAATGAGTTCTGGTTAGAGGAATGAATATAGGGAATCTAATATTTTTTATGTTAGTGGAAGAGAAAAAAAAGTATAAATCCATTTATAATTTATTTTGAAATACTCTCTCTAGCAGCCTTGCCTTACCACTTATTTTCTTGAGCTATTATTTACATTAGTCCCCATTTGCTGATGATGAAGGGTGCAGCTCCAAAGCAAAAAGAATGGTTGAAATAAGCCCCATAAGGTTGAGCATGCCACTGATAGCTATAAATACATGCATACGCATAGGCACATACTTGTACATACATACATGTTTTTAAATGGACAATATAAGAAAGAGTTATTTTATTTGCGCTTGTTAAGAAGACACAACAGTTTGGCTAATTAAGAAAGGAGAGAAAGTTATAAAGGACTTAAGAAGAGCCATTTTTAACATCTGTTTTTAAATACCCTCAACATATAAGCCATAGCTAAAAGAATAAATAAAACAAGTACAGAATAATATAGAAGACAAAAGATATACAGAAAAAGAACTGTGGAGATTTAGAGGATGATTTAGACTTTTTTTTTTTTTTTTTAGACTACTTTCAAGTGACCAAGATATTTTGGGATTAAGAACAATTCTCCTACTTGAAAATGTAGTCAAATTAGGATTGCAGTGAAAGGAAAAATGAGAGAGGCAATAAATCTGATGAAGGAGGAAGAGGAGAAGGTCTTTCTTGACCCTCTTTTCAAGATGAAAACCAGTTTGGCCATTTTTCCCTGTCTCAATTGTTTGTGTGTCAAAAGAATTTCTAGTGATTTTGGGAATCAGAGCTTTGGGCACAGCTAGCACATTGTTAACCCATTCTCATACTGTATAGGGTAGGATGTGAGCATACAACTCAGTTTGCTTGTGAAATTCCCAGGGTACACGTATTTTCCCAAAGTAATTATTAATAAAAAAAAAAAAAAAAAAAAAACTCTTTGCCGTGGAGTCGATTCCAACTCATGGTGACCCTATAGAGCAGAGTACAACTGCCCGATAGGGTTTCCAAAGAGCATCCGGTGGATTTTAACTGCGACCTTTTGATTAGCAGCCGAACTCTTAACCGCTGGTCCACCAAGGCTCCAATTATTAAGAGTTTACCCAAAACAAACAAATTGCCATCTAGTTGATTCCGACTCATAGTGAGACTACAAGACAGAGTAGAACTGCCCCAAAGAGTTTCCAAGGGGCGCCTTATGGATTTGAACTGCCATCCTTTTGGGTAGCAGCTGTAGCGCTTAACCACTATACCACCAGGGTTTCCTTATGGTTTGGTAAATACAGTTGTCCTAGCTATAGATGAAAAACAAAAACAATCCTTTGCTGGATTCTAGCGACCTCTTGTGATAAAAGCATGAAAAGTCTAAGGAAACAATTTTTCCTTGAGGTTAGTTACATTTGGGCATTTCACATTCTTAGATTGCTTATTCTGAGAAAGAAACCTCTGGAAAATACGAACATCCCAAAGTGGATCATCTACTAACTTCCTCCCAAAGCCCTTAGCTTTGAATTTCATGTCATCAGACTTTATATCACTATGCGTCATGGTTGCTATGCACACCAGGCACCCTGACCCATATTTATCAGTAATTTTTTTTTTTAGCTCCTAGCATACTGCTGCTCTCTCTAACACTATTTCTGTCTTAATTCTTGGTAAATTCAATATACACATAGATGATCTTTCCAACACCTTGGGCTCTGACTTCCTTGAACTTGTCTCTGCCCTACCCTAACCATGTACTCCAAGCCATGCCATAGATTGTCATTACCAATCACACTTTCTGGCCACCACATACCATTTTTCCACCTAAGAATTACTCTCTAGTAAAACCTTTGACCCCCCACAAGGACCTAGAATCCACTAATTATAGCAATGCTTCATTGTGTCTCAACCCCAAGTGTGTCCTTTAGTCCCCATATCAGCTTAAATTCCATGATCATGTACCACAATAATACCCTTGCAAACACTCTTCCTTTCTCCTTTGCTCCAATACTCTCTTGGCAAAAGCCACAAATCCTAACCAGTTAACGTGGAGTAGTTTCTGGCTCATGGCGACACCATGTGTTGCAGAGTGGAACTGCTCCATTGGGTTTTCAATGCTGTGACTTTTTGGAAGCAGAGCATCAGGCCTGTCTTTCCAGGTACCTCTGGTAGGAAACCCTGGTGGCATAGTAGTTAAGAGCTGTAGGCGCTAACCAAAAGATCAGCAGTCTGAATCTACCAGGCGCTCGTTGGAAACGCTACCGGGGAGTTCTACTCTGTCCTACAGGGTCACTAAGAGTCAGAATCAACTTGTTGGCAACAGTTTTCTCCGGCAGGGTTCAAGTCACCAACCAAAAGGTCAGTAGTCAAACACTTAACTGTTTGTGCTACCCAGGGACTCCTTCACAAACCCTAATTAAATTCAAATCTCACTCCACGCTGTGTACATCCCTGCAGCTGAAAGTGAGCTGGGAAAAACACATAAGAATAATGACTCATCTGATTTTAAATTCATGATGAAAAATCTCAGCGCTGGGACCCTCAACGGTGCCTGGCAATTCATAGTGTATTTCTCCAGCCAATTCACTCCTCTGTTTTCGCTTTTCAATATGTCACACTATCTTGTCTCTTCTCAGTGCCCTGTCCCGTGGTCATTCTTACTTGATAAACTTGTTTCCTACTTTATTAAGAAAACCAAAGTAATCCAAAGAGAGCTTCCAGATTCTCACTGTATATGTATCCACCCACCTACCAGCATGCTCTGCCTTCCTTTCTCCTACTCTGGTCTAGTTGAACTGTTCATTCTCCTAAGGCCAAGGACTCTACTTTACTAAGCCCCTCCCATACCCTCTTTCCCAACTCAAGGACAGTGCTCCTACAAATTTCCCCTCTCTTCTACATCATCATATATATATAGCCCTCTTTACCAGATCATTCCCAACAGTATAAAAAATGCAATTATTTTTCCCATCTTACATAGCATCTCTCTTCATTCCACATCACCCTCCAACTACGCTCTATTTCTCTGCTCTTTTTTACCCAAAAAAAAAAAAAAAGGCCTCAAAAAATTCTCTACATTTGCTTCTCCAATCCCTCCTCCATTCTCTCTCAAATCCATTCCAATCAGGCTTTTGCTCCAGCATTAAACAGTTTTGTAAAGACCAACAATGACCTCCACAATGCTAAATCCAATGGTCAATTCTCAGTCCTCACTTCTGTGACCTAGCAGCACTCAATCTATGTTGACAGCTAGATCCTAGAGGCATTTTATTCACTTGTTTTCCTGGACACTACACTTTTGGCCTATCTCGCTGGCTACTTCTCTGGCCCCATTTCTGGTTTCTTTCTTTTTTTTCCTTTAGATGAAAGTTTACAGAGCAAATTAGTTTCTCATTAAACAATTAATTCACAAATTGTTTTCTGACATGGGTTGCCAACCCCATGATATGTCAACACACTCCCTTTTTTGACCTCAGGATCCCAATTTCCATTTGTCCAGTTTTCCTGTCCCTTCCTGCCTTCTCGTCTTTGCTTTTGGGCTGATATGCTCATTTGGTCACGTATATGATTGAACTACATGTGTTATTGTTTCTTTTATAAAACCAAAAACCAAATCAGTTGCCATCAAGTTGATTCCAACTCATAGCAACCCTGTAGGACAGAATAGAACTGCCTCATAGGGTTTCCAAGGAGCAACTGGTGGATTTGAACTGCTAACCTTTTGGTTAACACCTGTGACTCTTAACCAGTATGTCACCAGGACTCCATTTGTTTTATAGGCCTGTCTAATCTTTGGCTGAAGGGCGAACTTCAGGAGTGGCTTCAGTACTGAGTTAAAAGAGTGTCTGGGGGCCATACTCTCTGGGTTTCTCCAGTCTCTGTCAGACCAGTAAGTCTGGGCTTTTTTGGAAATTTGAACTTTGTTCTACATTTTTTTCCAGCTCTGTTCAGGGTCCTCTATTGTGATCCCTGTCAGAGCAGTCAGTGGTGGTAGCCAGGCACCATCTAGTTGTTCCAGACTCAGTCTGGCAGAGGCTGTGATAGTTGTAGTCCATTAGTTCCTTGGACTAATCTTTCCCTTGTGTTTTTGGTTTTCTTCATTCTCTTTTGCTCTAAAAGGGGTGGGATCAGTAGATGTATTTTAGATGGCTGCTCATGAGCTGTTAAGATTCCAGATGCTACTCACCAAAGTAGAATGTAGAACATTTATAAACTATGTTATGCCAATTGTGTTAGATGTCCCCCCAAGACCATGGTCCCCACCCCTCAGCCGAGTAACTCAGTCTGTCAGGGAGTTTGGATGTGTCTTTGAAGCTTCTATGACTTTACCTTGGTCAAGTTGTGCTGACTTCCCCAGTATTGTGTACTGCCTTACCCTTCACCAAAGTTACCACTTGTCTATTGTCTAGTTAGTGTTTTCTCCCTTTTTCTGGTTTCTTCTCTTCTTACCCCAGGGCTTAATTCTTGGTTCTCATCTATTCAATGTCACAGTCACTCCCTTGGACACTTCATCTAAACTCATAACTTTAAATATAATCTCTATGCTCAAGACTTTTAAGTGATTTTATCAGTCCAGACTACTTCCTGAACTCCAAACTCCGCCCACCCAACATCTGCATTTGGAGGTCTAACAGACAACTCAAACTTAAAAGTCCAGAACTAAACCCCTGAGTGTACCCTCCCCCCAATTTGCTCTTCCCCTGTACACAGTTTTCCCAGTATTGTTAAGGACAACTCCATCACTACAGTTGCTTAGGTTGAATATCTTTGGTCATCCCTGACTCTTCTTTCTCATGCCCTACTTCCAAGACACTGCCAATGTTGTTTCTATTTTCAAAATATATCCAGAATCTGACCACTCTCACCACCGCTGCAGCTAACATCTTGGTTGAAACACTTTCATCTCTCATTTAAATTACAGCGGAAACCTCTCATCCAGTCTCCTCAATTCTACCTTTATCGCTTTATAACCTATCCTTGTGAGTCCTGGGGTGGTGCAAACAGTTCGGCAATCGACTACTAGCTGAAAATTTGGCACTTTGAACCTACCCAGAGGTGCTTCGGAAGACAGGATTGACAATCTGCTGAAAGGCCACAGCCTTGGAAATCCTATGAAGTGCTTCTACTCTGCATATATGGGCTTGTCGTGAGTCAGAGCCGACTCGACGATGACTAACAACAACTATAGTCTATTCTTAATGTAGCAGCCAGAGGGACCCTGTCAAGATATTCTAACAGCCCCTTCTGGCAGATATGCTCTTTAATCCGTCCAAATTTACTCTCTTCCCTTGGCAACCCCATGTATGTCAGATGAGCCCTGTGATTCATAGGGTATTCAGTGACAGATTTTTCAAAATTAGATCATCAGCCCCTTCTTCTGACATGCCTCTGGGTGGATTCAAACCTCCAACTTTTCAGTTAGCAGTGTAGTGTATTAACTATTTACACCACCCGGGAACTTCTTACCTTAGTATATATTTCTTTGTAGCTCTTCTGGCCTTTTAACATACTACATTAGTTTTTATGTTTATTGTTTATTTGTCTTCCCCCACTAGAAGATGAGTTTCACAAGAGCAGGATTTTCTATTTAGTCATTGCTCTGTTCCCAGTGTCTAAGGCAGTGCCTAAAACACAGTAGGTGCTCAGTAAGATTTCTTGATTAGCTTGAATGAATTACTTGAAGGTTGTTGGAGAAGAGTAAACAAATATTTCTAGTCTATTATTTTTATCTATATCAAGGGTTGGCAAAACTTTTCCTGCGAATGGCCAGATAGCAAATATTTTAGGTGCATGGGTCACACAGCCTTTGCTGCAACTACCTCACTCTGGGAATGTGAAAAAGCCATAGACAACAGGAAAATGAATGGGTATGGCTGTGTTCCAACAAAACTTCTTTACTAAAACAGGCAGTAGGCTGGATCCGACCCTTGAGGTGTAGTTTCCCCACCTCTGGTCTAGATGAACAGTTACCCAACTGTGAACAGTTTGATGCTGCAATTATGGGTGATACATGGAGAGGAAAGAGAAGAATTGCTGAGGTCCTGGGAACTGAGAGCCAGAGAAGGCAGCTGATACAGAAACCCAGTGAAGAGAACATATTTTACACAAATATGCCTGTTAAATTTCTTCTTCATTCTCTCTCACTCCACTATCACAGCTAATTTGCTAAAGGCAAATTTTCAGTTTGACTTTCACTTTTGAGTGTTATACATTTAAAACTCCCACAGAATGCATTTAGTGTTACAACCTCCAGGTGGAACCCTTTCTTTTTTTAAAAAAAAAATTTTTTTTTTTTAATTAATGAGCTGTTGTTTATTAGTTTATTCCACAAATATTTATTGGACATCTAATAGGTGCCAAGAACTGTTGAATTAGACAAGACCCTATTCTTAGAGCCCTTACATTCTAATGGAGAAGACAAATGATAAATACGTAAGATAATTTCAGACAGTGATGAGTTCTACAAGGAAATTACGTAATGGGAGTAATGGGAGGGCTCCTCTAAGGAGATAACACTTTCAGAGGAAAACCGATTAGGAGGATGAGTAGAAGCCAGTCATGCAAAGACCTGAGGGTAGAGTTTTAAATGCAGAGTTCACAGCAAGGGTAAAGAACCAGGGAAGAACTCAGCAAAATTCTTCTGTGAAGGACCAGACAATAAACATTTTGGGCTTTGCAGGCCCTGTGGTCCCTAGCAATTACTCTGCTATTTTAGCATGGAAGCAATTACGGACAAAATGCCAGCAAATGGGTGTGACTCTATTCAATACAATTTTTTTTATTATTATTCAATAATTGCAGGATCAGTTTGGCCTGAGGGTGGTAGTTTGCCAACTCCTGGACTAGAGATCATGAAGAAAACCATTGCACCATCCGAAAAACCAAACTCACTCCTGTCAAGTCAATTTCGACCCATAGTGACCCTATAGGACAGAGTAGAACTGTCCCACAGAGTTTCCAAGGAGCGCCTGGAGGATTCGAACAGCTGACCCTTTGGTTAGCAGCCATAGCACTTAACCACTCTGCCACCAGGGTTTCCATCATGAAGAAAGGGTATTGTAATAAGATCAAAGATGACAATGAAGGAAAATTAGGCTGGAGAGATAGGTGAGGGCTGAATCAGCAAAGCCTTGTAGATTGCAAGGAGCTGTTGATTTTTTTTTTCCTTCATTCATTAGCTCACCAAACATTTTATTAAGGGCTTCCTGCTGCAACGGTTGCTATGAATCGGAATCGACTCGACGGCAGTGGGTTTGATTTTTCGGATGGTGCAATGGTTAAGCACTTGGCTGCTAACCAAAAGATCAGTGGCTCAAATCCACCCAGTGTCCAGCTGTTCGTGTTAAGATTACAGCCTAGAAAACCCTATGGGCAGTTCTACTCTATCACATTGAGTTGCTATGAGACAGAATCAACTCGATGGCACACAATAACAAGGAGCTAGGGGCTGGAACTGCATAGAAGTTAGACTCAGTCCTAGACCTCATGGAGTTCTGATCCAGAGGACAAGAGGCTTACGCTAAGAAGTTTTAATACAATATCCTATTTCCTATCTGCAGTCCTTGGGTGGTGCAAATGGTTAAGTGCTCAGTTATTAATTGAAAGGTTAGAGGTCTGAGTCCTCCCAGAGGTGCCTCAGAAGAAAGGCCAGGCAATGTAACTTCAAAAGGTCATAACCATTGAAAACCCTATGGAGTACAATTCTACTCTGACACACATGAGGTTGCCATGAGTTGGAATTGACTCGATTGCTTTGGTTTTTATCTCCTACCTGAGTCACGCCATATCCTACATTCCATCACCTGAACCATGGGACCCCTGCTCAACACATAATCCTTATTGCCTCAGTTCAAGCCCTTATATCTCTCCAGGACTATTGTAACAGCCTCCAAACAGGTCTCTGCCTCTAACCTCATGTGCTTCTAAATTAACCTTAACACTGTGGTGAGAAACATTTCTAAATGTGATTTTTATTGTCACTCTCAGCTTTAAAAATACTTTGATGGCTTTAATCATGGTCAGAGTCAAGTCCAGGCTCCTTAGAATGGTATACAAGGCCTTGCCAACTTCTCCAGCCTTATCTGCTCTCTCTCAAGAGCCAGCTGACAGCTTAGGACATCTACTCCCCCTGACGCCCAGGCAAACATAAGAACATGTCTGACTAGTGGTTAATCCCTAGGGTAACATCTGCATCAGAGAAGAACACTGATATGCGAACAAACAGAAAAACTCACACTCTGTTTGAAATTAAAGCAAAGAGGTTTATTAAGGGAGAAAACAATTCACAAATTGGGGAACACAGGGTTGAGGGCTCTCAACACAGCGTTCCACCTGTCAGAGGCCACACAGGGCTTAAATATTAAGATATCAGGAACTAACAGTAAAAAACATTTTGATAGGCTAGCTAAAGTAAGTTCTTCTGATTGTCTATTTTACGTAAATCTTAAGGACACGCCCAGGCAAGTTTCCTGTGTAAGCGTCTTTCTGCATACTAATCTGTTTTCAATCACATTCTTCCTGAGGGCAACCTGCCCCATCCTGGGTTTAACCAGACTTGTTTAAAAATAGCCATATTTTTTGTTTAATTGTTGGTAAGCATTAGGGAAGTAACATAAAGAACTTCAAATGGAGTCTGAAGTTATAACAAGACTCAAAATGGAGTTCAGGCTCCAGCTATAGACTGCAGCCTTCCATAAACCAAGTGCTTTAGATTTTAGGCTGTCATACAGATATCTGGGCGAATTCTTGTTGTTGATGTTTCTGTTGTAAAGTATAGCTATGTATTGAATAAGACTGTAAGAATAACAACAACAAACACATAAAGGGATTATCTGTCTAAGGCACTGTTAGTCATTTAGTCCTTAGGACTGCTTTGTGAGTACGCATGCTCATAATTATCCTCATTTTACAGATTAGGAAACTGAGGTACAGATGGGCTACTTTCTTCAGGATCACACATTTGTACATCTGGTGAAATCAGTATTCAAACCCCAGCATTCTGGCTCTAGAGTTTATGTTCTTAAGCACTTTACAATTTTGCCTGCACAGGAGCCCTGGTGGCACAGTGGTTAAGAGCTCAGGCTGCTAACTAAAAGGTTGGCAGTTCAAATCCACCAGCTGCTCCTTGAAGACCCTATGGAGCAGTTCTACTCTGTCCTATGGGGTCGCTATGAGTTGGAACTGATGCAACTGGTATGGTAAGCCATAAATAAAGAAGTCCTGGTGATGCAACGGTTAAGTGCTTAGCTGCTAATCAAGTGTTTGGTGGTTCACACCCATCCAGCTGCTCCAAGGGGGAAAGCCCTGGCAATCTGCTCCTGTAAAGACTACGGTCTAGGAAACCCTATTGTAACCGAATGCCACTTGGGTTCTTGTCCTGTCTTATTAGCCGATTGAAATAAGACGGACACTGATTGCAAGGGAAATAGAATGTGGCAAGTTTGTTGTCTGCACATACAAGGAGTGCTTGGGGTCTTGTAACCAGAAGGCCACGTGTTCCCTGACTAAGGGGTCTGGGGAGCTTTTTGTTTCCAGTGGCATCAGGGGCTGGGTTTGGCACCCGGAACTTTCTGCCCTTAGCCCTCCCATACCCATATTTGGGGTCCAGGGGGGTCAGTTGAAGGATGCGATTTCTTCAATCTGTGCATGCTTCAAGGTGTTACTTGGGCTAGTTCAGCAGATGGAGGCACTGCCTGCTGCGACTTCCTGAAAAATGTTGCTCAAAACAAGCTTGTGGTTAGCAAGACAAAGAGAGGGGGGAAGGGGTGTTGATTGGGGTTTCCAATATGGCTGAGCAGTCTGTTTCACCATGAAGCAGTTGTATTCTGTCACATGGGGTAACTATGAGTCAAAAATCAACTCAATAGGACCTCAAAACAACAAATCATAAATGTACATTTTAAATACTGATGGAAGCAGTGCCTATAGTCTACTATCTGGTCTCTGGATGGTAGCTTTAAGATCACCTAGGAGCTTATCGGAAATGCGAATTCTCAGGCTTCGTCCCTTATATACTCAATCGGAATCTCTGGAGTTGGGGCCCAGGAATCTGAGCTTTAACAAGTTCCCAGGGGAGTTTTTAAGCATGATAAAGTTTGAAAAGCACTGCTCTAAAACATTTACTCCTGGAAAGTAACAGCCTTAATGGAACCAAAGCTTGATTAAGACAAGCACATGAATAACTTAACAAAAGAAGTAGAAATGGGATTCCTCTTAATGCAAAGGCAACAGGTACGACATTTCCAAAAACAAAAAACCAATTGCAGAAGAACATAGGTCATCATAGGCCTTGAGAAGATGCCGAAGCGATAAAAACCCAACACTCTGCCGTTGAGTCGATTCCGACTCATAGCGACCCTACAGGACAGAGTAGAACTGCCCCATAGAGTTTCCAAGGGGCGCCTGGCAGATTTGAACTGCCGACCTCTTGGTTAGCAGCCGTAGGACTTAACCACTACGCCGCCAGGGTTTCCCAAAGAGATAAAACTATGGGATAAAACTGAACTTAGAGCAAACAGGCCTGAGTTTAGATGCTGTCACTTCCACTAAACAGCTGTGTTCCTTTTGGCAAATTACTTAGCCTCCGTTCCTTCATTAAATGGTTAAAACAACAACTCCCTTGACACATAGCCCATGGCAGTTGTGAAAAAAAGTCAAGTGGAATAAGTTATATGACAACGCTTTATACAGTAGAATAACTCTGCCCAGAAGAATATATGTATTTTCCCTTTTCCTACTCAAAAGGATTAGGATTTTGAGTCTTGCCATATCTAAGTGTAGGTTGCAGGAGATAGACAGCTAGAATGATGGGTTGCTCTGGGGTTAAAACAGAGGGAAGTGGCCTAATGTGAGAGAACAGGCTAGAGAGTTTGCAGGTGCTGAGGGGAACAGGATTATATTAGTCTCTGAACTCATCTGTAGCTTTACAATTCTACTCTGACATACGTGGGGTTGCCATGAGTTGGAATTGACTCACTTGTTTTGGTTTTTATCTCCTACCTGAGTCACGCCATATTCTACATTCCATCACCTGAACCATGGGATCCCTGCTCAACACATAATCCCTATTGCCTCAGTTCAAGGCTTTATCTCTCCAGGACTATTGTAACAGCCTCCAAACAGGTCTCTGCCTCTGACCTCATGTACCTCCAAACTAACATTAACACTGTGGTGAGAAACATTTCTAAAATACGATTTTTATTGTCACTCTCAGCTTAAAAAATACGTTGATGGCTTAATCGCTGTCAGAGTCAAGTCCGGGCTCCTTAGAATGATATACAAGGCCTCGCCAACTTCTCCAGGGATAGTTTAGGCCAATATTCAGCCTAGTGCACTCTTAAAGTGTCCTATCATCTGGATACTGCTGTATAGGCTGTTCACAGCTAGCTTCTGCTCTGATTGGTCAATGTTGCGTCACATAGGCGGTTAAAATGTTTAATAACACTTCTGGTTATACCTTATAATGTAAGGGAACATTAAAGGCTTATTTTGAACAGAAGAGATTTCCATCTGTCTGGAACAGTTTAATGGGTTCATATGAGGTCTCACTTGGTCCATTCAGTCCAATAACAATTTGATTCTATTGTGTAGTCATTCTTCAACATAATGACAGATGGGTTCAGCATATCGTTAAAGCAACAAAATTTATAATTCACCTACTCTGTGTACAAGCACATTTCTCCGGCTGTAGAAGATGCAAGGTACTACTCTAGAAGAAAGGAGCCGTGGTGGTGCAATGGTTAAGTGCTTGGCTGCCAACCAAAAGGTAGGTGGTTGGAACCCACCAGCAGCTCCGTGGAAGAAAAGACCTAGGACTCTACTCCCAGAAAGATTACAGCCTAGAAAACCCTATGGAACAGTTGTATTCTCTTCTATAATGTCACTATGATTCATAATTGACTCTACGGCACACAACAACTCTAGAAGAACTTCCATAATGTGTGTGGGAAAGAATTCTACTTCTAGGTTAGGGTTTCTTTTATTCACTTTGTGAAGTTGTGACTCCTGTTGACCCCAGACACCACTCCTCATTCTTTCCCCTTTTCTCTCGCATTGCTATTTTCTCCCCTTAGCTGAGAGGACAGAATAGATACTGAGACAGTAGGGTTAACTGTGCTGGCAGAAAAAAGAGCTGTTAAAAGATTACCATCTAGAAGTTGAATAAACAGGAACCACACTCTGCCAATAAGGTTAAAACAACCCGTGAATTACTACCCCCTCCATAGTGTTTTTCTAGTCCCTTCCTGGATGGTTTTTTCCCCCTTTTTACTGGTTCCACAGGAACAGAAGAACATGTGACTGCTGTTTGGCTTTCCTTAGCCCACTGAAGAGGACCCCATCTTGAATATCAGCAGGGTTCCAGATGCACGGGGTGGGGCGGGCGGGGCCAGGGAGAACCTAAGTAGTATGCAGCACCATCCTGAGAAGTACCCATCCCCTGAACAAAACCCACTAAGTATTCATTATTCTATTGTCTCCAGCGAACCCATATAAGCCCTAGCCCTGCCCCCCTTTCTGAGACAGACTTCTGGAGCCTCATGAGCCCTCTCTGACTCCTTTTACGTGTCACAAGTAAAACAAACCTGTTAGAATTGAATCCAAAATTGTCTCCTCTGTGTATTCTTACAAGACACAGACAAGGACCGATCCATTGAGTCCCGAGAGCCTCCACGCCCTCAGCGGTAAGAGTACCAGTTGTTGTCAAGTCAGTTCTGAGTCATGGTGACCCCATACCTGTCAGAGTATAACTGTGCTCCATTGAGTTTTCAATGGCTGATTTTTCAGAAGTAGATTGCCAGGCCTTTCTTCCAAGCTGCCTCTGGGTGAGCTTAAACCTCTAACCTTTCGGTTAGCAGCCTAGCAGGTTAACCATTTGCACCTCCTGGGAACTCCAAGAATAGGTACACTTGTGATCTATTCATTTTCGGGGAGGAGTTTGGTTTATTTGTCTTTTGGATTAAAAGTGATTTTCAGATAAATGATGTACTATTTAAGACAGAGAGTGCACTCAGTTTAAAGAGGAGCATTCTCAGGCCTCTTACTAGCAAGATAAAATATATTTATTCCTTACTCAAAATGATTTTAAACAATGTCATAGATTCACATACTTTACAACCTTCAATTCCAAATGCTAGGAGTAAGAAGCCAGTTATTTTTCCAGTATGTATAATTGAAGTTGAAATGTTCAAAGTGACCATTAGCCATACCAGCTGAGGCATGATATGGACAGTTAATCTTAAGAATCCTTAAAAATTACAAAAGATTTCTGCCTGCTTAGAGTGGCCCTTGCATTCTAAGAGCAGTTCAACAAGTGACTTAGAACGACCTGGCTTACCACATCTAGGAACTATGTACCAGAAACCCCAAAACTTAAAGATAGTCCATCAAATTAGGCATGACCAGAACAAGAATGTGTTCTGATTTTCTTCTCAGTTGCTCTACTAAAGTCCTCTGCTCAGCTAACTGCACCTATTCCACCTGCATCCCTTAGTCCCTTTCAAAAAACCCCCAAATATAAAGGGTTTAAGCCTGTATCATTCGAGATGTGGTCCACGGACCAGCAGCACTGAGGTCACCTGAGAGCTCGACAGAAATGCGGAATCTCAGGCCCTATGCCATACCTACTGAATTTCAGAGCCTGCTTTTTAAAAAGATCTCCAGGTGATTCATACACATATCATGTAAGTTTGAGAAGTACCGGTTAAAGTGACACATTCATTGCTAAAGCACAAACCAAAAAAGAATCAAGAAAAAAAAAATTCAAGAGGTGATCTTCTACTCAGCATGAACACTTGAAAAACAAAAACAAACAAGCAACTCACTTGAATTACTAAGTGTCACATTGAAGGGAAAGCAGCCAAGTCTTAGGACAGAAGGCAGTGGTGATATCAAGATTTCTATGTTTGTTAGTTTTCCTATAGAGATTCAACCAAGATCCATTCCTATTAAACAGACAAATATAGTGAACCTGTGAGAGCAAGAACTCAACAGGACTGGCTTGTTTTTCTGGGTCTCGAAAGTTTTCCACCCGTGACAGCGTACAACCTCACCACTTTTCTATTGTTTGTCTTAGTGGAAAATATTTGAGTTTTCCTTTCCCTGACAGGTTTCCCCCTTGCCAGTTTCCAGCTTTTGCAGGTTTTTACTGTAGCTTTTCAAGGAGTTTCCCTTCCTGCCAGCTCTCAGAGGTCAGGAGAAAGGATCATAGAGGAAAACTCTCCAGCCTCCAGTGAGGTCCTGCAGCTTCCAGAAAGAGTTGAGGCTTTCTAAATAAATTAGCTCAGTGGGAATGTTCAGGGTGAAATCATTGTTATTAGGTTGGACTGACTGTTGAGTCAGTCCAATTCATAGCGACCCCATGTACAACAGAACAAAACGCTGCCCAGTCCTGTGCCATCCTCACAATCTTTGCTATGTTTGAGTCCATTGTTGCAGCCACTGTGTCAGTTCATCTCATTGAAGGCCTTCCTGTTTTTCGCTGAACTTCTCCTTTACTAAGCATGATGTCGTTGTCCAGGGACTGGTCCTTCCTGATAATATGTCCAAAGTATGTGAGATGAAGTCTCTCCGTCATTGTTTTTAAGGAGCATCCTGGCTGTACTTTTTCCAAGACAGGCTTGTTCATTCCTCTGGCAGTCCATGGTATATTCAATATTCTTCAGAGACACCATAATTCAAAGGCATCGATTCGTCTTTGGTCTCCCTTATTCATTGTCCAGCTTTCGCAGGCATATGAGGTGATTGAAAATATCATGGCTTGGGTTAGGGCACCTTAGTCCTTAAAGTGACATCTTTGCTTTTCAATACTTTAAAGTGGTCCTTTGCAGCAGATTTGCCCAGTGCAACGCATCTTTTGATTTCTTGACTGCTGCTTCCATGGGTGATGATTTGTGGATCCAAGTAAAATGAAATCCTTGACAACTTCAATCTTTTCTTTGCTTATCATCATGCTACTTATTTGTCCATTTGAGAGAGTTTTTTTTCTTTATGTTGAGGCGTAATCCACACTGGACACTGTGGCCTTTGACCTTCATCAGTAAGTGCTTCGTCTTCACTTTCAGCAAGCAAGGTTCCATCATCTGCATATTGCAGATTGTTAATGACTCTTTCTCCAATCCTGATGCCCCACTCTTCTTCATGTAGTCCAGCTTCTTGGATTATTTGCTCAGCATACAGATTGAATAGGTATGGCGAAAGATACAACCTTGATGCACACACCTTTCCTGATCTTAAATGACGCAGCAGCCCCTTGTTCTGTTTACTGACGGCCTGTTGGTTATGTACAGGTTCTGCACGAGCACAATTAAGTGTTCTGGAATTCCCATTCTTCACAATGTTATCCATAATTTGTTATGATCTACACATGTCTGTCAGTTTGTCGTACTGTGGGGGCTTGCATGTTGCTGTGTTGCTGGAAGCTATGCCACCAGTATTCAGATACCAGCAGGGTCACCCATGGAGGACAGGTTTCAGCTGAGCTTCCAGACTAAGACTAGGAAGAAAGACCCGGCAGTCTACTTCTGAAAAGCATTAGCCAGTGAAAACCTTAGGAATAGCAGTGGAACATTGTCTGATATAGTGCTGGAAGATCAGCCCCCAGGTTGGAAGGTACTCAAAAGATGACTGGGGAAGAGCTGCTTCCTCAAAGTAGAGTCGACCTTAATGACATGGATGCAGTAAAGTTTTCAGGACCTTCATTTGCTGATGTGGCACGACTCAAAATGAGAAGAAACAGCTGCAAACGTCCATTAATAATTGGAACCTGGAATGTACGAAGTATGAATCTAGGAAAATTGGAAATCGTCCAAAATGAAATGGAACGCACAAACATCTATATCCTAGGCATTAGTGAGCTGAAATGGACTGGTATTGGCCATTTTGAATCAGACAATCATATAGGCTATTATGCTGGGAATGACAACTTGAAGAGGAATGGTGTTGCATTCATCGTCGAAAAGAACATTTCAAGATCTATCCTGAAAGGAAACTCCCTTTCAACTGATTGGCTACTCATAACAGATCTAATCATGGATGTGATCACATTATATCAGATCTCATCAGGGAAGTGATTACATCATTGAACAAGTGCCAAACTACATCTTAACTGCCAACTAAGAATCATGGCCCATGTCAGTGATAGGATAATATCCACACACCTACAAGGAAGACCAGTTAATATGACTATTAATCAAATTTATGCACAAACCACTAAGGCCAAAGATGAAGAAATTCTAGATTTTTATCAGCTTTTGTAGTCTGAAATGATCAAACATGCAATCTGGATGTACTGATAATTACTGGTGATTGGAATGCAAAAGTTGGAAACAAAGAAGGATCGGTAGTTGAAAATATGGTCTTGGTGATAGAAACAATGCCAGAGATTGAATGATAGAATTTTGCAAGACCAACAAATTCTTCATTGCAAATACCTTTTTTCACCAACATAAATGGTGACTGTACACATGGACCTTGCCAGATGGAACACACAGGAATCAAATCAACTACATCTGTGAAAAGAGATGATGGAAAAGCTCAATATCATCAGTCAGAACAAGGCCAGGGCCCCAACTATGGAAGAGACTGTCAATTGCTCATTTGCAAGTTCAAGCTGAAACTGAAGAAACTCAGAGCAAGTCAACGAGAGCCAAAATACAACCTTGAGTATAACCCACCTGAATTTAGAGACCATCTCAAGAATAGATTTGATGCATTGAACACTAATGACTGAAGACCAGATGAGTCGTGGAATGACATCAAAGACATCATACATAAAGACAGCAAGAGGTCATTGAAAAGACAGGAAAGAAAGAAAGATCAAGGTGGATGTCAGAGGAGACTCTGAAACTTTCTCAAGAACATCTAGCAGCTAAAGAAAAAGGAAGAAATGATGAAGTAAAAGAACTGAACAGAAGACTTCAAAGGGCAGCTCAAGAAGACAAAGTAAAGTGTTAGAATGACATGTGCAAAGAGCTGGAGATAGAAAACCAAAAGGGAAGAACACGCTCGGTGTTTCTCAAGCTGAAAGAACTGAAGATAAAATTTAAGCCTCAAGTTGCAATAATGAAGAATCCTATGGGCAAAATATTAAATGATGCAGGAAGCATCAAAAGAAGATGGAAGGAATACACAGAGTCATTATACCGAAAAGAATTAGTCGACATTCAACCATTTCAAGAGGTAGCTTATAATTGGGAACCTATGGTACTGAAAGAAGAAGTCCAAGCTGCACTGAAGGCATTAGCGAAAAACAAGACTCCAGGAATTGAAAGAATATCAACTGATATTCTTTCAACAAATGGATGCAGCACTGGAAGCACTCACTCATCTATGCCAAGAAATTTGGGAGACCGCTACCTGGCCAACCGACTGGAAGAGATCCATATTTATGCCTATTCCCAAGACAGGTGATCCAACTGAACGTGGAAATTATCGAACAATATCATTAATATCACACTTAGCAAAATTTTGCTAAGGAACATTCTAAAGCAGCTGCAGCAATATATACACAGGGAACTGCCAGAAACTCAGGTCAGATTCAGAAGAGGACGTAGAACCAGGGATATCATTGCTGATATCAGATGGATGCTGGTTGAAAGCAGAGACTACCAGAATGATGTTTACCTGTATTTTATTGACTATGCAATTGTATTCGACTGTGGGGATCATAACAATTATGGATAACATTACGAAGAATGGGAATTCCAGAATACTTAATCTTGCACATGAGGAACCTGTACCTAGATCAAGAGGCAGTTATTCAGACAGAACAAAGGGATATTGAATGGTCTAAAGTCAGAAAAGGTATGTGTCAGGGTTGTATCCTTTCACCATACCTATTCAATCTGTATGCTGAGCAAATAATCTGAGAAACTGGACTATATGAAGAAGAATGGGGCATCAGGATTGGAGGAAGACTCATTAACAACCTGCATTATGCAGATGACCCAACCTTGCTTGCTGAAAGTGAAGAGGACTTGAAGCATTTACTGATGAAGATCAAAGACTACAGCCTTCAGTATGGATTACACTTCAACATGAACAAAACAAAAATCCTCACAACTGGACCAATGAGCAACATCATGATAAATGGAGAAAAGATTGAAGTTGTCAAGGATTTCATTTTACTTGGATCCACACTCAACAGCCATGGAAGTAGCAGTCAAGAAATCAAAAGACGCATTGCATTGGGCAAATCTGCTGCAAAGGACCTCTTTAAAGTGTTGAAAAGCAAAGATGTCACCTTGAAGACTAAGGTGCCCTGACCCAAACCATGGTATTTTCAATCGCATTATATGCTTGTGAAAGCTGGACAATGAATAAGGAAGACTGAAGAAGAATTGATGCCTTTGAATTGTGATGTTGGCAAGAATATTGAATACAGCACGGACTGCCAAAAAAGGAACAAATCTGTCTCAGAAGAAGTGCAACCAGAATGCTCCTTAGAAGCAAGGATGGCAAGACTGCATCTTACATACTTTGGACATATTATCAGGAGGTATCAGTCCGTGGAGAAGGACATCATGCTTGGTAAAGTACAGGGTCAGCGGAAAAGAGGAAGACCCTCAATGAGATGGATTGACACAGCAGCTGCAACAATGGGCTCAAGCCCATTGTATGGATGGCGCAGGACTGGACAGTGTTTCATTCTTGGTACATAGGGCCTCTATGAGTCGGAACCATACTTAACAACATCAACAACACACAGTTGAATGCCTTTGCATAATCAATAAAACATAGGTAAACAACCTTCTGGTATACTCTGCTTTCAGCCACGATCCATCTGACTTCAGCAATGGTATCCTTCATTCCACATCCTCTTCTGAATCTGAGTTGAATCTGTGGCAGTTCCTCATCCATGTACTGCTGCAGCCAGTTTTGAATGACCTTCAGGAAAACTTTACCTGGGTGTTGTCTTAATCATCCAGTGTTGCTATGACAGAATTACCACAAGTGGATGGCTTTAAGAAAGAAAAATTTATTCTCTTACAGCCTAGCAGGCCAGAAGTCCAAATTCAGGGCACCAGCCCCAGGGGAAGGCTTTTCCTTCTGTTGGCTCTGGAGGAAGGTCCTTGACATCAGTCTTCCCTTGGTCTGATAGCATCTCATTGCAGGAACTTCAGGTCCAAATGACACCCTCTGCTTCTGGCACTGCTTTCTTGGTGGTAAGAGGTCCCTTTCTCTCTCTGCTCACTTTTTCTTCTGTATCTCAAAAGAGATCGGCTTAAGACACTATCTAACCTTGTAGATCTCATCAGTATAACTGCCACTAATCCATCTTATTACATCATAGTGATAGGATTTACCGTACATGGGGAAATCACATCAGGTGATAAAATGGTAGACAATCACACAATACTGGAAGTCACCACCTAGCCAAGTTGACAGATATTTCTTGGGGACACAATTCATGACAGGTGTGATATTAATATTGTTCCATAATTTCTGCATTTCCATTTGATCACATTTCTTTGGAATGGGCACAAATACAGGTCTTTTCCAGTTGGTTGGCTAGGTAGCTGTCTTCCATATTTCTTGGCATGGATGAGTGGGTGCTTCCAGAGTTGCATCTGTTTGTTGAAATATCTCGATTGATATTCCATCAGTTCCTGGAGCCTTGTTTTTTGGCAATGCCTTTAAGTGCGGCTTGGATGTCTTCCCTCAGTATCATCAGTTTTTGATGATACACTACCTCTTGAAAGAGTGGAATGTCGACCAATTCTTTTTGGTACAATGACTGTGTGTTCATTCCATCTTCTTTTGATGCTTCCTATGTTGTTCAATATTTTGCCCATAGGATCCTCTAATATTGCAACTCAAGGCTTGTATTTTTTCTTCAGTTTTTTCGGGGTGAGATTAGCAGCTCTCATGTCTCTTTGAGTTCCATTTTACTCCACGATTTGCTGTTATTTCATTCTTGATTGCTGAAATTCCAGCTGAAGGCCTAACACCTCTGATCCTTTTTTGGCATTCTTGGCAAGATTATGGAAAAAGGAGGAAACTCACATGTCAGAGAAACATTTTTATACCTTTCTCATTGTGCAATAGAATCCTGGTAACAGCATCTCCAACACTAACAGCAGCTTTCGTTTAGAAACAAGAGGATCAAAACCAATTCTAGCAAATGGTTTTGCTCTGTATAAACTTCCTGTCTTCTGCTAGCTCTGACATAACAGGTATCTCCTTTCATCAAGCCTACCTTCTAGTAAAAAATACAAGCAGGAAGATGACACGGATTTGAAAAGGAAGCAAATGAAACCAAGGCAAAGACAGAGTTAAGTTTCACTGCAAAGACCTACCGGAGATTTAAAGGGGGCAGAGAAGTTATGCTTGGAACATGCTATCCTTCTAATGTGTTCCTTTCCTAAAGCAAAATTATAATAGGAGGTTAAAACTAGATTAAATATGCATTCCATATTTCTGAAAACGTGACAGATGATGAGTGAAATAATAAAACATTTATTAAGAGCTTCTGGTTCCACTTTTTACTAGGTTCAATAAGTTTTTAATCTGGGCCTCCCCAGCTGTCTTACTTTCTCAGTGCTGCTAAAACAGAAATGCCACAAGTGGGTGGCTTTAGTGAACAAATTTATTTTCTCACAGTTTAGGAGGCTGGAATTCTAAATTGAAAGGCACCGGCTCTAGTGGAAGGTGCTCTCTCTTAGTTGGCTCTGGGAAATTGTCTTCAGCTCTTTTCAGCTTCTCTTCCTAGGTTCCTTGGGGAACCTTCATGTGGTGTGGCATCTATCTCCCTCATCCGTGCTTCCTTCTTCTGTGCCTAATCTGCTTTTATATCTCAAAAGTGATTGGCTTAAAACATGCCCTATGCCATATGGCCTCATTAACATAACAAACAATACCCTATACCCAAATGGCATTACACTCACAAGCAGGGATTAGGATTTATAACACATATTTTTGGGGAATACAACTCAATCTATAATATCAACTATAAAATGGTGATAATAATAATGCCTTCAAAACAGTGTTGTTATGATAATTACATGAGATATATGAAATATAGATTACTGAATTTGCCATGTATAGTTTCTTGAGAAGTCACCATCCTGATTCTTCTCTCTGTAATGCAATACTGTCTTAGGCTGCGTTCTTTAAAGAAGCAAAACCAGTAAAGTGTATAAATACTTATAGAGATTTATATCAAGGAAAGGGCTCATGTGGTTGTAGAGGCTGGAAAGTCCCAAGTCCGTGAGTCAGGCTGGAGGCTTCTCCTGATTCATGTAGCCGCAGGGGCTGGCAAACCTAAGATCAGCAGGTCAGACAGCAGGTGTCTGGCTCACAGGCTGCAGAGACAGACGAATCCCAAGATCAGCTGACGAGATGGCAGGTAAGCTCCTAGCTCCAGTCCCAAGAACCGGAGGTCAGATGAACAGGAGCCAGCTGCAGAATCCAGCACGAGCAAAAAGGCCATGGGCTTTGCCAGAAAGTCTGTCTTTATTGCACACAGGTCACACCCCCAAGGAAACTCCCTTTCAACTGATTGGCTACTCACACCAGATCTCATCATGGAGATGATCACATTATATCAAATCTCATCAGGGAAGTGATTACATCATTGAACAAGTGCCAAACTACATCTTAACTGCCAAAGTACTAAGAATCATGGCCCAGCCAAGTTGATGCACAACCTTAACAATCATAAATACCTAGCACAAATTAGGCATCCAATAAATACTTATCAAAGTGAAATAAAAAATTTTAAAATCCTGAAGTTGTTAAAAAAAAATCCATCTCACTATTATACCTTGGGAAGAACAGATTTTGATATTGTAGAACAAGGACAGAGATATGTGAGACCGTAGTTTCCAGGGTTATTTTTATGTGAAGACCACTTCCCTCATCCATAGTACCAAGAATAACAGGCAATTCTTGAAAATAAGTTTACATTTTAGTTGTACAATACAAATCACTGTATATTTGAAATACCTCTGAGATTATTACCTATTCCAGCTAGAAACAAAATCCTAGCCTTAATAAGGCTCTTTATTTCCCTTTCTAAATGAAAGGGAAAGCAACTTGCATTGGCACTCACTGGGTACCAGCAAATATTCAAATCTCATCCCATTCTTAATCATAAATATGAGTAAGTATGAAAATTATTTACATGATATTATTGTGATCCTATGTGGTAATTTCCCTAGTTATTGCACAGCTGACCATTTCACTGTGACAAAAGCACGGACAAAGCAGAAGCACTTGCATTTAATTGATCAAGGTATATAGTATAATAGTGCAATTGTTTGTATACAAGCAAAGAGGGTGGGTGGGGAAAAAACCTAGACCAGCACAAAGCTACAAACTTCCTAATTAAGGACACATTTAAGGACGTTTAGAAACATACAGGGAGATGTATTTAAATTTTATTCGAAGTTTTATTCTAAACCAAATAAAGCTAACCTGGCAAATGCAGTTTTAAGAATAATTAAAACATATATTAAAAATAACCATGAGTGAATATCAAGAGAAAATTGTAAGGCATTGTCTTTTTCCTCTAGGGGCTGACGTTAATGTTGTGCGGACAAGACTAACACACATGACCTAACAACAGTGCTGGCTGAATGCCATTTGGTTTAGGCTATAACCAGTTAAGGAAAATAGAGCCCAGCATGGAATGAATCAGATCATGGGCCTTGGGCCCTCACTTTCTAGGATGTAGACCTCAGGCCGAGAGATGACTTGGCTGAGGTGACACAGTGATCTCCTAACAAAGTCTGAAGTAACTGGGCTCAGGCTTTCATGATTCCTATTTATTCCAGAACAGTAAATGTTAGATAAATCCTTACTTAAGATGTAACTGAAGCCTCTTTTCCTTTGGGGCAGTTTAGGAAAAACATATTGCTTTTCTGACAGAAGATAACACAAGCTATAATGACAGCAACAACAACAACAAAAAGTGTGTAGTTACATAGGTAGATATGTACATACATGTATATAGGAAGATATATGTGTGTATATACGGGTGCACATATAGGGCGAATCTGTAGGCATACATATATATACATGTATGTGTGTCCTGCATGTATATTCATATATATAATAAATCACGTAGGGGGCACAGTTATGGGTACTTCCTAGAAATAACCAAAAACTTCTTGGGATTCGTTTACTGGATTTGAAGGCTTAGGACCATATAGTCTCCTGGGACAACTTGGTCAATTGACATAACATAGTTCATAGAAACAATCTAAATGCCCATCAACAGGCGAATGCATCAACAAAATGTGGTACATACATAAAATGGAATACTACTCAACCAGTAGGAGAAATAAAGTTTTGATACGTGCTACAATATGGATGGAGCTTGAAGACATTACGTGGAGTAAAATAAGTCAATAATGAAATAAGTCAATATAAAAAGACAAGGCAAATGTATAGAGACCAAAGTTTATTAGTGGTTAGCGGGGGTGGACGGAGGGTGGAAAGGATCCTTAGGGGACGATGAGTTTATGTTAATGGGGGAGGAACAACTCAGAAAAGGAAGGTGAGAGTGATCATAGTACTCAAAGAATATAATTAATGTCACTGAGTTGAACACATAGAAACGGTTCAATTGGTGTATATTTTGCTGAGTATAATCTCAACAACAACAAAAAATCAACTTTTTGAGCCTAAACGGTCAACATTTACCCTAAAGCAAAGATGAGAAGGTAAAGGGGGGGTGCATCAGGGAAGCTAGATTAATAAAAATGGAACAACCCAAACAGAAATGAGAATGTTGACACATTATGAAAAATGTAATCAATGTCACTGAACAATATGTAGAAATTGTTATGCTGTGTAAACTTTCACCAAAAACACAATAAAATATTATAAAAAGGAAGATAACATGAGACTTAATTTTTTAATTTCCTGTAACATGTAATTTTATGTTTTTAAATATAATATTAAAGTAACAGTAATTAAACATGGAAATGAAAGAAGAAAAAAAAAAAGGGAGGAAACCCTAAATGTCTACCAGTAAAGGTGTGGTTAAAATGCGGCACATGCATACAATGGAGAATATCATGCAACGGTTTTTAAAAAATGCATTGACAAAGGTCTCCAAGACATATTAAGTGTAAAAAGCAAGTTGCTAATTAACATAGAGCATATAAGCACATTTGTGTTAAAAAATACAAAACCTGCACAGAACAAAAGTATGTAATTCTATATGTACCCATCTACGTAAAAACCTCTGGAAATACATGACCCCAAACTGCAGCTATCTCTGGGAAATGGTATGGAATTGGAAGGTGGCAGTGGTTTTTTGAAAATTTTGCTTAAAGACTTCCCAACATGTATTCATATATTTCCCCATTTTTCTTAGTGTAAAAGCCAGACTTTTACAATCTGCGTACCCCACCCCCACTTCTCTAATCTTTTTTTTATTATTATTAACTTTTATTGAGCTTCAAGTGAACGTTTACAAATCAAGTCAGTCTGTCACATATAAGTTAATATACATCTTACTCCTTACTGCCACTTGCTCTCCCTCTAATGAGTCAGTCTTTCCAGTCTCTCCTTTCGTGAAAACTTTGCCAGCCTCCAACTCTCTCTATCCTCCCATCCCTCCTCCAGACAGGAGATGCCAACACAGTCTCAAGTGTCCACCTGATATAATTAGCTCACTCTTCATCAGCATCTCTCTCCCACCCCACTGTCCAGTCCCTTTCATGTCTGATGACTTGTCTTCGGGGATGGTTCCCATCCTGGGCCAACAGAAGGTTTGGGGACCATGACCGCCGGGCTTCCTCTAGTCACAACCAGACCATTAAGTATGGTCTTTTTAAGAGAATTTGGGGTCTGCATCCTACTGATCTCCTGCTCCCTCAGGGGTTCTCTGTTGTGCTCCCTGTCAGGGCAGTCATCAATTGTGGCCGGGCACCAACTAGTTCTTCTGGTCTCAGGATGATGTAGGTCTCTGGTTCATGTGGCCCTTTCTGTCTCTTGGGCTCTTAGTTGTCGTGTGACCTTGGTGTTCTTCATTCTCCTTTGCTCCAGGTGGGTTGAGACCAATTGATGCATCTTAGATGGCCGCTTGTTAGCATTTAAGACCCCAGATGCCACATTTCAAAGTGGGATGCAGAATGTTTTCATAATAGAATTATTTTGCCAATTGACTTAGAAGTCCCCTTAACCCATGGTTCCCAAACCCCCACCCTCGCTCTGCTGACCTTTGAAGTATTCAGTTTATCCCAGAAACTTCCTTGCTTTTGGTCCAGTCCAGTCCAGTTGAGCTGACCTTCCATGTATTGAGTGTTGTCCTTCCCTTCACCTAAAGCAGTTCTTATCTGCTAATTAATCAGTAAAAAACCCTCTCCCTCCCTCCCTCCCTCCCCACTTCGTAACCACAAAAGTATGTGTTCTTCTCAGTTTATAATATTTCTCAAGATCTTATAATAGTGGTCTTATACAATATTTGTCCTTTTGCCTCTGATTAATTTCACTCAGCATAATGCCTTCCAGGTTCCTCCATGTTATGAAATGTTTCACAGATTCCTCACTGTTCTTTATCGATGCGTAGTATTCCATTGTGTGAATATACCACAATTTATTTACCCATTCATCCGTTGATGGACACCTTGGTTGCTTCCAGCTTTTTGCTATTGTAAACAGAGCTGCAATAAACATGGGTGTGCATATATCTGTTTGTGTGAAGGCTCTTGTTTCTCTAGGGTATATTCCAAGGAGTGGGATTTCTGGGTTGTATGGTAGTTCTATTTCTAACTGTTTAAGATAACGCCAGATAGATTTCCAAAGTGGTTGTACCATTTTACATTCCCACTAGCAGTGTATAAGAGTTCCAATCTCTCCGCAGCCTCTCCAACATTTATTATTTTGTGTTTTTTGGATTAATGCCAGCCTTGTTGGAGTGGGATGGAATCTCATCGTAGTTTTAATCTGCATTTCGCTAATGGCTAATGATCGGGAGCATTTTCTCATGTATCTGTTAGCTGCCTGAATATCTTCTTTAGTGAAGTGCGTGTTCATATCCTTTGCCCACTTCTTGATTGGGTTGTTTGTCTTTTTGTGGTTGAGTTTTGACAGAATCATGTAGATTTTAGAGATCAGGCGCTGGTCGGAGATGTCATAGCTGAAAATTCTTTCCCAGTCTGTAGGTGGTCTTTTTACTCTTTTGGTGAAGTCTTTAGATGAGCATAGGTGTTTGATTTTTAGGAGCTCCCAGTTATCTGGTTTCTCTTCGTCATTTTTGGTAATGTTTTGTATTCTGTTTATGCCTTGTATTAGGGCTCCTAAGGTTGTCCCTATTTTTTCTTCCATGATCTTTATCGTTTTAGTCTTTATGTTTAGGTCTTTGATCCACTTGGAGTTAGTTTTTGTGCATGGTGTGAGGTATGGGTCCTGTTTCATTCTTTTGCAAACGGATATCCAGTTATGCCAGCACCATTTGTTAAAAAGACTATCTTTTCCCCAATTAACTGACACTGGTCCTTTGTCAAATATCAGCTGCTCATACGTGGATGCATTTATATCTGGGTTCCCAATTCTGTTCCATTGGTCTATGTGCCTGTTGTTGTACCAGTACCAGGCTGTTTTGACTACTGTGGCTGTATAATAGCTTCTGAAATCAGGTAGAGTGAGGCCTCCCACTTTCTTCTTCTTTTTCAGTAATGCTTTGCTTATCCGAGGCTTCTTTCCCTTCCATATGAAGTTGGTGATTTGTTTCTCTATCACCTTAAAAAATAACATTGGAATTTGGATCGGAAGTGCATTGTATGTATACATGGCTTTTGGTAGAATAGACATTTTTACTATGTTAAGTCTTCCTATCCATGAGCAGGGTATGTTTTTCCACTTAAGTATGTCCTTTTGAATTTCTTATAGTAGAGCTTTGTAGTTTCCTTTGTATAGGTCTTTTACATCCTTGGTAAGATTTATTCCTAAGTATTTTATCTTCTTGGGGGCTACTGTGAATGGTATTGATTTGGTTATTTCCTCTTCGGTGTTCTTTTTGTTGATGTAGAGGAATCCAAGTGATTTTTGTATGTTTATCTTATAACCTGAGACTCTGCCAAACTCTTCTATTAGTTTCAGTAGTTTTCTGGAGGATTCCTTAGGGTTTTCTGTGTATAAGATCCTGTCATCTGCAAATAGAGATAATTTTACTTCCTCCTTGCCAATCCGGATGCCCTTTATTTCTTTGTCTAGCCTAATTGCCCTGGCTAGGACTTCTAGCACGATGTTGAATAAGAGCAGTGATAAAGGGCATCCTTGTCTGGTTCCCGTTCTCAAGGGAAATGCTTTCAGGTTCTCTCCATTTAGAGTGATGTTGGCTGTTGGCTTTGCATAGGTGCCCTTTATTATGTTGAGGAATTTTCCTTCAATTCCTATTTTGGTGAGAGTTGTTATCATAAATGGGTGTTGGACTTTGTCAAATGCCTTTCTGCATCAATTGATAAGATCATGTGGTTTTTGTCTTTTGTTATGTGGTGGATTACATTAATGGTTTTTCTGATATTAAACGTTTTTTTTTTTGCATACCTGGTATAAATCCCACTTGATTGTGGTGAATTATTTTTTTGATATGTTGTTGAATTCTGTTGGCTAGAATTTTGTTGAGGATTTTTGCATCTATGTTCATGAGGGATATAGGTCTGTAATTTTCTTTTTTTGTAATGTCTTTACCTGGTTTTGGTATCAGGGAGATGGTGGCTTCATAGAATGAGCTGGGTAGTATTCCGTCATTTTCTATGCTTTGAAATACCTTTAGTAGTAGTGGTGTTAACTCTTCTCTGAAAGTTTGGTAGAACTCTGCAGTGAAGCCATCCGGGCCAGGGCTTTTTTTTGTTGGGAGTTTTTTGATTACCGTTTCAATCTCTTTTTTTGTTATGGGTCTATTTAGTTGTTCTACTTCTGAATGTGTTAGTTTAGGTAGGTAGTGTTTTTCCAGGAATTCATCCATTTCTTCTAGGTTTGCAAATTTGTTAGAGTACAATTTTTCATAATAATCTGATATGATTCTTTTAATTTCAGTTGGGTCTGTTGTGATGTGGCCCTTCTTGTTTCTTATTCGGGTCATTTGTTTCCTTTCCTGTATTTCTTTAGTCAGTCTAGCCAATGGTTTATCAATTTTGTTAATTTTTTCAAAGAACCAGCTTTTGGCTTTGTTAATTCTTTCAATTGTTTTTCTGTTCTCTAATTCATTTAGTTCAGCTCTAATTTTTATTATTTGTTTTCTTCTGGTGCCTGATGGATTCTTTTGTTGCTCACTTTCTATTTGTTCAAGTTGTAGGGACAGTTCTCTGCTTTTGGCTCTTTCTTCTTTTTTATGTGCGCATTTATCGATATAAATTGGCCTCTGAGCACTGCTTTTGCTGTGTCCCAGAGGTTTTGATAGGAAGTATTTTCATTCTCGTTGCATTCTATGAATTTCCTTATTCCCTCCTTGATGTCTTCTATAACCCAGTCTTTTTTCAGGAGGGTATTGTTCAGTTTCCAAGTATTTGATTTCTTTTCCCTAGTTTTTCTGTTATTGATTTCTAGTTTTATTGCCTTGTGGTCTGAGAAGATGCTTTGTAATATTTCGATGTTTTGGATTCTGCAAAGGTTTGTTTTATGACCTACTATGTGGTCTATTCTAGAGAATGTTCCATGTGTGCTAGAAAAAAAAGTATACTTTGCAGCAGTTGGGTGGAGAGTTCTGTATAAGTCAATGAGGTCAAGTTGGTTGATTGTTGTAATTAGGTCTTCCGTGTCTCTATTGAGCTTCTTACTGGATGTCTTGTCCTTCTCCGAAAGTGGTGTGTTGAAGTCTACTATAATTGTGGAGGTGTCTATCTCACTTTTCAATTCTGTTAAAATTTGATTTATGTATCTTGCAGCCCTGTGATTGGGTGCCTAAATATTTAATATGGTTATGTCTTCCTGACCAATTGTCCCTTTTATCATTATGTAGTGTCCTTCTTTATCCTTTGTGGTGGATTTAAGTCTAAAGTCTATTTTGTCAGAAATTAATATTGCTACTCCTCTTCTTTTTTGCTTATTGTTTGCTTGATATATTTTTTTCCATCCTTTGAGTTTTAGTTTGTTTGTGTCTCTAAGTCTAAGGTGTGTCTCTTGTAGGCAGCATATAGATGGATCGTGTTTCTTTATCCAGTCTGTGACTCTCTGTCTCTTTATTGGTGCATTTAGTCCATTTACATTCAGGGTAATTATAGATAAATAAGTGTTTAGTGTTGTCATTTTGATGCCTTTTTATGTGTGTTGTTGACAATTTCATTTTCCACATACTTTTTTGTGCTGAGAGGTTTTTCTTAGTAAATTGTGAGATCCTCATTTTCGTAGTGTTTGACTTTATGTTTGTTGAGTTGTTACGTTTTTCTTGGCTTTTATCTTGAGTTATGGAGTTGTTATACCTTTTTGTGGTTACCTTATTATTTACCCCTATTTTTCTAAGTAAAAACCTAACTTGTATTGTTCTATATCGCCTTGTATCACTCTCCATATGGCAGTTCTATGCCATCTGTATTTAGTCCCTCTTTTTGATTATTGTGATCTTTTACATATTGACTTCAGTGATTTCCTGTTATGAGCATTTTTTTTTTTTTATTAATCTTAATTTGTTTTTGTGATTTCCCTATTTGAGTTGATATTAGGATGTTCTGTTTTGTGACCTTGTGTTGTGCTGGTACCTGATATTATTGGTTTTCAGACCAAACAATATCCTTTAGTATTTCTTGTAGCTTTGGTTTGGTTTTTGCAAATTCTCTAAACTTGCGTTTATCTGTAAATATCTTAATTTCTCCTTCATATTTCAGAGAGAGTTTTGCTGGATATATGATCCTTGGCTGGCAGTTTTTCTCCTTCAGTGCTCTGTATATGTCATCCCATTGCCTTCTTGCCTGCATGGTTTCTGCTGAGTAGTCTGAACTTATTCTTATTGATTCTCCCTTGTAGGAGACCTTTCTTTTATCCCTGGCTGCTTTTAAAATTTTCTGTTTATCTTTGGTTTTGGCAAGTTTGATGATAATATGTCTTGGTGATTTTCTTTTTGGATCAGTCTTAAATGGGGTTCGATGAGCATCTTGGATAGATATCCTTTCGTCTTTCTTGATGTCAGGGAAGTTTTCTGTCAGGAGTTCTTCAACTATTTTCTCTGTGTTTTCTGTCCTCCCTCCCTGTTCTGGGACTCCAATCACCCGCAAGTTATCCTTCCTGATAGAGTCCCACATGATTCTTAGGGTTTCTTCATTTTTTTTAATTCTTTTATCTGATTTTTTTTCAGCTATGTTGGTGTTGATTCCCTGGTTCTCCAGATGTCCCAGTCTGCATTCTAATTGCTCGAGTCTGCTCCTCTGACTTCCTATTGCGTTGTCTAATTCTGTAATTTTATTGTTAATCTTTTGGATTTCTACATGTTGTCTCTCTATGGATTCTTGCAACTTATTAATTTTCCCACTATGTTCTTGAATAATCTTTTTGAGTTCTTCCACTGTTTTATCAGTGTGTTCCTTGGCTTTTTCTGCAGTTTGCCTTATTTCGCTTCTGATGTCTTGAAGCATTCTGTAAATTAGTTTTTTATGTTCTGTATCTGATAATTCCAGGATTGTATCTTCATTTGGGAAAGATTTTGATTCTTTTGTTCGGGGGGTTGTAGAAGCTGTCATGGTCTGCTTCTTTATGTGGTTTGATATGGACTGCTGTCTCCGAGCCATCACTGGGAAACTAGTTTTTCCAGAAAATCCGCTGACTGGGACGCTGGCTCCAGGCTCCGAAAACAGTCGCTGCTTCCCTGTATTTGTTCATTTTCCGTCTCTAAATCTGTGTTTGTTGTTCAGGGTTAGTAGATTGTTATGTATGTGATTGATTCACTTGTTTTTCCGAGTCTTTGTTGCAAGAGGGATCCGAGGTAGCGTCTACCTAGTCCGCCATCTTGGCCCCGCCTCCTCTAATCTTTTTTAAAATAACTTTATTAAGATACATTTTATGTATTGTAAATTTCATCCTTTTCAAGTGTGCAATTTTTAGTTATTTTTTATCAAATGGCAAAGCCATTATCATAAATCAGTTTTAGAGCATTTTCATTCCCCTAAGGAAATCCGTGATATCCACTGATGTTAGCCTTTGCTCCAACCCCAGCTCCAGGCAATTACTAATCTACTTTCTATCTCTATAAATTTGTCTTTTTTGAACATTTCGTATAAATGGAATCATACAATATGTGGTCTCTGATGTCCAGCTCTTTTCATTTTGCTTAATGTTTTTGAGGTTCATCCATAATGTAGTATGAGTCAGTAGTTCGTTCCTTTTTGTTGTTGAATAAAATTCCAGTGTAAGGATATACCGTATTTTATTTATCTACTTATCACCTGAGAGCCCTGGTAGCACAGTGGTTAAGAGCTCGACTGTTAACCAAAAGCTCAGCTGTTGGAATCCACCAGCTCGTCCTTGGAAACCATGTGGGGCACTTTCCATTCTATCCTTACAGGATCTCTATGAGCTGGAATAGACACAATGGCAATGGGTTTTGGGTTACTCATCACTTGATGGACTTTTGGGTTGTCTGTACTCTTTGGCTATTATGAAAAATGCTGTTACGAACATTCATGTACAGATTTTTGTTTCCAATTCTCTTGGGTAAATACATAGGATTGGAATTGCTGAATCATACGGTAACTCTATGTTTAAGTTTTTGAGAAACTGTCAATCTGTTTGCCAAAGTGCCTGGACTATTTAAAATTCTTACTAGTCATGTATGAGTATTCTTGTTTCCCCATATCCTTAATTTAATGTAATTTTAATAAATTTAAATTTACGTAGCCAGACTAGTGGCTACTGTATTGGACAGCACAGCATCTAATGAGCATCATTGTGGAAAGGGAGGATGGATGGAACGATAGGCTGAAAGGACAGGGAGACTAGTTCGGAGGCAAAATGAACCTGATGGCATTCTCCAACTCTTCCAGCATCATTAACTGTAAAGAAGCGATAGCCACAACTCTCATCACCATTTCTCCAAATACCAGGAGTAAAGAAATAGCACAAACCACTGATATTGTAACCAACAGGGTTAAACTGTTCCCCTTCCTCCCATCACACCCAGGCTCTGAGTTCCTAATAAGGTATTTGGGCATTTTGCCCAAAGTCGTCTTACTTCTTCTTGGCTCAAGGCCGCTTCACTACTCACCAACCACCTCTCCATTTGAACATGACCAATAAGCCACAAAGTTGTCCTTAGATAAACTTTATGTGTCATACCCCCCCAAAAAACACAAGCCCCCAGCTGCCATATTGCACCTCCCCCCACTTCACCCATTGTTGTTGTTATTAGGTGCCATCGAGTTGGTTCCGACTCATCGCAATACTATGCACAACAGAATGAAACACTGCCTGGCCCTGCGCCATCCTTACAATCATTGCTATGCTTGAGCTCATTATTGCAGCCACTGTGTCAATCCACCTCGTTGAGGGTCTTCCTCTTTTCCGCTGACCTTGTACTTTGCCAAGCATAATGTCCTTCTCCAGGGACTAATCCCTCCTGACGACATGTCCAAAGTATGTAAGATGCAGTCTTGCCATCCTTGCTTCTAAGGAGCATTCTGGCTGTACCTCTTCTAAGACAGATTTGTTCATTCTTTTGGCAGTCCATTCAATGTTCTTCACCAACACCACAATTCAAAGGCATCAGTTTTTCTTCTATCTTCCTTATTCACTGTGCAGCTTTCACACGCATATGATGTGATTGAAAATACCATGGCTTGGGTCAGGCGCACTTTAGTCTTCAAGGTGACATCTTTGCTTTTCAACACTTTAAAGAGGTCCTTTGCAGCAGATTTGCCCAATGCAATGAGTCTTTTGATTTCTTGACTGCTGCTTCCATGGCTGTTGATTGTGGATCCAAGTAAAATGAAATCCTTAACAACTTCAATCTTTTCTCCATTTATCATGATGTTGCTCATTGGTCCAGTTGTGAGAATTTTTGTTTTCTTTATGTTGAGGTGCAGTCCATACTGAAGGCTGTGGTCTTTGATCTTCATCAGTAAGTGGTTCAAGTCCTCTTCACTTTCAGCAAGCAAGGTTGTGTCATCTGCATAACGCAGGTTGTTAATGAGTCTTCCTCCAATCCTGATGCCCCGTTCTTCTCCATATAGTCCAGCTTCTTGGATTATTTGCTCAGCATACAGATTCAATAGATATGGTGAAAGAATACAACCCTGACGCACACCTTTCCTGACTTTAAGCCAGTCAATATTCCCTTGTTCTGTCCGAACAACTGCCTCTTGATCTATGTAAAGGTTCCTCATGAGCTCAGTTAAGTGTTCTGGAATTCCCATTCTTCGCAATGTTATCCATAATTCGTTATGATCCACACAGTAGAATGCCTTTACATAGTCAATAAAACACAGATAAACATCCTTCTGGTATTCTCTGCTTTCAGTCAGGATCCATCTGACATCAGCAATGATATCCCTGGTTCCACGTCCTCTTCTGAAACTGGCCTGAATTTCTGGCAGTTCCCTGTCGATACACTGCTGCAGCCATATTTGAATGATCTTCAGCAAAATTTTGCTTGTGTGTGATATTAATGACATTGTTCTATAATTTCCACATTCGGTTGGATCACCTTTCTTGGGAATAGGCATAAATATGGGTCTCTTCCAGTCAGTTGGCCAGGAAGCTGTCTTCCATATTTCTTGGCATACACGAGTGAGCACGTCCAGTGCTGCCTCTGTTTGTTGAAACATCTCAGTTGATATTCCATCAATTCCTGGAGCTTTGTTTTTCACCAGTGCCTTAAGAGCAGCTTGGACTTCTTCCTTCGGTACCATTGGTTCCTGATCATATGCTACCTCTTGAAATGGTTGAACATTGACGAATTCTTTTTGGTATAATGGCTCTGTGTATTCCTTCCATCTTCTTTTGATGCTTCCTGTGTTGTTTAATATTTTCGCCATAGAATGCTTCACTATTGCAACTCAAGGCTTGAATTTTTTCTTCAGCCATTGGAGGAAATGCAAATCAAAACCACAGTAAATATCATCTCACCCTGACATTACTGGTATGAATAAAAAAAAAAACAGAAAATAACAAATGTTGGAAAGGCTGCAGGGAGATTGGAACTCTTTATGCACTGCTGGTGGGAATGCAAAATGGTACAATCATTCTGGAAAACAATATGGCACTTCCTTAAAAAAGCTAGAAATAGAAATACCATATGATCCAGCAATCCCACTCCTAGGAATATGTCCTAGAGAAATAAGAGCTGTCACACAAGTAGACATATACACACCCATGTTCATTGCAGCATTGTTCGCAATAGCAAAAAGATGGAAACAACCTAGGTGCCCAGCAACAGATGAATGGATTAAAAAAAAAACTATGGTACATACACACAATGGAATACCATGCAACGATAAAGAACAATGACAAACCTGCGAAGCATCTCACAACATGGATGAATCTGGAGGGCATTATGCTGAATGAAATAAGTCAATCACAAAAGGACAAATGTTGTATGAGACCACTACTATAAAAACTCATGATAAGGTTGACACCAAAAAGAAACAATCTTTGATGGTTATGAGGGAGGGCAGAGATGGGAGAGAAAAACACTAAATATACAATAGGTAACTTTGATGAAGGGTAAGACAGTAAAAAATACTGGGGAAGCCAGCTTAACTGGTACAAGGCAATGTCATGGAAGCTTCATAGACATATCCAAACTCCCTGAGGGACCAAATTATAGGGCTGAGGACTGTGGGGACCATGGTCTTGGGGAACATCTAGCTTAACTGGCATAACATAGTTTATGAAGAAAATGTTCTGCATTCTACTTTGGTGAGCAGGATCTGGGATCTTAAAAGCTTCACCCCATCTGGAGCAAGGGAAAGATTAGTCAAAAAGACTAATGGACCACATCTACCACAGCCTCCACCAGACTGAGTCCAGCATGTCCAGATGGTGCCTGGATACCACCACTGACTGCTGTGATAGGGAGAACAATAATGGTCCCAGATAGAGCTGGAGAAAAATGTAGAACAAAATTTTAACTCAAAAAAAAAAAAAAAGAGAGAGACCAGACTTACTGGTCTGACAGAGACTACAGAAACCCTTAGAGTATGGCCTTCCAACACCCTTATAGCTCAGCAATGAAGTCGCTCTTGAGGTTCACCCTTCAGCCAAAGATTAGACAGGGCCATAAAGCAAAACAAAACTAAATGGGCACACCAGCCCAGGGACAAGGAAGAGATGGCAGGAGTGGTCACGAAGCTGGTAATTGGGAACCCAAGGTTGAGAAGGGGAGAATGTTGACATGTTGTGGGGTTGGCAACCAATGTCACAAAACAATATGTGTATTGTTTAATAAGAAACTTGTTTGCTCTGTAAACCTTCATCTAAAGTACAAAAAAAGAAAAAACACACACAATAGCAACTGCAGAGCATTAAATATTTCATTATTAAATACATTTGGCTTAATATTTAAAATATTTCAATGCCTCCTTCCCCGCTAACATAAGCAAAAATTAATGAACATATACTTCAATGTATTAATTTACTCAAGAAATGTTAACAGTTGCTCCTTATTGTTAAACTATGGACAGCGTGCTAGGTACAGAGTTTGAACAAAAGAGAACAGACCTCTGCAGCCATGAAGCTTGCCATGCCACCTTTGGGGAAACACTCTAGAAGAGGTCCTTCTGCCAGTGGGATGTGAAATTATTACATATTATTCAATCAATGCCAAGACATTAGAAATTATCCTAGTTAACTGCACAATGAACTGAATTCCATAGTATCACTGCCAAACATCTATTTCTAGTTTTTAATGCAAGATTGTTGCAGGAAATATATCACAAAATTATTGAAACCATTGGCAAACCATTGTAGAACTCAGCATGGCCTTTTTTCTAAGGGACCAACGTACATTTAGGAGGAGGAAAATAAAAGAGAAGAATTTTGTTATAGATTGTGGCAAAAAGATTTAAATAGATAAATAAGCATATATGTATATATATACATGTTTTCAAACATTCAATTAATTTTGACAACAGCCATAATTTGGCTAGTAACAAATTTCCAACTGTTCTTTCACTTATCAAGTCGGTAGAAACTCCGGTGGCGTAGTGGTTAAGAGTTCAGCTGCTAACCCAAAGGCTGGCAGTTCAAATCCACCAGGCACTCCTTGGAAATCCTATGGGGCAGTTCTTCTCTGTCCTATAAGGTCGCTATGAGTCAGAACTGACTTGATGGCAATGGGTATTGTGTCAGTGTGCACAGGGTCTCATACATAATAAACGTTGGAAAGTTTTTTTTTTTTTTAATTTTAAATTGTGACTTTTATTCAACCGCACATAGCTTTAACTGAGAGGCATGAAGAAGATGGAGATCCCTGTCCCAGTTCTTAGAAATAGAAAACATCTAAAACAGTTCATCTTGGGTTTGTGCTTTGGTTTCATGGTTTTCATGAGGCTTGTTCAACACATGCCAGCAACATCTGGAACTGGGAGCGTTTCTGGTTCATTGCAGTAAAAGCTGGCTCACTTGGCTGGTTTCTCTGCAGGAAGAGGCCCAGGAGGCAGCACAGCAGAGTCTGCAAGTGCACCAGAGGCAGCAGCCCTGGGCCGGGAGTGACGTGCTTCTGCCTAATGAGAGAGCAGTCATTTGGTCTGATCAAGGCAGGACCCAGCAGGTAGAGAATCACCACCCAAGGACGGGAACTTCACACTGCTCTGCACCTTACTTTAGCCCAGCCAATTCCCTTTCTCTTTGTTGGTAAGTCTTGAAGCCAAATAACAGAGCTGGATAAAACAAACAATTAATTAATGCTTGTACTTTATTAAAGCAGTGTTTTGAACACTGACAAAAGTGATTTTAGTCTGCTCACAGTTACTTGAATACATACACTTAAAAACTGAGTGGCCAAGGCAGCAATTACATCAATTTGCTATAGGAAGAAAACACCTTACACCCAAGTAGTACTTTGGTAAATTATAAAACAAATGTACAAAAGAGCACTTCAGTAGAAATTATTTTGTGACATACTGAGCTGCTAAATTCTGTACTGGAGTCCAATGTCAGAAATCTGGAGGTTTGGGAAGAATTTCATGACTTCATAGCCCAGAACATTCAATACAGCCATCAGTGGACCATTCCAACCACCTAACAGCCAAAGGGAGCTTCTGAAGAGTCCGTCTGTCTCATCCCTGATGCCAAAAGCAACAGTCATCACTATTTGCTTTGTTTACTTTGTAATAGACATGACGTTTTATTTTTAAGTCATCCAGATTAAGTGAATCTAATAAATACAATAAGATGGAGCCCAACCAAAATTTCACATCACTTTTCACAGACATGAGAACCACTGAGGTGCTCAAGGAAAACACAAACACGCATTTGGCTATTCAACATTAAATGTGAATTATCCCATTCCCCGCCTCCCAACCCAGAGATTTTACTATCGCATTAATATGAAAATAAATCCACGCCTGTTCTTAGAAATGAAACCAATGTCCTGTCTTCTAAGAGGCAACATAGGCCTCTTCATTCTCTGCTGAGATTCTAAACAAGAAATCAAATTTCATTTTAATAGGCAGTATGTCTAGAAAAGAATTTCTATTTTTTAGATTATGTGCTGATAAGTTCTTCAAAATAAGTAATTAAAAAAAAAACTGTTAGAATTCAGAAAAAGTTCACATCAGAAGATAAAAAGAATGAAAACTGCTCCCTCCAAAATGGATTTTTCCAGAAAACGCATAAGATCTACTGACTTTGAAGAACTTAAGAAACATAGAGATCTGTAACAAAGGAACGGGTTATGGAAAGCGAGATTACATTTACTTTGGAATATATAAACTGCTTAAAAACCTACACTTGTGAAAAATCACAGTGCTTTTAAAAATATTCTGCCAAACACATTTTGGCAACACATATTAGAAAGATGATTCATACACTACACATAAATGAAAGGCAAATATAAATACAATTGATTTAAGTTTTATCATATCAATATAATTTATGCCATACCTACACTCACATGGCAATACCCACGTGGCAAATTCACAGTTATAACTAAGAAAACTATATTTAGAGCAGTCTTTGTTTTTTTCTCTTTTCACTACTATTTGCATAACTTTCAGTAATAAAAGCCTAATACAAGTATGCTTATCTTTTATGGATTAGAACAATCTCCATTTTAAGTTACTATTAACATTGTGGAAACCCTAGTGGTGTAGTAGTTAAGAGCTACAGCTGCTAACCAAAAGGTTGGCAGTTTGAATCCACCAGGCATTCCTTGGAAACCCTTTGGGGCAGTTCTACTCTGTCCTTTAGAGTCGCTATGAGTTGGAATCGACCCGATGGCAAAGGATTTGTTTTGTTTTGTTTTCCTTTTTTATTAACATTGTGGCTTGAAAAACATAAACACCAACATGTTTTATCCTGCGGTCAAATTTGGCTGGTTTAGGGTTTTAAAAAGTTTCCAGGTAAAGCGAAGTCCACTCCAGACCATAGAGCTACAAATTTCTCTTTGTCAAACCTGATAATCCACCTCAATCCATCAATGACTCTTAGGCTTTTGAATTTGATAGCATCTCTCCCTAACTTAGTTTTTAAAGTAATATAGGGAGGAAAGTAATATGAAGAATTTAAAACAAAAATGAAACCTGCATCTGTAAAATGTCATTTTTGTGCTTTAAGAGTTTTTGTTTGTCTGTTTATTGGAAATTCTCCATACTCCTAAATGAAGCTTCCATATTTCCTTGCCAGACCTATGGCAAGAGCAAGACCATTTGCCAGCTTTCTTAGTCTACCTTTGGTTCCTCATTTCTCAAACAATGAATAGGAGACTATATATAGTCTTTCCTGTAACATTCTTCCTTCTTTCATCTAACTTCCTTGGGGAAAAAAAATGAAGTATTTACTCAGCACTGCTTTTTTTTTTAAAGAACAATTCCTGAGTAATATAGGCAAGAAAACTCAAATTTTATTCTACTCCTGAGAAGGTGAACAAAAGATGTGAATATTTATCTTGGGCCCTCTTCCATCTTTTAAGTCTTAATATAAAGCTTAAAGGAGAAAAAAATCAACTCTGAAAACTGAGAGCTGAAGGTATATACTGCCTCAACATTTTCTTTTTGGTTTCTTTTTCTTTTATTTCTGCAACAAAATTCCATGCCATTTTTAATACTCAGTATGTTTTCACATCCTATTATTTTACATGCAAATTACCAAATAGCAAGGTAGCTTCAACGTGCTGACTCTGTTACTACGTTTTCCAGGTGAATTACCAACCCTAAAGTACTTTTCTACTGTCATTTTTAATCTGCTACCTTATCTGCCAATAACCACTGGTTCTGTACTATAAGAAAACTGTCCTCAGCTTCTCATATCAATAATTTAAAGCTAACTGGTGAAGGAGCTCTACAGGTTTGTTCCCTTTAATGTTATAATACTCCAAAATATCCATCTATACAAACAACCACGTATAATACACTTCCATACTATCAGGCAGAAACAAACTGCAGATAAAATTTCAAAAACACATTCAGAGATTCACATTTTAACAGCAAAAACATGCGGAAAAAAGAAGTATGATTTTGCATTGCTAAATTACATAGCAAACTGAAATATATAGAGAATGTTTTCATGCTTGCTTTAGATTTACTCTTTCTTGTAAGTCTTTGGAACGAGCAAAAAGAAGACATACATCAAGTTATGTCTATTAGCAATATCCTTCACTGTGGTATTATTATTCTTACTAACAAGAGATCCAACTTGCTTACTCTATACAAAAAGTGATATACACATAAAAAAATAACAAACACAACACATCAAGTTGGAGATAACAAATAAGAACTTTAAACAAAATACTTGATACCGTCAGTATTTAACCTTGTATTGCTTTGACCAAAGGACTCTTAAATGCTGCATTCTTTCTGACATTAAGAAATTAGTCGCATCTATGTAGTATTCGTGCCTACAGAAAAACAGGAACAAATGATGGCGAGGCCCTGGGGACACAGTTCACAGTTGAAATACACAAGTACAGTGTTCATAAGTATGTGTATCATTTAGCCATGCCACAGTATCTGCAATAATTTTTTTGCATTGTTACGTTTACCAGTAAGTGGTCTAGAATATAAAATTCAGTAACAGAAACCTCAGTTTTACGCTTAATCCCTGGTACAGATGTTCAGAATAAACATTTGCAGATAACACACTGAATAGTTGTCAAAATGCTGACTAATTTTGAAGAACTTGAAGACGAGAGCCTGTTCAAGTGAATAAAGAACAAAAACAACCAAAAGAAACCCACAGGTGCCTAGGAGTCTTAAAAATTAGAAATTTAACACTCTCATCAAGTGTATCAAAACCATTTCTCACTTGCTCATGAAACCCATTATTCACTCAACTTGGAGACTCACAATAGCTTAATTACACATATCTTTATACTAAGCATATTAAGCTGTACATACATACGATAGGTGTTTATGAAACACTACTGTGTAAGTAGTTACAAGCTTTACATTAACTTGTGGACTGACTTAGTCACAGGGTCACGCTGGTACAGGTGACTGTTTTGATCTTATCAGTTTCCTGACACGCTTAGTGAACGAACTACTGCACAGAAAATCTCAGTCCCAGCAAGCTCTCAGGCCCATCGTCCACTGGAGGCAAAGCTTCTGCTGAATGAGAAGTTGATTTCGGAGTTCTTATACTTTCCCCAGGCACCAAAAGGCACTACTACTGCAGTACTGTTATCTTCTGTGCCATACTGTATTGCCTACAAGGTTTGGCAGGAAGGAAGAGAAAAACATTGGAAATTAGAGTCTGTACGAAGAGAAATCTCATGGTGACCCCATATGCGCAGAGTAGAACTGTTCCATAGGGTTTTCAAGGCTGTGACCTTTCAGGAGCAGCTTGCCAGACCTTACTTCCAAGGCACCTCTGAGTGGGTTTGAACTGTCAACCTTTCAGTTAGTAGTCCAGTACTTAACCATTTGCTTCATTCAGGGACTCCCATATGGGGCTGCCATAAGTCAAGATCAACTCGACTGCAACTGCCAACAACACAAAGAGAAATCGCCTGTCCTCTGGAAGGTCAAACTCTTTTTACACACAGCTACTAACCTGATTATTTCACAATGGTTTGATTTTTTTAACCCTGTATTAATGCCTACATAGATTATTAGATTGCACAGGTAATAACCAATGACCTAAACAACCACATTAACTATCTTCAACAGTAGCAATTTTGGCAATAGGCACACCAGTGACTAAGGTACAGTGCAGCTCCTGAAGAAGAAAATGCACGCAAAGCACTTAGTGTAGGGCCTAATACATGGCAAGGGCTTGATAAATGTTGGCTTTTACCTAGCAATTCTGCTTCAGGAATTCGAACTAAAGAAATAATATCCTATGGGAATGGATGTGCATAAAGATACAACTATAAGAACGTTTATTATAACCAAAAAAAAAAAAAAACAAATCCACTGCCGCTGAGTCGATTCCGACTCATAGTGACGCTGACTATATTGTTCGCTATTTGAATTAGTTTCTAAAATTGATTTACAATTCTCCTAATGCAGGAAATTTAGTTAAACTCCTTACGAAAGGGAAAAGTGGGTATAAACTAAATTTCCTGCATATGAGATGTTTATTATTGTTGTTGTTAGGTGCTGTCAGGTCAGTTCCTACTTATAGCGATCCCGTGCACAACAGAACGAAACACCGCCTCGTCTTGCGCCATCCTCACAATCGTTATGCTTGAGCCCATTGCTGCAGCCATTGTGTCAATCCACCTCATTGAGGGTCTTCCTTTTTTTGGACGACTCTCTACTTTACCAAGCATGATGTCCTTATCCAGGGACTGGTTCCTCCTGACAACATGTCCAAAGTATGTGAGATGAAGTCTTGTCATCCTTGCTTCTAATGAGCACTTTGGCTGTACTCCTTCCAAGACAGATTTGTTCATTCTTCTGTCAGTCTATGGTATATTCAATGTTCTTCACCAACATCATAATAAAAAGGCATCAGATCTTTGGGTCTTCCTTATTCATTGTCCAACTTTCACATGATTTAAAACATCATCGCTTGGGTTGAGTGCACTTTAGTCGTTAAAGTGACATCTTTGTTTTTAACACTTTAAAGAGGTCTTTTGCAGCAGATTTGCCTAATGAAATGTGTCTTTTAATTTCTTGACTGCTGCTTCCATGGGCATTGATCAAGAATCCAAGTAAAATGAAATCCTTTACAACTTCAATATTTTCTCCATTTATCGTGATATTGCTTATTGGTCCAGTTGTGAAGATTTTTGTTCTCTATATGATGAGGTATAATCCATAGGGAAGGCGGTGGTCTTTGATCTCCATTTTATAAGGATGTTTATGATACTCCTTATAAAATGGAAAAGTGGGTATAAACCAAATTTCCTGCACGAGATGATGTTTATTATGTCCTTGTTGTTAGGTACCGTCAAGTAGGTTCTGACTCATAGTGAACCTATGCACAACAGAATGAAACACTACCCAGTCCTGCGCCATTCTCACAATTGTTGCTAAGCTTGAGCCCATTGTTTCAGCCACTGTGTCAATCCACCTCACTGAGGGTGTTCCTCTTTTTTACTGACCTTCTACTTTACCAAGCATGATATCCTCCAGGGACTGATCCCTCCTGAGAAAAAGTCCAAAGTATGTGAGATGTAGTTTTGCCATCCTTGCTTCTAGGGAGTATTCTGGTTGTACTTCTTTCAAGACAGATTTGTTCGTTCTTTTGGCAGTCCATGGTACATTCAATATTCTTCGCCAACACCACAATTCGACACACAATTCGAAATTGCCAATTCTTCTTTGGTCTTCCTTATTCATCATCCAGCTTTTGTATGCATATGTGGTGACTGAAAACACCATGGCTTGGGTCCGGCACAGCTTAGGCACAGCTTAGTCCTCAAGGTGACATCTTTGTTTTCAATATTTTAAAGAGGTCTTTTGCAGCAGATTTGCCCAATGCAAATTTGATTTCTTGACTACTGCTTCCATGGGTCTTGATTGTGGATCCAAGTAAACAAAATCCTTGACAATGTCAATCTTTTCTCCATTTATCATGATGTTGCTTAGTGGTTCAGTTGTGATGATTTTTGTCTTCTTCATGTTCAGTGGTCTCTGATCTTCATCAGTAAGTGCTTCAAGTCCTCTTCACTTTCAGCAAGAATGGTTGTGTCATCTGCATAATGCAGGTTGTTAATGAGTCTTCCTCCAATCCTGATGCCCCGTTCTTCTTCATATAGTCCACACAGAATACCAATTGAGATGTTTCAACAAATGGATGCAGCGCTGGAAGTGCTCACTTGTCTATGCCAAAAAATTTGGAAGACAGCTACCTGGCCAACTGACTGGAAGAGAGCCGTATATATGCCTATTCCAAAGAAAGGTGATCCAACCAAATGCAGAAATTATTGAACAATATCATTAATATCATACACAAGTAAAATTTTGCTGAAGATCATTCAAAAGCGGCTGCAGCAGTATATTGACAGGGAAATTCAAGCCAGATTAGAGGACATGGAAAAAGGGCTGTCATTGCTGATGTCAGACGAATCCTAGCTGAAAGCAGAGAATACCAGAAAGATACCTACCTGTGTTTTACTGACTATGCAAAGGCATTTGACTATGTGGAGCATAACAAATTATAAATAACATTGCCAAGAGTGGGAATTCCATAACACTTCATTGTGCTCATGCAGAAACTGTACATAGATAAGAGGCAGTCTTTTGAACAGAACATCAAGGTTGTATCCTTTCACAATACTTACTCAATGTTCATCATACTCCTTGTAAAATGGCAAAGTGGGAGTAAATGAAATTTCCTATGTTAGGATAATTGTAAATCAATTTTAGGAACTAATTCAAATAGCAAATGATATGGTCAACATTGTCAGAAGCACTTGGGATTGTACTTGACACCAAGTGAATTTTAAAACACCTCATAGTGTGGGGCTGCAATTGTGAAGTAAAGGTTGAGAAAAATATCTGATGAAAAAGGCTTGAATAAATTATAAAGTTTTACAAATAAATTGAAAGATTAAAAAAACTGACAATGTTGGACAAAGTACTAATGTACTTAATATATAGGAAATTCATACAATAAACATGAAAAGGATAAACGCATCAATAAATATCGTGCCAAGAGAAAAAAAAAAGCAAAACAGCAATCCATGAAGAAGAAATATAAATAGCTAACAAACCCATGCAGGGCAGTTAACTCCACTAACAAAGAAAAACACAAATTTAAATCAAACTTTAATTTTCTAACTATTGAATTGAAAAAAAAAAAAGAGTAGTTACGATAATCACAAACTTGGAGAATCACAAACTCTAAGACATGCTAAAAAAAAAGACATGCTAGTGAAGTATAAATTGATGTAATATTTCTGGAGGGCAATTTGGAAAACTTACCAAAAGCTTTAGAAAACTGTCTTTCTTTTGCCTAGCAATTTTACTTCTAGGAACTTAACCTAATAAAGTAATAACTGAAGGAAATAGATAAACACAAAGATATAGATACAGAAATGTTTATTACACTACAGTACTCGCTATAATATGGAAAAGTGAACATAAATGAAATTTGCTGACTGGTGGAACTTTTAAATAAATTATGGTACATAAATATGATGGAATACTACGTAATCATCGCAAATAGTGTCCTTGTAAATTACAACACACATATCCGCAAGACAAGTAGGTGAAATTGAGTAAGAAATGCTCATTCATGGAATCCGCCCATCTCCTTAATTTCATGGGCACCCTGTTGTGGAGCCCTGGTGGCGCAGTGGTTGAGAGCTTGTCTACTAACCAAAAAGTCAGCAGTTTGAATCCACCAGCTGCTCCTCGGAAACCCTATGGAGGCAGATCTACTCTCTCCTATAGGGTTACTGTGAGTTGGAATCGATTCGATGGCAACGGGTTTGGTTTTGGGTTTTCTGTTTAGCACAAATTAACGTATTTAACATAATAACCAAATGAAGAATTGTATTGACACATTGAAAGGGATATATTAGTGTTTACTATTATTATTATTAATTATTGTTTTTATTATCATTTCAAGGGGTGTGTAAAGTCATAAAATAATCATAGCACATCTCCTTGGCCTATTAATTGTGATGGTTAAGGTTATGTGTCAACTTGGCTAGGCCATGATTGTCAAGCATAGCCAAATGATGGTTTGGCAGGTATTATGCAATCATTCTCCATTTTGTGATCCGATGTCAGTTGAAAGGCCGGTCAGTTTCCTTAGGGGTGTGGCCTGCATCCAATGTATATGGATGTTCCGGCAAAGCTCGCCCTGTCTGGATCCTGCGCCTTTAACTCCTCATCCTCTGACCCCTGGTTCTTGGGACATGAGCCAGCAGCTTACCGCCTGACCTACAGACCTTGGGATTTGCCAGCTCTGCAACGCTGTGAGTCAGGAGAAGCCTCCAGCCTGATGCATGACCCATGGATTTGGGACTTGCCAGCCTCCACAACTGTGTGGACCATTTCCTTGAGGTAAATCTCTCTCTCTCTCTATATATACATATGTATATGTACACATATACATGCTTCACTGGTTTTTCTCCTTCAGAGAACCCGGCCTAAGACATTTATCTTAACTATTCAGGGGAATCCCAACAATTTTTAAATGGAAATATTATGGAATCAAATGTAAAGTTCACTGTAATATTGAAGCTAGAACATAAGACTTCAAAGAAATCTCAAGCCTGTAGTGGTTCAGGCTGCACCCGGACCACATGCCTCGGGCTGTCCTTTACTCTCCTCCCCCCTTGGAGCTTTTCTAGAGGCAAAGTAGGAGAAGCTCTGCTGTGTCACCTGTTCAGTCACCGCATGGGCTGCTTCAGTGGGATCATGGCACTGATTGACAAAGTCACAAATCTCTTGACTATTCACCATGAAGTTAATTCCATCTGTAGTGAGGACCAGGAAGCTGTCATCAGCATGATGGAGCTGCAATCAGAACCAAATGTGTATGATTACAAAGCAGACGCTCCCTTAGAATCTTTAGAATTCAAAGATTTTATCTGTTTTGCTGAATGGCTATCTCTATAATGGCCTGTAAGAACATCCAGCCAGCATAGCTATGCACTGTGAATAATTCATCTAACTCTACTAGGCTAACAAGAGTGGAAAAGGAAAGGTTGTATTTAGGGCAAAAGTAGTAACATTAGTATCAGCCACTGAGGACAAATGTAGTATTTACTTAGTAAGAGCACAACAGAATGCTGAGAGGCAACTCTATGCAGTGGTAGTGGTGAGGAGCACTGTCTTTGGAGCCAGGGGTCCTGGGTTTGAAGCCTAGCTCTATTATTCAGCTGGGAGAGAACAGAGGGGTTGACATCTTTATGCCCTAGATTTGTTTCCTCTGTAAAACGGGGATAGAACTACCTGTTTTGAACAGAGCCTGGTGCATAAAAAACAAAAAACGTTGCCGCCAAATTGATTCCAACTCATGGTGACCCCACGTGTTACAGAATAGAACTGATCTATAGGGTTTTCTTGGCTATAATCTTTACAGAAGCAGATTGCCAGGGCTTTCTTCCACAGTGCTGCTGGGTGGGTTTGAATTGCCAACCTTTAGGTTTGTAGTCCAGTGCAAACCCTTTCTGCTACCTAGAGACCTTACGGCAAGCCCTATGTCAGTACAGAAAATAAATATAAGTGGGATACTACAAAACACAAAATTCTTCATTCAATTAACAACACTGTCATGTTGAAAGCCTGCACTATGCTGCACCAGGTCTGACAGTAGGCTCAAGGATTTCAGAGAGGAAAGTGTCAGCTCATCAACTGACCGTGTATTGGGGCAGTTTAGGAAATGGGGGCATTGATTAGGAGAATACAAAAGGTGCCACGGAAATAGAGGGAGGGCATATATGTAGCCTGGTGAAGAAGTGAAGTCAGGGACAGCTTCCAAGAATAACTAACACTGGTTGATGAGGTGCAGGTGGGAAAAGGAAACAGAGGCGTTCTACCAAGAGAATTCCATAGCTGGGGTGAAACAAAAACCACTTGTTGTTATTGTTAGTTGCCATCTAGCTGGCTCTGACTCACGGAGACCTTACGTATAACAGAAAATGTTGCCTGGTCCTGTGCCATCTCCACAAATGTTGGTGTGTTTGAGTCCGTTGTTGCCGCTATTTCGTCAATCGTCACATCTTAGGCCAGGAAAATAGTCTTATTTTATCTATCCTTCCACAAATTACTCCCTCTTAAAAATCATTTTTGCTTCAACTGATGCTTCCAAGAAAGCTTCTAGCTGGAGACAAATTCTGCATTCATTCTTTGGACCAAGCGTTTGCAAGTCCCTTCTTACCTTAATCCTCTTCGTTTCAGGTTCTGCAATCACACCACTGGTTTTAAGATCCAAATCTCCAATACTCCTTGTCATTGCAAGTCTGCCATTTACGTGAGGCTGTCCCAAACTATTCCAAGCTACAAAGCCACCAGATTTCTTGATCCTGGTCCAGAAAAAGTTAAAAGGCTAAGATGTGATATGTATAAAACCGTAGCATTTGTACGAATATAAACTTAAGTCACTGTTAAACTTAAGCATTGGACCAGTTTAAAAATGCAAAATTACATTTCTATTTTGAACTATAAACACCATCCCCACAGAATAACTGATCAGTGGAGGTAATACCTTTCTTTTTCATCTTTCCTTTCTGGAGTATGGTCAATGGTCAGCTTCATAGATTTTCCTTTTCTACACAAAATAGCCCGGCTGTCCCCAACACTGGCTACAACCAATTCAATACCATCTCGCAATAGGGCTACCGTCGCAGTAGTGCCAGAGGTCAGAAGGGTTGCTACAAATATTATGAGAAAGTACACATTAGTGACAATCAAATGGCTGGATGTGTAATTTTTATCACAAAATAAACACAAGCATGATAAACTACTGTTGAAACGTATCATTCTAATTTAACTAGAGCTATGCAAATAAAATACAAATCAACAATGAAGTAAGAACATGCAGAGAAGGAAATAATTTAGTAACAAGGCTCCATGCAGACAGAAAAAGTTGCTGACCTACTTTGTTAAACAAGGCATCACTGCCTCCAAGTGGCATCTATTTATAAAAAGCAGATTTGACTTCAATTTGTAACTACATTGACACCTTTGAATGCCCATTGGATGTCAGGGCTAAAGGTATTAAAACTCAAGTAGATTGGCTAATGTGGCAGGATGACTTAGGTCTACTGAGCTCATTCAGGCAAGCAGACTTCTCTGTAATCTATGGACCCAGAAGGCTTTCCCTTCCATTTCTTACTCTCATTCTGTGAAAGTATTATCAGTTAGGCTATATGAGCTACGCCAAGGGCATCTCATTTGCTCTTCAAGTGTTATATATTCAATATTGTTCCCTTATACAACTGTTTTAATTTTACAAATTCACCAGAAAAAAAAAATCTTAAAATGGCTAAAGACGCACATTCTTTTCTGTTTATCTTTGTTCTCAAACAGGAAACAAAGTTACAGCCATCATTTTATCAGCAGAAAATGTTGAGTCATTCCAGTTTTCCACAGGCTTGATGTAGTTTAACTCCTAGCTTCAGAAGAATCTAAGAGAGTCTGCATCCAAATGCTGTACAGTACTGTCAAGTTCTACTCCTGTGGCTCTGCTTGGACCCAGAGCGCTCCAAGAATGTTTATTTTCTCTAATAACAAAATTAAATGTTACTGGGCTTGAGGTTGCCACTGCTTCTTCTATGCAAGTCAAAATGTATTACATATCCTTCTGTGATTTAGTCTAAGAGTGTCTGTCCTAAGTTCTCTGCCACCGGTTTAATATTTGGAAGTGCACTGAGCCTTGCCAAGAGTGAGCATACTGTGAAATGATAGGCTAAAAATAAATTGGAAGAAACTGAAAAGAGAATTTATTTAAAGCAGGTACTGTCTCCAGTAACATGGTTAATTCTTTAAAGCATCTAAAGAAAATACTCAGGTGCTCATCCAGAGGTTATTTTGACTTCAAGAATATATATACATATATATATATATTTTTTTTTTTTTTAGGAAAAATGAAATCCTATGTAGATTTGACTGGTCAAGGTTCAATCTTTCTAAAATTTTTTTTCAAAAGATAGTTACTTAAACTTCATCAATTGTTTTGGAGAGAAACATATATACGTAAAACATTTTTTTCCAATAAATATATGAAAATACCTGCTTTAACCAGAAAAGTAAAATGGAAAAATGAATAAACCCTGCACAATCTATATCCATGCCCAATTTACTTTGTTAAGGGAAAGTATTTATTGTTGCATTATCTTCCCATTTATCTCGATTTTGGAACTGTTGTGTCAAAGTAATAATATCTTTGCAGTTCTAAAATATCTCATATATTTGTCATAAATGTTTTAACATATGCATCGGTGATGTTTATATTAACAAATATTTATTTTTATTTAACTTAAATTATCAATTAAAAGATTTAACTTAAGGTCCCCAAAACAACTATATGACAGGATTCTTACAGTTTAACAACTGTGATATTTTCAAGTGACTTAACAGGCCAGGCAAGAGAATACAGGCATTTACTCAGATACTATCCGTCCAGGGAGTTTCAGTATTCTTCCTCTTGGTTTAAACTACGTCTCAGCAGCAGCTTTAAAAAAGCTGTTTGCAATTGGCTGCACCAAAAGCATTAAAAGTTCATACACGAAAATCTCAAGTTTAACTGTTCAGTCTCATAATTCATGGCCCTGCCACCTAGAAAGTTAAAACAGCTAGTGTTTTTACCAATTCAACTTCACAGTTCCAAAATCCTGGGATTTATGGGAAAGCTTTCAAACTAACTGTTGTTTCTAGTTTGCTAAGTGTCTAAGACTATAAACATTGGATCAGCATTTATTTCCATTTAACATTTAACATGGAAGTAAAAATTTTCATGTTTTACCCTAACAACAAAACTATAAAACTAAGACATCTTTCAATAAGTTCTTAACACTCACTGGACAATTTCTACTGCAAGTCATCTCAACTAATGGGACAAAGAGGATGTGAGAACCTTCCAGTAGTCCAGGCTAGGAACCGCTGGACTCCTTCACCTGGGACAAAATTAAGCAGATCTCTTTTTCCACTGAAGCCCAGCATATAGCGTCCACAGGCTCCAGATCTAGAGCTGCTGACCAGGCACAGTTCTCTGCCACAAATAACACGCACAGAGGCAAATAGGAAATTCACCCAGGAATTGTGCTCAAACATTACAAACCTGCAACACAGGGGAGGACAGAGAAAGAGCTGCAAAGTAAGGGGAAGGGTTTTTATTCTGGTGAAAATGTCACTGGCAAATTACATAATATTTCAGGAGATGCTAAATCAATGGTTCCAAGCTCAGTTTGCTCCATGATGGTATTCTGTAGTTTGAGCCTTTTTTTTCCTCCTCATCAGAGTAACATATCTTTCTTAGTTTTATGGCTTCTCAGGAAGAAAAAACTATATTCACATGCATCCACACCAAAACACGTATGTGGGGACGCTGACACACAAATGTACACTCATACGTGTATACTCACACTTACATATGAACACACACACTCCCTTAAACTCAACTTTATTGAGTTGCAAAACAAAATAAAACTTGTTGCCATCAGGTGGATTCTGACTCATAGCAACCCTATAGGACAGAGTAGAACTGCCCCATAGTGTTTCCAAGGAGTAGTTGGTGGATTCAAACTGCGAACCTCCTGGTTAGCAGTCGAGCTCTTAACCACTGTGCTACCAGGGTCTCAGTTGCAAAAAGGTGCTGTAACTTTGGTAGCAATATCAGAATTGTCCCAGTAACAAGAGGGAAAATTCACTAATTAATACCTGACGAGCAGTACATACTTACAGAGAATGCGAATGACAGTATGACACCAAATTACTGGAATTTAATTGTAAACCAAGAAGAAATCAAAGCATCTCTTATACCAGATATAAGGAGTAACACATTTTTTAATGGTGCTTAGAGGAGGAATTTCGTATCTAGGAGGCATTTTTCAAGTAGAATCACTGACTTAAAGTTATTCTTTAAATAAAGGCTAGTAAGGCTCTTGAGCTCTAAAGCATGTTTATAATTTTATATAATTCATAAAATGGGTATTTCTGCAGCTCTCTCTTTCCTCCAGTGTTGCAGGTAGACAGATCAAAAGAAAAATGATCAAGATTTTAAATGGTAACATAAAGAGTAAAAGCTGTACTTTTCAAAGTATAACGACCCCAGTCATATTCCATCTTAAATAAGAGATATGTATAAACTAATACAGTTTCAATACTTATTAAAAATGAGTGTTCTAGGCATGTACGGCTTATGAACACCAAAATCAAAGTAATGAGCTGAAGCAGTAACAGCACAATAATATTATCTCTTCAATGCTGTCCCTATTTATTTTTTTTCTTTTGGCTGCCCCCAGCATAAAAAGAGTACTCAAAAATGTTGCCTTTACAACACTGGTTATTTTGTAGCTTAATTCTTCCATAAAGAAAGCACATAATAGGATGAGCATGGAAAGTTTCCCATGAGACTCACAATGCTGCCATCAAGGTCTCCCACTGTGAGGGTCAGAGCAAGTCTTCTCTTTCAGATCCTTTTGTCTCTTGTTGCTTTCAAAGCTTAAGCAATCTAGAAACACTTTCAAGAGTTTATGGGACGTATAGGATTATGATCTAAGTTTTCTACCACCTGGTTTATTTTAAGTGGTTTTCTCTGTTCTTAAATAAACAATAGATGAATAAACAGGCTATCATTTGAATTTATTAGCAAGTTTCATTAACTATAAAAATACACATTATGGGTATAAATTGAATGAAAAAAATTCAAAGATAGTAACGGCATTAGCTATTTGTAAAAAAAAAAATATTTTTTTTTTGGTAAATAAGGGCAAATTCAAAATGCATTAACAACAAAACAATGAAATAGCTGGCAATTTCTTAAGGGCAATAAGGTGGCCTTATGCTTGCTGTTTCTTGGTAAGTGGCAATCCCATTTTGTTTCACTTCAAATTATCCCTGGGTTAAATTGAAAGGTTTTTTGTTAGTTGCTGTTGAGTCATTTCCGACTCATGGCAATCCCATGTGTGCAGAATAGAATGGCTCCACAGAGTTTTCAATTCTGTGAACTTTTGGAAGCAGATCACCAGGCCTGTCTTCCAACATACCTCTGGGTGGGTTTGAACCACCAACCTTCTGGCTAGCAGCCGAGCACTTAACCGTTTGCACCACCAGGGACCTAAATTTAAAGAGTGAATATTTTAAATACTAATGAGATAATTTGAAATGCTTTAAGCAGATGTGAGGGCTTTGGCACTAAAGCCTTGAAAGAACAAAAATTTCTTATTTTCACTTTCTTATTTCTCTTAAGAAAACTAACGTGGTTTGGTTGAGCGGTGCTCCTTCCATTTATACCTGAAATTTCACCATTAGTGATTCATCAGTATGGTTTAGCCAATCTCTTTTCACGATTCTGCTACTTAAGTTCAAATCCATCCAGGAGAGCCAACTCATAAAAACTCATTTGTTGTTGTTGTTGTTAGGTGCCGTCGAGTCGGTTCCAACTCATAGCGACTCTATGTACAACAGAAAGAAACACTGCCCGTTCCTACGTCATCCACACAGTCAAGCCCATTGTTGCAGCCACTGAGTCAATCCATCTGGTTGAGGGTCTTCCACTTTTCTGCTGACCCTCTACTTTACCAAGCATTATACATTACATAAATAATTTGGTTAAATCAGCTAATATGATATTCAAGAAACAAATTACAATAACTGTAGTGAGAAGAGTAGGCAGTAGAGATCAATTCAGTCCAAATAATTATTGATTATTGAGTACCTTTCAGATTCCATGCAAGTTGTTGAACACTGGAGATTGCTAAATAATTAAGGCATGGTGGTCCCTGCCCTCAAACTGCTCACAGGAAGGGTTGAACAGGAGGGAAAATGGGGCTGATAAGAAAAGGTCATCATGACGAGAAAAGGTGGAAGACACCTGGAGAGGGCAAACTGCACTTACTTTACAATTTTGTTTACCTAGCATTGGCCCTATTTATAACTATGCTGAAAAGAATACTATCCACTCTTATAATACTGATACTGCTTCAGTTCTTACTAAAAATTAGGGGGGAAAAGGAGACTATTTAAAATTTAGATAATAACTTGAAAATCTGAAATGGCATACATTTTTATTTTAATCCACATATTGAAAAGTTAAATGACATATAGAACTTGATCTTTAGTGGCTTTAATATATTTGATAAAACAAACAAACAAAAAAAACCCAAACCCACTGCCGTCGAGTCAATTCCAACTCATAGCCACCTTATAGGACAGAGTGGAACTGCCCCATAGCGTCTCCAAGGAGCACCTGGTGGATTCGAACTGCCTACCTTCTGGTTAGCAGCCATCACACTTAACCACTACACCACCAGGGTTTCCATTTGATAAAATAGGCCCCAAATATCAAAAGGTAATTTTTGCCATCTTTGAAAGCTTCAGCAACTTATTAAGAATAAATTTTAAATTGTTCCCAAAACAGTAACTAAAAAAACAAAAAACTGCAGCATAATTGACCTGTAAGAGTATACGCATAATAAGATTTCACAATAATAAAGTCATTATAGAACTTTTATTGTGCAGCAGCACAGTAAGCATCATTCTGTCTCGCTCCATTATGCTCACAAACTATGGCCACTAAGTGAAAAATATATATATTTTTAATCTCATGAAAGTTCCAGGAGCATTACTTCAAAACATATGATGAAGAAATTAAATAAATACATTTTAATTCCACTATTAGAAATGAATTAAATTTTTACCATTAATTTCTTTGCACAACTGTCTGTTTATGTGAGAAAGGCATCTTTACAAAGTTTCTTTTAAGGTAGGCAAGTTAAATCAATTTTCTCCCTAAGCTCAAAATTATCTTTAATTATAATTTATTATTTAATAAATGAAGGCCGTCCTCTCATAGTTTACCCTGATCGTTCCTACCATTGACTGTTTTAAGCATCTGGGCCCATTATAGTTTTTCAAATGGACTGACTGCACCCATGAAAGGTAAATGTTTTTGGTTGTTGGCCACACGCCCATGATAAACTTGAAGCTTCTCTTCTGAAAACCTTGCTGAATAAGCTGTACCTGCTGACAAAGCAGCTGTTTACACACCACCAGTGTAATAACCCACATACATGGTGTGAGATACAGCCGGACTCACAGCAACCTGGTTATCAATGAAATAAAGAGCATACCAAATTTGGAGAGCTATAAAAATAAACCTATAAGAAAGCGTTTTAATTTCCTTTTCCTCTCCATGTTTTATCTTGCCCTTTAGGAACAAGAGCGACATCTTATGCATAAAATTTACCCTCTCTCCCGGTTGAGAGGGGAAAAAAAATCCAAGGAAATGAAGAAGAGATAATGGGCCTGAATAATACACTAGAAAATAAATCCCTAAACAAAGGAAGAGCTGCTTTCCTGAGAAGTAGGGAGCAGGAAAAACCTCAAGATGGCGAATCTAGCCATCCCACAGTCCCCTTCTCCAATTCCTTAATTAAATATGCCAGTGGGAGAGGGTACACAGGGCACCAAAGACCCCATCCCTAACTCTGCTGCTGACCATTACCTCTCTTTGAGCTTCAGTTCCTTATCTAGGAAATGGGGAGAATTTCCATTCCTACCCATTCCAACAGAAATTTGTGAAAATGACATTTTTGTGGTACACTTTGACCTCCTTTAAAGAAAAGGATGAACCAAACACTGATTAACATTATTACACGGTTCCTTTTCAGATCAGGTCTCCATGCACACACTAATATGGTCACCGCAGAAATTTTAAGATTAACTTTATGACCAAAGATTTTGGGACCAGCTCACCAGAAAACATTAGCTGTATTTTCCTGAAATGCTTTTGATAAATTTAGTAAAAGCTAGAAACATTTTACTTTCAAAATTGAAGGAAATGTGGTACATTAATTTTTAAATTCAGCTGGTATGCCCTGTATTAACATATGAAAACAAAAGTATCACTGGCTAAAGGAAATCTGGAAGATCAAGCTTTTTTTAAGGATGGAAAATATCTTCTAATTGCAAATGAATGCATATTAGCCATTGGCCCTTTCTATTTAGGATGGATTAGCATTTTTCTTCTTGTCTGTGCCATTCCTGCCCTCTCTAGATAGGATAAGCCTATAGTTTATTTCAGCACTTTCTCACCGGGCTCATTTAGTAAAAATAAACCTTCTTGTAGTATGGCCATCTTGTCCACTAAAATAAGCAATCAAGCAGATTAAAATTTTCTTTAAATCCTTTTAAAATTATAATCCAATATCAAAGTAAATTATTTCAAAGAAGAGTTTCAGAGCTTATCTTTCTGAAAACTTCTCCAATATGTTTCATTTTAAAGTGAGGTACAGACATCAGTTTGGATTCCCAAAAAGCATTTAAAATAATTCTTCACATGAAATAATCATCTACATAAGTATCCTTACAATTAAGCACACATTAAAATTCCCAACCCAGCCTAAATTGTTTCCTTTTTACCCCGCCACTCCAAAAGGCCTTGAGAAATGTGATTGTTTTACATACCATCAGCAGACAGGTGGGCGTGCCTCGAAAAGGCTTTATCTATTTCTAGAAAAGCCATGGTCAGCAAAGATTCCAAGTTCTTCTCCTTAGGAAGCAAATCCCTTTGTGGGGAGGAAAAAAGAGTTCCAATCATTTACAATGCTTTTTTTCCACCTTCCTCATAGTTACTCTTACCTAGTTACTCTTACCTAGAGGAGTCATTCCACAGAATCCACAACTTGGCTTTCCTTTCAGGTGCTTAAGACCCACTGATTCAAGGCTTTTTATTGAGTACCTATCAGGCACTGTGATAAGCCTTTGTTGTTGTTAGCTGTCTTGAGTCAACCTCCTGACTCATGGTGACCCCATGCACAACATAGTTAAATGCTGCCTGGTCCTGTGCCATCCCTGTGATCAGTTTCAGTTCGGGCTGTTAAGACCCACCAGGTTTTCAATGACTGATTTTTGGAAGGAGATTGCCAGGCCTGTCTTCCTAGTCTGTCTAGGTCTGGCAGCTCTGTTGAAACCTGTCCAGTATCATAGCAGCATGCAAGCCTCTACTGACAGACAAGTGGTGGCTGTGCATAAGGCACACTGACTGGGAATCGAACCAATGTGTCCTCTATGCAACCCTGGAGCCCTGGTGGCACAGTGGTTTAAGAGCCTGGTTGCTAGCCAAAGGGTCAGCAGTTGGAATCCACCAGCCGCTCCTTGGAAATCCTATGGGGCAGTTCTACTCTGTCCTACAGGGACCCTATGAGGCAGAATCAACTTGATGGCAAAGAGTTTTTTTTTTTTTAATGACAGCGCTGGAACCCTAGTGGCACAATGGTTAAGAGCTCAGCTGTTAACCAAAAAGTCGACAGTTCAAATACACCAGCTGCTCCTTGGGAACCCTGTGCAGTTCTATTCCTCTGTCCTATAGGGTCGCTATGAGTTCAAATCGACTCAACAGCACACAACAACAACATAAATAATTAATACGAGGGAAGACAAGAAATGGTTACTTGGTCCAACTCTGTCACATATTTTCCCCCTCTTTGAATTCTAGCAGTAGGGTGATATATCAAAAATGCATTCATAATAATTGGAGTAAATAAATATTTAAAGTACTCCAAACCACCTGCATTAAACACATTTCTCCCACGCTAATGCCAGTTTAAAAAGTCAATTATTCAAAGCTATCCACACCACTGAAAGAATAATTACCGTTTATTAAAACACTATGTGTCCTGCACTGATAAGAGCAAATGCTTCTCCTACACTATCTCATGTACGTTATGTAATTTGCTTGAAATAATCACAAATCAAGTGCTGTAAATTCTGGTCCACACTTTCACCAGGGGAGTTGTTCAAAGGCACATTTCTGAAATGATCATTGCAAGTTAAAGCAGCTTCTCTTTTATCGTCAACAATAAGCTGGAAAATGGGATTTTTAAGCTACAGCTTGTTCATAAAGGGACAGTAGAAAACCACTCAAACAGCTACACTTCGAAGACTCAAAGTTGAAAGTTTACAACATAAGCATAAAGCAAACCACAAACTCCAGAGTGGAAGTCACTGTACGTACATAATGCATTTCTCCATGTGGGTGTGACAGAAATCAGCGGCTGCAGGTCCCCCATGCCCATCATACACTGCAAAGTACAGGACCTCCTCTGTTAACTGAGCAAAGCCAAAACGGTCTTCATTCTCTTTCCGTTTGCCAATCTGCGAGGCGCAGCCCACCTTTTCCAAGCTGATTTTGGGAATTGGCTTGCCATACTTAATGCTGGGTGGCAGCAGAATTGGTTCATCAATGCGGTTATCCCAGATCCCAAAACTGTCCCAGGTGGCTGGACGCCCACTACCGTCTGGGTCAAACCGAGAACTCCTGGGCTCTGAGGTGGAGCTGTGGCATGTGGGCGTCACCAGCCAGTCGTCCTGCAGCAGACGGGAGCTTAGCAGCACTCTCCTTCTCACCTGGTTACCGCCACTTCTAACCAAAGTAATTAAGGCAGCTGTTGACATAACTCAGCTCCAGTGGACTTAGTAATGGGGGAAAGGTCAGTAGAATAACGGAATCTCTTCAAGAAAGATGATGCAACTGGGTAAAAAAAGGAGGAAGGCTCGTCAGTAATTTGGCAGAAAGATGATGCAACTGGGCTCGTCAGTAATTTGGCGTAACTCATATGTCATTGTTATTAGTTGCAACTGAGTCGATTCCAACTCATGGCAACCCCATGTGGACAGAGTAGAGCCCCGTTCCACAGGGTTATCAAGGCTGTGACCTTTTGGAAGCAGACCACCAGGTCTGTCTTCTTAGGGTGGATTTAAATGGCCAACCTTTCAGCTAGTAGTCAAGCGCTTAACCGTTTTCAGCATCTGGGGATATTACCAAAAATGAAGGCTATAAAGGATCTGATATACTATGTGTTTAGCCAGTGTGGTTTTCAGCAGCCTACTTCTAAAAATAGTGGCTAGTATATGGATCAACTTACCTACCCCACTTTAAAAAAAAAAAAAAAACCACAGGGTTCAAATTCCATAAAAATTTGACACTGTGTTACATATCATATAGAACAGCACTTCTTAAACTTTAACATCCAATCACCTGGGGAATCTTGTTAAAATGCAGATTCCGATTCAGCAGGTCTGAGGTGGGGTCTGACTTTCTGATGTCTAATAAGCTTCCACGTGATGCCGAAGCTGCTGATCTGCAGGCTATACTTTGAGTAGCAAAAACAAAGAATGCAGGGGTAAACAAATATTCTTCCCCTCATTAAATCTATTGCTCTATAGAAAAGGTAAGGCCAAAATATAATAACAACAAACTCTCTTATGAGAGGTAGAAATAAAAGAAAGATAAATAAGTGGTTAATAGAATATTTATGATAGTCCTGATCACAAAGAATGGCCACGTTTCAGCAAAGACAGAATCTAGGATCTAAGCTTTTTGTTTGTTCTAAGATCTCTCAGCTTATTAAGAGTTTTACACACTAAATTACCACGGTTAAAAGAATGTGGTTCATGCAACATCCTCATAAGCATAGAGATAAGCCGGTTCTGATGTTTCTCTTTGTGGTAGACACACACGGACTTTTGGGAGGTGTGTGTGTGATTTCAGGAAATGAGTGGCACTCTTGTGTGTCAAGCAGCCCTGAGTTCCCCGTAACTGACCTATGCACTTACACTAACAGCTGCAGCTCCCCTCCTCCAACCCAGGAGCCCACCCACACCTCTCCCACCATCGCTGACATCTCCAGCAAAGACAGCATCGGAGCCTACACTTCTTTGAAACCATTACTCTGCAAAACTTGAAGTGAGAAAGGTGACTCTGCCATTCCCCAGCACCTCCACTTCCGGACTCCGCCCCAAAGCTCAACCCTAAAGCCTCCCCGGCAGTGTTGTCAGGGGGTTCCTATCCCCTGCAGGGTGGGCTGTGTTTCTGGCAGTTTTCCATACAAAGGTTTTAAGCACAAATTCATCTCCATAGTACTTTGTTTGCTTACATTAAGAATGAAACACCAACTTGAGAAGATGGCATAACGTTAAGATTTGAAAATGATGGTATAGAGGATATGTAGTCTTTGTTGGTGGTTAGTCTTTGTTGTTAGCTGCTATGGAGTAGCCTCAACTCATGGCCACCCTATGCACAATTGGATGGAATCATTGTGATCCATAGGGTTTTCACTGGCTGATTCAAGTGTTATATTATTTTCAATTCTACGTTTGAATTGAGGAGCAGTGGTTAAGTGCTCGGCTGCTAACCGAGAGGTTGGCAGTTCAAATTCACCAGCAACTCTGTGGGAGAAAAGACCTGGTGATCTGCTCCTGTAAAGATTACAGCCTAGGAAACCATATGGAGCAGTTCTACTCTGTCCCACAGAGTTGCTTATGAGTCAGAATCGACTCGACAGCAATGGATTTGGGTTTTTGGGGGTGTTATGTTTGAATTATTTCACAATAAAAAATAAGCTTGAAAAAATATATCCGCCCCCCTCTCCCGGCCAAAAAGCTCAAAAAGCCCAGATGGAGTATCTGTACGAGAAAATGCATTACAGATTTTAAGCGATCTTTTCAAATAAACTCTGGGAAATCAGTTTAGCTATGTGTATGGGTCACTACTCCTTCCAGTGGGTAAAGCAGCTGAAAAAGGGATGACGTTCCAAAGAATACCCTTAGTTAGATTATTTAAGCAATAAAACACATATTAGCCTTGCCATCAGGGAATTTAGAATAAAGGTAGTCCCACAAACAATGTATCGCAAAAGATTTAGGGGACCATCTTTTCTTGGCCTCTAAGATCAATCATAAAAGACTGAAATTCACTTCTTTTTAAAGACAATATCTGGGGGCTAAGGGAAGGGAAACAGCATCTCTGGTTACTGCTTTAAGTGAAACATCCAGTCAATTATCAAAAAGAAATAAAATGAGGTGTGTGCTCATCTACTTCTGATGGAAGGTTTTATTTTATTCAGCAACAATATGTCAACTGTAGGTAATTACCTATAGTGAAGTTTCAAACTGTAATATAATCTAACAAGTAATAGAAGTAAGTACTAATCATTGGTGGAGATAATTCACAAAGTAGCTTTATGCCATATAGATTTAAAAAAAAAAAGACTTTAAATAAAAATGTTTTTTAGAAAACACATTCGTATTTGAAGAGTGCAGCAGAGATAGCAAAGTAATACTCTTTTTTCCTGAGTCTGAAAGCATGCACCTACTTCAAACAAGAGTACTAGAATTACAAACAAATAAATATTAAGTAATTTTTTTCTGCAGCTCTTCTAGGATACTCTTGTCTTTTTTTTGTTTTTCTTTCTACCTTCTAAAAAAGTAGAACTGCATTCTTAGCACGGAGCAAATATCCACTGGAAATATTATCGAAGGATGAGATAAAATGCAAGTTGGGCAGTTTCTTTAAGCCTCTGTATACCAAAATCAATCATCAACCTGGCCTCCTTCCTCATTTCTTGCCTGTACAACCATCTCATAAAGTAACCAGAAGAGTCACAGGAAAACTACTTTAAGGCATGTTATTGGCAGAGATGAAATTCCAGCTAATTACACAGTCAATACTACGAAACTAGGTCAGCAAACTACGTCAGCACCACTTACGCCAGCTGGATTCAATCTCCTTTTCCATAGGCAATATCACTAACTCCTATTAATTGCCCTTCCCCCATATTCCCAAAGAAACTATTCAAACTTGACCTTTGTTCCCAAGTTAAATAACAACTTTAAGTTAAACCTCCACAGGAAGAAATTTTTTTTTTTTTTGAGGTTCAAACAAAACTGGCCATCACCTGGAATCACAGCCCCCCAGCTGCCCATGGAACACTAACTAGTGGGCAAAGGAAAAGAATCTGTGATGGAAAAAATGACAAAAACTTAAAAAAAAAAAAAAAAAAAGCAATCAGTGTTCTTGATAACAAAAAAGAGTGGACAGCAAACTGACAAAACACCTAAGAACTGTCTTTATTAACTGTTAGTTCAGCAATTATAAAGAGGGTGACTTTATCATTCCACAAACTGACAAACACAGTTATTCCGGAATCTTTTTGAGTAAGCAGGAGAGGCTTTATGGCACTCTCTCAATCTGAAATAAAGGTTAGCTTATTTTTATAAACTATTTTAACATTTATATCTGATCTTTGGAAGTCAAAGCCACCCAAAAGAGTCAAAGGGCATATATAATTGTGTTTGAAAGCCATTTGAAAACACAAAATATATCAAAAGTTAATGAACTAAGCACAAGAATACAGCATGCCATATAGCATATTCTAGTAGTGAAAATAAAATTTAAAGACCATGCTAAACAAGAAAGTAAAGATAAATAACTTGATTGGAATCCTAGCTACATAAAAACATAGCCTAGGTTATTTCTGTGTTGTTAGTTGCCGTCATGTCCACTCCAAATCAGGACAGCCCCAAGTGTGCAGAGCAGAACTGCTCTGTGAGTTTCCAAGGCTTTGACCTTTCGGAAGCAGACCATCAAGCCTGTCTTCTGAGGTACCTCTGGGTGGGCTTGAACCGCCAACCTTCCCACTAGCAGTCAAGTGCTTAACTCTTTGTACCACCCAGGGACTCCATGGTTATTTCTATAATCAGCTTAAAATATATTGAGTCAGTAGTCCGAAGGGAAAACAATGGACGATCATCTTCCACCTAGACTGAAACGTCTTCCATATTACTTTTTATTCCCCAATCAAAACAAAAATGCATGGGTCACAATGTACTTCGGCCACATGAATTTTTTAAAGGCATGTGTATGTTTATCCGTGTGTGCATACACACCCCCAAAACCTATGAAAATCTGACTCATGGCGACCCCATGCGTGTTTCAGTAGAACTGTGCCCCATAAGATTTTCAATGGCTGATTTTTGGGAAAAGGACAGCTAGGCTTTTCTTCCAAGTTACCTCTGGGTGGACACTGCCCACCTTTTGGTTAGCAGCCAAGAACTTAACCCTTTGCATCACCATGGAACTCCAGCTAAAACCTATATGTTCTATATATCGTCAATAGAGAAACATCTGAAAAAGAATTTCCTTTTCATCTTGATTTGTGTAACCAGGTCTTCCCCCCTCCTTCCCTCCTCGATGCTTTAACCAGTTAATCCCCTACTCTAAGGATCTGACACAGGATACAGGCAGTAGGACAGAGTTGATAATTCTGGTTTGATAATTCTGACTGGCAGGGTGATTCTCAGCACCCACAGTATGCACAGAGATTCTATGTGAGACTCTACATATAGTGAAACCCACATGCTGACACAGGAAATCTCAGGACATGGGCATTAGGAAGAAAGGGAATAAAACATTTCGTTTGTAGCAAATCATACTTAACTTGAAAGAAAAGGGAGAGAGGGGGAGAGGGAAAGACGGAGAATGGGAGAGAGGGAGAGAGAGAGGGAGAGTGGGAGAGAGGGAGAGAGAGAAAGAGAGGGGGAGAGAGAAAGAGAGGGAGAAAGAGAGAGAGAGAGAGAAAAGAGAGAGAGAGAAAGAGAGAGAAAGAGAAAGAGAGAAAGAAAGAAAGAAAGAAAGGTGGGGGGCTGACGCCATAGTTTACGGCTATAAGATCGCTATGCCAATTTTATTTTTTTATCTTACTCCATTTTATAATCCTTCCTTGGTTTAAACAGCTCAGAGCTCTCCAAATTTATTTTTAGAAAAATGAGGCATTGCCTCTGGCAGGAGGGTGGATTTGAGATTTCAGTCAAGCTGCTCTTGAGATGTTGAAAGCAGATCAAAAGGTCAGTTTATTGTTGCCATTTTAAGTACATGCCAAAATTATTAAAGAGAGTTCTACTTTGTCCTATAGGGTCGGCAACGGGTTTGGTTTTTTGGTTTTAAGGATCAGTACTACTGAAACTTGCTTAGATTCATCCCTCTAGCAAAACAAGTTTAAGAAAGTATTCCTACCTGCCCATTTTAAAATGGCACTCAGGTACCGTTACATGAAGAGCTTCCACATTGGAAATACAAGGGAATTTCTAAGAGTCTTGAACCAAATACCCCTGGTCTAAGAAATGAACTTCACAAATATTTCTCTACTGACACAAATGTTTCCCAATAAATCCAAATGATATGAAAACCTCCAGAACATATTTCAGTAAGTTTGGATCCCAATATCTTCTCTACCAGCGCTCTGCTGGGAGGAAGGGAAAGAAAATGTACTAGTCTCCCTGAGAGAAAACTGAAAACAAGCAGCATCAACAATCCCTGAGTGAAAAAAGAAAACAACAGCAAAACCCCAAGGGACTCGCCCTAGGTTTGATAGAGAAATGCTTTCTTTAATGTGAAAAGTATTCATTATTACAATTCTGTAGATATCTTTTAAAACATTTTAGTCAATGTGGACACAAGACATAGACCATATTCCAAACCTGTAACTTTATACTTGAGTGAATTATTTTCCCTTACATTCTATTCTACGTTACCAACACTCTCCTCTCTTCTTTTCATTTCACCACGACTCCAGTTGAGGGAGGTGTGTGTGTGTGTGGTGGTCGGTAGAAAGTGACGCTGGAAATTTATCACTCAAAAAATTATAACTAAGTTCTGCTTATGGTGATGGAAAATTTGTCAGTGACTATTGGTGATGATTGTACAAAATGATTAATATAACTGATGTCACCAAATTGCATGAAAAATGCTGAACTGGTAAATATTGGGTTATATATAATTTTACAATAAAAAAGTTAAAAAAAAAAAAAAAAACCCAGTGCTGTCGAGTCGATTCCGACTCACAGCGACACTGTAGGACAGAGTAGAACTGCCCCATAGAGTTTATACCTAAGTTATTTTATGATACAGTGGTGCATCTGTTCTTTTCCAGTTTTTATACATTTAAGCAGACACACATTGAAACACATTTACTCACACGCTTCACCCTTCCTTCTGCCACAGGAGCACGACTAGCATACCACAGCACCATTACAATCTGTCACTTCAGTCGCTTATTCTGAAGCCGCCTGACAACCTCATTCTTTCTACCTGCAGTGTTGGAGGGTGCAAAGAACTGTGGCCTTGTTGCACATTCCCAGTCTCAAGCTCAGAACGCCAGTGGAGCTTTAGACACTCGAAATTCCCTGGCTAGGTCCACCCGGAGCATCATCTTTGTCACCTGCTGTGAATTCTCTAATCTACAGAAAACAACTGCTAAAAAAAGACAGCGGCCACAAGGCCTTGTGATCACAGTTGCTCTCCTGGCAAAGCAAAACCCAAGCCCTCAGATCAAAGCCAACAAGGGCTCTGCATCCTTCTTTATACCGATCCCCTGAAAAGCCCATCCTCTGGGAGCTTCAGGATCCCGGGCTCGTGGCCGTAGATTCTGGCCGTGGCAGACGAGTGCGATGCAGGGCAGGAAAAACACCCTCCAGCCCGTGCAGCGCGCCACACTTGCAGACGGCTCGGTTCTCCCAGGACCTTCCGCCGCCGGGTCTCCGCCTCCCAAACTCTCGGTCTGCGCACAGATCCCGGGTGTCGCCACGTCTCCCTCGCTGGGGCGGCAGCTGCGGCGGCGCTGCAGCGCTGCTCCCGGCAGCATCCTCGCCTCCCGGGGCTTGGAGCAGGGCGCCCGCGGGGCCACGCTGGAGGAAACACAGGCGGGAGGGACCAGGCACCTCCTGCTTCCTTTCCATCCTCCTTGCCTCCCTCCCTCGGACTCCGGGAATCCCCGCCTCGCTTTCACCTTCCCGCTCTCATTCCCACCCCGGTCCACCCCACCTGCTCGGGTTGCACAGCGCGCACCTTCAAAAGCGGTCAAGTTCAAGGCCCAGCGCGGATCTCGGCAGGAAACGCCTTTTCCCGGCTGCACCGCCAGGGTGGGCCCCACCGCGACCGGCTGCTGTTGACTTCCGAGGGGGGAAGAGAGCGGCGCACAGAGAGCACGGAGAGCCTGACCGTGGGGCTTGCACCGATGGGTCTGGGAAAATTAAACCGTTACCCCTCCCCTTTCCCCGGAAACCTTTCTCCGTTTACTCTCCATTCCCGGGGCCGGGGCCAGTGAGATGCGACCCCAACAAATAACATCAACTGTTAACCAGAAATAAATGAATTAATTGCACTCTCTAGTCTCTTACCTCGTGATGGTTACGTTCCTGTAAAATTTTTAATAAGATAATGGAGGACAAGGGAGGGGCTTTCTTGATCGGTAAATATAATTGCCTTCTCCGATGTTTCTGACCTCTGGAGCAAGCAGCTAGAACCGCAACTGCCTTCTCTCCTGGAAATCCTCGAAAATTTTTCGGCGCAGTTGGCCAGATGGAGAAGGGAAGTCTGTTCCCGCTGACTGATAGCAACCCTCTCCAATCCGCGTTTGGCGGGTGGGCGCGGTGGCCTCTCTGGCCCTCGATCGCAGCAAATTACAGGCCCCGATGGAACGAGCCTCCTCGCAACTGCAATTTGACTTTGCAGACTTCTTTCACTGCAGAGCGACATCGACCTTGGCCAGTAGCAGCTGGCGGTGGCGCCCCTCCCTCCGGAGGGCCTGGGGACGCCGACCAATGAGCGGGTGGGCGGGTGGGACCGCCGACTTGGCGCTGCGCCTGGCGGTAGGTGAGGGGGTGTGTCACTGCGGCCGAGGGGGCGGGGTTGTGGTAACTAGGAAACCGAGAAGGGATTGCCAACCCTGGCCTGAGCTCGAAAAGGTTCTGGTTTCGTGCCCTTTGAAAAGTTCGCAGTCCAGCGTTTTCTTCAAGACTGAATAGGCATCTTGTGATCCCTTAGAAGTGTCTATTCATTAACTCGACAAGTGTTTCTATATTTATGGAGGACCTTTCACGTGCCAGACGCTGTACCAGGCACTGTTGTTGTTGTTAGGTACTGTGGAAAATTACAGCAACCCTATGTGCAAGAAAACAAAATACCGCCCGGTTCTGCGCCATCCTTACAATCGTTGTGAGTCCATTGTTGCAGCCACTGTGTCAATCCATCTTGTGGAGGAGCTTCCTTTTTTCGCTGACCCTCTACTTTACCAAGCCTTATGTCCTTTTCCAGGGACTGGTCCCTCCTGATAATATGTAGAAAGTATGTGAGACAAGTCTTACCAACCTTGCTTCTAAGGAGCATTCTGGCTCCACTTCTTCTAAGACAAATTTGTTCGTTCTTCTGACAGTCCATGATATATTCAATATTCATTGCCAATACCGTAATTCAAAGGCATCAGTCAAGAAGTGATGCCTTCGACTTTAGATAACCGAAAACCAAAACCAAACCCAGCGCCCTTTCCGACTCATAGCGACCCTATACTACAGAGCAGAACTGCCCCATAGAGCTTCCAAGGAGCGCCTGGCAGATTCGAACTGCCGACCCTTCGGTTAGTAGCCTGCGCACTTAACCACTATGCCACCAGACTTTAGATAGGAGTGTGAAATATACTTTTCTGACAATGCTTAGGGGACACTGCGATTCCGTTAAGAGTGATAGTAAAATTTGGGAATGGATAATGGTTAAGAACATGATGAATATAATTAATGTCACTGAACTGTACTGTTGAAATGTCAAATGTTTTTGTTAATATGTATTTACCACAATTTAAAAATGTGTGTATACCTTTGTGAGATGACATGTAAGCTGAGTCTCCAAGAGTGAGAGGGAAAACAGCCAGTTAGCCATGAAATGAGTAAAGAAATGAGTGTTCTGGGCAAGAGGGAACAATAGAGCAAAGGTCCTGAAGTAGGAGAGCTTGGCATTCTGGAAGAACAGAAGAAGGCCAGTGTGGCTCTAGCTTAGGGAGGGAGGGTGGAGCAGCATGACCTGAGGTAGCTGAGGTAGCCAGGGGCCAAACCGTGTAGCCATGCCTTGAACTTTGCGTTACATTTTAAATTTATTGGGAATGTACTGAGGCATTTTAAACAAAGGGGTGAAAAGACCTGGTTTAGGCTTTAAGCCACTTTAGTTAATGTGTGAAGAACTGGTAGAATGGTCTATTGGGAGATGAGTTAGGAGACTACAGCAGATGCAACTCAAAGTGGGAGATGACATGGCTTAAACTCTGGTGTTATCACGGGAGGTGGAGAAAAGCAGAGAGACTAGAGATTTTTAAGGTAAATGATTAGCTCGTTATGACATTTTAGGTATCCTTGTCCAAGAGCAGCTGTTCTGAATCCGGTTTATTGCACACTCTGATCAGTTCATCACACTGATGGCTCTCAAATTCAAATAATGACGTTGAGCATTATTATGTTGGATTGACATTTAAATTCTACGAGCTTCCTGGCATTCTTTAAAACGTTTTATGGAAGTATAATATACATACAGGAAAGCGCACATATCCTAAGGGTATACACCTCAATGAATTTTCACGATCTAAACACATCTGTGTAGCCAGAACCTAGGTCAAGAAACAACATTATTAGCATCCAGAAGCCCCTCTCATTCCCCCTCCAGTCACTGCCTCCTTCTAAAGGTAACCTTTATGCTTCTTTCTTTCTTTTTTTTTATTGTGTTTTAAATGTTAGTTTACAAATCAAATCAACCTCTCATTCAAAAACTTACATACACCTTGCTATACACTCGTAATTGCTCTCCCCCTAATGAGACAGCATGCTCCTCCTCTCCATCCTGTATTCCGCGTGTCCATTCAACTAGCTCCTGTCCCGCTCTGCTTTCTCATCTGGCCTCCAGACAGGAGCTGCCCACATAGTCTCATGTGTCTACTTGAGTCAAGAAACTCACTCCTCACCAGTATCATTTTCTATCTTACACTCCAGTCCAATCTCTGTCTGAAGACTTGACTTTGAGAATGGTTCCAGTCTTGGGCTAATAGAAGGTCTGGGAACCATGGCCTCCGGGGTCCTTCCAGTATTCACTCAGACCATTAAGTCTAGTCTTTTTACTAGAATTTGAGGTCTGCATCCCACTATTCTCCTGCTCCATCAGGGATTCTCTGCTGTGTTCCCTGTCAGGGCAGTCTTTGGTTGTAGCCAGGCACCATCTAGTTCTTCTTGTCTCAGGCTGATGTAGTCTCCGGCTTACGTGGTCCTTTCTGTCTCTTGGGCTCATAATTACTTTGTGTTTTTGGTGTTCTTCATTCTCCTTTGCTCCAGGTGGGTTGAGACAAATTGATGCATCTTAGGTGGCCACTCACCAAAGTGGGATGCAGAAGGTTTTCTTAATTTATTTTGTTATGCCAATTGACCTAGATGTCCCCGGAAACCATGGTCCCCAGACCCTGGCCCCTGCTACTCTGGCCCTCAAAGTTTTTGGCTGTATTCAGGAAACTTCTTTGCTTTTTGTTTAGCCCAGTTGTGCTGACCTCTCCTGTGTTGTGTGTTGTCTTTCCCTTTATCTAAAATAGTTCTTGTCTACTATCTAATTAGTGAATACCCCTCTCTTTCCCTCCCCACCCTCATAACCATCGAAGGATATTTTCTTCTCTGTTTAAACTATTCTTGAGTTCTTTTAATAGTGGTCTCATACAGTGTTTGTCCTTTGTAACTGGCTAATTTCACTTAGCATAACGCCTTCCAGATTCCTCCATGTTATGAGATGTTTCACGGATTCATCGTTGTTTTTTATCATTGTGTAATATTCCATTGTGTGACTATACCATAATTTATTTATCCATTCATCCGTTGATGGGCACATTGGTTGCTTCCATCTTTTTGCTATTGTAAACAGTGCTGCAGTGAACATGGGTGTACGTATATCTGTTCTTGTGAAGGCTCTTATTTCTCTAGGATATATCCCAAGGAATGGGAATGCTGGATGGTATGGTAGTTCTATTTCCATCTTTTTAAAGAAGTGCCAAATCAATTTCCAAAGTGGTTATACCATTTTACATTTCCATCAGTAGTGTATAAGTGTTCCAGTCTCTCCACAACCTCTCTAACATTTATCATTTTGTGTTTTTTTTTTTTTATTAATACTAGCCTTGTTTGAGTGAGATGGTATCTTATTGTAGTTTTGATTTGCATTTCTCTAATAGTTAATGATCGTGAACATTTCCTCATGTACCTGTTAGCTGCCAGATTGTCGTCTTTGATGAAGTGCCTGTTCATATCCTTTGCCCATTTTTTAATTGGGTAATTTGTCTTTGTGTTGTTGAGTTTTTGCAGTATCGTGTAGACTTTAGAGCTCAGATGCTGATCAGAATTGTCGTAGCTGAAAATTTTTTCCCAGTCTGTAGGTAATCTTTTTACTCTTTTGGTGAAGTCTTTGGAAGAGCATAAGTGTTTGATTTTTAGGAGCTCCCACTTATCTAGTTTCTCTTCTGGTGTTTGCGCATTGTTAGTAATGTTTTGTATACTGTTTACGCCAGGTATTAGGGCTTCTAGTGTTGTCCCTATTTTTTCTTCCATGATCTTTATCATTTAGATTTTATATTTAAGTCTTTGATCCATTTTGAGTTCGTTTTTCTGCATGGTGTGAGGTATGAGTCTTATTTCATTTTTTTTGCAGATGGGTATCCAGTTACACCAGCACCATTTTTTAAAGAGACTGTCTTTTCCCCATTTAACAGACTTTGGGCCTTTGTCAAATATCAGCTGTTCATATGGGGATGGATTTATGTCTGGATTCTCAATTCTGTTCCACTGGTCTATGTATCTTTTGTTGTACTAGTACCAGGCTGTTTTAACTACTGCGGCAGAATACTGTGTTCTAAAATCAGATAGTGTGAGGCCTCCCACTTTGTTCTTCTTTTTCCAGTAATGCTTTACTTATCTGGGGTCTCTTCCCCTTCCATATGAAGTTGGTGATTTGTTTCTCCATTTCATTAAAAAATGTCTTTGGAGTTTGGATTGGAACTGCATTGTATCTATAGACTACTTTGGGTAGAAGAGACATTTTTACAATGTTGAGTCTTCCTACCCATGAGCAAAGGCATGTTTTTCCACTTATGTTGATCTCTTTTGTTTTTTTGCAGTAGTGTCTTGTAGTTTTCTTTGTACAGGTCTTTTATGTCTCTGGTTAGATTTATTCTGAAGTATTTTATCTTCTTGGGGGCTATTGTAAATGGTATTGATTTGGTGATTTCATTTTCGACATTCTCTTTGTTGGTGTAGAGGAATCCAACAGACCTTTGTGTGTTTTAGCTTGTATCCTCATGCTCTGCTGAACTCTTCTGTTAGTTTCAGTAGTTTTCTTGAGGATTCCTTAGGTTTTTCGGTGCACAAAATCGTGTCATCTGCAAATAGAAATACTTTTACTTCTTTCTTACCAGTTTGGATTCCCTTTATTTCTTTATCTAGCCTAATTGCACTGTCTAGGACCTCCAGCACAATGTTGAATAAGAGTGGTGATAAAGGCATCCTTGTCTGGTTCCCGTTCTCAAGGGGAATGATTTCAGACTTTGTCCATTTAGGATGATGTTGGCTATTGGCTTTGTATAAATGCCCTTTATTATGTTGAGGAATTTCCCTTCTATTCCTATTTTGCTGAGAGTTTTTGTAATGAATGGGTGTTAGACTTTGTCAAAAGCCTTTTCTGCTAAAATTGTTAAGATCATGTGGTTCTTGTCTTTTGTTTTGTTTATGTGATGGATTACATTGTTTTTTTTTTTAATGTTGAACCATCCGTGCATACTTTGTATGAATCCCACTTGGTCATGGTGAGTTATTTTTTTTTGATATGTTATTGAATTCTATCGGCTAGAATTATGTTGAGGATTGTTGCATCTAAGTTCATGAGGGATATAGGTCTGTTGTTTTCTTTTTTTTGTGGTGCCTTTACCTGGTTTTAGTATTGGGGATATGCTGGCTTCATAGAATGAGTTTGAGAACATCCCATTCTTTTCTACGCCCTGAAATACCTTCAGTAGTAGTGGTGTTACCTCTTCTCTGAAAAAAAAAAAAAAAAGAAAGTTAGGTAGAATTCCCCAGTGAAGCTGTCAGGGCCAGAATTTTTTTTTTTTGGTTAGGATTTTTTTCATTACCTTTTCAATGTCTTTTTTTTGTTATGGATTTATTTAGCTGTTCTACCTCTGTGTTGTCCATTTCTACTAGGTTTTCAAATTTGTTCGAGTACAATTTTTCATAGTACTCTGATATGATTCTTTTAATTTCAATTGGATCTTTTGTGATATTGCCTATCTCATTTCTTATTTGGGTGATTTGCTTCCTCTCCTGTTTATCTTTTGTCAGTTTGGCCAGTGGTTTATAGATTTTGTTAATTTTCTCAAAGAACCAGCTTTTGGCCTTGTTAATTCTTTCAATTGTTTTTGTTTTCTATTTTGTTTAACTTTGCTCTAATTTTTATTATTTGCTTTCCTCTGGAGAGTGAGGATTTCTTTTGTTGTTCTCTTTCTATTTGTTCAAGTTATAGGGATAATTCTTTGATTTTGACCATTTCTCCATTTTGGATGTGTGCGTTTATTGATATAAATTGACCTCTGAGCACTGCTTCGCTGTATCTCAAAGGTTCTGGTAGGAAGTGTTTTCATTCTCATTGGATTCTATGAATTTCTTTATTCTGTCCTTAATTTCTTCTATAACCCAGTCATTTCTGAGCAAGGTGTTAGTCAGTTTCCAAGTGTTTCATTTCTTTTTCCTGCTCTTTCTGTTACTGATTTCTACTTTTATGGCTCTGTGGTCAGAGAAGATGCTTTGTAATATTTCAATGTTTTGGATTCTGTTAAGTCTTGCTTTATGACCTAATATGTGGTCTATTCTAGAGAATGTTCCATGTGCACTAGAAAAGAAAGTATACGTGGCTGCTGTTGGGTGGAGTGTTCTGTATATGTCTATGAGGTCAAGTTGGTTGACTGTGGCATTTAGATCTTCCATGTCTTTATTGAGCTTCTTTCTGGATGTTCTGTCCTTCACTGAAAGTGGTGTGTTGAAGTCTCCTAGTATTGTTGTGGAGCTGTCTATCTGACTTTTCTTCAATGTGTTAGAGTTTGTTTTATGTATCTTGAAGCCCTGTGGTTGGCAGTGTAAATATTTAATATGCTAATATCCTCTTGGTATATTGTCCCTTTAATCATGATACAGTGTCCTTCTTTATCCTTTGTGGTGGATTTTACTTTACCGTCTATTTTGTCAGAAACTAATATTGCCACTCCTGCTCTTTTTTGATTGTTGTTTGCTTGATATATTTTTTTCCATCCTTTGAGTTTTAGTTTGTTTGCATCTTTAAGTCTAAGGTGTGTCTCTCGTAGGCGGCATATAGACAGAGCGTGTTTTTTTATCCATTCTGCCACTCTGTCTCTTTATTGGTGCATTTAGACCATTTACATTCAGCATAATTGTGGGTAGGTTTTTTTTTTTTTTTTTATGAGTTTAATGCTGTCATTTTGATGTCTTTTTTTGTGTGTTGTTGACAATTTCTTTTTTCCACTTAATTTTTTTGCTGAGTAGTTTTTCTTTATATATTGTCTTTTCCTCTTTTTCATTGTTGTTGATTGTGTTTTTGCAGAGTCTTTATGTTTTTCTTGTATTTTATGTTGATGTATAGGATTGTTAGGCTCCTTTGTGGTTACCTTAATATTTACCCCAGTTTTTCTAAGTTTAAACCAGACTCTTGTTTCTTTATGTTGCCTTGACTTCCTCTCCATTCGAAAAACCTATAGCTACATTTTTTAGTCCCTCTTTATTGATTTAATGTTGTCATCTTTTACATTATGACATCGCTGTTTCCCTGTTTTTGGCATTTTTTTATCTTAATTTATTTTTGTGATTTCCCTATCTGGGTTGATATCTGGTTGCTCTGTCTTCTGTTCTAGTCTCAGGTTGATATTGATGTTATTGATTTTCTAACCAGAGAACTCCATTTAGTATTTCTTATAGTTTTGGATCGCTTTTTATGAATTCCTTAAACTTCTGTTTATCTCGAAATGTCCTAATTTTGCCTTCATATCTGAGAGACAGTTTTGCTGGATATATGATTCTTGGCTGGTAATTTTTTTCCTTCAATGCTTTCTATATGTCATCCCGTTGCTTTCTTGCCTGCCTACTTTCTGCTGAGTAGTCTGGGCTTATTCTTATTGACTCTCCTTTGTAGGTGACTTTTCGTTTATCCCTAGCTACTCTTAACATTCTCTTTATCTTTTTTTTGGCAAGTTTGATTATAGTATGTCCTGGTGAGGTTTGGGACCTACTTTATGTGGGATTTGATGAACATCTTGGATAGATATCTTCTTATCTTTCACAATATCTGGGAAGTTTTCTGCAAACAAATCTTCAACAATTCTCTCTGTATTTTCTGTTCTCCCTTCCTGTTCTGGTGTCCAATCACTCATAGTTTATTCCTCTTGATAGAGTCCCACATGATTCTTAGGGTTTCTTCATTTTTTAAAATTCTTTTATCTGATTTTTCTTTGAATATATTGGTGCCAAGTGTTCTATCTTCAATCTCAGTAATTCTGCCTTCCATTTCCTCACTTCTGCTCCTCTCACTTTCTATCGAATTGTCTACTTCTGAAATTTTGTTGCTAGTCTTCTGAGTTTCTGATTGCTGTTTCTCTATGGATTCTTGCAGCCTATTAAATTTTTCATAATGCTTTTGAATAACCTTCTTAATTTCCTCCACTGCTTTATCTGTGTGTTCCTTGTCTTGTTCTCCATTTTGCCTGATCTCTTTCCTTATCTTTTGAAGAGTTCTGTAAATTAATCTTTTGTATTCTGCCTCTCATAATTCTAGGAAAACATCTTAGTCCAGAAGATTCCTTGATTCTTTGTTTTGAGAGCTTTTTGAAGTGATCATGTTCTGCTTCTTTATGTGATTTCGTATTGACTGTCGTCTCTGAGCCATCTTTAAGTTATTGTATTAATTTATCTGTATCCTAGCTCCTTGCTTTGTTTCATTTTGATATGCCCAAATAGGCTGCTTGAGAGAGCTAGCTTATTTGTGCCTTTGAAACTCTAACATCCTGTCACCAGATGGCTAGAGCTGTCACCATGTATATGAGCCTAGAAGTCCATTTGCTTTTCTTGTATGGATTTACCTCAGGTGTCCAGGTGTTGGTCAATAAGTGTGAGGTCCAGGCTGTGTCTTAAAGTCTTATAGGGGCAGGGGTTATAGCTGTAGGCACAGGTGTCTAGTTGCAGCTGGGGGTCATGCTCTGAGCAAGGCAAGGGGCTGACAACCATCCCTTGAGTGTCTGTGAGAAAGGTGAATCCTTGTTCCCTAGAGTGCACAGGTGGCTTGGTTCTGCAGCTGGACCATGGGCACCCAGTGCTTTTGATTGCAAAGACTGGGAATCACCACTTATCCTTGGCCCCTGCTACGGATGGTTAGGTGGTATGGGTGGAGCCACCAGTACTCAGATCCTCATGAGTGAAGGTGAGGACCCTGTTTATTAGGCAGAGAGGTGTCAAATGTCAAAAACCTACCTCTTCATCATACAGCTGAAACAGTTGATGTCAGATCTCAGGCACACAGACCACTGTAGTCTGCCAACAAGGGCCTAAACTCCTGAAATGGGCCCTCACGGTTCCATGCAGGGGTGAAAGGCATTCAAAATCCGTGGACTTTTTGTGCCTGGACAGGAGCCATTTCTGCCCTGAGTTCCTAGCTTAGAGGAGCTGGCAGATTACTTTTCCCCCACTTTTTAATTTATTCCTTCTCCAAGGCTGGAAGAATGGCTCAGAGCACACAGCAGTACCTGTCTCAGGCCCAGGGAGATAGACAGCCACGGAAGCCAGCTTGGGGGCTGGAGACGAAGTAAACTATATATGCACTCATCTGTTGCCGAGAGTGCTGTTTTTCTCTGATTCTCGATGAGCGAGTAGACTGTGTGGTTCACTGTCTCTCCCTGAGGAACTCGTGTCCCAAACACCACCAGCCCCATTGCGGTCGTGCCAGTGGATCATGCCTGAGGGGCTCCGGTTCCTGCTAAATCAGGTCTGGCAACTTCTCACTGTTTCTGAACTGTCTCTCCCTCCCCCCACTGCTCAGTGCAATTTCCTAACTTTGCCTTTGATGTTCAGGGCTCCTAACTTGTCGTATATATAATTGCTGCACTCGTTTTTTTCAGGTCTTTGTTGTTAGAGGTATTGCTGGAAGTGTCTGACTGTTCTGCCGTCTTGGCCCCGCCTCCTCTATGCTGGCTTCTAACAACATAGATTAGTTTTGCCCATATCTGTACTTTATATATATAAAATCATAAAACATGCACTCTTTTGTGTTTGCCTTCTTTGACACAACATTATGCTTGTAAGATTCTTCCATGTTGTTATATATAGATCATTCATTTTATTCTTTGTGTGAATATATCATAATTTATGAATTCATTCATCTGATGAGGAAATTTGGGTAGTTTCCAGTTTAGGGTTATTATGAATAGTGCTATTATGAGCATTCTAGTACATGTCTTTTAGTGATGGCCTTTCCTGTTGGGGTGTTTTGATGACTGAGTTTTAAATACAGTTAAGTTATTTTTGAATCTGTTCATCAATTATGTAATGCCATTATTGCTATATGTCAAACATTTGGATCAAAGCTGGGCACAGATAATGAAGGACTTTCCTGCCATAAATGTGCAGGCTTTTGGCAACACCATGGAACTGGTAACGTGGGAACTTTTTTTTTTAATTGTACTTTAGATGAAGGTTTACAGAACAAACTAGCTTCTCATAAACAGTTAAGTACACATATTATTTTGTGACATTGGTTAACAACTGCGTGACAAATCAACACTCTCCCTTCTTGACCTTGAGTTCCCCTTTACCAGGTTTTCTGTCCCTTCCTGCCTTCTAGTCCTTGCCCCTTTAGTCTCATTTTTTTTTATAGGCCTGTCTAATCTTTGGCTGAAAGGTGAACCTCAGGAATGACTACATTACTGAGCTAAAAGAGTATCCATGAGTCGTACTCTTGGGGTTTCTCTAGTCTCTGTCAGACCAGTAAATCTGGCCTTTTTTTGTGAGTTAGAATTTTGTTCTGCATTTTTCTACAGCTCTGTCCAGTACCCTCTATTGTGATCCCTGCAGTATAGTCAGTGGTGGTAGCCAGGCACCATCTAGTTGTGCTGAACTCAGTCTGGTGGAGGTTGTGGTATTTGTGGTCCATTAGTCCTTTGGACTAATCTTTCCATTGTGTCTTAATTGTTCTTCATTCTCCCTGCTCCCGAAAGGGTGAGATGAGTGGAGTATCTTAGATGGCCCTCACAAGCTTTTAAGACTCTAGACGCTACTCACCAAAGTATAATGCAGAATATTTTCTTTGTAAACTATGTTATGTCAATTGACCTAGATGTTCCCCAAGACCATGGTCCCTGTGGCCCTCGGTCCTGTAATTCAGTCCCTCAGGGAGTTTGGATGTGTCTATGGAGATTATGTGATCTTGCCGTGTACAATTTGTGGCTTCCCCAGTACTGTGCACTGTCTCACCTTTCACCAAAGTTACCGCTTATCTATCGTCTATTTAGTTTTTTTCCCTCCCCATCCTTCCCCTTCCTTGTAATCACCAAAGATTATTTCTTTTTGAGTGTAAACCTTTTCATGAATGTTTGTAGTAGTGGTCTAATACAATATTTGTCTTTTTGTGGTTGCCTTATTTCACTGAGCATAATGCCCTCCAGACTCATCCATGTTGCGAGATGCTTTGCAGATTCATCATTGTTCTTTATCGTATGTAGTACTTCACTGTGTGTGTGTACCATAGTTTATCCATTCATCTGTTGATGGGCATCTAGGTTGTTTCCATCTTTTTGCTAATACGAACAACACTGCAATGAACATGAGTGTGCATATGTCTAGTCATATGACGACTCTTAGTTCTCTAGGATATATTCCTAGAAATGGAATTGCTGGATCATATGGTAGTTCTATTTCTAGCTTTCCAAGGAAGCGCTGTATTGTTTTCCAAAATGGTTGTGCCATTTTGCATTCTCACCAGCAGTACATAAGAGTTTCCATCTCCCTGCAGCCTCTCCAACGTTTGTTATTTTCTTTTTTTGATTGGTGCCAGTAATGCCAGGGTGAGATGGTATCTCATTGTGGTTTTGATTTGCATATCTCTAATGGCTTTTTTTTTTTTTTTTTTTTTTGAGCATTTCCTCATGTGTCTGCTGTCCACTTGAATGTCTTCTTTGGTGAAGTGTCTGTTCATTTTTTTGCCCATTTTTTAATTGGATTATTTGTCTTTTTGCTGTAGAGGTGTTGGATTTTCCTGTAGATTTTAGAGATTAGACCTTTGTCAGATTTGCTATAGCCAAAATTTTTTTCCCAGTCTGTGGGTTCTCTTTTTACACTTTTGGTGAAGCCTTTTGATGAGCATAATTGTTTAATTTTTATATGATCTCAGTTATCTAGTTTATCTCCTAGAGTCTGTGTGTTTTAAGTTATGGTTTGTATCCCGTTAATGCCGTGTATTATGGCCTCTAATGTTGATCCTATTTTTTCTTCTATGTTTTATAGTTTTGGGTTTTATATCTAGGTCTTTGATTCATTTTAAATTAGTTTTTGTATATGCCGTGAGGTATGGGTTCTGTTTCTTTTTTTTAGCAGATTTACATCCAGTTTTGCCAGCACCATTTGTTAAAAAGACTGACTTTTCCCCGTCTTATGGACTTTGGGCCCTTGTCAGAGATCAGGTGATCGTAACTGGATGGATTTACATCTGGGTTCTTAATTCTGTTCTGTTGGTCAATGTATCTGTTCCTGTACCAGTACCAGGTTCTTTTGACTACCATAGTTGTATAGTAGGTTCTCAGGTCAAGTAGTGCGAGTCCTCCTACTCTATTCTTCTTCAATAGCCCTTTACTTATCTGGGGCCTCTTGGCTTCCATATAAAGTTAATGATTAGTTTTTCTGTCTCATTAAAGAATGTTGTCGATATTTGAATCAGGATTGTATTGTATTTGTAGCTTGCTTTTGGTAGAATTGTCATTTTCACAGTGTTGAATCTACCTATCTAACACGGGAAATTTTAAGCTTGGAAGTCTAAAATATTTTGAATTAGCCCTGGAGCTTTGACCTTATTTTTAAGCCCTTGCAAACTGCATACCTAGCATTTTATAACATAGTGACTTTGCTACATCCTTTTACTGTAATAGACTCTAATACTCAGTCATATGCTAAGCAAGGTCATTTAGGCTGTTCTGAAGAACATGAACGTCTTCCATGCTAATACACTCCCTGGAATCACATTTGAAAACCATACTATCCCACATCCTACCGCAGTTGATTAAGAATAAAGCTATAAGTTTACTCCTTAAAAAGTTGAATGATCTTTTGACTTATATACTTCTGCTTTCCATTGGAAACCCTGGTGGTGTAGCGGTTAAGTGCTACAGCTGCTAACCAAAAGGTCAGCAGTTCAAATCTGCCAGGTGCTCCTTGGAAACTCCATGGGGCAGTTCTACTCTGTCCTATAGGGTCGCTATGAGTCGGAATCGACTCGACGGCAGTGGGTTTGGTTTTGGGTTTGGCTTTCCAATTTCTGAACCTTAGCTAAATATACTATAAAAAGAATTCACCTCAGGGGCTGACTCGATATTCAGATCACTGCATAATGTCCAAAAGAAGCAAGTAGATTCAAAACTCCATAACTTCTTGAAGGTGAGCTCCTTCCTTTTTCACTTTGTATTGGAAACAATTGAACTATTTGATGAAAACTAGCGGCCGTCAGGAAATTATGCCCAAGACAGATCATAAGGCTTTGGGTAGGTGGGTGGGGCTTTGTAAAATATGAAGTAAGCACCTATGAGTCTTCATAAGCCAGTTGAGATTTAAGCTAATGAACCACCAGAATTCTACCCACTTTCCTGAATGACTGCCAGTCCTACTGGGACTCCAATGCTGTGCAATCATGAGTTGATAATTTTATTAATATTCTAATGAATAATCAATTAATTTCTTGCTGAAAAATTAGAGATGGATATTTTTGTATATTTGTAATCAGCAATTTTCCAGGTAGCTATCTGTGTGCTACTTTTGGTCTCTTGCCTAAAACAACATAAAGCCTGAAATACCAGGATGTATTTTTCCACTGTTCAAGTTGCTCTGTCCTTAGTTGTTTCAAGTCCCTTCTCTGTGTCACCAGGACAATTGCCAAACACTGACACAAAGAATTTTTAAGTTGTGCCCTTGGATCCAATTAAAACTTGCATCAATGATTTTATTTTAAAATACAATTTTTCCCCTTTGTGTAATTTGTCTCCACAAATGTAGAATACATAAACTTTGTCCCGTACCAGTGGTACAGAAATTTAGATTATCATTCCATTTCCATCTCTGACTTTTGTATTTGACCATATTCGAGTATTTAATTTCATGTCTCAATTTCCCGTATAGAACTGTAACAAAGAGAACTGCATTTTGTAAGAAAGATTATTTTAAAATTGCATTTTACTTAAATCGCAAAAGCCTAAAATCAAGGAAATGAAATATGAAGTAATTATTTGCTAAATATTTCCCGCTTTCCACGTCCCAGGCATCTCCTGGCTCCCTTGTGGATAATATGGGGGCCTGGTGACTAGTTCTGTCCAGTGAATTGTGAGTCGAGGGAACAGAGTTATTTCTGAGTTGAATCATGTGCTGTTCCAAAGCAAACCCTCCAAGGCTCAATTTCCTCTGCCATTGTAACCAACAATGTTCCAGATAATGGCTGCTCTGTCAACCTGGGTCCCTGAATGACTATGAAAAACAGAGTCCCCCTGCCAATCCATGATGACCATGTAGCTATAGTGAAAAACAAACCTTTGTTGTTTTAGCCTCTGATAACTTGATGTTGCTTGCTACTACTATATCTTAACCTAACCTAACCTACTCTGGAGTCCCTGGGTGATGCAATTAGTTATGTGCGCAACTACTAACAGAAACGTCGGCGGTTCTAACTCACCCGAAGGTACCTCAAAAGAAAGTTCCGGCAATTTGCTTCTGAAAGATCACAGCTTTGAAAACCCTATGAAGTGCAGTTCTGCTCTGAAACACATAGGGTTGCCATGAGTCAGATTCTACTCAAGAGCAACTTGGCTGGTTTTTAATTTTTAACCTAGACGATCTCCACTGATGCAGGTATTAGCTCCAACTTAAAATAATTTGGTTGAGTTTTTCTTGGAGCAATTATTGTCTAAAAGAACTTTTCATTCTTTTAGTCAATTAATATTCATGAAGTTCCTACTATACAGCTGGTACTATGTTAACCAAAAACAAAACAAAACAAACCCGTTGCCATGGAGTTGATTCCTGCTCATAGTGACCCTATGGGACAGAGTAGAACTGCACCATAGGGTTTCCAATGAGCGGCTGGTGAGTGCAACCTACCAACCTTTTTGTTAGCAGCCAAGCTCTTAACTACTGTGCCACCAGTACTATGTTAAGCTCTGGGTTTATACCAACGAATAGGCAATATCAACATGGTCTCTGCTTCCTGAAAATTGAAAGAAGGCAGAGGGAGAATGTAGGCATGTATCTGAGTATAATGAATGCCACAATGGAAAAGTATACTGTTCCCTAAGTATTATCCAAGGAGCTCTGGTGGCACAGTGGTTAGGTGCTCGACTGCTTACTAAAAAATTTTGGCAGTTCAAACCCACCAGCTGCTCCTCTGCAGAAAAAATGTGGCTTTGGTGGAGATTTACAGCCTTGGAAACCCTGCAGGGCAGCTCTTGTAGAGTTGCTACAAATGGGCATCTACTCAATGGCAACAGTTTTTTTCTTTTTTTTTGGTAAGTACCAGCAGAGGATTCTTGTGACTCATCTCCCCTTCTTTGCCTCTCTTTTAGTTTAATTTAGGGGATTAATCAGTTGCTGAACATTACACAAGGCTACCTGGAACTAATGGGGCAAGAGAAAATAAGTTTCTAACACTTGAGAGGTATGTTGGAATCCTAGAAAATGTATTTTACTTAAGTCTGGAGCCCTGGCTGCCAACATTGCTTTTGTTCAAGATACAGCCTTAGGCAAGTAACTAACTTCCCTGTACCTCTGCTTCATTATCTGTAAAATGGGACTAAACATAGCCTGCCCTGGTTGACTTATTTTGCTGCAAGGATTAAATTAGGTAGAGAATGTAAATGTCCCATAAAAATAAGAAGGGTTATTATTACCTTTGAAGATTTTATAGTGCGTTTGAGGAGCTTGTAAATACCCAGTTTAAAAAAAAAAAAATGAAACAACTTGGAGCACAAGTAAAGCAATATATAAACAAATTTAAATTAATATTGTACTCTTCTAGCTGTAGGAAATAGTGTAGAATGACATAGTGAAAATTGTACCTTGAAGAATCTAAAATCCAGTGTTTATTGCCGAGTAATAGCTGCTAATGCACTGCTATTAGAATATGTCTGAAAAAGGTAAAAAATTCCCTTATAATCTTAAATAAAGAACATTAAATAAATACTTCTCTTGTTAATGGAATGGAAATGAATGTATGAATAACTAGTTTTGTGGAGATGGACAAACAATAGAAAATGCACACAGTATTAAGAAAAACTGCCATTATCTTTGAAATCTATAATGTCAGAAGCAGAACCTGTTGGAAATGATATCTAATTTTCTAAACTCATTTCCCTCTTCTGAGACTTATTTAGATTAGAGCTTAGAATCTCCAGGTAATACTGTAAGAGATGATGAAAGGCACATTTGTCACTGGTTGTCTGGCAACCAGAAGCATGAGTTATTGGCATGTGCAAGCACATTTCCTTGTTGTGTACATACAGTGGGTGTAGGTGCTAAACTGTGCTTCTATTGGCCAGTTTCTCATCCAATGACAGAAAATAGAGTATTATTTTTCTAGCAAATTAGCATACTCTGGGAAAAGAGCCAACGATACTTCTTTCCCCAGCAGTGTTAAATATAGACTTTAGGACCAAGGTTAGCATTTACCATTTTAAAAGTTATTTTGAAAAAACTAAAATGATAAAAAGTTATTTTAATATTGGGTGATCTAGATTTTATATACAAGAGTACTTCAGAATAAGTTTTTAAAATTCATTAAACTAATAGTAAATAATTGTTACGCTGTGTGTCTTAATTTCTTAGTGCTGCTATAACAGAAAAACCACAGATGGGTGGTTTTAAGGAACAAAAAAATTATTTTCTCACAGTTAAGGAGGCTAGAAGTCCGAATTCAAGGCGCTGGTGCTCGGGGAAGGCTCTCTGTCCACTCGGGGCCAAAATCCTTGTCTGTTTTGCCTTCTCTTCGTTGGTTCCTTAGTGATCTCCACATGGCATCAGTCTTTCATCGTTTGTGCTTCCTTGCTTTTGTGCCCAACCCGTTGTTTTTATACCTCAAAAGTGATTGGTTTAAAACACACCTACACTAATATGGCCTCATTGACATAACAATGAATAAACCTATTCCAAATGGCAAGTATAGGGATTAAGATTTACAGTACATATGGACATAATTCCGTCCGTAACACTGTGAGACAAGTGATGTCTGTGTTCTCGAAGGTGCTTTAATATAACAAAAATAAAAATCCACAGTCATCCTCCCAGGCTGAAACCAGAAAAACTTTCCCCAGGCCACAAAGGACAACAAAATGGTGTCCCCCACCCTCACCGCACCTTTGCACTGACCATAGAGAAGAAGCAAGAAGCTGGCACCTGGGAGAGAGGAGAGTTCCAGCAAAAAAAAAAAAAAAGAGGAAGGGGACCAAGGGCGGGACATCAGCCTGTGCATAGGAGGGGTCCCGGTATAGACTAAAATCTGACCCAGTGAAACCAGTAAGGAAGCACATGCTTAGTGCTCTTTCTGGCAACAGATTGTGTGTTGTTGCTGTTAGTTGCCATTGTGTTGATTCTGACTCATAGTGACCCTGTGTGCATAGTAGAACTGCTCCACAGAGTTTTCAAGGCTATGACGTTTTGGAAGCATATTGCCAGGGCTGTATTCCATGGCACCTCTGAGTAGGTTGGAACCACCAACCTTTTGGCTAGTAATAGAACACCAACCATCTGCACTGCCCAGGGACTCCTTAATGGGCTGTAATATAACTCGTTAAATAAAAATAAATAAATAAATCTAGACATTAATAGGAAGAAGCTTTATTCAGCAAGGAAAGGTGAACAGGGAAAGGGACTATGGTGGTAGTGGGGTGGGGGGGACCAACTACAATAAGGAGAACACCCCACCAGAGCTCAGCAAGTGTCCAAAGCGTTTAGGGAGAAAGCATTTTTCTTTTACAGAGACTGAGAGGAAACAAGGCTAGAAAAAACTCAGCTGTGGAGAAGTGGGACAAAAGGGTGATAGCATGTGATAGTAAGCCAGAATGTTTTATTCTGTGGTCAGCCTATTCTCTGGGAGGGGCCCTTAAAGAGAGGCAGTATATTCATTCAGGTTGAGGGTGGGCCAAAGTTTAGGAACTTGGGGAAAGGAGGGAAGCCTAACCAATGTTTGGCTAGCGAACATTTTGTTTCTGATTGTTCAGTGGAGGCAAGTAATTCAGTTACTCGTTCATGAGGCAAGGAATGGGAATTTGGAGGGTCTGTGTCTGGCCAACAAGGGGAATCATGAGTATTATCTAAGTCATATAGGAAGGGGTTGTTTGCAGTAAGCTGTTTTTCTGATCACAGAGGGTAGGGGGGACCTCCTTAACCATCACTATTTTCCAGTATCACAGAATTCAGGTAGAATTCAATATTAACATTCTTCCCTTTTGTTCGAGATGAATGATATTCATTTGTCTCTGAGCAAGCTAGAAGGATTATAGATTTCTTGATTGGAGCGTAGTTGGGTTTAAGAAATAGTCTCTTGAGAGAATCCCTGATGGAGCAGGAGAACAGTGGGATGCAGACCTTAAATTCTCATAAAAAGACTAGTCTTAATGGCCTGACTGAGACTGGAGGGACCCTTGAAGTCATGGTCCCCGGCCCCTTTGTTAGCCCAAGACTAGAACCATTCCCAAAGCCAGTTCTCCAGATAGGGATTGAACTGGACTATAAGATAGATAATGATACTGGTGAGGAGGGAGTTTCTTGGCTCACGTAGACGCGAGACTATGTGAGCAACTCCTGTCTGGAGGGGAGACAAGAAGGCAGAGGGAGACAGAAGCTGGTTGAACAGACACAGGGAATACAGGGTGGAGAGGAGAAGTGTGCTGTCTCATTAGGGGGAGAGCAGCTAGGAGTACATAGCAAGGTGTGTATAACTTTTTGTATGAGAGACCGACTTGATTTGTAAACTTTCACTTAAAGCACAACAGATTAATTAATTAAAAAAAAAAAAGAAACAGTCTCTTGAGGACTCTCGTTAGCATTGTGTCTGCAAAATCAGTTGAACCATCTGTAGAGAGGTGGTTTCAAGTCAGTTGTTTGAGGGTTAGGCATCTCAAAAGAGGGCTGTCTAAAATGCAAAAGAAAAATATTACTATAAAAGGTTGTATTAAAATCCAAGAGGTCAGTGGATGAAAATTGATTATGCGGCACAGCTCGTTGAGTTTCTTGAAGCTCAGGTGTTTAGAAGCCTTTGATGATGTTGTCCACTCCAGGTAACTGTCACAAGGACATGTGTGACCTGAGAATTTTACCAGACTTCATTAGGACCCAGTGGCTCGTCCAGAGAGAAACCTGGCCCACATGTGGTCTGTTGCAGTGGTGGGTCCTTTGAGGTATATCTCAAGTCATTGGGCTTCTTTAGGTCCCAGGGGAGGGGAGGAGGGTGCAGAATCCAGCTGCAAGACAAGCTAGAGTCTCAATGAGGATCTGTGCAGTCAGGTTTTAGTTCTTAGTGACTCCAAGTCAGGAGGGCAGGAGAAAAATTAGAAACTTTAGTTTGGAGAGTTGTAGCCAGATATTACAGGAAACTGGAAGACATGAAAATTTGACAAGGGCTGACAACGTGTGTAAGATGGCAGGATCCAGTCCAACTTAAAACTGATGCATAACAAAATCATCAATTATTTGCAGTTTACAAAGAGGTGGAAAATAACTCAAAGACAATGGACAGAACCAGAATCAGATAGTCCCACAAAACATGCTATAGTTTTTCTATTAAACCATAAAATGTTTTTCTAGTCACACCCCCCCCAACCTTTTTGATTAAATAAAAAAAAAAATCTCAAAGCAAGATCATTCTTAATCAGAAAATAAGGCTGATCTTTATTATTTACATAATAATTCTTGCAGCAAGAATTATAATTTACCATACAGGCCTTTTAAAGTTTGCTCTGCTAGAAGTTTACATAGGAATCTCAGACTGGACTTTGTAAAAAGCCTCTCTAGGCTTAGGCTTTTTTTTTTTTTAGGCTAGGAAGCCAAATCAACAACTTGCCACCAGATTTCACCTGTAGTAACTATGGATTTGGGTGAAGTTCTCTCTTCTTGAGGTCCCAAAATATCAGAAGTTTCTTGGGCCTTCCAGGAAGTGACCTTCTTTACACACCTGTAAGGCTGACTCCAAAACCAAACCAAACCCATTGCCGTTGATTCTGACTCCTAGCGACTGTATTGGACAGTAGACCTGCCCCATAGGGTTTCCAAGGCTGTAATCTTTACAAAACAGGCTGCCATATCTTTCTCTTGCAGAGAGGCTGGTGGGTTCGAACCACTGACCTTTCAGGTAGAAGTCCAATGCTTAACCGCTGTGCCATGTAAGGCTGGGAGCCCTGTCGACCAGGTACCAGGCCAGTTTTCCGGGGAGGGTTTTGTAAGCACTGACTCTATTAAGTCAGCGTTAGCTCCTTAAAAGGGCCTGGTCATACCTGATTCTGAGGATCGTTCTCAAATATTATGCTCCAGCCCAAGCGTTATTACTCAATAAAATTTTTCCAACTCTGGACGGATCAGGCAAAGAGAAAAACATATATGCTTAATTTTGTTTACAAAGGCATAGTTTGCTAAATTGAGTTACAGATAATAAATGCAGAAATTATCAAACAATATCATTAATATCACAGACAAAGTAAAATATTGCTGAAGATCTTTCAAAAGCGGCTGCAGCAGTACATCGATGGGGAACTGCCAGAAGTTGAAGCTGGATTCAGAAGAGGAAGTGGAATGAGGCATATCATTGTTCATGTCAGATGGACCCTGGCTGAAAGCAGAGAATACCAGAAGGATGTTTACCTGTGTTTTATTGACTATGCTAAGGCATTCGACTGTGTGGATCATAACAAATTATGGATAATATTGTGAAGAAGGGGGATTCCAGAACACTGTATCATTTCACTGTACTTATTGAATCTCTATGCTGAACAAATAATCCAAGAAGCTAGACTGTATGAAGAAGAATGGGGTTCAGGATTGGAGGAAGACTTACTAACAGCCTGCATTGTGCAGATGACACAAACCTGCTTGCTGAAAGTGAAGAGGACTTGAAGCACGTACTGATGAAGATCAAAAGCTACAACCTTCAGTATGGATTACACTTCAGCATAAAGAAAACAAAAATCCTCACAACTGGACCAATAAGCAACATTATGATAAACGGAGAAAAGATTGAAATCTTCAAGCATTTAATTTTACTTGGATCCACAGTCAATGCTCATGGAAGTGGCAGTCAAGAAATCAAAAGATGCTTTGCACTGGGCAAATCTGCTGGAAAAGACCTCTATAAAGTGTTGAAAAGCAAAGATGTCACCCTGAAGACTAAGGTATGTCTGACCCAAGCCATGGCATCTTCAATCACATCATGTGCATGTGAAAGCTGGACAATGAATAAGGAAGACCGAAGAAGAATTGATGCCTTTGAATTGTTGTGTTGGCGAAGAATATTGACTATACCGTGGACTGCCAAAAGAACGAACAAATCTGTCTTGGAAAAAGTACAGCCAGAATGCTCCTTAGAACCAAGGATGGCGAGACTGCGTCTTACATACTTTGGACATGTTGTCAGGAGGGATCAGTCCCTGGGGGGACACCATGCTTGGTAAAGTGCAGGGTCAGCGAAGAGCAGGAAGACCCTCAATGAGATGGATCAACACAGTGGCTGCAACAATGGGCTCAAGCATAACAATGACCATGAAGATGGTGCAAGACCGGGCAGTGTTTCGCTCTGTCGTACATAGGGTCGCTATGAGTTGGAAGAAACAAATGGCACCTAACAACAACAACAACATAGATAGCTTAAGAGAAAAGAAAAAGGGGTTCCTCATATCCAAAAAATTAAAGCATCAGCGGTATTCCAAACAAAACCCATAATCATCCTTCATCACTTCCTTTAGTCCTATATAGAGTGAAACCTGTGAGAGCCACAAGTCGACAAGACTGCCTTGTCTTCCTGAGTCTTGCAAGTTTTCTGCCTTTGACAGGATGCAGTATTATCACTTTTCTCTCTCTCTTTTAGTGGAAAATACTTGAGTTTTCCTTCTCTGAAAGCTTTCTACCTTACATAGGTTCCAGCTTTCATAGGTTTTACTGTACTTAATTTTTGTTCTGCTTGATCTTGGGTTAGCAGTCTCATGATCTCATCAGCTTCTCCACTAAACCAGTTGTTGTTGAGTCAATTCTGACTACTGGTGACTCCATGTGTTACAGAGTGTGTGTTCTATAGGGTTTTCTTGGCTGTAATTTTTTAAATTATGCTTTGTGTGAAACTTTGCAGAGCAAATTAGTTTCTCATTCAACAACTTAAATACAATTTTTTTTGTGACATTGGTTGCAGCCCTCACAATGTGTCGACACTCTCCTCTTCAACACTACAATTCCTCGTTTCTATCCGTCCATTATTCCTGCCCCTTCCTGCCTTCTGGTCATTTCTTTTGGGCAGGTCTTGCCCTTTTGGTTTCATACACGATTGAACTCGTTCCTCATGTGTGTTATTGTTCGTTTTATAGACCTGTCTAATCTTTGGCTGAAGGGTGAATTTCGGGAGTGGCTTCAGTTCTGAGTTTAAAGGATGTCTGAGGACCATAGTCTTGGGGGCCCTTCCAGTCTTTGTCAGATCAGTAAATTTTGTCTTTTTTGTGTGTGTGAATTTTGTTCTACGTTTTTCTCCCACTCTCTCCGGGATCCTCTATTGTGATTCCTGTCAGAGCAGTTGGTGGTGGTAGCCTGGCACCATCTAGTTCTTTGGGGGTCTATCTAGTGGAGGCTACGGTACTTGTGTTCCATTAGTCTTTGGACTGATATTTCCCCTATATCTTTGGTTTTCTTCATTCTCCTTTCCTCTGGATGGAATGAGACCAGTAGATGTATCTTAGATGGCTGCTTGCAAGCTTTTAAGACCCAGATGTTATTCACCAAAGATGGATGTAGAACGTTTTCTTTATGAAATTTGTTATGGCAGTTGACCTAGATGACTCCTTAGACCATGGTCCTCAGCCCTCAGCCCCAGTAACTCAGTCCCTTAGGGTGTTTGGATGTGTCTATGAAATTTCTACGACTTTGCCTTTGTCTGGTTGTGCTGACTTCCCTTGTATTGTGCACTGTCTTTCCCTTTACCACAGTTAACACTTATCTACTATCTGGCTAATTTGGCTGTAGTCTTTATGGAAGAAGATGGTCACGTCTTTCTTCTGTGGTGGCGCTGGGTGGGTTTGAATTGCCGAAATGTTAGTGGCTGAGTGCTTAACCATTTGGCCACCCAGAGACTTTTTGCTTCTCCACTAGAATTCTGGAAATTCTGATTCAGTCCAATGGTATGGTCTCAAAGTTATTTATGCAATGCCATCAGAAGCCTGTGCCCAGAATTCCTGGCATAGTCTTTTCCATGGGTGTCTGAGACAGTCCCTTTTTGTTGAACATGAAGTAGTCTGGTACTGATTCCAAGTGCTTTTGGAGAAGCACCAGAGTAAAACAAAAACTATTTATGGTTGATAAAAGACTTAACACAGCTGTACTTAACTTATTATTAATAATTTTTCAAAATGTAAAATCTAATAAGAATTCATTACAAAAATAATTCAACTGACAATGAAATCTACTTGTTTCTGTGGCAGGCAATATTTTTTTAAAAAGCTGAAATTATGATTGATAACATTATATTGTCTAATATCAGGCAAAGCAGCACTAGGACATCTTATGGCTAGTGAGGGCACTGACGAATCCCTAGGAACTTTACACAACTTCTGAAATATTTATACTAATGACATTTTTTTTCCTACAGATTTAACCCAGGGAAAGTTAAAGTTAAGCATCTCTTATTTGACAACACTTCCCATAGTTCAAACCAAAAAACCTGTTGATGTGGAGTCAATTTCCACTCATAGCAACCCCACAGGACAGAGTAGAACTGCCCCATAGGGTTAACAAAGGGGCAGCTGGTGAATTCCAACTGATGTGGCCTTTTGGTTAGCAGCCGTAGCTCTTAACCACTACGCCACCAGGGTTTCCATCATAGCGTGTTAAATAAGCCTAATTATTTCTAATATCTTTCTTTTTTACAAGGTAAAAGAACAAATCCTTTGTGATTTTCCAGCGGCTCTCTGGAAAATTCCCAAAGACAGTTTTAGGTATAAAAGATAACATCTAGAATTAGATTTGGGGAGGGCAAAGTATCAAAAGTTGTCAGGAGGTTTGAACACTTGGTTAAGTAGGATCATGGGTCACTGAGATGCAATATTTAGCCTACCATTTAAACAAAGTGACAATAAAAGATTTTAAAAGTAACATGACTTTTAAAACTTTAGCTCCTTTAAAAGTGAGAAAATTTGTTTCTCTTTATCAAGGATGTGATACAAGGCAGGGCAGGAGAGTTATTTCGTTAAGACAGAGAACCTTTGCCTTCTAGGCAGATTACTCAGAAGGTAAAAATCTTTTACAGCCTCTTACCAACAGCAAGCTAGAAATTCTGGAAATTTGTGTCATCTTAACAGAGCAAAATAGAGTCTAGTTTTGCATCAGTACACTATTTGATGCTAAAATCCCTTTAAAATCTTATAAATAGACATACCAAATCTTTGCCAACTTTGACCAAATAACTTGCCTGAGGTCACATAGCCTGTAAATGGTGGAACTGGGACTTGAATCATCAGTCTAGCTCCAGAATTTGTTCGTAACTACTTGCTATTTATCACTCAAAAAAAGAAAATAATAGTGGAACTCATTGATACCTTATAAATTCTTCCCATTGCCCTCCATAAAAAAATTAACATTGGTTGAACGCCAATTTTATATATAAACTTTACATATGCCCACACAACAACTCTTTGACATAGGTAGTGTTATCCCCATTTTAAGGAGCCCTGGTGGCGCAGTGATTAAAATGCTTGGCTGCTAACTGAAAGGCTCGCGATTCGAGCTCACCAGCCACTCTGCAGGAAAACAGGTTTTAAAAGCTGACCTGACGATCAGCTCCTATAGCCTAGGAAACCCTGTGGGGCAGTTCTACTCTGTTGTTTACTCAGTCATATACTCTGTCATATGCTTTGAATCAACTTGATGGCACACAACAACAAATCCCTGTTTTACAGATGAGCAGATTTTGAGGCACAGAGAGGTTAATGAACTTGGTCCGGACCACACAGTAGTGAGTAGAACATCAGGGATTTGAACACTGGCCCCTGTATCTCCAAAACACATCCTCTTATCACACTTTCTGTACGTAGTTCATCAGTATTAAATATTTTAAAGGTGTTCCTGCACATGTGTGTTCTAAAGCCCTTAAATTTCTTTATTGAAAGTTGGCTTTCTGTTTTGATGTGTTGCATAAGTGATGTACACTGTGTATATGAGCCTAAGTTTCTGACTGCTTCAGAAAAGAACATAGATTGTGGCTGAAGTATATGGGGGAGACAAAGGAAAGAGCATTTTTCTCTTTGCCAGGTAGAGGTCAGATAGTACCATATATTGGGGACTGCTCTGTTTGGAGAGTGGGAGCCCTGGCGGTACAGTTAGCAGACCTTGTCTGCTAACCAAAAGGTCAGCAGTTTGAGTCTACCAGTTACTCCCTGGAAACCCTATGGGGCAGTTCTGGCAATTTTTTTTTTTTCTTGGTGTTTGGAGAATGGGCAAGGGGAGACACATTACTCTCCCTGAAGCACTGAAGTTGGAGAAAAAGAGCAGTTAGGTTCAATCAGAGGAGAATATAAATTGAGCTTGATCGGTGAGTTTGCTCAAGACAAACTTTCTGGCAAGGGCTTCAGTTGAAAAAAAATCCATCATAGTCGAGTCAGTTCTGACTCATTGTGACCCGCACATGTGACAGAGTGCAACTGCTTCATAGGGTTTTTTGTTTGTTTGTTTGTTTGTTTACTGTACTCTTTACAGAAGTAGGTCGCCAGGCCTTACATTCATGGAGCTGTTGGGTGGGTTTGAGCATGCAACCTTTAGTCAAGCATAAACTGTTTGAGCCACCCAAACCAAACCTACTGCCTTTGAGTCTATTCCTACTCATAGTGACCTCACAGGGTTTCTAACTCTGTAAATCTTTACGGAGGCAGACTGCTACATCTTTCTCCTGTGGAGCCGCTGGTGGTTTTGAACTGGTGACCTTTTGGTTAGCAGTCGAGCACGTTAGCCACTGCGCCACCAGGGCTCCTTTTGAGCCACCTAGGTGCCTTTTAATTGAAAAAGAAAATATAAAACATAAATCACCCATTTTGCAAAGTCGGCTTGTCATATTGGAATTAGGTGAGCTTATTTTTAGATTTTTTTTGTGATAAAATATATATAGCAAACATTTGCCATTTCAACCTTTTTTTACATGTGCGATTCAGTGATATTAATTACATTCACCATGTTGTGCTACCATTATCACTATCCATTTTCAGCTTTTTTTTTTAACGGTCTTAACAAAAACTCAGTATTCCTCACTATGTGTGCTGCCAAAGTGAGCACTGAAACTCAGTACTCCTTAATCAATAACTCCCCATTTCCACCTCCCTCCTCCTCTGGTAAATACTAATAAACTTTGGTCTCTATACATTTGCCTATACTAGATATCTCATGAACCCCTGGTGGCTTAGTGGTTAAGAGCTCGGCTGCTAACCAAAAGGTCAGTAGTTTGAATCCACCAGACGCTCCTTGGAAACCCTACGGGCCAGTTCTACTCTGTGCTATAGGGTCGCTATGAATTGGAATCGACTAGACGGCAATGGGTTAATGGGCTTAGATATCTCATATAAGTGAAATCATACAATATTTGTCCCTTTGTGACTGACTTATTTTACTCAGTATAATGTTTTCAAGGTTCATCCATGTAGTAACATGTATCAGAATTTCATTTCTCTTTATGGCTGGTTAGTTTTCTACTGTATGTATAAACATTTTGTTTGTCCCTTCATCTGTTGATAGACTTTTGATTTGTTTCCACCTTTTTTGTATCATGAATATTGCTGCAAGAACACTGGTGTACAAGTATTTGTTTGAGTACCTGATTCCAAATCTTTTGGGTATATATCTAGGAGTAGGCTCGCTGGGCCATACGGTAATTCCATATTTAAGGAACACGAAACTGTTTTCCACATTGACTGTACCATTTTACAATCCCACCAGCAATGGATGAGGGTTCCAATTTCTCCACATCTTTTCCATCTGTTTTTTAAGTGACTGACGTAGAAAGTTTTATTCCAGAAGGGAGCTTGATTTCCTTATGGGGCCCATGAGAGGGCAAGGAATACTGTAGGTTTACTACAGATTTAAAAAAAAAAAAAGTTGCCGTTGATAAGGATCATACTAAAGCAGTGTTTGCTACCATATGACCTTCCACCTTCTCTTCTTGACTCTATCAAAATTTACAGCTTGGGAAGGGCAAGGCACAGAAGTTTTTATGCCTGTCCAGAAGTCAGTAAGATCAAAGAGTTTTACAGTTGGATGATATCTTTGAATTCATTTCCTTCTCTCCTTTCCCACTTCGTTTTGTAGAAAATTAAATGCAAAACATGATAGATGAAGAGATTTGCCCAAGGCTGGTTAACAGAGCTAGTTAACTGCAGCCAGGGATTATAGGCCAAATTCCTGGCATCCCAGGCAAATTCCACTTTTTCACACTGTATTCAATCACAACTCCTGAAAGCAGAACAGGTAAGAAACCCAGGATTCTACCAAGAAGGTGCCATTTTGTGGGAAATTTTTGTAAAATTAAATCTATTTCTTTGGAATACCTTAGGCTGTTTTAAGGTAGTATTGACTTTAGGCAATATTGTGAATTATTTGAATTCAGTGTCCTTAGACTTGCCTCTTCTGAGAGGTTATGAAATATAGTGGTTGACAGGGAACATCTAGTTCAATTGACATAATGGAGTTTATAAAGAAACTGTTCTACATCCTACTTTGGTGAGTAGCATCTGGGGTCTTAAAAGCTTGTGAGTGGCTATCTAAGATACTCCACTGGTTCCAACCCATCTGGAGAAAGGGAGAATGAAGAAAACCGAAGACACAAGGGAAAGATTAGTCCAAAGGACTAATGGACCACAACTACCACAGCTTCTACCAGACTAAGTCCAGCACAACTAGATGGTGCCCGGCTACCACCACAGACTCCTCTGACAGGGATCACAATAGAGGGTCCTGGGCAAAACTGGAGAAAAATGTAGAACAAAATTTTAATGCACAAAAACAGATCAGACTTACTGGTCTGACAGAGACTGGAGATACCCCAAGAGTATGGCCCCTGAACACCCTTTTAAATGAGTACTGAAGTCACTCCTGAGGGTCACCCTTCAGCCAAAGATTAGACAGGCCCATAAAACAAAACAATTCTAAATGAGCAACCCAACTTAGGGGCAAGGACAAGTAGGCAGGAGGGAACAGGAAAGCTGGTAATGGGGAATCCAGGGTCGAGAAGGGGAGAGTATTTACAAGTCCTAGGTGTGTCAACCAATATCACAAAACAATATATGTATTAATTGTTTAACAAGAAACTAATTTGCTCTATAAGCTTTCATGTATATGTGTGTGATTCTGGAGACAACCTACCTGTTTAAATACTGGCTCGACCATTTATAATCTGTGTGGTTGTCAGCAAGTTTCTTAAACCTTGTTATACCCAGATTCCTCATGTATAAATGGAGGTAGTACAGGTAGTCCCCGATTTACAACTGGGTTCCATTCCAACAACTCTGTAAGTTGGCCCTGATTTAAGTCAAATACTTCATTTTCTTTTTCTTTCTTAGTTTTCATTATTATTCGTTTTTATTATCAGTATCTTTATAAGTATGATCTATATTTGCCTTTGAGGATTGGAAAAATTACATATAGACTTACAAATATATTTTAATACATAAAAAAACCAAACCCATTGCCATCAATTCTGACTCACAGTGGCCCAATGGGACAGAGTAGAACTGCTCCATAGGATTTCCAAGGAGTGGCTGGTGGATTTGAACTGCTGACCTTTTGGTTAGCAGCCGAGCTCTTACAAAAATCATAAAAGTTTCTTCCAACAATGAAGAAGAGTTGGATGACGTTGGCGTTTTTGTCAGTCGTGGTAATAACTCCACTTGTAGAAGGTTCTGGATCGTCTGGATTATCCCTAGGAATATGGATGGCATTTTTAGTCAGAAAATTATTAAGAGTTGTCTGTATGGTCTTTTCCTTTTTTTCTGCATGTATTTCATGGTAACATTTCACTGCTTCCCGAATCTGCCTACAGATCAGAGATTGAGTTCGTATTTTCAAGCAACTTAAGGCCCTGATTTAGTTTAGAAAAAACTCCTGTTAATCTTTTCACTATAAAATTTTTTGACAACTTATCTTCTTCCTCTCCCAATTTGTCCAGCTCATCCTTGAATTTTTCAGCAGCTTCAACATCAGCACTTCCTGCGTCTCCAGTTATACATATCATGTAAGCCAAATCTGTGTTTGAAGTGATGAAACCAGCCCTTCCTGGCATGAAAGTACTGGTAGTCTTCTTGCTCTTCCTTCAGGTTTTCAAAATGGCTGGATGCTTTTGTCTGAATTGTCAGTAAACTCATAGGAATCATCTTCTGGATTTGGTCTTCTATCCAAATCATCAACAGCTTCTCCATCTGTTGGACTGACCCTTGCCTCTTCTTTATTCAGATTGTTGATTTTATGCCAATCACTCTTTCAACTGCCCCCAAAATCCTGTTCTTATCCTTAATGATTGTCAAAATGGTCAGATGAGAAAGTCCTTCCTCACATGCCATTTTGCTGACCTTCTTTCCATTATCGTAGTCTTAGGGATCTTCATCTTTATATCCATGTCTAGAGATTTTTTTCACCTTTTTGAATTAGAACTTCAGTGACATGGCTTCTTTTGCTAGACTTATTCGGGGTATAAGCAGTGCAGTTGTTACAGTTAAAGAAACTTGAACAACTCGGCTTCAAATTAGCAACCAATGCTTCTTATGGTATGAAACGCTGAATAAGATCACATTATAGGCCTAGTCTACAGTGAAGTCAGAGCCCTAGCAATGAAGTCAGAGTTGTAACAGCTGTTGGGTGTTTGCATGGTTCAATTGTTATATGTCATTAGAGCTGAACATTGCTCAACTTTCTATCTGTTATGACTCCTGACAGACACATATTTCATTGTAGAACAGGTCATAGCCTGCTATAGCAGTGTTTTGAACAGAAAATCATAAAATTGAACATCTGGGACTGAACACCTAAGAAGGATAACATTGTATGTAGTACATATTACTAATGATTAGATGCAGAAAAAAACAGATGATCATACATGCAGTTCATCATAACTCAAATATGTGTTAAGTCAGGGGCTACCTGTACTACTCAACTCATAGAGTTGCTGGAGCCCTGGTGGCATAGTGGTTAAGACTCAGCTGCTAACCAAAAGGTCAGCAGTTCAAATCTACAAGCTGTTCCTTGGAAACCCTATGAGGTAGTTCTCCTCTGTCCTATAGAGTCGCTATAACTCAACTACCCCTAACAAAGACAACAACATAGACTTGCTGGGAGGATTAAATGTGTTAACATGTGTAAGGTACCTAGAGCAATTCTTGGGTCTAGATAACCTAGCAAATGTTAGGAATTGTGATTCTCTGTCATTGCCCAGAACATCCTGCTTGTTCTAGGCTTGCTGGCCTCTGACATTGTTTCCTGCTCCCAAGATATCTCCCTTCTTCCTCCTTCCTCTATTAAAACTTTTTCTTCATTAATGTAGTAAATGACTTTTCACTTTCAAATTGTATTTATATAATACATGCTATGTTCCGGTAGGAAACCCTGGTGGCATAGTGGTTAAGTGTTATGGCTGCTAACCAAAGGGTCGGCAGTGCAAATCCACTAGGCGCTTCTTGGAAACTCTACGGGGTAGTTCTACTCTGTCCAATAGGGTTGCTATGAGTCAGAATCGACTTGACGGTACTGGGTTTGGTTTTTTGGTTGGTATGTTCCAGTAGGAAACTCTGGTGGCATAGTGGTTGTGCGCTACAGCTGCTAACCAAAAGATCAGCAGTTTGGATCTATCAGGCGCTCCTTGGAAACTCTGTGGGGCAATTCTACCCTCTCCTGTAGGGTTGCTATGAGTCGGAATCGACTCAACAGCAATGGGTTTGGCTTTTTTTTTTTTTTACGTGCCAGTACCACCACCCATCTGTCGGTTTGTTATACTGTGGTGACTTGTGTGGGGGTATGAGGTTGCATTCTATGCCACCAGAATTTCACATACCAGCCGGGTCACCCATGGTGGACAGGTTTCAGCAGAGCTTCCAAACTAAGACAGACTAGGAAGAAAGGCCTGGTGATTTACTTTTAAAAATTAGTCAGTGAAAACCTTATATATGAGGGTAAGTCAAAAAGTACTGCTACAAAACCACAGAAATCTTGATTAAACAAAAATGCCAAAATGTGAAGCTACTGTTTCTCGACATATCCTCCATCTAGGCCCATACACTTCTCAAGGTAGTGCTTCCATCTCTCTAGCCCTTCCCCGAAGAAGTCTGTGCTCTTTGATTTATACCACATGGTAATAGCAGTTTTGAAGAACATAGTTTTGACATCCTTGAGGGACACAGATCATGTTCCTTTTAAATGTTCTTTGAGTTTTGGGAACAAAACGAAGTTTGAAGGGGCAAGATCAGGGCTGTAGGGTGGATGGAGTAAAGGTTTCCAATGAAATTCTCCTAGGACAGCCCTTGCAGCCCTCTAGGAGCGAGCAGGTGCATTGTCACAATGCAAAACAAATTCCGCCACGCAATTTCCTGGCCTTTTTCTCACCAGTTTTCTTAAAACCCCTTCATGATAAGCCCCCATGATGGTTCTGTGTACCTTGAGAAAATCCTTCAAGACAGTAGCCATAACCTTCTGAGCGGCCTTCCCTCTCTTGGCTCATCTTTGAGGTCCTCCTGACCTTCCTTAAAATGCTTGATCCATCTAAAAACCGTTGTTTTATGTGGGGCAGCATTCCCATAAACTTGTTGCAAAGAAGATTAAGCTCTAAAGCTGTTGTTTTATGTGAGGCAGCATTTCCATAAACTTGTTGCAAAAAAGAGTAAGCACAAAGGCCCTGAAATAGCAGTGTGACAAGAAAGCCACAGTGATGAGAATATAGAGAGTAGGTGAAATTAAGAGGAAATGAGGTCAGAGAGATAACCAGGACTCAGATCCTGAAAGGCCTTAGAGGCCATGATAAGGAATTTGAATTTTATCTTCATTGTTGAGAAATCTTTGGGAGGGAAAACAGATGAGTGTCATAAACTGCTTTGTGTTTTAAAAGGATCACTCAAATTGCCGTGCAGAGACTACACAGCAAGGGGACAAGAGCAGCACCAAAGGGACAAGGCCAAACCGTTCTTGTCAAGGCAACTCCGACTCATGGTGACCCCAAGTGTGTCAGAGCAGAACTGCGCTCCATAGGGTTTTCTTTCTTTTTTTAGTTCTGCTGAAAATATACATAATGAAACATACGCCATCTCAATACTTTCAGCATGTACAGTTCGGTGGTATTGAGTACATTCTTCAAGTTGTGGACCCATTCTTGCTATCCTTTTCTAAATCATTCTACCACCATATGGTTTTCAGTGGCTGAATTTTTGGAAGTAGATCATCAAGGCTTTCTTCTGAGGTATTTTTGGGTAGACTTGAACCAACAATTTTTTTTCATTAGCAGTCCGACCCATTAAAGGCTGGCACCACACAGGGACTCCTAGAAAGTTGTTAAAATCCTTCAGGTGGAGTTTCATGAGAATTAAGAGTTTGGTTTTAGGTATGTTAAGCTTGTGATGCCTAGTAAATATACCATGAATATACATATACCAGTTGTTCCAGGGAGAAGACAAGGCTAGAGATACAAATTTGGGAGTCATGGGGGGAATAGAAGGAATGTGAAGCCGTGAGGATGAAATCACCTAGAGGGTAAGTATGAATGGAGAAAAGGGGAGACTGGAGGTCAGAGCCGGAGAACTTTCAGAATTTAGAGGTAGGAAAAAAAGAAAAGAATCAGGCAAAGAGACACAGGAGCAGTAACGAGGTAGGAGAAAAATCAATAAAAATGAAGGAAAGGTAGTAAAAGAAAATTTCAAGAAGAAGAATGTGAGAAGCTGTATCAAGTGTAGTTAGAGATTAAATAAGATAAGGTCTATGAATTGATCATTGGATTTGACCACATACAGATCATTGGAGACCTAGACAAGAGCAGTTTCCATGCAGTGGGGTATAAAAACCCATGATTGGCATTAGTTCAAGAGAGAATGAAAAGTGAGGAAATGGAATGAGGAAGCACTTGAGAGATTTGTATTAAGATAAGGGCATAAAAATAAGGCAGCAACGACGGGTGATTTTTTTTTTTTTTAAGATGGGCAATACTAAAGCATGTATGCCTGCTGATGAGAATAATTCTGAAAGGAGTGAAAGCTGAGATCACAAGAAACAGAGGGATAATTGCCAGATCAAAGTCCCCAAATAGGTGGGAGGGGATGGGATTCAAAGAACAAGTGGAGGAGTTGGACCTCCATCTGTTATAATAGGAGACAAAGCAGATTATATGAGCACAGACAAAGGTAGGATGGTGGATTTAGTGGTAGAAAAATAAAAAAAAAGTCCTCTATAGATTGCTTCTATTTTCTCAGTAAAGTAGGAACCAATGTTGTCAAATAAGATAGAGAAGGAGGTATGGATGTTTGAGGAGAGAAGAAAAAGGGCAAATTAGTCATCTAGAATAGAAGGAGAGTTAGCAGACGCAGGAGCTGCAACAAGAAAGCTGGACAGCTCTGAGATTCCATGTGAGGCTGGTGTTCATGAATTTAGAGTGAGACTGGTTAGCATGTGCTAATGTTTTTATCCAACCATGTTTAACTCCTTGTGTATAGATGCAGATTAGGTGAAGAGTTAGATTTATTTAACCAGGTTAAGGTTTAGCTAGGTGGGTATAACAAAGCAGGAGAGAGACAAGGGAGTTATAACAATGGACCGTGGAATCTAATTTGGGTAAATAAAGAAGTGAGAGCATGAGTGGTGCCATGGAAAGTAAAAAGGTGGTAGGATCAATGGTTTGAACAAAACCTAGGACAGCATCTTTTTTCCCAGAATGACTCTAAAATATGAATGACTGCCGAATGACATGCAAAGATAACTTTCCAAACATTTAACAAGAAGATTTGTTGTTGTCAAGTCGGCTCCAACCCATGGCGAACAACTTATGTATAACAGAATAAAACGCTGTCTGGTCCTGAGGCATCTTCACGATCATGGGCGTGTGTCCATTGTTGTGCTATTGTGTCGATCCATTTCATAGAGGGTTTCCCTTGTTTTCACTGATCCTCTGATTTACCAAACATAATGTTCTTTTCTTGTGATTGGTCTTTCCTGATGACATGTCCAAAGTAAGCTAGTAGAAATCTGTACATCTTCCCTTCTCAGGAACATTCTGTTAGTATTTCTTTTAAGACTGATTTGTTAGTTCTGACAGTCCACAATATTCTTTGCCAACACCACAGTTTGAACACATCAATTCTCCTCCTGTCTTGGCTTTTTTAATATCCAACTTTTGCAAGCATATGAAGCTATTGCAAAGACCGTGGCTTGACGCAGACACACCTTAGTCATCAAAGTGATGTGTTTGCTTTTTAAAACTTTAAAGAGGTCTTTTGCAATAGATTTGCTCAACATAATAGACCATTTGATTTCTTAACTGCTGCTGTCATGAACCCTGATTGTTGATCCAAGCAGAACTAGAAGATAGATGCTTCTTAACACAAAGTGACCTATTTCATTTTCTGTTTTATTGTACTTTAGATGAAGGTTTACAGAACAGTTTCTCATTACACAGTTAGTACACGTATCGTTTTATGACATTGGTTAACAACCCCATGACATGTCAACACTATCCCTTCTCAACCTTGGTTCCCTATTACCAGTTTTCCTGTCACCTCCTGCCTCTAGTCCTTACCCTTGGGCTATTGTGCCCCTTTAGTATAGTTTTGTTTTATGGGCCTTTCTAATCTTGCAGAAGGGTAAACCCCGGGCTTGACTTCATTACTGAGATAAAACGGTGTCTGGGGGCCATACTTTCAGGGTTTCTCCAGTCTCTGTCAGGCCAGTAAGTCCGGCCTTTTTTTTTTCTTTTTTTGTGAGTTACAGTTTTGGTCTACATTTTTCTCTAGCTCTGTCTGGGACCCTCTATTGTGAACCTGTCAGATTGGTCAATGGTGGTAACTGGGTACCACCTTGTTGTGCTGGACTTAGTCTGGTGGATGCCATGGTAGTTGCAATCCATTAGTCCTTTGGACTAATCTTTGCCTGTGTCTTCGATCTTCTTCATTCTTCCATGCTCCCAAAGGGGTAAGACCAGTGGAGTATCTTAGACGGCCACACACAGGCTTTAAGACCCCAGATGCTACTCGTCAAAGTAGAATGTAGAACATTTTCTTTATAAACTATGTTATGCCAATTGAGCTAGATGTTCCCAGAGACCGTGGTCCCCATAACCCTTAACTCAGTAATTTAGTCCCTCAGGAAGTTTGGATGTGTCTATGGAGCTTCCATGACCTTGCCTTGCACAAGTTGTGCTGGCTTTCCCAGAATTGTGTATTGTATTACCTTCACCAAAGTTACCACTTATCTATTATCTATTTAGTGTTTTCCCATTCCCACACCTCCCCTCCCTTGAAACCATCAAAGATTGTTTCTTTTTGTATGTAAACCTTTTCATGAGTTTTTACGGTAATGGTCTTATACAATATTTGTCCTTTTGTGATTGACTTATTTCACTCAGCATAACACTCTCCAGATTCATCTTTGTTATGAAAGGCTTTGCAGATTGATCATTGTTCTTCATCTTTTTGTAATACTCCATTGTGTGTATGTACCACATTTTGTTTATCCATTCATCTGTTGATGGGCATCTAGGTTGTTTCCATCTTTTTGTTATTGTGAACAATGCTGCACTGAACATGGGTGTGCATATGTCTATTCATGTGATAACTCTTATTTCTCTAGGATATATTTCCAAGAGCGGGATTGCTGGATCATATGATATTTCTATTTCTAGCTTTCTAAGGAAGCTTCATATCATTTTCCAAAATGGTCGTATCATTTTGCATTCCCACCAGCAGTGCATAAGAGTTCCAATCTCCCCACAGCCTCTCCAACATTTGTTATTTTCTGTTTCTTTGATTTGTGCCAGTAACACCAGGGTGAGATGCTATCTAATTGTGGTTTTGATTTGAGTTTCTCTAATGACTAGGGATCACGAGCATTTCCTCATGTGTCTGTTAGCCGCTTTAATGTCTTCTTTGGTGAAGCATCTGCTCATTTCCTTTGCCCATTTTATAATTGGGTTATTTGCCTTTTTGTTGTAGAGGTGCTGGATTTTCCTGTAGATTTTAGAGATTAGGTCTTTGTCTGAGGTAATAGCCAAACATTTTTTCCCAGTCTGTAGGTACTCTTTTTACTCTTTTGGTGAAATCTTTTGATGAGCATAAGTGTTTAATTTTTAGAAGATCCCAGTTGTCTAGCTTTTGGAGTTTGTGTGTTGTTGGTTATGGTTTGTATCCTGTTAATGCCGTGTATTAGGGTCTCTAGTGTTGATCCCATTTTTTCTTCTATGAACTTTATAGTTTTTGGCTTTATATTTAGGTCTTCAATCCATTTCAAATTAGTTTTTGTATATGGTGTGAGGTATGGGTCCTGTTTCTTTTTTTTTTTTTGCAGATGAATATCCAGTTTTGCCAGCACTATTTATTAAAAACACTATCTTTTCCCCATTCCATGGACTTTGGGCCCTTGTTAAATATCAGGTGAACATAGGTGGATGGGTTTACTTCTGGGTTCTCAATTCTGATCAATTGATCAAAGTATCTGTTATACCAGTACCAGGCTGTTTTGACTACTGTAGCTGTATAGTAGATTCTGAGGTCAGGTAGCGCAAGTCCTCCCACTTTATTCTTCTTCTTCAATAATGCTTTACTTATCTAGGGCCTCTTCCCTTTCTATATAAAGTTAATGATAATTTTTTCCATCTCTTTAAAGAATGTTGCTGGTATTTGGATTAGGATTGCATTGTATCTGTAAATTGCTTTGGGTAGAATTGTCATTTTCACAATGTTGAGTCTACTTATCCATGAGCATGGTATGTTTTTCCATTTATATAGATCTCTTTTGGTTTTGTTTTGTAGTTTTCTTATAGGTCTTTTAAATCACTGGTTGGATTTATTCCTAACTATCTTATATTTTTAGAGGCTTTTATAAATGGTATTGTTTTCCTGGTTTCCTTTTCATCATTCTCTTTATTGGTATATAGGAATCCATCTGCTTTTTGTATGTTGATTGTATATCCAGCTACTCTGCTGAATCCTTCTTTGAGTTCCAGTAGTTTTCTCATGGAGTCTTTTGGGTTTTCTATGTATAGAATCTTATCATCCACAAATAGGAACAGTTTTACTTCTTCATTACCAATTTGGATGCCTTTTATTTCCTTTTCTTGCCTTAATGCTATATCTAGGACTTTCAGCACATTGTTAAATGGAGTGATGATACAAGGCATCCTTGTCTGTTCCTCTTCTCAAGGGGAATGTTTTCAGCCTGTCTCCATTAAGAATGATGTTGGCTGTTGGTTTTGCATAGATGCCCTTGATTATGTTGAAAAATTTCCCTTCTATATTTATTTTATTGAGAGTTTTTATCAGGAATGGGTAATGGACTTTGTCAAATGCCTTTTCTGCATCAGTTGAGATGACGATGTGATTCTTTTCTTGCCTTTTATTTATGTGATTTACCATGTTGATTGATTTTCTAATGTTGAATGTTGAACCATCCTTGCATACCTGGTATGAAGCCTGCTTGGTTGTGGTGTATTATTTTTTCGACATGATGCAGAATTCTATGGACTAGAATTTTGTCAATAATTTTTGCTTCTATATTCATAAGAGGTATTGGTCTGTAATTTTCTTCTTTTGTGGTGTTTTTGCCTGGCTTTGGTATCAGAGTTATGCTGTCTTCATAGAATGAATTAGGAAGTATCCCTTCCTTTTCTATGTTCTGAAATAGTTTGAGTAGTACTGGTGTAAGCTCTTCTCTGAATGTTTGGTAGAATTCTCCAGTGATGCCATCTGGGCCAGGGCTTTTTTCTGTTGTTGGGAGTTTTTTAAATTACCTTTTCAATCTCTTCTTATGGGTCTGTTCAGATTTTCAACATCACTTTTTGTTAGTTTGGGTAAATAGTATGTTTCTAGAAATTTGTTGGAGTATAGTTTTTCATAAAACTCTGTCATGATTCTTTTTATTTCATTTCGGTCTGTTGTAATATTCCCCATTTCATTTCTTATTGGGGTAGTTTGTGTCCTTTCCTGTTTTCTTCTGTTAATTTGGCCCGCGGTTTGTTGATTTTGTTGATCCTTTCAATGAACCAAACTCTGGTTTTGTGGATTCTTTCTATTGTTTTTCTATTCTCTATTTCATTTATTTCTGCTCTGATCTTTATTATTTCCTTTCTTCTGGTGCCTGTGGGCTTCTTTTGGTGTTCTCTTTCTATTTGTTAGAGTCGTGTAGCTAATGTTTTGACTTTGTCCCTTTCTTCTTTTTTGATGTGCCCATCTATTGCTATAATTGACATTTGAGGACTTACTTTTCTGTGTCCCAGAGATTTTAGTATCATGTGTTTTCATTTTCCTTGATTCTAGGAATTTTTTGATTCCATCTCTGATTTCTTCTATTGCCCAGTCGTTTTTGAGAAGGGTGTTATTCAGTTGGCATGTAGTTGATTTTTTTTCCTTGCTCTTCCTGTTATTAATTTCTGCTTTGATGGTGTTGTGGTCAGAGAAGATACTTTGTATTATTTCAATGTCTTGGATTTTGCTGAGGGTTGCTCTGTGGCCTAAAAGGAGTTCTATTCTGGAGAATGTTCCATGTGCATTGGAAAAGAATATGTACTTTGCAGCTGTTGGGTGGAGTGTTCTATATATGTCTGTGAGGTCAGTTGGTTGATTGTGTCCTTTAGCTCCTCTGTATGTTTGTTGAGTTTCTTTCTAGATGTTCTATCTTTTACCGAGAGTAGTGTGTTGAAGTCTCTTACTATTATTGTAGAACTGTCAATTTCTCCTTTCAGTGCTGTTAGAGTTTGTTTTATGTACTTGAAGCCCTGTCACAGGGTGAATAGATGCTTATTATGATTGTGTTTTCATGATGGATCATCCCTTTAATTATTACATAGTGCCCTTCTTTGTCTTTTATGGTGGATTTTGTTTTAAAGTCTAATTTATCTGATATTAGTATTGCCACTCCTGCTCTTTTTTAGTAGCTGTTTGCTTGATATATTTTTTTCCATCCTTTGATTTTTAATAAATTTACATCTTCGTTTCTATGGTGTGTCTCTTGTGGACAGCATATTGATGGATACTTTTTTTTTTCTTTTTAATCCATTCTATCACTCTATGCCTCTTTATGGGTGCATTTAGGCCATTTGTATTCATTGTAATTATTGATAGGTGTGAGTTTATTGCTGTCATTTCATAGTGCCTTTTTTTTTTTTTTTTTTTTTGTGGTGCTGACATTTTCTTTGTTCCTCTTACTCTCCTGTGCTGAATTCCTCTTTTTGTAGATTTTTTTCATTTCTTTTGTTTTTGTAGATTTTGTTTTTACTGAAACTTTATGTTTTTCTTCTTTATTTTGATAAGTAGGTTTGTTAACTTTCTTTGTGGGTCACTTGAAATTTAACCTTATCCTCCTAGGTTTGAACTAGTCTATTATTACTTGGTATCCTCTTGCCTTCCTCTCCATTAGAAAGTTCTATACCTACACTGTTTATTTTCTCTTTTATTTTTCTGACATTGTTGTCATTTACAGATTAATCTCTCTGGTTTCCTGTTGTAATTCTTTTGGTTTTGGATAGTCCTCGAGACTTCATTTCCTAGGTTAGTATCTGCCTGGTACAATGTTGCATCCTAGATTCAGGCTGTGGCCTAATGTTGTTTGCTTTCAAACTGAAAGACGCCCTTGAATAATTCTTGTAAGTTTGGTTTGGTTTTTGGACATTCCCTTAATTTCTGTTTATCTGAAAATGTCCTAATTTCACCATCATATTTCAATGAGAGTTTTGCAGGATGTATTATTCTTGGTTGGCAATTTGTTTTCTTTCAAGGTTTTATATATGTCATCCCATTGCCTTCTTGCCTGTATGGTTTCTGCCAAATAATCCGTGCTTAGTCTTATTGTTTCCCTTCTGTATGTAATTTTTCATTTTTCGTGAGCTGCTTTCAGGATTCTTTCTTTGTCTTTGGCTTTAGCCAGTGTGATTATGACATGCCTTGGTGATTTTCTTTTGGGGTCTATCTCATATGGGGTTTGTTGAGCTTCTTGGATGGTCAGCTTTTCATCTTTCATGATATTAGGGAAGTTTTCTGTCAGCAATTCTTCAATGATCCTCTCTGTGTTTACTATTTACTCTCTCTGTTCTGGAACTCCAACCACTTGTGAATTTTTTCTTTTGATTGTATCCCACATAATTCTCAGGGTTTCTTCATTATTTTTTCTGATTTTTCCTAAAACAAAGATGTATCCAAATGTTTGTCTTCAGTTTCACTGACCCTGTCTTCCATTGTTTCAGGCCAGCCCCTCAGCCCTTTTATGGCTCTGTCTCTTTCTGAAATCTTTTTGTTTACCTTTTGGATTTCTAATTGTTGTTTTTGTATGATTTCTAGTTGTGAATTTTTTTTTTGGCGTTTTTTTTCCTGTATTATTTTCCCGAATTCTTACATTTTTTTTTGTCTGTATTTCCCATGAATTTGTCTGCCCTTTCCATGAATTTGTCTATTTTTTCCTCATTTTTGTCTGCTTATTGCTTCAACTCTTGGGTAGCTCTGAATATTAGAGATTTGAATTTCCTATGAGGAAGTTCTAGTACCTTTTCTTCTGGAAAGTCACCTGGTGTTTTATTTTGGATGCCTCCTGGAACCATCCTGTCCTGTTTTTTTTTTATGTTTTGATATTGTCTGCTGTCTTCAGAACATTCAGTAGTTATTTTCTCAGCTTATTGGTTGTATATTTGTTTGTTTTGTCCTGCTTTTTTGTTTTATTTTGTTATGACTGAGGAAGCAGACTGTGCTTTTTGTTGTTTGCTCACTTGTGGACATGATACTTTTCATGTCCTTGTGCAATAGGAAGAGCCAGTCATTCAGCTATGATGCAGCAGGGCAGGTGCAGCTGAAGAGAAGGAGCTGGGATGGGTTTTTTGTTGCTTGTACTAGGGCCTACAGGGTTGGCTGGGAGTCAGTGCAGGGCAGTTTCCAGTAGGCCATGACCATTCTGCACAGTTCAGGTATGTAGGAAGGGGATGGGGTTGTGGCATGTGGAGCTAAGATGGGTATAGAAAAGAAGATAAAGAGGAGTCAGGAGCCAAAAGACAAACAAACAGAGAGCTAAGGGAGCTTGCTGTTGAAGTGGAAAGATGAGAAAACAAGAAATGGAGTAAAACAAAAAGGAAAAGATAAAAAGAAGAAAAAAATGAAGATTAAAAGAAAAGAAAAAGTCTTAAGGATCTCGCTGGTGCAGTTGCGCAGACCAAGGCAGTGGCTCCCAAACTGTGCAGTGTAGTCTGGCTACAGGGGGCTCCCAAGCCATGTTAAGGAAAAGAAAACAAACAAATAAAACAAAACAGAATAGAACAGAACAAATAAAACACAGAGCAAAATAAATAAATAAATAAAGGCCCCAGGGTCCTACCAGTGTAGGAGGAGTAGTTCCTCAGCTGAGCGGTGCTTCACAGCCTTTCAAGATGAGGCAAAGCTGTCACATGGAGCCAGGTGTTCAAAGGAAAGGAGGGGGAGGAGGTGAGAGTCAGGGGAGAAACCAGAAGAAGCTGAGAAAAGCATCACCACCAACACAGAAATAGCACTGAGAAAGCCGGCCAGTGTCGGTAGGGTGAATCCAAGCAGCATAGAGCTGAAGCTCATACCTCCTGGCCAAGAGACGGACAGCAGGAAGCAGTGGGGGCCGAATGGGGAGGGAAGAAGGGTAGGTGGTGGGAAATTGTATATCGCTGGTTACCGGCTGCTCTGTCTCCTTTTGGGAGCTCTGTTGAGCTGCTTTCTTGTACCCTCCATCCTCCACTCTTTGATGGGAGCAGGGCAAATCCAAACAACGGCACAGAGTCTGCAGCTCCTCACTGGCCAAGCAACCTCTGACAGCTAGGAAGTTGTTGGGGCTGAGTAGGGCTGAAGGGAAAAGGATGGGGAGTGGGAACTCATATATCTCAAGTTACCAGGTGCTCTGTCTCCTGCTGGGAGTTTCATGAAGCTGCTTTCTCATGCTCCCTGTCCACCAATCTCTGACAGGAGTCCAAGATGGCAAATCTGTGCTGCGTTAGCTGATAGGGGACCTCTGCTAGTATCTCTCCTTGCTCTCTGTTCTCTGTCAGTTTCTTATTCCATTCAGTGCTTTGCTAGGTTCTTTATCTCTTCATGTGATGCTTAGGGTCCAAGGGTTGATGTTTGTCTCTGTTTTACTTAGTTTTTTGGGTCTTTGCTGTGGAGGGACAGCATGGTGCTTCTGTCTGCAGCACCATGTTCAAAGTAACCAATTTCTAATGAGAGGCTTTTAGGGATATTTGGCAAAGGAATGGGTAAATATTGAAGGATGTATCCTTAACAGTACTATTTAGGGACTTCCCCACTTGTCCTAAGTGTGAGGCTGGCAGTGCTGTATGAGTTGAAAAGAGTGGTGACCCATTGCTGTCTTAGTATCAGATGGGAGTTATTCATCAGCTAGAAGTCTAATGAGATGAGGAAGTAAGGATCCAGCCATGGATACAAGCATCACATTTTCTGGACCAGTTTCAATTTCATTATTTTCAATGATGGCAATTCATTAAAAGTCTAGCTAGTACTAGCTTAAAACATAAACCAAAACCAAACCAAACCCACTGCCATCAAGTCGATTCTGACTCATAGTGACCCTACAGGACAGAGTAGAACTGTCCCACCTGGCAGATTCAAACTGCCGACCTTTTGGTTAGCAGCTGTAGCACTTAACCACTATGCCACCAGGGTTTCCACTTAAAACATATTAGTTAATATATTTTAACTAATATCTAATATTAGTTAAAATACAACTAACAACAGCCAATAATCTTTTTATTTTATAAGACATTTTATAGAAGTAAATTCACACATAAGGATAAAAATCTTTGATGATTCATTTTTCCCAATTTTTGGCAGAGCGTTCTATGCCAACCACTGTGCCAGGTGTTGAGAATACAAACACAATTAGAACACAATCTCTGTGAAATACCAAGGCACGTTATACAAAAATATAAGAGTGGAATTTATATTGTCGTTGTTAGTTGAAGAGGAGCTAGCTGCAGGATCCAGAACAAGCAAAAGCCCCAGCAAGGAAAGGAAGAAGAGCTAGGTGGAGAAGTGAAGACTAAGGGGGATGGTGAGCCACCTCAGGCCCTGCCCCTGCCAGTACCAATTCACAGCAGATCTTATCATGGGGGTGATCAATCACATTTCACATCTCACCAGGGGAGTGATCACAACATTACACCACTGCCAAAACACTGAGAATCATGGCCCAGCCAAACTGACACACAATCTTGGCCATCACAGCAGGGTAGCCCTGTGTCTCACCACAGAATTACAGATTGACTGGATCAGCTCTGCTCTGTGTGTCTCTCGTTCTTGGAAAAGCGGGCTACCTAGGATATGTTCTTCTCATAATGCTGTCAAAAGTACAAGCCAGTGAGAGGAAATATTTAAGGCTTTTAAGGCCAGGAGGCCTGGTGACACAACAGTTAAGAGTTTGGCTACTAACTGAAAGGTTTGTGGTTCAAACCCACCCAGTGGCTCTACAGGAAAAGGATGTGCAGATCTGTTCCAGTAAAGATTACAACCTGGAAAACCATATGGGGAAGTTCTACTCTGTCACATATGGTTACTATGAGTTGAAAATTGACTCCATGACACCTAACAATAACAACGGCTATGGAACTGGCATATTGACACTGTTGACTACATACCATAGGCCAAGGTAAGTCACATGGTGTAGTAGATTCAATATGAGCACAAATTCTTTTCAGCTCTTCCCATCAAGAGGTAGATTTTATTCTCCACACATATTCCTCATCTCTTTGAATATGGGCTTGTGACTTGCTTCGACCAGTAGAATGTGGTAGAAGTGACATTTTACTACTTGTGTGCCCCAATTTACAAAGACCTCCAAGTTCTTTTCTTAACTCTCTTGGAATGATGCTGCCACAACAAGAGGAAACTCAGCTCATTCAGCCTTTTTGTGGATAAAGACTACATGCAAAGAGGCCCAGCCATCGCAACTGTCCCATGTTGGGACAGCCGATCCTCTAGATGAATGTAACTTCACGAGTGAGCCCCAGGGAAGACTAGCAAAAGAGCCTCCCATCCAACCCACAGAATTGTTACACAGTTGTTTTAACCCACGTAGACAATTCTTCAAAACAAAGAATTGCCCAATGCCTAAGGCAAAACGGTCTTCATTGAGCTACTTACTAGGCTATTGTTTGGGTGACTCTAGGAAACCAGCTTTTCAAAGCTCAAGGTTCAAAAAAGATCTCAGGGCAGTGTCTTGTGTGGGTCGCTCCAACTTCAGGGACCCCAGGAATCTGGATTCCAGGAGAATTAAAACTGTTTCTTATCACGCAGTACCTATCTGAACAGGCAACAAAAACCAAAAAACCAAACCCATTACCGTCAAGTCAATTCCAACTCATAGCGACCCTAAAGAGCAGAGTAGACGTGCTCCATGGGGTTTCCAAGGAGCAGGTGGTAGATTCAAACCACCAACCTTTTGGTTAGCAGCCAAGCTCTTAACCACTCTGCCACCAAGACTCTAAGCAAAGGGGCATGTATTTCAGAGTGAGCAGCCACTGAGGCAGTGGGAGCTTCACTCCTGAGGGTAAACCTGTAGATAAAGGAAGAGGAAGTCTGTAGTAATTTTCTAAGTCTTGGACACTGGTCTGAAATCTACTGTGGTTTCCCTAAATCTGGGCATCCACTGAAGTTTCCAACAAACTTTGATCCAAAATCAGGCCATCAAAGTATCTCAAAATTCAGAATCTTTCATCTCTTCAATTATTTTCTCACCAGGAACATCTCTCTCTCAACAGCTTTATTGAGATTGTAATTTATATACCATATAATTCACCCATTCGAGGTGTACCAGGCCTTTCTTCAGAGTCATCTCTTGCTGGACTTGAACCTCCAACCTTTCAGTTAGCAGCCAAGCGTGTTAACCATTTACACTACCTAGGTTCTTCTAAGGTCCCAAACTTAGTGAAGTTACATGTTTTGTTTTTCTTTCCCACAGAGATAATGAAAAGATAATCCCAAAACATTAACCAGGTTTGTATCTAACCTTGCAATCTTATTCTAACATTCCTTTGATAGATTACCCCTTTAGATTCCCTATAAACTAATTAGTTGAGTAAAACCCTTGACCTTTGTTTGTTATATATTTGTGTGAGAATCATCTTTTTAACTTTTGGAAAATTACTTTGATGTCCTCATGGAGCTTACATTCAGTTACATACTTTCCTTCTTTGCTTTCTTTTTACAGCTTGGGGTTCAAACCAGAGAGCTGAGATAAAATAATGCTCCCTATAAATTTTTCTCCTTCCTTTGGCTTTTTTTTGGATGGTAAAGAAGCATATCACCCTTACAGATCTCATTTTGACTCTGTCCCTGCAATGCAGATGACAAACAACTGTTGAAGCCCATGGTCATATAGCCTGATTGTAGGTAGGCATGCAAAGTTTGATTTTTACAGATCAGGCCTAGGACCAGACAAGGTGACTTCAGCAAGATCTTGAGTTTGTGAGCTATAGAAGAGGAAAGAGGCTTTCCTGGTTTTTCATGTCTTATTATTAAGTCACTCTGCCTCTGGACATTACCTTACCTTGAGCCGAGGCTGCAATGGAAAATTCAGCATCTCTTTCTCTCTCGTTGCCTTTAGAGAGAATATTCTAGCTAAGGTGAGCAGAGTTACACTTCACGTAAGGGTCAAATGGAAAAATTCAGGAACCTCAAGTGCACATTATTAATCCAGCACAGTGGACCTGAGGTGATGTAACCACTTTAAATGTAGTTTAGGCTAAATGCATGCCCACTTGCCCCTTGTAGGGGTTTTTCCCCTTCATTTTCTTCTCCTTTGTTCTCTTTTTCATTATCTCGACATTCATTTAACAAATCCATGTTAGATGATTATTCAATGTGGAGCACTGAGGTAGATGTTGGAAATTAAATGGTAGTCAAAACAAACACATCCCTATATGTCATGATGGGGTTTACAGTAATTCTCTCTCCATGAAAAACAACATCAACAATAGTGACAACTGATACATATAGAAGGAGCTCTGGTGGTGCAACAGTTAACCACTTAGCTGTTCACTGAAAAGTTGGTGGTTTGGACCCACCCAGAGGCTCCTGTGGAGAAAGACCTGGCAATTTGCTTCCGTAAAGATTACAGCCTAGAAAACCATATGGAGTAGTTCTATTCTGTCACATTGGGTCACTATGAATTGAAAATCGATTCAACCACACCTGACAACAACAACAATAGATATAGAGTGCTGACTATGTACCAGGCACTCTTCTAAGCACTTTACATGCATTAATGAATTTAATTCTCACACAACCATAAGGGGAGGAACTATTAGTGTTTCCAGTTTGTAAATAAGGAAACTGAGGCACAGAGAGTTTAAGTAACTTGCCCAAAGTCACATGGTAGAGCATATATACTATTTTCTCTTCTTTAATATATTAATTTCTTACCAATGTAGATGTTATCTGAGGTATTATACTAATCCATTCATTCACTAACTTACTCACCCATCATACAGGTATTGAATATCTTCGATGTGCCAAGATGTGGGCTGAGTAATGGGCAAACAAAGGGAGATAAGGCACTGTCCTTGTCATTAAGTAGATCACAGTCTGTTGTGAAGACAGTTTCATAAGCACATAATTCCAGCCCAACCTGTTCAGTGCAAAGGTAGGGCTATCTACCAAGTGAAATGAGAACAGAGAAGAGGAAGTGACTAACTTTCCCTGGGATTGTTGAGAAAGACTTCACAGAGGAGAAAAATTGTACCAGGGTGTCGAAGGTCAAATATCAATGCATTAGCTAAAGAATAATAGGAAGATCAATTGGGAGAGAGAGAGAGGAGAGACCTGGAGTCACGCCAGTGCAAGGGGCGCACTAACAATGATGACTACTGTTGAGTTTCTGTGTCTGGAGCATAAAGTAGGTAGAAGGAAATAGCAGGACTTGAGGATGAAAGGTTAGGTTGGAAACAGTGACTTTGATCATATGCAAGAGTTTGGCCTTAATTCGATCACTGAAGGCTTTTAAACTGGGCTTATTGCATAAGGATCTGTATTTTAGAGATAATCTTTCACATCTTTTTGAAAGACATCAAGGCTAGAAAATCTTGAAGGCAAGAAGAACAAATTGGTAGCTATTGCATCAGTCTAAGCAAGGGTTAATGAATAACTAAGGCATTTACTGGAGAGGAGAGAATGGACTTGACAAATGTTTAGGAGGATGAAGCAACAGGATTTGGTGACTGCTTAAGTTTTGGGAGGACAGGGTGATTTGGTGGCTCAATGCTTAGTGGTAACTACCAGAATAAGACAAACAAACAAAAAAATCTGTTGCTGTTGAGTCAATTCCGACTCATAGCGACCCTACAGGACAGTGTAGAACTGCCCCACAGAGTTTCCAAGGAACTCCTGGTGCCTTGGTGGATTCGTACTACTAACCTTTTGGTTAGCAGCTGTATTCTTAACCACTATGCCACCAGAGTTTCCAACAATTGGAATAGTACCTCAAATTCTGCAAAATTACTTTTGAACTGGATTCTGGTCAGGGTACATTCAAGCCGGTATCAGTTGTACCCTGAAGGCCCGGAAAAACAATAGCTAACTAAGACATAGCTGGTACAATCACTTCATATGCATTAATCAGTTGTATATCACTTCATATACATTAACTCGGTTAATCCACACAATCCCATAAAGCAGCATGGCCATATTCCCATTTTACAGATGAGGAAACCAGTGAACAGAGAGATAAGTTGACTTGCCCAGGCTACACAGCCCATAAGCAGTGGAGTCAGGTTTCAAACCCAGGCTGTCTGGTTTAATATTGCTTTGTTAGAGATTAGGGAGTAAATATGGAATGTTGTGCAGAGATTAGGGGTGGATGACGCAGCACATTAAAGGGCAAATTTTCCTAAAAATCCCTTTAAACATCTCTCCTTCTTCCAAAAGTTCTCACCTTAGATGCTAAAATAGCTCTTCCATGCTCCACAGGGCTTCTCGCTGCCACACTGCTATTAATGGGAGCTTCTTCCCTCTCCTGTCTGGCAGTTTATGCCTCTCTTAGTCCTCAGGTGGTGCAAACAGTTAATGATCTCACCTGCTAACCTAAAGTGTGGAGGTTTGAGTCCACCTAGAGGTGACTTGAAACAAAAGCCTGGCGATCTCCTTTGGTGTGTTATTGACAGTTTCTGTTTTCTACTTAATTTTTTGTGCTGAGTAGTTTTTCTTTATATATTGCCTTTGCCTCTTTTTCATTGTTGTTAATTTTGTTTTTGCTGAGTCTTTATATTTTTCTCGTATTTTCTTTTGATGTGTAGAATTGTTAGTCTCCCTTGTGGTTACCTTAATACTTACCCTTATTTTTTCTAAGTTTAAAACAAAATTTTATTCCTTTCTGTTGCCTTGACTTCCTCTCCATATGAAAGATCTATGACTACATTTTTTAGTCCCTCTTTATTGATTTAATGTTGTCATCTTTTACATAACGACATTGCTGTTTCCTTATTTTGAGTGTTTTTTTATATTGATTTATTTTTGTGATTTCCTTATCTGGGTTGACATCTGGTTGCTCTGTCCTGTATTCTAGTCTTGGGTTGATATCTGATGTTATTAATTTTCTAACCAGAGAACTCCCTTTAGTATACTTTGTAGTTTTGGTTTGGTTTTTGCAAATTCCCTAAACTTTTGTTTATCTGGAAATGTCCTAATTTCACCTTCATATCTGAGAAACAGTTTTGCTGAATATGATTCTTGGCTGGCAATTGTTTTCTTTCAGTGCTTTATATATGTCATCCCATTGCCTTCTTGCCTGCGTGGTTTCTGCATAGTAGTCCAAGCTTATTCTTATTGACTGTCCTTTGTGGGTGATTTTTCAATTATCCATAGCTGCTCTCAAAATTCTCTCTTCATCTTTGGTTTTGGCAAGTTTGACTGTGATATGTCTTGGTGACTTTCTTTTGGGATCTACCTAATGTGGGGTTCAATGAGCACCTTGGACAGCTATCTTTTCATCTTTTACAATATCAGGGACATTTTCTGCCAACAAATCATCAACAATTCTCTGTATTTTCTGTTCTGCCTTCCTGTTCTGGTACTCTAATAACTTTAAGGTTATTTCTCTTATTAGAGTCCTACATGATTCTTAGGGTTTCTTCATTTTTTAAAATTCTTTTATCTAACTTTTCTTTGAATATATTGGTACCAAGTATTTTATTTTCAGTCTCACTAATTCTGCCTTCCATTTCCTCACTTCTGATCCTCTGACTTTCTATTGGGTTGTCTACTTCTGAAATTTTGTAGTTGATCTTCTGAATTTCTGATAGCTATCTCTCTGTCCTATAGGGTTGCTATGAGTTGGAATCGACTCAACGGCACTGGGTTTTTGGTTTTATCTCTGTATGGATTCTTGCAGCCTATCAAATTTTTCATTATGCTCTTGAATAACCTTCTTAATTTCCTCTGCTTCTTTATCTGTGTGTCCCTTGGCTTGCTCTGCGTTTTGCCTGATCTCCTTCCTGGTCTCTTGAAGAGCTCTATAAATGAATCTTTTGTATTCTGCCTCTGGTAATTCCAGGAAGACCTCTTTGTCCAGAAGATTCCTTTATTCTTTGTTTTGAGAGCTTGTTGAAGTGATCATGGTCTGCTTCTTTACAGGATTTCATATTGACTGTTGTCTCTGAGCCATCTATTAGTTATCGTATTAATTTATTTTATGTTTGCTTCCTGTATTCTAGCTTCTTGCTTTGTTTTGTTTTGATATGCCCAAATAGGCTGCTTGAGAGAGCTAGCTTGATTATTTGTGCCTTTGAAGCTCTAACGTCCTGTCACCAGATGGCTAGAGCTGTTACCAGGTATATGAGCCTAGGAGTCCATTCACTTTTCTTGTGTGGATTCAGCTCAGGTGTCCAGGTAGTTGGTCACCAAGTGTGTGGTGCAGGCTCTGTCCTACAGTCTTAGAGGAGCAGGGGAAATTGATTTAGGCACAGGTTTTTTATCTTGTTGCAGCAGGGGGTCATGCTCTGAGCAAGGCAGGGAGCTAACAACTGTCTACCGAGTGTCTGTAAGGAAGGTGTATCCCTGTTCTCTAGAGCTCACAGGTGGGTGGTTTCTGCTGCCAGACCATGGGCACCCAATGCTTTTGGCTGTAAGGGTAGGGAGGCTTCACTTATCTGTGGATCCCTGTCATGGGTGGCTAGGTGGCACAGGTGGAGCCACCAGTCCTCAGGCCCCCGAAATGGGTAAGTGAGGACCCTGTTTAGTAGGCATGGCAATGTCAAACATCAAAAACCCACCTCTTCACCAGACAGCTGAACCAGTTGATGTCAGATCTCAGGCATATACATTGTTGCAGTCTGCCAACAAGCTCCCAAAATGGACCCACACAATCCATGCAGGGGTGAAAGGCATTCAAAGTCCATGGACTGTTTGTGCCTGTATAGGAGCCGCTTCTGCCCTGGGTTCCTAGCTTAGAGAAGCTGGCAGATTATCTTTTCCCCCAATTATTAATTTATTCCTTCTCCAAGGCCAGGAGAATGGGTCAGGCTGTGCAGCAGGACCTATTTCAGGCCCAGGGAAATCAACGGCCACTGAAGCTGGTTTAGGGGTTGGGGGCAAGGTAAATTAGATGAAAGTACGTAGCTTTTGCCAAGAGTGCTGTTGTTCTTTGGTTCCAGAGGCATAAGTAGACTGTGTGGCCTGCTGTCTCTCCCTGAGGAAGTCACTTCCTGAATGCTGCCAGCCCCACAGTGGTCTCGCCAGGGGGTTGTGCCTGGGGGCCTCCAGTTCCTGCCCAGTCAGTTCTAGCAACACCTCGCTGCTTCTTAACTGTCTCTCCCTACCCCTACTACTCAGTGCAATTTCTTAACTTTGCCTTTGATGTTTAGGGCTCCTAACTTGCCATATATATAATCACTTCACTTGTTTTTTTTGGTCTCTGTTGTAAGAGGGATCACTGGAAGCATCTGACTACTCTGCTGTCTTGGCCCCACCTCTCCTGGTGATCTACTTCTAAAAATTCAGCCACTGAAAACCCAATGGAGCCCAGTTCTACTCTGACACACTTGGGATCTCTATAAGTTGGAATTCCCTCAAGGACAACTGATGGCTCTGAAAATGTGACCCTCATAGCCTAGTGCTGTCCTAAGGGAAGTGAAGTCCCCTTCCAGAGATGTTTTTCTGGAGAGAATGAAGCCCTACCTTCAATTCCAGGGACAGATGGAAGGAGAAGTCTGGAAATGTGAAGGAGTTAAGGCAATGAATTTAATTTGGGGTTTGTTTTAATTTTGGTACCTCAGGGACATTCAAGTGAAGATGAGAAGAGAAACCACAGGAAGAAGAAAACAAGGTAGGCTTAAAATTCTGCTACTGAAATTACTCACCAATTATTTGGTTCCAGACACTTGACAGAAGTGTACAAACAGTATCTGCCTGGCTATTGTTGGTGAAATAAAATTAAAAACAAAAACAACTGACAACCCAGAAAACATCTCCACAAAATGGAAAAGAAAGAAAAGTTTTATTATTGAATAATCATTAAACCAGAATATGATGCATCACAAGCAATACGCTGAAAAGACTGCAAAGACAGAAAGAAACCTTACTCTTTGTATAGCTAAGTGGCTACAATCCATTGTAGTCCTGCTTTCAAGACAAAATTGCTAATTTTATGGTACCTTTATGGCAGGAGAAAACCCTGGTGGCGTAGTGAAGTGCTACAGCTGCTAACCAAGAGGTCGGCAGTTCAAATCTACCAGGTGCTCCTTGGAAACTCTATGGGGCAGTTCTACTCTGTCTTATAGGGTTGCTATGAGTCGGAATCGACTCAAAGGTAGTGGGTTTGGTTTTTTGGTTTGGTTTATGGCAGGATACCTGAAGTTATGCTAATCTCCTTCCAGGAAACTGGGAAGTAGGGGTGTGATCTTCCTTGAGGACTACATTTGAAAAGAGATGGCTCCTCATCTTTATGAGACCAAACAGTAAACAATTACTTTAAAACAAAGATGAAAATGCAAGGGGACAGGTGAACTAGATTAATGGAGATGAAGCAACCAGAATGGAAATAATGAGCATGTGCACAAGTTGTGAAGAATGTAACCAATGTCACTGAACAACCTGTGTTAGAAATTGTTCAATGGGAACCTAAAATGTTACGTGAACTTTCACTGAAAACACAAACAACACAATAAAATATTAAAAAAAAAAAAAACCCAAGGGACAGGGGAGATAGCTCCCAAGTCCTTGAGGAACCATCCTTCTCTTGTATACTTTTCAAAAAGACAGAGGAAAAAATTTACAATTATGTTTTCTAAAGTGAATTCTGAAAAAAAAAAAAAAAAGGACTGGGTGGAAGGGCGTCTCTTCTTTTATTTTCAACTATGAGTATTAAAAGCTCTTATTTTTTATTTGAAGGGAGAGTGGTGGTTCAGTGGCAGAATTCTCGCCTTTCCATGCAGGAGACCTGGTTATGATACCCAATCAGTATCTTTGGAGACTTGCATGTTGCTATTTTGCTGAACAGGTAACAGCAGAAATTCTAGACTGAGACAGACTAAGAAGAAGGGTCTGGTAATCTACTTCCAAAAACTTAGCCAATGAAAACCCTATGGATCACAATAAATTGATGCTATTGTACATGGGGTCACCATGAGTCAGGGGCCAAGTCAATAGCAGCTGACAACAAATTTTTAATTTGTATTTGCTTATACTTTTACTTACATTATTACTTCTAATATTTTGGAAAACAAGTTGCAAGTCTTATACACAGCTAAATAACTTTTCCAATTAACTTTGAAAAGGGAACTAAACCAATCATGTATCACTGGCCAAGTTCTTGAGTCCCTTTTTTTTTTCTTTTCTTTTCTTTTAATATAGGATTTGTTCTAAAGATAGTTAATGTAAAAAAAAAAAATTGAAAATAAGAAGTTTGAATTCTCTCTGTTGAAAATAATAGAAGACAGGAGAACTAGATGGTGCTCAGCTAACACCACTTGCTGCTCTGACAGGGATCACAATACAGGGTCCAGACACAGCTGGAGAAAAATAAAATTCAAATTCACACAAAAAGATCAGACTTACAGGTCTGACAGAGACTGGGAAAATCCCCCAGACTATGGCCCCTGGACACCCTGCTAACTCAGAACTGAAGCCACTCCCAAAGACCACTGCTTGAATTGTGTCCCACAAAAATGGGTGTCAACTTGGCTAGGCCATGATTCCCAGTATTGTGTGATTGTCCACCATTTTGTCACCTAATGTGATTGTCCTATGTATTGTAAATCCTACCTTTACGATGTTAGTGAGGCAGGATTAGAGGCAGGTATGTTAATGAGCCAGGACTCAATCTACAAGATTTGGATGTATTTTCAGTTAATGCCTTTTGAGATATGAAGAGAGAAGTGAGCAGAGAGACGGGGGGACCTCATGACACCAAGAATGAAGAACCAGGAGCATATGTGTCCTTTGGACCTGGGATGCCTGCACTGAGAAGCTCTTAGACCAGGGAAAGGTTGATGACAAGGACCTTCCTCCAGAGCCAACAGAGAGAGAAAGCCTTACCCTGAAGCTGATGGCCTGAATTCGGACTTCTAGCCTCCTGGACAGTGAGTGAATACATTTCTCTTTGTTAAAGCCATCCACTTGTGGTATTTCTGTTATAGCAGCATTAGATAAATGAGACACCCGCTTTTCAGCCAAAGATTAGACAGGCCTATAAAACAAATAGTAACACACTTGAGGAATGTACTTCCTAGTTCAATCAGGTGTACAAGACCAAACAGGCAGCTCCTGCCCAAAGGCAAGACGAAAAGGCAAGAAAGGACAGGAGAACTGGACGAATGTACACAGGAACCTGCGGTAGAAAGTGGGAGAGTGCTGACATATTACGGGGATTGCAACCAGCGTCACTGATGTCACACAACGATTTGTTTATATATTTTTGAATGAGAAACTAATTTGCACTGTAAACTTCCACATAAAGGACAATAAAAATTTTTAAAAAGGAGAAGAATATAATAGAGGAGAATTTCTTCTTCCCCTGTTCTTTCAGAATTAACTGCAGATAATTTGTAATGGTAGGATCTTTCTTTGTCTTTCTGAAGGGTAGGTAAATCAAGGGTGTTTCCTCAAGGACCCAGAGCCGTCTGATTTCAAATGTAATCATCAAGAAAGCTCACACTCCTACCTTCCAGTTTTCTGGAAATATTTGAAAATTAGCAATTTTATCTTAAACACAAATGCATAAATGAGTTGTATTTACTCAGTTATATGAAGGATAAGATTTCTTTCTATTTTTGCAATTTCATTTCAGGAGGTAGAATATGATCAAGAACCGATAATATTGAAGGAAGGAGTCCAAGCTGCACTTAAGACATTGGCAAAAACAAGGTTCCAGGAATTGACAGAATACCAACTGAGATGTTTCAGCAAATGGGTGTGGTGCCTGAGGTGCTCACTCATCTATGCCAGAAATTTGGAAGACCTGGCCAACCAACTGAAAGAGATCCGTATTTGTGCCCATTCCAAAGAAACGTGATGAACCCAATAAGGAAACTATAGAACAATATCGTTAATATCACACAAGTAAAATTTTGCTGAAGACCTTTCAAAAGCAGTTGTAGCAGTACACCCACAGGGGAACTGCTAGAAATTTAAGCCAGATTTAGAAGAAGACGTTAATAGGGGATATCATTGCTGATGGATCTTGGCTGAAAGCAGAGAATACCAGAAATATGTTTCCTTGTTTTATTGACTGTGCAAAGGCATTTGACAGTGTGGATCATAACAAATTATGGATAACATTGTGAAGAATGGGAATTCCAGAACACTTAATAGTACTCATGAGGAACCTGTACATAAACTAAGAGCTAGTCCTTTGAACAGGGCAAAGGGATACTGAATGGTTTAAAATCAAGAAAGTTGTGCATCAGGGTTGCATTCTTTCATCATACTTATTCTGTCTTATGCTGAGCAAACAATTGGAGAAGCTGGACTATATGAAGAAGAATGTGGCATCGGGATTGGAGGATGACTCATTAACAGCCTGCAATATGCACATGACACAACCTTGCTTGCTAAAAGTGAGGAGGACTTGAAGCACTTACTGATGAAGATCAAAGATCACAGCCTTCAGTATGGATTACACCTCAACATAAAGAAAACAAAAATCCTCACAACTAGACCAAGAAGTAACATCATGGTAAATGGAGAAAAGATTGAAGTTGTCAAGGATTTCATTTTACTTGGATCCACAATCAATGACCATGGAAGCAGCAGTCAGGAAATCAAACATTGGGCGAATCTGCTGCAAAAGACCTCTTTAAAGTATTAAAAAGCAAAGATGTCACTTTGAAGACTATGGTGTGCCTGACCGAAACCATGATATTTTCAATAGCCTCATATGCATATGCATGGAAAAGCTGGACAATGAGTAAGGAAGGCAGAAGAAGAATTGATGCCTTTGAACTGCAATCTCTTTAATGGATTGCCTCTGATGCATCACATTCTGGTTTAATGCTTACTCAATAATAAAATTTTCTTTTTCTTCTATTTTTATGGAGCCATTTTCTGGGTTGGGAGTAGATTTCATTTTTAGTAATTTTCTGCCAATATTTATGAATCTAATTCTGAAACTTGTCATCTACTCAATTTTACTCAGTTAATATTAATATTGTTGTTAGGTGCCATCCAGTCTGTTCCAACTCATAGCAACACTATGTACAACAGAACAAAACATTGCCTGGTCCTGTGCCATTCTCACAATCATTGCTATGTTTGAGTCCATTGTTGCAGCCATCGTGTCAATCCACTTCTTTAAGGATCTTCCTCTTTTTCATTGACCCTCTAATTTAACCAAGCATAATATTCTTCTCCAGGGACTGGCCCCTCGTGATAACATGTCCAAAGTAGTGAGACGAAGTCTCGCCATCCTTGCTTCTAAGGAGCATCCTGACTGTATTTTCTCCAAGACAGCTTTGTTCATTCTTCTGGCAGTCCACGGTATATTCAATATTCTTGGCCAACACCATAATTCAAAGGCATCAATTCTTCTTCAGTCTTCTTGTTCATTGTCCAGTTTTTGCACGCATTTGAGGCTGTTGAAAATACCATGGCTTGAGTCAGGTACACCTTAGTCCTCAAGGAGACATCTGTGCTTTTTAATACTTTTAAAGAGGTCTTCTGCAGCAGATTTGCCCAATGCAATGTGTCATTTGATTTCTTGATTGCTGCTTCCATGGGAATTGATTATAGATCCAAGTAAAATTAAATCCTTGACAACTTCAATCTTTTCTCCATTTATTTTTTTTATCATCATGTTGCTTATTTGTCCAGTTGTGAGGTTTTTGTTTTCTTTATTTTGAGGTGTAATGCATACTGAAGGCTTTAGTCTTTGATCTTCATCAGTAAATGCTTCAAGTCATCTTGGCTTTCAGCAACTAAGGTTGTCTCATCTGCATATCAGAGATTGTTAATGAATCTTCCACCAGTCCTGATGCTGTATTCCTGTTCATATAGTTCAGCTTCTCAAATTATTTGCTCAGCATACAGATCAAATAAGTATAGTGAAAGGATATAACCCTGACACACACACTTTTCCTGAATTTAAACCATGAAGTATTCCCTTGTTCTGTTCGAACAGCTGCCTTTTGGTTTAAGTACAGGTTCTGCACGAGCACAATTAAGTGTCCTAGGACTCCCACTCTTCAGAATGTTATCCATAATTTGCTATGATCCACACAGCTGAATGTGTTTGCATAGTCAATAAAACACAATTGAACATCTTTCTAATATTCACTGCTTTCAGCCAAGACACATCTGACATCAGCAATGACATCTCTTGTTCCATGTCCTCTTCTGAATCTGGTTTGAATTTCTAGCAGTTTCCTGTCAATGTACTGCTGTAACTGTTTTTGAATTACCTTCAGCATAATTTTACTTGCATGTGATATTAATGACATTGTTTGATAATTTCCTCATTGGGTTCACCGGCTTTCTTTGGAATGGGCACAAATATTGAACTCTTTCAGTCAGCCGGCCAGGTGGCTGTTTTTCAAATTTCTTGGCCTAGACAAGTGAGGGTTTCCAGGGTTGCATCTGTTTGTCGAAACATCTCAACTGGTTTTTGTCAATTCCTGGAGCCTTCTTTTGCATCAATGCCTTAAGTGCAGCTTGGACTTCTTCCTTTAATATTATTGGTTCTTGATCACATGCCGCCTCCTGAAATGGTTGAATGTTGACCAAATCTTTTTTGGTACAGTGACTGTGTATTCCTTCCATCTTCTTTTGATGCTTCCTGTGTTGTTCAATATTTTGCCCATAGAATCCTTCGGTATTGCAATTTGAGGCTTGAATTTTTTCTTCAGTTCTTTCGGCTTGAAAAATGCTGAGCGTATTCTTCCCTTTTGATTTTCTAACTGCAGTCTTTGCACATTTCATTATAATATCTATGGTGAAAGGATTCAACCCTGACACATACCTTTCCTGATTTGAAGCCATGCGATATCCCGTCAAACGATTGCCTCTTGGTCTATGTACAGGTTCTGCATGAGCCTGATATTAAGTGTTCTGGAATTTACATTCTTAGCAATGTTATCCATAATTTGTTATGATCCACACAGTCGAATGTCTTTGCTTAGTCGATAAAACAGATAAACACAGATAAAGCTTACAACCTTGGAAACCCTATGGGGCAGTTCAACTCTGTCCTATAGTGTTGGTATGAGTTGGAATGGACTCTATGGCAATGGAGTTTTGGAAATCTTTATGGAAGCCGATTGCCACACATCTTTCTCCTTAGTATTACACTATTTAGTTCAAATGAAGCTAAATCTACTCTCTGGCTCTAGAGGTGGGAATGTTATACATCCCAGTCTCAGGAGAGTAACAAATTCTCCTGTCCACAATGATTTGTTCAAAACTGATCACATAACCCATAGTAAGACAGAGCAGTTAACTCTGGCAGTAGAATAAGTTCTTTCTGTTGGGGTTGCTAAACTACAATCATGTAGCTTGAAAATACCACTCATTACCTGAGACTGAAACCAACGAAGAGGAAAATAAACCAGGACAGATGTAGTTGCGATTGAGCCAACTCCGACTCATAGTGGCAACCCTATGTAGAATTGTGCTCCATAGGGTTTTCGGTGGCAGATTTTTCAGAAGTAGATCACCAGGCCTTTCTTCCAAGGGGCCCTAGTGGACTTTCAGTTAGCAGCCAAGTGTATTATCCACTTGCACTGACCATGGACTCCAAGAGGAAAATGGAGCCTAGAAATGGGTCAAGAAAGACAATGTCTTGATGACATCATGTGAATCCCTGGATGAAGCTTTATCCCAGGTTTGTTCCTTGGTCTTCCAGCTATTGAGTCAATAAATCTCCTTTTAAATTTAAACTAATTTGAACTAATTTTTTTATTTACAACAGAAGGAATCCTGACATTTATCTTTTATGCTGCCCTTTATGATGGCAACTAACAACAGCCACCATTTGATTTTCTGAGTGAACAACTTTGAGTCTTGGGCCTTCCCTAGCTCTTTATGCCAATGTTAAGTGTGATTTCATAAATATATCTCAGGCCTGTTCAGACTTTCCTATTTCACAGAGGCCTTGTTCATGGGTATGATTTAAACATTTGTGCCTGACAGCATGTATATGGTTCTGTGCGTGAAATGAGTGCTCAACTAATTTAGATGAGGATATTCTAAATGTCATCTTTCCTAGAAAACTTCTCTGAGTCCCACACTTAGTTACAGCCCAGATTAAGAAGATCACACATAGCACTCTGTGCTTACCCTTAGTCTAGATTCTAGCCCTCTTATTCTATGTAATTTTTCCTATTTGCTTTCCAGAATGGATTATAAACTCTTTTTTTTTTTTTTGGTAATCTTCAATACTCAACCCCGTGCTTTACACAGAGAAGGCACTTGACATACAATTATTGAACAAATGGATAAACAGCTGCATGAAAAATTTATTAAAAAAACATGAATTAGGGAAAACTTCTCTTTTCCCATATCTTCTCCAAGAAGGCTGCAGAAAATCAGTGTCTGCATCCAAGAATTCTGCTCACTGATCTTGGTGCCTTATCTTCTGTTCTGTGAGTCACAGTGGGAGATGGATTTGACAAAGTAAATATTCAAAAGTTGGCAGTCAGGTGAAGGATTGAAAATTGTAGCAAATGAAGAACAATGTGACAGACGAAGGAACTGGAAGTTTAGCTTGAGAAAAGAAGATCTGGGGTGGGGAAGACATGTATCTTCAAATACTTAAAATAGGTGGGACGCAGGGCAAAAAATCAGGTCAATAAATTTAGACTGAGGTTCTTTGGCAATACAGAGCTCTCTAACACTTAGGACCATCTAAGTTTGCTGTTGTTGCTGTTTGTTTGTTTTTTACTTTGTCCACTGAACCTCTGTTTCTTGTTTAAGGAGATATTTGCAGATGAAAAATCCTGTCCACCGCTGCTCCATGCTATGCGGGTAGACAAGGCCACCATATAGATCAGAAGCATGGCTCAGGATTTTGTTAGAACAGGCTGGGACACGTGGGATTGCCCAACATATGCGCTACGTTCCGCTCAAACCTAGGCTTAGGGCTTTATTGGTGGAACATTTGCTCAAGTATGTGTCTGGTGTGTGTGTGTGTGTGTTTGTTTGGGGGTGTGTGTGTCGGTGTAATTCTTGCTTGTTGTCTTTAGGTGTTGGCTGATCAAATAAGTACACAGGCCCTTCCTATGAGAACCAATATTCCTGGGCCCCACTTGGGATTTACTAAATCAGATTCTCTGTGGGTCGGGCCCAGGAATCTGCATTTTCAAAAGCTCCCCCAGGTACTAGTAGTGGGCTCTAATGCTTGAGGATCATGACTTTAGGAGGTAGCAGGGTAGCAGTGAGGGGCTTGCTGAGCAAAAAAGTTATCGCTTTTGGGAAAACTGCTGACTTCCCAAATGTCAAGGGGCATACCCAGTTAAGGAATAGTTTAGCTGAAGTTTTTTCATTGCTAATTTCCTGAAAAAAAAAAGATATGCCTTTAATTCAAATGACAGACATAAAATTATATTTTTAATTGTTAAAGTGTTGGAAAGAGATTTTAAATTATAATTCTATAGTTTCTCATTTATTACAGAATATCTTTTGCTTAAAAAGAAATCAAAGGGGAAATTGGGCACTTGACATATTTAGAGTCTTCAAACAATATTATTAATTAATCTTTTCAAAAATCTTGCATTAAAATCATGAAGAATGAGAAATGTGAGGATATAAGTAAAAGTCTTACACCTACATGTCTATTGTATAGATGAAATGCAGTAAGTAAAGATTGAGAGAATTATAGTCAAACTCGTTTGATCCAACATACCAAAGGTGTAATGGAAAATTATATAATTCTTCCCATTTTATATTGACACATTGCCTCTCCAGACAGGCACTGTTCCAGGTCAGAGAAAGTAAGCTAAACTGTGTATGAAAGTGATTTCTAAGATTCACATTTTGTTTTAATTAGGACGTACTCACTTGTTCATCAGGAAATATCCCCTTTGAGTGGTGTTGGGAAGAAATTGCTACCCACAAACTGAGATATCCGACATACTCTGTCCAGTAATGACTGAAAATTAAAATGAGCAATGAAAAGCCTGGAACTTTAAACTAGAAGACCACTTCCACTGAGAAGACTGATATTCTTGCAACTTAGCTTTTTAATGAAGCACAGAACATGATCTAGCCAGTACCTCTGAACCTCGGGATTTTGTTTCAGATGCTCTCATGTTCTAGCTCTGGCTTTGGTTGCTGATATCTGACCAATATTTGATCTCACCGTGTCTCCACTTCCTATGTATCAAACAATGGCAGTTATGTTTATTGCTGTCTATGTTCTACGGTTGTTGTTGTGTGCCCTTGAGTAGATTCCAACTCACAGCAACCCTATAGGACAAGGTAGAACTGTCCCACAAGGTTTGGTTTCCAAGGAGTGGTTGGTGAATTCAAACTGCCAGACTTTTGGTTAGCAGCCTGAGCTCTTAACCACTTCACCACCAGGTCCTCCACTGGGAGAAATTTGCAAACAAAAAGTACTATAAAAATGACAAGTGGTAACGTAAGTAGGGGTAATTTTCCTTGTGTTTTCAAATAGCAGTTAGTCCCCAGTCTCAATCTATGTTTTGTTGTTTTATTTCTATTACTAGAAGTCATATGGGCTGAAGACTTATTCAGTGCCCTGTACTCGCTGACTGGAAAATTGTTGATCAAGATAGCATGTCCTGTACGTCCAATGACCACTGTTTTGAGTTGAACAGGCATTGATAGGTAGGCATGCTATGAGCTATTTTGTCATGGGGATTAAAAGTCAGGAATATCATGCTCTATTGTATTGATGAAATGCAAGAGGTAAATATTGAAAGAATATTTGATCCAACATACTTTAGGTATTTTTTTGTATATCATATTTTAATTTTCTCTATACATGCACATTGGTTGTGTATATTTAATCATAAATGTACAGTTCCATTTTTTATGCATGTGTACACCAAGGTAACCTCCATTCGGATCAAGATACAGAAAATTTTCAGCCCCCAGAAGTACAATTTTTATTGCATTTTAAAATAATATATTTAAATAATACTTAAAATACCTTAAGCGTATTTAAGTAACATGTTAAAATATTGAAGTAAAATGTGATCTAGTACTACAGAAATTTTATAAAAAATTCAGAGGAGAAAATCATCGTCCTTTTTTTTTTTTATTATTATTGCTTTACCACCAATTTTAATTCCTGATAATTCCCTTCAAGACTCTTTTCATATATATTTTTTAAAACTTGTGAGCAGAGTACCTAGAACATTTCGAATTCTGCTCTTTTCATCTAACATTATATCATCTGTATTTTCCATGTTGCCTCATCACTCCTTGTATTTATAATTATTTGACAATGCATGATATTGCATTGAATGAACATACTGTAATTCTCTTAACTATTCCCTTTTTGTTAGAAATGAAGTTTCTTCCAGAATTTTGGTCTTCCCTTTGATGAATATTTTTGTGTATGAAGATTTTTCAGTTTGGTAATGGGTTTTCAAATGTGCCTTTTACTAGAAACAAAACAAATAAAGAAACAGGTGTCTTTCTTTCAGTACCTGTGCCAAGACATTAACTTTACTTGACTTTCTATTCAGCAAATACAGGATCATAGCATACAGGTCTGGAGGGAACCTTAGAGTTCTCTTTCTAGGGTTTGTTATCCATTCTCTCACCTTGACCTTTCAGGTCTAGGCATAATAACAGCACTTATTCCTTGTGATTTTCCTACACTTTGGTAAATAGTCCCTATAATAAATCTATTTGACTATCCTAATTTGATTATACCATCTGCTTCCTGTTTCCTGCTGGGACGTGTCTGACTCATTCTAGACACACTCTTAACAAATGCAACACTTAATAAATGTAACCCAAACCAAAACAAACCTGCTGCCTTTGAGTATATTCTGGCATATTGCAACCCTATATGACAGAGTAAGCTTTCCAAGGAGTGGCTGGTGGATTCAAATTGCCAGATTTTTGGTTGCAGCTAAGCTCTTAACCACTGAGCCACTAGGACTCCAAATGTAGCCCAGATTGTCACAAAACAAGTTATAACTACTTGCTTTGTTGATACTGATGGCTGAAGTTTCCAGAAAAATATTGACATGGCTCACTCTGCTAGTGTATGTACTTCTTCATCTCTATGTCATCTCGTCAGAACGAGAAGAAACTTCACTAATGGACGCGGATGATAAAGCTCATCCTCAATGGCTTGTGAATGAAAAGACTTTCTTTTTGCTCTCCTTTAAATTCTAGATACTTATCTAGTGAAAATTCTCACGTTAGGTAAGTATCTGTGCCAGAGTTATTTTAATAATAACATAAATACATGGCGTAAAGCCTAGGTGTATATTTTTCCTTGATGAATGCTCACTGCCTAGCAGGCTATTGATGAAATAGTTACTTTGGTAATCACAACTTTAAAAGCAATAAAGATTCAAACTCTCTGAGTAGCCAGGTGGTTCCTTATCTCTGAGACAAAACCTAACTAAACCCGTTGCTGTTGAGTGGATTCCGACTCCTAGTGACCCTGTAGGACAGAATAGAACTGCACCATGGAGTTTCCAAGGACAGACTGAAGTAATTCTTTCAGGCCTTCCGGGCATTACTTGGCAAGTTACTTTCTGGGCGTGTACTTAGTCTAACTTTTCATTTTATAGGAAAAATGCTTTTTGAGTATTGAGGAGACACTAAAAGAACTAAGGCATCAAAGAATTGCCAGGCTAATTATTTACTTTAAGGAGGAATGCTTTAAACTCGAGACCTATCTGAGGCGAGGCTGTCCCAACGGTTAACTTAATCCATTACATCATTTGTTCTTATGTTAGTCCTTCTGACTTCTAGTTGGACTTGTTTTGCCCTTGACAGAGGAGAGGGTGTGGATCAGTGAGTGAAAAAAGAAGTGAAAGGTTGAATCACTGGGCTTTCTCACTCAGTGATGGAAAATCTCTTCTCACTACTCACTTTTCATACACAATCTCGTCTACTTCCACGCCTCCAGTTACCACTTATCACAGTCCACTTCCAAATTGGTAAAGGTAAAACTATTTCTCTTTGACAAGAATGGGTTAACAAATGCCTAGTTATCACTGACATATTTGAATTACTTATTGATATATTTATATTATCTGAACATTAAACCAGTCAGTATAGCCACCACTTTTTTAAAAAAAGAGTTAGAAATTTATAAGTTCAGTGTGAGAAAAATTTCTAACACTCAAAGTGACAAAACTTTTGCCACCTCTTTCTTCATCTCCATCAAGGGTGATAAAATTCATTCTTCTAAATAGCCTATATATAAACCAAGGGAATATAGCAGTGGTTATTTTAGGTGAGAATGGAAAATTCTCCTCTTCCCTGAAGGACCTGAACAGTACCCCTCAGGCATATTCATGGGATATTGCAAGATTGGTTGACAGGGATCCTGCACTGAGTCACACAGTGCACTAAATAAGGGGCAAATCCCACCTTCCTAGGCAGTGAAAGATACCCCCTCCAACCCTAGCCATCCAGAGGTGGTTCAAAGTTCACAAGCTAGACAAACATGGTTCTTTAGGCCAGCTGCCCATACAGAACTTCTCTGACCTTAGCCACCTGGAACTAGGTCAGAGCTGACAAGTTAAAATGACACCATCCTTCAGGCTGCCAAATAGGTAGACATGAGCCACAAGCTAGGGGAATCCACACACACAACATCCCAACCTTCCGCCCTACTGGCCACAGATTCGGGCCTGTTTTCTCACTTCCCACTTCTACCCCTTCAGGATGCCAGCCACAGGCTCAAGACTACACATGACACCCTTACTTTCTGACCTGCTGGTTCCCACTGCCTCTTTGAGTTAGGAAATTCACTGGAATGACTCACAGAATCCCACAGAGTGTATGCCACACTTGACACTGCAGATTTGCTACAGCCAAAAAAGATATAAAAGAAAAGACACATAGGATGATGTCTGGGAGGGTTTCCAAAGTAAATCTTCCATGCCCCAAGAGACAACACGCCCTCCTGAGACCAGATGTTCCTACCAATCAGGAAATCCCCTGAGCCTTCGTGCTCAGGGCTTTCATTGGCCAGTCCTCCAGGATAGGCTAAAGCATGCCTCCAGAGGCTAGGTGATATCAGCCTCCCAGGTGAATCTTTTCTGGTCTGGCTAGGCCCCCATAGCTTGAGATGTGGCCCAGCTGGAAAGAACTAAGAACAAAGGCTAAGCTGCTTTCTGCAAGGTGATTACACACCTCTCACAGAAGAGTCAGCAAGCCTTGCACCAGTTAGACCTGTTCTGGAAGCCCATCCAGTCAATGATCAGCCCAGCTTCACTTTGAGTCAATCAAAGCACTTATACATGTAAATTTAACCTAAATTCTTTACTTCCCAAAGCTCTAGGGAAGTACTGCCTTTTGCCTTGTTTGTTTTGGGAGGCAATTTTCTTCTTTTTATTTAATGAGCATGGGTTCTTTTGCAATGAAAAAGAAGACCTTATGGAAAAAAAAAATTTATAATGGCAATGACTTTCATCATTGCATGCTATGTGACCACTGCCTCAATATCAGTAAAATCTAAGACTTGACCAAGTGACACACAGTATACGATGTGTTCCACACCAACCTGCTCCACATTAAAGATACAAAGCAGTCAATATAACTTTCAGCCAAACGACAATTGCATTGCGAAGTCCCACAGCATCTCAGGCGCAGATCCCTTTCATATGAACTTGGAGAATTATCCTTTCCATTACTTTTATCTTTCTTACTGTGCCTGTCACACAGCCCCTCTGGGAGTATTGCTGAATGCATCCTTCATATTGTCATGTATTTTAATATGGGAGAGGAAAAGAAAAATAGATAAAGTATTTGGGGGGAGTGGAAAAGGACATATATCGATGATCCCTTGTGTGTAAAAAATGACCTGGATATTTTGATGGCGCAGGACGGGGCTGCGTTTTGTTCTGTTGTACATAGGGTGGCTGTGAGTGGGAACCGACTCCATGGCACCCAGTGACAACAGTATAGGCATAACATATGGGAGTGTTGGGAAGATACGTTCTTTGGAGAGGCTGCTGTTAGGGAAAAAGACTTGATTCTCTGTCAGACTGAAGACAGAAACCTTAGAATCAAGCCCAGTTTATTCTTCCTTCTTCACATCTACTTTACCCACAATACCTTTAGCTGCCTGGATGGAGCTAGTCAGGCAACCAGCTGTTACTTCGGACACCAGATTAAAACAAGCAGGGACAACAGGGAGGTTTAAAGTGAGGAGCTGTTAAAAAGTGTCAGCGAGCAGGCTGAAGGTTGTGTGACTAATACTTGGTGGAATCCACAAGAGGATATTGGATTGCAGTTGGATTACCTCAGCTCTGAATAGAAAGACGTGCACGATAAAGAAGCTAAGGAAAATAGAGAAAAGATTCATACTTTTTTAAGGCTAAACCCAGAGAAATAACTAATTTTTCTTTTCTGTAGGAATACCTATAGAACTGGCTCTTCAGATTAAAGTTGCCCTTGAAAAAGAAGGCAATTGATTTAGGATTTTTACTTCAGGTTAAGGATTACAAAAGGCAGGAAACATGAGTGTACAGGAAAACAGGTCCGAAGGGGCAGCTGTGAGAATTTTAACGTTTTGTACTCTGTATTTTTTGTTTAAGCAAGAAGCTTATTTGCTCACTGTTAGTTTTTTTAGTAGACATAATGCCTTAGAGCTTAAGACAGAACAAACCTGTTTCCTTTGGCACCACAAGTTCTACTGGTTCTGTTCAGTCAATAATCAAGGATTTACTGAGAGCCAGTCCTCTCCTAGGCACTGGCATTTCCCAGCAACAGAACAGATAGAAATCCCGCTTTGACAGAGCATGTAATTTGATGGGGAAGAGAAACCATAAACAAAGTAAATCAGTGAATTCTATAATATTTACCAGTTGTGTACAGTCAATTCCGATTTATGGCAACCCCATGTGTGCCAGAGAAGAGCTGCGCTCCATAGGGTTTTCAATGGCTGATCTTTTGGAAATAGATTGGGAGGCCTTTCTTCTGAAGCACCTCTGGGCGGACTGCAACCTCCAACCTTTTGGTTAATAGCTGAGTTCATTAACTGTTTCACCACCCAGGGACTTTGTATAAAATTTAGAGACTGATAAATGCAATGGACAAAATAAAACAGGGAAGGGGATGGCTGTGAAGAAGTAGGTATACTTTTTTTTTCTTTTTCTTTTTTGCAATGTACATTTATTTTCAACTCCTTTTGCTGTCTTCTGTGAAAAAAAGCTTTAAAAAATTTTTTTTGGTGAAAATATACACAACAAAACATATACCAATTTAATAATTTCTACAGTTCTAATAACAACTCAGTGACATTGGTTACATACTTCAAGTCGTGCCACCTTTCTTGATATCTTTTTCCAAATTATTTCACCATCATTAACATAAACCCATTGCCCCCCCCTAAGGTTCTTGTCTAACCTTTAGAGGTAGATTTAATTTTAAATAGTGTGGTCAGGAGAGGCTTCTCTGAGAAGATGATATATGAGCCAACTCTTGAAGGAGGTGAGGTGCAAACCATGTGTATCTTGAAGGACCAACATTTGAGATAGAGGGACCTACCGGTGCAAAGGGCCTGAGGTGATAGCATGTCCAGCATTTTGAAAGAACTGTAAAGAGTCCAGAGGGATTAGAGTGAAGCAAGCAAGGAGGAGAATGCTTAGGGATGGGGTCAAAGATTTAAGGAGATGGCGGCATTGACTTTTGGCAAAATGAGTGAATTTTCTCTTTTAAAGGGTATCTGAGACCCACTCCTATTCACTATACCTTCTGACACCCTGCTTTGTCCGTAATCTTCCCAACCCCTCTGCAATAGCACTGTAACATCCTACAGACCGCTCACCAGGGTCAGGATTAGGGTGAGGTGAGGGAAGCACTTGTTTCTCAGGCAAAATTTGAGGGGGTACCAAACATCTCAGTCATGACTGACTTATTCAGATTTTGGTATTTTTTTCCTCATGGATTTTTGCATTAATTTTTTAAAAAAATTATTTTATTGTGGTGAAAATATATATTTGGAGTTAATTTTGATTTTTTTTTTTTTTTTTTTTACAAATGCTACATTAAAGTATTATTTATTTTAACTATTGGGTTTTTTTTTTTTTATAGTGTCACTGTAAGTCAGAACCGACTCAATGGCGCTGGGTCTGATTTTTTGATTTGGTTTTCTTCACTTTTAAATTTTGTGCCCAAGACATGTGCCTCGCTTGCCTCACCTAAATTCTAGCCCTGATGCTGCCTCTTCTCCCTGTTCCCCCAGCATAGGTGTCAACCAGGGATCTGTGAAGGCAGGATAGCAAATTCTTGGCTTTGTAGGCCTTATAGTTTCTGTTACAACTACTCAACTCTGTGTTGCAGCCATCAAGTCACATTAAACCAATGTGACAGCTATTTCTCAAGTCATGTCTTTCATTACAGTCTCTGCTGGCACTGACCCAGTTCAGACCACTCCGTACCTCTCGGTCTTACTTTTGCAACAGTGTCTTACGGTCCTCATTCTCGGAGGCCAAAATCCACCTACCCATTTCTGTGGCATAGTGTGCATGCTACTCAGCAAGCGCTCCAGAATACCCTGTTCCTAGATCATCGTTGTAAGTTTCACAACAAGGCGTGGCATTGTTGTTGTGTGTAATGGTTTGAGACATGAGGATGTCTTACTGCCACGTTATCCAAGCATGACCAGGGATGCTCCGGCTGACCTGGCCAGTGAGGAGAGGAAATCAGCCTTCCTCCTTCACCACTCCATGCTCAGCCTCCCTGTTCTCAGTGGCCCTGAATGAGGGGCATGATTTAAAAGTGGTGGAAACATCAGCCAAATACTATAACCAGTATGAGTCGCTCAGAAACGAAGACAAGATTATTTATCGGTTGCCAAAAAAAAAAAAAAAAAAAATTCTATCGTCAATTCCAACTTATGGTGTCCTCGTGCTTCCGAGTAGAATTTCATTCCATGAGGTTTTCAGTGGCTGTGGTCCTTCTGAAGTAGATCGCCATGACTTTCTTCCAAGGTACCCAACACTTAATCATTAAAGAAACTTCTATTGGTTACAGTAGACAAAGAAAAAAGGAACAGCACCAAGTGTCTTTCCCTGAAATCTCCCATCCTGAGTGTCCTTAGCAGGGTGCTCTCAAGCTGTGGGCATTTGCCTTCAGAGAATGTGGCTGGAGACTAAGGAGCAGGGGGCAATGGCTCCTGTAGGATGACATTTGGGGGCACCGGTTCCTCCACCCTCTGCGCTAGTCCTGGCAGTGATTCGGTATCCCCTTGAGCCCCTCTGCCATTTCTGTGCACGTGGACTCCTGGGAACTTTCACTCTCAACACCCAGTACCTGCTTCACTGCATTGAGGAACTTCCCTCGGCTGCCAGAACATGTTCTGCTGGCCTGTAGGGACAGCTGAAGTGCCCGTGATTACATCCTCCAGGGGTAGCCCTTAGCCAGTGGATGCAGAGAAAAAATACTTCAGCTCCCTGATTCTGACTTGTGTGTCAGGGCAGAACTGTGCTATATAGGATTTTCAACAGCTGATTTTTCAGAAGTAAATCTCCAGACTTTTCTTTCCAGGTGCAGCCAATACCTGGTCAATACAACTCTGAGGATTCACCTAGGCCTGCTCTGTGTGATGATGTAGTCGCTAGCAGGACCGGGCAATGTTTGGTTCTGTTATAGGTAAGGTCGCTATGAGTCAGAGCCAACTCGATGGCACCTAACACCAACAGCCACACACACATGGTTACTGAGCACATGAAATGTGACTAGTCCTTACTGAGATGAGCTGTAAGGGTAAATTACACAGCAGATTTTAAGAATTCCTATGAACAAAAGGATATAAAAAAGACAAAAAGCCAGACCGGTTGCTGTCGAGTCGATTCCAACTTACCACTACCCTGTAATGCTGCAAGACAGAGTAGAACTGCCCCACGGGGTTTCCAAGGAGCAGCTGGTGGGTTTGAACTGTTGTGCTTTTAGTTAGCAGCCAAACATTTAACCACTGAGCCACCAGGGCTCCAAGAATGTAAAGTAGCTCGTTAATAATCTTATACTGATTATATGTTAAAATGATAATGCTTTCTTACATATTTGGTTAAATAAAGCATATTATTAAAATATATTAGGTAAGATTCAGTTTTCTGTAAAATTTAATTTTGTTGTCTATTTGTTAAATCTAACAGCTGCTTCTCTGTCCTTCCCTGTTGAAATTATGTACCACATTTAATTGTTATTGACTTGAGACCCTTTTGTCATGAAATTTGCTCTCCTGGCCACAAACCTCTTCTTTTCTCCTAATTCTCTGACTGTTATTAGTATCATGAGCATCCTCTCCTTCTACATTTTGCTCAATAAATGTAAGGATGACCTAAGGTTCTGTCTTTGAGTCCTTTTACATCTTACACTAATCTCCCTTGGGAATCTCATCCTCATCTGTCCCAGGGCTTCGAAGATCCCTAACTATACAGCAGAAACATTGAACTCTGGCCCATATGTCCAATGGTTTGTTGTATGTATCTACAGGGGTGTTCTGCCAAGCCGGTATCTTTAATATGTGGGAAGGGGGACTATCTGGAATATGAATTATTTACATAATAAACAAAGATTTAAACTAGAAGAAATGGAGATCGTTTAAATCACAAGTTTAAGATCCTTGCCCACCCAGAAGCCTAGAGGCTTGAGAACAAGTTTAGATTAAGTTGTAGAAAATCCAGGTTTTATTGCATAGTCTAACTGAATTATCAACCCTGTCCCAGAGCCAGCTACATAATTTATAGGACCCAGTATAAAATGAAAATATGGAGCTCCTTGTTCAAAATCAGGAAAGTATTACCATTAAAGGCACTAAATTTAAAGCTTTTTTTCTTTTCTTCTGTGGAAACCCTGGTAGTGCAGTGGTTAATTTCTACGGCTGCTAGCCAAAAGCTGGGTGCTCCTTGGAAACTCTGTGGGGCAGTTCTACTCTGTGCTATAGGGTCGCTAGGAGTCAGAATACACTTGACAGCAATCAGTTTGTTTTTTTTCCTTCTATGGTCTCTTTCAACTTGTCATGGTGCTTTTTATTCATTATTTAATGTTTTTTATTTTACTTCATTTGGGGGATTTTCTAAGTAAAAAAAAAAAATATTTAAGTTGTTAGCATGAATTTTACCATTCATCTCCATATTGTGCAATACCAGTTCTATATGCAATATAAGAGCATTTAACTCATATGCAGGATCACCAAAATTACATAATTGATATTTTGTAGCTCTTCGTATCCATGAGCCTCTTGGGGCAGTTCTACTCTGTCCTATAAGGTCGCTATGAGTCTGAATTGACTCAACGGTTTTTGGTTTTTCTTTCATATCTGTATGTATTTTGTTCTTACCAGAAGAGTAGAAACATGGCACAAAACTAACTCAACAATTTCTGCATCTACAATTTAGTGGCATTTATTACATTTTTGTAAAAGAAAGTTGTGCAACCTTTCTTTGTATCCTTTTCTAAATCATTCCACCATCATCAACTGGTTTTATTTCACTTTTTTGGGGGGGGGGGGTAAATTTTATTGTGGTAAAAATATCTATAACATAAAATTTGCTTTTTAACCGTTTTTAAGTGTACAACGCAGTGACATTAATTACATTTACAATGTTGTACAACCATCACGTCTATTTCCAAAACTTTCACCACCCCAAACGGAAACTTAATACTCATTAAGCAATAACTCTTCATTCTCTCCTTCCCCCAGTTTATTAGTAACCACAATTTCACATGGGCTTTGTGGTGAAAAACAGGTGAAATTGTGCACTACAGATTAATAAGTAAGCACAAGGAAGCCCGCGCATACCTTGTTTATTGGGAAGTCCGTCCTAGTGGACACTATATACAAAGGGGCAGCAAGGAAGGGCAGACATACCTCCTCTGCTCGCACACATGCTCTATTGTCCCATCAGACTTCACTTACAGTACACAAGTTCAAAGAAAAATTACGAAAAATTCCAAGATAGAGCAGAGTATGGAGCCCTTGTGAGATCCCGGTTCTGTGCAACTGCACAAGTGGCACGCCCCTGAAGGCAATTCCGATTTTCACACACGTTTGAACTAAGCATCTCAAATTACTTGCTGGCAGGTTGTAGAAAGGCTGCTTGTTGCCACCTAATAGCTATTTTCCCCTTCTTCCTTGGTAACAGAACCTTGATTTCATTTGGTATCACAATGTACTTAGCTAAAAACTGCATTTCCCAGCTTCTTCTGCCATTTGTATAGCTATATGAATAAGTTTTGGTTAATCAAATATAAGCAGAAGTGTTGTATGAGATTTCTGGGATAGTGGCTTCATTCGTTCTTCCAACTCTATAGAACAGAGTTGTGATAGCTTGAACTCCGGCAGCCATCTTGGAACATGAGGTGACCTTAGAACATAGGGATGGAAGTTAAGTTCTCAAATGAAACAGAGAGAAGGTTCCTGAGTTCCTGAAAAATCATGGAGTTGCCACACCAGCCCTTGGCTGCTTACTTCTGCATATTTTATGTGAGAGAGAAATAAACTTGTATATCTTTAAACCATCATTATTTGGGGGTTTTATTATATACAGCCAAAGCTAGACCTACCCAATTTACAAAGAAGGCTCTACTAGTTCACATAGGTTAATGAATTAAGTTAAATAGTGTTTTAAGTACAAATCTCAGGCGGTCCTCCATTTGCTGTTGGACAACATGTTTAGAAGCTTCAGCAGCAACAATTTCTAGGATTCAGAGGCCCTTTTTCTCTTTATTTTCAGTTCAGGACTAAGTTCTGGAGCTTTGAAATGGCTGGTAGGCTTTATATAAACGAGGTTTTATTATAATAACAACATGTGAATATAGCATTTTATATTTTTTTCTAGGTAAGTAACAAAACACTGCAATGGGCATGTGGAATAAAATCATAAAAATCAATATTGATAACCACAAGACTACCTATACAGAAAAGGCAGCACCATTAGTTTACCTACCAACCTGACAAAAATAGCTCTAGTTCTAAGATTGAAAAAAAACAAGTTGGCTCATACTGCCATCTAGAGCTAAAATTCAAAACTACCGTTTCCTGTCTACAAAACCCAGCCGCAGTTCCTTAAGTGAACTCCGACTCCCGGCCACCCCATGTGTGTCAGAGTAGAACTGTGCTCCATATAGTTTGCAATGGCTGATTTTTCTGAAGCAGATCACCAGGCCTTTCTTCCAGGCATCTGTGAATATACTTGAACCCCCAACCTTTCAGTTAGCAGTTGAGTTCTTTAACCATTTGCACCATCTAAGGACTCATTCTTGTCTGTTACGTTGTTGTTAGATGCTGTCGAATCCATTCCGACTCAGAGCAACCCTATGTACAACAGAACGAAACACTGCCTGGGCCTGCGCCAACCTCACAATTGTTATGCTTGAGCCCACTGTATCAATCCATCTCTTTGAGGGTCTTCCTCTTTTTTGCTGACCCTCTGTTCTACCAAACATGATGTCCTTGCCTAGGGACTGGTATCTCCTGATAACATGTCCAAAGTATATAAGATGGAGTCTCACCATCCTCCCTTCTGATGAGCGTTCTGGCTGTACTTCTTGTCTATACACACCACACACACCGTTGCTGTCGAGTCAATTCCAACTCATACCGACCCTACAGAACAGGGTAGAACTGCCCCATTGGGTTTCCAAGGAGTGCCTGGTGGATTCGAACTGTCAACCTTTTGGTTAGCAGCTGTAGCTTATAACTATCACCCCACAAGGATTTTCTCTTGTCTATAAGGAGAGTCAAAATGGGATTTTAGTAGGCTGTCCCCGGTCTTCTCCAACAATGACTTGTACTGGGCAACCTTGTCCATTTGTGAAGAAATATTTGATGACATTTGCCAAGGAGCCACTGGAGGTGATTGGAGTGGCAGTGGGAATGTAATCATAAACTATGCCAATATGTGCAATGTATCCCATTTTCCATTTGTCCTGTCTCAGGGCTGGGAGCAGTAGCACAGGCTTTGAACTTAGAACATTGGGGGTTAGAGTAAAAGAGAGAGTAAGTAGGAGGAGGAGGGCAGAGGAGAAGTGATGAAAACTTGCAAAGCCTCTACATCTTCTCAACTGTTCTCCTTCTAGCTGATCCTCAATGATTTACCTCAGACCTATTTTCTTCCCTCCTTACTGGTTTATTCTGTTTTTCCGCAGCCCTATCCACTCCATGACGACTTTTTGTAAGCTCATCCTCTCTCCCATCCCCTTCTTAACATCTTTCTCACCTCATTTTGAGTTAGTGCTGTTTGGTGGAAAGGTGAAGAAGGGAGATGTGGATTTGAATCTTATCTTTCCATTTTTGGAGGGGGAAGGGCAAGTCACTTAAATTTTCTGACTCTCAGGTGGTTCATCTTTATGGGGGTATATGTGGACCTTACAGCGCTGTTGCAAAGCTTAAGTGGGGAAATATATTGTGAAGGAAACTCGGCATGTGGCAGGTAGTTAGGAATTTTTATTACTTTATTTTCTTTCCCTTCTCTCCTTCACAAATCACTGTTAGGGGAAAATTAGTACAAAACAAACACCCCAAAAACTGTAGTATGAAATATTAAGTATAAATAATCTTCAGAATTTGATTTTAAATATATGATGACAATTCAGGTTGATTTCCTGTTTTTCATTTGAGTGTTCTCCGAGAAAGGGAAGCTCCTTAGGCTTGGCGGTGTATTGGGAAGAAAAAGCACTTATTCATTTGCAACCTGGGTAAAGTCACTCTTACTTCTCTGAGCCTAAGCTTTTTGTCTGTGAAACAAAGACAGTATCCTCTCTCATGCCTGCTTGCCCTGTAGTTATGAGGACTCATGAGGTAAAATAGCTACAGGGATTTTGTGAAGTCTAAAGTATGTATTAATGTGGGTCATCATTATAATCTTTTGTTTGTTCTCTGTTATACTCACAGTGGATATCCAGGACAGATTTTTTAAAAATTTATTAACCACAAATTTTAACTAATTAATTCACTGAATAGTCACTGAGTGCCTACTGAGTGCCAGGCACTGTATTTAGCACATATTATGTAACACGAAAAATACAGTGCCTGGCATTCAATAGGAACTCAATGCTATTTAGTGAATTAATTTACCATGTATTATGTAACAGAAAAAAAAGAGCCCTGGTGGCACTCAGCTGGAAGAACAGGGGAGGAGGGGAGCCGAATCTCTTAAACAGGGAGGCCTGGTGGCACAGTGGTTAAGTCCTCACCTGCTGACTGCAAGGTTGGTGGTTGAAACCCACTAGCTGCCCCACAGGAGGAAAGGCCTGGCGATCTACGCCCATAGAGATTCCAGGACAGGAAACCCTGCGGGGTAGGGCGGACCTGACAACACAGCGGTCCTACGGCTGCTCCACAAGAGGAAAGGCCTGGCGATCTGCGCCCATAGAGATTCCAGGACAGGAAACCCTGCGGGGTAGGGCGGACCTGACAACACAGGGGTCCTGTCCAAGGCAGACCATGAGGACGGCTGCAGAACTGGGAAGCATTTTACTCAACTGTGCATGGCATCGCCAGGATTCGGGCGAACTTGAGGGCAGTTAGCAACACCAATTTAAAATGTAGTGATAAAGAGAGAGGAGCTAATATGATAAATAATAAATCAATAGCACTGGCGATTGCTAACCTTGTCAAAGTTGCCAATAACCTTCCTCCATTTTGAAAAACCTAGAATCAATAACCTGTTGTCACCAGTTACTGTTGAGTTGATTCTGACTCATGGTGACCCCGTATACGTCAGAGTAGGACTGTTCCATAGGGTTTTCAATAGCAGCTTTTTCAGAAGTAGATCACCAACCCTTTTTCCAAAACACTTCTGGGTGGAGTTGAACCTCCAACTGTTTGCACCATGAGGAGACTCCATTCTCAATCTTTACTTGCATGACTCCTCAACAGCAGTAGACAGAGTCGATCGTTCCCTTGTTCTTCACTTGCTCTGTGCACTCCCCCTCCTCCTGGTTGTCCTCCTACCTCCCAGCAGCCCCTCTCTTCCACTGCTGAATGCCGTACTCCCCCAGGATCAGTCTTCTCACCTCTCCTTTTCTCATGGCACACCCATCCCCTGGTCATCTCATTCAGCCATCAGGCTTTAAACATCATCTCTGTGCTGATGACAGCCAGACTTCTCAAGTCCAGACTGATTTATCTATCGCCTACTTGCTGCACGTGCTTCTCAAATTTATCACAAAACTGGGTCCGGAACCTCAGCCCCAAACCTGTGCCCCCCTCAGGGTTCCCCATCCCAGTAAGGGCTACCATCCTTCGTGCGGTTGCTTAGGCCAACCTGAAATCCTTTCTTCTTTCCATCAGCAAATCTGTGGACTCTCACTTTCAAATACACCTTGAATCTGATAATTTCTCACCTTCTTCCCTCCAGGATAGCACCTCAGTTCAAGCATCATTCCACTCACCTAGGCTCCTACAGCAGCTTCCCCTAACCAACTTTCCTGCTTCCATTTTTGCTTTATTATTTTCCACCCTGCAGCCAGAGTGGTTGTTTTCAAATAAAAGTCAGATCACATCACTTCTCTGTTCCAAACCTTCCAATTACGTCCCTTTACCCTCTGCCCTTAGACATGAATGTGACTCTTTTCCTCATTCCCACCTTCCCTCAGTTCTCTGCTCAAATGTCTCTTCATCAGAGAGGCCTTCCCTGATGGAAGGGAACTATCGAAAGGATAGTTCCTTCGCAACTCTAGCCCTTTACTGCTTTCTTTTTCTTCACTTTGCTGCTTGGCATTATTAAAAAAAAAAAAAAAAAAACCCAAAAAAAACAGTTGCAGTAGAGTAGCGCAAGCCTATTGGTTAGTAGCCAGTGCTTAACCCCTTAACCCCTTTGCTGCCACTTAGGGACTCCTACTTGACATAAAACTAGTATTTGTCTTTTTATGTTCTCCCTCTTTTTTTTTCCTCCCTCAGGAGAATACGGATTTTCTTTTTTTTTTTTTCCCTGTACTGTATATCAAGTGCCAAACAACAGTGTCTGGAAGTAGGTAGGCATTCAGATGCTTTTATGACCACTCTAGGCATTATTCTAAAATAAATTATATATACATATATACACACACACTATTGGAAACCACGGTGGTGTAGTGATTAAGAGCTACGGCTACTAAGCAAAAAGTCAGCAGTTCAAATCCACCAGGCGCTCCTTGGAAACTCTGTGAGGCAGTTTTACTCTTTCTTACAGGGTGGCTATGAGTTGGAATCCACTCGTCGGCAGCAGGTTTTTTTTTTTTTTTTTGGTATATATACTATTAAGTTTTCCTAACATTGGATTTGCTGTATTACTGCCCACATTTCATAGATGTGGTAGCGGAGGCACAGAAACTTTAAGTAACTTGCCCAGCTGGCAAGTAGGTAAAAATAGCGAATGTAAATTTCTCCCTCCTTGCATATTTTTTTTTTTTTTTTTGCTCTTCAGCACTTAGATCGGGCTGGGCATCTGGAAGGTGCAGAGCGCTCCCGGGAACCAATTGGAAGGCAGGTTGAGACCTGATGCTGGCTGTGCACCCCACCTCCAGATTTCCGGAACATCACAGAAGTCTGTGGGAGCCTGTCCCGGGTGCAGTGGACCGCATCTTCCCAGGGCCCGGGCGCGGAGCGGGATGTACTTCTGCTGGGACGCGGGCTCCAGGGGTCGGCAGAGCCGGGAGGCGGCTGGGGGCGCCGAGCTGCGGCAGGCGGCCTCCGGGGAGCGCCACTCGCTGCTGCTGCTGAGCGATGGCACCGTCCACGCCTGCGGGGACAACAGCTGCGGCCAGCTGGGCCGGAGGGGCGTACCCCACAGGAAGCGGCCAGGTGAGCGCCAGGGTCCAGGTGCAGCGAGCGGGAGAGGGGAGCGTGGGGCCGGGGCGTCGGCGGGAAGGGGCAGGTGGGGATGTTGGGAAACTACCATCTGCACGGACAGTTGTGTGACCTCTAGGGGATGCCAACGCACAGCTACTCCATGGGAAAGAGAAGAACTGCCCCACAGGGTTTTCCAGGCTGTAATCTTTACCGGAGCAGATCGCCAGGTCTTTTCTCCCAGGGAGCGGCTGGTGGGTTCCAACAGCTGACCCTTCGGTTAGCAGCGCAGCGCTTAACCTTTGGCCCACCAGGCCTCCTTCGCTGAGCCAGAGGAGACGGGAAAACGGTGCTCGACTCTGCCCAAGTACAACTTAAGTTTCGTTTTCCAGACCCGCCTCCAGTTTGTTTCAGTTTCAAATGCATCTTTAAAGCGAAACTGAGAACCGAAACTGCTGCACGGCGCTCTTTTGGGCAGAGGTATAGTCCGTCCCGCTTGCCTCTCAGACCTCTCTCCTGGCTTGTGCGGAACTATCTGGGGAAGTTAGCCTGACTTTCCTAACGTGGTTTGTGGGCTGGACACTTGTAACTTCCTCAGAAATACCCAGTGGCATCAATTTCTTAAAAATTAAAAAAAATATAGCATTGTTACCATTACTGATTGTTGTAGAAAGTTGGAGAAAGAAATCACTTATAATTCCAACACCTATAAAGACAACTAATACTTTGACGCATTTCCTTTGTGTATTTTCTCCATGTATATGTTTAATCTTTATAAAAATCATGATCGGTTTTGTAGATAGTGTTAATACAACTGTGTGGATTGTTCCTTCACTACATATAATATGAACATAAAAACCAGAAAACCTAAACCCACTGCTGTCAAGTGGGTCTCATAGTGACCCCATAGGGCTCCAAAGGTGGAGCCATGGTTAAGCGCTGGCTGCTAGCCAAACGGTCGGGAGATCGAACCCACCCACTGGCTCTGTGGGAGAAAGACCTGGCAATCTGCTCCCATAAAGATTACAGCCTAGGAAACCCTATGGGGCAGTTCTACTCTGTCATGTACAGTCACTATGACTCGAATCCACTGGGCAGCACACAGCAACATCACAAAGAAATAGTCTGGTCAAATGTTATTGTGTTCAGAGGGTCCCTCCCTCCCCAATGCCCACCTGTTTAAATAGAAGGTATATTCCCATAAAGACTGTACTCCTACATTGAGCTTATTTCCTTCAGTCCTTTGGCATGGAGTTTATTTAAAAGCTCATTCATTGGAGGAGACGAGGAATCTGATGACCCTTCCTTCTGAAGGATAAAACAAAAACCAAAACTGTTGCTGTTGAATCTGTTGCAACTCAGGGTAACCCTGTGTGGTACAGAGTAGAACTGTTCCATGGGGCTTTCTTGACTGTAATCTTAATAGAAAGCAGATTGCCAGGCCTTTCTTCCAAGGTACCTCTGGGTGGGTTTGAACTGCCAATCTTTAGTTAGTAGTCCAGTGCAAGTTATTGTGTTACCTAGGGATTTTGAAGGATCGCACTGCCTTAAACTTATTAAATTAATAATCTTGGGCGGGCGGTTGTTTTGTTTTTCTTCTCAAAGGACTTATTCAGGCATTAGAAACCCTGAACGTCGATCTCCTGAGCTGTGGAAAGGAGCATTCCCTGGCAGTTTGTCATAAAGGAAGGGTCTTTGCTTGGGGAGCTGGTTCTGAAGGGCAGCTGGGGATTGGAGAATTTAAAGAACTAAATTTTACACCTATGTAAGTACTTCAATTCATTCAATATTTTTGAGTACCATGTGCCAGACACCATGCAAGATGCTAGGGTACAAAGATGTCTGTGGCAAACACAGTCCCTGACCAAAATGATTATAGCCCAGTGAGAGAAGGATGCAAGAAAAAGCCGTTAGCACTAATTATTACTTAATTAGAGTCCAGTGAAGGAAAAGAGTGGGGTGAAATGAGAGCACGTGACCCTTGGTCCTAATCTTACCTACTGGAATATGACCTTTTGGCCTGTCATAAACCACTGGGTTCTACTAGTTCAATTAATAAAATAAAAAAAAAAATCATGTATCTTCACAAACAGGGAAGGGGATATGACACTGAATTGTGTGTTCATGAATTACGTGCTTGGGGAATTTTTAAAACTACATTTTTTAATACTAGGAAGTTGCTTCTTGTTACCGCCTCTGGTCATTAAATCCTAAGAGAGATCTTTGTGGCTTGGGGGACTAAGCATTGAGCTTGGAATGAAAAGACCAGGGTTTGAGCCTACTTCCACACCTTGGTAGCTATCTGACCTCTCTGAGTTCTCTTAGGTTGAATCATATGAAACTGCTAATACTTGTCTACTTTTGATCCCAAAAATGGCAATTTTGTAGCATTCAACCTAATGGTTTCTTTATCTCACAGTGCTTAAATTAGGTCATATGGGTGACAGTATTCTATGAATTCTATGCTATATGTGTATGAAGAAAATTCTTTTTCTTTTAGGTTGTTAAGTATAGAATAAAAAGGAATGCATCGTATAAGGCATTAAAGCACCATTTTTGCATTATATACTGTTTTGGATTCGGTCCTGTACCTTGTTTTAGATTCAGTCCTGTCGACGTCCTCAAAACAGTTTGAGGGCTTTGGAATAAAAGTACTACAGAAATTCAAGAAAATAAAATGGTTTCCCTAGACCAGATGTATTACCTGTGATAGTCTTCCATATCTTAGTCCACTTGGTGACCCACCCTAAAGAAGGATTAATAGAGTTTGTCTCATTTTTATTATAGGAAAGTAAAAGCTCTGGCTGGTATAAAAATCATACAAGTTTCCTGTGGACATTATCACTCCCTGGCATTATCTCAAGGTAAAAAGTGACGATTTTGGAGTCTCCAGAGTGCCAATAAGAAGTCACTTTTTTTTTCAAAACTAAAGTACATAGTTTATTCAGATTCCCTTAGTTTTTTGTTGTTGTTGCTTGTTTGTGCGTTTTAGTGAAAGTATACACAGTACAAGATATACCATTTCAACAATTTCTACATGTACAATTCAGTGACATTGATGACATTCAAGTTGTGCCACCATTCTTGCTATCCTTTTCCAGATTATTCTACCACAGTTATCTGAAACTCACTGCCCCGTTAAGCTTTCCATCTAACCTTTTGAGTTGCTGTTGTCAATTTGGTCTCACAAAGATAATTCTTTAAAAGAGCACAACGCTCTAAGCAAATGTACTTTACAAATTAAAATAAACTAGTTTTTGGTTCAAAGAAGACTTTAGGGGATAGTTTTGGTATAAGATTTAAAGATTATCTCAGGGCAATAGTTTCAGGGGTTCATCCAGCCTCAATGGCTCCAGAAAGTCTGGAGTCCATTGAGAATTTAAAATTCTGTTCTGCAAGGACATGACTTTTTGAATACAAATGATAACTGGGGTTTGGAGTTCATTTTAATGCATTTAGAAGTTTTTAACTCCAGATTTTATTAAAAGTGTTGTTCTTTGTATTTTTTTCAATTTTGTTTGTTCTTATTATACTCTACATCGTTTTTAATTCATATCTCATTGCCATAAAGATCCCTCTCTATTCACATGACCTGACTGGTAGGCTCCCTGGGAATTTAGGAGCAGTTTTATTTCCAGCCCTTTGCCCTTTATGCTGAATGGTTTGCTCACACTGGCGAACCCAGACAGACTAAGGGCTGTTTGTCTCTTTGACTTAAATCAAAGAAAGAAAAGTCAAGATGTCAAAGTCATGACTCTACATTTTTTTCTACTAACCTCCACCTTCCTGTGCCCATCTTCAATCCAGGCTTCCAAATGGAGAGACACATAACACTTCTGTGTCCCTCAGGTGATGTCTTGTGCCTCAGTGCCTAGCTGAGTTATGAACAGCCAGCATTTTTTCATTGCTTTCTATGTGCCAGCTACTGAGTTAAATGCTTTATGTCTGTTATCCCTTGCAGTTGCCTCACAGACACAGTGGTCAGATATTATTCACATCCTCATTTCAGAAATGAGGAAATTTAGTCTTTGAGACTTTAAATAATTTGCCCAAGGTTACACTCTAAGAAACAGAGGTGGGAATTGAATGTAAACTTGTTTACATCCCAGCCCTAAGGTGTTAACCGTGCCCCATGCAGACTCTGAGACCAGAGTACCTCTCTTATGGCTGTGGTGTGATTCCTTCTACCTACCATTTCTTGCTGTTTCATCTTGGACAAGTCACTTAACCTTCTGGAGTCTCCATTTTCTCATCTGTAGGGATATTGATGCCTAACTTGCAGGTTGTTTAGAAGATTTAATGAGAGAGGGTATGTAATATTCTTTTGCACAGTCCTTAGCATAAAGTAAGGGTACAGTAAATACTGGTCTTTTCCCCTTTCCCACTTTCCTTTTTTTTAACTATCAAAAATTTTTTCTTGGGTATTGATTTGTTTTTATATTGTTCTGGACCACAAAGGGCTGTGTAGAGTCTAGGCATCTAGTACATTTGCCATAGTGAACTGTGAGTTCTTACAGCCCTCCGTGGAGTTTGACATTTTGCAGTGTGCCTTCGTAAATTCTTTCCGTCAGTAGAAATAACTTTAGAAGGGTTAATGATAAACATTGATATACCCAGTATACCCAGTGCGGTTGAGTCGATTCCTACTCATAGTGACTCTATAGGACAGAGTGGAGTTTCCAAGGAGCACCTGGCAGATTCGAACTGGCGACCCTTTGGTTAGCAGCCGTAGCACTTAACCACTATGCCACCAGGGTTTCCAACATTAATATAAGAACTTATAAAATCTAAGAAGTGTTGACTCTCTCTCAGTATAAATATTAAAAAAGCATGATTTTTAATCTGGTGTAAATTATCCATCCCTAGTCAAATTTTTAGTCAAATTTGGAAAACCTGGTGGCGTAGTGGTTAAGTGCTATGGTTGCTAACCAAATTGTCGGCAGTTGAAATCCACCAGGCGCACCTTGGAAACACTATGGGGGCAGTTCTACTCTGTCCTGTAGGATTGCTATGAGTCGAAATCGACTGGACGGTGACGGGTTTTGGGTTTAGTCAAATTCGACATAAAATCTTATTTTTTTTCCCCACTCATTCATTCCACAAATATTTATTGAGTGCCTACAACGTGCCAGGCAAAGAGTATATAGAAGTGAACAAGCCTAAGACCCTGCTTTCATGGAGCTCATTTTCTGGGGTGTAGCCGGGGAAGTGAGCCGATAACCACCTAGACAAATAGTTACATAGTATAACAGATAGAGATAAGATCTATAAAGAAAAGTAAGGCAGGATAAGGGGACATAGAGTAAGTGGCTGGGTGGAGGGAAGGGGTCTTTACATTTTATAAAGGAAGTTAGGAAAGATCTCTCATAAGGTGACACATGAGCAGAGACCTATAGGAAGGCAGGGAGGGAGCCCCAGTGCTAACTGGGGGAAGAGTGATCCAAACAAGGGGAATGGCAGATGCAAAGGCTATGAGGTAGGGGCATGTTCACATGAGCAAGAGGAAGAGGAGGTCCAAGAGGTGGTGGGGGGGAGTACTGGTAATATGAGGCTTATTAGCCATGGTAAGAATCAGCCCTCTATCTGATGAGATAGCAAGCTCCTGAAGGATTCGTTCTGATCACTCCGGGAAACATCCCAAGTATCCATCAACAGATGAATGGCTAAATAAATTATGATATATTCATACAATGGAATATTATTCAGCCATAAAAAGAAATGAAATTCTTATACATGCTACAATGTGGGTGAACCCTGAAAACGTTCTGAATGAAATAAGTCTGACACAAAAGGACAAATAATGTATGAGCCTACTTATATGAAATATCTAGAATAGGCAAATTCATGGAGACAGAAGTAGATTAGAGATTATCAAGGATGGGGGTAGGGAGGAATGGGGAGTTATTTCGCCTGATGGGTACAGAGTTTCTGTTTGGGGTGATGAAAATCTTTTGGCAATGGATAGCGATGAAGGTTGTACAGCATTATGAGTGTAATTAATGTCACCAAATTGTACACCTAAAAATAGTTAAAGGAAAGCTTTATGTTTATTTATTTTACCACAATAAAAATTTAAAAAGATAACTCTAGCTACCCTTTGGACTGATAGGGACAGAGGTGGACTCGGGGAGACCAGAGAGGGGATATTGTAATTTTCAAGGAGAAAAATATGGTGGCTTGGATTAGGTGGCAACCATGGAGAAGTGATAAGTGGTTGGATTCTCAGCAGATTTTGTTTTGTTTTTGCGTTTTTATTGCAGTGAAATACATGTAACAAAACATTTCAACCATTTTTTACCTGTAAAATTCAGTGACATTAATTACATTCACTATGTTGTGCAACAAAGATTCTTGATAGATTTTGAAGGTGGAAGCTTTAGGATTTGCAGGGTTGAGGAATGTGAAAGAAAGAGGAGTCAGGGATGACTCTGAGAATTTTTGGACTGAGCAACTGAAAGAACACAGTTGCCATTAGCTGGGAGGGAGAAGAGTGGGCATTGTGGAAAGGGCTTTGAAGTTGAGCTTGATCACCCCCCTTGCCTTCAATCAGAATACTTTAATCCTATTTTCCCTTTTATCTTTGATGTATTCTTTAAAAATTTGTAGTATTAGAGTGGTAGTTTCTACCTGAATTTAGTATTCAAATGTGTGTACAATTCTGAATTTCTCTCTCTCTCTTTCTCATTTTTTTTTTCCATAGATGGCCAAGTATTTTCATGGGGAAACAACAGTCATGGTCAGCTGGGCCTGGGGAAGGAGTTCCTCTCCCAAGAGAGCCCGCAAAGGGTGAAGTCCCTGGAGGGGATCCCGCTGGCCCAGGTGGCTGCAGGAGGGGCTCACAGCTTTGCCCTATCTCTCTCAGGCACTTCATTTGGCTGGGGAAGCAACAACGCAGGGCAGCTGGCCCTCAGTGGCAATAACGTCCCAGGTAACAAGATATTCTTGTTCTTCCAGTAAATAATTATTTCTTTCCAGTTGGAAATTCTCACAACTGGACAAATAAGCAACATCATGAAAAATGGAGAGGATACTGAACTTATCAAGGATTTCATTTTACTTGGATCCACAATCAATGACCATGGAAGCAGCAGCCACGAAATCAAATGATGTATTGCAATTGGGATAATTATCATTACGTATTTGCAAATACCTACTATGTGGCAGAAATGAGTATGACTCAATAGCAATAGTATTGGAGATGGGGGTCTTGAAGCTTAGCTTCAAGGCCAGTAACCTCAAGCACTCCCAAAGGTTAATAGCTTCCAGAAATAAATTCTAAATGACCAGATTTTTTTCTTTTCTAAAGCAGCGTTTCCCCTCTGATAATACTTCTGATTGTTCACATTTTAAAATTATTTTAAACACAATTGAGTTATAATTAAATATAAATATAAGGCATTTTATTAACAATAATGAAATCTGAGTTTGTTTCTCATGCTTTAGAAATTCTGCTTTCTTTCAACAGTGCAAAGTTACAAGCCTCGTTCCATTGGAGCACTGAAGGAACTAGGTGTGGTTTATATCAGCTGTGGTTCTGAGCACACTGCAGTGCTTACCCAGGTAATCCAAGATGTGTTGCTTTTTTTTTTTTTTTTTATAATCCCAGAGAAATATTACCACAAGGTTTATGTACTATTTATTGTTGAAGTCAAGATGTGGCTCAATATGTGGACATACAAATTCAATGAACAAATATCTAAAAAGGAAAGTTTAACCAAATATAAGCCATGTGATTTTCAAGATTCTTTACAAAAGCTAATTTCAGCTTTAGGGAATATTTTGATACATATTAAATTGGATTAATATAGGATCTAATCCTTTTAGCAATTATTCATTGATAATATAGCTTTGGAAACCCTGGTGGCATACTGGTTAAGTGCTACAGCTGCTAACCAAAGGGTCAGCAGTTCGAATCCACCAGACGCTCCTTGGAAACTCTATGGGGCAGTTCTACTCTGTCCTATAGGGTCGCTATGAGTCTGAATCGACGGCACTGGGTTTGGTTTTTTTTTTTTTTTTTTTTAAATATAGCTTTACAGATGAAAATTTTTATAGAAGCAAGGTAATTTTCACAGTTTTCAATAACTCATATTACAGACTAGCACATACTTTGTTCCATTTCTTGCTTGGCACAATCCTGAGCCAGCCTCCTGAATTTTTTCCTCCCTTGTATCAGCCATGCGATGTGTTCCAGCGGGATGGATTCTCTCCATAGTCGTAAAGAATAGATTTGAAAACTATTCGTGTGGTTAAAATGTTTATTTTAAAACTATATACCCCCCAAATTTTTATTCTTGGAAATGTATCGGTTAAATTAGGAAGCCCTCAATTGTTGGGATTATGTTTTTCTTAGGTGGCAGGAAAAAGCTAGATTTGTATTTAATCACCAAATCATCTTTTCAAAAGAGAATATATTCAGGAAAATGCTCAGATAAATAAAGCAATCCTATACTTAAATTTTGGCATTACTCTTGAACCAGTTATGTCTTTTCATTCATTCAATAAGCATTTATTACGTGCCAAGTTCTTAAGGGAATACCAATGATTTTTCATGTTTACTATGTTAACTCTGCATTCAGTATTAGCCGTAATAAATAAAGGACTCTTCCTGTTTATAGAGAGCTTATATTTCACATAATGCTATCATGTTAACTCTCTCTGATATTTAATCTTTAAGCTTTTAATTATGTTTTTTAGGCCAAAGTTAATCTGATTCCTCCTTTTTTAAACAGGATGGTAAAGTGTTCACATTTGGAGACAATAGCTCTGGACAGCTGGGACATGGTCCTACTGCTGAAAAGAGAGGCCCACAACTCGTGGAAGGAATTGATGGCCTAGTTTCACAGATAGATTGTGGAAGGTAACAGGGTTTATCACTTTACCATGGATAACCAGTAACCCTTTGCTGTCAAGTTGATTCTGACTCGTGGCGGCTCCATTTGTTTAGAGTAAAACTGTGCTCCATAGGGTTTTCAATTATTGTGATCTTTCAGAAGTGGATTGCCAGGCCTTTCTTCTGAGGTACCTCTGGGTGGATTTGAACCACCACCATTTCACTTAATAGCTGAATGTTTAAGTGTTTGCACCACCCAGGGACTCCTTTAGCATGGATAGAAAGGGTTATATTTTATTACTTAGAAATGACTCATATGGAATGTTATTAAACCCTAAAATACATAGCTGCTATTTTTATAGGTCCTTTTCTGAATATTTGTTTCTTTCAAATATAGTTTAGTTTTTCAGTTTTTTCTTCTTTACCCAAAACATTTAATTATTTAACAAGAATTAATTGCTAATCTACTGTATATACACCTTATTAGCCGCTGGGGTATGGGGAGATGGATTGATAACAGAAACAGTGGTGTTTGCCTGCTTGAGTTGATAGGACAAGATTAAACAGAACAATTTCATGTGTGTTGTTGTCACGTGCTGTAAATTTATGTTCACTTTATGTATAAGATAATGAAATGTGCCCAGACAATATCTTGTTGTTATCCGTAAGGTTTCATTGGCTAATTTTGGGGAGTAGATTGCCAGTCCTTTCTTCCTAGTCTGTCTTAGTCTGGAAGCTTTGCTGAAACCTGTGCACCATGGGTGACCCTGCTGGTATCTGAAATACCAGTGGTATACCATCCAGTATCATAGCAACAAGGAAGCGACCATAGTATGACAAACTGACAGGCAAATGGTAGACTGCCCATCTGTCATGTTTGTAGATGCTGTCTATTTGCATATATATTCAAACAACCTAATTATGAGGACTCTGAATAATATCTACCCAATTCATTTAAAAGAAAAAAAAATTGTATTTAAAACACAAGTGATAGAAACCAGATAGAGGCCTTTGTCCCCCATCAATAATATTCTGCCTTTAAAGTTAGTAGTAAGTTAATATTTATCTGTATTTGCATATCCACATTATTTAGTACCCCTCCTAGTCTAGCGTTGTGAAAGGAGATCTGGGTACTTTGTCTAAGATAAATTCATTATTTTGTGCTAGGAAACATTATTTTTCCCAAAAAACCACCAATGCGTCGGTCTTCACTGTAACTTTCTCTCTCTCCTGTAGTTATCACACCCTTGTGTATGTCTACACCACTCGTCAGGTGATATCTTTTGGTCGTGGACCAAGTGACACAACCAGCTCAACTCGTTCAGATGCCCTGACCAAGAACTCTGATGTTAGCTGCCTGATTTCGGCTGATGGTATAAGTGGTTCCATTGATTTATGATTTTGTGTTAATTGTTGCTACTGGTGGAGAAATATTATCCAGCTTTCTTCAGAGGACCCCACAGAAGTGTGGTTCTTCTAGCACTTTCATTTTAAATTTGTACTTTGTCTATTTTTTCTTATGCATGATTCCTGTAGTATCTGGTAATCATATTTAAAGATTAAGGTAATGCAAAAGAAGATGCTAAACCAGTCTTTTAAGCATCAGAACACTTATATATATATGTAGTCAAACCTCTCTAAAGCTTGTTAACCTGGCTTCATTATGCAAATGCATGAAAATTAAATTTTAAACTAAGTGATTTATATGATATGCTGTCTTATCAAAATTACTATTTTATGTTGTTTGTAACCAACATCCATTCATGGGTGTATACATTTCTAGTAAATAAGTAAATTTGACTTGGTAATGCAGCAGATATATTTTTTACTTCTAAAAACTCTAAGCATGGATTTATAACTTTCATTTAGACCTTGTGAATGTTCAAGTCAAACACATTTTTGCTGGAACCTATGCCAACTTTGTGACAACTTATCAGGTATTCTTGTTTCTTTAAGATTTTTTTTTTCCTCTAGATATCAAGGTGATACTTGAAACATTTTATCATTTGTATGTATTCAGATTCCTTACCATACTAGATTCCTAGGGCTTCCATAAAACACTACCACAGAGTGGCTTAAAACAATAAAAGTTTGTTTTCTCACAGCTCTAGAGGCTAGAAGTCCAAAGTCAAGGGGTCAGCAGGACTACTCTCCCTCTGAAGGCTCTAGGGAAGAGTATTCCCTTGTGGCTTTCTAGCTTCTGGTGGCTGCTGGCAATCCTAGGAAGTCTTGGTTTGTAGCTGCTTCATCCCAGTCTCTGTCTCTGTCTTCACGTGGCGTTCTCTCTGTGTGGCTGTCTCTGTGCCTCTTCTCTTCTTAGGAGGTTATCAGTCATACTGGGTTCAGGCTCATCCCAGTTGGGTATCACCTCATCTTGATTACATCTGCAAAGACCCCATTTCCAAATAAAGACACGTTTTGAGTTTCTGGATGGGCCTGAATTTTGGAGGGACACTATTCAAGCCACAATACTTCCTAAAATAATAAGACTCTCTGTTAGAATGTTTTTAAAAAATATTACATAATTCCCCCTTCTTTGTTTGCCTGGCTTCCTAACAGATTAGATTCCCAAACCCGAATTCATTGCTTTGACGCTAATTTTTTGTTAACAAATAACGCCAATGAGGATAATAATAGTAACAAGATTAATTGCAGTCACCAGGTGTCAGGTACCAGTCAAAGTGCTGCCAGTGGATCAACACGTTTAAACCTCACATCACCTCTAGTTGGTATTGTTTCCCTCATTTTACAGATGAAAAAACTGAGGCTTAGAGAGCTGAACTTTCCCAAATTGCATTGCTAGAAGTGGCAGAGCTGGATTCGAACTCAAGCAGTAAGGCCCCAAAGCTTGCAGCTTTGCCCACCGTGCTATACTGCCTTCTGCATTGCCAACATCACCACACCACCGGTTGCCGTTGAGTTGATTCCCACTCAGGGCTACCAGGGTTGGATTACCCAGTAAGCAAGGTAGCGGCTTTGCTCGTGCTTGCTTACTAACCTGTGGTGCACAGTTTCACATGGATTTATTTGCAGTTGTGCACTGCAGATTAGTAGGTAAGCACAAGTAAACCCATGCTTACCTTGCTTACTGGGTAATCCATCCCTGTCAGGGACTGTAAATTTGAAAAGAGGCTTTGATTCTGTAGGAAGATTCTGTGGTGTTGGGAGAGAGACAGATGGTAGCCATGCCTAGGAGCAGAATCTTTGATGTGGTGAAAAAATGTGAAATTGTTCACCACAGACGATCTGGTAAGCAAGGTAAGCACCATGCTTCCTCAGGTGCGGGAAAATCCAGCCCTGATAGTGACCCATGTGTGCAGTGTAGAGCTGCTCCGTAGAGTTTTAAAGGATGTAGTTTTTCAGAAGCAGATCACCAGGCCTTTCTTCTGAGGCACCTCTGGATGGGTTTGAACTCCCAGCTTCTCAGTTAGTAGTCGAGGGCTTAACCGTTTGTGCCACCCGGTGACTCCTATTGTTAAAACAGAGGATTTTATCATTATATTCCTGGATGAGTTCTGAAATGTTTGTATGGAGACAAAAGCTTACTTATTTTCCTAGTGGTGTAATTTTTTTCCATTATCAGGAATGTTTTAAACTTAACATCTGTAGAGACTCTGTCCATATTCTCTGGGACAGAAAATGGTCAGAGAGCAAGTTTTCTGTGCTGCTGGGGACAGTTAGGAGATTATACTTTGGTTGCCCTATCATAGCCATTCATTCAGCCAGTCGGTAAACACTTATTGAGTGCTTTCTGCCCTATTCTTGGTGCGGGGGATAAAAGTGAGTTATACAGACAAGGTTGCTCTCATTCATGGAGTTTGGATTCTAGAGGGAGTGATGGACAACAAACAGGTGAATACGAAAATAAATAAGATTGCGTGAGAAGTGCTCTGAAGAAAACAAAACAGGCTTCTTGGTCAGTGAAGGCCTCTTAGAGACTTAACTTTTGAGCAGAGACCGTACCTATGCTTAAATCCAGGAAAAGAGCATCCCAGGCTTAGGGAACAGCGTGCAGAAAGTCCCTCAGGCAAGAGCTTGGCACGTGTGAGGGACAGAAGAAAGGCCATTGAGGCAATGTACTGTCAGAGAGGATGAAGGAGAGGTATATGAGTTGGAGCCAGTTATGTGACGTGGAGTCAGTTTTCTTTTTTCAATAATTTGCTCTATTTTTGTTGTTGAACATGTATACATTAAAGCATACACCAGTTCAACAGTCTGTATATGTACAATTCAGTGACATTGATTGCGTTCAAGTTGTACAACCATTCTCACCCCCCTTTTCTGAGTTGTTTCCCCCCCATTAACATAGACTCCCTGCCACCTAAGGTTCCTCTCTAATCTTTCGAGTTTCTGTTGTCAATTTTTTTAATAAAATTGTATTTATTTTGTTGTTCTTGTTGAGAATATACCCAGCAAAACATACACCAATTGAACAGTTTCTCCATATGCTATTTAATGACATTGATTACATTCTTCAAGTTGTGTAACCATTCTCACCCTCCTTTTCTGAATTGTTTCTCCCTCATTAACATAAATTCACTGTCCCCTATGGTCCCTATCTTATCTATCAAATTGTTATTGTCAGTTTGATCCCATATAGATAGTTCTTAAAAGAGCATAATACTCAAGGCAGACATTTTTACTAATTAACCTAAATTATTTTTTGATTTTAAGAAGACTTCAGGGGGTATTTTCTTTCTTTCTTTTATTGTGATTTAGGTGAAAATTTACAGAACAAATTAGTTTCTCAATAAACAGTTAATACACAGATTGTTTTGTGACATTGGTTGCCAACCCCGTGATGTGTCAACACTCTCCCCTTCCCCACCCCTAGTTCCCTGTTTCCATTTGTCTAGTTTTCCTGTCCGTTCCTGCCTTCTTTGCTTTGCTTTTGGGCCATTGCGCTTATCAGTCTCATGTATATGATTGAACTCTGAAGCACGTCCCTCACACGTGTTGTTGTTGGCTCTATAGACCTGTCTAATCTTTGGCTGAAGGGTGAACCTCAGGAATGACTTCAGTACTGAGTTAAAAGGGTGTCTGGGGGCTGTACTCTCAGGGTTTCTCCAGCCTCTGTCAGACCAGCAAGTGTAGTCTTTTTTTTTTTTTGGTTAATTTGAATTTTGTTCTACATTTTTCTCCCACTCTGTCGGGGACCTTCTATTGTGATCCCTGCCAGAGCTGTCAGTGGTAGTAACCAGGCACCATCTAGTTGTTCTGGGCTCAGTCTGGTGAAGGCTGTGGTAGTTGTGGTCCATTAGTCCTTTGGACTAATCTTTCTCAGGGGATCTTTTCAATTTAAGATTTAAAGATTATCTCAGGGCAATAGTTTCAGGGGTTCATTCAGCCTCCATGGCTCCAGAAAGTCTGGATTCCATGATAATTTAAAATTCTGATCTATATTTTCCCCCTTTTGATCAGAATTCTTCCATAGAATCTTCTATCAAAATGTTCAGTAAGTGTAACCAGGCACCATCCAGTTCTTCTGATCTCATGGCAGAGGAGGCAGTTGTTCATGGAGGCAATTGGCCACACATTCCATATCCTCCTCCTATTCCTAACTGTCCTCCTTGCTCTGTTGCTCTAGGTGAATAGAAACCAGTTGTTGTACCTTGGGTGGCTACCTGCAAGCTTTTAAGACACAGGTTCAGTCTTCAATGTCTTTGGAGTCATCACTGGATATTTAAATCTGGAGCTCAGAGAAGATGTTGTCTAGAGATACAGACATGACGGTTACCATACTGTAGATGATATTTAAAGCCAGAGGCCTAGATAATAGTTCACCTAGAGATTGAGTAAACATGAGAAGAGTAGAAGGATAAAATCAAGCCTTGAGGGGCTTCTTTTTTTAGAGGTCAGGCATCGGAGGAAGAGTCAGAAAAGGAGACTGAGAAGGACCAGTCTCTGAAGTAGCAAAAAACCAGGAAAGGGTAGGTCATGAAGCTAAGAGAAGAAAGTATTTCTAGAAGGAGGACGTGACCAATTCTGTTAAATACTACTGAGAGATCAACACAAAGAGTTTCTTTTTTTCTTTCTTTTTTTTTTGATTTGGTAAGATGAGGTCATCTCAGCAGAGAGAGGATAAAAACATGACAGGAGTAGAACAAACAGAGAATAGGAGGGGAGCAAATAGAAGCAATGACTTTGACAACTCTGAGAAGTTTTGTTGTGAAGGAGCATAGAGAATCATGACAGAGTTTTGTTGTTGTTTAGAGAAGTAGTATTTTTTTAACAGCTTTATTGAGCTATAATTCACATACCATATAATTCACTGATTTAAAGTGTACGATTCATTGTTGTTTAGTATATTCACAATGTCGTGCAAGCAACATCAAATCTATCCCACTATTATTGATACTAAGTTTGATTCCTTGGTTAAGGTGGTAGCTACAAGAGAAAAGAGATATTTTAATTCTACAAATATTTTTGAGCTTAAAAAAAAAAAATTGCTCTCAAATCTATTCTGACTCATAGCGTTTCCAAGGCTGTAATCTTTACAGAGGAGCCCTGGTGGTGCAGTGGTTAAGAGCTATACCAGTTTGAAACCACCAGCCACTCCTTGGAAACCCTGTGGGGCAGTTCTACTCTGCCCTGTAAGGTCACTATGAGACGGAAGGGGCTTGACCGCAATGGCTTTGGGTTTTTTAATTTTATTTATTTATTTTTTAATCTTTACAGAAGCAGACTGCCACGTCTTTCTCCCTCAGAGCAGCTGGTGGGTTCAAACCACCTCCCTTTTGGTTAGCAGCCAAACATTTAGCCACTATGGCACCAGGGCTCCTTTTACTGAGTTTAAAGAGATAATATTAAGGCACGTTTATACACCTGTGAGAATGATCCATTTCAGTAGGAGAAAGGGATGGTGCATGTGAAAGAGGGAAAAATTGTAGCTGTGCCACTATAGCCGCTACTGGACAGATGACGGTTACAACTCGGCTGATAGCACTGCCGCCGCCACAGTTCCGGAATAGGATAGAACGAGTGGGAACCAGTGCAGACTTGAGGGGTTTAAACAGAATTTTCTGGCCCAAATTCCCTTTTGATAATTCTATGAAAAGAATTATCCGGACCAAAGCCCTAGTAGTGCCAAAGTTGAGAAAGCTTATCCAGGCAGAGGAAAAGAGTGGAGGTGAGATCAAGAACTGAGAGACCAAAATGGGAGACATAGGTTGTGTTCATCAATTGTGAAGTTGCCAAGAATGATGACAGAAGTGGCAGTGCTGAGGAAGATGAAAAGCCAAGTGCCAACACTTTCAAAGAATGAGGGGAGTGACCAGGACATTGGGAGGTGACTTTAAAAGGGGGAGGTAGATGATATAGCCTAATGTTGTATACTTAGTGGGGCTGGGGTTTTTTAAGAAGAAAGCAGAAGAAATGGTTTGTAAATACCAATAGGGAGAACCTCTTTATCCTAAGTTTCCTAGGATGTGTGAGAAAAGAAGACTTCCTTTTGATTGAACTGTAAGGGATCCCAGGACTCAGATCAAGAAGCTGAAGGGAACTTTGTGTGTGTGTGTGTGTGTGTGTGTGTGTGTGTGTGTGTGCATTAGGTGAAAGCTTACTGGGCAAATTAGTTCCCAATTCCATAGTTTGTACAAAAAGTATTTCATGGCCTTGGTTTCATTCCCCACAATGTGTCAGCACTCTCCCGTTTCTGCCCTGGGTTCCCCATTTGTTTTAGTCCTGATTTTCTACCCCTTCCTGCCTTCTCGTCTTTGCTTTTGGGCAGATATTACCTTTTTGATCTATAATTAGTTGTTCTAAGGAGTATTTTTCTCTCGGGCATTACTGTTTATCTTATGGGCTTGTCTCGTTTGGCTTGTCTTGTTTGGCTGGGAGGTGGCCTCCAAGAATGGCTTCCGTTCCAGGTCAGAAGGATGTCTTAGGGACATAGTCTTGGGGGTTCCTCCAGTCTCTGTCAGACCAGTAAGTCTGGTCTTTTTTTTAGTTTGATTTTTTTGTCCTGTCATTTTGCACTTGCTCTGGGACCCTCTGTTGTGACCCCAGTCAGAGCGGTCAATAGTGGTGGCCAGCCACCATCTAGTTTCTTCTGGCCTCAGAGTCATATAGACTATGGTTCACATGGAACATTAGTCCTTTGGACTAATATTTTCCCTGTGTCTTTGGTTTTCTTAATTCTCCTTTGCTGCGGATGGTAAAAGACCAATAGTTGTATCTTAGATGGCCACTCCAAAGCTTTTAAGACCCCAAACGCTACTCACTAAAAGTAGGATGCAGAACATTATCTTTATGAACTATGTTGTGCCAATTGATGTAGATGTCCCCCAAATCTATAGTTCTTTGTCTTCTAGCCTAGAACTTCATCCTGCAAGGTGTTTGCTTATGTCTAAGAGGTTTCCCTGACTGTACCCCTGTGTACTTTATATGAGTCATGTATGTGGATATATCCACCACCAAACCTGTATCTGGCAGTGGGTGTATTCCCTTACACCCTCCCACATCTCTTGGCTTGTCTATCTACTTATTTATCCATTCATAAATTATTACTTGTAAATACTATTGTTGCAGGTTTGTCTAAGCTATAGTTGTTACCGTAGTTGCCCTTTAGTCTTGCATTTCTCTCAGTGTCCTCTCTTGCCTTGGTCAGGCTGTGCTGACTTCCCTCATATTATATATTACCTTTCCCTTCACCACTATTAACATGTGTCCTCTATCTAATTGGTAATTTTCCCTCCATCCCCCCATCCCTGATAACATCAAAGAAACGTCTTTCTTTTTGTTTTTTCTCATGTGTGTAAACCTTTTGTTGTTACTTGATAATAGTGGTCTAATACAACATTTGTGCTTTTGTGATTGACTTATTTCACTCAGCATAATGTCCTCTAAATTCATCCATGTTGTGAGATGTTTTGTGGATTCGTATTATTCTTTATTGTTGTATAGTATTCCACTGTATGTATGTACAACAGTTTGTTAATCCATTCATCTGTTGAAGGGCACTTAGGTTGTTTCCATCTTTTTGCGACTGTGACTAATGCTGCAGTGAGCCTGGGTGTGCATATGTCTACTCATGCCAAGGCTCTTATTTCATTTAGTATATACCTGAAAGTGGAATTGCTGGATCATATGGTATTTCTAGCTTTTGAGGAAGTGCCATACTGTTTTCCATAGTGGCTTACCATTTTACATTCCCACCAACAGTGTATAAGAGTTCCAGTCTCCCCACAACCCCACCAACATTTATTTTCTGTTTTTTTTTGTTTGTTTTATTGCCAGTATTGTCAGGATGAGATGATACGTCATTGTAGTTTTGATTTGTATCTCTCTAATAGCTAATGAGGAAACCCTGATGGCATAGTGATTAGGTGCTACAGCTGCTAACCCAAGGGTCGGCAGTTCAAATCTGCCAGGTGCTCCTTGGAAACTCTACGGAGCAGTTCTACTCTGTCCTGTAGGGTCGCTATGAGTCGGAATCGACTCGATGGCACTGGGTTTGGTTTGGTTTGGAATAGCTAATGATAATAAGCATTTCTTCATATGTTTGTTAGCAGCCTGAATGTCTTCTTTGGTGAAGTATCTGTTCATATCCTTTGCTCATTGTTTGATTGGGTTGTCTTTTTATTGTTGAGCTGTTGAAGTTCTCTATAAATTTTAGAAATGAGTCCCTTGTCAGACATGTTATAGCCAAAAAATTTTTCCCAAACAGTAGGTTCTCTTTTGACTCTTTTGGAGAAGTCTTTTGTTGAGCATAAGTGTTTAATTTTAAGCGGTCCCATTTATCTAGTTCATCTTCTGCTCCGTGAGTGTTTTTGGTTATGTTTCATATTCTGTTTACGCCATGTATTAGGACCCCTAGCATTCTCCCAGTTTTTTCCCCCATGATCTTTATAGTTTGAGGTTTTACATTTAGGTCTTTGATCCATTTTGAGTAGTTTTTGTGTATGGTGTGAAGTATGGGTCCAGTTTTATTTTTTTATAGATAGACATCCAATTTTGCCAGCACCACTCATTGAAGAGACTGTCTTTTCACCCATTTAATGGTTTTAGCCCTTTGTCGAAGATCAGCTGACCATAGGTGGATGGATTTACATCTTGGTTCTCAATTCTGTTCTATGTCTCTGTTGTTATACCAATATCAGGCTGTTTTGACTACCCTGACTCTAGGTAGAAAGAGGCCTCCTACGAAGGGAACTTTAAGAGTCATGGTTACGCATCTTTTTCAAGAGGTCTTTATTTGAGCATTATGTAAAAATGACACAAGAGTTCCTGACTGATAATAAGTTCAATGGAGGTGTCATGGATTGGATTGTGTCCCCCCAAAATATCTATCGTTGCCTAGGTCATGATTCCCAGTATTGTGTGAGTTTCCACCATTTTGTCATCTGATGTGATTTTCCTTTGTGTTGTAAATTCCTACATCTGTAATGTTAATGAGATGAGATTAGCAGCAGTTATGTTAATGATTCCGGACTTAATTTACAAGATTAGGTCATATTTTAAGCCAGTATCTTTTGAGATGTAAAAGAGAAAAGCCAGCAGAGAGACAAAGGGACCTCATACCACCATGAAGCAAGAGCCAGGAGCATAGCAAGTCCTTTGGACCCAGAGTTCCCTCACTGAGAACCTCCTTGACCAGGGAAGATTGATGACAAGGACCTTTCCCCAGAGCCGACATAGAGAGAAAGACTTACCCTGGAGCTGATGCCCTGAATTCCGACTTCTGTCCTCCTAGACTGTAAGAGAATAAATTTCTCTTTGTTAAAGCCATCGACTTGTGGTATTTCTGTTATAGTAGCACTAGATGATTAAGTCAGGCAAACCCAGTGCCGTCGAGTTGATTCCAACTCATAGCGACCCTATAGGACAGAGTAGAACTGCCCCATAGACTTTCCAAGGAGCGCCTGGCAGATTCAAACTGCTGACCCTTTGGTTAGCAGCCATAGCACTTAACCACTACGTGGAGGCATAGGTATAATGTTTCGGAAAGCACTGTTGCCTTTGGAAAACTCTACTGAAGACAATTTTTCCTTTCAAGACCATGATTTTTTACACCTACATCTGGGTCATTTGGTTTCAGGTATTGCATAGACCATGGCTCTCAAAATGTGGTCCCCAAACCAGCAGCATCAGTATCACCTGGGAATTTGTTAGATGCAAATTCTTGAGCCCTCTCCACAGGTACTGAAACTCTGGTGATTGGGTGCAGCAATCTGTTCTTTAATAAGTTCAAAGTGATTCTGATGCATGCTAAAGTTTGAGAACCACTGATACAGAGGTAAAAATCTATGGATGATTAAAGATAGAAAGCTATGTTTTGAGCACCTTCTGTAACCCAAAGGCTTTGCATACCTGATATCATTTAATCTTTAGAAGAGTCCAGTGAGGCAGACACTGTTATCCCATTTCTTTTTAAACGATGAAACTAAAACTCAGATTCAACAAGGTGTCCAAGGCTAGAAAGTGGAACAGCTAGGCCCGTCTGAGGGCAAAACCCCTTCCACCAAGCACCACTGCCTGGGGCCAATCATTCACCAGTGCCATCTGCTTTTTCATGTTATTTATTACTCAGCATGTGTGTGTGTGTGTTTACCTGATCATTCTTTTTGCCTTTCTTCCTTGAAGGATGCTACTTCCACAAGTGTTTCCAGGAAAACCCTGCCAGAAATAAGCCGAATTAACCAGCCCCTCATAAAAAAATGGATAGCAGTGGAAAGAAGTACTGAACATGAAGTGGCTAAGAGGTTACTCTGTCTGATAAATTACAAATCACTTTTATTGGGTTCTGAAGCCTCGATCATTTTAAACTAGATATAAGAAAGAGGTTGTGGGCTTTGTTGTGAAGGCATTTGCCTTTCAACCACGATTCTCTTGCACTACCTACTAGTTTGAAGAATTCGTTGATGTATTATTCATTCATCTATTATTGAACAAAGACATAGTGAGGACGTACAACATCCCAGGTACCTTGCTGAGTGATGGAGATGAAGGAGTGAGTCAAAAAACTTTTTGTCTTCATAAGGCCTTTAATAAGGTGGAATCTTCGTAGTTTACTCTCTGGAGCGCCATACACTTCAGTTTTCAGTAGGATAATTTGTATTTAAATCTAGACGATTTGAATAAATCACCTTCGAAAAGAAGAGTTGTGATGAGATTTAACAATAGTAGGCACAAAGTACCCATCATTTGGGAGACCTTAGGAGATCTTAGTATCATTGATAATGACTGCATGTGGTAAGTTGGTCATACGTAAGAATAAAGGAGACATGCTTTTGGGTTGGGTTATTGTTAAATTTGTATTTTGCTCTCCAGACTTGCAGGAATTAAAAAACTCTTTGAAAGAGTTGAAGAGGATGCTTCTAACTGGGGGAGGGGGAGCCCCCCATTTCAAATCCTTGCCTTCTCAGGCTTCGTTGGTGTGCACAAAAGCGTTTCTCCTGGCATACAGCAAAATTTGTCTGCTTGCTCAGAAGTTTTAGTTCAGATATTAAACAGATCCTCTTAAAGAGATAAGTTTGAATGGTTAGGTGTACTGTATGTCTTGCTGTTACAGGACCTCAAAGTATATGCAAGGTGTTTTGTTTTGTTTCTCTCTCTCTGCTCTTTGCTTCCTATAAAAACTCTCACCTTGCATTTGTTCAGGGAAGTACCACCTAGTTTTTGCTAGGACTTACGCGTCTACCCATCAATCTTTTTGAAATAAACTCTGTAAAATTAACCTTGTCAGAATATATATTTTTAATGTAAGTGGTGATTTTACCTTTATGTTACTACTTTTGCAGTGAAATTAGAATGATATTTTCATCTCCTGCTTGTCTGACTGCAAGTTTTTTTAATAAAAGGTAATACTGACATGAGATTTACTTTCATTTAAAACTCTATAAAGATAATATATTGTTATTAAAAACCATTGCCATTGAGTGGATTCCAACTCATAGCGACCCAATAGGACAGAGTAGAACTGCCCCATAGGGTTTCCAGGGAGCAGCTGGTGGATTCAAACTGCTGACCTTTTGGTTAGCAGCCACAGCACTTAACCACTACACCACCAGGGTTTCCATATTGTTTTAGTACAGATATAATATCACGGTAGAGATAATAAATGTTACTAATGCTCTTTTAACAAGAGGATCATAAAATGTGTCATTCTGTGTGTGTGTGTGTGTGTGTGCGTGCCAAGTTGATTATTTTGAAAGGAGGTGAGCTTTAAGGAAAAATTTTATATTTGAAAGGTAATAAAGCAAAACAACAAATAGTGATATATGAAGTTCGGAAATATCCCTTTCGATCTGTTTATGTGTTTGTTTGTTTTTTATTTTTTGTATCCAAAGTGAAACTGGAGAAACTATTTCCATTGATATGGCCTTACAGATGGCAAGAAATACCTTCAAGAAGTTAACAAAAAAGGAATGGATTTCCTCCCTGGTAATAGTCAAGATTCACTTTAGAAATATAGCAATAGAATTTACTGGAGTTTAATTTTGTTGGGAGCTGGGTGAGAAGGGATTATGATTGGGACTAAGATGGCAAGCTAAAATTTGTTATGAGATGGCTATATTCCAGACATGATATTAGGTGGTGACTTTTGTTTTTTCACTGAACCCTTCAATATACAGTAGACATTAAGCTTAAATTTTCAATACAAGAAAACCAGTATTCAAGAGGTTAACAGCTTCTAGCATTACATATGAAAACAGTACTGGGTTGGCATCCATCCCAATCTTAGCCTTGTTAAAAATAAAATAAAATTTTTACTATATTAAATTTTGTGTATGAATTTATAAGCTTTATTTTTTAGTTCATGAATCAGGGAACATCTGGTCTGGAAGTCAGACAAGAGTTCTGGAGGGTGGTGCAAAGCACAGACACACAGGAACAAGGAAACTATACTGGGCAAATTTCAAATTGGCTAGTGGGCATTTTCTTTCCATATTTGGAATTAAGGGAAAATTTTGAACTAGGTTAAATTGGGCAAGTAAGTCCTAGTTGGCTAGCTTAGGTTTCTGAGACAGTCAGTAGATTGACTTGAGTTTTGGCTCCTGGTAAGGTCAGGCCTTTACCAGAAATAGAAACTTAGGTTTTGGTTTGCTGACCTGTGGCTTAGCACAAGCGACTCCATCTTTGGTCTAGTTTAGTCAGTTTAACATCCTGAATTGGGAGACGGAAAAGCCTGTTCTCAGTTCAAGCTCTGCTACTGATTTATCCCTTATCTACTTTGGGTTGTATTTCCTTTACCTATAAATTGAATTGATTTCATCTTCAAGGTCCATTTCAGTTTAATATTTTGTAACTCGTGGTTGGAAGGGAGAGGAGGGAAAATGTCCCCTAATTCATGACCAAATTATTTTTACACATGTCCCCTTCAGACAGCAGCACATACTATAAATGGGACATTAGCATCCCAAGAACAAAGAGGCAAAGAATTTAAGTGGGTCTTCTATGTCCCAGGAGTCACAAAAGGGTTTTAATGTGCAGTAGATGCCCTATTTTTATTTTCAAGTTAAAGAAATAAGAATGATAGAAATTATCGAGTATATTTTTAAAATGAGTTTATTTAGGTGGTGAGGGAGATAACTTGGGATGAATTTCCCAGTGAGTCCAGGGGACACTCATCTTTTAGAATGCTTCTTTAAAAAGGGTTCTTAGAGAAATAACTTTTGGAACTCCACATACTATTACCGAATCATGATGCACATTAACAAATTAAAGATTCTATAATGTCATACACCGAAAAAAATCTAACGTTTTTGACCCTGTTTTTCTCAAAGTTATTTGACTTTGTGACCCTATTTTCCCCTGCATAACATTTAGCATTCCACTGATACAGTGTCCTGCTGGACATGAGAAAAAAACACATAGTTGTGAGAATACTGATGTAGTAACAGCAACAACAATAGCAATAATATTAAGTATTTCACAGTTTATAAGGCACTGTTGCATATATCATTTTATTTAAACCTTACGACATATGGAGACAGGCAGTATAGTTAAAAGAATATTTATTAGAATAAATAAAACTTCCAAATCTTTGTGGCTTAATACAATAAAGACTTATTTCTCACATCATAGTCCAGTGAGGGTTGGAGGCAGGAAGCACTGCTGGGGGAAATCTTTGTGGGTGTAGCTGGGCTTCTCCCTTCTGGAGCCTCTGAGTCCTAGGGCCATGAGGTCCTCCATTGGATCTCTTGTGTCTGCTCAGCAGATGAGGAAAGAGTATGGAAGGTCACTTGAGAGGTTTTAGGGACCAGATCTGGAAGTGTTATATATCACCTTCACCCATGTTCCATTGGCTAGAATTCAGTCACATGGCCCCACGTAAGGGCAGGGGAGGCTGGGAAATGCTGTCTACCTGAGTACACACCCAAGAGGAAAGTGAAGCAAGATCAGTCAGGTGAACAAATGGCATTGTCTCTGCCACAGCAGATTTTAGATCAGATAAATCTGGCTATGGTCCCTCTCTCTGTCAGTTTCTGAGTGATCTCAGAGACTCCTTCCTCATCTGTAAAACCAAGGTAAAAAAAAAAAAAAAAAACTTTCTTACATGATTGTTAAGAAGATTAAATAAGAAATGATTTTCATGAGGTCACCTGGCACATGGTGGATATTCCATGAATGTTCAAACTAATGCAAATATAAGCTCATACAAATTCACGTTTTTATATGTGTTCTATTTTAAAAGTTTACCTCCTGGTGAGATGAATGGTATAAAAATTGAGAGCTGTTTTTCCTCTGAATAATTCCCTACTAATGTATGAGAAAAAAAGAAAAAAAAGGGTTGTGATTTGTGTGTGTGTGTGTGTGAGTAAGAGAGAGAGAGGCAGCTCTCCTTTAAAAAGGAGACACAGAAGTGTGACCTGTGTAAAATATTGCCATTGGAGGGCTTTGTGTTAGTTCTGAATCCACTATTCACTCAGTCACTTTTTTTTTTCATACACTCTGATATAAAATGGTGGGGGTTGTTGTCACATCAGGGGCCTTTGGGAGGCTAGGAGTGACAGCATGTAACCAATAGGTTTCCAAAAGACGAATTGATTATTCCAATTAGAACATGGTCCCGTAGTTTATTTCTCATGATATTCTGTATTCTGTGCCTTTTCCTTTTTCCTGTTTTGACCACAGATAACCACATGCCTCAGGGAGGATCTGCTCAGAAATCTTCCATTGCGTTCTCCACACCAAGAAGCTTTACAAGTTTTCCTCCTCCTCCCAGAATGTCCTGCGATGCAGGATTCTCGCAACTGGGAGAGCCTGGTGGTTCCATTTGCAGAGGCTGTTTGTAAAATGAGTGACCAGTCTTTACAAGTCCTGAGTAAGTTCGATTATATTTTATCCATACACAGAAACCCTGGTGGTGTAGTGGTTAAGTGCTATGGCTGCTAACCAAGAGGTCGGCAGTTTGAATCCTTCAGGCGTTCCTTGGAAACTCTATGGGGCGATTATACTCTGTCCTATAGGGTCGCTCTGAGTCGGAATCGACTCAACAGCAGTGGGTTTGGTTTTGTTTTGGTTTTTATCTGTACACATCCACTCCATGGCACTGGGTTTGGTTTTTTGTTTTGGTTGACCTGTACACATATGGTTGCCATGAGTTGGAACTGATTCAACAGTCATTTGTTTGATTTTTTATCTGTACACTTAAGAGAAAGTCACTGAAATAGAAATTGTAGTAAATTTAGGATAGATGTTTCTTATGTTTGAATACCTGGTCTGTGAATTATTCAAACGATTAACCTAAAGCTATTACAATCATTACTCTTATCGTACAAAGCAAGTATAATTCTTAGAACTGAACATGGCTTTGATATCGGAGTTTGATAACTATAGAGTATCCAGTCAAGATAAATCATACTCTAAAACTTTTTGTCCATGTTATTTTGAACTTCAGATATTTTGACCTGAGGTGATAATAAACAAATATTAAACTTTGAGTTATTATTATTTTATTTTATTCAGTGGTATGGAATGCACTGAACCTGATCATAACAGTGTCAAGCTAATGCTCAAGGCTCAAAGCTTGAAAGATGCAAAGTACATATACAGTGAAATATAAGCCACCGTCCCCAGTTCCCTTCTCAAAAAGTAGTTTTAGATTCTAGTTTCTTGTGTAGCCTTGGAAAGATTATTTCTCTATATGTATTCAAATATACCCTTTCTGTTTTTTAGTGGCAGCATACCATTCACACTCTTCAACAACTTGCCTCTTCCCACTTAACAGTATATCATGGAGATCATTCCATTATAGGACCTGTGAACTACCTCATTTTATTTAATGTCTGAATCGTGTTCTATTGGGAGGATATACTATAATTTATGTTTAACTAGTCTCTTATTAATAGAGAACTGTTTCCAATCTTTTGCTGTTATAACAATGCTAAAATGCATTTCTTTGTACACATAAATTTACAAATGTAGAAAAAAATTCCAGGAAGCAAAATTACTGGGTCAAATTACATATATGTGCATTTTAAATTTTAATATGTTTTACCAAATGGTCCTCCATACAGATCAGGACCATCATGTCACCTAACTCTAAGGGGGTGCTATTCACACTGTAGTCTATGTAAATTGTGCCCCTGTATTGGGTAACATGGCAACCCTGATAGAAGGTGCACCAATTTATACTTCTATAAAAAAATTGAGAGTTAGCCCACATACTTTTCAACACAGTGTTATTAAACTTTGAACTTTGCCATTCTGGAAATAAAAGCTAACAACTCTTACTTTTAGTTTGCATTTCACCTGTCCTGGATGAGGTTGTGCTGGTTTTCTCATATTTCAGATCTATTTTTATATCATGTTCTGTGAACTGTCGGTTCCTTCTTCTTGCTCATATTTTCATTAGTTGTTAGTATTTTTCTTTTTTATTTAGGAGTTCTTTATCAATAATATGAGTCGCAAATGTTTTTTCCTAATGTTATTTTTTAAATTTTTTTACTTTGTAGTGTTTTTTTCATAGATAATTATTTCAAAAAATTGTATGCAGCCTAATTTTATTAACATTTTCTTGCATGGTTTCTGGGTTTGAGATCATACTTAGGAAGGTGTACCTCATTTTCATTTTTTTTTTTTAAATATCTCATGCTCCTACTAGAATTTTTATTGTTTCATTTTTATGTTTAAATCTTTAATCCATACGAGTTTTTCTTGGATATACTTTATTTTTTCTGGATCCCATTCAGAATGTCTCAACATGTTTACTGAAAGATCTGTTTTGTTCCCACTACTCTGTAATGCCATCTTTAGCATATAATAAAGTCTCATGTGTAGTAGGTTCATTTCTGGAATCTCTAGTCTGTTACACTGACTTGCCTTTCATGCATCTGGGCCATACTATAATTACGTTAGCTTGATAATGTATTTTAACATTTCGTAGGTTTGTTTTCTGAGGGTTGCCCTTGGGTACAGAAATCCAGGTTGTAACCTCAGTAATATAAAAATATAATTATCAAACTCTTTTTATACACTGTATATATCCGTATATACCAGGTGTTTATTTTTTACAGATTGAAAAGGTTCTTCATGACATATGGATTTAGATATAGATATATAGATATTTGCCTATATTTCAGACTTCATAGGCACCCTGTAGAATTGTCAGTTTAAAAATTATGAAATCAATTAAGTAATCAAATGCAAATTTGAACTATCAACAAATTTCTTCAGAATCTTGAATCCAGCTTTTAATTGTAATGATAGTTAATCAGGGAAAACATTTGGTTTTCCTTATATGTGAGAAATAAGTGTTGTTGTGGATGATTTCCTTAGAAAAGTTATTTTATGAGTTATCCCATCAAAAATATCGTCTATTTCTTACATTAAAGAATTCAGTAAAAACTGAGGGATTTTTTTTTTCTTTTTTTTTTTGGCCCATATTTATTGTTGCCAATTTTACACCCCTTAGAGAAGTGTTGGGCATCTTTGCACAAATCCTCTCTCAACACACTGGTCCAGATGCTTAGAACAGCCATCGTTTCTCAACTGAGTTGTTGGGCTGAAACCAGCCAGAGTCACTGTAATGTTAAAGCTCTCCTAGGAATGATGAACAAATTGTATAAGGTAAGGGTTCACTTAAAGGAATGTATATACCATTTTGCTAAATCAAAATCTAGGTCTCAGCCAGTTGTCTTCTTAAGAATCATGATGAGTCAATTATTATGGAATATAAAGTAATTATATTAATTTGTAAAGTAATATATACAAGGGAAATGTTTGAAAGAAAATAATTGGAGATTTAAAAGCTGAGAAGCCTCACGAGAACTTAGGAAGATGCTTTGTAATGGACTTCTTTCATTAAGAAAAAGCACACTGGAGACAGTGCCAAATACAACAGGAATGAATCTGACCAACATAGTGATGAGCAAAAGATCACATATTCTATGATTTCATATATATGAATTTCAAAAACAGGCAAAGCTAATCTACAGTGATAGAAGTCAAACTAGTAGTTATCTCTTGGAAGGGTGATTGACTTTGAGGGAGGCTGAGGAAGCCTGCTAGATGCTGCTCAAAGTGTTCCATGCCTTGATCTGGGCAGTGCTTACACAGGTGTATATGTACGTAAAAACTCTTCAAACTGTACATTAAAGATTTATGTACTTTATAACTCTGCAAGAATTAAATAAAAAGAGAAGAAAAAAGGTTTGCAGAGGACTGTGGCCTGAACAAAGCAAGGGTCCGATGAATAATGCTAAATCTTGTGATTCTAACAGTCCATATTAGAATGTTTGTTAAACCCCACTGTGGATCAGGTGAGGCCATGAGGACTTGGTGTCCACATGCTGTGCAGCCCTGGGAACATTTGGGCCACTCAGAGCGCAAGGTCTGTTCTAGCAGGGATACCTGGAGTCAGTGGCATCCTAAGTCACAGGGCTTGATTATACCGTCTTCATTCTACTTTGGGTGATTGTCTCAGTGAAATAGGAATTAAATTGTGCTCTTAACCAGAGCTAAGAACATAATATTCCAGAGGAGTTGACTGAATTCCCACAAAGATCAGGGATTCCCAGAGGACCTCTTAAATTTCAGAGATAGAGACCAGGGGTAAAAAAAAAAAGGGGGTAAGCCTGGTTATATACTGACTGGCGCTGACGTCAAACGCATCTAGAGCAGCGCTTTTCGAAATTTAATATGCATACTAATTACCTGAAGATCTTGTTAAAATGCAGATTCTGGTCCAGTAAGCCTGTTGTGGGGCCTAAGATTCTGCATTTCTAACAAGTTCCCAGGTGATGTCAATGCTGCCGGTCAAAGGACTGCACTCTGAGTAGAAAAGGTCAGTGTATAGAAATGAAGTTAATTTTGTTTAACCTTGTTTTTAGCAATCTTGCTAAATTCACCTGTTTATACTTACCTATTGATTCCTTTGGATTTTTTATGCATACGGTAATATTAATTGAGAGTAATCACAGTTTTATTTCTTTCTTTTTCTTAACTTACTTCACTGGCTTGAACCTCCAGTACAATGTTTTATAATCTTGTTCTTGATCTCGAAGGGAGAACTGTAACATTAAGTTTTATGTTTGCTGTGGGGTTTTTTAGAAACCTTTTAATGGGTGAGGAAGTTTCATTTTATTCCTATTTTGCTAAGAGCTTTTTTTTTTCATGAATGAACACTGAATTTTATTAAATTAGTTTCTGTATACAGATGGATTTTCAACTGCTGAACTAACCTTGCCTCCTTAAATTAGTCCCCCTTGCTCATGATATATTATGTTTTTCATATATATCAACAGATTCAGTTTGCTAATATTTTGTTTTGGATATTTGTATCTATGTTCATGAGAAAAATTGGCCTGTTACTTTACTTTCTCATAATATCCCTCCTGGGTTTCTGGATCAAGCTATCATGAAATGATACGGGAGGTATACCTTCTTTTTCTATGCTATGGAAGAGATTGTGTAATGGTGACATGAGTTTTCCTTGGATAATTGGTAGAATTAGTCTGTGAACTCTTTTGAATCTGGAGATTTCTCTGTGGGAATGCTTAAAATTATGAGTTTAACTCATTTCATAACTGGAGAATTGTTCAGATTTTCTATTTCTTGTGTCTGTTTTATTTTTCTTGAAATTTGTTTACCTAGGTTCTCAAATTTTCTCCTTTTTTAAAATTTTTTATTATGTCTTAGGTAGAAGTCTACAGCACAAATTAGTTTCTTTTTTAAAAACCTACACACAAATTGCATTGTGACATTGGTTGCAATCCCTGCAATGTGTCAGCGCTCTCCCGATTTTCCTTTCTACCCTAGGTTCTCCCTGTCTATTCGTCCAGTTTTCTTGCCCCTTCCTGCCTTCTCTTTACTTTTGGGCAGGTGCTGCCCATTTGGTTTTGTATATTTGATTAAACTAAGAACCACATTCCATAAGTGTGTCATTATTTGTTTTATAGGCCTGTCTAACTTTGGCTGAAAGGTAGTCTTCAGTAGTGGCTTCTGTTCTGAGTTAGCAGGTGTCTGGGGGCCGTAGTTTCTGGGGTTCTTCCAGTTTCTGTCACAACATTAAGTCTGGTCTTTTTGTGTGTGAATTTTGTGATCCCTGTCAGAGAGGTGGTGGTGATAGCCAGGCACCACCAGTTCTTCTGGGACTAATCTTTCCCCGTGTCTTTGGTTTTCTTCATTCTCCTTTGCTCTGAATGTGATGGGACCGATAGATGTATCTTAGATGGCCACTTCCAAGCTTTTAAGACCCTAGACGTTACTCACCAAAGAAGGCTGGAGAACATTTTCTTTACGAAGTATGTTATGTCGATTGACCTAGATGTTCCTCGAGACCATGATCCCCAGCCCTCAGCCCCAGTAATTTGGTCCCTCAAGGTGTTTGGATGTGTCTAGGAAGCTTCTGTGACTTTGCCTTGGTCAGGTTGTGCTGACTTCCCCTATATTGTATGTTGTCTTTACCTTCACCAAAGTTAGCACTTGTCAACTGTCTAATTGGTGATTTCTCCTCCCTTCCTCATAACCATCGAAGATTGTTTTTTCCTGTGTGTAAATCTTTTCTTGGTTTTTATATAGTGGTCTCATACAATATTTGTCCTGTCGTGACTGACTTCTTTCACCCAGCATAATGCCCTCCAGATTAATCCATGTTGTGAGATGTTTCTCAGATTCATTGTTGTTCTTTATCCTTCCAAAGTATTCTATTGTGTGTATGTGCCATAACTGATCTATTCATCTATTGATGAGCACTGAGTTGTCTCCATCTTTTTACTATTGTGAATAATGCTGTAGTGAACATGGGTGTGTGTATGTCTATTTGTGTGATGGCTCTTATTTCTCTAGGATATAGTCCTAGGAGTGGAATTGGTGGATAGTATGGTATTTCTACTTCCAGTTCTTTAAGGAGACACCATATTATTTTCCATAGTGGTTGTACCATTTTACAATCCTGCCAACAGTGCCTAAGAGTTCCAAATCTCCCCGCAACCTCTCAACATTTGTTATGTTCTGTTTTTTTGATTAGTGCCAGTAATGCCGGTGTGAGATAGTATCTCATTGTAGTTGATTTGCATTTCTCTAATGGCTAAGGATCAAGAGTATTTCCTCAAGTGTCTGTTAGCTACTTGAATGTCTTCTTTGGTGAAGTGTCTGTTCATATCCTTTGCCCATTTTTTAATTGGGTTATTTGCATTTTTGCTGTTGAGATGTTGAAGTGTTCTATAGATTTTAGATATTAGAGCTTGAATACGTCATAGCCAAAATTTTTTCCACAGTCTGTAGGTTCTCTTTTTATTCTTTTGGAGAAGTCTTTTGATAAGCGTGTTTAATTTTTAGGAACTCCCAGTTATCTAGTTTATCTTCTGGTGTTTATGCCTTCTTAGTTACGGTTTGTTTTCTAATTATGCCATGTATTAGGGCCCTTAGCGTTGTTCCTATTTTTTTTCCATGATCTTTATAGGTTTAGGTTTTATATTTAGGTCTTTGATCCATTTTGAGTTAGTTTTTGTGTATGGTGTGAGGTATGGGTCTTTTCTCCATTTAATGGACTTTGATCCTTTATCAAAGATCAGCTGGTCATAGGTGGATGGATTTACCTCTGGGTTCTTGATTCTGTTCCATTGGTCTATGTGTCTGTCATTGTAACTGTATCAGGCTGTTTTGACTATGGTGGCTGAATACTAGGTTCTGAGATCAGGTAGTGGAATGCCTCCTACTTTGTTCTTTTTTCTTCAGTAATGCTTGGCTTATCTGGGGCCTCTTTCCTTTCCATATAAATTTGATGGTTAGTTTTTCCATCTCATTAAAGAATGCTCTTAGTATTTGGATCGAGATTACATTATATCTACGGAGTGCTTTGGGTAGAATTGTCATTTTCACAAGGTCGAGTCTTCCTCTCTGTGAGCATGGTATGTTTTTCCATTTATGCAGGTCTGTTTTGGTTTCTAAGTAGTGTTTTGTAGTTCTCTTTGTATAGGTCTTTTACATCCCTGGTTAGATTTATTCCTAAGTAGTTTATCCCTTTAGGGGCTATTATAAATAGCATTGTTTTCCTGATTTCCTTTTTGAAGCTCTCTTTGTTGGCGTATAGGAATCCAACTGATTTTTGTATGTTGAGCTTGTATCCTGCTACTCTGCTGAGTCTTTCTGTTAGTTCCAGTAATTTTCTTGTGGAATTTTTGGGGTTCTCTATGTATAGGATCGTATGTCTGTGAATGGGGATAGTTTTATTTCTTCCTTTCCAATTTGGTTGCCCGTTTTTTCTTTTTCTTGCCTTATTGCTCAAGCTAGGACTTTCAGCACAATGTTAAATAGGAGTGGTGATAGAGGGCATCTTTGTCTTGTTCCTGTTCGCAGAGGGAATGCTTTTAGCCTCTCTCCATTGAGAATGATGTTGACTGTTGGTTTTGTAGAGATGCCCTGCAAATTTTATCTTTCAATCTCATTACAATCTGTAGTTCCCCCTGCCATTGTCATTCCTGATGTTAGTAATTTTGCATTTTCTTTTCTCCCCTTCGATCAGTCTTACCAGAAAGGGGTTTTTTTTTATTCTTTTTTAAAGAGCCAGCCTTTTTGTTTGTCGAGCCCCTCTCCTGTTCATACGTTTTTTATTTCCTTAATTTATAGTTCTACCTTTCTTGTTTTCTACCTTATGTCTTTTGGATTAGTTTGTTGCAACAGAGGCTCAGATCATTGATTTTCAGCCATTACTTTCTCTGAGAAGCCTCCTTGAACCTCTTAAGTCCTTCCCCGTTTATAAGATTTCTCACATTCTACCCTAGATGCCCGTTTATTGTCATTATTACCCACTAGACCATGCGTTGGCAATCCATGAGCCAGTCTTTCGTTTTTTTAAGTAAAATTTCATTGGAATACATTTGTGCACATTTGCTTATGTATTGTCTATGGCTGCTTTTTTACTATTGTTGCAGAGTTGAAAGGTTGTGACAGAGACTATGTGGTCCTCAAGCCTAAAATATTTACTGTCTGACTGTTTAAGAAGATGTTTGCCAACACCTGCACTGAACAATAACTTGTGCAGGACCAGCTTAAGCTGGACAAGGACCATTATCTTATAGTTTGTCCCATGCCTGACAAATGTGCAAATTAATTAATACATATATAATGAATTAATAATGAATACATATATGTCATATATTAAATTACTTATTGATACAAAATGAAATTCACAGGTCACGTTTTTTTTAAGGTAAACAAAGCTAACACTCAACTGCCTGAAAATGCTTTCAACATAGATGAACTCACCAACTCGCTCGACTTTGTTGTAGATAGAGCCAGAGTATTCTTTCGGAGTAAAAACCTGGTAAGAATAACATTTGTACCTCAGAAAATTCTCATATTTTAAAAAGGACGCATTAGTAATTGTGCAGGTATCCCTCTGATAAATCAAGATTTGAAAAATTTCTCATTGCAATTCCAAATTTGCAAAATTAGATGATTGTTAAAAACTTGAACACCTTTCATTTGCAAAACAAATACATTTTTAAAGAAATTTGTTTCTTGGCAATTTGGATTCTTAAGAACAGATCCTGAAAGAGGGAACAAATTTTAGGTAATAAGGTAAAGGAATGATGTTTTCCTTTTTTAATTATCAAAACTATTGTGTCTGTTTATTTTTTAGGTACCTGCAGATAACATCAGTCCAGTTATTTTCAGTGACTTTCCATTTGTCTTTAATTTTCTCTCCAAGATGAAATTGTTCACAGCTGATTCATTTATAAAAATGCAGGTATGTGTGCCTACTTTCAACTTTTTTATTATGTAAAATTTCACACATACACAATGAACCCCAAGATTCAATAGTTATCAGTATTTTGCCACACTTGCTTCATCTTTCACTTTTGTTGTTTTGGTAGTTACTGTTTTTGAAGGATTTTAAAGTAACTCCCAGGCCCAATTTCTTTTCACCTCGCCACACTTCATTGCATTTTGTCTAGTTGTCCCACTCTTGTTCATACTGAGATTTATCAATAGATTCAGGTGGTGACCACAGGATTCTTCCATTGTAAAGTTTCCCATCAGCTTTTTATTTAATAATTTCATTCACTTATGAACTTTGCCTATATATAATCTTTTGTTAAGGTTTGCAAAGTAGCGATATTTCTAATCCTATCATTCCTTCCGAAATCATTAACCAGAGTTTTCTAAAGAACTGTTCGTCATAAGTCAGGGTTATTTGGTTACCCTGAAAAACCATTCACATAGGAAAGGTGGTGTAATGCTTAATCCTTTCCCTTTAGTTACCAGTTTTCATAGGGAGCAGTTGGTGTTGAAGTAACTTTTAATGGTGTTGAATAGGATTTTATTTCTCTTTATTTCTGAGTGTATCTTTATTTGAATATCAGTAAGGACTTGAGTATTTTTTAAAACTTGGCTGACTTTGTTTTTTTGTTTTGCTTTGTTTGTTTTTTGCTTTTGTTTCAAATGCTTAAATACCCTTTTGCCAATGCAAGCCCCTTCATCTGGTTCCCTTGTCTATAATTCTTCAAAAGCTTCCTTGTTTTCTGGCACAATAAGGTGTCCCAGCCTCATCTTATACAAGTTCTGTCCCGGAGCTGGAATTAGTTATTGCTGCAAGGAGCCCTGACTCCCTTTCAGAGGGAAAGGCATTTATAAGTCATGATCTAGTCACCATAATGCTCATTACAACTGAGTTGCCATTATTTCTAGGACATCTCAGTGGATAGAACTTGAACTTACATATTTTCATAAGTAGGAAAAAAATCATTACTTCTTAATAATTCCAATTCAAATTTAACATTACAGCCTCTGCTTCTGGCCTTAAAAGAGCAACTAGGAAACTTGCTCTTACACGAACAAACAAGCAACACTAGCAACGACAGTAAAAACAAAACAAGAAAATTGGATACTGTATGTGAAACAGCTGTTTTCAGATATTGGGACAATAGGCAGTTCATTATCCCCAAGAAAGGGAAGACAAACAAGGTAAATTCAATGATTGCCTTGGTTTCCTGCCTGGAGGCAATTTCTAGACCTCGGTACAGAGTGGGGAACTCAAGCAGAGTGTGGTTAAAAAACAAAACAAAACAAAACAAAACCATTGCCGTCAAATCAATTCTGACTAATAGTGACCCTACAGAACAGAGTAGAACTGCCTCGCAGGGTTTCCAAGGAGCGCCTTGTGGATTAGAACTGCCCATCTAGAGTATGGTAGCCTCCCTAAATTGAGTAGTCAAAGATCAGTGACTGGAGAAGCTGAGGTGGCAGAATTTGTGGAGCAAACTACAAGATGGAAGGGAACTATGTAGAGATAGCTCTAGAAATCTGAATGGGTGTACCCTGAATGTCTGCCTGAATAACAATCTGGGCATATAGAAGGCAAAACCCCACAAGGCTGGTCAAAGAACAACTGTCAGTAAGCTAATAACTGAGCAATTACCAGAGCTTGCACAGGCTGGGAGACACTGAAATTCAAAGCATCCATAGTAAAAGCACCTCACTGAACACTCAGGACAATCATAGAGACTCCAGAAGGGTCACACCTTTGCATTAAGGCTAAACTAGTCCTAGGGTCCTTGATGTCATTCCACAACCCTTCTGGCCTTTGGTTATTAGTGTTCAATGTGTCAAATCTATTCTTGAGATGGTCTCTAAATTCAAGTGGGATATACTCAAGGTCATACTTTGCCTCTCGTGAACTTGCTTTAATTTTCTTCAGCTTCAACTTGAACTTGCATATGGGCAGTTAATGGCCTGTTCTGCTGTCAGCCCCTGGCCTTGTTCTTACTGATGATATTGAGCTTCTCCATCACCTCTTTCCACAGATGTAGTCAATTTGATTCCTGTGTATTCACTCTGGTGAGGTCCATGTGTATAGTCACCATTTGTATTGTTGAGAAAGGTATTTCCAGCGAATAGGTTACTGGTCTTGCAAAATTCTATCATGCAATTTCCGGCATCGTTTCTATCAAACATAGCAATAATTGTGAGGATGGTGCAGAATGTGTTTCATTCTGTTGTACATAGGGTCGCTATGAGTCAAAACCAACTCAACAGCACCTAACAACAATATCAGTCCTATAGTAAAGGTTAATGTAGCTTTGCTCTAAAAAAGCATAAAATCAAGTCTGACTGAAAGCAATCTATGAATTCAATGCAATCCCCACCAAAATTCCAACGGCCTTCTTTACAGAAATAGAAAAGCCAATCCTCAAATTTATATGGAAGGTCAACGGACCTCTAATAGCTAAAGCAATCTTGAAGAAGAAGAATAAAGTAGGAGGACTCACACTTCGTGATTTCAAAACATACTATAAAGCCACAGTAATTAAAACAGCCTGGTACTGGTATAATAACAGACATCTAGACCAATGGAATGGAATTGAAAGTCCAGGAATAAGTCCATACATCTATGGTCAACTGATTTTCAGCAAGGGCGCTAAGTTCATGCAATGGGGAAAGAAGAATCTCTTTAATGAATGGTGCTGGGAAAATTGGATTCCAATATACACAAGAATGGATCAAGATGCATGCCTCACACCATACACAAAAACCAATTCAAAATGAATCAAGGACCTAAACATGAAAAAATAAAATCATGAAATTCTTAGAAGAAAATAGGGGGAAGTGGCTAAAGGGCCTAATTTTTTTATGATGGGTTATCAGATATGACAATAAAAGCACTAACAGCAAAAGACAGAATAGATAAATGAGACTTCTGAAAATTAAATAATTTTGTTCATCAAAGGACTAATCAAGAAGGTGAAAAGACAACATACAGATTAGGAGAAAATTCTCGGGAACCACATATCAGATAAGGGTCTAATATCCAAAATACATAAAATTCTTTTACAAATCATCAGCAGAAACACAACCGAATCAAAAATGGACTAAGGGCTTCAACAAACATATCACCAAAGAGGGTATTCAAATGGCCAACATGCATATGAAAAGATGCTCAACATCATTAGCTGTTACAAAGATGCAAATCAAAACTACAATGTGATATCAACTCACCCCCATTAGAATGGAAATGACAAAAAAAAAAAAAAAAAAAGGAAAACAGCAGGTGTTGATAAGGTTGTGGAGAAACCAGAACCTTCATCCACTTCTCCTGGGAATGTAAAATTGTACAGCCATTGTGGAAAACAGTTTGACAGTTCCTCAATAAGTTGAACATTGTTATATATTGAGTTATGTCCCCCAGAAATATGTGTCAACTTGGCTAGGCCATGATTCCCAGTATTGTGTGATTGTCCACCATTTTGTCATCTGATGTGATTTTCCTATGTGTTATAAATCCTACCCCTGTGATGTTAATGAGGCAGGATTAGAGGTAGTTATGTTAATGAGGCAGGACTCAATCTACAAGATTGGGTTGTATCTTGAGTCAATCTCTTTTGAGATAGAGAGAAGTGAGCAAAGAGACAGGGGACCTCATACTGCCAAGAAAGCAGAACCTGAAACAGAGCAAGTCCTTTGGACCCTGAGATCCCTGTGCAGAGAAGCTCCTAGACCAGGGGAGGACTGAAGATAAGGACCTTTCCCCAGAACAACAGAGAGAGAAAGTCTTCCTCCTGGAGCTAACACCCTGAATTGGGACTTCTAGACTGTGAGAGAATAAATTTCACTTTGTTAAAGTGGTCCATGTGTGGTATTTCTGTTACAGCAGCACTAGATAATTGAGACAAACATAGAACTACCATATAACCCAGTAACCCCAATGCTAGGTATATACACAGAAGAAGTGAAGGTAGGAACACAAACAGAACCCTGTACACCAATGTTCATTGCAGTATTTCTCACAATAGCCAAAAAATGTAAACAACCAAAATGTCCATCAACAGATGAATGGATAAATAAAATGTGGCATATGCAAACAAAAGAATATTATTTAACCATAAAGAGAAATGAATTTCTGATACATGCCACAACATGGATGAACCCAGAAAACATCATGCTGAGCTAAATAAGTCAGTCACAAAGGGACAACTATTGTATGGTCTTATATGAAATAAATATATAGAAACCAAAGATTATTAGTGGTTATTAGGGTGGGAATTTCCATTCTTCACAATGTTATCCATGATTTGTTATGATCCATGAAGTCAAATGCCTTTGCCTAATCAATAAAACACAAGTAAACATCTTTCTGGCATTCCTTGCTTTCAGCCAAGATCCATCTGCAATCAGCAATGATATCCCTCATTCTACATCCTCTTCTGAAGCTGGCTTGAATTTCTGGCAGTTCCCTGTCAATGTACTGCTGCAGCCATTTTTGAATTATCTTTAGCAAAATTTTACTTACATATGATATTAATGATATCGTTCAATAATTTCTGCGTTCCATTGGATCACCTTTCTTTGGAATGGGCACAAATAAGGATCTCTTCCAGTCAGTTGGCCAGGTAGATGTCTTCCAAATTTCTTGGCATTTCAAAGAATGGAAATTCCAGAACACTTCAGTGTGCTCCTGAGGAACCTGTTCATAGACCAAGAAGCAGTTCTAATAGAAGGGGATACTACGTAGTTTAAAATCAGAAGATGTGTGTGTCAAGGTTGTGTTCTTTCACCATATTTATTCAATCTGTATGCTGAGCTATTATCTGAGAAGCTGGACTATATGAAGAAGAATGTAACATCAGGACTGGAGGAAGAATTATTAACAACCTGCAATATGCAGATGACACAACCTTGATTGCTGAAAGTGAAAAGGACTTGAAGCACTTACTGATGAAGATCAAACACTACAGACTTCAGTTTGGATCATACCTCAACATAAAGAAAATAAAAATCCTCACATTTGGACCAATAAGCAACATCATGATAAACGGAGAAAATATCGAAGTTGTCATTTTACTTGGATCTACAATTAACGCCTGTGGAAACAGCAGTAAAGAAATCAAACAACGTCACCAGACTGAGTCCAGCACAACTAGATGGTGCCTGGCTGCCACCACCAACTGCTCTGGCAGGGATCACAATAGAGGTCCCGGACAGAGCTGTAGAAAAATGTAGAACAAAATTCTAACTCAAATAAAGAAGAAGAAAAAAAAAGACCAGACTTACTGGTCTGACAGAGGCTGGAGAAACACTGAGAGAGTGGCCCTGGACACCCTTTTAGCTCAGAAATCAAGTCATTCCTGATGTTTACTCTTCAGCTAAAGATTAGATAGGCCCATAAAACAAAGCGAGACTAAGTGGGCACACCAGCCCAGGGGCAAGGATGAGAAGGCAGGACGGGACAGGAAAGCTGGTAATGGGGGGATTAGCGGTCGAGAAGGGGAGAGTGTTGACATGCCGTGGGGTTGACAACCAATGTCACAAAACAGTATGTGTATTAATTGTTTAATGAGAAGCTAGTTCGCTCTGTAAACCTTCAACTAAAGTACAATTAAAAAAAAATCAAAGAACATAGTATTGCATTGAGCATATCTGCTGCAAAAGACCTCTGTGAAGTGTTAAAATGCAAAGTGTCACTTTGAGGACTAAGATGCGCTTGACTCAAGCCATGGTATTTTCAATCACCTCATATGTATGTGAAAGCTATACAATGAATAAGGAAGACCAAAAAATAATCAATGCCTTTGAATTATGGTGTTGACAATGAATATGGAATAGAATGAACAAATCTGTCTTGGAAGAAGTATAGCCAGAATGCTCCTTAAAAATGAGGATGGCAAGACTTCGTCTCATGTACTTTGGACATGTTATCAGGAGGGACCAGTCCCTGGAGAAGGACTTCATGCTTAGTAAAGTAAAGGGTCAGTGAAGAAGAGGAAGACCCTCAAAGAGATGAACTGACACAGTAGCTGCAACAATGGACTCAAAACATAGCAAAAATTATGGGGATAGCACAGAACCAGGCAGTATTTCCTTCTGTTGTACATAGAGTGGCTATGAATTGAAACTGACTTGAACTCCAAACACCTGGCAACAACAATAACAACCTGGGAAGAGAGGGTGGGAGAAAGGAAAAGTTTTTATGTAGGGGGCACTGAGTTTATGTTAATGGTTGGGATGGTTGAGGAAAGGATAGTGAGAATGGTTGTACAAGTTGAAGAGTGTAATCAATGTCACTGAATTGCACATGCAGAAGTTGTTGCGATGGTGTATGTTTTATTTATATTTTCACCACAATAAGAAAAAAAAAATGCAAGACTGAGATGGGTCAAGCTGATCTGCAAGTAATTCAGGTATTTGTCAGAACAAAATTCAGTACTCTTTAAAGGAAGACTACAAAATCTAAACACTCAGCTATGTAACTCTTCCATGTCTGGCAACCAATCAAAATTTACTAGACGTGCAAAGAAGCACAGAATGGGGAAAAAAGGAAGAGATGAACAGAAAGAAAAGCTGAAAGAAATAAACAGTGGGACGTTATTAAGGAGTCTATTGTTGTTAGTTGCCATCGGGTCAATTCTGACTCACAGAGACCCCTTCTGTGCAGAGTAAAACTGCACCGTAGAGTTTTCAAGGCTGTAACCTTTTGGAAGCAGATCACCAGGTCTGTCTTTTGAGGCACCTCTGGGTGGGTTTGAACTACTAACCTTTCAGCTAGCAGCCGAGTGCTGTAATGGTTAAGATTGTATGTCAGTTCAGCTGGGCCATGATTCTCAGTGTTTTTATGTGATCACTCCCATGATGGAATATGCTGTGAGTAGCCAAGCAGTTGAAAGGGAGTTTCCTTGAAGACATGGCCTGCATCTGAAAAATAAGCAGATGTTCTGGCCTTTTGCTTGCTCTGGATCCTGCAGGTGCCCCCTGTTTGTCTGACCTCTGGTTCTTGGGACTTGAGCTATCAGCTTATCTGTGCATCTTCGGATTCATCAATATTCACAACCTCTGAGTGGAGCCCTGCTGTCCAACCTGCTGATCTTGGGTTCTCCAGCCACTGTGGCTACATGAATCGGGAGAAGCCTCTATCCTAATCCATGGACTTGGGACATTCCAGCCATTTTTTTTGATATAAATCTCTCTCTGTATCTATATTTATACGCTTTACTGGTTTTGCTTTTCTAGAGAACCCAGCCTAAGATAAGTGCTTAACCGTTTGTGCTACCCAGGGACTCTTATTAGGTAGGCAGTATAACATGTTTCATTTAAAAGTCTCAAAAAGAGAGAGGTACTGTCTACCCACTCGAATGGCTATAGTTAAAATTTCTGACAATATCAAGTGTTTCCAAGGATTTAAAGCTAATGGAACTCTTGTGTGTTGCTTGCTGGTAGGAATAGAAAATGGTACAACTTTGTAAAACAGTCTGGTAGTTTCTTATCAAGTGAGACCTATATTTACCCCTTGTTGTGGTTGTTAGGTGCTGTGGAATACAATTTTTGACTCATAATGATACCACATGACAGAGTAGAACTGCCCCATAGGGTTTTCTTGGATATAATCTTTACGGAAGTAAATCCCCAAGTCTTTCTCCCAGGGATCCATTGGGTGGATTTGAACTGCCACCCTTTTGTATAGTAGCCAAACACTTAAATGTTGTGTCACCAGGGCTCCTCTATATTTACCTTATGACTCAGCAATTCCACTTCTAAATATTTACCCCAGAGATGTGAAAACTTGACCACACAAAGACCTGTACATGGATGTTCACAGAAGCTTTATTCATAATAGCTCTAATTTGGAAATAGTCCAAACGTCCATCAACAGATAAATGGATAAACAAACTGATATAACCATACGATGGAATTTATTCAGCAGTAAAGAGGTCCATGGATCGCCAACACATGGTCTAATGGGTAATAATGACAAGTAACCAGGTATCTGGCGTATAGTGTGAGAAATCTTGTGATTGGGGAAAAATTTAAGGGGTTCAAGAAGGCTTCACAGAAGAAGCAATTCCTGAAAATCCATGATCTAAGTCTCCATCACAACAGCTAAGTCACTGATATTTCAAACACCAGCAGGGACACCCATAGTGGACACATTGCAGTGGAGCTTTCCGAATAAGAGAGAATCTACTATCTACTTCTAAAAAAAAAAAAAAATTGGCTGGTGGAAACTTTATGAATAGCAGCAAAACATTGTCTGATATACTGCTGCAATATGAGCCCCTCAAGTTGGGAGGCACGCAAAATACAACTGGGGAAGACCTGCCTCCTCAAAGTAGAGTCGACTGTAATGATGTGGATGGCATTGAGCTTTCGAAGCCTTCATTTGCTGGTATGGCACTGAGAAGAAACAGCTGCAAACATCCATTAATAATAAGAACATGGAATGTATGAAGTATGAGTCTAGGAAAATTGGAAGTTGTTAAAAATGAAATGGAATGCATAAAGATCAATATCGTAGGCATTAGTGAGTTGAGATGGACTGGTATTGGTCATTTCGAATTGGACAATCATGTGTTCTACAATGCTGGGAATGACAAAATGAAGAGGAATGGCATTGCATTCATTGTCAAAAAGGACGTTTCAAGATCTATCCTGAAATACAACACTGTCAGTGATAAGATAATATCTATATGCCTACGGGAAGACCAGTTAATACAACTATTATTCTAATTTATGCACCAACAACTAATGTCAAAGATGAAGAAATCGAAGAGTCTTACCAATTTCTACAGTCTGAAATTAATCAAATACACAATCAAAATGCATTGATAATTGCTGGTGATGGGAATGGGAAAGTTGGAAACAAAGAAGGAACATCAGTGGTTAAAAAAACAGTGTTAGTGATAGAAACAACACCAGAGATCAAATGATAGAATTTTGCAAGACCAATGACTTATTCATTGGAAATACCATTTTTCAACAACATAAATAGCAACTATACACATAGACGTCACTGGATGAAATACACAGGAATCAAATTGACTACATCTGTGAAAAGAGACAACGGAGAAACTCAATATTATCAGCCAGAACAAGGCCATGGATTAACTTCAGAACAGACCGTCAATTGCTCATATGCAAGTTCAAGTTGAAGCTGAAGAAAATTAAAACAAGTGCACAAGAGCCAAAGTACAACCTTGAGTATATCCTACCTGAATTTAGAGACCATCTCAAGAGTAGATTTGACACATTGAACAGTAATGACCAAAGATTAGACTGATTGTGGGATGACATCAAGGATGTCACATGTGAAGAAAGCAAAAGGTCATTAAAAAGACAGGAAAGAAAGAAAAGAACAAAATGGATGTCAGAAGAGACTCTAAAACTTACTCTTGAATGTAGAGTAGCTAAAGCAAGTGGAAGAAATGACGAAGTAAAAGAGCTGAACAGAAGATTTCAAAGGGCAGCTGGAGAAGATAAAGTATTATAATGAAATGTGCAAAGGATTGGAGTTAGACAACCAAAAGGGAAGAAAATCCTCAGTATTTCTCAAGCTGAAAGAGCTGAAGAAAAGATTCCAGCCTTGATTTGCAATACTGAAGGATTCTACGGGGAAAATATTGAACTATGGAGGAAGCATCCAAAGAAGATGGAAGGAACAGAGTCACTACACAAAAAAGAATTGGTAGGCATTCAACCATTTCAGGAGGTAGCATAGGATCAGAAACTGCTGGTGCTGAAGGAAGAAGTCCAAGCTGCACTGAAGACATTGGCGAGAAACAAATGTCCAGGAGTTGATGGAATACCAATCAAGATGTTTCAACAAATGGATGCAACACTGGAAGCACTAAGTCATCTATGCCAGGAAATTTGGAATACTCTACCTGGCCAACTAACTGGAAGAGTTCCATATTTGTGTTCATTCCAAGGAAAGGTGATCCAACAGAAGGCACAAATAATCAATCAATATCATTAATATCACAAGCAAGTAAAACTTTGTGAAGATAATTCAAAAACAGTTGCAGCAGTGCATTGATAGGGAACTGCGAGAAATTCAAGCCAGATTCAGAAGAGAACATGGAAAGAGGGTTATCATTGCTGATGTGAGATGGATTTTGGCTGAAAGCAGAGAATACCAGAAAGATGTTTCCCTGTGTTTTATTGAATATGCAAAGGCATTCAACTGTGTGGATCATAACAAATTATGGATAACATCGTAAAAAATGGGAATTCCAGAACACTTAATTGTGCCCATGAGACACCTGTGCATAGACCAAGAGGCAGTCGTGCAGACAGAACAAGGGGATACTATGTGGTTTAAAGTCAGGAGTGGTTTGCATCAGGGTTGTATCCTTTCACTATACTTATTCAATCCGTGTGCTGAGTATTAATCGGAGAAGCTGGACTATATGAAGAACAGGGCATCAGGATTGGAGGAAGACTTATTAACAACCTGTGATATGCAGATGACACTACCTTGCTTGCAGAAAGTGAAGAGGACTTGAAGCACTCACTGATGGAGATCAAAGATCATAGCCTTCAGTATGGATTACGCATCAACATAAAACTAAAATCCTCGCAACTGGACCAGTAAGTGACATAACAATAAACAGAGAAAAGATTGTTGTGAAGAATTTCATTTTGCTTGGATCCATAGTCAACACCCATGGAAGCAGCAGTCAGGAAATCAAATGACTTATTGCATTGGGAAAAAAAAAAAAAAAAAAATTGCATTGGGCAAGCCTGATGCAAAAGAACTCTTTAAAGTGTTAAAAAGCAAAGACGTCATTTTGAGGACTAAGATGCGCCTGACCCAAACCATGGTGCTTTCAATCGCCTTACTTGCATGCAGAAGCTGGATGATGAATAAGGAAGACTGAAGAAGAATTTATGTCTTTGAATTATGGCATTGGCAATGAATATTGAATAGACCATGGACTGACAGAAGAACAAACAAATGTGTCTTGGAAGAAGTGCACCCAGAACACTCCTTAGAAGCGAGGATGGCAAGACTTCATCTCACATACTTTGGACATGCTATCAGGAGGGACCAGACCCTGGAGAAGGACAGCATGCTTAGTAAAGTAGAGGGTCAGCCAAAAAGAGGAAGACCCTCAATGAGATGGGCTGACACAGTGGCTGCAACAACGGGCTCAAACATAGCAATGATTGTGGGGGTAGCACAGGACCAGGCAGTGTTTCATTTTGTTGTAACTAGGGTCACTGTGAGTCAGAACCAACTTGACAGCACCTAACAACAATAACAAGAATTAAAATTTACCATTTTTTTCTACTTTATCTGTCTGAGATTATTAAATTCCCCTATTACTAATGTGACTTCTTCTGTTTTTCTTCCATCTGCTGTTATTCCTGTTCTGTGAACTTTACTGCTGTTATTTGGTTCATAACCCATTCCCGTCAAGTCAATTATTACTCATATTGACCCTATAGAACAGATTAGAACTGCCCCATACTGTTTGGATGGCTGTAGTTTTTAAGGAAGCAGATTGCCACATCTTTCTCCCTTAGAGCAGCTGGTGAGTTCGAACCACCTACCTTTCAGTTAGCAGCCATGTGCTTAATCACAGTGCCATTAAGCCTCCTTTATTTGGCACATAGACAGGTATTGATAATTGTTATATTTTCATTGTAATTTGTGAATTATCATTTACATTATAATTTAGTATTACACTGTGTTCCCTTCCCTTTTTAAATCTCTTTTTGACTTGACTGTCTGCTATCCAAATCTAATTTTGCATTTACATTATATACCATTGCCCTTTCCTTGCTTTGCTTTGGGTTGTGTTTAATATATGCACAAATCCTCAGTCTTTCTTAATGTAATTTATTTTATCTTCTTTCTCTCTTATTTTTTGTATTTCTTTTGGTATTTAGGGAGGTTTCCCTTTTGCCTAGCATTTGCCTTTAATCTAACACCTTTATGTAATCCAGTAGTCCTTACTTTCTTTACATACTATCTGTTGTTTTCCTACTATGAGCAATACTGAAATTATCTTTCTCCTTCCCTTGTCCTCCTTGATCCAGTTTTAGTTACTACTATGATGGCTCTGGGCTCTGGGTCTGGGTATGTGCTTAGTGTTAAAGTCTTTGGTTTTTTTGTCTCTGGTTAAGCAACAACTACTTGGTTTGTAAACTCCAACTGATAATTCTTTTATTCCCAGATGATGCCTATGAGTCAGTTAGTTAGTTTACTCTTTATTCCTCCTTCTGCTTATTTCCTGGGTAGATGTATTATTGCTGCATAACATTTACATACTATTTTGTCTTTCTGATCAGCGCTAGTTCTCAGGTAAGCATATATATTATGCTAAAGCTTTTCCAAACATTTTCTGATTGCTTGAAGCTAGGTCGTTCTTCAGGAAAGGTTCATGTCTATTTATTTATAACCTTTATACTTTGAAGAGTCACAGAAAATCAGAAATCACACCTGGTACTTTTTTTTTAATAATTCAAAGGATACAGGTCATCTGGGTGAAACGTGAAGGAGTCTGGGACATCATTTGCATAAAGTAGCCATTTCAGTTATAGAACATTTCCTCTTTATATCCTATTAATTACATCGCTTACATTATATTTTTACAATAAGCCATGCTGCAGAAATCCATAAATCCCAGGTTTATTTACAGTAAACAACCTGGACAGACCAGGTACATCTACTGATAGCATTGCATAGATAAGGACTCACCTTCTGGATAATATTAGTGTATTTTCCAGAAGTCTGTCATCAGTATGTTTACAAGGAGATCTATCTAGACCATCTTTCATTTTTAAGTCATCTCTTGCAAAGGGAGAAGATGGGTTGTGTCTATCCTTTTCAAATCTAAATTTCCCTTAAAGTTCCCTTTAAACAAGTCTCCCCCTCTATGGTATTCCCTTGTACAGCAATATTTCTCTCTGTCTTGAGTGGTGCAAATGATTAAGGACTCAACTGAAAAGGTGGAGGTTCAAACCCACTTTTCAAAGGGTACCTCAAAAGATGGGCCTGGCCATCTGATTCTGAAAGGTCACAGCCTTGAAAACCCTGTGAAGCGGTTCTACCCTGCATGCAAGGATAGGAATTGACTCAATGACAATTAACAAAAACAAATCTGCTACTCTGTTAGTGAGGGCTAGGTGGACAGTGGACTTAAGCAGGTTGCACACCATGAGGGATTAGGAAAGACTTGACCACAAGACTCTGTAAAATATTTAGTTGAAATATTAAATACTTCCTGGGAGGTAAGCTCAAAAGGAGAAACCAAGTAAAATATTTATTTTCCTAGGGTTCAAGAGAGAAATTTGAGCAGGAATTTATGCACATGGTTATACAGAGAAAGAGTGAATTTCCTTCACCTCCCCAGTTTAAGCTGAGAGTCAGACGGAATCACCTGGTTGAAGATGCTCTGCGACAATTAAGCCAAGCTGAAGTCAATGACCTAAGTAAAGAATTAGTGGTACAGTAAAAAGTCTCATTGGATATTTTATTGATGTGGGGGGTGGTAGCATTTACAGTGTAGCAAAGGCCTTCTTATAAGAATCTGCATTTGTAACTATAGTTATCAGTCTTATGATTTCAAAAATTCTCCTCTTATCCTTCAGAGAACAGGTTATGAGTCAACTATTAGTTACCTTTGGCTTTAAAAATGCTGCGTAATGACTCATTCCAAAGCTTAAAATAACAATCATTTATTTCACAAATGTGCAGTTCAGCTGAGGATCTGCTAATCTAGGCTGAACTCATCTGGGTTGCTTTGCAGATCTTAACTGAGTTCGCTTGCATGTCTAGGAGATCATGGCATTGTATTTTAAATCTGAACCTGGAAGTGCATTCTCTTTCCTCAGATTGAATTTATTGAAGAAATTACTTCTGTGGCTGGAGGAGTCAAGTCAGAATTCTTCCACTGTGTATTTGAAGAGATGACCAAACCAGAATATGGAATGTTCATGTATCCTGAAGATGGTGCCTACATGTGGTTTCCTGCCAAAGTAAGTTTTTATTTCTTTTCTTATGTTTTTTTTCAGGAAAAAACATAAGAAAAGGAAAGGTGTACCAGATACTGCAACATTCAAACTATAGAAAATACTGTAGCATTAGGCCATCTAGAACCTTGCTAGTCAAAATACGGTCCATAGACCAGCAACTACAGCATCACTTGGGAGGTATTAGAAATGCAGAATCTCAGGCTCGCCCCAGATCTGATGACTCATACCTATGTTTTAATAAGATCCTCAGGTGATTCAGATGCACATTGAATTTCTTAAACAACTTTACTGACATACAATAAACTGCATATATTTAAAGTATACACTTTTCTAAGTTTTCATGTACTTATACTCATGAAATTATCACCACAATCAAGATAATGAATGTATCCATCACCCCCAAAAAGTTTCCTCTTATCTCTTTCTAATTTCTCCCTCTTGCCCCTCCCCCCATGCTCAAGCAACAGCTGACCTGATTTCTGTCAATATGGCCTAGTCTGAATTTCCTAAAACCTAACATAATGGAATCATGTTGTCTTTTATATCTGCCTTCTTTCACTTGGAAACTCTGGTGGCATAGTAGTTAAGAGTTCAGCTGCTAACCAAAAGGTCTGCTGTTCATATCCACCGGGTGCTCCCTGGAGACCCTATGGAACAATTTTACTCTGTCCTATAGGGTCACTATGAGTCGGCATTGACTTGACAACAATGGGTTTTTATGAGTTCTTTCACTTAGCATAATTATGTTGAGATTCATCATGTTATGGCATATATCCATAGTTCACTTCTTTTTATTGCTGAGTAGTATACTATTGTGTAGACCAGGCAACGTTTAGTTAGGGTTGCCTTGAGTTGGAGCCCACTCCATGGCTACCAACAACAGCAACATCCGATTGTATGCATTTACTACAATTTGTGTACCCAGTCTCCTCTTGGTGAGTATTTTGGTTATTTCCCAAATTTTGAGAAGAACTAATCTTTTTTTTTTTTTTTTAATCTAGAGTGTTTCAAATTAGCAGAGAAATTATTAGTTGAGTCTTAGAGATAATTGCCAATTATAATAAGGAGATTAATTTCTTTAATGCTGTTTAATAAAGATCCCCAAAATATAAACATTTTAAAGTAGCAAAAGACTTGTCTTTATTTCCCTATTAGTAACACAGAACAAATAGTTCTAAAAAGAATCATATGTTGAGTTTGTTGATCCTCTTATTTATTGACGCCCTTATCCATAAACTTCCAAATGTTAGTCCAGATGACATGGGGAAGGTTTGGGACCCAGAAAAGACAAAGAAGGGAAGCAGAAAGATGAATGGGTATGAAAAAAATTGTGAAAGGTTCTTTGTATCATTTTGAGAAAGAATGAATCTCTGTCTTAGTTTCTCAGTGCTGCTATATCAGAAATACCACAAGTGGGTGCCTTTAACAAACAGAAAATTATTTTCTCACAGTTTAGGAGGCTAAAAGTCTGAACTGAGGGTGCTCGCTCCAGGGGAAGGCTCTCTCTGTCCGCTCTGGGGGAAAATTTTTGTCTCAACTTCTTTAGCATTCATCTCAGGTGTTCCTTGGAGAGCTACAGGTGGCATGAATCCTCCCGCATTTGTCCTTGCTTTCTTCTGTGCTTAATCTGCTCCTTTTATATCTCAAAAGTGATTGGCTTAGAACACACTCTATACTGGCATGGCCTCATTAACATAACAAAGAAAACCCTTTCCCAAATGAGATTATATCCACATATATAAGGGTTTGGATTTACAACACCCATTTTGGGGGAACACAATTCAATCCATAAGAATGTCTAAAAGGTAGGAAAGGTCCTCAGTATTGTGAAAATGTCAGTACTACTCAAAGTGACCTACAAATATAATGCAGTCCTGACCCAAATTCCAACAGCATTCTTTAAAGAGATGGAGAAACTAATACCAACTTTATATGGAAAGGGAAGAGGCCCCAGATAAGTAAAGCATTATTAAAGAAGAAGAACAAAGTGGGAGGCCCCACACTACCTGATCTTAGAACCTACTATACAGCCACAGTAGTCGAAACAGCCTGGTACTGATCCAACGACAGACACATAGACCAATGGAACAAAATCCGGAACCCAGATGTAAATCCATCCAGCTACAGGCAGCTGATATTTCACAAACAGCTGAAGTCCATTAAATGGGGAAAAGACAGTCCCATTTACAAATAATGCTGGCAAAACTGGATGCAAATATGTAAAAAAACAAAACAGGATCCATACTTCACAGCATACATAAAAACTAACTCAAAATGGATCAAAGACCTAAATAAAAGCAGAATAAAGATCATGGAAGAAAAAATAGGGACGACATAGGGGCCCTAATACACGGTATAAGTAGAATACAAACATGACTAACAATGCACAAACACCAGAAGATAAACTAGATAGCAGGGAGCACCTAAAAATTAAACACTTATGCTCATCAAAAGACTTCTCCAAAAGAGTAAAAAGAGAACCTACAGACTGGTAAAAAAAGTTTTGGCTATGATATATCCAACAAAGGTCTAACCTCTGAAATTTACAAAACACTTCAACACCTCAACAAAAAAAAGACAAATAGTCCAATTAAAAAATGGGCAAAGAATATGAACAGCTGCTTCACCAAAGAAGACATTCAGTCAGCTAACAGACACATAAGGAAATGCTCATGATCGTTAGCCATTAGAGAAATGTAAATCAAAACTACAATGAGATACCATCTTACACCAACATTACTGGCGCTAATTAAACAAACAGAAAATAACAAATATTAAGAGGTTGTGGGGAGATTAGAACTGTATGCATTGCTGATGGGAATGTAAAATGGTACAACCACTATGGAAAACGATATGGCGCCTCCTTAAAAAGTTAGAAATGAAATGCCATATGATCCATTAATCCTATTCTTAGAAATATATCCTAGAGAAATAAAAGCCATCAAACAAATAAACGTACGTACACCCATGTTCATTAAAGTGTTATCACAGTGGCAAAAAGATGGAAACAACTTAAGTGCCCATCAACAGATAAACGGGTAAATTATGGTGCATGCATACAATGGAATACTGCACAATGAAAAAGAACAATGATGAACCTGAGAAACATCTCACAACATGGATGAATCTGGAGGGCATTATGCTGAGTGAAATAGGTCAATCACAAAAGGACAAATATTGTATGAAATCACTATTACAAAAACTCAAGAAAAGGTTTACACACAGAAGGAAACATGATGGTATTATGGACTGAATTTTGTCCCCCCAAAATGTCTGTCAACTTGGCTAGGCCATGATGCCCAGTATTGTGTGGTTGTCCACCATCTTGTGATCTGATGTAATTATCCTATGTGTTTTAAATCCTACCTCTGTGATGTTAATGAGGCAGGATTAAAAGGTAGTTATGTTAATGAGGCAGGACTCAATCTACAGGATTAGATTGTATCTTGAGTCAATCTCTTTTGAGATATAAAAGAGTGAAACAAGCAGAGAAGAGAGGTACCCCATACCACCAGGAAAGAAGTGCTGGGAGCAGAGTGTCTCCTTCGGACCTGGGGTCCCTGTGCTGAGAAGCTCCCCCTGGACCACAGGAAGATTGATGACAAGGACCTTTACCCACAACCAACAGAGAGCTAAAGCACTACTCAGGAGCTGGCACCCTGAATTCAGAGTTCTAGCCTCCTAGCTGTAAGAGAATAAATTTATGTTAAAGCCACCCACTTGTGGTATTTCTGTTACAGCAGCACTAGATAACTAAGACAGGTGGTTACAAGGGAGTGGAGGGGTAAGGAGGGGGAAATTACTAACTAGATAGTAGACGAATGTTAACTTCGGTGAAGGGAAAGACGCTACACAATATAGAGGAAGTCCGCACAACTTGGTCAAGGCAAAGTCATAGAAGTTTCCTAGACATATCCAAATACCTTGAGGGACCAAGTTACTGGGGCTGAGGGCTGGGGACCATGATCTTGGGACATGTAGGTCAACTGGCATAATGTAGTTTATAAAGAAAATGTTGTACATCCTAATTCGGTGAGTAGCACCTGGCATCTCAAAAGCTTGTGAGTGGCCAACTAAGATACATCTATCGGTTCCATCCCGTTTGGAGCAAAGGAGAATAAAGAAAACCAAAGACACAAGCGAAATGTTAATCCAAAGGACTAACAGACCACATGAACTATAGCCTCTACCAGCCTAAGCCTAGAACACTAGATGGTGCGTGGCTACCACCACTAACTGCTCTGACAGCGATCACAAAGAGCATCCCAGACAGAGCAGGAGAAAAATATAGAACAAAATTCAAATTCATAAAACAAAAGACCAGACTTACTGGTTTGACAGAGACTGGAGGAACGCCAGACTATGGCCTCTGAACACCCTACTAACTCAGAACTGAGGCCACTCCCAAAGTCCACCTTTCAGTCAAAGATTAGATGGGCCTGTAAAACAAACAGTAAAGTGCTTCTTAGTTCAGTCAACTATATGAGACCAAATGGGCAACATCTGCCCAAAAGCAAAGAAGGCAGGAGGGGACAGGAAAACTGCATAGGGAACCCACAGTGGAAAGAGGGTGTGCTGACACATTGCAGGGATTGCAACCAAAGTGAAAAAACAATTTGTTGTAAATTCTTAAATGAGATAAACTAATGTGCGCTATAAACTTTCACCTAAAGCACAATAAATTAAAAAAACAAAAGAGAGATAAAGGCAATTTTACTTCCAGGATTGGAAAATGACAACAAAAATGATAGGAATGGCCAAGATGTTAAAGGTCAGATTTTTAGCAGTCAGTCAAGAAGCATTTATTGAATGTTTATGGAGGGTTCCATTTGTATTAAATATTGTGGGTGTTTCAAATCAGCATAAGATGCAATCCTTTTCCTTCTGCAGCTTTTTAAATATGTAGATAGAGTGATAAGACTTAAATACCAGAAACTATCAATTAGTTGTAAATTATGGATGCTTTCTACTAGCTTGTCTTACTGTGGTGCCTTGTGTGTTGCTGTAATACTGAAAGCTTTGCCAGCAGTATTTTAAATACCAGCAGGGTCACCTTTGGTGGACAGATTTCAGCAGAGCCTCCAGACTAAGGCAGACTAGGAAGAAGGACCTTGTAGTCTACATCTGAAATAATTGACCAGTGAAAACCTTATAAATAGTAGCAGAACATTTTCTGATGTAGTGCCAGAAGATGAGCCCCTCAGGTTGGAAGGCACTCAAAATTCGACTGGGGAAGAGCTGCCTCCTCAAAGTAGAGTCAACCTTAACGCTGTGGATGGAGTTGAGCTTTCAGGACCTCTGTTTGCTGATGTGGTACCCCTCAAAATGAGAAGAAACAGCTGCAAACATCCATTAATAATAAAAAAAAAAGAATGTGAAATGTACTATGAATCTAGGAAAACTGGAAGTTGTCAAAAATGAAATTGAACGCATAAAAACTGATATCCCAGGCATTGGTGAGCTGAAATAGACTGGTATTGGCCATTTTGAATCAGACAAACACATGGTCTACTATAACAGGAATGACAAAATGACGAGAAACGGAGTTGCCTTCATAGTCAAACAGAACATTTTAAGGTCTATCCTGAGGTACAATGCTGTCAGTAATAGGATAATATCCATATGTCTACAAAGAAAACCAGTTAATAGGACTGTTATTCAAATTTGCACCCCAACCACTAAGGCCAAAGGTGAAGAAATTGAAGATTTTTACCAACTTCTGCAGTCTGAAATTGACCAAATATGCAATCAAAATGAGTTGATAATTACTGGCGACTGGAATGAGAAGTTGGAAACAATGAAGAAGGATTGGTGGGTTGAAAATATGGCCTTGGTGATAGAACTGACATGGGAGATCTCATGATGTAAGTTTGCAAAACCAATGGCTTATTCACTGCAAATAACATTTTTCACCAACATAAATGCGACTATAAACATGGACCTCATCAAAAAGAATACATGTAAATCAAACTGACTCCATCTGTGGAAAGAGATGATGGAAACGTTCAATATCATCAGTCAGAAAAAGGCCAGAAGCCAACTGTGGAACAGACCATCAATTGCTCATATGCAAGTTGAAGCTGAAGAAAATTAGAACAAGTCCACAAGAGCCAAAGTATGACCTTGAGTGTATCTCACCTCAATGTAGAGACCATCTCAAGAACAGAGTTGATGCTTTGAACACTAATGGCCAGACGAGTTGTGGAATGACATCAAGGACACCATACATGAAGAAAGCAGGAGGTCGTTAAAAAGACAGGAAAGAAAAGACCAAAATGGATGTCAGAAGAGGCTCTGAATAATGGTCTTGAACACAGAGTAGCTAAAGCAAAAGGAAGAAACGATGAAATAAAAGAGCTGAAGAGAAGATTTCAAAGAGCGGCTCAAGGAGACAAAGTATTATAATGAAATGTACAAAGACCTGGAGTTAGAAAACCAAAAGGGAAGGACACACTCTGCATTTCTCAAGCTGAAAGAACTGTAGAGAAAATTCAAGCCTCCAGTTGTGATACTGAAGGATTCTACAGGGAAAATATTAAACGATATAGGAAGCATCAAAAGAAGATGGTACACTGAGTCACTGTACCAAAAAGAATTGGTCGACATTCAACCATTTCAGGAGGTAGCATACGATCAAGAATGGATGGTACTAAAGGAAGAAACCCAAGCTGCACTAAACGCATTGGTGAAGAACAAGGGTCTGGGAATTGATAGAATACCAATTGAAATGTTTCAGCAAACGAATGCAGTGCTGGAAGCGCTCACTTGTCTATGCCAAGGAATTTGGGAGACAGCTACCTGGCCAACGGACTGAAAGAGATCTGTACTTGTACCCATTCCAAAGAAAGGTAATACAACATAATGCGGAAATTATCGAACAATATCATTAGTATCACACACAAGTAAAATTTTGCTGAAGGTTATTCAAAAGCAGTTGCAACAGTACATCAACAGGGAACTGTCATACCAGAAAGACAATTACCTATGTTTTATTGACTATGCAAAGGCATTCGACTACGCAGATCATAACAAATTACGAATAATATTGCGAAGAATGGGAATTCCAGAACACTTAATTGTGCTTATGAGGAACCTGTACTTAGACCAAGAGGCAGTTGTTCAAACAGAGCAAGGTGATATGGTTTAAAATCAAGAGAGGTGTGTGTCAGGGCTGTATCCTTTCACCATACTTATTCAATCTGTATGCTGAGCAGTTAATCTGAGAAGCTGGAGTATATGAAGAAGAATGTGGCATCAGGATTGGAGGAAGACTTATTAATAACCTGCAATATGAAGATGACACAGCCTTGCTTGCTCAAAGTGAAGAGGACTTGAAACACTTACTGAACCAATAAGCAACAACATGATAAACAGAGGAAAGACTGAAGGTGTCAAGGATTTCATTTACTTGAATTCACAATCAATGCCCATAAAATCAGCAGCGTCAAAAAAAATCAAATGATGCATTGCATTGGACAAGTGTCCTGCAAAAGTCTTCTTCAAAGTGTTAAAAAAAGTAAAGATATCACTTTAAGAACTAAGGTGCACCTGACCCAAGCCATAGTATTTTCAATTACCTCATATGTGTATGAAAGCTGGATAGTGAGTAAGGAATACTGAAGAAGAATTGAGGCCTTTGAATTATGGTGTTGGCAAAGAATATTGAATATACCATGGGCTGCCAGAAGAACAAACAAATCTGTCTTGGAAGACGTGCAGCCGGAATACTTATTAGAAGCAGGGATGGTGAGACTCTGTCTCACATACTTTGGACATGTCATCAGGAGGGACCAGTCTCTGGAGAAGGACATCATGCTTGGTAAAGTAGAAAATAATCCAAAAAGAAGACCCTCAAGGAGGTGGATTGACACAGTAGCTGCAACAATGTGCTCAAGCATAACAGTGATTGTGAGGATGGTGCAAGACAGGGCAGTGTTTCATTCTGTTGGTGGCTGTAAGTCGGAAGGCTCCTAACAACAACAACTCTTTAAGTGTTATTGTTGTTGAGAAGCATGGCAGGCGAGGAAGGAAGCCCAGGTGTGGCATCATAATCCCAGGGTTCTAGTCTTGACTGATGATGGGCAGAATCATTTAGCCTCTGAATTTTTGGTTTGTTCACCTGTAAAATGGACATCATAGTTTTGCTCTGCATGCTTTAAGGCACTGTTGCGAGAATAAAGCAAGTTATGCGTAACTATGAAAACTTTAAAGGTGCTATACAAACTTAAAACAAAAAAGCCCTATTGCTGTCTCATAGAGACCCTATAGAACAGTGTAGACCTGCTTTTAGAGTTTCCAAGGAGTGACTGGCGGATTCGAACCGGTGACTTTTTTGTTAGCAGCCAAGCTCTTAACCCCGGCACCACCAGGGCTCCATACAAACTTAAGGGCTTCTTAATTAGCACAGAAAGAAATCAAAGAAGGATGGAAGTGGCTGTGGAAAGTGTCATAGAGAAGTTGAGACTTGAGGGTGATGTTGCAGGATAGATATGAAATGGATCCAAGAGATAGATGCAAGTGGAGGATGGAGAGAAGAAAAATAAACTTTACCTCAACCCTGTGAGGTAGGTAGTTTATTCCCATTTTACAGAGGAAGAAACAGAGGTTCAGAGAGATTAAATAAATTACCAAAGGACATACAATGAGCAAGTGATGAAGCCAGGACGTGATTTCAGGACTATATGCCTCCAAAACCCTTACTCTTAAACATTTTGCTACATTGCCGGATAGAAAACACAGAGATAAAAATTAGTCTGATTTGTTTAGGACTCAGTGAAAAGAAAGAAGTAACTGGAACTCAGGGGACACATTACAAATCACGGGAAATAAGACCGATTAGGTGAAGTACGGCCAGTTCTGGACATTACTTGCACTTTTGTTTTCGAAATCCAAATGTATTTTTACTGTGGTAAAATATATGTAACAAAGCACTTGCCAATTCAACAGTTTTTACATGTATAATTCAGCGACATCAAATGTATTTTAACATTTAGCCTTACAATCTCTCAGAAGTTAATAGGGCAAGTAGGTTGAGGCACAGAATGTATGTGAGTGGCCCACAGTCATGAGCTTACTAACAGTAAGGATGGTGCTGGAATCTAAGTCTTAGTATTTTCAGGCTAGTGATCCCTCCAGTGGGCCGCAGTGATGGCCTGGACAGATAAAGCCCGTCTTTTATCTAGGACAGCAGAGTATAGAGAGAAGTGAAGCCAACATTGTCAGTCTCTTTCCATCTTCCCCTCTTTTCTTCTACCCAGCTTCTTGGTCAGCAGCATCGGCTACCTTCCCTGACCCATACGCTTTGTCCTGGAAGCACACCTGGGCTGTGGACTGCATTGCTGAAGAAGACAGCCCCTCATGGCACTCACAGGACATGTTTGATGTCCAGTGAAAGTGTTTTAGTTTGCTAGTGGTGCTGTGATAGAAATACAGGAGAGTGACTTAAAAAAAAAAAAAAAAATCTCATAGTTCAGAAGGCCAGAAGTTCAAATTCAGGCTCTAGGGGAAGGCTGTGTCTCTGTAGGCCCCAGGGGGAAAACCTTATCAATTCCAGCATTCCTTAGTTCTTTACTGATCTTCACATGGTATGGCATCTATCTTCCCCAACTTGTGCTTACAAGTCTCTGTTTCTGTCTTTATATCACTTAGGAGTGATTAGATTTAGTTCACATGCTACACTGATATGGCCTCGTTAACATAACAAAAAAGTCTTATTCCCAAACACTATTACATCCACAGGTATAATAAGGGTCGGGACTGAAATACACATTTTGGGGGGACATAATTCAGTCCATAACTATGCTCCCTCCTTTGTTCAGTTTTGTCTTTCGACATGAATTTGAAAGCAAAGATTATAAAATTCAGTAGTGGAAGCTTCAGTACATAAGAATATCTGCATGTATTTTTTTTATTCCAGATCTGTTAGCAACAAAAAATAAATCTATTTAATCTTTGGAATCATTAATTTGTATTTAAAATTATTGAAGAAATTTAAATTGCATTATAGCCTGTATAAGAACTCCATTTTGTTTCTAACTTGTCACTTTTAAGAAAAGGGAATACAAAAATCTTACTAATCTAATTATCCCCTTCTATTATTGATTACTTATAATACATCAGCGATTTTTTTTCTCCTCCTTTTTCAGCCTAAATTTGAGAAGAATAGATATTTCCTCTTTGGGATACTGTGTGGCCTCTCCTTTTTCCATTTAAATGTTGCCAACATTCCTTTCCCACTGGCTCTGTTTAAGAAACTTTTGGGCCAAAAGCCATCACTGGAAGATTTAAAAGAACTTAGTCCTCTTTTTGAGAAGTAAGTAAATGCGATTGCTTTTCCTAGATTATATCTAGTAAATCTCAGTTGTTTAAGCACAAATAAATAATATTTTACATGCACACACACACACAGACAAGATTTTCAACTTCTATGAATGTATGCACTTTATGTGAATTTCTATTTTAGCATAACTTACAATACAGTAAACCTTCAAAAATGGAGAAAAGCCAAACGCTTTTCTAAGTATCAATCGGTACAATAAATCAGGAGACTCTAGGTGATGCAGACAGTTAACATGTTCATCTGCTAACTGAAAGGTTAGTGGTTTGAATCTACTTGGGGGCACCTCAGAAGAAAGGCCTGGTGATCTACTTCCAAAAAAGCAGCCATTGAAAACCCTCTGGAGCACAGTTCTACTCTGACACACATGGATGTCCATCGTGAGTCAGAGTCGATTCAATGGCAGCTGGTACTGTTGTGATAACCATAGCTTTGACCTTGTCCCTTCAAATTATTCCCATGGAAACAATTGCTTTGGATAGCATACAATATCCTGAGTGAGAATCACCCATGCTATATTTATCTTAAATATTTCAGCATGTCATAATTTATTTTTTAAGGGTAGAAAAATACCTGTTCTAAGTTAGAAGGCAAACTATACCCTGTGAGGAAAATACTGACAACATGTATGACAGATTCATGATGTATAAATATGTGTGTCGTCACACATAGCAATATATATACATATAGCTAAATAAATATATACAAAAAAAAACCCCAAACCCGTTGCTGTTGAGTTGATTTCAACTCACAGGGACCCTGTAGGACAGAGCAGAACTGTCCCATAGGGTTTCCAAGGAGCAGCTGGTAGATTCGAACTGCCAACCTCTGGGTAGCAGTTGAGCCACTGTGTGTGTATATTGTTACTGATGTTGTTAGTCGCTGTTGAGTCGAGATTTGTAAACTGCCAGTGGACATACAACTAGCAAGTGATGAAGCCAGGATGTGAATTCAGGACTGCCTGCCCCAAAGCCTTTACTCTGAAGTATTATGCTATACTGCTGGATAGAAAACACAGAGATGAAAATGAGTCTGATTTGTTTAGGACTCAGTGAAAAGACAAAACCTGGGCGGTGCAGACAGTTAAGGTCTAGCCAAGAGGTTGGTGGTTCGAACTTACCCAGAGGAGCCTTGGAAGACAGACCTGGTGATCTACATCCATAAAGCTACAGCCTTGAAAACCCTCAGCAAACATGGGGTCTTCATGACTTGAGGGCCACTAACAATATACATACATACATATGTATATAAAAAAATAGCTAATTAAAAAATAAAAATATGCTCAGCCTCACTAGAATTGAAGAAATGCAAATAAGAAGTCATTTTCTGCATACACATTGACAACTGTTAAAGATTTTTTTTAATAAAATATTGGGTTGACAGCAGAGTTGGGGAAAAAGATTCTCTGTTCTCATACGCTCTTAATAGAGGAATAAACTGGCTAGATTGACACTGTGTGCCCTGATAGTGTAGATCAGGATTAATCAACTTCAGCAATATTGGCATTTTGGACTGGATAATTCTTTGTAGTAGGGGGATGTCCTATGCATTGTAGGATGTTTAGCAGCACTGACACTAAATGCCAGTAGCAACCCTCCCCCAAATCATGACAACCGAAGACGTCTCCAGCCTTTGTTAAATGTCTCCTGGGGGGCAAAATCAGCACTGTTCGAGAATCACTAGTCCAGAGGAAGGGACACCTTTTTGTAACTCCCTCAGTGTCTGTGTGGCAGCAGTGGTCCAACAACTCAAACTGTAAACAGAGGTTAGCTCTAGGAAGAGGGATTGGGAATGTGGAAGAGAGGAAATTTACATTGCATTTTAGATATTTCTATATATTTTTCAATTTTTTTCCAATAAATCTTTATTACTTTTGAAATTTTTTGAGATCAGTAAAATAATTCTTAAACCAAAATTTTCATTAGGAATTTGCAAGAAGTTCTAAATGATGAAGCTGATGACCTTGAAGAACTTTACATTTTTTTTTCTGTGAGTACTAATGAAAGCCATATTATGGTTTAGGTTTAATCTGGTTCTTTGTGAATATGTATATATAACACAACATTTGCCAATTTAATGTTTTTCACATGTACAATTTAGTGACACCAATTACATTAATCATGGTTATTAAAATAATTTTTATTTTTATTTATTTAATAGCATCACATCTTGAATGGGGAGTCCCTGGGTAGTGCAAATGGTTAAACACTCAACTACTAGCCAGAAGGCTGGTGGTTCAAACCCATTGAAGGCATCGGAAGCAAGGCCTGGTGATCTGCTTCCAAAAGGTCACAGCCTTGAAAACCCTATGGAACAGTTCTACTCTGAACACTTAGGGTTGCCAAGAGTCGGAGTCGGTTCGGTGGCAACTAAGAACAACAACAATCTTGAATTGGAGATCCTTTTTTTAAAAAAAAATAATATTTTATTGTGTTTAAGGTGAAAGTTTACACAGCAAATTAAGTTCCCATTTTAATAATTTCTAAGCAAATTATTAAGTGATATTGGTTACATTTTCACAGTGTGTCATCATTATCATTCATTCCATTCTGGTTGTAGGGGTTCCTTTTTTGAAGGATGTTTTACTTCTGTACTACAGGACTTTCCTCCCACCCTCTCATTTAATACCTTATGTTTTTTTTTTATAGACTGCCAATAAAGTGAAGATGTAACAATTGTTCAATTAAAGGGAACAATGTAAACAAACAAATGGAATGACTTATGCTTAAAAGCATGTACAGCATGTTCTAGAATAGGATGACCTGACAATTTATTATTTTTTATGCTTATCTAAAATGTTGAACTGCACAAATAATTACTTAGTTTCAGTTATTTTAAAATGCTCTAAGGAAAAATGTACTGGCAATAATGGTATTACCGGCAGTTGATTTTGCAGACTTTCTTTCATGCTTTGAATACATTTTGGTTACAGATATATTGGGACAAAAATCGTGCTGATTTAATTCCAAATGGAATATCTATACCTGTGGACCAAACCAACAAGTAAGTTTTGAGACCTAGACTATCAGCTTTGAATACACGTAAAACATTTGTATCATTAGACTTTTAAAAGTGTATTTTCACTTCTTGAATTATCAGTTCAACTACTCATCATTCAGAAAGATTATAGAGTAAGAGAAGGGGAGAAAGGATTAAATATTTCCTTTGCAGCACTATTCATTGTTTATTCATTTAACAAATACTTTTGAGCCTCTTCTCTGGGCCAGGAGGAGCCCTGATGGTACAACGGTTAACTCAGCTGCTAACGGAAAGGTTGGCAGTTTGAACCTACCCAGTGGCTCCATGGGAGAAAGACCTGAGAGAGTACAGCCTAGAAAACCCTATGGGGCATTTCTACTCTGTCACGAGGGGTCGCTATCAGTCAGAATCAACTCCATGGCGCACAACAACAATAACTCTCTTCCAGACCCTATTCCAGATGCTAGAGATAGAACACTGGACAAGAGAGACAAAATCTGGAGCTTAAATTCCAGTGTGGCAGAATGTAATATGGTGTGAGATAAGGATGAGCCCTCTGAAAAAAATTAAAGCCAATTAAGAGACTAGAGAGCTACAAACTAATATGCTGGAAACAGTTGGTACCAGCTTGTGAAAGCTGATTGTTAAATTTTCACCAAAAATGCTGAGACCTGGTTGTTGAAGCATTACTAGCTTGAAATCTACTGCGGTGGGAATATTTACTCCAAAGAAATTGGCAAATACTGCAAACGAGGGCTGGCTCATTTGTGTGCACTCTTTCTCTCTTGCTTTCTCTTTTCTTTTCAGAGGCCCAGTTGAGTAGGGAGGGGTTGATATAAATAGGCCAGTCCAGTAAGAAGGAGCCCTGGTAGCACAACGGTTAAGCACTTGGCTGCTAATAAAAAGGTTGACAGTTCGAACTCCTCGGCAGAAAAGAACTGGCAATCTGTTCCCGTAAAGATTCCAAGCAACCCACTGCTTTCCAGTCGATTCCGACTCATAGTGACCCTGACTCATAGAGACCCTATAAGACAGAGTAGGCTGGTGGATTCCAACTGCCATCCTTTTGGTGAGCAGCCGAGCTCTTAACCACTGCACCACCAGGGTTCCCCCCCCCCCATAAAGATTACAGCCTAGGAAACCCAATGGGACAGTTCTACTCTGTCCTGTATGGTTGCTATGAGTCGGAATGGACTCGACGGCATACAACAACTACATATCCGGGATGGCCGCTCAAAGGGTAGGAGACAGTCATGCGAATATCTGGGGGAAATATTTCCAGGCAGGAGGATCAGCAAATGCAAAGATCCTGAGAGAAGGAACAATATAATGGTTTGTTTAATGGTGACCTTTTTTGAAAATCTCTATGGATCATGTTTATCATCTTCAACATTGTATCTCCAGCATCTAGCCCCAGCCTAGCATATTGTATAAATTGGTTGGTGAGTTGGGTGAATGAATAAATGGATGAAGAAGAAGGGAGAACAGGTGGAAGGAAGGAGGATACGAGGAATGGAAAGAGGACTATTATTCCTATTCCTGGTTTTTTGGTCTTCAGCCTACCTTGCCATACCTCCTTGAGTGCCAGGTCAGCAACTCCTAGCTACGTCAGAATGACAGATTCATGGATTCACGGTGTCTTAATTTCTTTGTGCTACTGTAACAGAAATACAAGTGAGTGGTTTTAACAAACAAATTTGTTTTCTCACAGCTTAGGAGGCTGGAGGTCTGAATTCAGGGTACTAGCACTAGGGGAAGATTTCTGTGTCCACTCTGGGGGAAAATACTTGTTTTTTTCAGATTCTCTTCCTTGGTTCCTTGGTGATATCCACATGGCATCAATCTTTCTTCATTTGTGCTTGTTTCTGTGCCTAAACCGTTCCTTTTATATCTGACATAGCCTTGTTAATATAACATAATACCGTATTCACTGATGAGATTATACTCACATGTATAGGGGTTAGGATTTACAACACATCTTTTGGGAGGACACAATTTAACCCGTAACACATGATTAGAGAGAAAGAGATTGATATCCAGAGTGAGCTTATATTTAAATGGAGGCAAGTACGTACGCATATAGAAAACTCATATCATTCCAGGTCACAGTAGCTTTCTGGGTCCAAACTTACGTGTTACTGTTGAAGCATCAGGAAAAAACAAGAGCCAGCTCAGTGTCTAGTACTAAGGGCTTAATGATTCCAGAGTAAATGTGGAAAACAGAGATAAATTACACTGTTTCCTGTTATATTGGGTTTTTTTAATCAAGTTTTTTTTTTTGTACATATATTGGTAACAAATCACTTGCCACTTCAACAGTCATCACACTCACAGTTCAGTGACATTAATTGCACCCACCATGTTGCTCAACAATCACCACCAGCCATTCCCAGTTTCCTCCACCATCCTCCACAGAAGCTCGGTGACCGCTAAGCATTGTGTCCTCCTTTCCCCGTCCCTCCTACCAGCCCCTGGCAACCACCAATGAACTTTCATCTCCATACACTTGTCTATTCCAGATATTTCATACAAGGGGAATCACACAATATTTGTCATTTTGTGACTAACTTATTTCACTCAGCACAATGTTCTCAAGGTTCATCCTTGCTGTAGCATATAGCAAGACCTCACTTCTCTTTATGACTGAGTAATACTCCATTCTGTATGCCACATTTTGTTTGTCCATTCATCTGCTGATGGCATTTAGACTATTTCCACCTTTGGCTATTGTGAATAGTGCTGCAATAAACATTGGTGTACAAGTACAAATTGTTTTTTGTTTGTTTGTTTGCTGTGATTGTCCCGATTCAGTGCGTGTTGAATTTATATGTTAACTGAACATATGAGAGCCTGTGAGATGACGAGTCCAGATTTTAAATGTTAGTTAAATAAGCTCTTCGGCAAGTTGTCTGTGTAAGTAGAGCTTATAATTTTCAGAATAGAACAAACCCGGGTGAAACCATTTTTTAACCAATGTTAAGGGCAGCCCTATAAATTAGGGCATCCTGGCTCTCTGCTTATCAAAGTATGTGGAGCTTCAGAGAGGAGGTTATTGTGATGTTCTGGCTGCCTAATAGTATGAGCTTTCACTCACTATACTCCGCTTGCTATATGGGTGACAGATTATGTGGGATATAGGAAATTTAATGTGATAAATGGCCTGGTGAGGTAGATAATTGTCATGAATTGAATTGTGTCCCCCCAAAACATGTGTCAACTTGGTTAGGCCACGATTCCCAGTATTGTGTGGTTGTCCTCCATTTTGTGATTGCAATTTTCCTATGTGCCGTAAATCCTAATCTCTGCCCATGGTTAATAAAGCAAGATTAAATTATGTTAAAGAAGATTAGGGTGGAATGTAACACTCTTGCTCAGGTCACATCCCTGATCCAGTGTAAAGAGAGTTTCCCTGGGGTGTGGCCTGCACTACCTTTTATCTTAATATCTTACAAGAGATAAAAGAAAAGGGAAGCAAGCAGAGAGGGGGGACCTTTTACCACCAAGAAAGAAGCACTGGGAGCAGAGCATGTCCTTTGGACCTGGGTTCCTGTGCAGAGTAGCTCCTAGTATAAGGGAAGATTGATGATAAGGACCTTCCTCCAGAGCTGACAGAGAGAGAAAGCCTTCCCCTGGAGCTGATGCCCTGAATTTGGACCTCTAGCCTACTGGAGTATGAGAGAATAAACTTCTATTTGTTGAAGCCATCCACTTGTGGTATTTCTGTTATAGCAGCACTAGGTAACTAAGACAATAGTCTTTCAGAATCGGGGTCAACCCAGGGACAGTTGTTGCTTGTCTTGTTCTGGGCATTCATTTGCACAATCATTTGTCTATTAAAGACATTTACTGTGGTTCTACTTTAGGCCTGGTAGTAGGTTAAATGGAAACCCTGGTGGCGTAGTGGTTAAGTGCTACAGCTGCTAACCAAAGGGTTGGCAGTTCAAATCCACCAGGTGCTCCTTGGAAACTCCATGGGGCAGTTCTACTCTGTCCTATAGTGTCTCTATGAGTCAGAATCGATTCGACGGCACTGGGTTTTTTTTTTTTTTAGTATGTTAGATATGTGGAATATGACGATACAGCCCCTGCCATCAGGAAATTCATCAGGTAGTGGAGGAGACAGGCCCTACAGATATAACTTCCAGAAAGTGATGTATGTTGTGACAGAGGTGGGGGAGAGGAACAGAAAGACCCACCTTGAGAAAGTCATGTTCATTCTGAGATCTGATGGATGGTAAAAGTTGCCGGGTGAAAAGGAAATAATATATACTGCTGCTAGTTGCAAAACAGAAACAGTAAGGTGATGAATTGAATGTTAAGTAAGTAAGTATGACTAAAGAAAGGAGCCCTCACGGCACAGTGGTTAAGCACTTAGCGCTAACTGAATGTTGGTGGTTCGAACTTACCAGCTGCTCCGAGGGAGAAAGATGTGACAGTCTGTTTCCGTAAAGATCATAGTTCAGGAAACCCTATGGGGCAGCCTACTCTGTCCCACAGGGTCACTGTGAATCGGAATTGACTCAACAGCAGTGGGTTTGGTTTTAGTTTGTGGCTAAGGAAAGAGCCTTGGTGGTGCAGTGGTTAAGCACTTGGCTGCTAACCTAAAGGTCAGCAGTTCGGAACCACCAGCCGCTCCATGGGAGAAAAATGTGGCAATCTGCTTTCTTAAAGATTACAGCCTTGGAAACCCTGGAGGACAGTTCTGCTCTGTGCTATAGGGTTGATATGAGTCGAAATTGACTCAATGGCAATAGGAGTTGGGGTTTATTAGAGGTTACCAGGATCAGGAAGGAGGGAAGGAAAAAAGGGGACTTGCTGCATGGGGGAGAGTGAGTTTCTATTAAGGGAGATGGGAAAATTTAGCAACATGATAAACGTAACTAATGTCACTGAATTGTACGCGTGAAGAATGTTGAAAAGGTTTGCTACATATGTATTTACCACAATTAAAAAAATAAAAAAAAACCCAAAACAGAAAAAAAATTAACCTGACTGCAGTGAGGAAAATGAGAACAAAACGAAGTCTTAATCCTTTTGTTTATAGTCTCTAAATTCCCTTCTAGCTGAAACCATATTGTACAGTGTTATGTACTATGCAAAAATAAATTTTCTTTCCTAATAGAAATGATAATAAAGGACAAAGTACAGACTATTTTAATCAGTGGTAAATTATGTCATTGGCCATTTTCTTTTTTTTGGCTTCCTTCAAGGAACGACTATGCTTCTAAATGTGTTGATTACATCTTCAACACCTCCGTAAAGGAAGTCTATGAAGAATTTCAGAGAGGATTTTACAGAGTCTGTGACAAGGAGATAATTCAGTATTTTCAGCCTGAAGAACTAATGTCAGCAATAGTTGGAAATACTGATTATGACTGGGAAGATTTTGAAAAGGTAAATGATACCAAAGTGCCTCACATTTTTCCAAACAACTTCTATATAATCTCCCCCAAAACTATTTTTCTCCTTCTTCTCAAGAATGCAACATATGATCAAGGATACTACAAATCACATCCTACTATTCAGATGTTCTGGAAAGCTTTCCACAAATTAACTTTGGATGAGAAGAGAAAATTCCTCTGTAAGTATTACATTGAAATATGAATCTGTAATTATATATATGTACATATATATATAAAATAAATATCTTATTTGTGATAAAGTCATTATTAATCATAAATTATAGATTAATGGCAAACTAACTGTTAGAACCCAGGTTCCCTGCCTTTTTTCTCTTACGCAAGCTGGTTTCCCACTAAGATAACAATAATAATAATACTAAATGGTATTTTACTGCCTTTTGTACTGATTCAAATCCCACCTGCAGTTTCTGATTGTATTTTCTTTCCTCACTCCAGTTGACTTTTTTAAATATATTTTTTTATTATTGTTGTTGTTGAGAATATACATAGCACAACATACACCAATTTAACAATTTCTGCATGTACAATTCAGTGACATTGATTACGTTCTTCAAATTGTACAACCATTCTCACCCTCCTTTTCCAAATTGTTCCTCCCCTATCAACATAAACTTACTGCCCCCTAAGCTTCCTATTTAATCTTTTGAGTTGCTGTTGTCAATTTAATCCCATATAGATAGTTCTTAAAAGAGCACAATGCTTAAGGGAGATATTCTTTCCTAGTTAAGCTAAACTATTGTTTGGTTTTAAGAAGACTTCAGGGGATACTTCTGGTTTAAGTTTTAAAGTTTATCTCTGGGTGATAATTTTGGGGGTTTATCCAACCTCTATGCCTCCAGAAAATCTGAATCGCATGAGAACCCTGTTGACTTTGTATCAAGCCTTTTATCTCACATGCCATCCTTCATTTAATTATCTGTGTCTCAGGACCATGGAAACTGTCTCTAATACTATTTTAGAAATAAAAATAGCAATAATAGCAGAGGATAATAATAACAACAACATTTCTTGCATGCTTATTTTGTGCCAGGCACTACTACACTGATTATAAGGTAGGTACCATTACTTTTTCCTCTTTCAGACAAGAGGAAAAAGAGGCTTGAAGCCTTTAGTACCTTGCCCATGTTCAGACAGCTGATTAGTGTCAGAATAGAATTAGAACCCAAAAGCCTGACTCCAAAGCCCAGACTCTTGACCACTAAACTATGTGACCTCATGGCATAAGAACTTCTCTTGGTGGGAACCCTAAGGCTTAAGACAGACTTAATGACTTACTCTCCTACCTTCTCATCCCATTTCGTCACTCTTAATTTTTTAGTGCTTTTATAATGGAAATATCATAAGTGGATGGCTTTAACAAACAGAAATTTATTTTCTCACAGTTTAGGAGGCTAGAAATCTGAATTAAGGGTGCTGGCTCTGGGGAAGTCTTTCTCTCTGTCAGCTCTAGGGGAAGGTCCTTGTCTCTTCAGCTTGTTTCCTGGTTGCTTGGAGATCTATCTCCATGTGGCTTGGCATGTATCTTTCCCCATCTCTGCTTACTAGTTTGCTTGTTTAATTTCTGTTATATCTCAAAAGAGATTGACTCCAGAACACCCTACACTAATCCTGCCTCATTAACATAACGAAGACAACCCATTCCCAAATGGGATTATAGGCACAGACACACAGGTTAGGATTTATAACACATATTTTGGGGGGACACAATTCAATCCATAATAATCATCTCTCCCTGAAATATACATTTTTCTTCTTGTTATTTTTGTTCCAACTTGTTCACAAGGCCAGGCTACCTTTCCAGTTTTCTCTGGTACATGAAACCTTTGCTTCAGCCCAGTGGTTCCACTGTCTACACATTCAGTGAGTTTACCTTACACCTTCCCACCTCTGGCTTTTTTTAATTTTTCTTTGAGCTTTTTCCTCTGACTTAAATGCTCATACTTCTCTCTGCCTCTCCAAATCCCTGTCTTCTTGAGAAACTAGCTAGTTATGATGTCTGTGAACGCTTGCTGATGGCCCCTGCCTGGCATCTCTCCCTCTACCCTCAATTCCGCCATCATATTCTTTATCTTCCTCTTGAGCCAAATCAAACTTGCTTGTATCTTGCTATTATCTTTTCCCTCAATGTATGTATTTCTCCTCCAACTAGACTGTGAATTCATGAAGACAGTGACCAAATGTCATGATTTTTCTACACTCTACATGGCCCTGTGTAGTTTTGTCTACACCAGGACTCAAATTATTTATTCAATGAAGTGATTCATTTTTTCCTTTTCATTTTGAATTTTGTTTTTCCTGTGAAAAATCTTAACCAGATTTTATTCCTTGCTAGTTTTTCTTACAGGAAGTGATAGGCTGCACGTAAAAGGTATAAGGAATATTGGAATAGTATTTCGCTGTCCTGAAACTTTCAGTGAAAACGATGGCCCAAGATCATTGACATGTTATAATATCCTGGACCTCCCTAAATATTCTACAATGGAAAGAGTGGAGGAAGCACTTCAAATAGCCATCAACAACTGCAGAGGATTTGGCCCACTCAAGATCACATTGCAATAATCATCTCTACAAGTCTCAGAGGGGCCTTTCATTCTCAGGCCCTCTTGCCACTGGATTTTCCTATTCTTCCTTAGATCTAATTAGTACACAAAGTTGACAGATTTTAGTTAGAATTAGTTGCCCAGCGCTGGAATAAACCATGAGTGATGAATCAAGGATAAGATTTTTAATCAAACAAAATTATGAAACAATTCTTGTGTTTCTAAACTTACTATTTAAAGTGTTTACTTTTTACTGAATTATTTCCTGAATAATTGTCATTTAAAAATTGTGACTGTTAAAGACTGATATTTTAAAAATATTATTGTACATCTAATAAACACTGCCTGCAAATATGAAAGACATGTTGAAATTTGAATGAAATACCAAAAATATAAACTAATTTAACATTTTAGCATATTTTTGAGGTTTGTAGATATACATTTTATATTTAAGAATGTCTCTAGAGCTCTGGTTTTAGCAAACTGCTTGATAATTTATTCGAAAAATCTAAATGGTAAGGGATTCATTAAGTAATTACTTATACTCTATAGTGTGTTCCAAGTATCATTATTTTGGTGAAACACTGAGCCTAGCCAGGAACTCCTATTTAATTTTAGTTGGAGAAATGTGAACAGGATAAAATATATCAACATCATGGCTATAGAGCATGATGGGAAATGACCAATGAATTTTGTGGAGCAATTATCTCTAATACTAAATTTTAAACTGTAAGCTATGTTATAAATGCCTGCTGTTATCCCAAACCATACCCAAGAGCCTTGTGTTAGTGGTGCTTTGGGGAATGAAGGAACACAGAGCAAGGTTCACCCTGTGCTGCTGATGTGGAAAGAGGACAGGAATCACATGAGGCAAGAATCACATAGAGTAGAGAATTTATGAGAACAAGGATGCTAGACTATGTGGTGGCCAGTAGAAACGTGAGCCCCAACAAATCCACAGAGTTATTTTGAACATACCTGTTTTCCATAATAAATGAAATGAAGGCCTGGATTTGTTTTATATGAATCTTAACGAAAGGGGGATCCTCAATCTTAGGCATCCATAGGCACCTGACTTTTAGGTTGTGCTCTTTAGGCCTTTCAGCTTCAGCATGAATTTTTCTAATGAAAATGGATGAATTCTACCAAACATTTAAGGAAGAAATAATGCTAATTCTGTACAAACTCTTTCAGAAAATAGAAGAGGTGGGAACACTTCCCAATTAATTCTATGAGGTCAGTACTATCCAGATACCAAAAACCAGGCAAAAAACATTACAGGAAAAGAAAACTATACAAAAATATCTCTTGTGAACATAGACATCAAAAAATCTCCACAGAATTTTAACATATCAAATCCAACAAAATATAAAAAGTATAATAGCTCACTTGTATCAGGTGGACACTTGAGACTGCATTGGCAACTCCTGTCTGGAGGGGAGATGGGAGGGTAGAGAGGGTTAGAAACTGGCAAAACGGTCATGAAAGGAGAGACTGGAAGGAGGGACCAGGTTGACTCATTAGGGGGAGAGTAAATGGGAGTATGTAGTAAAGTGTGTATAGGTTTATATGTGAGAGACTGACTTCATTTGTAAACTTTCACTTAAAGCACAATAAAAATTATTTAAAAAAAAAGTGTAATAGCTCATGACCAACTGCAATTTAGCCCAAGAATGTATTTGAAAATCAATTTTATTTTACCACATTAATAGGCAAAAAAGAAAAGCCATACACTTTCACAGATGCAGAAAAAAAACATCGGATTATTATTCATGAAATTTAAACTTGTTACCAGTAACCCCCATTTAAAGAAGGTCAGGAGGCTGTTTGCTCTGATTAGAAATGCGTTGGAGAGAACCTTGTTTGAAGACATCTATTTTGTGTCTAGTACAGCCAGATGAATTATGGGATGACATCAAGCACATCATAAATGAAGAAAGCAAGAAGTCATTAAAAAGACAGAAAATAAAGGAAAGACAAAAATGCATGTCAGAAGAGACTCTAAAACTTGCTCTTGAACATAGAATAGCTAAAACAAATGGGAGAAATGATGAAGTAAAAGAGGGGAAAAGAAGATTTCAAAGGGCAGCTGAAGAAGGTAAAGAAAAGTATTATAATGAAATGTGCAAAGACCTGGAGTTAGAAAACCAAAAGAAAGAACGCGCTTGGCATTTCTCAAGCTGAAAGAACTGAAGAAAAAAGCCAGCCTTGAGTTGTAATATTGAAGAATTCTATAGGCAAAATTTTGACTGATACAGGAAGCATCAAAAGAAGATGGTAGGAAAGACAGAGCCAACATGGCACCCTAGACAGATGCACCACACTATTCCTTTACAGCAAAGACCTGAAAACTAAGTAAAACAGATACAAATGTCAGTCCTAGAACCCTGAGCATCAAATGAAGGGATAATGAACTAAATCAAATATCAAATGGAAAAGGAAACTGATGGAAAATAGAGAATGAGGAGACATACAGAGTGGAGGTCTCCTGCCAACCAACACAGCACAACCTGGCTATTTTGAAATACAATCAGCAATGACCCTGGACATTGGGGAAAGACAACTTCATGGAGCTCCCATCAGGTGATAGAGCACCCAGTAATCAGAGAAACACACTTTCCCACCCCTCACCCTTCTGGTGAGTAGAAGCAAGAACCCCCCTATCCCAGCAGCCCCCACCACCAGAGTTCATGTGTCCCGCCAGCCACCCCAGCCCCTCTGACCGCACAGCTTTTTTCTTTCCTTTCTTTCTCCCTTCCACCTAACCCCATACACCACCTCCCCGCACCTGCCAGCCCCCATCACACTGCCACAGCTAGAGCACTACCAGTGCTCAAGCCCACCACTGCACTGGGTCTGCCCCACTCCCACCCACTCTCTCCTGATGCGCTGCCTTTTTTTTCCTTCTTCCTTCCCACCTAGCCCCATAAGCCACCTCTCATCCATTCCCACTGGACCCAGGGTTTGCTCTACCTCCTCTACCCAGTCCCCTACACCACCATTTTTTCCTTTCTACCTCCCATCTAGCCCTGTACTCCACCTTTCCCCTTCCTTTAGGCCCCCGCCACACCACTGCAGCTAGAGCACCATTAGCACATTGGCCCACAACCGCCCATGTCTGCTCTGCCCCCACCTGCTGGTTCCTGCTGCACCACCACTTTTTTTTGTTGTTGTTCTTTTCTTTCTCCCTCCCACCTAGACCTATAAGCCACTTCCCTCACTTCCCACCAGCCCCTGAGTCTGCCCTGCCCCCACTTGCTGGTCCCCACTGTGCCACCTCTTTTTTTCTTTTTCTCTTTTTTCTTTTTTTTCTCCCTCCCACCTAGCCCCATACTCCATCTCCTGTGTTTCCCATCGGCCCCCATTGCACTGCCATGGCTAGAGTACTGACAGTGCTCAGGTCACTCCCATCCATTGACCAGCTGCTGAATGGTGGGAAGCCAACCTGTAGCACTCTCCATCCAATACTCCCACCTATCTAGTAAGGAGCTGTGAACATTCCAACACAGCCGGACCATCAGCAGACAGATAGTATCCACCCAATAGGCCCTCAGCCACCTCACCAAAACAGTGTACAGTGAAGAAGGCTCTCCCTCTTTGCCACCGCCCTGCCTACCTAGATGAGGTGGTGACAGCTATTGTGCCCACAGATGAGCAAGCAGTAAAGCACACCCAGCACACTCATGCTGACATATCAAAACAAAACAAAAAAACAGGACAAAACAAATGAACATACAATCAAAAGTAAGAATATACCTTAATGTCTTGAAGGCAGCAGACAATACCAAAACATAAAAAACAGGACAAGATGACTCCAGCAAGTGACCAAAATAAAGAATAAGATGACCTTCCAGCAGAAGAAAAGGCAGTTGAACTACCTCACATGGAATTAAAAAAGACTAATATTTAGGGTGCTTCAAGAGATTAGGAATGAGATCAAAGAAAACACAGACAAAACCAAGGAAAAAATAGACAAAATCATGGAAAACACAGATAAAACCAATGAAAACATAGCAAAAATCAAGGAAAGCACAGACAAAGCTGTAGAAGAATTCAGGAAAATAGTGCAAGAACAAAATGTCAAAATAAACAAACAATTAGAAATCATACAAAACTAGCAACTAGAAATTCAAAAGGTAAGCAACAAATTTTCAGAACTGGACAACTCAATGGAAGGTTAAAGGAGCAAATTTGAAACAAGGGAAGACAGACTCAACATGATTGAAGACAAATCCATGAACACCACTTCCCTGGAGAAGGACATCATGCTTGCTAAAGTGAAAAGTCAGTGAAAAAGAGGAAGACCCTCAATGAGATGAACTGACACAGTGGCTGCAACAATGGGCTCAAACATAGCAATGATCATGAGGATGAGCAGGACAAAGCTTTGTTTCGTTCTGTTGTGAATCAGGTCACCGTGAGTTGGAACCAACTCCGCAGCACCTAACAACTACCAGGACAATTTTGGGTCTTGAGTTATCTCATCTGAACACATAATAAAAGTGCCATTATTCATCCTGAACTTGTAAAAGGTCCACAGGTTGTCCTCTGCCATTATCTAAAAATTTGACTGAAAACAAAGAAGTAGATATGATCATTGTGATCAGTATTTCTTTCTCCTAGTGATGAGTTTCCTTAGAATATCTTACCTTACTTTGGGTTCCCACAAAAGCAGAATCTGAAACAAGTTCAGGATGGAGAGACTATATTTGGGAAGTGATCCCAAGGAAGCAGGAGTGAAGGTATGGACAGGGAAGAGAAAGGAGACAACGAGTGTGTTACTGAGTTGGTTATTGCTATAGACAACTGTGCTGGATCCCACTGGCTGCTGTCTGAGATACTTCAGGGAACATGTCTCATTTTTGGCCCACTGGAGGCTGGGGTAGAGTCTGGGACATTTATCTACCAACTTCCCTTCCCCTTGATTAAAGGCTGCTCCGTAGACATTAGCTCCCCCTTCGCTTCCAAATAGGCCTTTTTGCTCCTGCAGTGCCAGAGATAGCCCTTGGGCAGAAAAGAGAAAAGCAAATGGCTGAGGTGGGAATAGCTACAGGGGGATTTTGTATGTGGTAGGACATAATGGTAAGTGGACCATAACTGTATTCGAAAGTATCTATTCCTTCACTGGCACTTCTATAAGGCTGATGGAATCAAGAAATCCTAAACTGAGGACTTTGAAGACCTTCTTGTTCAAGGGTCACAAATTCAAATACTGCCAAAGTGAGTGAAGCAGACAGGATGTGAAAAAAGCAACAGCATGATACCAATGATAAATGACAGTGACACATGTGGGTGGTAGTTAATTCCACTGAGGACTCTGGGAGCCAGTGTAGAATTCATGCTCAGAGTTATCTCACCTAAGGGGTGAGGCAACTGGAATATTTCCACATCAATTACCTTGTCAGTCACTGGTTGAGGGCAGTTCCTGGGAAGCATTAATTTCTAGGCACTTCTGACCTGCTGGGTAGTGGGACAAAGGGGTTTCTGGCCCCTAGTGGAAGCCCTCAGGAAAAGAGATGCAGATGCTGCCAGCTGGAAGCTAGGCCTGTAGGCACTATAATGGTAAGGCCTGAGGGGATATGGCTGGGCAGCTACAGAGCAGCTACCTCCCCTAACTTTTAGTATGTAGTCAGTATTAGGGCATATCATATTTTATCTTAATTCCCTGAGCAGTGCTTGGTACATAGTAATTGCTCAATAAATATTTGCTGAATGAATACTTCATCAATATGAACATCTCATCTGCTGGTATGCCAGAGGATAGAGACTGTAACTTTATTTACCCAATATGTGCTAGACAGATGCTAAGTGATATATAAACATTTGCTGAGTAAACAAAAAAATTAAATAAAACATTTGACAAAATTCAACATCCATTCATGATAAATATTCTTAGCAAACTAGGACTAGAAGGGGACTTCCTCAACCTGATAAAGAGCACCTACGGAAAGTCTACCAAATCAAAAACCAAGGAAGCTCCAATGAGTGTTCCATGAGTGCAGAATAGAACTCCACAGGATTTTCAAGGCTGAGTTTTTGGAAGCAGGCTTCAAGCCTTTCTGTCAACCTTTTGGTTAGTAGTCCAGCGCTTAACCGTTTTCTACTATGCGCTACCCAAAAAGTCTACAGATGCCTCAAACGTGTGAATACTTTTCCACTAAGTTTGGGAAAAGGCAAGGATGTCCACTTGCACCACTTTTATTCAACATTGTGCTAAAGGTACTAGTCCAACAATAAAGCAAGGAAAAGGGAGAAAAGACATACAGATTGGAAAGGAAGAAGTAAAACTGTATCTTATGTGCAGACAACATGATTATCTATGCAGAAAATTCAGAGGAATCTATAAGAAAAAAAAAGAAGAAAGAAACTACTAGACTTAAATGAGTATAAAATGATCTCAGTATACAAATCAATATAAAAAAATCAATTGTATTTACATATGCCAGTAATAAGCAACCACAAATTGAAAATTTAAAGAACATCATTCGCAAAACCATCAAAAATAAGTACTTAAGGATAAATTTAACAAAATAGCCTTTGTTGAAAGACATTACAGGAGCTTTAAATTAGCAGAGATACACTCATAGATCAGGAAACTCAATATTATTAAGATGACAATTCTTCCCAAATTGATTTTTAGGTTCAACGCAGTCCCCAAATTCCACCAGACTGTTTAGTAGAGATTGAAAAGTTGATCCTAAAATGTACATGGAAATGCAAATAGCCAAAACATTGTTGAAAAAGGACAATGTTTGAACACTTGTATGAATTGATTTTGTGACTTACTTTGAAGCCACAGTAGCCAAGACAGTATTGTATTAGAATAAAGGCCAATGGAACAGAACAGAATGTCCAGAAATAAATCCAATCATATATGGCCAAAATGAACCAAAAAAACGACCTTGAATATATCCCATCTGAATTCGGAGACCGTTTCAAGAACAGATTTGATGCATTGAACACTAATGATGAAAGACCAGACAGGTTATGGGATGACATCAGGGACATAATACATGAAGAAAACAAAAGGTCATTAAAAAGACAGGAAAGAAAGACAAGACCAAATTGGATGTCAGAAGAGACTCTGAAACTTGCTCTTGAATGTAGAACAGCTAAAGCAAATGGAAGAAATGATGAAGTAAAAGAGCTAAACAGAATGTTTCAAAGGATGGCTAGAGAAGACAAAGTATTATAATGAAATGTGCAAAGACCTGGAGTTAGAATATCAAAAGGGAAGAATGCACTCTGCATTTGTCGAGCTGAAAGAACTAAAGAAAAAACTGAAGCCTTAAGTTACAATATTGAAGGATTCTACGGGCAAAACATTGAATGACACAGGAGGCATCAAAAGAAAATGGAAGGGATACACAGAGTCACCGTACCAAAAAGAATTGGTTGACGTTCAACCATTTCAGGAGGTAACATATGATCAAGAACCTATGGTATTGAAGGAAGAGGTCCAAACCACACTGAAGGTATTGGTGAAACATGAGGCTCTAGGAATTGACGGAATACTAATTGAGATGTGTCAACAAATGGATGCAGCACTGGAAGTGCCCATTCATCTATGTCAAGAAATTTAGAAGACAGCTATCTGGCCAACTGACTGGAAGAGATCCATATTTGTGCTCATTCCAAAGAAAATTGATCCAACAGGGTGTGGAAATTATCAAACAATATCATATGCAAGCAAAATTTTGCTGAAGATAATTCAAAAGTGGTTGCAGCAGTACATCGATAGGGAACTGCCAGAAATTCAAGCCAGATTCAGAAGAGGATGTGGAAAGAGGGATATCATTGCTGATGTCAGATGGATCTTGGCTGAAAGCAGAGAATACCAAAAAGATGTTTACTTGTGTTTTATTGACTAGGCAAAGGCATTCGACTGTGTGTATCATAACAAATTATGGATAACATTGTGAAGAATGGGAAATCCAGAACCCTTAATTGTGCTCATGAGGAACCTGTACGTAGACCAAGAGGCAGTCGTTTGAGCAGAACAAAGGGATACTTACTGGTTTAAAATCAGGGAAGGTGTGTTTCAGGGCTGTATCCTTTCCCCATACTTATTCAATCTGTATGCTGAGTAAATAATCCAAGAAGCTAGACTCTATGAAGAACCTGGCATCAGAATTGGAGGAAGACTCATTAACGACCTGCTATATGCAGATGATACAACCTTGCTTGCTGAAAGTCAAGAGGACTTGAAGCACTTACTGATGAAGATCAAAGACTACAGCCTTCAGTATGGATTACACCTCAAAATAAAGAAAAGAAAAATTCTTACAACTGGACCATTGAAGTTGCAAATGATTTTATTTCACTTGGACTCACAATCAATGCCCTTGGAAGCAGCAGTCAAGAAATCAAATGACTCATTGCATTGGGCAAATCTGCTGCAAAAGACCTCTTTAAAGTGTTGAAAAGCAAAGATGTCACTTTGAGAACTAAGGTGCACCTGACCCAAGCCGTGATATTTTCAGTTGCCTCATATGCATACAAAAGCTGGACAATGAATAAGGAAGATTAAAGAAGAATTGACGCCTTTTTACTGTGGTGTTGGGGAAGAATATTGAATATACCACGGACTGCTAGAAGAACGAACAAGTTTGTCTCGGAAGAAGTATAGCCAGGGTGCTCCTTGGAAGCAAGGATGGTGAAATTTTGTCTTATGTACTTTGGACATATATCAGGAGGGATCAGTCCCTGGACAAGGCCATCATGCATGGTAAGGGAGAGTGTCAGTGAAAAAGAAGAAGACCCTCAATGAGATGGATTGACACAGTGGCTGCAACAATTGGCTCAAACATAGCAACAATTTTGTTTAAGAGTGAAAACTACGACATTTCTAGAATATAACATGAGAAAAATTTTATAAACTTGTGTCATGGATTGAATTGTGTCCCCCAAAAATATGCGTATCAATTTGGCTAGGCCATGATTCCCAGTATTGTGTGGTTGTCCTCCATTTTGTGATTGATGTAATTTTCCTATGTGTTGTAAATCCTAATCTCTGCCTGTGGTTAATGAGGCAGAATTGGGTTATGCTGAAGAGGATTAGGATGGAATGTAACACCTTTCTCAGATCACACCCCTGATCCAATGTAAAGGGAGTTTCCCTGGGGTGTGGCCTGCATCATCTTTTATTTTACAAGAGATTAAAGGAGACAGAAGCGAGCAAAGAGTTGGGAGCCTCAGACTACCAAGAAAGCAGCACGGGGAGAAGAGCATGTCCTTTGGACACAGGGCTCCTGCTTGGAGAAGCTCTGAGACAAAGGGAAGATTGATGACAAGGGCCTTCCTCTAGAGCCAACAGAGAAAGAAAGCCTTCCCCTGGAGCTGGTGCCCTGAATTCAGACTTCTAGCCTACTAGACTGTGAGAGAATAAACTTCTCCTTGCTAAAATCATCCACTTGTGATATTTCTGTTAGAGCAGCACTAGATAACTAAGACAACTTGGGTTAAACAAAAATATCTTAAATAGGACTAAAAATAAGCACAAATTATTTAGAAGAAAAATTTGATAAATTGGACTTCATTAAAATTAAAAAATTTAGCTCTTCAAAAACAGTAAAATGAAAATACAAGTTACAGACAGGGAGAAACTATTTCAAGATGGTAATAAAGAACTTGATATGTAATATGTAGTGAATTCAAATATAATATGTAAAGAACTCTTCAGGAATAAGATAAGTAACCCAATTTAAAAAATGAGCAAAAGATTTGAATAGACATGTTGCCCAAGAGTTATAGATAGGAAATAAATGCATGAAAAGATGCTGAACATCATTAGACATTAGGGAAATGTAAATTAAAACCACAATGTGATAACACTATAGAATATTACAATTGCTAAAATTAAAAAGACTGACAATACCAAATGTTAGCGAGGATAAGTAGCGAGTGGAGCTCTTATATGTGACTGGAGGGAATGCAAAACAGTCACTTTGGAAAACAATCTGTCAGTTTCTTATAACAGTATTCATATACTCACCGTATGACCAGGTCCCTGGGTAGCGCAAATGGTTTTCACTAGACTACTAACCTAAAAGACGGCGCAGTGTTTCATTTTCTTATACATAGGGTTGTTGTGAATCAGAACTGACTTGACGGCACCTAACAACAAAAACACTAACCTAATGTTTGGTAGTTCGAACTCAGTCACGCAGTAGGAGAAAGGCCTTGTGAAATCCTTTCACTTTTGCCAAGAAAACCCTATACTCTATAATACATGGGGTCTCTGTGAGTCAGACTCACAGACAACAGTCTTGGTTTCTACCATATGACACAGCAATTCCATTTCTAGGCATTTATTCAAAAGAAATAAAAATGTCCACTTGAGGACTTGTTCACAAATATTCATAGCAGCTCTATTCATTGTAGCCAAAAACTGGTGAATGAACAAAAAAAAAACTGGTGAATGAATAAACAAATTATGTCATATCCATATGTCTTCAGCTGGGTTCTCTAAAGAAGCAAACCCGGTGAAGCGTAGATATAAATATGTATAGAGAGATTTATCTCAGGGAGATAAAGCACATGGCTGTGGAGACTGGTAATTCCCAAATCCATGAGTCAGGCAAAAGGCTGGAGCCTTCTCCTGATTCTCATGGTTGCAGGGCCTGACGAACCCAAGATTGGCAGATTGGATGATAAGCTGTTGGTCCACAGGGCTGTGGAAGCTGATGAATCCCAGATTTGGCAGTCAGATGGCAGGCTGGCTCACAGGGCTGTGGAAGCTGATGAATCCCAAGAGCTGCAGGTCAGGTGGAAGTATGTTGACTCACGGGGTTGTGGGAGCTGATGAATTCCAAGATTTGCAGCTCAGGCAGCAGGCTGCTAGCTCACATCCCAAGAACCAGAGGTTAGAGGATGAAGAGTCAGATGCAGGATCCAGAGCAGGCAAGTGAGTTTTGCCAGAAAGTCCATATGTATATTGGATGCGGGGCATACCTCCAAGGAAACTCCCCTTACAACTGATTGGCAGATCACATCAGATCATGTCATGGAGGATGACTACATCATTACATAACCACCAAACCAGTAAGAATCATGGCCCAGCCAAATTGACATACAACCTTAACCACCACAGTCCACCCCTTGTCAATTTGGTACCTGTACATTATCTCCTTAAGCCATATACAATCTCTCACTAACAAAAACTCAGCGCCATCGAGTCGATTCCGACTCATAGCAACCCTAGAGGACAGAGCAGAACTGCCCCATAGTTTCCAAGGAGCGCCTGGCGGATTTGAACTGCTGACCCTTTGGTTGGCAGCCGTAGCACTTAACCACTACGCCACCAGGGTTTCCATACAATCTCTAAATAAAGACAATTACAAAGCCATACTTGCACCTAATGTGATACAACTAACATGAGTACAATAGAAAACACACTAGCCCTGTTTACATCTTCTATTTTATAAGAGAGGAAAGAAAGCAAAAATAATTGCTATATATACATGTGTATATATATATATATGTACACATATAATAAAACAAGGAAGAAATACTCATAACAATAATGATAGTGCAACTGGCCATGTGGTCGCAACTGGTATTTACAACTACCGTCTTCTACCACCCATTCCGTATTCCCTTTGCCCTCAGCAAGCACCTCAACCAGCCGTGGTTCTTTGCCTGGTGAGATGACCCAAACCTTCATTCCTGAAGGGTCTGGGCCATTAGTAGTCATGTCGGAATGGGGTTGCCATAGTTTTCCATTGACTTTAATCACAGGGTGTGGTAGTACTAAGAGATGTCCTAAAGGATCTCCTGTATTCCAGACATACTCTTCTTTACCTCTATTATGCAACATCAATCCAATTTCCTCTTAGTAACCAAATAAAAAAAAAAAAAACCCAAATTAATCATTGAGTCGATTCCAACTCATAGCAACCCTGTAGGTAGCCAGCTCAGGGTCAATCAAATCAGCCAATATTGTTAATCTTTCTCCCAACCTTCCCCAAAGGCATCTACGGCCTTTTATGAGGGTGACTGTTAATTGGGAAAAAGGAAATAATCAGACTTTTCAGGGATTATTGGATACTGGCTCTGAACTGATACTAATCCCAGGAGACCAAAACATTACTGTGGCCCACCAGTCAAAGCGGGGGGTGTATGGAGGTCAGGTTATTATTATTGGAGTCTTCACTCAGGTTCATCTCACAGTGGGTTCAGTGGGTCTCTGAATCCATCCTGTAGCAATTTTCCCAGTTCCAGAATGTATAACAGAAATACACTCAGCAACAGGAAGAACCTCCATATTGGATCCCTGATAAGGGGAGTAAGGGCTATTATGGTTGGAAAAGCCAAAAGGGAGCCATTAGAACTGCCCTACCTAGGAAAATTGTAAACCAAAAGCAGTACCACATTCCTGGAGGGGTTTCAGAGATTAGTGTCTCAGGGGTATAGCAACTCTCCAGCTCCATCATATTTTAGTCCATAAGCACCTTGATCGCCTTTCCTTTCCACAAGGTGTCACACTGGTCCATTACATTGATGACATTGTGCTGATTGGACCTAGTAAGGAAGAAGTGTCAATGACTCTGGACTTAATGGTAAAACATTTGTATGCTAGAGGGTGGGGAATTAATCCCACAAAAATTCAGGCACTTTCCACCGCAGTGAAATTTCTAGGAGTCCAGTGGTACCGGGCGTGTCGAGATAGTCCATCTAAAGTGAAGGATAAGTTGTTATATCTGGCCCCTCCTATGACCAAAAAGGAGGCACAATGCCTGGTAGGCCTCTTTGAATTTTGGAGGCAACATATTCTTTCTTTCCCTCCAATTTCTCCCATTTGTATTGGAAATGTCTGCCTTGTTCCCGTTCCGCCATTGCACTTTGGAGACAGATAACTTATAGCCTAGATTTCACAGGTTCACAGATGAAGAGGAATTTTGCCACAGGATGGAATATAGCAATATTTGATTTAGATGATTCAGAAGATGAGGTTCTGGACTTGGAGTTGATTTAAGACTTTTGGGATGATGTAATGATGGCAAGGACATGAATTTGGAGGGGTGAAGGGTGGAATGTTACAGATTGAATTGTGTCCCCCTCCCAAAATACGCGTCGTAAATCCTAACCTCCATGCCTGTGGTTATAATCTCATTTGGGAATAGGCTGTCTTTGTTATGTTAATGAGGCAGGATTAGTATAGGGAGTATTTTGAGTCAATCTCTTTTGAGATATAAAAGAGATTAAACAAGCAAACTAGCAAGCACAGGTGGGAGAAGATAGATGCCAAGCCATATGGAGATACTCAAGTGAACCATGAAACAAGCTGAAGAGACAAGGATTTCCCCCGGAGCCAAGACCCCTAGAGCTGGTGCCCTGCATTTGGACTTGAGACTCGTTAACTGTGAGATAATAAATTTCTGTTTGTTAAAGCTATCCACTTGTGGTATTTCTGTTAGAGCAGCGCCAGATTATTAAGCCACACCATATAATGGAATATCACTCAGTAATAACTAGAGGAATGTACTAATTAAAAAAAAAAAGTATGAATCTCAAAAGCATTATGCTAAGTTAACAAAGCCAGACACAAAAGACTACATACTGTATAATTCCATGTATATGAAATTCTGGAAAACTGTCGAAGCAAGTGTATAGAGACCCAAGTTTGTTAGACGTTGGGGCGGGGGAGGAGAATAGAGGGACTCACCGTTTAGAGGATACTGAGTTTCTGTTAAAGGTGATAGGAAAATTTGGACACAGATAATGGCAATTCATAGCACTGAATTGTACAACTGAAGAATGCTGATATGGCAAATGATTTGTTATGTATAAATTTATTACAATAAAAAATCAAACAATTAAAAAAAAAATCTGTTTTGACAGAAAGCAGATCACTGGCGCCACTGCCTGGTAACTCTCTTACCGCTATCCTGTGGCTTGAACCTGGAATACAATGCTTAACAAACTTTAAATTCGTTATCACAATATACTTTGGAAAATGGCCTCCAAGTGGAATTGCAGTGTTTCTTTCAAGGCCATTCAGTCCAGAAATTTAGGTAACCTCTGCTCGCCCGAGGAGAGCTTCTCACTCCTGTTCACCCATTTCATAACCCGCCACGGGTTTGTTTACTTCGGTCGCCTTCCAAGCCAGTTCTGAAATCATTTGAGTTTCCCTTTCGTTTTCCGTTCGGATTCCGCACTCTTGAAAACAAAATCAGTTTCGTTTCACTTGAATTGAGGCCCCGCCCCCAAACAGCAACTTAAAAGCCCGGCATCTGAGCAGAGAGGAAGTAGAAGCCTGCAGTCCCTCGACGTCGCCCGCACACTCCTGCTGTGCAACGCGACGCCTGGAGGCAGCGGTCGGACGCAGACGTTGTTCCTCTTGCCCTTCCCTGTGCCGGGTTGGCGGCTGCAGCTCCGTTTCCCCTCAGAGAGCCGGGGGGCGTTTCTGGAGCCCGGGAGAGCAGCGCCGGGTGCGATGAAGCGGATGCCACGAAGGAGGTCGCGGGGCCCCGAGCGCCCAGCGCCCAAGCCGAAACCCGCATCACGCCCCGGCGCGCGCAGCTCCGCAGCCTTTTCGGACCCGAGGGGCGCGCAGCTTTGGCTCTTCCCCAGCTCGGCAGGCCTCAGCCAAGCGTTGTCAGGGAGGTGCAAGAAGACGCGCCAGATCTGCTGCACGCAGGACCGGCTGGCGGTGCTGGAGCACGGCGGGGCCCGCGTCGAGGTTCACCAGCTGCCGGTGGGGAGCCACAGCGCCGGGAAGCCCAGTGAGTGGGGCGGCCAGCGCCGCTCGGCCTTCCAGCCTCGGGTCGGGGTGTGCAGGGTGGGCGGCTGAGGGCCCGTGCCTCAGCGTCTGCCTGGGCTGGGGCCGGCGCGGACCCTCCTTTTTATAAGCGTCCAGAGTTGGAGTGTGCGGTCCTGTTCTCTGAGCGGGAATGAGCGCTCCGAAGGGGACCAGGCGCTACAGCGGTCCTCGGCTGCCACAGAAACTTGCCGGGCTTCAGCCATTGTCCCGTTTCGCAAGTGCAGTGCACCTGAACTCTCCTTTATCCCTGTTCCCAGTTTGCGCAGTTTGCAGAAAGTTGCCGAGAAATAGATCGTCCCACCTGTAAGTTGATGAGGTGCGGAGGGAGTATGCAGGCAGCATCTTCATTTTTTCTTGGCCAGTGTTCTTGTATGATGTTTCTTTTTAGAGCCCCCCACCTCCTTACTCGGAAACTCTGGTGGCGTAGTGGTTAAATGCTATGGCTGCTAACCGAAGGTCAGCAGTTCAAATCCTTCCGGCGCTCCTTGGAAACTCTGGGGAAGTTCTTCTCTGTCCTGTAGGGTCGCAAAAGTCGGAATCGACTCGACGCAACGGGTTTGGTCACTCCTTCTTAGGACATACCTGCGTGGATTTCGTGAGCCTTTGGAGAATATAGTTAACTTGTTCTCAATTATATTACATTTGCGAGCAATTTAAAGAGTGCTTTCGGTTGCACCTCTCGAAATCCCCTGTCAGCAGAGATAAAGTCAGGTACTGTGGTTCGATTTTACAGGTAGTTGTGTGCCTTGAGGGGATTCCAACTGATAGCGACCCTATAGGACAGTAGAACTGCCCCATAGGGTTTCCAAGGCTTTAGGAAGCAGACCTCTACATCTTCCTCCCTCAGAGGAGCTGGAGAGTTCGACCAGCTGATCTTTTGATTACTTAACCACTGCGCCACCAGAGTTTCCTGATTTTACAGGTAAACGAAACCAAAACCTTGCCTCGAGTCAATTCGGACTCGTAGCTGCCCAATAGGACAGAGTAGACCGCCCCGTAGGGTTTCCAAGGAGTGGCTGGGGGCCGATGGATTTGTGTTGCTGACCTTTTGGCTCTTAAACCACCAGGGCTCCAACTTTACAGATGAGAGAAAGTAAACACCTGCTTTCTTCTAAGAGTTTTATGGTTTCAGTTCTCACATTTAGGTCTTTGATACATTTTGAGTTAGTTTTTGTATATGGGGTGAGGCATGGGTCCAGGTTCTTTGTTTCGCTTGTGGAAATCTGGTTGTCCTAGCACCATTTATTAAAGAGAAAATTCTTTCCCCATTGGATGGACTTACCACCCTTGTCTAAAATCAATTGACCGTGCACGTACAACACCCACATTTTTTTTATGTTAATGTTTATTGAGCTTCAAGTGAATGTTTACAAATCAAGTCAGACTGTCACATATAAGTTTATATACACCTTACTCCGTACTCCCACTTGGTCTCCCCCTAATGAGTCAGCCCTTCCAGTCTCTCCTTTCGTGACAATTTTGCCAGCTTCCAACTCTCTCTATCCTCCCATCCCCTCTCCAGACAGGAGATGCCAACACAGTCTCAAGTGATCCCTTGATATAATTAGCTCACTCTTCATCAGCATCTCTCACCTACCCACTGACCAGTCCCTTTCATGTCTGATGAGTTGTCTTTGGCGATGGTTCCTGTCCTGTGCCAGCAGAAGGTTTGGGGACCATGAACGCAGGGATTCCTCTAGTCTCAGTCAGACCATTAAGTATGGTCTTTTTATGAGAATTTGGGGTCTGCATCCCACTGATCTCGGGCTCCCTCAGGGGTTCTCTGTTGTGCTCCTTGTCAGGGCAGTCATCGATTGTGGCCGGGCACCAACTAGTTCTTCTGGTCTCAGGATGATGTAGGTCTCTGGTTCATGTGGCCCTTTCTGTCTCTTGGGCTCTTAGTTGTCGTGTGACCTTGGTGTTCTTCATTCTCCTTTGCTCCAGGTGGGTTGAGACCAATTGATGCATCTTAGATGGTCGCTTGTTAGCATTTAAGACCCCAGACGCCACATTTCAAAGTGGGATGCAGAATGTTTTTATAATAGAATTATTTTGCCAATTGACTTAGAAGTCCCCTTAAACCATGGTCCCCAAACCCCCGCCCTTGCTCTGCTGACCTTTGAAGCATTCATTTTTATCCCGGAAACTTCTTTGCTTTTGGTCCAGTCCAGTTGAGCTGACCTTCCATGTATTGAGTATTGTCCTTCCCTTCACCTAAAGCAGTTCTTACCTACCAATTAATCAGTAAAAAACCCTCTCCCACCCACCCTCCCTCCCTCCCCCCTCGTAACCACAAAAGTATGTGAACACCCACATTCTTAATCTTTGAAATTTGCTTAATTGGCATCTTTGAAAAAATGGAATCTTCCTGTTATTTGTTTTGCATTTTGAGTGCAATCGAGCATCTTTTCATTTTTTTATTGGTCATTTGCCTTACTTTTTGGTGAACTGCCGTTCATATATTTGCCTGGCTTTTAAAAACTTGGTTATTTTTTAAATTTTAATTTATTTTAAACAGTTGTTTGAATATTGACTAAGTTCAGCCTTTATCATATGTGTTGTAATATTTTTCCAAACTTACTTTTTTGTTGATGTTATTTTTTGTTGTGTGCAATTTAAATTTTTATATAGTCAGCTTTGTCAATCTTTCCTTTCAAGTCTTGTGGATTTTGTGTTAGGTAACAAAGCTATCCACACAAGAAGATTATTTTTTTTAATGTACCTATATTTTATAGTAATCTTAAGATTTTATTTTTAAAGTTAAAATTTTAGATACATTTAGAATATATTTTGATTTAAGGAGTGAGATAGAGGTCTAGGTTTATTTATTTTCTAACCGGCTAGCTGAATATCTAAATACCATTTCTTGAGTAACTTTTTTTCAACAAATTTGAAATGCTAAGTTTCTAGAAAACTTTAGTCTGTTGACCATTTCTTCTGTATTATGAAACTGTTTGGTTTCCTTAGCATTTGTAACATGAAATGGCTTGTGCTTTCAGGGTTTTATGTTAATGGAAGCTATTTCATTAGAACTGAAAAGTGAAAAAAAAAAAAAAGCTCCAAACTATCCTAGTTTAATTTTTGTGAACAAATTAAATGACATGAGAGTAAATAGTAACTAGTGGAAGGTTTTAAATCCCTTAGTTTTTAGAAAGGGCTAAATATCCACTAATACAACATTTTCCAAGGCATCCCTTTTAAAATAGTCCCCTTTAAGAATAAATCTTGACATCTAGTTGAAGCAGTCAAAATGGTTGATTATATTTGTTTTGTTTTCCTCAATGAAGTTATGTGTAGCTGTAGATCTTTTAACTTCTATCACGTCAAATTTACATTTCTCCGTTCCAGCTTATTAAATAGGAAATTAAAAGCAAATAACCAATTTGCTATTTTAAGCATATATCCCATTTAAAGCAAAATATTAATCAGTGCGTCCCCAAATTGAAAAAAAATCCTTTGTCAGGACAATAATCGTTCCTAGTTTGTATGCTTTTCCTACTTGAATTTTCTTGAAGACAAATTCTTGTTAAGTCAAAGGTTGTCTAGTTGAAAATTTTCCAGGCCTTGTAAGTGTATTATGGAATCAGTAATAGTAGTGGGTAATAATCAGAGTGATGATTGTTCCTGGTTGGATTTGCTCTTCAGAATATATGACATTAGAAAGAAAAATGATGATACATTCCATTGACCAAGGAGCAGAGCACATGCTGATTCTATCCTCGGATGGAAAACCATTTGAGTACAACTACGGTATAGAGCCTGCAAGGTAAGGAGCTGTTTTTTGTTAAAAACTATTTTAAATGGAACAAGCAGAATGGAAATAATGAGAATGTTTACACATTGTGAAGAATGTAACCTGTGTCACCAAACAGCCTGTGTAGAAATTGTTGAAAGGGAGCCTAAACTGCTGTGTAAACCTTCACCAAAAACGCAGTAACGTATTATTTTTTAAAAAAAAGTAAAAGCAGAGTCTGAGAAGGGCCAATAGCAGCACAGAAGGAAAATTTTTTTTTTTTTTTTACATTTTACTCAGAGGGCAGTAATCGTAATAATTTTTGTAGGAAAATGTTACTATATATGATCCTGTCCCTTGCCTTATGTAGTAGCATCTTAAGTAAACAATGAATTCTAAACTGACTAGTGAAATTCCTAGTAAACCAGAAACCATTTGATGTCTCCTAGGCAGGTGTCACGTGTTGCTTTGGCAACTAAAGGGAAATGATTGGTTAGTCTACCTGGCCCCAAATTAGACTTTCACTTTCATTAACTCATTTGATTCTCAAAATAGTTCTATAAGTTAGATTTCAAAAAATAAAAGTGTTTTTTTCCCAACTTAGAAGGAAAAAAATGCATTACTGTGGGATAATTTATGAGATTTTCCCAGTAGATTATATGAATTAGAATTTATTTTCATCTTGCATTGTTATTGCATCGTAAAGTTATTTTGCAAAAGAGTCTTTTGGAATCATTACAATTATATAATACACGTATTTTCCATCAATTAAAACATATGTTATTTTTTATAATAATTATTTTATATTTTAATAATTTTTGATGTATGAATGTGAGGCAGTATATTTAAATTTTTTCCTTGAATTTCAATCCTAATTAAATACATTTGATAGTTTTAACTTTGATAATTATGACTTTCATTTTGGTGACTGACATAAAATATTTTCTTCAGGTTTCAATGTGTTTTACGAGAAAAAATTATAATTCAAATCGCATGTGGAGATTATCATTCTCTTGCACTCTCCAAAGGTACTTTTCTGGAATAATAACTGTTTTTTAGAGGCTGTGAATCGTATGTGTCTATGTAGAGTTAGTAGAATGTATGTATTTCACCTTGTAACAGGATAGAAGTGTGGTTTTGAATTTGGTATGGTTTGGAGCACTGTTGAAGGAGATAAAAAATAAGAAATATTAAACCTGTAAAATCTTCAAGTTTCCGTGATTACTATCCATACATTTTTCAAATATGAAACAAAGAAAATTTTCTGCATAATCAAAATCATTCTGTCTGGAATGAGGACCCGGCCTGGGCCACTCTTTTCTACAACCTTTTTCCCTTTTCGTAGCGCTCTTCCAACTTCCACGGCAGGTGCTCAGAATCCCCCAGGTCAGCCTGTGATGTGTCTTAACAATCACCTTTTGAATTTAAGCGTTCTCCCAAGTGCTTTGTTATTTCCTATTTTATATTAAATTAAAAAATTAAAAAAAAAAACTTGAACCCTAAAGAAATTTGACTATGGAAAGAATAATTAAGACAAGAAATTGATAGAGGAGAATTCAGGGTTAAGGCATTTTTTTTAATATACGGGACAGACATGAACATGTTTATAAAATGAACGCAAGTTGAGATTACGGCACCACCCCAGTTGCTATCAAGTCGATTCTGACTCATGGCAACCCCGTGTGTGTCAGAATAGAACTGTGCCCTGCAGGGTTATGGATGGTTGATTTTTTGCATGTAGATCACCAGGTCCTTCTTTCGAGGCACCTCTCTGTGGACTCAGACCTCCAAGCTTTTGGTTGGTAGCTGAGTGTGTTAACCTTTGGCACCACCCAGGCATTCCTTACCCAAACCAAAACCCGTTGCCATTGAGTCGATTCCGACTCATAACAACCCTGTAGGACAGAATAGAACTGCCCCATAGGGTTTCCAAGGAGCGCCTCATGGATTTGAACTGCTGGCCTTTTGGTTAGCAGCTGTGGTTTGCCATAGCTCTTAACCACTGTGCCACCAGGGCATTCCTTATAAAGCAAAAAACCAAACCCATTGCCCTTGAGTCAATTCTGACTCATAGTGACCCTATAGGAAAGAGTAGAACTGCCCCATATGGTTTCCAAGGAGTGCCTGGTGGATTTGAACTGCCGACCTTTTGGTTAGCAGCTGTAGCACTTAACCACTGTGCCACCAGGGTTACCAGGGCATTCCTTAGGTGGAGTAAATAAGCAAATATTTGACCACTGAAAATCCCATTCAGGTTTAAGAGAGTGAATTTGTATTGGAAAAAATTGTCCTGTTCATTTGACTTCATCCATTCATGAATAAGTATTTCAGATTGAGTACCTACCATGTTTAGAATATTAAGATGAAACAGGCATTCCCTGCCTTCAAAAAGCCCACGGTCTAGTGGAGGGTGTGGGATCAGAAGGGAGAAGGGGATGTTCAGAGTTTATTATTGGTAAAGTGCAACCTGGGAAAAAGGGAAACTAGGAAGGGAGCTGATCATGCTCATCACCTCGTAGGTTCCTGGTGGCTGGTGAATTTTAGAAAACCAAGCCTGCTGCCGTGGAGTCAGTTCTGACTCACGGTGACCGCATGTGTTACAGAGTAGAACTGTGCCATAGGGCTTTCTTGGCTGTGATTTTTATGGAAATTGATCACCAGGCCTTTCTTCCGTCGTGCCTCTGGGTGGCTTCAGACTACCAATCTTTAGGTTAATTGAGTGTAAACTGTTTCCACCACCTAGGAACCTTGGTGGCTAGTAAACATGTTTGAAGGAAAGCTTTGTCTCCTACCAGATCCTGGACAGTAACTTGCAAAGAGATGTTTTGTAAACATTAATTCTCCGATACATTTTTTGGACTCCATGAGATATTGTTAACTCCATTAGAAAACATCTAAGCATCTTTTTAAAAATCTTCTCCCTGTGTTCTATTAATAGAAGAAGCTGATTTTTTTAAGATGCTGCTGCCATTTCAAATGGATTTTCAAGTTGCTTGTTTAGGATCTTTAGGGACATAAAAGGGGAGGAGAGAAAATAATAATAATAGATCATATTTTCCCAGATGTAGCATGTTTCTGTTTTTCATGACCCCATCCTGTGGGTAAAAAAAATTTTTTTCCTTGAATTTGATTGCGATACGTTCGAATAGCTTTAGCCTACCCTTTAAGGTGGGGGATAAGTATTAGGTATAACTGTTAACGGCTGAAGAGAAGATTCTTCTATGTTTTTCTGATTCAGACATACGGGATCTGAGAGTTCTACCATTTGAGCATATGATATTTTGATTTTATACTATGTATAAAAAACCCATTGCCGTCAAGTCGATTCCGACTCATCATGACCCTGAAGGACAGAATAGAACTGCCCACAGAGTATCCAGGGAGCACCTGGTGGATTCAAACTGCCAACCTTTTGGTTAGCAGCCTTAGCTCTTAACCACTACGCCATCAGGGTTTCCATACTATGTGTCCAACGTATGATACCCTAGGGTAATGTCTGCTACATTTTAAACTTAATAAATGAGGATTTTCTTTGTTGATTTTTGTCAAGGTGGTGAACTTTTTGCCTGGGGGCAGAACTTACATGGCCAGCTCGGAGTTGGAAGAATAGTTGACTCAACCCCTACACCACAGATTGTGGCGCATCTCTCAGGAGTCCCCTTGGCTCAGATATCTGCGGGAGAAGCCCACAGCATGGCCTTATCCATGTCTGGAAATGTGTACTCCTGGGGAAAAAACGATTTTGGACAGCTAGGCCTGGGCCACACTGACAGTATGGAAATATATTTTTCAAATCCATATTATCATTTAATGTATTTGTTAGATAAAAGATGGATTTAATATAGACCTAACGAAAATGATTCAAATCCTTGCTTTTCATATGCATTATTCTTCCTGATTATCTCTCTGTGTTTAAGGCAGAATCAGTCCAAGAGGCTGATGCATAGTGTGGAAGTTGTTACTGTAATTGAGACATATGTCAGGGGGATGTGGGGAAGGGGAAAAAGGATTGGACTGGAGATCAGAATACATGGGCTTTATAACTGTAGGGCCTTGCCGAGTCACTTAGTTTTCTTTAGACTTTTTTTTTCTTTGAAGTGACAAGTTTGGACAAGATGACCTCCAAGGTACCTTTGCATGTAAAAGTCTCTCAATAATATTTATTCCTGTTATTAAACTACCTCTGCAAAGCAGATGACAAAGTTTCTCATGATTCCAAACAACTTATTAGAATTTTCAGGTGTAATAAACTCTGCTGCTTTACCAAACTGTGATGCTAAACATGTCATGCCCTGCTCACTGGTCAAACACTGCATTTCTCATTAACATGGTCCAATGCTAGTTACACAGGATAACCCGTAAGTTAGTGTTAGAACAATTGTTAAAGAAGAGAAAGGAGCAAAGGGACAGTTCAACTATTTTTGCAGAATCTCATAAGAGGAAAATAATCGTGAAGGAACAAAGAGGTGGTGTGAAAAAAGATGATTCTAAATGAGAATTAGAAATATCCAGTAGGCTGCGATTAGCATTAGTCAAGTCAGGTTGAAACAGAACAGGTTGTGGGAAGTGGCTTGACCTTTTGTCAGGTGGGCCCTTCCAACTGTGGCCCTGTCAACCTCTGCACCACCCACACCTTTAGGCCTAGAACTTGGGCCTAAATATGCCAACATAGAGCCTTTCTTATCAGAAGGTGATGACAGCTGTTATTTCTGTTTTGAGGGGTGGCAGTACAGGTGTTTTACCAGTAGCATGTAACTCTACTGTGAAACCCAGCCTGTATTTTTGGTCTCTTCACCTATTCTTTCCCTTGCATAGGTAAAGATTCTCCTTCTCTTATTGAAGAACTAGACAATCAGGATGTTGAATTTCTCACTTGTGGTGGCTCTCACACTGCTCTGCTGACAAAGGTGGGTGTACCCTTGTATTTTTCTGACCGTCATTCTGCAAAAAATACTTTGTGGTGGGGAAAGCACTAGATTATCGAGGTGTGGGTTGTTAGCGTTTGCCAGAGAAGAAAGATCGCTTCCAGTGTACAGGACTTTGCCTCCTGATAATTTGGGGGCTTTGCTTTGACGATGCTTTTATTAATTATTCACTAATGCAGAGGCTGTTACTTCTCTGTCTCTTCTCTAGAATCTGATATGAGGTTTTCTTTCTTTAGGATGGGTTGGTGTTTACCTTTGGTGCTGGACAATATGGGCAACTTGGTCACAATTCAGCACAAAATGAGCCAAGGCCTCGTTTGGTGACTGAGCTCGTTGGGAATAGAGTGACCCAGATAGCATGTGGAAGGTAAGTTGTGAAGTGTCGACAAAAATTGACCAAATCAATGCAGTACATTTAAATAGGTAATTTAATAAAATTTCCATGAGTTTCTTTGACTGAGATATAAGTATCAAACATTATCAAATGGATGAAAAGCTTGATTTACATTAGATAATCATAATAAATCTTAATCTTAGTACACATGTTCCTTTTCATTGCTTTGTTTTTAATGAGGAAATACAATTAACTTTATATTGCCTTTTAATGAAATACTTTTGTAACTTTTCTGATACACCTTTATTTCTAAGAAAAGTTAGTATTTGTTTTATTTTGGAAGAGGGGTAATATATGAACACGAATCACAAAGGATTATTCATTGATACAGCCATCTTCTCTCACAACTCCTCCGGGCCTGCGTACTTTTTAGTTACCATAATTCTTTCAGAGTGACCTGCTCTGATCATAGTGAAATACAACGCAAAGGCATTGGTGGTTTAAATAGAATTTACTTTGCACAGATTTTTTTTTTTTTTTGAAGTGAAACAAAACAAAAAACTTGCTCCAATTCCTTGGCTTACTTAATTATTTTCTTCTTTGATGTTTAGATTCATTGGTCTACTGCTTATCAGTGCGATGCTGGGTCTTGGTAGGGTTAATACACTTCTTCCTGTGGGCAATTTTCCCCTCACTAAACACAAGCAAATCCATACTCTGTCTGAATATTGGGTTTACCCTTACTATAAAATAGTCAATAGCATGTTATGCATACTCTTTTGTGATGATGGAGTAAAATTATGTAAATGAATACGCTTATATTAGATTTTGTAATACTCTATGTTCTATATCTCTCTGTCAACCAAAGAAGCATTATCATCACTTTGGATTCTTCATAACACACTTTACCTTGCATAACATGTATTACGAGGAAAAGAGCCAAGTTAGAGATGTTAGAGATGCAAACCCTAGGCCATACCTCTACTGACACAGCAGAATGGCTGAGTCCCCTATGGAATTGCTTAGAGCCATCCGCCTAAATCTTCCCATTTCTTTGGAGTCTCTTGATTATCATTTAAAAATTCCAATTTTTCATACTACCTCAAAATATACCTGTTTCTCGTATTATAAAAAAAGTATATCATTTGCCAAGGAGCAAATAAAGTGGTAGCTCTTGTGCCCCAGTTTGAGAAATTCTGTCTCAGGAAGATTTACCGGGTGCCACCTTCCCACCTTACACGGGGACAGTCGGCAGTCTCTGGGTAGGGTTAAGCACACCTCAGGTGGTGATGCTCATTTTCACTGATCCAGAACTTTTTTCACAGCACCGGCAGTTGAGCCGTTTATAAAGGAATGGCATATTAACCAAACTACCAAGAAACTAGTATCATCTAGTATCCGCGTAGCCATACCAGTGAGGAAGAGTTTTCTTTCTGTTAACTAAGGAACTTGCGCCCCTAGTCTAGGGAACTTGGGAAACTGACTTAATCTTACTGTGTGCTATAGTTTGAGTAACTACCCTTGCCTCATGCCACATTCACCTTCACCAGAATGAGTGTCTGTTTAGGCTGGGAATTCAAAACATTGCTTGTTGCTAGCTCTTAGAACTCTGCTTTTCTAGATTGATAATGTGTTATTTGATGGTGGGTCAGCCTACCTCTGTTAAAATGTTACACCTTTCGTTAAGGTGCAGTAAAATTGATTGAGTTAAAGCTTTCTAGTTACAATCATATTCAAGCTGTGAGTCTAAACCTGGTCACCTTCATTTATACAACAAACTTATTATGTGTCCAAAGTCCGATGCTGTGCTAAGCCCTGAGAACAGAGACATAACTCACAGTCCCCACTTTCAGGAATTCCCAGTGTAGTGGGAAAGACCAACAAGCAAATCGGTAAGAAAACCAATGGAATGAAGGTCTTTGGAGAATTGAGTGGGAGCTCAGAGAGGGTCACTTAATTTAATCTTCCAGCATGAGGAGAGGAGGGACTCAGGGATGGTTCCTAAGAGGTAGTGACCCTCAATCTGAGACCTGAAGAAAGAGCAGGAGGCAAAAGGAGATGATTGTTCCTGACAGAGGGAACACCATTTGCAGCATCATGAAAAAGCCTGGAGCAGACCTAGACCACCGTTTGCCAGTAGAGTCAGCGCAGACCTACAACGTTGCCATGTGTGTCAGAGTACAGCTATGTGCCGTAGGGTTTTCAGTGGCCATTTTTCAGAAGTAATCCACCAGGCTGTTCTTCTGAAGCACCTCTGAGTGGACTCAAATCTCCAATCTCTCGGTTAGAGTAGACCTTTTTGTTGTTAGTTGCCATCGAGTCAGCTCTAATTCATGACCATCTGATGTATAACAGAACGAAAGACCTAGTGGTTCCAGAATCATCTCAGCCATACATTAACAATTTATTGGTTTCCAGACAGCTAATTTCACCCAGTGTGGGTTGGTTAACTATTTCCCTCTCACTGAGTAACCTAATTTCAGCACTTACCGTATTGCTACAACTGGCATCAGTATGGGTGATTGAAAATTGACCCTATGTTCTTTTATTTAATAGGGATCATACACTTGCCTATGTTTCTGATTTGGGAAAGGTCTTTTCTTTTGGTTCTGGAAAAGAAGGACAACTGGGAAATGGTGGAACACATAATCAGCTGATACCTCTTCCTATGAAATTGCCATCGCAAGAAGAGCTCAAATTTGGTAAATTCTGTAGAAGCACAGCATTTTGCATAAACACTATTTTAGAGAAACTAATTTTTCTAAGTGTGTAATGTAACAAGGGCAGCCCTGCATAAACAGGAAGGGAGTTCCTCTCGTCACTGATTTTATTCTTTTACTTGCAAACAATTTAAAGGAGCCAACTAACTGATAAGTCAAAATAACCGTTATTTTTTTACTTACCCCTTCAGATCAGGATTAAGGTGAACTCAAATGATACAAAATAAAAATAGCTTGTATGGATTCAGAGGCACTTGCTGCTCTCATTCCAGTTTGCCAGAGAGATTAATTCCATGGTATTCATTTCCCTACCTGGTTAAATTGACCCGTGATTGTGTAGAACGCTCGTGACGAAGAGCAGCTGACGTTGCCAGGCGCTGGAACTGACTGTGCTCAACACTTATATACGTTATCTCAACCAACCCTCATAACGATTTTGGGAGATATAGACTCATTTTCATTTTACTAGAGGATACAGAGGCTTGGAGAGCAAAGGAAGTTAGCCATGGTCTTGCAGCTAGTAAGTGATTTGGCTGGGTGTGAACCCTGTCCTGTGTAACCGCAGAGCCTGAACTCTGAAACACTACAATAGAAGTACTCTGAGCACTTTTGGTACTTTTTTCTGAAAGTTTAATGGTGACCTAAAATAACAGAATTCTCCCAGTTTTTCTGCAGAAATGAACAACAATTTCCCTAAGCAGTTCACATAGCATCTTTTTGGGGTTTCTTTGTAATCAGTTACATGAACTTGAAGTACTTGTTTATCGTTATCACAACCAACGATCACTGCTTAAATCTTCAGTTGTAAAACATGGTTTTCAGTAATGGAAGCTGAACTAAACTAAACTAGGGAACAATCAACCGATCAAATATTCGTTTGACTTGTTCTGTATGGAAGCATTTATGCTTATTTAACTGATGGTACATGTTTACATTGCGAATCACCTGTGTTTGCCAATTAGCCTTTACTCTGAAAGATATGTATTTCTGCTGCTTAATTGCTGGAAAATGTGCTGGTTCTTTGTGTGTTAAAAAGATAAAACCGCAAAGTTCAAGAAGAATCTGAAATTATTTAAATTGAGTGTGCACATTTGTGCCAGATGACTTCCTAAACTCTTACTTTTTATACATCCCTTGCAGAAAACTGCACCTCAAAAAAGGAGTTAATAATGATTGCCGGAGGGAATCAAAGCATTTTGCTGTGGATGGGAAAAGAGGTAAAAATATATCTCTAGATGCTCTATGAGGCAGCTGGGTCACACAGGCCGTTAGATGTTTGACTACTAGGTGAAGGGTTGGTGGCTCGGAACCACCCAGAAGTGCCTCAGGAGACAGGTCTGGCGATCTGCTTCCAAAAGGTCAGCCATGAAAACTCTATAGAGCAGTTCTGCTCTGCACACATGGGTCACTATGAGTCAGAATTGATTCAATGTCAACTAACAAAAACAAGAAGATGTTCTGTAACTTGGTATTTTAAACAAAATAAAAGGCTCCACAATCCAGGTTTGGTGAATTCTAGAGACATCAGGTTATGAGGCTGTGTCTTTAGAATAGCTGGTCATTCTCGATCCTTTATTATCTTATTATTTACCCACAAAAATCAGCACAGTTATCCCTAGTGGATGCTGAATCAGCGATTCCCTTACACTCTAATTTTTTTTTTTTATTTTTATTTTTTGCGGTGGGGGAGGGTACCTTACTGACGGCATTTAGTCGGTGTCCTAGAGAACCAACAGGAGGACAGATTCTAAAATGCCTTTGCCAGCCAGTACTAAAAAAAGGCCTGAGGTTCACTGGCTTTCTTATGAACAGTACATAACCTCCCTGCTCTGCCCTTCCAAGACAAAATCAGTTCCTTCCCCTTCTGTACAGAGCCCTCTTAGGATCTCACTGTCAGGACTGTCTAGTGTTCAATTTAATCTGATTTTACTTTGTTTAAAACAGTGAGTGTTAGGCCACTCAGAGAAATGATTTTGGGTCAGAGCAAGCTCTCTTGGATAAGAAATTGGCAACCAGGCAAATGATGAATTACTTCTTGGTAGGATCTCACTTTATGATTGCCGTAGAGCTGTATTACCCACACTTAAAAACAATGTTACCATGTATTCTTAGAATGGCCCAAAAGTTGGATACTTAGCTGTGTTGTGTTTACATTATTCTATTTTCCTTTTTTGCTTGTTTACAGAATTCCTATGTTAATCTGAGGAGGAAAATTCCTACATTGAAAGAAGGGACAGTAGAGAGATGGATTGCTGATGTGGGGACTAAACAGTGGCATAGTACACAAAGGTCCGTCCCATGCTTATGTGTCTCTCTAGTGTTTCTCAGACTGGTTCTGCAAAATACAGAGGTGTGAGATTCTGTGGTCTGCTAGCATGTAACTCCAAGAGTTCAGCTTTCTTTACTGCAGTACTTCTCTGGGCCTTTAGTATGTTCACGTGTATTGTGACTCTCTGAGCAGGAAACGTAGTCTACTGCGTTTCCAACCCTGTTTGACCGTGGACCTACTTATTTGTACATCTCCTGTTCACAGCTGAATAGTTTGGCCAACCTGCTTTAAACCATAGAATGCCTACCACTGGCAAAAATTATACTGATAAGCATCTTTTAGACATATACTTAGGTATGGCTTTCTAATTTTGGAAAGCAGCTGCACATTTTAATCTGCAGAGCATAAATGATCAAGAACTATCTGTAGAATTTACTTCTAAGATGAAACTGAATATAACCTATCCCTGTGTGTCCCTTGCTTAATTTATGTATTTTGTCGTTGTTGTTTCTACTTCAGTGCTACCAAACAGAAATAAATAGGGGCTGGGAAGTTTGATGGGTGGGAGGGTTTATTTGCCCACGAAAATGCTGACCCTAGGTCAAGCCGTTACTTCTCTCTCTGTGGCTTCTCTGAGTATATATTTTTATTTCTTGTATTTGCCACTGAAACTTTGAGATTTAGCAAATGAAATAGACGTTTTAGATGCCCACGGTACTATGTAAACAAATAGGAGACAGAAGTTTGGAAAACACTTACGAGATGTTTTATATATCATGTTTCACGGTATTAGGAGGCATACTGTGTGATTTGATTTGTTTTAACCACTGTCTAATTTCTTATGTAGGGAAATCAGAGAAATATTTTCGTCTCCTGCTTGTCTGACTGGAAGTTTTTTAAAGAAAAGGTAATACATACTATAAAATAAAATTCTACTGAAAATACAGTGAAAGACTTAACGTTTTACAAAAAAATGCTTCTATTTTTAGGTAATATGTTCAGTTCAGGGTATTATTTTTCAAGGGTAAAATAGCTTATCTCAATTTTTAAATCTGTTTTTTTTTTTTTTTTTAACAAAAGCAAATAGGTGGTCAAGGGAGAAAATGTGAAAATTAAATACATGCAACAAGAAGAAAGTGAAAATCCCTTAATCCATTACTTAAAGAATAATAGCTAGCATTTGTTTACATACCCTTTTTCTAGGTAAATATGTTGTTTTACAAAAAGTAGGACCATACTCTTTTATATCTTTATATTAATTATCCATTTTCCATATTATTCATCGTTTTAATGGCTACATGATATCCCATGGGAATGACATACCTTAATTTATTTAACTGTTTCCTAACTGCTAGATACTAAGGTTTCTTTCAATTTGATAGAAATATGAAAGAACTACAATGAAAGAACTATTTTGTATTTTTCCTAAAATTTTGCATAATATTATGTTTATTTTTTAAAAGAAAAAATTTTTCCTAGTTTTAGTCACTAAATATTTGTAGTTTTACAAAAATGTTTTTATTTTTAGATAATGAATATGTTCAGCATAAACACCATTCATAGTTTAAGATATTTTATATATTGCTTTAATAATTTTTTATTGGAATACTAAGAACTTATAATTCACTTTAACCTAGCTTGTGTCCTCTGAAGCCCTTTCTTTTGGTCCACACTTTCAATTCATGCAATTAGAAGAAATTGTCGTATTTTTTCAGAAAGGGGAAAAACCTTTAATTTTTCTTCCTGTGACAATTTCTTGTACTGGACAATAAATATTGATTATCCATTTTAGATAAGGCAATATCTGAGTTAAAGTCTGATGGTGTGTGTGTGTGTATATATATGTATGTGTGTGTGTATATATATATATATATATATATATATACACACACACCTCTCTATAGATACATGGAAACCCTGGTGGCCGTAGTGGCTAAGTGTTACAGCTGCTAACCAAAAGGTCGGCAGTTCGAATCTACCAGGAGCTCGTTGGAAACTATACAGGGCAGTTCTACTCTGTCCTATAGGGTCACTATGAGTCGGAATCGACTTGACAGCAGTGGGTTTGGCTTTGTTTTTTTTTTATAGATATATACGTATATCCCAAACCCATTTCCATCAAGTGGATTCTGACTCATAGCAACCCTATAGGACAGAGTGGAACTGCCCCATAGGGTTTCTGAGGAGCAGCTGGTGGATTTGAACTGTCGACCTTTTGGTTAGCAGTTGAGCTCTTAGCCACTGCACGACCAGGGCTCAGTATATATATTGTATTTTCAGCTGTATCAGTATTTGGCCAAATTATTATAGTTCCAGTAAAGTTGAGAGAAAGAGTAATTTTATTGAAATGATCAAGGTTTAGAAGAAATTTTGCATTTAGATAGATAAAATAATGTACTTAATTTAGAAGTGTTTGTTTTTATTTATTTATCTATCCACTTATATACTTGTCTTGTTTCTGCAGAATACCTGCGGAAACAATGTCTATTTCTTTGGACTTAAATAAAGCAAGAGACACCTTCAAGGAGTTAACCCAGAATGCTTGGATTGCTAACACGGTAATATTCTTTGCATTGTCATTTGGAGAAGAAAATACATTAGAACATTTCAGAAGAAATATTTTGTTTTGAGAGATTCTCTGAGACTCTGTAGCATATACAGATTAAGTAAAACTCATCATTCAGGAGTATACCCATAGGGCAAAAGAGTTGGTGCTATATTCGTATAGGTTACAAATAGTCTAAATAGTTCATTTGTACACACACATGCACACACATACATGCACACACACTACTAGCGGGAATCTTTTCAACTCAGGGCTTTAGGAAGACGATTAAAGGATTTGTTGAGATGGGCACAATAGAATAAGAACAACATTTTATATGCAATTATTTTAAGCATAAATATAGATTTGAAGACACTGTTTTTGATACAAACATCTCCCTCACTTAGGAACTGCCTGGATTCTTCCCATTGCACTTCTTCTTTTCTGTAGGTTCCAGAATGTTCTTGTCCTTTCTGGCACTATTGCTTCCTTGTTTCAGTAGCATTATTACTGTTTTTCAGTTTTATATCTGCAGATGCTCCAAACATGCTTTATTTATTAATGTAGTCTTTCTTAATACAACCCTTATTAATTTATTTCTCTATTGTGCTGCTGCTTCTAGGGATCGTACTTCCAGTGTTCTTCTCGCAATTTGTTTCTGGGTCTCACTCTGATACCTTATTTTTTTCTCTCTCTCATCCCCTACTTCCCTCCTCCTTACCTTGCCTCTCTTTTTATGTCATTCCCTCTGTTTCTATATCTCTCCTTTTCTTTCTTTCTCAGTCTTGCCCCTATCTCTCTCCCTGTCTTCTAACTCTTCCTCCTCTCAGCTCCCTCACTAGTTCTTCCCCTGTCTGCCATTATCAGCATTCTGTGTCTTAGCTGCAAGTTCTCTCTTTCACACATTCCTTTCTCTCAAGGAGAGATAGAAAATTCAATTCTGCTAACTTTGGCAGCACAGTTCAATGGGGACCTGAGGTTAAAGTGGACTCCTAATTACACAGTGTCCTGACACATTTAGATGAACACCTTCATCAGGACTCTGCAGCACTTAGTGCTGCCTATAACATAACCCAAGAGCTATCCTATGGACTGTTTCGTCAGCATTTGTTCTTGCTCATTTTCTACTGATCATTTAAAATCCTATCAAGGCCAGTTTTAACTTTCAGCAAGATTTTGAGTCATTGTTAAGGGTACAGCCATGGAAAGACCACTACAAATAGAAAGTCATTTCTACATTTATGAAGGGAAGAGGTTGGATCAGTTCATCAGTAAGGTCCCTTTCTGCTACTAATTTTATGTTGGTTGTGCCAGAAAAATAACATGTAACGTGCAAGTAACATAATCATAGGGCAATCTTCTATCATTTCAGAGGGGGATAGTTGGATTACAAGATATGGAAGGTTTCCTTCCACCTTGAGATTCTATGATATAGATTCACAGACTGGCATTCATTCATTTATTCAGCAAACATTTGAATACTCACTATACTCTGGGCACTGTAATGAAGACTCTTAATGAACAATGAAGGAGATATGCCCTGTCCTTTAGAAGCTCTTGGTTTAATAAGTTAAACAGACACATAAGTGCAGGTCTCAGTACAAGACAGGGTGTTTTACACTCTGCTGTTTTCCCTATTTCCTAGCTTAAAACTTATTAGGTATGCAATAAGAATTTTTGAATGAATAAATTCAGTCAGCATTAGGGCAATGAATGTCAGGTTTACCTAGCATACTCAGAGCGGGCTACTCAGAGGAAGTCGGAGTTTACCAAGTACCCACATGGGGAAGGACATTCTGGGCAGCCAGGAAATTGTGCACCAAGGCATAGTTGTGAAATAACAAAACTGGCTTGAAAGAATCACAGTATCACTAAAGGTTTTGGGAGTTAGGGGTGGGAAGTTTGGAGGTATAGCTAATGATGAGCAAAAAGGGCTGCATGCCACTGAGATGTGTTAAAATAGAGTGGTCAGATATATATAATTCCAAAGACTGAGCCTTGTAGTAGGAGCCCAATACAATGTTTTGATATTAAAAAAAAAATGAAAATTTATACATTTAGAGATATACCATTTAGCCAATATCCCATTATAATTTCCTGATGAAGAGTAGGCTTTAGAGTCAAATCCAGGGCTCCTACTCAGCTATGTGATCTTTAGCAGCTTACTTACTCTGAGGTGCAAATTCCTCATCTGTAAAATGGTGCTAATCATTTATATTATAAAGCCATAAATATAATCTAATGTGTGTAAGGAAACCCATAAATATATATAATCTAAGGTATGTAAGCAAACCCTGATGGTACAGTGGTTAAGTGTTCAGCTCCTAACCAAAAGGTTGGCAGTTCAAATCCACCAGGAGCTCCTTGGAAACCCTATGGGGCAGTTCTACTCTGTCCTGTAGGGGCACTGTGAGTCGGAATTGACTCAACGGCAACAAGTTTGGTTTGGTTCTAATATGTGTAAATCAGTTCAATAATTGACGAGTAATAAGTACTCCATAAATACTAGTTTATCTTCTTAGTGCATTTAAAAAAATATATTACTACTTATATGAGCACACAAACTAAAACCCACTGCCGTCAAGTCGATTCTGACTCATAGTGACCCTAAAGGATAGAATAAAATTGCCCCATAGGGTTTCCAAGGCTGTACTCTTCACAGAAGCAGATTGCCACATCTTTCTCCTATGGATCCACTAATGTTTTTGTTTTTTATTTTTTGTTCTGATACATTCTTCCTCTTAAAAATCATCAGGTGTGATAGTGCGAACTGGAGGGTAGAGTGTAGTAGTTAATATTGGGAGGACTATTTACTAGTTCTAAAAGCAGTCCAGTGTAATCCTTGCACATATGATTTCTTTTTTGACCGTAGATAACCACATGTCTCAGGGACAATCTGCTCGTAAATCTTCCATTGCATCCTCCACACCAAGAAGCTTTAGAAGTTTTCCTTCTGCTCCCAGAATGTCCTGTGATGCAGGATTCTAACAACTGGAAGAGCCTGATGGTTCCATTTGCAAAGGCTGTTTGTAAAATCAGCGACCAGTCTTCAGGGATTCTGGGTAAGTTTGATTATTTACATTTGAAAATATTTTGGAAAGACAGTTTACCTTGTAATAAAATTTATAGCAAAACTAACTTAAATGTAAATTCATTCATATTTTTAGTTCATATTCTTAGCATAGTCTAGAGATGCTATAATAATTACTGTGGTGATCTGAAATAGATTTAGTAATTTTTTAGAGTTCTTGGAATGATACATACATGGCTTGGTCAAGAGGGCTTTTGTCCCCATCTTTTCATTATGAAAAATTTCAAACACACAGAGAACTTGAAAAAATATTCCAGTGAATACCCATATACCCTCTGCCTTAGATTCAGGTAGCAACGTTGTCATATGTGCCTTGTCTCCCTTTGTGTATAGATTATATTTTATGTTTCCTGAACTATTTGGAAGTTGAAGATTTCACCCCTCATATTTCAGCATGCATCTCCTAAGGATATGGAATTGTACATTACCATGATATCATTACCATGCCTAAGAAAAGTAGCTGTAATTCCTTAATATTATCTCATATGCAGACCATACTCAGATTTCCTCATTTGTCTCAAAAAGTTTCTTGTAAGTTTTTTTTTTTTTAAAGAGTCCAGATCCATTGTCTTGTAGTATGTCCCAGATACATCCGTTTGTTTCTTCCATTACCTGTATTTGCAGTACACTGGAAATTCAGTCTCAGAGGCTTAATTAGATCATAAGTTTTTCACATACATAGCATATGTACCCCAAGGAAGCCCATTCTTAAGTTTTATTAAATCAAGATAGCATTGTAAGTGATGAAAAGCTATTTTAAAGTGTTTTTTGTTTTCGACAATGCTGAAAGATGATTTTTAAGAGTTAAATACTTAAGCTGGGAACACACACACAAAAAACAGTTAAAAACAATTCTTAATCTAGTTTGTAATACATTATGTTATCCCACCTGGACAAAGAATATGATTAATTTTGTCTTCGTATTTTCTTCACAGATCAATTAAATCAAGTTTGTGGGTCTATTAACTATTAAAAGTTTTTTTTTTCCCCCAGAACATTACATTCTAAACATTTAATTACAATTATATTTATTCACTAAAGAATTTATTACAAATGTGGTTTTTTAATTGTGATGTATGTTTTAAATATCTTTTCATTAATGGAAAATACCGATCTTTTTTTATCGTCAAGAATTTAACAGGAGAAAAATGTAGAATAAAATTCAAACTCGCTAAGAAAGACTAGACTTAGTGGTCTGAAAGAGACTGGAGGAACCCCCGAGACTGTGGCCTCTGGACACCCTGCTAACTCAGAACTGAAGCCACTCCCGAAGTCCACCTTTCAGCCAAAGATTAGACAGGCCTGTAAAACAAACAATAACACATGTGAGGAATGTGCTTCTTAGTTCAATCAAATGGACAACACCTGCCCAAAAGCAAAGATGAAAAGGCAGGGAGGGACAGGAAAACTGGACAAATGGACACGGAGAAACCAGGGTGGATAGGGAGAGAGAGTGATGACATGTTGCAGGGATTGCAGCCAATGTCATAGTACAATTTGTAAGTTTTTTAATGAGAAACTAATTTCTGCTGTAAACTTTCTCCTAAAACAGTAAATTTTTTTTTTTTTTTAAAAAGAGAAAATTTGAGAACCTAGATAAATTTCTAGGAAAATAAACTAGACGTAAGAAGAAATTTTTTAATGAGAAAGTAATTTGTGCTGTAAACTTAAACCCAAAACACAATAAAATTAAAAAAGTAGAGCATCTTTAAATATAAAAAATTATATATTAAATATTTGCTTTTCTTTAAAAAGAAAAAAAAGAATGTAAGAGAAACGACACAGTATGTATATTCCCTAGCAATTATACTGACCTCCTTTGTATTCCTCAGAAAACTATTGGGCATCTTTGGAAGAATCCACTTTTAGTAAACTGGTCCAGGTGCTTAAAGGAGCCATCGTCTCTCTAATGGATTATTGGACTGAGTCCCATGAGAATCACTGTCATATGCAAGTTCTCCTGAAAATGTTGAAAAAGCTGCACAGGGTAAGGGTTCATTTAGAAACTTATGTATCTTTATTTGGCAATAAAAATACCCTCTTTTAACTGGCCTGAATCTTATACAGACTCATATGAAACATTTCAAGTTTATATTGCAATTTTTAAATTTCGTGTTTTTTTTTAAATTATATGATGCATACAAAAGAGTGTATATAAAACCTATATACAATTTGAAGAAAAGTAATAACCATCAGTATACCTGATATGAAGAAAGCAAACATTTCTAGCACTTTAGAAACACCTGTGTGTCCCTCACAGGTTGCACCCCCTTCTCCTCTACCTTGATCCTGGATTTGGGGGTAATAATTCCCTTGCTCTTCTTTATGGTTTTAAGACTACATATATTTGTCACTAGATAATATGTTGTGCAGTTTAGTTGTTTTTGAATTTTATGTTAGTGGAATATTTGCATCTTACACTCAACATTTTGTTATATCACTTCATCCATATTAATGCATATAACTGTTTTCATTTCTGCGTGGTAGCCCACAGTGTGAATATACCATAATGTACTTATCTAGACCTCTGTTGATGTATGTGTGTGTTGTCCAAAGTTCTTGTTGCTTTGTTTTGTTTTGCTTTTTTTACCCCTGTACCAGAAAACATGCTGCTACAAACATCTGTGCACATACCTTTTGGTGCTCATGTATCAAGAGTTCATACCTGATTTTGGAGTTGATAGGCTGTAGGATGTGCATAGGTCCTTCTTTACTGGTAACAGTAAACTTTTCTGAAGTGGTTAGACCAATTTAAATCTCCTCCAGGAGCTGATGAGAGTTCCTGTTGCTCCACATCTGATTTTTAAAATTTTGGAAATATTTGAGGTGTGAAATGGTACCACATTATGATTTTAATTGTATTTCCTTGGTTCTAATGCATTCGGCCATCTCATACTGGTCATTGGAATACTTGATTCCTTTTCTGTGAAATGTCTGTACTTGACTTTTACCCGTTTTTAAATGGGTTGTTTGACTTTTTTTTATTGATTGTAGGACTTTTTTTTATTTTGGATACTAGTTCTTTATCAGTCACAACTGTTACAAATACTGGATTCCAGTGGGTAGCTTGTCTTTTCACTTCATGGTGTTTTTTTGATGAGCTCGTGTTCTTAATTTTAATGTAGATAAATTCATCAATCTGTTCATAATTTTTACTTTGTGCCTTATTTTAAACCTTTTTCTTGTTCCAAGGTTAAATTATTACCCTAGATCAGAGGTTGGCAGCTCTTGTTTTTGTTTTTTTTCCTGTGATGGGCCATTTAAGTAAAAATTTTAGGCTTTGAGCCGTATGATTTCTGTTCAACTCTGCTGTTGTAGTGTGAAAGCAGTCACAGGCAATATGTAAAGTAATGGTGTTGCTGTAGTCCAATAAAGCTTTATTTACAAAAATAGGAAGAGAACTTGATTTGTCCTGTAGGCTGTAGTTTGCCTCAGATAGTATTGTAAGAGGATTATAGCCAGGACTCAGAGCAAGAATTCAAATCGAGACCTGTATACATTATGTTTAATATTCGAAAGGTTAAAAATATAGGTAACAGACTGTAAAATAAAGTAAGATATACTCTATCCATCCTTCTTGACAAATAAGTCTTCATAATAACAGGGAGGCTAGGTTTGAATTCAGAAAACTTGAACTTCTGGTAGACCACTGAAAAACAGAGGCTTGGACAGAGCCCTTCCTGAATCTGGGGGCCTGTGCTCTTCTCTTTTCATCCTAGTTCTCTCCTATACAGGAAGGGGTGTCACATGTCCACACGTGAGTACACTAGCTCGTATGTCTGACTTCCACCCCCACCCCACAATAACCGCTCCTTAGCCATCTTTGGGGCCTAAGTATGTGCTCGTCTGTGGCACAGCCCACTTTCCAGATAGTAGGGAAGAGACCTGTGCAGTTGTGGAAGCTGGCTTGTGGCCATTTGAACAGGGTATTCCAGGCTTTGGGTATCTGGAACCCAGTCTAAAAGGGGATACGTGGGATACAAGTAGACATGTCATCTTGGTCCTGCAGACCTCTTCCCCTGTGGGAGGCAGTTGGTCGGAGAAGGGCCGGAGCAAGGACCTTTAAATCATGGTCCCACAGCAGAGGCATTCTTGTCTAGGTTTTAAAAAAACAAATAAAATAAATTTTAAAAAAATTAAAAAAAAAAAAAAAGGTTTAAAGGGAGTATTAATTTTAGCTTTGTCCTTCACAATTTGGTGGTTAATCCAACTGGGAATTTTATTTCAGTTTTTTTTCCCATGTGGAAAATAATTGGTGTTATTAGGTACCATTGAGTCGGTTCTGACTCATAGCAACACCAATGAAACACTGCCTGGTACTACACCGTCTTCACAATTGTTGCTACGTTTGAACCCATTGTTGAAGCTAGTGTGTCAGTCTGTCTCATTGAGGGTCTTCCTCTTTTTTATTGACCCTCTACTTTACCAAGCATGATGTCCTTCTGCAGGGACTGGTCCCTGTTGTTAACACGTCCAAAGTACATGAGATGAAGTCCCACCATCCTCGCTTCTAAGGAGCATTCCGGCAGTACTTCTTCCAAGACAGTTTTGTTCATTCTTCTGGCAGTCCATGGTATATTCAGTATTCTTCACTAACACCATAGTTCAAAGGCATCAATTCTTCTTTAGTCTTCCTTATTGATTGTCCAGCTTTTGATTCCTGTGTATTCCATCCGGCAAGGTCCGCGTGTATAGTCACTGTTCATGTTGTTGAAAAAAGTTATTTGCAGTGAATAAGCTGTTGGTCTTGAAAAATTCTGTCATGAGATATCCAGTGTCGTTTCTGTCACCAAAGCCATATTTTCCAACTACTGATTCTTCTTCGTTCCCAACTTTTGCATCCCAATCACCAGTAATTGTTAATACATCTTGATTGCATGTTTGATCAGTTTCAGACTGCAGCAGTTAGTAAAAACTTCGGTTTCTTCATTTTTGGCCTTAGTGGTTGGTGCATAAATTTGAATAATACTCGTATTGACTGGTCTTCCTTCTGGGCGTATGGATATTATCCTATCATTAACAGTGTTATACTTCAGGATAGACCTTGAAATGTTTTTTTGATGACGAATGCGACGCCATTCCTCGTCATTTTGTCATTCCTGGCATAGTAGACCATATGATTGTCTTATTCAAAATGGGCAGTACCAGTCCATTTCATCTCACTAATGCCTAGGATATGGATCTTCATGTGGTCCATTTCATTTTTGACAACTTACAGTTTTCCTTGATCCATACTTTGTACATTCTACTTTCTGATTATGAATGCATATTTGCAGATGTTTCTTCTCATTTTGAGTCATGCCACATCAACAAATGAAGGTCCTGAAAGCTTTACTCCATCCATACACGTTGTGAAGGTTGACTACTTTTAAGAGGCAGCTCTTCTTCAGTAGTAGTTTGAGTGCCTTCCAACCTGAGGGACTAGTATTCTGTCACTATATCAGACAGTGTTCCACTGCTATCCATAATGTTTTCACTGGTCAGTTTTTTCAGAAGTACATTGCTGGGTCCTTCTTCCCAGTCTGTCTTAGTCTGGAACCTCTGCTGAAATCTGTGCGCCTTGGGTGACCCTGGTGGTGTTTGAAACACAGGAGGCATAACTTTCCACACCACAGCAACGTGCATGCCACCACAGTGGTGGGAAATAATTACCCCTGCACTATTTACTAAAAATCTGTCTTTTTCCCAATAACACGCATTGCAAACTCCGTCATATATCAAGCTTCCATATTTAATTTCACTTCTGGGCTCCCTATTCTGTACTGTTGGTCATTCTGTATGATTCCAATACCACACTCCTTTAATTATTGTAGTTCTGTAATCATTACTTGTATCTAATAAGAGAAGTATGCCTACTGTTCGCTTGATGTGTATCTCAGCTATTTTTGGCACTTGGGTCTTCTATATAAATTTTAGAATTGGTCTGTCAAAAAAATTATTTTTAAATTTGAAATTGGATTTGGGATGCATTGACTCTACCCACGTTAAAAAGAATTGACTTCTTTACTATTTTGAATCTTGAAGGTGTATATTTCTCTATTTCTTAGGTCTTCTTTAAAGTCTGTTAATAAAGTTTTTGTTATTTTTCTATGAAAGCCATGGATATATTTAGTTAAGTGTATTTCCAGATACATACGTTTTTTAGGCTACTGGAAATGATAACTTTTAAAAATTATATTACCTGTTTGTTATTGGTTTGTAGGAATGCATTGATTTTTGAACATTGATTTTTCATTTTATCGAGATATAATTCACATAATTTATAATTTACCTATTTAAACTGTACAGTTCAATGGTTTTTAGTATGTTCACAGGTCTATGCAGCTGTCACGACAGTTGATTTTATAACATTTTCATCACTTCAGAGGGAAACCTCATACTGTTTAGCTATCTCCCCCATATCTCCCTGTCTCTCTCACTGCCATCCCTAAGCAGCCAGTGATCTACTGTCTGTCTCTATCGATTTCCCTGTTCTAGACCTTCATACGAATGCAATCATATAATATGTGGCCTTTTGTGACTAGCTTCTTTCTCTTAGCATAATGTTTTCAAGGTTCATCTATGCTGTAGCATGTATCAGTACTTCATTTCTTTTTTATGTCTGATTAAGATTTCATTGTATAGATTATCAAATTTTGTTCATCCATTCATGCACTGATGGACATTTGTGTTTTTCTACCTTTTGACTGTTATGACTAATGGCGCTTTAAACATTTATGTACAAATTCTTGTGTGGACATGTTTTCTTTTCTCTTGGGTGTGTACCTAGGAGTGGAATTGCTGGGTCATGTGGTACTGTTATGGATTGAATTGTGTCCGCCAAAAGTGTGTGTCAACTTGGTTAGGCCACGATTCCCAGTATTGTGTGATTGTTCACCATTTTGTCATCTGATGTGATTTCCCTATGTGTTATAAATCCTATCTTTATTAACGAAGTAGGATTAGCAGCACTTAAATTAATGAGGCAGGACTCAATCTACAAGATTAGGTTGTGTCTTAAACCAATCCCTTTTGAGATATAAAAGTGAGAAGTGAGCAGAGAGACATGGGGACCTCATACCACCAAGAAACAGGAGCCAGGAGAATAGTGTGTCCTTTGGACCCGAGATTCCTGCACTGAGAAGATTGATGACAAGGACCTTCCCCCAGAGCAGACACAGAAAGAGTTCCCCTGGAGCTGACACCCTGAATTTGGACTTCTAGCTTACTAGAGAGACTGTGAGAGAATAAACTTCTGTTTTGTTGAAGCCATCCACATGTGGTATTTCTGTTACAGCAGCACTAGATAACTAAGACCAGTACCTCTATGTTTAATTCTTTGAGGAACTGCCAGAGTTTTTTCCAAAAAAGCAGCTGCAAAATTTTACATTCCCACTAGCAGCATATGAGGATTTCAGTTTCTCCACATCCTCTAGAACACTAGTTATTGTCTGTCTCTTTTTATTATAAGCATCCTTGTAGGTATAAAACAGTATCTCATTGTGGTTTTGATTTGCATTTCTCTGATGCCTAATGGTATTGAGCATCTTGCATATGTTTATTGGCCAATTGTGTATCTTCTTTGGAGAAATGTCTATTCATATCCTTTGTCCATTTTTTAATTGAGTTTTCTTATTATTGAGTTATAAGAGTTCTTTATGTATCTCAGTACAAGTCCCTTATCGAATATATGATGTACAAATACCTTCTCCCATTCTATGGGCTTTCATTTCACTTTCCTGATGGTATTCCTTTAACACAAAAGTTTGGTGTGCTTTTGATGTAGCCCAATTTCTTTCTTTTTTCTTTTGTTGGTCATATTTTCGGTGTCATATCTAGGAATCCTTTGCCAAATCAGAGGTCATGAAAATTTACCCACATATTATCTTCTAAAGGTTTTATAGTTTTAGTTCTTACATTTAGGTCCTTGATTCATCTTGAGTTAATTTTTGTGTATGGTATGAGGTAAGAATGTAACGTTATTCTTTTGCATGTGCCTGTCCAGTTGTACCAGTGCTGTTCTTTCCCTGTTGTATCATCTTGGCACCCTTGTTGAAAATCAGTTGACCGTAGTGTATGGATTTATTTTGGAACTCTCAATTATTTTCCATTGATCTATATGTCTATACTTATATCAGTACCACATTGTCTTGATTACTGTTGCTTTGTAGTAAATTTTGAAATTGGGAAGCATGAGTCTTCCTATTTTGTTCTCTTCAAGATTATTTTGGATCCCATGCAATTACAGGTGAATTTTAGAATCAGCTTGTCAGTTTCTAAAAAGAAGTCAGCTAGGATTCTGATGGGCATTGGACTGAATCTGTAGATCAGTTTGGGAAGTATTTTCATCTTAACATTAAGTCTTCTGATCTATAGGCATGGGAGGTTTTTCCAGTTATTCAAATCTTCTCTAATTTCTTTCAACAATGTTTTATAGGTCAGAGTATAAGTTTTGTACTTCTTTTATTAAATTTATTCCCAGGTATTTTATTCTTTTTGATGCTACTCTAGATGGAATTGTTTTTAAATTTTATTTTCAGACTGTTCTTTATAAGTCAATAGAAATAGAATTGATTTTTGTATATTGATCTTACATGCTGCAACCTTGCTGAACTCATTTATTAGTTCTAATAGTTGTTTCGTGGATTTCTTATGATTTTCTATATACAAAATCACATCATCTGCAAATAGAGAATTTTACTTCTGCCTTCCCATTTTGGATGCCTTTTTTTTTTTTTTTTTCTTCTTGCCTAGTATCCTCCATTATAATGGCTAGAACCTCCAGTATAATATTGAATAGAAGTGGTGATAGTGGACATCCTTCTCTTACTCCTGGTCTTAGGGAAAGGCATCCAGTCTTTAACCATGAAATATTATTTTAGCTGTGGGCTTTTCATGCTTTTGTTGTTGTTAGGTGCCATTGAGTCGGCTCCAACTAATGGCAACTCCGTGTACAACAGAATGAAACACTGCTCAGTCCCGTGCCATCCTCACAGTCATTGCTATGATTGACCCCATTGTCGTAGCCACCGTGTCAGTTCACAGATGCCCTTAACTAGGTTGAGGAAGTTCTCCTCTATTTCTAAATAACTGAGTGTTTTTATCAGAAAAAGGTGTTGGATTTTGACAAATGCTCTTTCTGTGCCTATTGAAATAATTTTTGTTTTTAATTTTATTGTGGCAAAAATATACGTAACAAAAAATTTGCCATTTAACCATTTTTAAGCATACAATTCATGATATTACTTTTGCCATGTTGTACTACCAATACCACTATTTATTTCCAAAAGTTCTACATCACCCTAAACAGAAACTCAGTACCCCTTCACCAGGAATTCCCATTGCCTCCTACGCCATCCTCTGGTAACCACTAATAAACTTTGGTCTGTATGCATTTGCCTATTCTAAATATTTTATGTAAATACCTAGAATATTTAGATACATTCTGAATCATACAGTATTTGTCCTTTTGCGTATGACTTTTTTCACTCAGCATCATGTTTTCAGGGTTCACCCATGTCATAGTAGCATCTATCAGCACTTCATTTGCCTTTATAGCTGAATAATATTCCACTGTGTATATACCACGTTTTTTTAAACCCATTCTTCTGTTAATGAACACTGGGATTGTTTTCCACCTTTTGGCTATTGTGAATAATGATGTAATGAACATTGCTGTACACATATCTGTTTGAATCCCTGCTTTGAAGCCTCTTGGGTATATATCTAGGTGTGGAATTGCTGGACCATATGGTAATTCTCTAACTTTTTGAGGAACCAACAAACTGTTTTCCGTAGCAGAAACACTGTTTTACATTCCCAGCAGCAATGCGTGAGGGTTCCAGAGTCCCTACATCCTTACCAACACTTGTGATCATAGCCATAATAGCGGGTGTGAAGGTCCCTGGGTGGGGCAAGTGGTTTGCAATTGGCTGCTAACCTAAAAGTTGGCCATTTGAACCCACCCAGCAGCTCTACAGAAGAAAGGCCTGGCAATCTTCTACCATAAAGATTACAGGCAAGAAAACCATATGGAGAAGATCTACTTTATAACACATGGGGTTGTTGTGAGTCAGAATCGACTTGATGGCTACAAGAGTCAGGTATGAGGTGGTACCTCATTGTGGTTTTGATTTGCATTTCCTTAATGATGAATGACATTGAGCATTTCTTAATGTTATTTTTATTTTTTATTGTATTGATATGAGGTATTACACTGATTGGTTTTCTTATGTTGAACCAGCCTGTAACCCCTAGATAAGTCCCACTTGGTCGTGATGTATAGTTCTTTTTATATGTTGCTGGATTTGGTTTGTTCGTATCTTGTTGATGATTTTCGTGTCCATTTTCATAAGAGATATTGGTCTGTGGTTTCCTTTTCTTGGGTATCTTTGTCTGGTTCAGTATTGGGGTAATACTAGCCTCATAGAATGCTTGGGAAATGTTCCCTCCACTTCTGTGTTTTGGAAGAATTTGTGAAGAACTGCTATTAATTCTTCCTTAAGCATTTGGTGGAATTATGCTGTGAAATCATCTGTGGCTAGCTTTTCTTTGTGGGAAGTTTTTTTTTGTTTTTTATTACTATTTTAGTCCCTCATTTGTAATAGGTTTATTCAGATTATCTATTTCTTCCTAAGTTAGTTTCAGTAGTTTGTGTCTTCCCAGGAATTTGTCTATTTCTTCTAAGTTATCTATTTATTTGGCATACAGTTGTTCATAGTATTCTGTTATAATGCTTTTTATTTCTGTAGGATCAAGAGTAATGCCCCCTCTTTCATTTCTGATTTAGTAATTTGAGTCTTCTCTTTGCCAGTCTACCTAAAAGTATGTCAATTTTTTTGACCTATTCAAAGAACCAATCTTGGTTTCATTACTTTTTCTCTATTGTTTTTCTGTTCCTTATTTTATTAATTTTTACTCACCTTTATTATTTCCTTACATCTTGCTTTAGGATCAGTTTGCTCTTCTTTTCCCAGTGTCTTAAGGTAGAAGCTTAGGTTATTGACTTGGGATCTTTCGTCTTTCTTAATATATGGATTCACAGTTATAAATTTCCCTCTAAGCATTACTTTAGCTGTATTCCAAAAGATTTTGGTATATTGTGTCTTCATTTTCATTCATCTCAAATTATTTTCTGATTTCCGTTTTGATTTCTTCATTAACCCATTGGTTATTTAGGAGCATGTTGTTTAATTTCCACATATTTGTGGGATGAGGGGCTGGAAATTCCCTCATGGTTTGGGAGGGAAATATTTCACATATGCCTTGACAGAAGAAATATCTATAAATGACATATTGTTAAGCTTTGAAGATTAAGACATGGTGCCTAGAGTAGTTTGGATTCATATTGTACTGTTTTTATTCTTTGGACTTAAAATTCCCCAAAACGTTCCTGTTAATTTTTTCTTTTTTTAATCTACTGTTAAATCTTAGATATTCTTTATGTTCATGAAAATTTGAGGGTCAGGCAATTTAGGAATTGGATAGAACTTTATTCTGGTCATTAAAAGGAATGTTTAATTTTTGTTTATTCCGATAGTCTTATTAATGCATTAAGCCAAATTGTCTTTAAATATAAAACTTTCTCACAGGTCATATTTTATTTAAGGTAAACCAGGCTAAATGTCAGCTGCCTGAAAATACTTTCATCATAAATGAATTCTTGCATTGGCTCAATTTTTCTACTGAGGCATTAAGAAGAGCCCTCTGGAAAATGGACTTGGTAATTATTGCATTTTTAAAGGGGATATTAGTAATTAACCACTGAGTTAATATGGGCATTTCTGCTATAGCTTTCTATATGAGTATCTGAAAAACATCTCACTCTGCAGAATTGTGCAATAAAAATACCAGGGATTAAAGCAAAAGTAAGACCAATCAAAAAACCAAATCCATTGTTGTGGAGTCAATTCTGACTCATAGCGACCCTATAGGACAGAGTAGAACTTCCCCGTACAGTTTCCAAGGAGAGCCTGGTGGGGATTTGAACTGCCAACCTTTTGGTTAGCAGCCATAGCTCTTAACCACTATGCCACCAGGATTTTCAAAAGTAAGAGAGACCCCTCAAAACCTATGTAATTTTATAGCTAGAGTACTAATGGAAGGGATAATTGATACCTGGGGAGATAACTTGGGTCAACCAAGCAAGCAGCTCATGGAGACTGCCATGAGAATGTGAAAAATACACAAAGGCAAAACAATGAAAATCTATCCACATTTTAATTAGAAAAAGACTGATGGTAATGAGATAACACAGATGAAGGTGGAGCTCTGAGCCCATGGTGCTGCTGTTAATGTAAGCACAGAGGCAGCACGACTCCCCAGGAGCCAAGAACTGGCAATAGAGAGGTGCAGCTTTGAGGAAGGTGCTTTGAGTATAGGCACTTCCTTTTTATTTTCTTAAAATACAGCTAGAGCTCCTGCTGCCACTGCAGCAGCTGACCTGAAGTTTTTCCTTTTTCTCTGAAGGTTTTAATTCTACTCCTTCTAGCCCCTCAACCCCTTACCCAGCAAAAATCATGTATGAGCTAAATAGCTTTCTGAGTTACATCATTCCCTTACGCCAAACACATCTAAGCTCTTTCATATTATAGAAACACAGGTTGCAGCAGATCAGACTCTTTGAGAAAGTATTCAAAGTTTATAATTAATTACTAAATTAAATGGGCATTGAAAACATTAGGCTTATGTACCTTCCATTGATGACTATGAAACACATTTTCTTAGAATTCTATATACTTATATACCAAAAAACAAAAAACCCAAACCCATTGCTGTCAAGTCAATTCCGACTCATACTGACCCTACTGGACAGAGTAGAACTGCCCCATAGGGTTTCCAAGGAGCGGCTGGTGGATTTGAACTGCTGACCTTCTGGTTAGCAGCCAGGCTCTTAACTACTGCACAGCCAGGGCCCCATCTAAATACTATTGCCTGGCAATTTGGATTGCTTTGTTCTAGGGGTACTGAAACCTTAAACCACTTGGGTGTGAGGTAAGGTGTAAGATTTCTCTGCCCTTTATCAAAATTATTGACATTTCCATTTTTAGGAAACATCAGTAGACATCGAAGGTTTTGTGTTATTCAGTCACTTTCCATTTGTCTTGAATAGTCTGTCGAAAATTCGATTATTTCGTGCTGACTCAGCGTTAGAAATGGACGTATGTATGCCTATTTCCTTTTTTGTCTTAATTAACATAATTCACATGATAAATGTCATCTTATGCATGTGATATTTTAGCTATAAGGAAACTAGCCAGTGGTGAAACTAATGATCATAGATAGCATTCATGGAGCTTATACCCTAATGTAGAAGGCAAGGCAGACTTATAATTTGGGCTGGCTAGGCTTTGAAGCATATTAGGACCTCAGTAGCAAAGGATACAGCTTGGGCAAATGAGTTAGCTGTATTCTTTTACCTGAAATTGGTAGCTTGTAGTCTTTTGAATAGTACTCAAAGAAGCATAGCATACTTGGCCTAGATTGGGACTAGCATCAATATTTAAGGAGGTCCAATCTAATTAAAAGACACGGCAACAGGAATAGAGGTGGCAGAGGATTCTAGAAATCAGATGCAAAGACATTATGGCCTTTAGGTACACTAAGATTAAAAAAAAAGCCCGTTGCCATCGAGTCGATTCCAACTCATAGCGACCCTATAGGACAGAGTAGAACTACCCCATAGGGTTTCCAAGAAGCGCCTGGTGGATTTGAACTACTGGCCTTTTGGTTAGCAGCTATAGCTCTTAAACACTGCGCCACCAGGGTTTCCCATTAAGATTCCTCCTCCTCCGCAGTGCCATCGAGTCGATTCCGACTCATTAAGATTAGGGACCGCAATAAGTGGTTGGTATTCTGTGATGGTGCCATAATAAAGGTTTGTAAAAGGTGCCCCTTTTAATGTACTGTCACTGGATAAGTGGTCACTCAGTAAGTACTGAGTGTATAGCTTATCTGCAGAGGTGTCTATAAATTCCTTTTCATAAATGCTTCTGAAATGCATATGTAAACTGAACCAATTTATTCCACTTTATAAATTTCTACTTAGAGAAGATGAATGGAGAAATGAAATAAAACATTTCTGTTTTTCCAGGTGAAAAAGTTCATAGCTTTTATGCCGTTGAGTGAAACTGAAGCAGTAGGAGAGTCCAAATCACCTTTGGAGCCCAACTTTAATCTAACAGTCAGAAGGAGTCACTTGGTTGAAGATGTTTTTAATCAGCTACATCAGTCTGAGATTGAAGACTTGAGGAAGGAGTTATGGGTAAAGTATAATACTCAATATTTTTGTTTTTGAGAAAAGTAAAACAAAAAAATGTAACAAAGTGTTTCAGAGAGGGGAAGTTATCTTCCTTTTGCACTGAGGTTGCCTGTCTTGCCGTTCTCTTAATTCCCCAGTTAGTACATAGACCAAGAGGAATGCACTTTGGGCATGTTGTCAGGAGGGACCAGTCCCTGGGGAAGGACATCATGCTTAGTAAAGCACAGGGTCAGCAAAAAAGAGGAAGATGCTCAGCAAGATGATTAACACAGTGGCTCAAACATTAGCAACAATTCTGAGTATGGTACAGGACTGGGCAGTATTTCGTTCTGTTGTACATATGGTCACTGTGAGTTGGAACCGACTCGAAGGCACCTAACAACAACAGTCATGGGACGTCCAGACAGAAATGTGGGGCAGGCCTTTGGAAATATGTCTGTCAATCATGAGAGAAGAAAGAATGGGTATGAAGGTTCAGTGCCTGCAAGTGATAAGTGAAGTTTAAAAAGAAAAGATTCTGGGAAAGGGCAGAAAGAAAAGGCAGAAGTCTCAGGATAGAATCGCAGGATTAAGCCAGCAAGGAAAAGAAAGAAAGAAAAACTTGAATGTTACATCATAAGAGAAAACAGAACAAGGGGATACTTCACGGTTTAAAGTCAGGAAAGGTGTGCATCAGGGTTGTATTCTTTCACCATACTTTCTCAGTCTGTATGCTGAGCAAATAATCCGAGAAGCTGGACTATATGAAGAAGAACGGGGCATCAGGCTTGGAGGAAGACTCATTAACAACCTGCGTTATGCAGATGACACAACCTTGCTTGCTGAAAGTGAAGAGGACTTAAAACACTTACTTATGAAGATCAAAGACTACAGCCTTCAATATGGATTACACCGCAACATAAAGAAAACAAAAATCCACACAACTGGACCAATAAGCAACATCATGATAAACGGAGAAAAGATTGAAGTTGTCAAGGATTTCATTTTACCTGGATCCACAGTCAACACCCATGGAAGCAGCAGCCAAGAAATCAAATGAATCATTGCATCGGGCAAATTTGCTGCAAAAGACCTCTTTAAAGTGTTAAAAAGGAAAGATGTCACCTTGAAGAGTAAGGTATGCCTGACGCAAGCCATGGTGTTTTCAGTCACCTCATATGCATGCGAAAGCCGGACGATCCATAAGGAAGACCAAAGAAGAATTGACACCTTTGAATTATGGTGTTGGCAAAGAATATTGAATATACCATGGACTGCTAAAAGAAGGAACAAATTTGTCTTGGAAGGAGTACAGCCAAAATGTTCCTTAGAAGCAAGGATGACAAGACTGTGTCTTACATACTTTGGACATATTATGAGGAGGGATCAGCCCCTGGAGCAGGATATCATGCGTGGTAAAGTAGAGGGTCAGCGAAAAAGAGGAAGACCCTCAACGAGATGGCTGCAACAATGGGCTCAAGTAGAACAACCACCGTGAGAATGGAGCAGGACTAGGCAGTGTTTTGTTCTATTGTGCATAGGGTCACTATGAGTCAGAACCGATTGGACAGCACCTAACAACAATGACAACAAGAGAAAACAAGGGAGAAAAGAGTGCCAAGAAAGAGGGAATAGTAGTATAAAATGAGTTAGTGAAATCAATGAGATGAGACATGAGAAAAAGTCCTTGGAATTGGGGGTTTAGAGGTCATCTTACAGAGAACCATTTAAGTAGAGAAGTAGGTACATTCTTCTTTGAAGTTTGGCAACCTAGGGTTGAAGGAGCCTGTATTGTCTATATTAGAGACAATGGTGTTGAGCTTTGTTGTTATTGTTCTTTTTACTAAAGATAAAGGAGACTCCAACACTTTTGTAAACTGAAGTGAAGGATTCCAAAAAGGAAAGGCAGGAATGGGGGAGTAATTGAAGGACCAAAGATGGGTTAAGAAGGAATCATCTTGGGGAGGGATCGATGTCAATAGGTGGGATGCTACCTCTATCAGGAGTAAACAGCCAAGCTAGGAACTTGTCTTAGTCATCAAGTGCTGCTAAAACAGAAATACCACAAGTGAATGGCTTTAACAAAAAAGAAATTTATTCTCTCACAGTCTAGGAGGCTAGAAGTCCAAATTCAGGGTGCCAGCTCCAGGGGAAGCCTCTCTTTCTCTGTTGGCTCTGGGGAAGGTCCTTGTCATTAATCTTCCCCTGGTCTAAGAGCTTCTCAGCACAGGAACCTCGGGTCCAAAGGATAAGCTATTCTTCTGGCTCTTGTTTCTTGGTGGTATGAGGTCCCTCTGTTTCTCTGTTCACGTCTCTCTTTTATATCTCAAAAGAGATTGGCTCAAGACACAATCCAGTCTTGTAGATTGAGTCCTGCCTCATTAACATAACTCCCACTAATCTCAGCTCATTTGACATCATAGAGATAGGATTTACAACACACAGGCAAATCACATCAGATGACAAAATGGTGGACAATCAGACAGTACTGGGAATCATGGCCTAGCCAAATTGATAGACATGTTTTTGGGGGACACGATTCAATCCATGACAGAGCTCATATAAATACATTGTGCATTTTTATGAAAATCCTAATATTTATATCTCTCTATGTTTGAAAAAAAAATTTTTTTTTTTATGTTTATTCTCATTATACTTAATCTACTCTATGAGTATTATAGTGATACCATTTGAGGTCAATTTAGTAGTAAAGGCCTCAGGCTTTGGGGTTTGACAGACATAGGATTAAATCCAGGCTACATCACTTAGCTGTTGTATAACCTTGGGAAATTTATTTAAACTCTTTTGAAGCCTCATTAGCCTCATAGAATTGATGGGAAGATTAAATGTGGTAATACAAGTAAGATGCTTGCCATAATGCTGACCAGATATTTGTGGCCACAATTATGTTATCTTCTAGAGTTACTAAATGAGACTGAATACATAGCAATACAGAGCCCTGGAAGTAATGGATTATTTACTCTCTTTCCTCAGGTTTCATTTAGTGGAGAAATTAACTACGGCTTCGGAGGAGTCAGATTAGAGTTCTTCCACTGTATATTTGAAGAGATGACCCGGCCAGAATATGGGATGTTCATGTATCCTGAAGAGGCTTCCTATATGTGGTTTCCTGTCAGGGTAGGCCTTCTTTTCTTTGCTTATGGTGTTTTGTGACAGAAAAGGTGTGTCATAGAAAATTAGGTTGTCTAGAGTGTTTCATATTAGGAGAGCAGTTATTGATATAATTGTGGAGATAATCTTCAATTCTAATGAGGTGATTACTTTCTTTAAAATGGAGTCACCTTTCCCTGGGTTCTCATGTTTGCCACACAGAAGAATTTTGACCATTTATAGAATGTATAAGGTCCCTAGGTGTTGCAATGGTTTGTGCTCGACTGCTAACCTAAAGGTTAGTGGTTCAAACCCACCCAGCATTACCACAGTACCACAGAAGAAAGACCTGGAGATTTGCTTCCATAAGGATTACAGCCAAGGAAACCCTATGGAGCAGTTCTACACTGTAACACATTTAGGTCATTGTGAGTTGAAATCAACTCAACAGTAACGAGAGGTTTTTTTTTGGTTTCCCTTTTTTTTAATATATAGAATATATAGGTAAAAATGAACCCTTCCTTTCTCAGTTACTCATTTCTTGTTTCAGTTCCATTTTTTCCAGATGAATTTGAAGATGAAGGCTATGAAAATAAATTGTGAAAACTAGATTATAAGAATCCCTGGCCTAATGTGTTTCTATTCCTGTTGTGTTCTAGTAACCAAAACTGTAGCAGGGATTTAAATTGACTTAATGATTTAATATAAACCCTAAATATTCTAATCTCAAGCTTTCTGGTTTTGATTTGCAATTTCATTTTGAGAAAGGGTAAAATGGTTTACCTAATAAAAATGTTCCATGATATTGGCAAAAAATTCATAATATTTTTAAGAGTTTTTTCCCCTCTTTTTTCAGCCTAAATTTGAGGAGAAGAGATATTTCTTCTTTGGGGTACTATGTGGACTCTCCCTATTCAATTTCAGTGTTGCAAACATTCCTTTTCCTCTGGCACTGTTTAAGAAACTTCTGGACCAAACACCATCATTGGAAGACTTGAAAGAACTCAGTCCTGTTTTGGGAAAGTAAGCAAGCAAAGCATAGTTCCTTTTTCAGAACCCTGTCTAACAGATTCAGATAAATATTTAAACACACATGTACATCAATAATATTTTCATGTCCAACAGTAACATTCTAGACAATTAAATAGATTTTAACTGTGGCAAGAGTTTTTGTATAATTTAACTTCCTAAAATTAAGAATAGTTCCTATGACTAGTCTTTAGTGCTTGAATTAATCTTTGAACTTTTTATCTGTGTAGAGCAGCCCCAATGTGTAGAACACAGGTTACACCTTGGCGGGAAATCTGCAAGTGATGTTTATTCATTTATTTATTTTAAATAGATTTTATTTTTAGAGCAGTAGTGATGTTTGGAGCCCTGGTGGCACAATAGTTAAGAGCTACAGCTGCTAACCAAAAGGCTGGCGGTTCAAATCCACCAGCTGTTCCTTGTAAACCCCGTCGGGCAGTTCTACTCTGTCCTGTAGGGTCGCTATGAGTTGGAATTGACTCGACAGCAGTGAGTTTGGTGTTTGAGTGATGTTTATTTTAAATCTTGTTTCATGTCATCCCCTTCACCTATTAGATACCAAGAATAATTGTAAAGCAATATTAATTAGGACAGTTTGGTATTGGTACAGGTTTTCCAGTGCAGTAAAAGAGAGACTCAGAAACTGACCTGTGCTTATATGGGACTTTGTTAGAGGTGGCATAGTAGATCAGTAGAGACAGGAGGTACTGTTCAATAAATGGAGCTAGAAAATTTTGTTATCCACCTGGGAAAAAATGAAAGCAGATCATTACCTCATGCCATATGCAAAAAAACAATTCCATATAGATTAAGGATATAAATTTTAAATGCAAAGATGATGAAAATATGGGCTTTTCTAGAACTTTTCTAATATCTTTCTCACCTATGAAATTTTTCAAGCAAGACACAAAATACCATCTTTAAAGAAAAGACTGATGAATTTAATTGCAATAAGATTAAAGAACTTCTCTGTTCATCAAATAATACCTTAATGAAAGAGAACAGACAGCCCTCAAACTAATATATATAATACATTTTGGGGGTGGTAGAAGAATGGGATAGTAAAGTAAAGGGTTGTAGAAAATGAAGGAAACTCTCAATGAGATGGATTGACACAATAACCAAAACAATGAACTGAAACATACCCAATGATCATGAAATGACACAAGACTAGGCAGCATTTTGTTCTGTTATACATAAGGTCACCATGAGTCAGAACCAACTGTACGGCACCTGACAACAACAACAGAAAAATGGAATAGAGGAGTTATCATCTTTAGGCAGGCGTAAGATATTAGCAGTGTTTCAGCTCTATTTTGGGAGTTCATAGGTATTCATCATAAACATACACATAAATAGATAGGCAAATAAGCCAGATGTGGACAAGTGATGTCAGTGTATCCTGAACCAAGGGTTGTGATTAATCCAGTTCTGTCAGCTGAGTTCCCATTACCTTCCTCAAAAAAATCACAATGACTAAAACACGGTTTGTTTTATCCCAATCCATTAATAAAAAAATCCAGTGGATGGAGGGGAAACACCTTCCTCTGGAGACCTTCCCCAGTGACGTGTATTCCTTTGGAAAGAGTTAACCAAGCTCTTTTAAGCTGTACTTCTACCATTTACATATGTCACTGGCTGCACATACCTCACTGTACTATAGGTAAGACGCCTATCAGCCTATCTCACCTACTAGTCTGAGGATTTATTGACACTAATTTGTTAGTCTCCACTTTACATTCTTTATACCTGCCACCCTAGGTGCTTAATAAATGTTTACTGAGTTTATAAATGAGTGAATGAGTCAACAATACAATATGAGGCATCTTACATTAGATATTTCTATATATAAAGTACCATAGGGCTACAAAAGATAGAAATATAAAAAGGCTGGCTACTGTCCATTCTGATATAAGCTCTATTCTCACAGATGTCTTGAAATAATTAAGGTAGTCAAATTTCAAGTCTTTCTTATGCTTAATGATACTGGGACAAGTACAGAGGTCTTTTTGCTCATCTGCTCCTCAGATTTCCTCAGTGATACCTGATGTTTAATAAAAGACCTATTATTCTTTAAGTAAAAGTCAAAAGCTGGAATAAAAGTAAGACTAGTTTGAGTTTCCCTATCAATAAAAATATTATCAATCTTTTTATAAATAGAAATCTACAATCGCTGGGTAAAGGAAATTAGGGTTGAGGGAAGAGAGCTAAGAACCAAAAAAGACGCCTGCAGAATTGAAGATAAGCTTCTTCAAACTTACACGTTTGGCTGAGGTCTGCCCCTGTGTAGGTTTTCCGCACACACAGAAATGGTTGCTGTGAGCTATACCTGACCTGCCACCGTCAGAATAGCCATGCACTTGACATTGATTTAGATGGTGTTATCTAGTGATCATGATTATTTCCTTTTTAAAAACAAAAATTTTGTTCTTTAGGTGTTTGCAAACACTTCTAGATGATGAAGGCAAAGACTTTGGAGAAGTGTTTTATATCCGTTTTGATGTGAGTAACAATAAAAACCAGATCACAAATCAGCTTTAATCTGATTTACCTAAATACACGCCCTTTACTATTTAAAAAAAAAAAAAAACTTCTTAATTGAGCTAGAGAAAAAGTTTTTCTTTTTTTCCTTATGGTTTCATAAGCTGAGTGTACCAGTTAGATTTTACTATGTAACAAACAGCCCCAAAATTTAGTGGCTTAAAACAACAAACACATTTCTGTGGGTTTCTAGACTTGGCCAACTTGGTCTAGCTGGACGGTTTGCAGTGGCATCACATACCTGGCAGTTGGTTTATAGGTCATCATCTGAACAGCATGTCTCTGTTCCACATGGTCTCTTATTCCCTAGTAAACTAGCTGAGACTTGTTCATATGGTGGTCTTAGGGTTACGAAGAGTAGTAAGAGATAGCAAGCCCCAACACATAAGCATCTTTTCAAGCTTCTGCCTGTGTCAGATCCCATTGGCCAAAGTAATTCACATGGCCACACCCAGATTCAAGGGGTGAAAAATAAACTCCACAGATTGATGGGAGGTGTTGCAGAATCACGTTGCAAATGGACGTAAATAGCAGGATGGGAGGAATTTGTGGCCATTTTTGTTGTCTGCCATACTGGGTTTACACTGTATAAAGTGAATAGTAAGCAAGAGATCATTGAAAAGACCAAAATGAGTGTCATAAGAGACTCAAACTTGCTCTCGAATGTAGATCAGCTAAAGCAAATGGAAGAAATGATGAAGTAAAAGAGCTGAACAGAAGATTTCAAAGGGTGGCTTGAGAAGAGAGAGTAATGTATTATAATGAAATGTGCAAAAACCTGGAGTTAGAAAACCAAAAGAGAAGAAATGCTCGGCATTTCTCAAGCTGAACAAACTGAAAAAAATTTGCCTTAAGTTGTAATAGTGAGTGAAGGATTCTGTGGGCAAAATACTCAACGACACAGGAAGCATCAAAAGAAGATGGAAGGAATACACAGTCACTGCACCAAAAATAATTGGCCAATGTTCAGTCATTTTAAGAAGTAGCATTTGATCAGGAATCGATGCCATTGAAGGAAGAAGCCCAAGCTGCACTGAAGGCACTGGTGAAAAACAAGTCTCCAGGAATTGACAGAATACAAATTGAGATGTTTCAATAAATGGATGCAGTGCTGGAAGTGCTTACTTGTCTATGCCAAGAAATTTGGAAGTGAGCTACCTGGCCAACCGACTAGAAGAGATCTGTATCTATGCCTATTCCAAAGAAAGGTGATCCGACCAAATGTGGAAGTTATCAAACAATATCATTAGTATCACACACAAGTAGAATTTTGGTGAAGATCATTCCAAAGCAGTTGCAGCAGTACATGGACAGGGAACTGCAGAATTTCAAGCCAGGTTCAAGAAGAGGAAGTAGAACGAGTGATATCATTGCTGATGTCGGATCGTGGCTGAAAGCAGAGACTACCAGAAAGATGTTTGTCTGTGTTTTATTAACTATGCAAAGGCATTTGACTGTGGGGATCATAACAAATTATGGATAACATTGCAAAGAATGGAAATTTCAGAACACTTGTGCTGGTGAGGAACCTGTACATAAATGAAGAGGCAGTTGTTTGAACAGAACAAGGAGATACTGCATGGTTTAAAGTTAGGAAAGGTGTGTGTCAGGGTTGTAGCCTTTCAACATACTTACTCAGTCTGGATGCTGAGCAAATAATCCAAGAAGCTGGAATATGTGAAGAAGAACAGGGCATCAGGATTGGAGGAAGACTCACTAACACTCTGCGTTATGCAGATGACACAACTTTGCTTGCTGAAAGTGAAGAGGACTTGAAGCACTTACTGATGAAGATCAAAGACTACAGCCTTCAGTATGGATTACACCTCAACATAAAGAAAACAAAAATCCCCACAACCGGACCAATGAGCAACATCATGATAAATGGAGAAAAGATTGAAGTCGTCAAGGATTTCATTTTACCTGGATCCACAATCAACACCCATGGAAGCAGCAGTCTAGAAATCAAATGACGCATTGCATTGGGCAAATCTGCTGAAAAAGACATTTTTAAAGTGTTGAAAGGTGCCTGACCCAAGTCATGGTGTATTCAAGAGCTGAACAGTGAATAAGGAAGACTGAAGAAAAATTGACGCCTTTGAATTATGGTGTTGGTGAAGAATATTGAATATACCATAGACTGTCAAAAGAATGAACAAATCTGTCTTGGAAGAAGTACAGCCAGCATGCTTCTTAGAAGCAAGGATGGCCAGGCTTCGTCTCACATACTTTGGACATGTTATCAGGAGGGATTAGCCCCTGGAGAAGGACATCATGCTTGGTAAAGTAGAGGGACAGCGATAAAGTGGAAGACCCTCTACGAGGTAGATTGACACAGTGGCTGTGAAAATGGGCTCAAGAATAACGATCGTGAGGATAGCACAGAACAGGACAGTTTTCATTCTGTTGTACGTAGAGAGACTATGAATTGGAACCAACTTGACGGCACCTAAAAGCAACAGCCATACTGAGTTTACACTGTTTAAAGTAAATACTAAGATATGGCAATTTTCTGATTTCTTCAGTATGATCAGGATTTGAAAAAAATATTTTTCATTCTGCATGATAAGGTGGTCCTTTTTTTTATTGTCATTTTTTATACATTTCTGGCTAGTTCTATGACAAAAATGTTACATTATTACAAATTCTTTAGGAAAAGATAGTATGCTCCAAGGTGTTTTTGTTAATGATAGATTGTTCAGAATTATTTTGGAGATATTATCTGAGTTCATTTGTGGTTACAGGCCCATTGGGACAAAAATGAAGCAGAATTAATTCCAAATGGAAGTGACATAATGGTCGACCAGACTAACAAGTAAGTACAAAGAAATAAAATATTTGTTCTGCATATATTGTATTTCTTTCACTGGGTTCTAAAAGTTCCTTTTAGTTCTTATAATTTTGCATTCCCACTAATCATTTATTACTAAGGCAGAAAAGCTGATGTGTGTTGTGCATATGTGTGTGTGTGTGTCTCATGGAATTTATATTCTGCTAGCAAAAGGAAATGGCTTTCTTAGAAGGCCTTTCCTTATCCTTCTGTATAAAATCATACCACCAGCCTCTATCCTTTATCCACTTATCCTGCTTTGCTTTTTCTTTTCATATAACACATTATCTACCGTTAGGATTTATTTATCTGGCAATGAATTAATCAGTATTTCCCAACTGTAGTGATAACTTCAGGGTCTTGGTCTGTCTTGTTTACTACTGTACATCTGGTATGTAGTCTACAATAGTGCCTGGTACATAACAGGCACTTAGTAATTATTTGTTGAAGAGGTTACTGTGGTATCTGGACTTCTAATACCTAATACCTATGGGAAGCTATTTAGAGCCATTGAGTTTGGGATTATAGGACATTCTCTTGACAGTTGATCAAAGTGGCAAAGAGATATGTTGTGAGCATTCTGGCCTAAGCCAAATATGTTTCTTTAATTTTTGTAATTTTAGGTTTTCAAAAAAACTTAGAACATACAGAAAAGTGTACAAATCATAACTGTATAGTTCAGTGATTTCACAAAGTAAACACACCTGTGTAATTACTAACCAGATAAAAAAATAGAACATTTCCAGTTGTATAGTTTTTTTTCTTTTTTCTTTTTCTTTTCTAATGATCCTTTTTATTTCAGTTGGGTCTGTCGTAATGTCCCCCATTTCATTTCTTATTTGGGTTATCTGGGCCCCCTCTTGTTTTTCTTTTGTCAGTTTGGCCTGTGGTTTGTCAATTTTGTTGATCCTTTCAAAGAACCAACTTCTGGTTTCGTTGATTCTTTCTATTTTCTATTTCCTTTATTTCTGCTCGGATCTATAATATTTCCTTTCTTCTGGTGGCTGTGGGCTTCTTTTCCTGTTCTCATCCTATTTGTTCGAGTTGTGTAGCTAATGTTTTGATTTTGTCCCTTTCTCCTTTTTTTGATGTGTGCATCTATTGCTGTAAATTGACCTCTGAGCACTGCCTTTGCTGTGTCCCAAAGGTTTTAGTATGATGTGTTTTCATTCTCGTTTGATTCTAGGAATTTTTTGATTCCATCTTTGATTTCTTCCATCACCCAGTGGTTTTTAAGGAGGGTGTTACTCAGTTTACACGTATTTGATTTTTTTTTCTTGGTCTTCCGATTATTAATTTCTGCTTTTATGATGTTGTAATCAGAGAAGATACTTTATCTCAGTGTTTTTTATTTTGTTGAGGGTTGGTCTGTGGCCTGAGAAGTGGTCTATTCTGGAGAACATTCCATGTGTGCTGCAAAACAATGTGTACTTTGCAGCTGCTAGGTGGAGTGTTCTTACACGTGTCTGTGAGGTCTGGTTGGCTGACTGGCCTTTAGATCTTCTATATCTGTTGAGTTTCTTCCTAGATGTTCTGTCTTTTATGCAGAGTGGTATATTGAAGTCTCCTGCTATTACTGTGGACCTGTCAATTTCTCTTTTAAGTGCTTTTAGAGTTTGTTTTATGTATTTTGGAACCCTGTCATTGGGTGAAGAGGTATTTATTATGGTTATGTCTTCCTGATGAATTATCTTAGTTCTGCTTAGTTTCTTTCCTCTTCCTTGCATAGCTTAAGAATTTAGCAGATGCCTCACAAGGAAATTGGCAAGTGCCCTAAAGGGGAAAACAGCAAGGAAAATAGAGGGCTCACCTCAATGACATTGTCTTTTTCTTTCTGCAGTCTGGGCCTCTTGAGTTTTGGCTCATATCTGGAAGCCTTGAGCCAGATGTATTTGTGTTTTTATCTGGCTTTCCTAGTTCTTTTCAGTTGGAACATTTGTCTGCTAGATGTTACCCCATCATAGCTAGAAGTGGAGATCCCCTCTTTGTGTTTAACCACAAATACCATTCTTACTCACTGTGGCAAATTCAGACAATAGAGAAGAGTATAAAACAAAATGTGAAATTTCCCTTATCTTCCAAGCCCATTCCCCAGAGGTAATCACTGTGAGCAGGTCAGGTTTTATTCTTCCAGTCTTTCTCTCTTCTAACTTGTCTTGATTCTCTGGACTTTGTCGCCTTGAGCAATCATTTAACGTAACTTTCTTAGTTTCCTTTTCACTAAAATGTGCATAATACAAAAATCTGCCTCAGACAGTTGTTAAAACAAACCAGTGCCATCGAGTCGATTCTGACTCATAAGACAGTTGTTAGGGAGATTAAATTAGATAATAATATGAAAAATAACTATAAGTGGTCATAACTGTTAGGTGTTCTAATTTTTACATGTTATCCCCACCCCCAATTTTATTCAGAGTATTGCAGTATTTTGAAATAACTTTTTGTTTCATTAAAGGAGAGAATATGTTTCAAAGTATGTCGATTACATCTTTAATGTCTCTGTAAAGGGAGTTTATGAAGAATTTCAGAGAGGATTTTACAGTGTGTGTGACAAGGAGCTTATTGAAATTTTTCATCCTGAAGAACTAAAGGATGTGATTATTGGAAATACAGACTATGACTGGGAAACATTTGAAAAGGTACATAATAAAGGCCAAGTTATATAAATTTCATTTTCTTTTCTATTTCCTAAATAATTTTTTTTTTTTGTATTTTTCTCTAGAATGCATGTTATGAAGAAGGATATAGCAGTTCACATCCCACCATAGAGATGTTTTGGAAGGCTTTACACAAATTGACTTTGGAAGAAAAGAAAAAATTCCTTGGTACGTATTGTATCAAGGAGTAGACCTGTAATCTTAGAATGTATCTGTTTGTTTTAATGGCATAAAAATCTCATTTGTAATAGGGACCATGTGCAACATATTTGAAGTTATTAGTGTCAGAGACACTTCTAAATCCAATCAAATGTCCTCTATGCCAGATTGTCCCCCCAAATAAACAAATATTAATATAGGTGATCATTTTACCTGTGATTTCATCCTTGCCTCTTGCTTTATAAATTGTTTTCTCTTTTTCACCTAAGCTAAATATTATGCTTTCTTTCCATAGTCTCTGTCATCATTCAGTTCTCTAGGTCCTCTGGGATTAGTCAAACTGTATAATATCACTGACTCCAAGTCTTTTTTACTTCACATTCCAGTTTTTGATCTGTTTCATGCTTATCCAGTGGTTTTCCTGAGACTGGTTTAATGAAGTTCTCATTTTCTTACTCCATTTCTTTACTTTGAGGAAATACTTATCTTATTCTTGTTTGTGTGGATAGTATTTGTGTTAAATGATACTTAGACTTCTCCAAAAGTGCAACCTACCTTTCCAGTCTTACCTCTTCTAGGAAATCTTTCCTATGGCCTGACATTCCCGCTGTCTGTACATTCCAGAGCTCCCCTTGCACCTTCATACCTCCAGGCTTCTCTGAAGTTTCTTCCCAAACTGTTTTGAACTTTCACCCACTTCCTTATTGCCTCTCTAAACCTTTTCCCTTCTTAACCCCTTGCTGTCAAGTCGATTCTGACTCATAGCAACCCTATAGGACAGGGTAGATCTGCCCCATAGGGTTTCCAAGGAGCAGCTGGTGAATTCGAACTGCTCACCTTTTGGTTAGCAGCCATACCTCTTAACCACTATGCCATCAGAGCCCCTTTTCCCTTCTTAAAGGCCCAGGTTAATTGTAAACACTGGAAAGTCTCTCCAATAATCCCAGGCTGGCTCTTTTCTCCCCACTCTTTATCACAGCATTTACACTCAGGAGGTACTTAACTCCATGGTACCGTGTTTGGCTGCCTTATACCTTTTAAATTTTCTCTTGCTATTTGGCTATTTGTCTTTTTCTGCACAAGAATCTAATATTCCCAGCCAGACTATAGGCTGCTTGAGGGCAGTGACTGTGTGTCAGACTTTGTCCTGATACAATCCCCAATGCACTTATGAGTGTAGGATTCTGCACATGGGCCCTTAATAAATAGTTTTGAATAACAGATTTTTCTCTATAGAAAGATTTTATTCTCTGTGTGAAACGTATCTCCCAATTTTATTCCTCTTTTTAGTGTTTCTTACAGGAACTGACAGACTACAAATGGGAGGTCTTAAGAATATGAAAATAACATTTTGCTGCCCTGGAAATTTGAATGAAAAAGATCCCATAAGAGCACAGACGTGTTTAAGTATCATCTACCTCCCTAAATACTCAACAATGGAAAGGGTGGAAGAAGCACTTCATGTAGCAATCGACAGCCACAGAGGATTTGGCTGACCCTTTATCGCATTCATTACTTCTTTCTGTAAATATTTTAAAAATAAAATTAAGAACTCAAAAACTAGCATGTAAGTCTTGATTACTATTCAATGTTTACTGGTACAGCAGCAATTGGTGTTCAGTGTCTCTAAGCATACCCTTCAAGGAGGAATTTAAAAATTTATTTTGGCTGTTCTTTTCTTGAGGATTGGCTATTATTCCATTTTTGGTGCTTAGCTTAGTGAATGGTCAATTTCCAAAAGGTCCACCAGGAGTAAGACCTGCTTTCACCATTGCTAGTCAACATTGTGCTGAAAGTTCTAGCTAGGATAATTAGACAAGGAATATAAATAAAAGGCATCCAAATTGGAAACGAAAAAGTAAATGTATCTCTATATGTGTACACATTATAAATCAAAAACCAAACCCGTTGCCATTGAGTCGATTCTGACTCATAGCCACCCTGTAGGACAGAGTAGAACTGCCCTATAGGGTTTCCAAGGCTGTAATTTTTTCAGAAGCAGACTGCTACATCTTTCTCCCGTGAAGCAACTGGTGGGTTTGAAACGCCGACCTTTCAGTTAGCAGCTAAGTGCTTAACCACTGCGTCACTAGGACTCCTTATAGACATGATACTATATATAAAAAAGTCTTATACATAAAAAATCTTAACCCACAAAAAACTACTGGAACTAATAAAGCCAGCAAATTTGCAGGATACAAGATGAACGCACAAAATCAGTTGTGTTTCTATACACTGGCAATGAACAACCTGTAAAGAAAATTAAGAAAATAAACCCATTTACAATAGCATCCAAAAGAATAAAATATATAGGAATAAATTTATCCAAGGAGGCAGAAGACATGTACAGTAGAAACTACAGTAGGAACTATAAAATACTGCTGAAAGAATGTAAAGAGGACCTAAATGAATGGAGAGACATCGCATGTTCATGGACTGGAAGATTTAATATTGTTAAGATGGCAATACTGCCCAAAGCCATCTACAGATTGAATGCAATCCTTAAAAAATTCTAATGGCCTTTTTTACAGAAATGGAAAAGTCAATCCTTAAACTTACATGGGATTGCATGGGGCCCTAAATAATCAAAACAATTTTGAAAAAAAAGAACAAAGTTGGAGAGCTCACACTTCTTGATTGGAAAACTAACTACAAAGCTACAATAATCAGAACAGTGTGATACAGGCATAAGGCTAGTCACATAGACTAATGGAATAGAATTGTGAGTCCAGAGATAAACCCATACATCTATGGCCAATTGATTTTCACCAAAGGTGCTATGATAGTTTTTCATGGATAAGAAACAGCATAAAGCTGATTCCCAGAAGGCAGCAATCAATCATATCCTTGCCTTCCTTCTTCTCAATCATTCTGAGACCAACCGCCCATGTGGCAGACTCTCTCTGACCCTGGCCACGCAGAACTAAGGCAGATCTCACAGATTAAAAGTACCCTGTCTTTTCAGGCTGTCAAATAGGCAATGCCAGCTGCAAATTCGGGAGTACACACAGTACCTTCGCTTTTACTTGCCATCTCCCCCTTCTCCTTTGGGTTCGATAATTTGCTGGAACAACTCAAAGAACTCATGGAGAGCACTCTACGTTGACTACCAGTTTTACTATAGTAAAAGGATACAAATCTGGACAGTCATAAGCAAGAGGTGAATGAGCAAGATCTGGGAAAATTCCCAATGTGGAGCTGCCATGTCTCAGAGAGGGCACAGCACCCTCCCTTTGCTGACCAGGAAGCTTTCTGAGCTTTCCTGTTCTGTGCTTTTATTGCCCAGTCCTGCATGATAGGCTAAATCATGCCTCCCGAGGCTAGTTGATATTGGCCTCCCAGGTGAGTCTCTTCTGGTCTGACCAGCTCCCACTTGCCAGCACAAATCCTCAGATGCGATCTGAAAGCCCTAGATCAAGGCACCCCGATTACTTCAATGGTTAACTCTCTGGAGCCAAGAACAAAGGCCACTTTACTTACAGTAAAACTAAACCCTTTACCCCACAGGTGCCAAGACAATTCTATGAGAAAATAATAGTCTCTTTAACAAACAGTGCTGAGCTAATGCAAAAGAATGAATTTTGACCTCTACCTCCACCATATACAAAATGCTCAATATGGACCAAAGATCTAAATGTAAGAGCTAAAACTATACAACTCATAGAAAAAAAATATAGGAGCAAATCTTAATGACCTTAAATTTTACAACAGATTCTTATATATAACACTAAAAAGATGAACAACAAAAGAAATAGGTAGATAAATTGAACTTCATCGAAATTTAAAATTTGTGTATCAAAAGACATTATCAAGAAAGTGAAAAGACAGTCTACGGAATGGGAGAAAATATTTGCAAATCATATATCTGATAATCTCTTATCCATAGTATATAAAGAACTCTTGACAACTCAAAAAGAAAACCCAGTTAAGAAATGGGCAAAGGACTTGAATTGACATTTCTCCAAAGAAGATATACAAATGGCCAACAAGCACAAGAAAAGATGCTCAACCTATCAGTCATTAAGGCAATATAAATCAAAACCACAAGGAGATACCAATTCACACCCATTAACATCATAGAGGTTAGGATTTACAACATATAGGATAATTACAGCAGGTCACAAAATGGAGGAAAACCACACAATACTGGGAATCATGGCCTAGTGAAGTTCACACACATTTTGGCGGGGGCGGGGGGGGGCACAATTCAATTCATAACAAAGGTCTTCCTCTTTTTTGCTGACCCTCTACTTTACCAAGCATGATGTCCTTCTCCAGGGACTGGCCCCTCTGGATAACATGTCCAAAGTAAGCGAGATGAAGTCTCATCATCCTTGCTTCTAAGGAGCATTCTTCTGGCTGTACTTCTTCCAAGACAAATTTGTTCAGTCTTCTGGCAGTTTGAGGTATATTCAGTATTCTTTGCCAACACCATAATTCAAAGGCATCAATTTTTCAGTTTTCCTTATTCAATATCCAGCTTTTGCACACGTACGAGGTGATGGAAAATACCATGGCTTGGGTCAGGTGCACCTTATTCCTCCAGGTGACATCATTGTTTTTTAACCCTTTTGTAGCAGATTTGCCCAGTGAAATGCATCATTTGATTTCTGGACCACTGCTTCCATGAGCACTAATTGTGGACCCAAGTAAAATGAAATCCTTGACAACGTCAGTCTTTTCTCCATTTATCATGACGTTGCTTATTGGTCCAGTTTTGAGGATTTTTGTTTTCTTTATGTTGAGGTACAATCCATATGGAAGGCTATAGTCTCTGATCTTCATCAGTGAGTGCTTCAAGTCCTCTTCACTTTGAGCAAGCAAGGGTTGTGTCATCTGCATATCACAGGTTCTAAATGAGTATTCCTTCAGTCCTGATGCTGCCTTCTTCATGTAGTAGAGCTTCTTGGATTATTTGCTCAGCATATAGATTAAGTATGGTGAAAGGATACAACCCTGAGGCACACCTTTTCTGACTTTAAACCACACAGTATCCCCTTGTTCTGTTCAAACAACTGCCTCTTGGTCTATGTACAGATTCTGCATGAGCACAATTAAGTGTTCTAGAACTTCCCTTTCTGGGTGCCGTGGCAGAATGGGCCTGAGGTCTGGGTCAGGTCCCCTTGGGGACTGTGGGCTGCAGGGTGGGGTGGGGTGTGTCAAGGCAGAGGCAGAAGGGACTAGATGGAGGAGGGCAAGAGGGTGGGTTGGTACTCTGGTTCCTGGCTGTATGGGTTGCTAAGTGGTTATAGCCACTATTCACCAGAGGGGTGGGCGTTGTAGGAGCGTGCTCCTGTGGTTACCTGGTAAGACAGCCTGGGCTTCTCCGTGAGTTGCAGCCAGCAAATGTGGTCTTACTTAGTCCTGTGTGTCTGCACTGTACCTCTATCTATAGAAGTGCCTTTCTGTGTGCAGGGTTCTTGGCTTTATTCCAACATGGCAACACTGAGTCATGCTGTCTGGTCATGAACCTCCACTCTGTACCTCTATTCCTTCCCCATTTTCTATCAGTTTCTTCTCCTCAGTAACTTCCAATCTAATACTTTCCCCCTTCATTTAAGGCTTGGAGTTCTAGGACTGATGTCTGTATCTATTTTACTTGCTTTTGGGGTTTTTGCTGCTGGGATGGTTTAGTGCATCTGACTAGTCTGCCATCTTCTGGTGTGTACATTTGAATAATAGTTGTATTAGCTGGTCTTCCTTGTAGGCGTGTAGATATTATCCTTCACTGACAGTGTGGTACTTCAGGACGGATCTTGAAATGTTCTTCTTTGACGATGAATGTGATGCCGTTCCTTTTCAATTTATCATTCCTGGCATAGTAGGCCATATGATTGTCCAATTTAAAATGGCCAATACCAGTCCATTTCAGCTCACTAATGCCTAGGATATTGATCTTTATGCATTCCTTTTCATTTCTGAAAGATTTCCTAGATTCATACTTCGTACATTCCATGTTCCAGTTATTAATGGATGCTTGCAGCTGTGTCTTCTCATTTTGAGTTGTGCCACCTCAGCAAATGAAGGTTTTGAAAGCTTGATTTCATCCACGTAATTCAGGTCTTCTCTCCTTTGAGGAGGCAGCAATTCCCTAGTTGTATTTTAAATGCCTTTCAACCTGAGGGGCTCATTTTCTGGCACTATGTCAGACAATGTTACACTGCTATTCATAAGATTTTCACTGGCCAATGTTTTCAGAAGTAGACTGCCGGGTCCTTCTTCCTAGTCTTAGTCTGGAAGCTCCGCTGAAACCTGCCCACCAAGGGTGACCCTGCTGGTATTTGAAGTACTGGTGGCATAGCTTCCAGCATTACAGCAATATGCAAAACACCACAGTAGGACAAACTGACAGATGAGTGGTGGAAGAGGATACTGAGCGGTTTAAAACAACAAAAAAAGGTGTGCATCAGGGCTGTATCTTTTTGCCATACTTATTTAACCTGTATGCTGAGCAAATATTCTTAGAAACCAGACTATATGAAGAAGAACTCAGCAACAAGATTGGAAGAATACTCATTAACACTCTGTGATATGCAGATGACACAACCTTGTTAGCTGAAAAAGAAGAGAACTTGAAGCACTTAATAAGAGCAAATACTACAGCCTTAGGTAAAGAAAACAAAAACTTTCACAACTGGACCAATAAGTAACATCATAATAAAGGGAGAAAAGATTGAAGTTGTCAAGGATTTCATTTTACTTGGATCCACAGTCAATGCCCATGGACACAGCAGTTAAGAAATCAAAAGACTCATTGCACTGGGCAAATCTGCTGCAAAAAACCTCTTTAAAGTGTTAAAAAGCAAAGATGTCACCTTGAGGAATAAGGTGCACCTGACCCAAGTCACGGAATTTTCAATCACCTCATATGCGTGAGAAAGCTGGACAATGAATGAGGAAGACTGAAGAAGGACTGACACCTTTGAATTATGTTGGTGAAGAATACTGAATACACCATGGGCTGCCAGAAGAACAAATAAATCTGTCTTGGAAGAGAGTACAGCCAGAATGTTCCCTGGAAGTGAGGATGGTGAGACTTCGTCTCACATACTTTGGACATGTTATCAGGAGGGACCAGTCCCCAGAAAAGGACATCATGCTTGGAAAAGTTCAGGGTCAGCAAAAAAGAGGAAGACCCTCAAGGAGATAGGCTGACACAGTGTCTGCAATGCTCTTGGGTGCAAGTATAGCAACGGTTGTGAGGATGGGGCAGGACCAGGCAGTGTTTGTTCTGTTATACATAGGGTCACTATGAGTTGGGATGGATTGGAGGGCACCTAACAACAACAACATACAGACAAGGAAACAGCAATTATTTGTCAGAAGTCTTCCAGCTAGTTAACTAAGGAGCTGGAACCAAGCTGTACAGGTCTCAGAGCCTAATCTCTTGCTACACTCTAAGATCAAAACCTGCATCACTCCCTTGGACAGTCACAGGCAAACATGGGGTCTTAAATTCAATTAATGGACATCTGCCTAATTATACAATTATTTAAACTCCTCGCTGCCTCCAAGCGCAGTAAATTAGTTGTCATTTATTATGCAACTGAAATCACAATGCTTGAGTCATACAGGGTAAGAAATATGAAAACTCTGGATGTTTTGGAGGTTAAGAGGCTCAAGCCATTCTTTTCAGGTTCTTAAATTTTATTTTTTAATGAAGGGGAAAAAAAGGTCAAAACAGGGTTACAGAAATTCACATTAAACACTAAACGAATTAATGCTTTTAACAAAGAGCTTAAAGCTTCATTTGGAGATAACTGCGTATGTCCACGTCTAAAAAGCTGTGTGCATCTGAGACCCGGACACTGGCTTCCTGACAGCCCTGAAGAAAACTCAAGAGAGCCCGACTTAAGCATCGGTTTTGTCTGTGGTTGTGTAAATGCGATGGGTTGGGCACCCGCGGCCTCCGGCCCCAGGCAGTTACCTCAGCCGCAGGGCGGCGATACAGCCAAAGCAACTGGATCAAGAGCGCCTCCGGAACTAAAGCGTTGGCCTGTGTCTGCTCCAGGGCTCCGTTTCTCCGAGCACCGGGGGGCGGGGCCTGGCCAGTGGGGCTCGGCGGAGAGCAGCCCGGGCTGGCTGAGGGTGCAGCGAGGTGAGGTCGCCGGCTGCTGGACCATGCTGAGTGGCGCGTGCGGCAGGCTCGTCTCAGCGCCGCTGTCCGCCGTCGCCCGCAGGTGGCTGCACGCGTCGGTGCCTAGACTGTCAGCGGACCGGAGCGCGAAGGCGGGGGAGCAGCCCCGCGCCTTGGACCCGGCGCTGCTGGAGTTCCTGGTGTGCCCGCTCTCCAAGAAGCCGCTCAGGTGGGACTTGCCGGGCTCCGTTTTCCCTTCGCGGCCTCCTGTTGGGAGGAGAGGGCAGGTAGACCGCGCGGCCTCTCACAGCCTTTGGGCAGCTTTTCAGGTTCATATGTGGTCTCGGCGGCCATTTTGTGGGCCCAGGCCCTGCTGAGCGCCCACGCAGCTTCTCCTGCGACCTGAAGGGCGAAAGGAGACTTGAGGCGAGCCGAGCCCCAGGCCTCCCAAATTAGCCGCCGGCCCGCCGGAATGCATCGGAGCGTTGATAGGTGCCCTAAGGAATCACCAGGGTGCATTTGCGGGGCGGGGGGGAACCTTCTCTGGGTACCGACACGAGCGGACCGGGTCGGAATGCATGGGGGCGGGGCCTGGACGTTTGTTTTTCTGAAAAGGACCATGGATGATTCGTGAAGCGTTCAGATTTTAAACCCACGGTGATGAAAAATATGCTAGTATTTTATTTTTGTGAAATGGCCGTGTGCAGCTACTGCCTAACAGTATTTTAAACGTTTGAGCTTTGTTTGCTGCCCTTTGGCTCTTCGCTCTGAACTAACTGGTTATTGTAAATGCTTTCTTAACCTTTAACGTAGTCTTTGCTAAAGCGGCTGTACAGTTCCAGCTATTAAAACTGAACATTGACAACGGTAGTGTTACAAATTGCATAAACTAAACACCAAAATGTTAACAGTGATTATCTTTGGGTGCTAGATTGCCGGTAATTTTTATTTTCATCTTTTTGCATTTCTCTTTTATTAGTGTGCCCTATAATTAACATAACGGTCATTCAATTTTTTTTAAACCTTTAAATTATTGTTGGGTCTGTCTTTTAGCTAATTGTGTAACTCGCTCACTTTAGACTTGTTTCCAAAGTTTCCTCATTTCTGCCCTCCCATCGTTCTCAAACTTTTGTGTATTTTGATTTTTCAGCGATTTCCTTCTAGTGGATCAGTTAGGATACTTTATTGAGCATTTATTCTTAAGTCAGGAAATTGAATTTTTCTCTAGTTTCTGTTCCAGTAGTAAATGGATTGGGATGGTTTTGGGGTTAGCCAGAGGAATGAAGGGATGTCTGGATGAAAAGAGGAAATATTTTCTGAGCAGTATGAGAGAAAACTTTTAACTAAGGCATGACTTGGGAATACAGTAAAAAGAGAATTTGAGAGAAATTGATTAGAATGGGAACAATTACAGATTTTATAAGAGAAATGGTAATATTGGCTATTGCTGCTTTTGGAATTAAAGAATACAGTTCAGTGTTAACTCTGTCAAGAATTGGACAAATAGTATTATTTATTGAATATCAAGGTCTTCCAAGAATTTTGTTTTACAAAATTCGTTTTGTGATTCTTTTCTTTTTTCCTAGATACGAAGCATCGACAAATGAATTGATTAATGAAGAGTTGGGAATAGCATATCCAGTCATCGATGGCATTCCTAATATGATACCACAGGCAGCTAGGATGACACATCAAAATAAGAAGAAAGAAGAAATGGAGCAGCACTAAACCATAATTTTTTTAAAAAAAAGAAAACTGAATTCTCTTAATATCATTTATCTTTTAAAAAGTCAGAGTGGCGGGTAATAAGTGTGGAAGAAGAATGTTTCTGTCTCTTCCTACGTTGACTGTCCTTATTCCGCTGGTTTCTTTAGCAGGACTGTTCTACTCAGCCTCTGTGGAAGAAAACTTCCCTCAGGGCTGCACTAGCACAGCAAGCCTCTGCTTTTATAGTCTGCTCTTGCCGATTACCATACCGGTTTATGTGTTCTTCCACCTTTGGACTTGGATGGGTATTAAACTCTTCAGGCATAATTAATACAACCAGATCCAAGATGGTCTTGGGCCTTTCTCTGAAAGTTCAACCAGATTGAAATACTGGAACCCCGTTTAGTTTGCAGGAAAGGTACTTTGCCTTGCTTCTGTCAGAAGCTTAGGACTATGGGAGGCTTAAGCTGCAGGAGCTTCTTTTATTATACTCTTGTTCTGCCCTTATTTTTTCAAAGTTCTGATTTATAACAACTACTATATCAGAAGAAACATTTTGACAAGTGTCTTGGAAATTAATAGCCTCATCCATCAGCTGATAACTTTATACTTTATCCTACTCGTCTAAAAAGTTAGTCATTTGAAATGTTGTTTGGTTATTTAGATTTAAGCTGTTTAGTCAAGTCACATGCTAGGAACGATTGAAACAATTCCAGAGAAGCTGTGCTAGAAGAGTTCTAAAGAAATGCCTTTGAACTGGTGTGATATAAAACCTTACAATAAAATGGAAATTTCACATACTTAGAAAAAATCTTAGTTTGTAAAATTATCTTCATTTCTTTGGCATCACATGCTTACATTAATAATAATAAAATAAAATGTCCACACTTTCCCAAGTCGATTCTGACTTACAGGGTTGCTATGAGTCGGAATCCACTCGAAGGCAGTGCGTTTGGTTTTTTTGGGGGTGGGGGGGTGGGTAGTGCTTTTTGTCACAAGAGTGGTATAAAGGGAGAAAAATTGTAAAAATGTTCCAAATTTTAAAATGTAGGCTATGTTGAGAGACATGTACTTTGGACATGCTGTAACAAATACCACAAGTGGATGGCTTTAGCAAAGAGAAATTTTATTTTCTCACGGTCTAGTAGGCTACCTACCTGTTGCCATTGAGTGGATTCCGACTAGAAATCCAAATTCAGCTCGTCAGCTCCAGCTCCTTGTCATCAGTCTTCCCCTGCCTAGGAGCTTCTCCCCACAGAAACCCCTGGTCCAAAGGACACCCTCTGCTCCCAGCAGTGCTTTCTTGGTGGTATGAGGCCCTCAACTCTGCTTGCTTCTGTTTGTTTTATCTCTTGTAAGATAAAAGGTGGTACAGGCCATACCCCAGAGAAACTCGTGTTACATTGGATTAGAGATGTGACCTGAGTAGGGGTGTTCCATCCCACCCTAATCCTCTTTCACCACAGCAGAGATTATCATTTATAACACATAGGAAAACCACAAAATGGAAGACAACCACACAATACTGGGAATCATGGCCTAACCAAGTTGACATATTTTGGGGGGACACAATTCAATCTATGACAGTTGTTACGAGTTGGAAGTGACTCAAAGTTACCTAGCAACAATGTTTAGAGACACATTTAATACCTAAAATAGAAACATTTCCCAGGAAAAGAGCTCCACTTACCTTTGGGAGGACTTGCAAATAGCTGGTTATGCCTTGTTGAGCTTAGAGTTACTTTCAGTTTTATTTTCCTGACCTAATCAGAAGACCTGTTTAGCACTACTAAGGGTATGCACATTTGACACATTGATAGCTGGTGATTCTCCAGAAGTCTTTAAACAAGCCTGATTGAGTATGATACAATAACTATTTCAGAGGTGTAACAAATGTTTCAGTACTTATGCAAAAAAAAGAACAGTTTCATTAATTCTTAATAGAATCGTAAAGTAGTTTAACAGAAGCTTTGGATAGTGACATTCAAGGAAAAAACGAGATTAGATGCATTTTCTACTTCATTAAGTGTATACTGTAGTACAAATAACATTTTTAAATTACCCTATTATGACAATATACAAATAACCTGGAAGACTACAGAGGTTCCCAGTCATTTCCTGATGAGGACTTGTATTTAATTGACACTAAATCTCAAGATTAACCAACTTGTGAAGTGTGGTCACTGTAAATGAAACAATTTGCTGGCAAAACAAGCACTGTATTCTGAAAAATCAGAATTGCAAAGTTAAAAACCAGTTGTTGACAAGTTAATTCTGACTCATGGCAACCCCACGTGTTTCAGAGTAGACTGCATAAACAATTTGCAATGGCGGATTTTTTGGAAGTAGCTCACCATGCCTGTCTTCCAAGGACTCAAACCACTAATCTTTGGGTCAGCAGGGAGCACGTTATCCCTTTGCACCACCCAGGGACTCGTTTGCAAGTTAAGCATTTTGTTAGCATTGTGGAGGAAACTGATTAGCAAGCCCCTGGGGGAGTTCACTACTCAACTCCATCTTCCCACTAATAAAATTTAGTTAGCAAGTACTAGTACAATACAAACTACACCAGGTATGAACCAAAAATCTGTTGCCGTGGAGTTGATTCTGACTCATAGCAACTCTAGGTCTAAGCATATTACATGTATTAAAAAAAAAAACCAAACCAAACCCAGTGCCATCGAGTCGATTTCCGACTCATAGCAACCCTATAGGACAGGGTAGAACTGCCCCATAGAGTTTCCAAGGAGCACCTGGCAGACTTGAACTGCTGATCCTTTGGTTAGCAGCTGTAGCACTTAACCACTACGCCACCAGGGTTTCTATTACATGTATACTCCTTTATTTTTATCCTAAACCCTAAACCAAAGCCAAAGCAAACCCATTGTTGAGTTAATTCCTACTGAAAGTGACCCTATAAGAGATGAGGCGAGTACCATTAAACACGAGGAAACTAAAGCACAGAGAGATTAAGTGAATTACCCAAGGTCACACAGTTAGCAGTTGGACTGAGATTTAAATCCGAGGCTACCTGGCTTCAGTTTGTCTCCTTAACCACTTGTGCCTCTTTACTTTGAGTAAATTCATCTTTTCTCTACAAGAATAGAATTAGGAGTCAGAACGCTAGGATTCTATTTCCTACTCAAGACTGGATTAGGCGCCCCTCTGATTGTGTTCCCAAAGTACCATAATCTTTATTTCTATACTACCAAAACCCAGTGCCGTCGAGTCGATTCTGACTCATAGCAACCCTACAGGACAGAGTAGAACTGCCTCATAGAGTTTGCAAGGCACTTAGCAAACAAAAATAAAAGTGTTATGGTCGATTCACACTCAGTGACCCCATAGGACAGAGTAGAACTGCCCCATAGGGTTTCCAGGGAGCAGCTGATGGATTAGGACTGCTGACCTTTTGATTAACAGCCTGAACTCTAAACCACTGCACCACCAGGGTTCCTGTATAATTGCTTGTTTTTTGTCTCCTGTCTAGACAGTAAACTTGCTGAACATATTTGAGCTAATGTTTAGCAGACAGTAGGCAACCAGTAAGTACTTCCTGAGTGAAAATGACTCTGGTAGGTCCTAGAACTTTAGGCAAGTCAGAACGTCTCTGGTCCTTATCTTTAGGGCTAGAGGTTCCCTACTTTAATAAAGTTGTGAGGATTGAATTAGATTTTACATATCAAAGTATTTTGTAAAAAATTAAGTAATATCAACTTCCAAAATGGCAGCATAAAGAGCTCCAAGGACTTGTTCCCCAGCACAACAAGCATAACTGGTGAAAATTTTAAAACCATTTAAAGTCTGGAAATTGTTCTAAAGATACAGAACAAATGAAAAAGCATTTATTCAAGAAAGAACAGGGAATCTGGACCATGACCCACTCTCTCTCTCCTTCTGAGCTCAGATGACTGAAACTAGACTTCACGAGTGTGCAGCCAAGACACGGAATTCTTTCTTCTCCCAACTCCAGGTCAAGTGCTACAATATCTTCTCAAGAGGGGAAGTCTGCCAGCATTTCTCATCTGTCTCACCCACAGCCGTGTGTTGCAGAGGCTCAATTTCCAGGTGAGTAGAGCCCAGAAGTCAGGTTCTTTTCTTTTACTTAGCCCTTACTCATAGGGTAGAACTTCTACCTCTGGCATGACATGCTGGCAACCCTGAGGCCCAATTGACCTCACCCTAGGTTATTCATAGGGCAAAGGTTCTATATCAGGAGAGCCAAGAAAACAAGAGGCTGCCCCTTACCCCCTGCCCAGTGCCATGCTCTTAAGGCAAGGATGTCAGAGAAGCATGCCACTGTACTCACCCCCAGCTCTAGAGCCATAGCTCAGAGATTTTGTCCATGTGAGAGGAAGGCCGTAAAACAGAGTTCCAAAGCTACCCAACGGAACTGACTTTATTTGAAAAAGTGTGGGGAAGCTCAGGCCTAAGGATGCTCTAAAAATTAGTGGAGGTTTTAGTGGTAAGTAATTAAGAGGAGCTTGTTAGCTTCATGAGAGATATAAGCTAAATCATGGGCCAGCTAGTTTGCCAGAGAAAATCAAAGAAAGCTAAGAGCTTGTCTTGGGTCTGAACAAATCTCAAAGGCTGACATCAGAAACTACAAAGGAGCCTAATTTAATTATATGAGATTGTAGAGCAGTTTATGCCCCAGGGTATTGTTGAAAATAATAGAGAAGTCAACCAGCAGTTAGTGTAACCAGAGGGAAAGAGGAACCTTGGTGGCACAGTGGTTAAAGCACTTGGCTGCTAACTAAAGGTTGGCAGTTGGAACCCACCAGCTGCTTAGTGGGAGAAAGATGTGGCAGTCTGCTTCCATAAAGATTACAGCTTTGGAAACCCTATGGTGCAGTTCTACTCTGTCCTGTAGGGTCACTATGAGTTGGAATTGACTCAACAGCAATGGGTTTTGTTTTATAGCGAAAAAGACAGTCAAAGAGAGGTTGATAAAACCATTGTCACCCCAAAATGACTGTGTGCTTGCCCAAGCCTGTGCACTCAGTATCAATATAGGAGGCTTCACACTAGGGGCAAAGGGGGAATAAAAGTCACTAAAATAGTCCAGCCTGTCACTAAGTAAACAAACAAGCAAAAATAACAAGTCCAGGAGAGAAGAAGAGAATGAGTATCCAGAATTGCTGCAATATATTATCTGAAATGTCCAGTTTTCAACAAAAAATTACAAAGAAATAGAAAAGTGTGACTCATTCACAGGGAAAAAATGAGTCACCAGGAACTGCCAATGAAAGAGACTAGATGTTGGATTTAACAAAGACTTCAAAGTAGCCGTTATAAGTATGTTCAAAGGACTAAAGCAAACCATCTTTAAAGAAGTAATATAAGGTATGATGACGATGTCTCAATAAATAGAGAATGCCAAAAAGAGATACAAATTATAAAAAAGAACCAAATGCAAATTCTGGATTGGAAAGTACAATAACTAAAATGAAAACAGTCATTAGAGAGACTCAACAGTAGGTTTAAAGTAGCAGAAGAATTAGCAAACTTGATAATACATGGGTAGAGATTATGCAGTCCGAAGAATGAAGTGAGAAAAAACAATTGAAGAAAAATGAACAGAGCCTCAGAGAAATGTGGGACATCATTAAGCACACCAGCATATGTGTACTGGAAGTACCAGAAGGAGAGGATAGAACAAAAGGAGAAGAAAAAATATTTGAAGAAATAAGGGCTGAAAACCTTCCAACTTGACGAAAAACTTACACATCAGCTCAGCCAACTCCAAGTGTAATAGACAGAGACCCAGCACATCACAGTAAAAATGCTGAAAGCCAAGGACAGAAAAATCTTGCAAGCTGCAAGAGAAAAAGGGTCATTATATACTAGGAACTCCCTTTCCAATAAAATTAACGGCTAACTTTTCATTAGAATCAACAGAGGTGAAAGGCAATGGGATGCCACAGTAAAAGTGCTGAAACTAAAAAACCTGTCAACCAATAATCCTATATCCAGCAAAACTATCATTAGAAAATGAAGGCAAAATAACGGCATTCCAAGATAAACAAAAAATAAGAGTTCCCCTCCCACCCTTGGAAGATGACCTGCCTTACAAGAAATTCTAAAGGAAGTTCCACAGACTGAAAGTAAATGGCCCCAGACATCAATTCAAATCTACACACAAAAAAAAAGAACATTAATAAAGGTAATTATGTAATTATAAAATTTAGTATAAATGAATATTCTTGTAACTGACTTAAAGAGCAATTATATAAAGCAATATTTAACTGTCTTGCTGGATCTATGACATATGTAACATATTTACCATGAACAGCACAAAGAAAGTGGTTAGGAGCAAAGCTGTACTGGAATAAAAAATGATACCAGATGGCAAATCCATAGGAACAAATGAATCAGAAATGGTAAATAAGAATATTAATACAACAAACACTGTAAGTATATATTTGCTTACTTTTCTCAGCTTTAAGAGACATACAAAAAAATAACATAACTATTTAGCTGGGTTTGTAACATTTAGAAGTATATGTATAATAATACACAAAAAGAGAAGGAATAGAGCTATATACAAGTAATGTTTCTCTATCTCAATGGAATTAAGTTAGTATACATCTTAGGTAGATTTTGATAAGATATATATGGCAAGCCTTAAAAAACTACTAAGTAAACAAATGATTGTGTTGTTAGGTGCTGTTGTGTTGTTTCCAACCCATAGCTCCCCATGTGACAGGGTAGAACTGCCCCATATAGTTTTCTTGGCTGTAATCTTTATGGAAGCAGATCACCAGGTCTTTCTCCTGTGGATTAAAATGTTACAATAGAAAATATTCACTTATGTAAAAGAAAGCAGTAAAGGAGGAATAGAGGAACAAAAAAGACATGGGACATAGAAAACGAAAAGTAAAACGGCTTATATAAATCCAAGTATATCAATAATAACATTAATGTGGATGGATTAAACAATCCACTCAAAAGGCAGAGATTGTCAGAGTGGATAAAAAAAACAGGATTCAAATATATGCTTTCTATGGGAGACATTTTAGAGTCAAAGATAAAAATAAGTTGAAGGTAAAAGGATGGAAAAACATATGGAAATAGCAACATAAGAAAGATGGAGTGGCTATACAAATATCAGGCAAATTAGACTTTAAAATGATAAAAGGGTCAATCCCTCAGGAAGATAAAACAATTACAAACATGTGTACCTAACAACAGCGCACAAAAATACATGAAGCAAAAACTGACAAAAATGAAGAAAGACAATTCAACACTAATAGAGATTTCAATACCCCACTTCCAATAACAGATAAAACAACAAGGCAGAAGATCAACAAGGAGGTAGAAGACTTAAACAATACTAAATGGAAAGGCTAAATTTTAATATTGTTCATCATATTTAAAAAATATTACTACACTATTTGATGTACATTGCTCACTGATGCTCAAAAGATAAGGGAACTCCTTTTTCAGAGAGATCTTTAAGAGATAATGAAAGACTCCGATTATCAAGCCCTTCCTCTTTTCCCCCAAAAATCTTTCATAGAGCTTTCCATTATTAGAGTTACAAATGGACTAAGGCCTGGGGTGGTTGTCAGGAGTGTAGCTTCAAGAGAACTATCGTAAGGTTCTTTTGTTACCTTCACACTAGTTCCTACGAGGGCAGTAGCAGGAATTAATTTTTCACTTGAAGTTAGCTGATACTTTGGACCATAGAATAACAGCCGTGGCCGTGGAGCCAGTTCCAACTCAGGCTACCCTATAGGACAGAATAGAACAGTCCTATAGGTTTTCCAAGAAGTGGCTGGTAGATTCAAACTGCTGACCTTTTGATTAGCAGCCAAGCTGTTAACCATTGTACCACCAGGGCTCCTTGGGCCGTAGGAAGAGAGTGAACTAACAAAAAATATGTTTCAGCAAGGTATGGGGAAGCAGAGCTCGGCTGCCACCAGCCTTAAGTGAGTCCAGTCCAGGTTGAGCAGGTCCAGGGCCATAGCCACTGTGGGTTAGAGACAGGCAACCATACTTAAGGTCAACTTTGTTAGCCTCACCTAGCCTGGCTGATAGAGATCCCTATCAACTAGGTTTTGTAACCAGCCTATAAATAAGTTAGTTTCAGTTTGCCACTGTATAGAAGGTTTGAGGCAGATCAGCTTACTTGTATTTCATTATTTTCTTAGTTTTAGGGGAGAATGGGGAGTAACAGCAAAGTATGAAAATGTTCTTGAATTTATAACACCGAAAATCAACTAATATTTAAGAAACATCTGAGTGTGTGACTGTTATTGGTCCAAACCATGTAAATTTTAAGTTGCAAAATGTCAAAGCTACCAAAGTATTCTAAGTAGCACTCCGTAATTCAAGAATACATCATTTCTGCTTGTAGTACACTAAGCCAAAAAAAGATGACAGTGTAGAGCTGTAAAATCTCGGGACTGAAATCGATGTTTCAGAGGTTAGTCTTTTTTATTTTTACTGTTGGCATGACTATGTCCCGCTGCACAGTACTGTGCACACATGTAATGACATGATGTGCTTCACAGCCTGTTCAGCCACTGTATTAGCTGCGTGACCTAGGGGAAGTTACTTAAACTCTTTGCCTTAATCTTCTCGACTGTAAAATATGATAATAACGTATAAGCCCCAGCAAAACCTTTGTTTGGGGGAATGGAGGCTAGCATTGCCTGGTCCCTCTCTGTCCCCGCTCGCCAGCCTTTACTCTCTTTCTGCCACTAATAAACCTTTGTTCATGTGGAAAAAAAATAAAATAGGATAATAATAATACCTATCTTACAGTTAAAAGGTCCCTAGGTGGTGCAGTTTGCGATTGGCTACTAGCCTAAAGGTTGTCAGTTTGAACCCACCCAGCAGTGCCATGAAAGAAAGGCCTGGTGAGCTGCTTCCATAAAGATTATAGTCACAGGCAGATTAACCAGTAAGCACATATGCACTAGCTTACAGTAAGAAGGTACATGGACATGAAATTGTGTACTACAGATTAATAAGTAAACACAGCTAAGCCCATGCATACCTTGCTTATTGAGTAATCTGTCCCTGAAATTTATAGCCAAGAAAATCCTAGGCAGCAGTTCTACTCTGTAACATGTAGGGTTGCCATGAAGTCGGAATTGACAGCATCAACGGAGTGGGAAGAGGGAGGATTTTCTTACAGTAATTGAGAGGATAAAATAAAATAATGCAAGTAAAGCAGTTAGCATAGGGGCCTGGTACAGAGTATGCAGTCAGAGAATATTATCAGCAGCAGAATTACCTATTGTGATAGAATAATGCCCCCGCCCCACAGACATTCACACTCTAATCCCCTGTGAATATGTTCCCTTACATGGCAAAAAGGACTTTGGGAGGCAGGAGAGAGAGTCAGAGAAGGAGATGTGACCACGGAAGCCGAGGTCAGAGTATTGTGGAGCCATGAGCCAAGGAATGCAGGAAGCCTCCATAAGCTGGAAGAAGGCAAGGAAACAGACTGATTCTCCCCTAGAGTCTCCAGAAGAAATGCAGCCCTGCCCACCTATTTTAGACTTCTGATTTCCAGAAGAGAATAAATTTGTGTTGCTTGAAGCCACTAAGTTTGTGGTAATTTATTATAGCAGCAATAGAAAACTAACACACTTAAACAATAGCAAAGGATAAAGATATAGCAATTACATGCAGAAACAAGAATATGCAACAGGACATGAATTAGAACATAAAGAATGGAGAGCATTTGGAAAAAAATTGGTGAAAATTCTGATGAAAAGGAAAAGCACAGTGTACCCCTGGGGACCCTAATTTTAACTGAAATGACATTTTTATAGTTTCCAGTCTGGATCCTATTAAAACACAACTCTTGGGCAGTTATACACATAAAGTGAGTTAGAAATCTCCAAGCAGCAGAGTGGCTGGAATCTGTATTTTAACAAGTTCCCGTAAATACCAAATATTGGGATTGAAATTTAGGAAGCTTTGATTCGCAGGAAAAAAAAAAAAAAAAATGATTCGCAGAGGTAAGTTAAAATCAATTTTCCACTAGATGGCATCATCCAACATTTGTACTAACGTTTACACCTCCTTGTACTATATTTTTCTTTCTGTGATTTCGAAGATCTGTTTTTATTTTGCCGGTTGTTTCCTTAACTTGATGACATTTATTTTAGGAATAAAAATCACAAAATCCTTATTAATAAACTGCAATTGTAATGACTTCATTAAAATTAAGGTCCCTGGAGATCAATGGAATGAACCCTGGTTGGTAATGCAGTGGTTAAGCGCTCATCTGTTAACCAAAAGTTCAGTAGTTTGAACCCATCAGCCACTCCTAGGGAAAAAGATGTGGCGGTCTGCTTCCATAAAGATTACAGCCTTGGAAATCTTATGGGGCAGTTCTACTCTGTCATATAGGGTCGCTAGGAGTCGGAATCAACTTGATGGCAATGGGTTTCCTATATTCTCAATATTAAGTGAGGAGGTAAAAAGGAGGGGTGTAAAGATATTTAAGATGTGATGTCTATTTTCAAGAAGTTTTGACTCTTAAGTGAAGTAAACAGCACATGATAGAGTTAAATAAAAACCCAAGTTTATGTATGATCCATTCTTTTATTCACTCAACATTTATTAATCCTATATTGTATATCAGGTTCAGTAAGGAGGGAGTGATAGCTGTGTCTAGTAGAAGGGTCTGGGGATGTCAGTAAAATCTGGGTCATGAGGCGCTATCAAATTACTTAAGCTTCAGGAGACACCAATTTTATATTTTGTCTTCTTTTCTAATCTTTTTTAATCCATGAAAACAATTTTAATATTGCAAGTAGGCTATAGATATTGGCTAGGCAGAGATGACTATGAGGAACCGTCAGTACTATGTAGCAGCTCAGAGAAGATTAATAATGTGGTGTGGAGTGTACCTTGTAGGGCTACATATTAATATGTATTTTAAATGGCTTCGGTTTATAAGTGTCAGATTTCAAAACTGATCATTCAAATGATCACCATCATTAGGATAGAGATGTGAATGGAAAGAGGAAGAGTATTTCTTAAAGGGGCTCATTATGACTGTTTTGCTTTTTAAAATATTCCATTTATACATATTTTGGAGTACTTTAAAAATAAGAGGTCACAAACTATACATATATCAAAGTGAGGATATCTAGAAAAGCAATTCTTCATATTAATTTGTCTATTTAGAATAAAGGAGCCCTGGTGACGCAAATGGTTAAGACTTGGTTGCTAACCTAAAGGTTGGCAGTTCAAACCCATCCCATGGCTCTAAAAGAGAAAGACCTGGCAATCTGCTTCCATAAAGATTACAGCCAAGAAAACTCTATGGGGCAATTCTACTCTGTCACAAGGGGTCACTATGAATCGAAAATGACTCAACAGCACTTAACAACAACAATGTAGAATAAAGGAAATCAAGGAAAAATTGAAAGACGTTCTTTCCAAGTCTGTTGTAAAATAGGGATAATATTAGTACCCATCTGTGGCAGCTACGTTGGCTCTCTCAACTTTGATCCATGCTTCTTCTATTTGAAGACCTTGTAAAGTTTAAAAAGTATTTCCAGACTGTCTCACAATTAGGGTTCTAGATGTTAAATAACCAAAAGCAAACCAAACATCTCCCACGTGTCTGTCAGTTTGTCGTACTGTGGGGGCTTGTGTGTTGCTGTGATGCTGGAAGCTATGCCACCGGTATTCAGATACCAGCAGGGTCACCCATGGAGAACAGGCTTCAGCTGAGCTTCCAGACCAAGACAGACTAGGAAGAAGGACCCGGCAGTCTACTTCTGAAAAGCATTATCCAGTGAAAACCTTATGAATAGCAGCAGAACATTGCCTGACGTAGTGCTGGAAGATGAGCCCCCCAGGTTGCAAGGCACTCAAAAGATGACTGGGGAAGAGCTGCCTGCTCAAAGTAGAGTTGACCTTAATGACGTGGATGGAGTAAAGCTTTCGGGACCTTAATTTGCTGATGCGGCACGACTCAAAATGAGAAGAAACAGCTGCAAACATCCATTAATAATCGGAACCTGGAATGTACGAAGTATGAATCTAGGAAAATTGGAAATCATCAAAAATGAAATGCAATGCATAAACATCGATATCCTAGGCATTAGTGAGCTGAGATGGACTGGTATTGGCCATTTTGAATCAGACAATCATATGGTCTACTATGCTGGGAATGACAACTTGAAGAGGAATGGTGTTGCATTCATCGTCAAAAAGAACGTTTCAAGATCTATCCTGAAGTACAACGCTGTCAGTGATAGGATAATATCCATAAGCCTACAAGGAAGACCAGTTAATACGACTATTATTCAAATTTACGCACCAACCACTAGGGCCAAAGATGAAGAAATAGAAGTTTTTTATCAGCTGCTGCAGTCTGAAATTGATCAAACATGCAATCAAGATGCATTGATAATTACTGGCGATTAAAATGCTAAAGTTGGAAACAAGAAGGATCAGTAGTTGGAAAATATGGCCTTGGTGATAGAAACAATGCCGGAGATCGAATGATAGAATTTTGCAAGACCAAGGACTACTTCATTGCAAATACCTTCTTTCACCAACATAAACGGCAACTATACACATGGACCTTGCCAGATGGAACACACAGAAATCAAATTGACTACATCCGTGGAAAGTGACGATGGAAAAACTCAATATCATCAGTCAGAACAAGGCCAGGGGCCAACTGTGGAACAGACCATCAATTGCTCGTATGCAAGTTCAAGCTGAAACTGAAGAAACTCAGAGCAAGTCCACGATAGCCAAAATATGACCTTGAGTATATCCCACCTGAATTTAGAGACCATCTCAATAATAGATTTGATGCATTGAACACTAGGGACCACAGACCAGACGAGTTGTGGAATGATATCAAGGACATCATCCATGAAGAAAGCAAGAGGTCACTGAAAAGACAGGAAAGAAAGAAAAGACCAAGATGGATGTCAGAGGAAACTCTGAAACTTGCTCTTGAGCGTCGAGCAGCTAAAGCAAAAGGAAGAATTGATGAAGTAAAAGAACCGAACAGAAGATTTCAAGGGCCTCTTGAGAAGACAAAGTAAAGTATTATAATGACATCTGCAAAGAGCTGGAGATGGAAAACCAAAAGGGAAGAACATGCTCAGCGTTTCTCAAGCTGAAAGAACTGAAGAAAAAATTCAAGCCTCGAGTTGCAATAGTGAAGGATTCCATGGGGAAAATATTAAATGACGCAGGAAGCATCAAAAGAAGATGGAAGGAATACACAGAGTCATTATATCAAAAAGAATTAGTCGATATTCAACCATCTCAGGATGTGGCATATGATCAGGAACCGATGGCACTGAAGGAAGAAGTCCAAGCTGCTCTGAAGGCATTGGCAAAAAACAAGACTCCAGGAACTGATGGAATATCAATTGAGATGTTTCAACAAACAGATGCAGCGCTGGAGGTGCTCACTCGTCTATGCCAAGAAATATGGAAGGCAGCTTCCTGGCCAGCTGACTGGAAGAGATCCATATTTATGCCTATTCCCAGGAAAGGTGATCCAACTGAATGTGGAAATTATAGAACAATATCATTAAAATCACACACAAACAAAATTTTGCTGAACACCATTCAAAAATGGCTGCAGCAGTATATCGACAGGCAACTGCCAGAAATTCAGGCCAGTTTCAGAAGAGGACGTGGAACCAGGGATATCATTGCTGATGTCAGATGGATCCTGGCTGAAAGCAGAGAATACCAGAAGGATGTTTACCTGTGTTTTATTGACTATGCAAAGGCATTCAACTGTGTGGATCATGACAAACTATGGATAACGCTGTGGAGAATGGGAATTCCAGAACACTTAATTGTGCTCATGAGGAACCTTTGCGTAGATCAAGAGGCAGTTGTTCGGACAGAACAAGGGGATACTGATTGGTTTAGTCAGGAAGGGTGTGTGTCAGGGTTGTATTCTTTCACCATACCTATTTAATCTGTTTGCTGAACAAATAATCCGAGAAGCTGGACTATATGAAGAAGAACGGGGCATCAGGATTGGAAGAAGACTCATTAACACCCTGCTTTATGCAGATGACACAACCTTGCTTGCTGAAAGTGAAGAGGACTTGAAGTACTTACTAATGAAGATCAAAGACCACAGCCTTCAGTATGGATTACACCCGAACATAAAGAAAACAAAAATCCTCACAACTGGACCAATGAGCAACGTCATGATAAACGGAGAAAAGATTGAAGTTGTCAAGGATTTCATTTTACTTGGATCCACAATCAACACCCATGGAAGTAGCAGCCAAGAAATCAAAAGACACATTGCATCGGGCAAATCTGCTGCAAAGGACCTCTTCAAATTGTTGAAGAGCAAAGATGTCACCCTGAAGACTAAGGTGCGCCTGACCCAAGCCATGGTATTTTCAATCACATCATATGCATGTGAAAGCTGGACAATGAATAAGGAAGACCAAAGAAGAGTTGACGCCTTTGAATTGTGGTGTTGGCGAAGAATATTGAATATACCATGGACTGCCAAAAGAATGAACACATCTGTCTCAGAAGAAGTACAACCAGAATGTTCCTTAGAGGCAAGGATGGCGAGACTGTGTCTTACATACTTTGAACATGTTGTCAGGAGGAATCAGTCCCTGGAGAAGGACATCATGCTTGGCAGAGTACAAGGTCAGCGGAAAAGAGGAAGACCCTCAATGAGGTGGATTGACACAGTGGCTGCAACAATGAGCTCAAGCATAACAACGATTGTAAGGATGGCCGCAGGACCGGGCAGTGTTTCGTTCTGTTGTGCATAGGGTCGCTATGAGTCGGAACCAAGTCAACAGCACCTAAGAACAACAACAACAAACCAAACATGTTGCCATTGAGTCAATTCCAACTCATAGTGACCTTATAGAACAGAGTGGAACCACCCATAGGGTTTCTAAGGCTGTAATCTTTATAGAAACAGACTGCTACCTCTTTCTCCCACAGAGCAGCTGGTGGGTGTGAACTGCCAACCATTTGGTCAGCTGAGCTCTTAACAACTATCCCACCAGGGCTCCTTAGATGGGAATTAGACAGCCAATTAGACCCACTCACGTAAGATCTGAAAGGGAAGCAGAGGCCAGCTTCCTACAGCAGGGGAAGCTGACAAACAAGCTCCAGCAGACACAAGGTTGGCAGGGGTTGGATCCATGTTGCACTCTCTAGGTGCATCTTCTTGCATTTGAGGCAGCTGTGTCAGTGACAGCAGTGGTAGTTTCCTTGCACTCTGGATGACAACTATGAGGGTACGACCTTAACAGCAAAACTCCAGAGGAGCCCCCTATTTCTGCTTCTAGCCCTCCCAATGAATTTATAAAACCATTTCCCTCGATTAAATTCCTTCATGTTGGAAATACCTAGAGTAGTATCTTTTTCTTACACTGAAAATAAGCTACCAATGTGAGAATTAAAATAATTTATTTGAATCACTTAGAATAGTGCCTGACACTTAGAACTCAATACATGTTAGCTATTTTAATTTTTATTCAGGGGATAGGTTCAAGCTGTAAAGTCTTAAAAAAAAAAAAGCTAATGAGCACAGTTCTACTCTGACACACATGGGTGCCATGAGTCACAGTCTACTTCACAGCAACTGGTTAGTTTATATGCTTAAATACTAAGGGGGAAAATACTCTACATGAATATATTCTCCTGTAAATTTAAAACAAACAAACAGAAAGTATATTAAAAAAAAAAAAAGAACAACCTAGACCCGGGGTCAGCACACTATGATTTGTGAGCCAAATCCAGCTCCCTGCCTGTTCTTGTAAATAAAGTTTTATTGGAACCCAGTCACGCTCATTTATTTATATATTTTCTATGGCTTTTTTTTTTTTTATGGCTACAACACAGTTGTAACAGAGAGTACATGGGCTACAAAGTTGAAAATATTTCCTGTTGGCCCTTTACAGAAAAAGTTTGCCAATCCCTGATCTGAACTATTAGAAAGAATGAAGAGTATGAGTATTAGGAAGTACTAATGAAAATGATCAGCCTCTTGACAAAAATAATCAGCCTCTTTCTTACTCCAGACTTGTAATATTTAGGAAAAATATTTTGGGAAATTTTCTTTCTGTAAGCGTTCAAAGTAAAGCATTAGGGACAGAGGTAGTGGTGGGACAGCTTACTATACCATGCAAAATTCTGATTTTATAAATAAAACTGGAGAGATAAAAGGAGGTACAGTTGTCCCTTGGTATGCACAGGGAATTGGTTCCAGGACCCTGGTGGATACCAAAATTCAAGGATGCTCAAGTCCCTTATATAAAATGGCTTAGTATTTGCATGTAACCTACACACATCCACCTGTATACTTGAGATCATCTTAAGATTACTTATAATACCCTAATACAATGTAAATAGTTGTTATACTGTATTGTTTTGGGAATAATGATAAGAAAAAGTCTGTACATGTTCAGTACAGACCCAACCATCGTACACATCAGATGCCAGGTGAACAATGCTCAAAGGACGAGTGCTAGAGAGAGACTGAGGATTTGTAAAATGGCGGGAGGGTACAGCAGGGTGTGCCTACACGTTTTTTCCCCCCAAATATTTTTGATCTGTGGTTGGTTGAATCAACGGATGTGGAACCCATGAATATGGAGAGAAGACTGTATACTGATATCACCTGAGGCCTATGCAAGTAATCTGATGGTACTCATGGGATTTATCCCCCCTTTTTTTTTTTACATTTCCTAGGATTTCTTTGGGATAATGCAGCCTAGTCTAGAAGGTGACCATGTGAGAAACAGCCTACCAAGTCAATGCTATCTCTCTTTCACATCCAGCTGGTCACCATTTCTTATGATTCGTTTCTTCGTAAGTCTGTCTTTCACCTTCTTTGTTTGATCTTAGTAGTCACTGTTCTAATCTAGTCCTCAGTGATTTAAAATTCTGGCTAATTTAATATAGCCCTAACTTCCTTATAGGTCCCTGGATGGCACAAATGGTTTGTGCTCCTCTACTATAGAGCTTGGTGGTTGAAACTCATTCAGTGACACTGTGGAAGAAATCCCAATAATGAAAGGTTCTTCTCTAACTTCCTCACCGACAACTTAGTCAAAAATGTCACAAAAAGAAAAATTATGCTTGATTTTAAACTTTGATGTGTCATCAATTTTAACCAAGTTTCTTGGCTTTTTTATGTTTCTCTTTCTCCCTATCTCCCTCTTTCCACTGTCAACGCTTTTTTTCATTCTTCCCCACTCCCCTCCCACTGGTGGATAAATATGATCCCTATAATCTGACAGAGCTTTTCAAACTTGAATGTGCACATGACTCACTTGGGAATCTTGTTAAAATGTAAATTCTGATTCACTGTGTCTAGGATGAGGCTGGAGATTGTCATTTCTGACAAGCTTCCAGGTGATGCTGCTGAGCTGCAAATCACACTTTTAGCAACAAGGTTGTAGAACCAGTGTTCTCAAAATGGGGCAATTTTTCCCCCTTCTCCCCCCTCCAACCGCAGACATGTGGCAATGTCTGGAGACATTTTTGATTGTCATCACTGGAGAGGGGCTGCTGACATCTAGTGGGTAGAGGCAAGGGTGCTGCTAAACATCTCACTATGCTCAGAATAGCCTTCCACAACAAAGAAGCATCTGGCCCAAAAGTCAGTAGTGTTGAAGCTGAGAAATCCTGCTCTAGAATTATCTTAAACATTACAAATATCTAGTGGGTACCTTCTATAAGCCTAACAATTTTTTTTTTTTCTAGTTGGCTCACTTTCCAGGAAGTTGCTCATACTTCTTATCACTCTTCTTAACCAATTCCTGTGTCTAAAATGGTTTATTATCTCAAACAAGGAAGAGTTTTCTTCTTTCATAAGTCTACCCTTTGACCATATCCTTTCCCAGTTTATGAAACGAAAATTATGAATGGAATTTTTATGGCATTAACATGATTTTAAAAGCTCATACTCCTGGAAAAAAGATTAAAAATTAAGGTAGGAAGTTTACAGCCTTGAAATGTATGATCTTATATGATTTGGAGTTCCTGGGTGATGCAAATAGTTAAGTGCTTGACTACTAGCCATAAGGTTGGCAGTTGGAACTCACCCAGAGGTGCATTGGAAGAAAGTCCTGGTGATCTGCTTCTGAAAGGTCACAACCTTGAAAACACGTGGAGCAGCCCTCGTCTGCACACGTGGGGTCACTGTGAGTTGGAGTCAACCGGTTGGATTTGGTTGGTCTTACGTGACATTTATATCCAGGTTTATATTAGTGAATTATAGGGCCTTAGAAAACAACTGAAGTGATTCTCAAAATGATCATTAATAATTTATCCTGTGCATGTTTCCAATGAATCTTCAGACTGTATAAATGAAATAGTCCAAACCGTAAAAGGAAATGAACCTCTAAAAGAAGTCTTTCCGTGGACTCAGGTCAGATTTGAAGATGAGCTAGGCCAGAGGAAAATAGGGGACCGTCCCAAGAACTCTTCACTCTGATTGAAAAAGTTGTGTTTTCCATGGTTGAAGAGGTCCAGGAATTGTAAGGACAGTAAGCTGACTTGTCTCTCCAGTGATACGGTTTGCACAAAAGAATTATTGCATATGAAGAATAGGATGATTTCACCAAAATCATGATTAAGTGAAAAAGAAAATTGAGTCCTGAGTCTTTTTATTTAAACTATGTTCACAATTCCAAGTTTTTGAAAGTCTGCTTTTCATAATTTTCTAAGCCTGTCAGACACCTTTGGCTGACTCACAGCCCAGTTTTGGAGTTGGCACTTACCACCTGGCCTGCCTGCCCCTGGGGCACAGCCCTGTGCCTCACTCTACCCTGGTTTCATCTTGATTTCTTTGCAATGGAATAGTGATTCTTTGAGTTCTGCTTGGTCTAAGTCAACGAGGACTTTTACTTTTGATGTAATGATCTCATTGGAAAGAACTTTATTAACCAATTCATGGAATTCATAAACTGAAAAATGTCATAGGAGGTAATCAGCTCAGACAATCATCCTTTTAAAGTTGTAATCCACCTCACCTCTTTACTAGGTGTGGTAAATGATACCACTGAGTCACCTTGCCTCTGATCTGAAGTCATCCTAGCCTTCACCCTTCCTCTCACCTCCCACATCTGTTCAGTCATATGCATTCCCCATGGCTTCTGACTTAGTTTACGTCCTTATGACTTTTGTCCTTTCCTTCAACAATAGCCTTTCAGTCTTGATCTTTTCTAATTAAACCCCCACACTGCTGCCAGGGTACTCTTTAACTGTGGAAAACTAATCACAAAACTCACCAATTTAAAACACCTTTGCTTAAAACATAATTTCCAAACTCCTGAATGTGGCTGCTTTAAGGAATTAACCCTCCTGGCAGTCTCTGAATTTGCATGCTTTTAAATAAGAGAGTAAAAAAGGTTCAGAATCCTGAGATGGACAGACATTGGAAAGACTTTTTCATTAAGCCTTTTATTTTTACTCAAAATAATCTTAAGTAGTCAACATTTATTTCCTGCACTCACTCCTAGCCTTGTGATTGTAAGGTTCCTGTCTTTTATTGCTGAACTCTTTCAAAGTCCTGAGCAGAGATTTTAGACTCCCCTTGCCACCCTGACTCAGGAGGCCCAAGCCAAGCCCACTGCCGTCGAGTCAATTCTGACTCACAGCGACCCTATAGGACAGAGTAGAACTGCCCCATAGAGTTTCCACAGAGCACCTGGTGGATTCAAACTGCTGACCTTTTGGTTAGCAGGCATAGCACTTAACCACTACGCCAGTCAGGAGAGGCAAACAAAAAGGAATGCACCTAAGGTCAAGCACGGTGGTCTCCACGGGGCCTCGGCTTTTCTCCATTGAGTAACTTCAAAGTAATTGACAGTAGTGATATTCAATTACAATTTCAAAGTTCTCCTTCAGCACACTGAGAGTCAAACCTCCTCCATCCCTTAGAGATACTACAAAGTGGCAAGAATGCAAACATTTCTCATAACATCAGATGTAAAGATGAGAAAACATTCCATGCTGTGTTCCATTTCCATTTTATAATTAATTATAATTAATTAGTACAAATCACCTCAATGCACTTGCTTTGCCAGTGACAGCTTAACAAACCCGATATTCAGAAATGCAGAGAAGTGGTCAAGACTCCCCAACCCAGCTTCCACAGGACTGTGCAAAAAGTTCCGGGCACAATGGCTTATAAGCTTAGGAGGCCCTCAAGGAACTGGCCCCTGGCTCTCTCTTTCCAGCATCTTCTTCCACTGTGGCCACTTCCCATCTTGAATTCAGCCATTCTGAATTATTTGCCGTCCCTCTGATATTCTAGGCTGTTTCTTAACTCCATGTCTTTGCTCATGCCATTCTACCTGCTTGGAATACTCCTCCTAAGACAGGGAGCAAATGCCCTGAGTTCAGAGGGTGCCTGTTTGAGAAATAGCGAAGAGACTGGTGTGGTTAGAGGAGAAGCAAGTAAAAGAAATAGACTATACTATCAGGGAGGTAATAGGGGGTTGAGTGTGGAACCTAGAGACTTAGTAAGACAGAGAACAGAGAGGCCCCAAAATCTGCAAACGAAATAACAAGAAATGGGCCAGGGCGCAGAAACAAAGCCATTCCCCAGAACAATGGGGCAGGGTATCTAAAAACAGCACGCAAACTTCTTTAAAGTTGCCTTTCAGAAGCAGCTGGAGAAAACCAGGCCCAGGGACATGCACGGAACATCCACCTGTGGCCGCTGTGTGACCTTCCACCAGGGGCAGTGAGGGGAGCAAGAGACTGTGCAGGCACGACACCCTGTAATAAGTCCTGCTATGAATCTCAGAGACATCTGGGCCAGGAGCCATCTTGGAAAGCTGCCGCGCAAGCACCTTGGTTAACATATCCCCACTTGTGTCTATGAATAAACATGAATCTTTTCCCACCCAAGAACTTTTAAAAACTCAGGCGTCTTTTGTTCTGGGAGATGAGGGTAAGCATTGCTCTAGGCCCTCCTCATCTCCGCTTGCAAGCCTCTTCAATAAAGCTTTGCTCCTGTGGGAAACTACGTGGCCTTACCTGCCCATTTTTGACCAGTGAGAGGCAAGAGCCTTATTCCGGTAACACTCCTACTTGTCCATCTAAATCACTATTCATCTTTTAAGAGCCATTTCAAGTACAACCTGTCTTACAGAGATTTTCCTGACTCCCTCCTTTTCCCTGCCCTCTAGGAACTGGCCAATCCATCCTTGTGCACAGTGGCAGCCACATACACAAACCACGATTATTACAGCACCTATACTGTCTTATTGCAGTTATTCATTTACATACCTGTCTCACCTGGTAGTCTGTAAGCTCCTTTAGGTCACGTGTGTGTTTTCTTTATCATAGTGTCTAGCACAGTGACTGGTTCCTAATAGGTTTTTAATAAATGTTTGTAAGATGAATGTGATGTGCCCAGTAAAAAATGTTATTTGTTCTTCTTAACCTCAACAAAAAAAATTATTACTCAGTTATAGAACGTGCAAGGAATTTAACTACCAGTGAAAAGAACATCACAATAAACTTTCCTTTTTCAATTTAGAGAAATTTTACATATATAAGCTCTTTTTCCAGTCTGTTTATAATTTTGAACAACATATGTTAGGGTAGAGTTAACAGAAGTACTGTACCAGACCTAACTTCTAAATTCTTTCTTGATTGAGGTCATATATTTTGTAAACTTCCATCAAAGTTATAAAATAGAAGAATTTTTATATACTCTTATCCTGTTTCTCTTATGTTTTTTCTGTAGAACCATTTTTTCTATAGCTAGATTTTTAAAACCCATTAGAGAATAAGTTGCAGGTATAAGGCCCATTTATCCTTAAACACATTAAAAGCAAAAAAAAAAAAAGAAAGAAATTAAGGACATTCTCTTATATAATCATGGTACAATGATCAAGATCAGGAAATTAATATTGATACACAATCATTGTATAGCCTATTTACTTAAATGTCAGCAGTGCTCCTTGTCCCATAAATGTAGTTTTACAGCAAAAGAAAAAAACATTTCTGCACCAGGATCCCCTTCAGGATTGAGTATTGCATTTATTTGTCATGTCTTAGTCTTTTCACCCAAAACATTTCCTTGGTCTTTTTTTGTATTTCATGACCTTGACATTTTGAAGCATATAGGCCAGTTTTTTTTTACAGAAAATCCATCCTTTAATTTGGATTCATCTGATATTTTCTCATGATTAGATTCCACAGAAGTGACTGTGTCCTTCTCAGTGAATCATACCAGGAAGCATTCCTGGTGAAGCTAAGTCTGATCATTTTATTAAAATGGTGCCTATAAGTTGTCTCCATTGTAAATTACCGTTTTCTTCTAGGTAGTTTATAAGTATTATATGAGGATGAGGTAATAGTTTAAACTACGCCAAAGAGAGAACAAGCTCCCCTAAGTGATCTAATGGGAAATTGTTTAGCTGTGTTATTTGATCTTTCTAGAGGTTATATAAATTAGAAGACTGTTTAAAATGGTGATCTCCTGACACTTTCAGTACTTTAGGCCTCAAAATTATTTATAAAAACAAGACGTAGGTGTAAACTCAGGAGAACTGAATATTAAAGCACTATGTAAGTGGGAGTTCTGCATTCAGCAACTATCGGGGAATGAAAATTTGAATAGCAGCAGAAGAGCTGTTTTGACGATGCTCTGTGCATTTGGCCCCCTGTTGGATCACTCTTCAAAACCCTCTGACGGGAAGATAATGTCCTATGTTATTAGTCACAAGGAGTCTTGGTGGTGCAATACTTTACAATCAAAAGAACAGGTTTGTGTGGTATTAAAGCTATGACTCTTCTTTGTGTAACCTACATACCTTTTAAAGAGAACTATACTGAAATTGTACAGGTGATTTGATGCATGCTTACTTGCTTTCTTGAATTTTAAGTCTTGCATAATAGAGATGTTTTTAAACTCTTCTTTCAAGTGATTCTATGTAATACTAAGGAATCAGACAGTTCTGAGCGGAGCACTTCTTTTCCTCACTACACTCCAGCTAGAAGACCTTTGTCACGTTGAACACCCCTTGGAATGGCACTGTATAATATGAAGATAGTTTTTCCTCCAGTACCGCTGGCTTGGTACAAAAAGTTCTTTGCTATTCTGACAGCTTTACAAAATCTAAAGGACGGTATCAAATATTCTAAAGTCCCTTAATAGACTTCATAATACATATTTAAATTAGTTTAAATTGTTAAAGGAATTAATTCATTTGGAGAATTATCAATGATTAAGGAATTATGTACGAGAAACTTATTAATTTCTAAAGTAATGATTTCTCCAAGGACAATATCTGTATTCCTTTTTCATACACTCGAAGGTAACTTGACTATAAAGAGCTTTTGCGGTCTGAACTAAAAAAAAAAAAAAAATTTTTTTCGGGAAAAATTCTAAACTAAAGTCCAATGTAAACTTCCCCTGAGGTAAAGATGTAATGATTCAAGTGCTCACCATATCTCATACTCCCTTAATAGAGGTATAAATGTGAATCCTGATCAAATATCTTAGAAGGGACTTTCTTGCCCTTTGGGAAAGAATCAATTAGGATAGAAGGTTTATTTCTAAACACTTTTTATTCCATTCATCTTTATGTCTATCCTTATGCCAGAACCATACTGTGTTGTTGATTACTGAAACTTTATAGAAAGTTTTGAAATCAAGATGTGTGAGTTGTCCACTTTGTTATTTTTCAAGATTGTTTTTGCTATGTTAAACAAGGTCCCTTGAATTCTCATATGAATCTTAGGCTCCCCTTGTCAATTTCTGAAAAGAAGTCAGCGGGGATTTTGATAGGAAATATTGCCATCTTTACATATAAAGCCTTCTGATCCATGAACACAGGATGTATTTCCATTTGTTTAGGTCTTTAATTTCTTTAACATTGATTTATAGTTTTCAGAGTATAAGTTTCACACTTCTTTTGTTAAATTTATTCTTTAGTATTTTATTCTTTTTGATGCTATTATAAATCAAATTGCTTTCTTAGTTTCATTTTCAATTCATTGGTACTGTGTGGAAGTACAATTGATTTTTGTATAAGAATCTTTTATCCTGTGCCTTGCAGAACTTGTCTATTAGTTCAAACAGTTTTTTTTTTTTTTTTACTGTATTACTTAGGATTTTCTATATACAAGATCATGTTACCTGTAAATAGAGTTTTACTTCTTCATTTCCAAACCAGATGTTTATGTATTACCCAATTGCCCTAGCTAGAACCTCCAGTACAAAGTTGAACAGAAATGGTGAGAGTGGACATTCTTGTCTGGTTCCTGATCTTAGGAGGAAAGCATTCAGTCTTTCACCATTAAGTATGATAGTAGTGTGGGTTTTTTGGTAGATGGTATAAATGATCTTTTAAAGAATTTATAATTATTACATTATTCTTTTACGCAGTTGCATTACATATATGTAATAGCATTTTAGAATCTGATAAATTTGAGATAAACATTAAGCAAGGAGTAGGGTTACATCTTGTTGTCTCCTCTGTAACTACCGGCTGTCTTCATCTTTATGCTTGCCCTGTTCATACCCTCTGGAAAAGGAAACTGAACTACCAACAGATCTTGCTGACTCAGCAGCCATATTTGGTTTCATGATGATATCTTCCCCTTTTTTACCCCACCCCACCTCCACCACCATTTATTGGACTGGAATAACCACCTGACCCAAGAACAACTAATCCTTAAGTGAGGCAGTAAGCTTCACCCTCTAAGGCCAGATTATAAAAGATAAATTTGACCAAGTGAACTCTGTTTTGCATGAATTGAACCTAAGGAACTGAGAGAATTTGTCAGTTACTGGTGGAAGCTTTAACCGAAAAGTTATGAGACAGAATTGGACTTTGGGATGTCATGATAAACCATGTGCAAGCTAAAATTATGGGAAAGTAGAATGTATAAATAAGCAGAGGAAGCCTATCAGAGCAGGATAGAAAGATGTAGATACTTAAAGTAGAGAGGAATAACACTAACAACAGAGTACCAGAGGAAAGATTCTTGACCTCCAGCAGCTGAAGTTTCTGGAGTGAGCTTGAATCGAAAGCCAAACTCCTTGGTATCTTACATAGTTCTCGTTCTTGAACTTCCACAAAATCCTAGTCTCCTTAGTCCTCCACATGAGCTTACTTGAACGAGTATCTGTTGCTTGTAAATAAATGAAATAAATAAAAACACTCAGCATACACTCAGTCATTTTGACAATAATTTTGTTCTCAAGTGTCCTGAATTCTGAAGGGGAAGACATATGAAAAGAGAATGGAAATTATTTTGGAGGGAGGACAGGATGACATGCATGAATAGAACGAAGAATAAAGCAAATAGGAGAACCTTAGGGTCCTCGCCCTTAAGCAATCTATGCTGTTGTTGGTTGTTAGAAATGTGGTCAGTATTGACTAAACAGTTCCTATTAAGAAGAAAATATTTGGTAAGGTGGTAATGAAGAAATTGTTAAAATGATAATATTGTACTTGATAAATTCTTCAAGGATAAGACAGTTGGTAAGAAACCTTGTTAATGGCAAACATCCCCTAAGGATTTAAAATGGTATGCCAATTATGAATAATGTGAATGGCAAGAGGCATGTCTTGGCAGCTGATACATCATTTTGAGCAAAGAATACAGTAACTGTGAAGACGAGTTAAATGAAATAATTGATCTTAGTTAGAGTTGGACATTAAACAACAATGACTGCTGTTTAGTCTCCCTGAACAATTGAGGTGTAGGTTATAATTTTTCCCAGTTGAATTTGATTATGTCCTCTCAGCTGCCAAGTAAGTTAAGTAAGGACTTTGCTGATGGAAGAGCTAATGAAGGAGCGTTGGAATGTAATTGAGATGGGGGATATTTTTGCATGTTGGAGGCATATATGAGAATTAAATGGGATACCTTGGCACTTAATCTTGAAACAGATAAGGCCTAGCTCCATGGGTAGAGTCAAAATTATGGTGATTGAGGTGTGAAGCTTATACTACATTTATTGGCCGGTAATCATATCTAGAATTAAACCAAGTAAAAAATAATTGCACAGGTAAACTTTACTAAAGAAAATAGTGTGGTATAAATTGACATTTCGATAATTTAATTAACTGACTTCAGTGGAGTATGAGAGCATGAGGAGCCCTGCTGGCGCACTGGTTAAAACACTCGGCCTCTAACTGAAAAGTCAGCAGTTCAAACCCACCAGCCGCTCTGTGGGAGAAAGATGTGGCAGTCTGCTTTGATAAAGATTACAGCCTTGAAAACCCTATGGGGTAATTCTACTCTGTCCTACAGGGTCGCTGTGAGTCAGAATTGATGGCAGCGGGTTATGATAGCATGTTTGCATTCTTTCATACAGGTTTGAATCCTAAAATTTATTTGATCAAAGTAATTATTATTCACATTCACATTTATGATTATGCAGTTTAGTTATGTTAAAAACACATGATATACTTAAGGTGGAGAATGTTCATAGGTGGCTATTAGGTCAGAGGAGGTGGCTACTGGATATGTCACGAGTAGGTATTTGTTTATAAACATATGGGGTTATGTTTTTATGTGACTAATTTTTATTAATTTCGATAGAATTTGATATAAAATGCTCTCAAAAATGATATTTAGTGTATTTATTGAAAATATTGTCATACTCTACTAATAAAACATTTCAAGTGGGTAAGAAGGTTTTTTTTAAATAATCTGAAATACATTTAAATATTTACTGTTATGATAATGGGTGTTTAAGTAAGGATGAAGATAAATCTTATCAGTGTCAGAGATTGAGCAGGAATATTTTTGAGAAGATGAGGATAAGGAGAGAAGATAATGATAGTGAACAACGTTGATCTACAAGAGATTGTTGTTGTTAGGTGTGGTCAAGTTGGTTCTGACTAATAGCAACCTTATACGTAACAGAACAAAATGTTGCCTGGTCCTGTGCCTTTTTCACAATTGTTGCTGTGTTTGAGCCCATTGTAGTCACCTGTCAATACATCTCACTGAGGGTCTTGGTGCTGTTAAATGCCAATGAGAAGCATTTTAGTTTGGGAAACTTATCAGATTAGAGAATAGACTGACAAGTAATATGTAGTGAATATGAGTGTAAGCCTTCAATTCGTATCTATAATTGGGTAGAGTTTAGAGTGAGGGAACATGAGTTAAAAGTCAGAGTCAAATGGGGACTATGCTTTGAAATCGATGATGTTGGAAGTAGTAAATACATGAAAAAAAAAAAAAGATCCTTTGTTGATGCTAGCTATCCATGCTACAAATCCTTGGCATGATATATAAAATCTTTCTTGCCTTACCAAAGGTCTTGCCATTCTCCAATATCTTTTAATGAAAAATGAAGCAACCTGGGTAGGAGCAGCTGTGTTACATAGGAGGTGCACTGGCACTTCTAAACCACAAGTGACACTGTGAAAAGCAGTCATTTTGAATATTAGCACCTCTTTATTTTTCAGCAGCCCAAAAGCTTTGTGCAGACATTTGTAGTAGTGGACTAAAACATGAATCATACGGTAGTAAACCCTAATAGCTCTAAAACCACACTGTTTTGCAGCATTAATTGCAACAAATGCTCTTATTTTAGAAGAATTAGCTGGTTGAGACAAAACAGTTCAAAGGAAAAAAGCAATTTAATTACAACCCACAAACATTTATGAGTGTTTATTATGTGAAAATGATCTCTGTGATAAGGGCGGTAGAAGACACATTCTTCAGCTACTTCGTTTCCTAAAATCTCCCATCAGATTGGTCACAGGTACTATAAATTCTACTCCTCTCCTAGCCTTGATTTAGACCCTCACTTGCACTCATTATTGATCTAGCTGGCTCACCCTTCTGAAATCCATTCTCCACCCTGCCGCTACAACCATCTTTCTAAAATAGCAATTAGGTCCTGTTGTTTGTTTGCCCGCCTAAAATTCTTCAATGGTGCCCTACAGTCTTCAGAACTAATTTTAAACTCCTCTGCATGGTACAAAGCCTTATTATTCTCATCTTGGTTTCTCCAGCCTTATTTCTTACCATGCTGTCCTGTACCTTATGTTCAGGTATAGTAAGCTATTTATGTTGCTGTTGTTGTTAGGTGCCATCAAGTCGGTTCCAACTCATAGAGACCCTATAGGACAGAGTAGAACTGCCCCATAGGGTTTCCAAGGAGTGGCTGTTGGATTTGAACTGCTGACCTTTTGGTTAGCAGTTGAGCTCTTAACCACTACACCACCAGCCATTTATAGTCCTGCAAAATGACCATACATTTCCCCCTTCCCTCTACGCATCTCTTCCAGATTCATTTCATCTGGGAAACACCCACCTCTTCTTTCCCTCCCCTCCTTACCCTTCCTGTCTTCCTCTTCCCCAAAGTCTGAGCTAATCACTGCTTCCTGGGCTACCATAACACCCTATCATACCCTCATCATAATGCTTTCCATATTGATTTGTAATTGGTTTAACTGTTTGCATCCACCACTGGACTGGAAGTTACTTCAAAACAAGAGCAGTTTCTTTCCCTTCAGGATCCTCAGTATTAGCACAGTGCCTGGCTCATAGCATGGGCTCAGTAAGTAGTCATATTTGCAGTGAAATCTATTTTCTAAATACCTCTCATATGGGTTTCCTCTTCACTATCCTCAGTCACTGCCTTAACTCAGGTCCTCGTCATTTCCTGGGTTCCTAAAACAACCTCTGTCACCTCTGTTTTTAGTCCTTCTAGCTACTGGCCTTCTTCATACTGTCACCACTGATACATTTTGTACTGAGGTAAAATTTACATAACTCAACCATTTTAAAATGTGCAATTCAGTGGTATTTGGTATATTCACAATGTGTACAATCATCACCTCTATCTAGTTTTAAAACATTTTCCTCGTCCCAAAAGGAAACCCACCACTCATTTTCACTCTTTATTCTCCCCTCCTACCAGTCCCTGGCAACCTGGCAACTACTAATCTACTTTATGTCTTTATGTATTTTCCTATTCTGGATATTTTATAAAAATGGAATATGTGACCTTTTTGTCTGTCTTCTTTTACTTAGCATGTTGAGGTTAATCGATGTTGTAGCATATATCATTACTTCATTCCTTCTCCTGACTAATATTCATTGTATGTATACACCACATTTTTTTAATCCATTCATCAGTTGATGGACATTTGTGTTATTTCCACTTTTTGGCTATTGTGAATAGTGCTGCCATAAACATTTGTATACAAATTTTTGTTTGAATACCTCTTTTCAGTTTTCTTGGGTATATAACTAGTAGTAGAATTGCTGGGTCATATCGACAGCAGTGGGTTGTTTTGGTTATGGTAATTATATGTTTATCTTTTTTGTTTTCCGCAGAAGATAAACCATTTACATTCCTATCATCAACGTACCAGGGTTCTAATTCTCTACATCCTAACCAGCACTTGTTATTGTTCATCGTTTTAATTATAGCAGTCATAGTAGATGTGAAGTGGTATCTCATTGTGCTTTTGACTAAAGATGTTCAACACTCTTTCATGTGTTTATTGGCCATTTGTTTATCTTCTTTCTAGAAATGTCTATTCAAGTTATTTGTCCATTTCTTAATTGGGTTATCTTTCTGTTGTTGAGTTGTAAGGGTTCTTTATATATTCTAGATCCTAGACCCTTATCAGATATATGGTTTGCAGATTTTGCCTTCTATTCTGTAGGTTGTTTGTTCACTTTCTTGGTAGTGTCCTTTAATGCCCAAAAGTTTTTTAATTTTGAGTAAGTCCAATTTTTCTGTTTTTTTCTTTTATTGCTTGTGCTTTTGGTTTCATATCTAAGAATCCGTTGCCAAATATAAGGTCATAAAAATTTAACCCTATGTTTTCTTGTAAGAGTTTCATAGTTTTAGCTCTTACAGTTAAGTCTTTGATCTATTTTCTGTTTATTTTTGTGTATTTTTTGTGTAGTAGGGGGCCAAATTCATTCTTCTGTATGTGGATATCCAGTTGTTCCAGCACCAGGTATATATTGAATATGTAGATTGGATACTTTCCTTGCTGACTTAAAATCATCATGCATTTCTTCATTCCCTATGAATAAAGTCTAAATTTTTAGCAAAGCATCCAAAGGCTTTCAGGATATGAGTGTTGTCTCTCTTTCTAGTCCTGTCATCTACCATGACTCATAGTCATTGCACCTACATGCTGTGCTCTAAAAGTGCCTTGTTCTGTAGCCTCCTTTCCTTTGCATGCTTGGTTACCTCTGCCAGTACTCTCCTCCTCTTACTTCCCTACTGCTAACTCCTAACCATCCCTACACACATCCTCTCAGAATTATTTCCTGCCATGGCCCGCCCATCCTTGCACCCATGCCCACTGTAGTGTAATGGTTGTCTTTCTAGTCTTTCTTCCATATAACTTTTAAAGGGCAGGGGCTTTGACTTGCTAATTTCTCCAATTGTTGATCAATAAATATTTGTTGTACAAGTAAATGAAAGATATATTTGATACACCTAGGTATATTAAACTGGAATTTTATTTACTTGTTTCCAGTGGTATTTGCTTTAAAAACTTTTTGTTGATTTAAAACCCTGCCAATGGGTTTTAGGTTCAGAACAGAAGTGTCATATCAATTCCAAAAACATTTTTTGAATGCTACTACAAGGTCGCTATGAGTCAGAATCGACTAGATGGCAGTGGTGGTTTTTTTTTTTTTTTTTTACTATGTTCCAGCTAATACACTGTAATGCTATTGCTAGAGTTTATTTTCTTTTCCTTAACTATACAGCCTTGAAACTGTTCCTTTTCAACTTCTTTTGGTCATCTATTTATTAAATTAACTCTGAGTTAAAAAAAAAAACTAGCAACACTTTTCAATTTAGTATTAGCTACAGATCAAATCAAATAAGCATGCTCTCTACTCCACTTCCAGTTCAAGGGTAAAAATATTAAATGACACTAGCAAAGGAATGACGTCTGGCTATTGCCTTTTGATCCATCCCGACAGTCTAATAGTAAACCAGTGACATTTATTGTGCTTTCATTTTCAATCAGTTGTGTTTCTACTTAGTAATATTACTAATATTTTTTTTCTTAATAATAATTACATAATTTCCTACCAAAACCATACAGGATGTTTTCTTTGTTAGGAGTTGCTGGTCTACTGGAAGATGATGCTTAACTAGGAGATCTGTATCTATATTTCAAAGTAAGTGATGGTTTTCCTTTTTAATGGAAACTACTACTTACACTGACTGATGTTTTGATAATAAAGGTATAAGAAGATCTAGATTCTTGTTCAACTAAAATAAAATGATACTAATTTCTATCTTACTAAATATAATCAGCAATTTCTTCATTTCTATTTTGTTCATAGTCATTTTTCTTATTCATTAATGTAAGACACACATTTAGACATGGATCCAACAGCAATTTATCAAATTTACCAATTGCTTTATATATCTATAAAATAATTACATAATAACAAAATACATAGTATAACTGACTCAGAAATACTATAAAAATAAATGGATTTTGACAAAGGTGCCAAGACAATTCAATGGCAAAAGAATAGCCTATTCAAGAATGGTACTGGGAAAACTGGAAATCCACATACAAAAGAATGAAGCTTGCCATGGATTGAATTGTGTCCCCCCAAAGTATTTGTCAACTTAGCTGGGCCATGAGTCCCAGTATTGTGTGATTGTCCACCATTTTATGTGATTTCCCTATGTGTTGTAAATCCTATAACTATGATGAAATGAGATCTATTAGTGGCAGTTATATTGATGATATATACAAGATTAGATAGTGTCTCAAGCCAATCTTTTTGATATATAAAAGAGAGAAGTGAGCAGAGAGACAGGGGGGACCTTATACCACCAAGAAAACAGCACTGGGAGCAGAGCACGTCCTTTGGACCTAAGGTTCCTGTCCTGAGATGCTCCCAGACCAAGGGAAGACTGATGACAAGAACCTTCCCTCCAGAGCCAATAGAGCTAGAAAGCCTTCCCCTGAAGTCAGTGCCCTAAATTCGGATTTCTAGCTTACTGGACTGTGAGAGAATAAGCTTCCTTTGTTAAAGCCATCCACTTCTAGTATTTCTGTTAAGGCAGCACTAGATGACTAAGACAGAGCTGGTATCCTACCCCATACCATAAACAGAAATTAACTCAAAATGGATCACTGAACTAAATGTAGGCACTAAAATTATAAAACTTTTAGAATAAAATATGAGTAAATCATCATGACCTTAGGTTATGCAATGGTTTCTTAGATACAACACCAAAACTGCAAGCAACAAAAGAAAAAATAAACTGGACTACATCAAAACTAAAAACTTTTGTACTACAGACAATACCATCAGGAGAGTAAAAAGACAACCCACAGAATGGGAAAATATATTAGCAAACTAGGTGCTTATATCCAGAATATATAACAGATTCTGAAAACTGATAATTAAAAGACAAATAACCCGGTTAATAAACGGGCAAAGGACTTGAATAGTCATTTCTTCAAAGAAGATACACGGATGTCCAACAAGCCCATGAAAAGGTGCTCAATATTATTAGTCATTCAACCATTCATTAGGGAAATGCAAATCAAGACTACAATGAGATACCACTTCATATCTACTATATCTACTAGGATGGATAAAATACAAAGATAGACAATAGCAAGTATTGGAAGACTTGTATGTTGCTGGTGGGAATGTAAAATGGTATAACTGCTTTGGAAAATAGTCTGGTAGTTTTCCTCAAAAGTTTAGACATAGAGTTATCATTTGTCCCAACAACTTTACTACTAGGTATATATACCCAAGAGAAATGAAAGCATATGTCCACATAAAAACTTGTACCTCAGTGTTCATAGCAGCATTATTCATAATAGCCCAAAAGGGGAAACAACCCAAATATCCATCAACTGATGAATGAATAAACAAAATGTGGTAAACACACACAGTGGGGTATTATTTAGCCATAAAAAGGAATGAAATACTGACACATGCTATGATATGGATAAACCTTGAAAACATTATGGTAAGTGAAAGAAATAAGTTACAAAAGACCACATATTGTATGTTTCCATTTCTATGAAATATACAGATTAGGCAAACCCAAAGAGTGAGAAAATAGATTAGAGGTTACGAAGGTCCGGGGAAGGTTAGGAGGAGTACAGAGCGACAGCTAAGGGGTATGGAGTTTCTTTTAGGGAGGATAAAAAATCTCCTACAATTGATTGTGGTTATGGTTTCACAACCCTATGAACTTACTAAAAATCATGTACATTTAAATGGGTGAACTGCAAGCATGCTATGTGAATCATATCTCAATACAGTTGTTAAAAATATTAATGCGACAGCATTACCTAGTAGTCTTTAAGATGTAAATGTAAGTTCTTTCATTCATTGAACAAATTCTTATTGAACACCTACTTGATTCCCTGGGTGGTGCAAATAAATGGTTTAGCGCTTGTCTACTAACTGAAAGGTTGGCATTCTGAACCACTCAGAGGCATCTCAGAAGAAAGGCCTGGCGATCTGCTTCCAAACATCACAGCTGTGAAAACCCTGTGGGGCACAGTTCTACTCTGACACGCACGGGACCACCATGAGTTGGATTCGACTCCACTACAAAGGTTTTTTTTGTCTGTTTTGTTTTTGTTTTTACTATGCTCCTGGCATTATTTTAGTTCCTAGGGATACAGTGAGTGCTGAAGAAAATATTTAAAAGTCTTTGCCCTTATATGGCTTACAAACAAGTAAATATATATGACATAATGTTAATAATAAGTGCTATGAAGAAAAATAAAGCAAGATAAGGTGAGAGTAAAAGTTAGTGGTCACAAAAGGACAAAAACTGTATGTGACCACTATTATAAAAACTCATGAAAAGGGAGGGGAGGGATAGAGAGGAAAGCACACTAACTAGACAATAGATATGTGGGAACTTCGGTGAAGGTAAGACAGTATACAATACTGCGGAAGCTAGCACAACCTCACTAAGTCATGGAAGCTTCATAGACACATCCAGACTTCCTGAGAGACCGAATTACTGGGCTGAGAGCCAGGGACCATGGTGTCAGGGGACATCTAGCTCAATTGGCATAACATATTTTATAAAGAAAATGCTGTACATCCTACTTTGCTGAGTACCGTCTGGGGTCTTAAAACGCTTGTGAGTGGCCATCTAAGGTACTCCACTGGTCCCACCCTGTCTGGAACAAGGGATAATGAAGAAAACCAACGACACAAGCAAAAGGTTAGTCCAAAGGACTAATGGACCACAACTACCATAGCCTCCACCAGACTGGGACCAGCATGGCCAGATGGTGCCCAGATACCACCACTGACTGCTCTGACAGGGATCACAATAGAGGGCCCTGGACAGAGCTGGAGAAAAATGTAGAACAAAATTCTAACTCACACACACAAAAAAAGACCAGAGTTACAGATCTGACAGAGGCTGGAGAAACCCCAAGAGTATAGCCCCCGGACACCCTTTTAACTCAGTACTGAAGTCACTCCTGATGTTCACCCTTCTGCCATATATTAGACAGGCCCATAAAACAAAACAAAACTAAATGGTCACAACAGCCCAGGGGCAAGGACGAGAAGGAAGGAGAGGACAGGAGAGAACAGGGAAGCTGGTAAAGGGGAACCCAAGGTTGAGAAGGGGAGAGTGTTGACATGATGTGGGATTGGCAACCAATGTCACAAAACAATAAGTGTATTAATTGTTTAATGAGCAACTAATTTGCTCTACAAACCTTCATCTAAAGCACATACACATCACACACACAAAAAAAAACTTTTATCTAAAGCATTGCTATGAGTCAGAATCAACTAGACAGCAATGGGTTTTTTTTGTTTTGTTTTTTTTTAATCTAAAGCACAATTAAAACAAAAAACAAAAAACCTTGATCTAAAGCACACCAAAAAAAAAAGTTGGTGGTCAGGGAAGCTGTCTCTGAGGAAGTGTCATTTGAGCAGAAGCCTGGACAATGTGAGGGAGCAAGACAGGCACATATCTGCAAGAGGAATGCTCAAGGCAGAGGGCTCTTTCTAATATATAAAACAAATACACAAACAAGCAAGGCACAATTGTTCTCTATTCACCTAGAGCAACAGAGGAAGAAGGAGAGTATGGAATATGAGGAGGATATGGAGCATGTGGCTAATTGCCTCCAGAAACAACATGAGACTGGAAAAATTGGATGGTGCCCTGCTACAATTACTAAACATTATGATTAAAGATTCTATAGAAGAATCCCGATCAAAAGGAAAAATGCAGAACAGAATTTCAAATTCTCATGGACTCCAGACTTTCTGGAGCCATGGAGGCTGGATGAAACTATTGCCCTGAGATAACCTTTAAACCTTAAACCCAGAATATCCCCTGAAGTCTTAAAACCAAACAATAAAAACCAAACATAATTTAGCTTAATTAGTAAAAAAAAGGTCCGCCTTGAGCTTTACGTTCTTTTAAGAACTATCTATATGGGATCAAAGTGACATCAGCAACTGGAAAGATTAGACAGGAAACTCAGGGGGCAATGAGCTTATGGTAACGGGGAAGAACAGCTCAGTAAAGGAGGGCAAGAACGGTTTCGCAACTCGAAGAATGTAATCAGTGTCACTGAATTGTACATGTAGAAACTGTTGAATTGGTATATGTTTTGCTGTGTATATTCTCAACAACAAAATAAATAAAAATTAAAAAAAATCAAGCCAGCTTCCAGTAAGTCAATTACAACCCAGGGTGACCCCTTGTGGGGTAGTTCTACGCTGATCCTACAGGTTCAGTATGGGTCTGAAACCACTCGATGGCAACAGTTATGGGTGTAATTTTAAAGCTACAGTAGCAAGTTGTGCTCCTGGTAGCCCAGCTGTTTTCACTTTTTTCATGGCTACAGTCTGCTTTTGCTAATTAGTCACCCTGAGATGTGGGACACGGTTCACAAGGAAGCCAGTGAAAACGAGTGCAGATGGTTCCTCACCTGTCAGTCATCACCGCTGGAAGACACGAACTCCAAGGCCCCGCTCTACTTCACCAATGTCATCTTTACCTTTGAAGAACTCTATCATCATACTACCAACATAATAGTCTGAAATGACGTGCCGTCGGTGCTCCAAATTTACTGTTATGGAGTGATTTAAGTATTGGGAGGCCGACATTTATGACATCAAAATCAAAGATTCACAGAATCCTAGAACTTTGAGCTAGGAGGAACCCTAAACAGAAATTGGTTCAAAGTCCCACATACTGCACAGAAACTTCCACAGCATCTCGCAAATGTCATTTGTGCTATTTTTAAATATGAAGAAATCAGTTATACCTGACTCTGATAGAATATCAATAGGAAATACTAAGTGTAAAGACAAATTACGCTAATTTCCACACAAGTATTCGTTATTCATGCCTTCATTTCTTATAAAATTGAGAGTTTTGAATATTCCAGGCATCGTTCCAAATGCTAGGATACATTGAGCAAAATGGACACCAACTTGGTTCTCTCAGAGTTTGTCGTTCCTCAGGGAATGCACACTGAAGTTCAATAAAGTGTGAAAAGTGCTACAAATGGGGAAGTTAACAGGGTGACAGGAGCACATATAGCAGGGATCTTAAATTATTCTGATGTACGACCAGGCAAGCTTCCCTGAAAAAGTGATGTTTACCTCCAGACCACAAGGATGAGAAGGAGTCAAGCACTGGAAGGAGGAGAGAAAAGTATTCAAGCAAAAGCTGTAGGGTGCGTGAGTGCCTGGAGGTCAGAGAGAGCCTGGTAACAGTGATTCTTGCAAAGAATACAGCAAGTTATTCCACATTATATTTGCTGTACTTTCTCAACTGCAATGAGGCTAGTAGTCATGAATAGAGCTATAGAGATATAGAACACTTTCTCTTCAATGAATTAATTTGTGAATCATCATATATTCCTTTCCTTGTTTACACCTTTCTCTTTCCATCATCTCCATGAAATTTCTCAGTGAAAGTTCCTGGCTCAGGTTGGCTCAGTCAGTTCAGGGTTGGCTGTACTTAAAATTTCATTTATTTATTGAGTATGATACAGTATGCCTATATTACCCCATATAACTCTTACAACAATCTTGCAAGCAAGTAATATCATCTCCAACCTATAAATGGGGAAACGGAAGTCTCAAAGAAGTTACATAATATGTCCAAGGGCACACAGGGCCAAGATGCAAACGTCTGCCTGTCTGACGCCCTTGCCCATTCTCTTTCCACTCTGCTTTCTTATCTTGTTGTCGTTGTTAGCTGCTGTGGAGTTGGCCCCCAACTCATGGTGACCCCATGCACAACAGAAGGAAATGCTGTGTTGGTCCTGTACCGTCCTCATGATCAGTTGTGGTTTGGACTGTTGTGCTCCATAGGCTTTTCATTGGCTAATTTTTGGAAGTAGATCACCAGGTCTTTCTTGCTAGTCTGTCTTAGTCTGGCAGCTCTGCTGAAACCTGTTCAGCATCGTAGCATCATACAAGCCTCCACTGACAGGCAGGTCGTGGCTGTGCATGAACTGCAGTGGCTAGGAACCGAATCCAGGTCTCCCGCACAGGAGCTGACAATTCTGCCAGTGAACCAACCACCAGTGCCCCCCCGCACTCTTCTTTATTGCCTACCAATTGCATATTGGATTGCGAGAGGCCACATTTCAGAATACAAGGTCAACTTTTTCAAATGGAAAGTCTAACCATGAGACCCTTCCTTCCAGTAGGTCTTCCCTCCATTCTCTCATCTACATGACTGTCTTTGAAAAACTTTTCTCTCCTGAGGGAAGCTAGAGATTTCTTATATCCCCCAAATCCCCAAGTTACCAGTTCCAATATTTGAATATTCACACCATTGGGGAATTTATCCCTTGATGGAATTCGTTCCTTCATGCTTGAGTTTAAATCAAATGTCTTTATTAATGTGGTCAGTCGAAGGAAAAAAAGCAGAGATGAAACAGAACTACTGACTCAGAGCACCTGCGCCAGGAACTGTGCTAGACTTTCTCAAAATAGTAGCTCATTTAATCCTAAACATAATCTCTGGAGTAGATATTATAATTTCCATTTAACAAATGAGGAAACTGAGGCAGAGATGCTTCAGCTGCAGAACTGGGATTCGAACTGTAGTCTGTAAGTATTCAAAGTTCATGATTTTTCCACTATACAATGCTGATCACTCATTTATTTTCAAAATATTCATTGAGAGATTCTATGTGATAAGCACAGAGACTATTAAGATGAGAATTGAACCCAGTATTTTAACAAGAGCTGTATTTTTAAAACGGTTCTGTATTGCTGATTGGTAGTTTGTAGTATTAGTGCGTAACATAATAGGAACTTGAATAGTTGATGAATTACATTTATCTGATCTTTACCCCAGAATTTGATCATCTGTCACTTTGTATATGTATGCAGTTCACATCATTTAGTGTTTCCCCTGTGTATACTACTTTGGGAGGCAGTGGTGGTTCAGTAGTACAATTCCCCCCTTCCATGTGGGAGACCTGGGTTTAATTTCTGACCAATGCACGTTATGCGCAGCCACCAGCATCTATCGATGGAGGCTTTTGTGTTGCTCTAATGCTGAATAGGTTTCAGCAGAGCTTCCAACCAAGGGAGACTAGGAAGAAAGGCCTGGTGAGCTGTTTCTGAAAAATAGCCAATGAAAACCTTATGGATCACAACAGAACATTGCCCAATTCACTTGCTTTGAACATCAGGAGTATCAGATGCTAGATGAGGACATCATGTTTGGTGAAGTAGAGGACCAATGAGAGCATAAGAGACCCTTGGTGAGATGAATCAGCACAATAGCCGCAAGATGGACTTGAATATGCTGATGCTTGTGAGGCTGATGCAGTACTGGCAATATTTCATTTTGTTGCATATAAGGTCATTATGAATTGGAGTCAACAACATAATTAAAGTTACATTAATGAGGACATTTTAATTGTAAATCATACCATCCAAATAAGGCTGGTAATTTGATACTGTTATCTGAAAAATTGTATTTGGAGACACCCTTGGGTATCAGATGCAAAAAGTATGGGGCAAGACCATACAGGGAGAAAAAGAGCAGGAAGAAGCATTCACTGGATTTTAGTTAAAATGTTATTTGTTGAGTGTTGCATGTTTTTGGAGTGAAAGACATCTATATGTTATAAAAACTAATCAAGACTTTTTTGTTCACAAAGAGAAACAGCTGAGTTTTAACATCTGAGAGTATTCAAGATAAGTTTTCACTGACACAAAGAATATCCATAGTCATTTGGAGAAGAAAATGAAAATTCAGCTTACTCATCAGTCATTAAAAAACACTGCGTGCACATGGAACACAAAACTCATCCTGTTTAGAATCTAGTCACTATTCCCGTTATTATAAAGCTTGATCTCTTGATCCGATGCCATTTTTAGTTGAACATTTTAAACTTGAAATTAGAAATTTCCATAATATAACCATTTATTCACGCTGCTACCAGGCAGTGTCACTGGGCACCCATGCATGGCGGACCACATGCCTATTCAGACTTCTGGAATTTTGGAATAAGATGATAGGATAATGACCCAGACAGCTCAGAGCTTTCCTTTTGCCCCCTCTTTAGTACACTGACTTGAAATCTAATTCTAACTTATCAGGCTTGTGAGACTTGTTGGTCCCCAAATCTGCCATTTTTAGCAAGCAACATCTGAGAGTCTTTAAACAACCTTTGTCTTGGAATATGACTCTAATCTGGATATAATGAATCTGAGAAAAGGCTGATAGGTTCACTGATAGTCCCCAAAGCAATTCCTTTGCCTGAATCTGCCCTTTCCAAAATAAATCAGCAGAAGTAAAGAGAAAATAATATTTTTAAACTGCACTTAGCCTGCAGCTCTGACAGCATTTTCTAGGTGCTAACACTTAGGAATTATGATCACTTTTTCTCCTAGACCAGTGTTTCTTGACTAGCAGTGATTTTGCCCCTGACATTTGGCACTTGGCACTATATGGAGACTTTTTTATTTTTTGGTCACAGTATGTATGTATGTGTGTGTGTGTGTGTGTGTGTCCGCTACTGGCATCTAGTAGGTAGAGGCCAGAGATGCCGCTGAACATCCTTTGATACACAGGCCAATACCCTACAACAAAGAATTATTCCGCCCCAAATGTCAATAGTGCTGAGGCTGAGAAACTCTGACCCAGGCCACTGCTATTAACCAGCAAAATTTCATCTCCTGCAATTCTGAAGAAAGAATATGGTATATTCTCCTCCCCTCACTTTCCAGACCCCTAACACTCTAAAAGATGGAGTGCCCATTAAACTTCAGTCTCCAGTGTACACTGCCACATTTTCATTCCTTCCTAGATCCCGCCCAGTTGCTTTCAGGAAGTTCCAATTCTCAGATAGGTATTGATTGATTTGGGGGGTGGAGGTAGGTGGGACTAGGGAAGCCTGCACTCTGGCTGCCTCAGAAAATTGTACCCACACATTCAAGGTGTGGCATAGAGAAGCAAGACAGAGAGGGAGGATGAAGGATCTTTATATCTTCTTTCAACTGAGAAGGATCATTCTATTTTGGCAGCATAATATGGGTGGTCTGTCAGTTATTTTCCTTTTTCAATTGTATTTTGTTGCTTCATGGATGAAGGAAATTCTTTTTAGAGTCTGGCAATACACTGACCAATTCTACCATTTGGGGGAGAGAGAGTTTAAGGTTTTCATATTTTCTGGAAAATGCAATACCACTAGATGCCAGTAGTACCACTTCCCCTCAAGTTATGACAAACCAAAATGTCTCCAGACAATGCCAAATGTCAGGGGCAAAATCGCTCCTGGTCAAGAAACACTGATCTAGTTGAAGAAGTGATAATCAAAGGTACAATAGAAGAATAGATTGTTGAACAGAAAAAAAGACTTAGGTATGTAAATCAAAGTGGATCTCTGGGCTCTAGGCAAAATCTCTGGCGGCTGATATTTATTGAGAGCTCATTATATGCCAGGTACTGTTCTAAGTACTTTACCACATTATCTCATTTAACCTCACACCACCCCAAGAGGTGGATAGTATCACTCTCCGTTTCACAACTGAAACTGAGACAGAGAAAGATAATGCAGGGCCCCACTGTTAAGGGGCAAATCTGATTCAAACTCAGTCTGACTTCAGAGACAGATGTCTAATCATTGAGGTATAAAAATTTATAACTGTATACCAAGCCAAAAACCAAACCCATTGCCATCGAGTTGATTCTGACTCATAATGACCCTATAGGACAGAGTAGAACTGCCCCATGGAGCTTCCAAGAAGTGGCTGGTGGATTCGAACTGCCTACCTTTTAGTTAGCAGCTGAACTCTTAACCACTGCACCACCAGGGCTCCCCTCCAGGATAGCCCTTTATAATTTACAAGCCATTTTCACTGTTGGTTGGTGCCTCTCCCTCGAATTCCACCTATATTCCATGATGGTTTCCTCCTATAGGTTTAATCTCAGGCTGGTAAAGAGTCTGTTTCGACCATGGGAGGCAGTACAGTTGTAGTCCCAGACCCATCAGCTGTGGCCTGGCATTAATTTAAAGCTTTAAATCTAGAATCTGAAATACCTAAGTTGAGTCAGATCCTTCCTGTACTCCTTCTACATTGGCCTACACCCCTGTTTATGTCTCATTTTCTTCTACCATGTTCCAGGTAACCTGAACCCCATCCACTTGGATGAATTTTGTTATTGTTTTGCTGCTGTAGAGTCAGTCCCCAACTCATGAGGACCTCATGTACAATGGAATAAAATGCTGTCTGGTCCTGTGCCATCTCCACGAATGGTGGTGGATCAGACCATTGTGATCCATATGGTTTTCACTGGCTAATTTTTGAAAGTAGATCACCAGGCCTTTCTTCTTAGGCCAGCTTAGTCTGGAAGCTCCGCTGAAACCTGTTCAGCATCATAGCAACATGCAAGCCTCTACTTACAGACAAAGTGGTGGCTGCACATGAGGGGCACTGGCTGGGAACTGAACCCAGGTCTCTCGCATGGAAGTAGAGAACTCTACCACTGAACCACCAAGGCCTCAAACCAGTTGCTGTTGAGGTCTCAAACCAGTTGCCTGACTCATAGTGACCCCATGTGTGTAAGAGTAGAACTGTGCTCCATAAGGTTTTCAATGGCTGATATTTTCAGAAGTAGATTTCCAGACCTTTCTTTGAAGAGTGGACTCAAACTTCCAACCTTTGGGTTAGCAGCCAAGCATGTTCACCATTTTTGTACCGTCCAGGGAATCCCTGATCAACCTGCTTCTTGCCAATTGCCTCCCAAATAGTTGTTTTCTATATGCCATGCCTCCAGACAATGGATGGGAATATATGTTTTTTTTTTTTTTAATTGTGGTGAAAATATGCATAACAAAACATTCACCAACTTGACAAGTTATACATGTATAATTCAGTGGGAATGTACTTTTGAGGTCCTGCTTCCCTGGTGGGGCTGACTCTCCGTAGACAGTGACTCTGACCCTCATCAAGTCTGAAATTGTTATGTCCCTTGGCACACTATGTTTGGAGTTGTTACCACTGCCCTACCCTTCAGGTGAAAGCCTTACATATAGCCAGTTCCTCAGGTTCTGGTCCTTCCTTGACCAGGCTTCCACTCCTTCCCTAGGGCTCTGTCTTCAAGTTCATGTCTGCCTTCTTGCCAATCAAGGTAGGGGACTATTAACCTTCTTGTTTTGTTTTTTGTTGTTGTTATTTTGATCCTCAAAAGAATTTGTGTAGTAGGTAGGGTATATATTATGATCTTATTTGAGCAAACTAGTGTTTAAAGTAGCTGAATGACTTCACCTATTACCACAGTACTACTAAGTGGAAAAGCCAGGTCTTAAACCTGGGTCATGAAACCATAGCTTCTTAGAGCTTGAAATGCCTTTAAAAGACATCTAATCCAACCAAATAAACAAAGCTTGGATCTCCTCCACAACATCTCTGCCACGTGGCTGGTTAACTAGCCTTTGTTTGACCGACTTCCCTGGCATGACTCCTCAGTTTCATCTTTGGCTAGTTCTGGTAGTCATTTGTTTAATCGTTCTCACATTCCTTAATTCATTCAGCAAGTATTTCTGGGCCTAATATGTGTACCACCTGGTGCTGTGTGGCTATTGAAGTAATTTCTGGAAGTAACTTTGGCTAGAGGTAGAAAATGAAAAGTTCTACAAGTTAGGTACTGATAAAGTACTACAGGGAAACTGTCAGAAAGTTCTTCCTCTCACTGATCCAAAACCTGTCTGACTGTGTGGCTTCCAACTTTTGGTCTTCTATTTTTCCCAGCCATAAAGAAGCAAACTACCTTTTTTCATTACAGCTAGTCTGCTTCTTTCAGTTATTTCTCATAAGCTAATTCTCAGGTCTCTTTTTTCTCCTGATTGCTCCTCTCTGAACCCATTTCGGGTTGTCTACACTTCTCTGAAATGGTTTCCACATAGGTGAACAGAACTCTATACGGACTGCTCAGAACAGAAAAGAGGTGGACTGCCATTTTCTCAATCTAAACAAAATTATTCTATAGGTCATTTTTAGATTACATTTGCTTTTAGGTGACCACACTTGCTGGACTATTGCCTCAAATTGACCTTATTATTAACTGAAACCCACTGTGCCAGGCATTTCGAAGACATTGTTATGACTAGGATCTCACACTTAAGTGTCCTATGGCTGTCAGATTATTGTAATATTGCTCATATGATAGACCACTTACTACTTAAAGTTAAATAATAGTTAATTTTTAACTTTCAGAATATTAAAAAAAAAAGTTTTGCATGCTGTCTTAGTCATCTAGTGCTGCTATAACAGAAGTACCACGAGTGGATGGCTTTAACAAACAGAAATTTATTCTCTCACAGTTTAGGAGCTAGAAGTCCGAATTCAGGGTGCCAGCTCCAGGGGAAGGCTTTTTCTCTTTGTCAGCTCTGGGAGAAGGTCCTTATCTCCTTTCAACATCTGTGGGCCCAGCATCCCTTTGAGATTTCCATTTGTCTTGGCATCAATTTCCCTTAGGTCTAGGAGGTTCTCAGCTTAGGGTCTCTGGGTCCAAAGGACAAACACTGCTCCTGGCTCTCCTTACTTTGTGCTACTGAGTTTCCTCCCTTTCTGCTCTCTTCTCTCTCCTTTTATCTCTTGAAGATAAACGGCGGTGATGCAAGCAACACTCCAGGAAAACTCTCCTTACATCAGATTAGGACTATGGCTTGAATAAGGGTGTTGCATCCTACCCCTGTCCTCACTAACATGATCTAATACTGCTTCATTAATATAACAGATAGCTAACTCCCAAATGGGACCATAACCACAGGCATAGAGGTTAGGATTTATAACACATCACAAAATGGAGGACAACCACACAATACTGGGAATCATGGCCTAGCCAAGTTGACACCTGTTTGGGGTAGACACAATTCAATCCATGATACATGGCTATCCAAGGATTTTTTGTTTTGCTTTCTTTTGTTTTTAATTTCATACAGACAAGATACAAAACTTTAGCTCTGGATAAATTTAACTGAAACGGAGGTCTCTCTGATCAAATCGAGGAAACCCTGGTGGCATAGTGGTTAAGAGCTACAGCTACTAACCAAAATGTTGGCAGTACAAATCCACCAGGCGCTCCTTGGAAACCCTATGGGGCAGTTCTACTCTGTCCTATAGGGTCGCTATGAGTTGGAATCAACTTAATGGCAACTGGTTTGGGTTTGGTTTTCTGATCAAATCTGATTTTCAATGATACGCAGAGCCAACTTTTGAACAGCCTTTATTGCAATAGTATTTATTGCAATAGTAAAGACACTAGACACCAATTACCTATTGAAAAGTACTGGAGGAACGCTAATAAAGATACACCCTTGTATCCTTCAGTATGGGATTTCTCCTTTCACACAATGAAATCCACGTTCTAATAGAGATGGGACATGCAAAAAGCATATTGATGTGATTATGCTAAAGCCATGCTGCCCTCAGAGTTTAAAAGCTGAATATCGATCTGGTCTCATATCATTATAGGGCTTCTCCTTACCCTGTCACATCTGACAAGCATCAACAGCTGACACGATGTCACTTGCTCTCGTTTTCTCCTTGTGTACTGAAGGGCAGTGGTAAGTGCCTTTAAGTGGCAACTCTAAAGCAGTAGAATTGAAGAACTTCAAGCAATAATAAAGCCTTCATCTATAGTGAAATTTTTATAGTTTTTTTCCTTCCTGAAGGTAAATAGGTATATTTACAGCATCAGACATTTCATACAAAATGTTCCTTGGTTTACATAAGGCTCACGTGTGTAGAAGACATTAACTTCTCACTGTCACTCCATGCACAAGTAAAAAAAGGTGAATATATCCCACGTGCATTTAATATTTTATTTAAAATTACTGAATCCTCTTTTGCAAGAGGTGAATGGTCAGGACGTTACAGGGTTGTCATCAAACCTTCAATCAATATTCATTAATCCAGCAAACACTGCCTGTGTGCTAGATGCTGGGTGAATACGGACAAGCAAAGTATAAACATAGAACCTCCCTCAAGGATCTCACACTTTTAGAGGACACTTGATTTACATTCTAAAACTTGCTCCTCTCTCAATCTTCCTCACCTTAGTAGAGGGCATCACCATTTAGCCAGCTGCTCAAGTCAGAGATCTAGCTAGGACTTTGATTTATCCCTCTTCCTAACCCTCAATCCATCTCCCTTCTCTTCTACCTCTGAAACAGATCTTGACTCCATCTATTTCATCTGAACTCAAGCCACTACTATTTCTAGCCTAGATTAATAGTCTCAATGTGCTCCTGACTGGTCTCTCAAATTCTAACTTTGCTTCCTTCCCACTATACATCCAAGAACCTTCCAATGGCTTGGCGATCCACCCAGCAACATTGCAGCGGCTTCTCATTGTATTTACAGTAAAATCAAAACCCCTAAAAAGCTCTGCATAGTATGTCCCTGCCTTTTTCTCTAAATTTATCTCCTGCAACTCCTTTCCTTGTCCACTTGCTACAGCCACGCTGGTGATCTGACAATCAATCCTTTCAGTGTCTTGACAATGGCAAGCTCTTCCCAGGCTCAGAGCTTTCGCACATGCTGTTCCCTCTGCCAAGGATGCGCTTCCCCTACCTGGTATCTCTGCATCCTTACTGTTCAAGTTTAAATGTTTTCTCTTCAGGGAAGGATTCCCTGTAAATGCCAAATAGGTCTTCCCATTAATGTGTGTTGTGTGTTGTGTGGTGTGTGTGTGTGTGTGTGTTGCCTGTTCAAGACCTCTGACATTTTTTTGGTTGGAGTAATTTTTCTTATTCATTTGAAAAAGGCTTTGTTGTCTATAGTACAAATCTTTTCCCCAGCTGAATGTTGCCTTTTAACTTCTTTAAAGTTTAATTTTCTGCTTTAACTTTGAAGTAATAAAGTCCATCAATCTTTTCCATTTTGTTTCATAAGTATTCACTTAATTTTCTTCTGAAACTTTGGTACTATTTCTTAAAATCATCTGGAATTTGTTTTGTATATGGTATAAGGAGGAATTTATCTTTTTCCCCCTAAACTGTTGGCCACAGTAACTACTTCTCCCCTCCAGGGAGGAAGAACTGCTATGGATTGGTAATGTTAAAGAATACTAATGGGGCCATGCTTTCTCAGAGTAGAGTTTTTGTGGGAGGGGTATAAATAAGTTTGTAACAGGGATTAGAATACCAAGATCGAAGACTTGGATTTGAGCTATAAGGTGGAAGCAGAGGAAATATGCCTATTTTGGCTCTAGGTCTTTCAGGCTGATGAGGCTTAGGCAAAGGTACTTTTCCCACCTAAATTCTGAATTGGTGTCTGGGATTAAAGGTTGGCAGTTCGAACCCATCAGGCATTCCTTGGAAACTCTATGGGGCAGTTCTGCTCTGTCCTTTTGGGTTGCTATGCCTCGGAATCAATTCAAAGGCAATGGGTTTTTGGTACTAAAGCCTTATCTAGTAACAAATGTTATTTGGATTTGCTTCATCTTCTGTGCATATTTTCCCCTTTTGGGCCTGTAAAAATGGTGTGGGGGCAGTGTCTAACCTCCTCTAACATCCCAAAGGGAAAGGAGAATCAAGATCAACAGCCCAAGGCTGATTCCTAAGAGGTGGAGGTTAGACATGCCTCCTCTCTCCATTGTCTTTACCAATTCTGACATCAACTGTCCCTCCCACGGCTCTCTCTACTTCTCTGCGGCATTCAATAATTCCTTGCAATGGCCACACAGAATTTACAGACCATGCTAACATTACGGGGTTTATTAGTGAAGTAACAGGTTACAATTCGAGCTCAGGAACACTCAAGAATACAGTTCTTCCATCAGGATAGCCACTTCCCAGCTGTGCTCGCAGGCACGCCTTTCCCTGGCCCTGGGCCTCTATCCAAAGGCACTCAGCTTTCGCACTCCACAGGCCGGGAAGCCCCCATGCCATCTCTTGCTGCTGAGTCTCTGCTGCCAGGTCTTTCCTGCATTGCTTCTCACAGTCTTCAGGGTTACAGCTCACTCTCTCTCAGTCTCCTGCTTCTAGGAGCTTCTCAGCACAGGGATCCTGGGTCCAAAGGACATGCTGGCTCCTCTTCCTTGGTGGTCATGGTATCTTCTCTCTCCCACCTCTGAGGTGGCTCATTTCAAGCCCAGTGGGATGGCAAAACTGACCAATCCCTTTGGTGGGCCACGATTACCATATTTGCACAGCCCCACCCAATCACTTGGGTGGAAATTAAAAGATCATAGCTAGAAAGGCCACACAAAAGTGGTCCATCACACTGCAAGACCTTTATGAAAAAGGTTGCTGGCCTTATTCAAATATTTCTGGTCAAAGGCCATATTAATTACACCTCCCCATTTTCAACTTCAATTATACATTCGTCTTTGGAAGTGCATTTTATCATACTATCTTCAGTTAAACATTTATATGAATATTACATACGCATTCTGATTTTAAAAATTCTTTGCATTAGAACAAATGATATTTTATACTTACATATATGTAAAATAGGGTTGTAATACCAGAAACAGTTTCATATAATAGCTATTCGAGTAATAGCTACTGATTTAATTATACCTAGCAATTTTTTTTTTTTTTTTTAGCAATTAGTGGAAAAGAGTTTTCTGTCTCCATAAACAGATTTGGGTTATCATAAATTAGTACCACAGAATGGTGATGCCAAGTGGGAGCAGAGGTTCAGAAGATAATTCAAAAGCTAAGAAAGGGTTATTTATTGGTTAAGTTGGTTTCTGGCCCTATTCACAGAATTATAGAATTAATGAACTTTGGTGCTTCAAAGGACTTTAGGGAATTTCAAATACTGCCCCTTCATTGTTCAAAGATAAACTGGGGGAAAGGAGGTGACGTGATAGGCAGACTCTAGAACACTAGAAGATTCATTAATTCAGCTAATACTTGATGAAGGCCAACTATTTGCCAAGAAGTATCCTTAGGTGTTTCCAGAGTGAATCAAGCATAAATCTTCTCTAGACAGTTTAATAGAAATGTAAATACCTTAGTAGAAGTGCCAACTGTTAAATAGAAGAGAAGGTGTTCACTTGTATAAACAGGATGAGAAATAGAAAGTGTTAAGGACCAGATCGGTGCTCTGAAAACCATATCAGAATGTCCCTTTACATTATCATAATTATTATCAAAGCAACGATAGTGATAAAAGAAGCATTTATCGAGTCTACACTCTATATGGCATGATGTAATAGTCCTTCATAGAAATAGTTCTTGCCCTCAAGGAATATTTAATATATTTTTTTAAGGATATAGGCTATATACTGAATAAGATCAATAAGAAAACAGAGGAGGAGGTAACACTTATTGAAAACTATGTTAAGATTTTAAGCGCATTGCTATCTCTTTGAACCTCATAACAACCCTATAATTAGGGTGTGAATATTGTCAGTTTTACAAATGAAGGAAGGGAAAATGACTTGTTTAAAATCACATAGTGGGAAAATAATACAGTCGGGATCTATACCATCTAGCACATTGTAGTAAAAAGAGTTTATGTGGCCTTTTGCCTTGGTCATGTGGAAAAGAGAGAAAAAGAAAACAGCTTGGGAGATATTTTCCCCTGGGCCCTGAGGAGTTACAGTTGCCCTTATTATAGTTACCCAGGGGAGAAACCAGTCCCTGCTGATAGAAAATGTCAATTATTATGCAAATAGATGGGGCCACTTGAGAGGGGATTGGTCAGTTTAGTCCAGGAGGGGATTGGTCAGTTATTATGAAAATAAGGTGTATAAAATCCATCCAATAGGATTGAGCCACTTGCCTATATAGGCACCCATCCCACAGAGGTTGAAGGGGACCTCAGTATCACCAAGAAGAAGAGCCTGGAGCAAACCATGTCCTTTAGACCTCAGGTCGATGCACTGAGAACCTCCTAGACCCAGAAGACAGAGATAGCTATAACTTTGGAGTGGTGGCAGCAGAACCAGGAGACCAGTGTGAAACAGTGTGGTAGGCTTCCTGGCCCACAGAGTGAGGTGGCTACAGTGGGCATGCTGACTCATGGAGCAAGGGAGCTGAGCACCTTTGGGCAGGAAGTTTGTTGGCGAAATAGGGTGCTTCAGGTACTTCTTAACGGAGCTAAAGGAGCTTGCAGAGCCACTGAGGGACAGAGCTGAGGCCTTTGGGCAGGAGGCTTGCTGGTGGAGTGGGGTGCTCCTGGGCACTTGTTGATGGAGCTAAAAGAGCTGTAACACTTGCCCAAACAGGGCAGGGACCGCAAGAAGGCCTGTCCTAAGAGGGATGAGAGGAGACCTGTTCTCAGGGGCAAAAAGAATGCCTGTCCTCAGGGGCCCCAAAGAAGGCCTGCATGGCCAGCAGAGATAAAAAGAGAGACAGAGAGCTGACCTACACCTTCACTTTGGGGGAGTCTCCCAGACCTTGCCTGTGTGCTTCCTGACATTGATACTGTTCCTATTACTTCCAAGTTAATCCTGATCCCATGTTACTTCCCCTAAACTGTATAAATGTGAGTATGGTCTGAGTTCTGTGTGGCCATTGCAATGAATTATCGAATTCAGGAGAGTAGAAACAGTGCCGAGGGGAGGAGGGCTGGTGTCAGAATTGGTAAAAAGGTTGGAGAGTGGAGGTATGTCTGACTTCCACCTCATAGGAATCAGCTTTGGGCTGATCCTGGTGTTGATTCTCATTCTCCCTGAAGTTAGACGAGGCCCAACACTACCACTACCCCATTGCACATATAATAAGTGCCAGAGGAATCATCCCAACAAAAAGTGCTTTGGACAGTCAAAGCAGAAACTAGTGTGAGATGGAACTGTTCAGATGACTTCATGGAAGAAGTGGCACTTATGCCAGCCTTCGGCATAAATGGGAGAATTTGGGGGCGGGAATAGGAAGGAGTGATCTCAACAAAGCAGGAATAGCCTTGGTTTATGTAGGTAGAGAGACAGTGACAAGAGTGACCAATGCCAGGCCAAAGTAGACTAGGGTCAAAGCTTTGGAATGGGTGTGGGGAACAGGATGAAGAACTAAGTTTTGAGGATTATTTGTCACTGGTATGCAGAATGGACAGGGGATTGAGGTGAGAAGCTGGGGTCAGGAAAACTAGTTTGGGAAATGTTGAAATAGTCCAGGTATACAAGATAAGGACCAGAGCCGCAGATGAGGAAGCAGGGTGGTGGACTGAATAATGGCCCCCCAAAGATGTCAAAAGAAGAATGGAAGGAATACACAGAGTCACTATACCGAAAAGAATTGGTCAATGTTCAAACGTTTCAGGAGGCAGCATATGATCAGGAACCGATGGTACTGAAAGAAGAAGTCCAAATTGCACTGAAGGCATTGGCGAAAAACAAGGCTCCAGGAATTGATGGAATACCAATAGAGATGCTTCAACAAACGGATGCAGCACTGGAAGCGGTCACTTGTCTATGCCAAGAAATTGGGAAGACAGCTACTTGGCCAACCAACTGGAAGAGATCCATATTAATACCTATTCCCAAGACAGGCGATCCAACTGAATGTGGAAATTACCAAACAACAATAACATTAATAACACCTTGCAAGCAAAATTTTGCGGAAGAGCATTCAAAAGCAGCTGCAGCAGTACATCGACAGGGAACTGCCAGAAATTCCAGCCGGATTCAGAAGAGGATGTGGAACCAGGGATATCATTGCTGATGTCAGACGGATCCTGGCTGAAAGCAGAGAATACCAGAAAAATGTTTACCTGTGTTTTATTGACTATGCAAAGGCATTCGACTATGTGGATCATAACAAATTATGGATAACATTATGGAGAATGGGGATTCTAGGACACTTAACTGTGCTCATCAGAAATCTGTAGATAACCAAGAGGCAGTCAGTCAAACAGAACAAGGGGACGCTGCATGGTTTAAAGTCAGGAAAGGTGTGAGTCAGGGTTGTATCCTTTCACCGTAACTATTCAATCTGTACGCTGAGCAAATATCCGAGAATCTGGACTATAAGAAGAAGAACAGGGCATCAGGACTGGAGGAAGACTCATTAACAACCTGCATCATGCAGATGACACACCTTTGTTTGTTGAAAGTGAAGAGGACTTGAAACACTTACTGATGAAGATCGAAGGCCACAGCCTTCAGTATGGATTACACCTCAACGTAAACAAAACAAAAATTTTCACAACATCACAATAAATGGAGAAAAAATTGGCATTGTCAAGTATTTCATTTTACTTGGATCCACCATCAATGCCCAGAAAGCAGCAGTCAAGAAATCAAAGGACGCATCGCATTGGGCAAGTCTGCTGCAAAGGACCTCTTTAAAGTGTTAAAAAGTAAAGATGTCACTTTGAGGACTAAGGTGCATCTGACCCAAGCCATGGTGTTTTCAATCGCCTCATATGCATGCAAAAGCTGGACGATGAATAATGAAGACTGGAGAAGAACTGACGCCTTTGAATTGTGGTGTTGGTGAAAAATATTTACTATACCATGGACTGCCAAAATAACGAACAAATCTGTCTTGGAAGAAGTACAACCAGCATGCTCCTTAGAAGCCAGGATGGTGAGACTACGTCTCACATACTTTGGACATATTACAGGAGGGATCAGTCCCTGGAGAAGGACATCATACTTGGTAAAATAGAGGGTCAGCAAAAAAGAGGAAGACCCTCAACAACATGGATTGACACAGTGGCTGCGACAATGGGCTCAAGCATAGCAACAATTGTGAGGATGGCACAGGACCGGGCAGTGTTTCATTCCATTGTGCATGGGGTCGCTATAAGTCAGAACCAACTTGACAGCACCTAACAACAACAAAGATGTCTATGTCCTAATCTCCAGAACCTGTGAATATACTGCCTTATACAGGGTCTTAGTTATCTAGTGCTGCTATAACAGAAATACTACAAGTGGATGGCTTTAACAAAGAGAAATTTATTCTCTCACAGTCTAGTAGGCTAGAAGTCCGAATTCAGGCCATCAGCTTCAGGGTAAGGCTTTCTCTCTCTGTTGGCTCTGGAGGAAGGTCTCTGACGATCTTCCCCTGGTCTAGGAGCTTCCTGGCACCGAGACCCCAGGTCTAAAGGGCGCACTATTCTCCTGGCTCTTGTTTCTTGGTGGTATGAGGTCCCCCATCTCTCTGCTTGCTTCTCTCTTTTATATCTCGAAAGAGAATGGTTTAAGATGTAACCCAATCTTGTAGATTGAGTCCTGCCTCACTAACATTATAGAGGTAGGATTTACAACACATAGGTAAATCACTTCAGCTGACAAATGGAGGACTGTTGCACAATACTGGGAATCATAGCCTAGCCAAGTGGATACATATTTTGGGAGGACACAGTTCAATCCATGACATGCAGGAAAAGGGACTTTGCAGATATAACTGAATTAACGATCATCAGATGAGGACATTTTCCTGGATTATCTGGGTGGGTCCAGTGTAATCACAAGGCTTCTTATAAGAGGGAAGTAGGAGGGCCAAAGTTTGGAGAAGGCTTTGTGACTATAGAAGCAGAGACTGTAGCGATGCAGCCACAAGGCATGGAAGGCAGCCTCTAGAACCCAGAAAGACCCCAACGGCACTGTGGTTAAGTGCTCAGCTGCTAACCCAAAGGTTGGCGGTTCAAATCCACCAGCCACTCAAGGGAGAAAGATGTGACAGTCTGCTTTCATGAAGATTACAGCCTTGGAAACCCTATGGGGCAATTCTACTCTGACAGCCAAAGGGTTTGATTTTGGTTTCTAGAATCTAGAAGAGGCAATGAACAGATTCTCCTCTGTAGCCCCCAAAAGGAACCAGCCCTGCTGATCCCTTAATTTTAGCCTTGTAACACTCATTTCAGACTTCTGCCTTCAGAACTGTAACAGAATAAATTTGTGTTGTTTTAAGCCACTAAATGTGTGGTAATTTGTTGCAGCAACAATAGGAAACTAATTCATAGATGACGGGATGAATATGAAGGACATTACAAAGAAAAAGTGATGGCATTTGACCGCTGATTGGATGTGGGGAAGATGAGTTGAGAATCAAGATAATTCCAAGATTTTTAATTTAGATTACTAAGGCAACGAAAGAGTAATTAATTTTCTGGGCAAAAGATGAGCTCAATTTCATATATTTTGAGTTGAATTCGAGGGAAGATACTCAAAATCAAGCTTAATTTACGTGAGGGTTTCATTTTTGGGCTTTAGGAAGGCTCCATCCTGCAAAATGATACTTTCATTACACAGTTAGAGATGAAGTGACTACACTTAAAATTACCTTGTAGGAGAGGAACTGTCAAGTATAAAGCCTTATTGCACTTTAGTATGAATGAGCTTATCAGCTTCTTTTACTGAGAAATCTGGTAAGGGATTGAGGCAAAGCTTTGCAATAATGAAGAGGATACATAGGATGATCCATAGATGCAAAGAACCCACGAATACTCCTAGAATGGTATTCATAATTGTGTGGGCATATGCACTGTGTTCTGAGGAGAAAATGCAAACTTTCATCAGATCCTCAGAGGGTATAGGTGATTGTTATGGACTGAATTGTGTCTCCCAAAAATACGTGTTGAAATCCTAACTCCGGACCTGTGAATGTGATCCTGTTTGGAAACAGGGTTTTCTTTTGTTATGTTGCGTGATGGTTAAGATTGTGTGTCAACTTGGCTAGGCCATGATTCTCAGGGTTTTGGCAGTTGTATAATGTTGTGACCACTTCCCTGTTGAAATCTGATATGTGATCACCCCCATAGTGGAATCTGCTGAGTAGTACCAGCGGGGCTGGGGCCTGTGGAGGCTCACTGCCCTCTCAGCCTTCATCTCTCTGCCTTCTGCAGCCTACATGTTCTTTAAAATTCTGTTTTGGTATTTTATAACATATTTCATCTAAGTTTCATAATGGATTTTTCTAAATATTACAAATACTAATATGTCCACAAAAAACAAAACAAAACTTGTTGCCATTGAGTTGATTGCAACTCATAACAACCCTATAAGACACAGAGAAATGCCCCATAGAGTTTTCAAGGATGTGAACTGCTGATCTCTTGGTTAGCAGCTGAGTTCTTAATCACTATGCCACCGGGGCTCCAATTTCCACAAAGTGGGTATTAAACCAATAAGTAATTATGATTGGCAATCTCTTTTTAAAGAATAGATGAGACATAAAAAGCCTAGGTAGCCTCTGTTGTTGTTTTGTTGTTAGGTGTCATCGAGTTGGTTCTGACTCATATTGACCCTATGTACAAAGGAATGAAACACTGCCTGGTCCTGTGCCATCCTCACAATTGTTGCTATGTTTGAGCCCATTGTTGCAGCCACTGCGTCAATCCATGTTGTTGAGAGTCTTCCTCTTTTTTGCTGACCCTCTACTTTACCAAGCATGATGTCTTTCTCGAGGGACCAGACCCTCCTGATAACATGTCCATAATAAATCTCACTATCCTCCTCCCTTCTAATAAGCATTCTGGCTGTGCTTCTTCCAAGACAGATTTGTGCATTCTTCTGGCAGTCCATGACATAGTTAATATTCTTTGCCAACAGCATAATTCAAATGTATTAATTCTTCCGAGGCAACTGAAAATACCATGGCTTAGGTCCGGTGCACCGAAGTCTTCAAAGTGACATCTTTGCTTTTTAACATTTTAAAGAGGTCTTTCGCAGCAGATTTGGCCAGTGCGATGCGTCCTTTGATTTCTTGACTACTGCTTTCTAGATTTTGACTGCGGATTCAAGTAAAATGGAATCCTTGACAACTTCAATATTTTGTTTTCTTTATGTTGAGGTGTAATCCATACTGAAGGCTGTAGTCTTTGATCTTTATCAGGAAGCGCTTCAAGTCCTCTTCACTTTCAGCAAGTACGGTTGTGTCTTCTGTATAATGCAGGTCGTTAATGAGTCTTCCTCCAATTCTGATGCCCTGTTCTTCTTATAGTCCAGCTTCTCCTATTATTTGCTCAGCATACAGATTGAATAGCTATGGTGAAAGGATACAACCCTGATGCACACCTTTCCTAACTTTAAACCATGCAGTATCCCCTTGTTCTGTTTGAACAACTGCCTCTTGGTCCATGTATAGGTTCCTCATGAGCATAATTAAGTGTTCTGGAATTCCCATTTTTCAAAATTATGTTATCCATAATTTGTTATGATCCACACAGTCAAATGCCTTTGTATAGTCAATAAAACACAGGAAACACCTCTCTTTTGTTTCATTCAAGCTCCATCTGACATCAGCAATGATATCCCTCATTCCTTGTCCTCTTCTGAATCTGGCCTGAATTTCTGGCAGTTCCCTGCTGACGTATAACTGAAACAGCTTTTGAATCATCAAAATTTTGCTTTTCTGTGATATGAATAATATTTGATAATTTCCGCCTTCCATTGGATCACCTTTCTTTGGAACAGGCACACATATGGAACTCTTCTAGTCAGTTGGCCAGCTAACTGGCTTCCAAATTTCTTGGCATAGACAAGTAAGGGCTTCCAGCATTGAATCTGTTTGCTGAAATACCTAAGTTGGTATTCCGTTAATTCCTGGAGCCTTGTTTTTTGCCAGTGCCTTCAATGCAGCTTAGACTTCTAACTTTAGCACCACCAGTTCTTGATCATGGTCTATCTCCTGAAATGGCCAAATGTTGACCAAATCTTTTTGGTACGGTGACTCTGTGTATTCATCCCATCTTCTTTCAGTGCTTCCTGCATCAATATTGCAACTCAAAGCTTGAATTTTTTCTTAAGTCCAGCTTGAGAAATGCTGAGCTTGCTCTTCCCTTTTGGTTTTCTAACTCCAGATCTTTGCATATATCATTATAATACTTTGTTCTTGAGCCGCCCTTTGAAATTTGTTCAGCTCCTTTACTTCATTTCTTCCTTTCACTTTAGCTACTCTATGTTCAAAAGCAACTTTCAGAGTCTCTTCCAACATCCACTTTCATCTTTTTTTTTCTGTCTTTATAATTACCTTTTGCTTTCTTCATGTATGATGTCCTTGATGTCATCCCACAACTCACTTGGTCTTTGGTCATCAGTGTTCAATGCATCAAATCTATTCTTGACCTGGTCTTTAAATTCTGGTGGCATATACTCAAGATCATACTTTGGCTCTCATGGGATCGCTTTAATTTTCTTCAGCTTCACCTTGAACTTACATAGGAGCAATTGGTGGTCTGTTTTTCAGTCAGGCCCTGTCCTTGTCCTGACTGATCACACTGAGCTCCTCCGTTGTCTCTTTCCACAGATGTAGCCAGTTCGAATCTCTCATGCATCAGATGTCTGATAAGGTCCATTTGTAGAGCCGCCATTTAAGTTGTTCAAAAAAGTTATTTAGAATGAATAAGTTAGTTGTTCAATCTTGCAAAATTCTATCCTATAATCTCTGGCATTGTTTCTAACACCAAGGCCATATTTTCAAACTATTGACCCTTCTTCTTTGTTTCCAACTTTCACATTCCAATTACCAGTGCATTTTGATTGCATGGTTGATCAATTTCAGACTGCAGAAGTTGGTAAAAATCTTCATCTTTGGCATTAGTGGTTGGTGTGAAAATTTCAATACTAATCGTATTAACTGGTCTTCCTTGTAGGCATGTGGGTATTATCCTATCACTGACAGTATTGTATTTCAGGATAAATCTTGAAATGTTCTTTTTAACTATGAATGTGACACCATCCCTCTTCAATTTATCATTCCTGGCATAGTAGACCATATGATTGATTGTCTGACTCAAAATTGCTAGTACCAGTTCATTTCAGCACACTAATGACTAGGATAGTGATCTTTATGCATTCCATTTCATTTTGGCCACTTCCTATTTTCCTAGATTCATATTTTGTACGGTCCATATTCTGATTATTAATGAATGCTTGCAGCTATTTCTTCTCATTTTGAGTCATGCCACACCAGCAAATGAAGGCCCTGGAAGCTTGACTCCATCCACATCATTAAGGTTGACTCTACTTTGAGGAGGCAGCTCTTCCCCTGCCCTATTTTGAGTGCCTTCCAACCTGAGGGGCTCACCTTCTGGCACTATATCAGACAATGTTCTGCTGCTATTCATAAGATTTTCACTGACAAATTTTTTCAGGAGGACATTGCCAAGTCCTTCTTCCCAGTCTGTCTTAGTTTGGAAACTGCACTGAAAGCTGCCCACCTGCTGATATTTGAAATACTGGTGGCATACCTTCTAGCATCACAGCAACACATAAGCCACCACAGTATGGCAAACAGACAAGAGAAATGGAAGCCTATAATACATGCTTTTTTGTAGCATCGTACTTACCTTCCATGCCATTTAGCCTCAGAAACAGTAGTACAATTCATTAGAACACAATGCTAGTAAGGCCAAGGATGTGTGCTCATTTCAGGTACTGGGCAAGTCATTTTAACCGGTTCTAGGCAGACAGCTACAGTTACCTTGAAATTTTATCTAGCTAATCTAAAAGGGAACTGGGTAAAGAACTTGGAAGGAACATTTACATATCTACATCTAAAGTCTACAAAAGAACTGAAAGTACATTCCCATGAAAGTACAAAGCATGAAATTGGGACATACTGGTCCAGAAATCAAGGTGACTGATGGCATATGTGATTGGTCCACAATAGATGTTCTAAACCATAACACTCAATTTGCTTTTTGAGAAATAGACAATAAAATGTCTTCTCTGGCTAGGGTTTTATCACTGGATTTCATATATTTTGACACCCTGTCTGTTTTTTTTTTATGGAACTTGGTGCAACATCAACTCATTGTTATTGGCTTTTGATGTGTACTAAAGATAAAAATGACTAACAACAGTTTGAGTTTATACAGAACTTCCTTTTTAGAACCTTTTATTTTTAGCAGGTGTGTGGCAGGGCTAGGGAAATCACATGATCTCAAACAGAGATTCAGCAAGGGCTAACAATCAGTCATCAATTTTTATGTATTTAGGTAATTTTTGGTATGACTATTTAGAAACATCTTAAACCCAAACCAAACCTGTTGCTGTCGAGTGGATTCCAATTCATAGCAAGCCTATACTACAGAGTAGAACTGCCCCATGGAGTTTCCAAGGATGTCATCTTTACAAGAACAGACTGCCACATCTTTGTCACACAGAATGGTTGGTGAGTTCGAACCACTGACCTTTTGGTTAGCAGCTGAGTGCTTTAACTACTATACCACAGGGCTCCTTAGAACACATCTTACCTAAGCTGATTTTTAGATGTCTGCCACATTGCTTTTCACTTTACTAGATAGTTGTTTTGTTTTATTTTTATTTGTTTATATCCCTGATGTTTCTGCTAAGACTTGGCATGGCTTACAAAACTAATACAACAAAAAAGATAAAATAACATATCTGGTCATGGCGGTGGGCATACGCTACTTAGATATTGTTTGTGTTTGGCTAGTGCCATCATTTTCTAGTAGAGAAACTTGATGGTACATATTACAAAGCTTTAGGAGTCTGCACTCTCCCTTACCTGGCAATTCCTCTTTTCGGAATTTAAATTAAGGAAGTAATCAAGGTTGTACTCAAGGGTGGGATCCCCGGTGGCACTGTGGTTAAAGCATTTGACTGCTAACTGAAGGTTGGGGTTCAAATCCACCAGCCCCTCCTTGGAAATCCCATGGGGCAGCTCTAATCTGTCCTATGGGGTCACTGTGAGCTGAAATCAACTCGACGGCAACAGATTTAGTTTTTGGTTTAACCAAGGATGAAGGCAAAAATTTAGCTATGCTCACTGTATTTATGTTGCACCATTGAAACTGATTTGAACATGCAATGGGGGGAAACTGATTATAGTACATCTATTTTGTGGATACCACGCAATTGTTTAAAATGCTGTTGTAGAATGGTATTTAATTCTATTGAAGATATATATATAAATTCAGAAAGCAGAATGTTATGTATAAAATGAGTCTCTTTTTAAAGTGCATAAATACACATATGGGGAAATACTAAAATATTAAGAATTAAGTGTATGTGATGAAAGCAGATAATTTTTATTCTCTTCTTTTTTCTGTATGTATTTTATGCATTTTCCATAGTGAATGTGTATTACATTTGTGACAAGAAAATAGTATATATGTTTTTTAAAGTAGGCAAGGAAATGAGTACAGCATGAGTACAAAATGGTACAAATGACATAACCTGTTGCCGCTGAGTCAGTTCTGAGTATGGGTTTCCAAGGAGTGGCTGGTGGATTCAAACTGCTGACCTTTTGGCTAGCAGCCATAGTTCTTCACCACTGCGCCACCAGGGCTCCACAAACAACACAGCAGAATTAAAATGAATCTTGAAATGAATTTACTTCTCAAAACACATCCAATGAGGCTCTGTATAGGTGAGCCATACATTTTGCTCTAGGCTTTCAAGAGTCAATGGAAGAGAGACAGAATCAGGTATGTTATCCCCTGTATGTCTAAAATTAGAATAATCTGTTGGTCTGCAACTTTACAAGTAAATATAATGGCAGATATCATTGGGCTTTTACCTACATGCAGCCTGAAAACAAAATTCTGAAGGTCAATAGAAAGTTAAATATCCATTTATCAGTCTCTTTTATATTCAGGGCGATCATAAGGATGGAAACACAGACAATATTATTTTTTTACTGATTTATTTTAAATAAATTATATTATGTTGTAAATATTGAACCCCATTGATTACTACTTCTTCTGGGGTATGCTAAAGGTGTAGGTTTATTTAGTAAAAATCAGAGGGAAAAATCAACTGAGAAAACACATTACAGATATTTTGCTGGGACTGAGGAAGATGTGCTAATGCAATGCACCATGCTCATTGCAACATGAACTATGCATTACTACAAGGGGTAATACACTGAACACATCACATAATGTCACTGTACACATCATGTCTTGCAATGTAGTAACAATAATCCATTTATTATGTGTATTTGCCTGTGTTCCCACACTTTATGTCCCACCTGTAAAGCTGTCTAACGTTATTTTCATGCCCTTTTGAAATTTCACAGGCTCAGTTTAACTTTTCTAAGATACAATAAAATTCTTTAAATTCCATTTGAGCCAGATTTAAAAAACTTCTAAGAAAGGTTTTTTTTTTTTTTTTTTCAGTTTTGTATCCTGATTTGACACAAGTAAACTTTCAAAGAATACGCTTCTTTGCTTCTAGAAAAGGAACACGACTACCTAATTTTTGGCAGCTAAAATATGTACATACTATGTAGCGACAATGACAAATGTGATCTTTGCTGCATCCCCCTACGTACTTATTTTGTCAATCCAGTCACAGTGATAGGTTGGATGTCATTTCCAAGGGTACAGTTTTTGAGACCTTTTGAAAAGAGAAAGCTTCCACTTCCTAAAGGCTTTATTAAGTCCTGGTTGCACAATGCATAAGCATTCACCGGCTCGCAGTTTGAATCCACTTAGCGGCTCCGCAGGAAAAAGACCTGGCAATCTGCTTTCATAAAGATTATAGCCAAGAAAAGACCTGGTGATCTGCCAAGAAACCCTATGGAGCAGTTCTACTCTGTCAATGGGGTCGTTATGTGTCAAAATCGTCTGGATGGCACCTAACAACAACGACAATGGCTTTATTGCCTGAAATCTTCAGAGATAAGCCAATGCTCAAAGCTTTCTTAGAAAATGGTCAACCATCCAGTCCTGCTAATATTAATAAGTTTTAACTTATATACCGATGAGTTTCTTATATTTAAGTTTCTGTGCTTCATCCAAATAGCTTGATAAGAAAAAAGTACGCAAACTTAAACTACAAATAGTTACATGAAAAACAAAGAAATAATCGTAATGGCTGTAAGCTCTCTCTAGTCAGGAGTGAGGCTTCTTGTCTAGCAATACTCACTATAGAAGTCATTCAATAAATACTTGTTTAATGATTATATGATTGATGGCAACATTGATATCGTGATTTATCATGATATCTTTCTTCCAAATTATTTTTCATGTTAAATAAATGAATGCTGTGTGTTACAGGACAGTTGTCAATAAGTTTAGATAATATAGCCTGGATATATACAGGCCTCTTGGATAGACTGTATTCAACAACCAAAAACAATGAAAAAATGTGGCAAATGTTTTGTAAGCAATTTTTCCCTTGATTATCGGCTAGATAGGAAAAATGAGTAATTTTGGGGGAGTCAGAGGGCATGAACTCAAGAAACACATGGGTCATTCTTCAGCTATACAGGGTGCACATACTTTACCTGTCAAATAATCAGTTAGTACTTTTTCCTCCTAGAGGTGAAGAAACTTATTCTTCAAAAGTATACCCGTGAGACAGGATAGCACGGCTAGCTTGTTTTTCCCCCCAGGTTTGATCTGAGATATCAGAAGTGTATCTGTCTCTTTCTAAGCTTACCAAGTGTATGTTTTGTCTGCAAAGCAAGTAAGTTAAACACAGAGAAGAAAGAAAACCAATCACCATTAAACAGTATTTCTACTCAGTTGGAATTTTTTTCCAATTCAAAATAGGCGTCTGCATTTTAAGACGTGAGGGCGAAGGGTAGAGCAAGTCAGTACATGTTCAGGTGGAAGTGGAGCAGCCCAAGGAGTCACCCTTTTGTCACTGGGGATTCCTTATCTCTGAGGTGATGGGGATGGAGCCTGTGATTCCTTCTATCCGTCAAAGGTTATGGTTATTATTGTCAGTTGCCATGAATGGGCTCTGACTCATGGTGAGCTCATGAAATGCTGCCCGGATTTCCAGGATCAGTTGCAGATCAGATAGTGTTTTGTCAGTGGTGTCACTATGGGGGTGCGGGTGGTTTGGACCACACTGCGTGACATCGTTCGAGGAGGTGACACCAAAATTACTGTCTATAGAATTTCTGTACCGCGTTTCAGCAGAGATTTATTATTTCTTATAAAAATATTCCTGTAGTTATAACAAAAAATTTTTTTCATAAGCCCAGCTTACATATATCAATATACTTACAAGGCTAAAACTCTACACTGATTTACTTTTTGAACCTTCAAATGCACTCCGGTCAGAGCTGTCATTATTACCCAATTACAATGATCCTTCAAATCACGTGGTTTCATCTGCACGAGCTACAAGCACGCTGTTGTGTTCACTGCTGCTGTTTTTTTGTAGTTGCTGATTTTGGCAAATTATCTGGTGTTTTAGCTACAATATTGTGGTAATTAGCATGGGGGGATGACACCACGAGTTACCTTACTGGGTGACACCAACCTTAGTGACGCCACTGTGTTTTGTTATGATCCATAGGATTTTCACTGGCTGATTTTTGCAAGTAGATTGCTAGGATTTTCTTCTTACTGTATCTGAGTCTGGAAGGTCACTGAAGCTATCCAGCATCATAGCAACAAGAAAGTCACTACTGTATGAGAAACTGACAGATTGTAGTTGTTCCTGAGGTACACTGGCCAGGAATTGGATCTAGGTTTTTTTTTTTTTCTCCTGCATGGGAAGCATGAATACTACCACTGAATCACCGATGACTTATATAGGTTATGGTTAGAATTTATTAAACTTTTTATTTTTAACACAAATGTTTTTCTTTCGTAAAATGTATCTTGGTTAGCAATTACAATGATTATTTTGTTACTGCTTGCCTCCTTCACTAGACCGTAAACTTCATGGCAGCAGGAACTGTACTGTTTTCCTCATCAGTGTATCTCCAGGGTCTGGCATTATAGCAGATGCTCAATATACATTTGACAGAGAACATACGGGAAGTCTGAAAGAAATGGAAGGAATCCAGGGCTATAGAAATGGGAAGAAAAAGTAAACCATAGCCTCTTCAAACCACTTTAAAGATCTGCTATTATGACTATTGTTGGTGATGGGGCCACTTAAAACCATTTTGGTAAATAGAGCAGGAGCTGCTTGCCAAGGAAATTCCCATCTTACATTGGTTCAATTAAGAAAATTAAAATGAAGTATTGTGGGTATCCTCATTGCTATTCTATGTAAGAGTAAATTCCCAGGGTTCTGGCTGTTTATTTCGTAAGAAAGCTTATAGTATCTGTGGTGCAGTGAATTACTTAGTATGGCCCTTGTAGGCATAGCTTTGAACCCCCACCAAATGACTGGGTGAGAACTATGCAAATGAGATACTTGTCACCCACCAAGGGGATTGGATAGCTTGTTAACAATGTAAATAAGGCACATGGTACCCTTGTGGGGTGGGAGCATGCAAATAAGGGGTATGGAACCCTAACAACGAGATTGGTCAATTTTTCCATTCTGCTAGGCTTAAAGGGAGACATGCAAAGAGGAGTTGCAACACGGAAGACAGAGAGAGGTAGCAGAGGCAGCAGAACCAGGACAGAGAAGGAGAGCTGTAAAACTGGAGACTGCGAGAAACAGCAGCAGCGAAACGGTGGCAAGAGAACCAGGAGACCATCAGGAGACTGGCAGGAGATGGCTTGGTGGGCTACCTGGACCACAGAGAAAGCTGAGTGTCTTTGGGCAGGAGCCTTGCTGGCGGAGTAGGGTGCCTCAGGCACTTGGTGGAGCTAAGTTTGCTGACCCACAGAGCATGAGCTAAGTGCCCTGGAGCCTAGGCTTACTGATGGAGTGGGGTGCCTCTGGGTACTTATTGGCAGAGCTAAAAGAGCTTTGTAACATTTGCCCAAGCAGGGCAGAGGCCTGGCTAAGAGGGCAAGGGCCAGGGAGAGGCCTGCCTTCAGGCACGGTTGAGAAGAGGCTGCACTGATCGAAGGACTGTATCCTGAGCGTTCCTGAACCTGAATTGCAACCTGTTAACTTCCCTAATAAAACCCATAACTGTAAGTGTGATCTGTGAGTTCTGTGTGGCCACTACAACAAATTATCGAACCCAGCAGATAAGCAGAGAGTGCAGTGGGAGAGGCAGTTGGTGTCAGAATTGGTCAAATGGATGAAGGATGGAGGCATGTCTGTTCTCTGCCTCATAGGAATCCACTTTGGGCTGATGCTGATGGTGACTCTCTCTCCCCCCTCGTGATGTTAGAGGAGGTTACAGGCCCCACTGTGCCATTTTTACAGTATCTTAGTTTGTAATTTAGATACACTCCTGCCCCACCCTCCAGGCTTGAGTCTTTGATAACCAACCCTTTCTTCAGGACAAAATTTCATACTAAAAACTTGAGCCGAGCACTGATCGATTATAGACCCCTTATTTGACACAAAAAAATAAAAATCACACTTTCTCCTTCTTAAGTACCCCAACCCCCGCCCCCGCCTTCTGCCATGACTCCTCTTTGGCCATCCTTTCAGCTCATTTTGGTGATACCATCTCTCCCTAAATTAGGATTATGTCTTTTCAATAGCTTGAATTTTTGGGAAACTGACACATATCAGGAGCATAAGTAAATTCTGTTCATTTTGTCCTCAGTGTTTCTAAAAGGTGTCCTGTGTGATTCAAATTTCAAAGGTTTATATTATTTTTTTAGATTACCTCAGCTCTCTGATAACTCACCTTATGCTTTCTTATCTTCCTTGCCTCAGGAACATTTGTCAAACTGCCTATTTCACTGCAGGTTCATGTGCTAGCCAACACTGCCTCATCTCCAGTACAGGCCACTTCACAAAACTTTTTTTTTTTTTTTTCTGCTAGGTCAGTCTGTCTGTTAGCTTTTCAGAGCAGGTGATTGCCAACCTGAGGTGATTTGAAAGTCCTTGGGAAGAATCCTAGTCTCAAAGGACCTTCCCAGTTCAGATGCCAGAAATTCTGATTATAGAAATTCTTCCACAAGAAGAGTCATACCTTTGGGTTAAAGTGCTTTCCCAGAGTTCTACATTTCAGACATAAGTTAAAGGGGGCAGACGCACGAAGTCATCTTTATGCAAATGTTTTCTTCAGAAGATTATCTGTGGATCAGGTAAGGGCCAGGGGATGTCTGAAAGCACTTGTGACCTTGAGGAGGAAGCTCTGAGATTCAGGGCCAGGGTAAGTGGGGGACGACAAACTTCTTTATCCATTACTGGGTTTTAGGCCCCAGATTATCTTTCGGATCATAAAATTTAAGATCTCGTGCTCACTGACTCTTATTTTCGTGCTCCCCCGGCCACCACCCTCCAGTCTCCCCCGAGCCCTCTTTTCCTCTGCAGCACGGCTCTCCGACTTCCAACTCTCCAGAAGGGCCCTGACAGCGCAGCTGATGCACCGAACCTCCTCCTTCTCGCCGCCTCTCCCACCAGCATTTCGGCTCCGCGCTTCCCACAGTCCTCCCGCAGGCAAATAATACAGACCGCTCCTCCACTGTGAAATAAAACGCTCACAACCTACCCTCAATTGTCACCCTCTAGCATTCCGCCTCTGCCCAAGGCTTTTGGTCACCTCTGTATAAATAAGAACAGGAGCCAAGAACCTGAAAAATCAACCGCTGATCAGTCCCACTTGCTTCCCCGCCAGTGAAAAGCATTCTTATTCCGGCGCGGACGCTCTGCGTCCTGCTGTCCGATCTCGGCTGACACACGCCCAAGCCGCTGTCCCCTCGCCGGGCCCGCAGGTCCTGTCACCTCGCGCCGCCCCCGCCTCCCTCCCGGGCCTGGGCCTCTCCCCGCCCCTCTCCCGCGGACCCCATCGCCCCGCCCCCGGTCCCCTTCGCTGCCGTCGCCATTGGTGCTGGCCAGCGCCAGGGGGCCCCCCATTGGCCGGTTGGGAAGTCACTCACCTCGCGCATTCCACCGCCCTCAGGCTTGCGGGGAAACTTCCTTATTATTGTGACGCCGAAAGCAGAGAAACCCCGAGCCGGGCCCGGAGGGGCTGTCACAGACGGAATCCCGAGCGGCGGTTCTGCAGAGCAGCGGCGGCCAAGGTGCGTGGGGCGGGGGCCGGGGTTCCAAGGAGGAGGGGACTGCAGAGCTGCGGCCGCGCGGTCGCCGCGTCCCGCTGGGCATGGCTGTCAGCGCGGGGCTCCCGGAGGGGCTGCGGCGGCTCCGGCAGCTCGTGCGGCGGCGGCGGCTGCAGGGCGCTTTTTGCGACGACTTGGGGCAGGTCCCATGGGTGGTGAGGCAGGCGCGCGGGGCGGCCAGGGTGCGGTGCCTACTGAGCCTGCAGCTTCTGCAGCGCGCGGGGTGCGGGCGACGGGGCTGCGCGGGGACTCGGGTCTTGCGTCCGCCTCCCTGGAGTTCCCCGGGGCTAGCCCAATTTCCAAAAAGAGCCCCCGCGCCGGGACAGGCCGGAAGCAGCCTTAACAATCTGAGCGCCCCAGCTCCCCGCCCTGACTCTCCTGCCTGCAGACGGTGAGGAATTGCGACGCAGAAAGTCAAAAAGAGGACCCTCCCCTTCCTCCTCGCCAGCCCCTATTTAAATTCCGGGGAGTCGGGAGGTGACACCTCGTGGTGCGGTGAGCGAACGCTTCCGCGCGAAATGGGAGCCGGCAAGGCCACGCGCATTGCCGGTGCTCCAGCCAGGGTCTCTGTGTTTGGGGGTGGCTCGGCGGCGACCGCCGGGAGTTTGCGCTAACGACCTGGGTCTGGTGCCGGCGATGACAGCTCGGGTAGGGCTGCGGCGCGGGGCACCACCCACCTCGCGGAGGCCGTGCCCGGCTGGCTACCTCCGAGTCCACCTCCTGGGCGGGGTCGGGGCGGGGGAGAGAATGTGTGTGTGTGTGTGTGTGTGTGTGTGTGTGTGTGTGTGTGTGTGTGTACGCACGCAAGTGTGCAGACTGGAGAGGGGTGTCCGGAGCTTGAACGTTTGGGGGCAGATGGGACTTTGAGTCATTGTAAAAGTGTGGAGTGGGCAAACCAGGACAACCAGACAGGAGAGCATGTGTAACCGGAAAAGAACGAGCCGGGGAGTGCTATAGAGACAGTACAACTGTGCGTTGCTGCAGTGTGTGCAGCGTGGGCTCTAGGGAACATGTATTTGTACTTTGTTTTTGGTATATTACCGTTTTTATTTTCTTATTATATTTTACTCTAACTTTTAAAGCAGTCCCATTAGGAAGTACCTTAAATTCATAGCTAAGCCGTCCGTGATTCTGCTTGCATTCGTTACGCACGGAATGCTTTGAGAAAAATGATTTGAGAGTTCGCTTCCATTTTTGTGTATCTGGTCTGGCCCATTCCACAAATAGGAAGATATTTCTGTAACCTTCCATTTGATGATTTGATGACGTTGAGTGGATCGATTTTTAACTCTAGATTAGGGAGAAAAAAAATAAAATGAGGATTAACAACAGCCTTTTAAAAAACAGTGACCCCGTAGAGACAGATGTCATGTTTTAGTAGGCAGATTACTGTGAAGCTTTCTCCTTTTGTACTTTACTTTAAAAAAAAAAAAATTTTTTTTTTTTTTACTATGAGGGCGGGGGTAGTGGTGGTATTATAAATCGAGAAGGGGGAGTAGTACATTTAACTCCCCTTTAAAAAAAGCAAGATAGATGAATTACATATTCCACATCATTGTCTGACCCTAGTGGTCTGTAGAGGCTGGGAAACTTCTAGAGATAGTATAATGCAGGAATCAAGGAGACAGAGAGAAACCTCTTTGGCAAAACAACTCCTTTGGCTGGGAAAAAAGAAAAGAGAAACATGCTGTATCAGTGTCCAGCTCTACTTTTTCAGTAAGTAGTTGGATTTTGTTTTTGTTTTAAAAGAAACAGAGATTCCAAAATGCTCCAAATGGTGTGGTTGAAGCCATTGGTTATAGCATTTCATTCTGAGGAACAATTTCAAATTTCTTAAGATTTGCATAACCAATTTAAAAAAATTTTGGTACATAATGAGAGTAGTCCCTTACTGGAGACACAGACAGTTTTGTTTTAGTTTCAGAAATAAAAGCAATATTCTCCATATTGAAAGGGATTTTCTACGTAAGGAGGTAGGAATGAAGTTGTGATGATAATCTCTTAAAAATATTCAGGACTTTTTTCTTTTGAGAGGCTATAGGGTCGCTACAGATTAGAATCTACTCTAAGGGGCTTAACAACAAAGGTACCTCTCAGTCTCGTTCTGCATGGAAGAGGCTGTGGTGATGAGGAAGGACAGATAGGAGGAAATCGTCATAACAATTGTGGCAAAATCAGCTATAATGTGTGTGATACATGGAAATATCAAGGAAAATAACCCAAATCGGATTATTTTTCAAAACTTTGTAAACTAAATGAGAGATTTAAAAATAATTTCGTTCATATTCCTTCCTACCAAATGTCAGGCATTTTATAAGGTGATATCCATGCCTGCAGTTCAGTTTTAGAGGTGACATCTGCAGAGTTGTCTTGAGATTATTTTGTTTATATTTTGGTCAAATTCCGGTCTTCAGATATAATGTTTGGGAGAATGTTCAAACTTGAATAATTTCAAGAAAATTTCAGAAATTTGCTTCTGTCTTTTGGTTTTCAATAACATGAAAGCACTTTGCAGAATTCCATACTAATGGGAATTATTATTTCTTTAGCTTTCAGATCTGTAAGGTGAGGTGGAACAGTTCTGGCTTCTAGTCCCAATGCCAGTTGCGTGACCTGTGGTGAGTTACTTAATTTCTTTGAACCTGTTGACTCTTGTAAGTGGAGATAATAGCTAACTCACAGAATTGACAAGAGGATTAAATAAGATAATATATGCCAAGGACTCAGGGTAGTATCGGTTTCTAGAGAGAGACCTTAACAGCTTTTAATGCCTTCCTTCGGCTGTGATGTAGTGAAGAGAACAAGTTGACCCCAGGAGGTAGGAGACCTGATTTCCTTCCAGTCTCTGTTTCAACCACTTACTTCCCAGAGGACCTCTGAAGGTCTCAGCTGCCATTAAAATGAGGTTAGGAATGTGTGCCTCTTGCCTAGAGGTGTTGGGGAAAAGTTGCAAAAAACAAAATCTACTCCCAACCTAGAAAACTTCTCTATAAATATAAAAGGGAAAGAAGAGTTTTATTATTGAATAAGCATTAAACCAGAATGCGACGCATCACAGGCAATCCACTAAAGAGGTTGCAAAGACAGAAATGAATCTGACCTTTTGTGTAGCTAAGGGGATACAGCCCATTTTATTCGTGTTTTCAAGATAAAATTGTTGTTGTTAGTTGTATTCAGGTTGAATCTGACTCATGAGAACCCCTTGTGTGCAGAGTAGAACTACTCCATAGGGTTTTCAAGGCTGTGACCTTTTGGAAGCAGATGGCCAGGCTTGTCTTCCAAAGCACCTCTAAGTGAGTCCAAATCACCAACCTTTGGAGTTGGGCGCTTAACTGTATATACAACCCAGGGACTCCAAGAAAAAATACTAATATTCTAATATCTTTGTGGCAGATGCTTGAAGTAATGCTAATCTTCTTCCAGGACACTGGAAGGTGGGAATGTGATCTTCCTTGGTGATTACATTTGAAAAGAGATGGTTCCGAGGTCCTTGAAGAAACAGCCTCGATTTACATACTTTTTGAAGTGACAGAGAAAGAATTTACAATTACAAGTTATCTAAAGTGAATTTTGGAAGAACAGAAGAGGAGGGGGCCATTTTCCTTGTTTCCAACAGGGAAAATTAAAACCTGTGTTCAGTTTGTATTTGTCCTTCAGAAGCCCAAACCAAACCAAACCCATTACCATTGCATGGATTCTGACTCATAGTGACCCTATGGGACAGAATAGAACTGCCTCATCAGGCTTCCAGGGAGTGGCTGGAGGATTCAAACTGCTGACCTTTTGGTTAGCAGCCGAGTGCTTAATCACTGGGCCACTAGAGCTCTGTCAGAAGTTGGAACAAATGGACTTTTAAGACCTCTTTAATAAGACTATCCCTTTAATGACATAACTTTGCTCCCTTGGGGCATTTACTACGTTTAGACATAGTATTTGCTGGTTGTAGGCGCGTGTGTCTCTGTGTAAGTGAATTGGTTTTATTATAAGTGGAAGTGAATGTGGAGGAAACATCTGGTTCACTCTATTTAGATTACTTTGCTCACCCCTCCATTCTCTAACATGAGTCCCAATTGCTTGTAATCGTGACCATGATTAATTTACCTGACATCACCTCGCCTATTGCGTGCAACATCTTCTGTAAACTTTTATTTTCAAAATTGGAGAAGAGGGTGGCTTTGTTTTATCATCCTCTTCTCTGTTTAGTTGTCCTAGTTTGTCCACGCCACCCATTTACAAATGACTCAAAGTTCCACCTGTCCCCAAGTGTCCATGCTCTTAAGTGTACACACACACACACATCCACATACATCCACACACACATCAACTCTGGAGCCTAGTGGACTATATTTGAATCCTGCCTTTGAGGCTTACTAAGTAAGTTTCCATTTCAGCTACTTCCTTACATGTCCTTGGGCAAGTGACTTAACCTTGCCAAGCCTCAGGGTTATCATATAAAAAAAATAAGAATTTTTTTAATAATTCTTATTTATTTATTTATTTTTATATGATAGGGTAGGTGAAATAATCTGTGTGAAATATGGACAAGAATGCTAATTTAGGCATTGTTTGAAATAGAAAAAAACAAAAATGACCCAAATGCCCATCAATAGGCAAATGAATAAATAAATTACAGTACATGCATAAAGTAGAACAGAATTTTCAACAGTGAAAAATCAATTAACTTCAACAAGAAAACAAAATTAAAAAAAAAATCAACTACAAGCATCAGGCTAGCTAAATCTCTAAAACATTCTTGTACATAGTTCTTGGTGTGTATATTCATGAGTTTTTTTGCTGCACTATACAGTAAGATAGACGTTCCCATATGTGGCTACTTATATTAAAATTCAAAATAATTTAAAAATCCATAAAATATCAGTTTTTCATTTCAAGTGTTCATTATTCACCATGCAGGTAATGGCTTCCGAGCTCCTTTGAAAGAAAGCTTATCCCTGTTTTCAGTGAGATTAAAAGTCCTGCCTGAGTGTTATTTAGGTTTCAGTGACATTCACACAGAGGAATAAGATCGAGTGGTTAGACTGCTGTGTGTATGGCCTGATTATGAATATGAATTTCCAAGACAAAGTTTTGGAATTATAGCCTGTCTTTTAGCATTCATGGACTAGGACGACGGGTAAAAGAGATTTGTCTACCCCCTTGCCCTTCCCAGATTTTAAAAGAAAATACAGGCAGAAAACTTTTTCCTAGCAACCTCAAATTCCCTTCGTGAAAGTTGTGACAGCCGGCGGCAGTGCTGCCTTGCCGTGGTGCATATTTGGCACTGCTAATCACAAAAAAATCACAGTGGGAAGAGAGGACTCATGTCCTGCCTGCTGAGGGCTCACACCAGAGCACTAGAAGGAGGCCTAACAGTGACTATAAATCGATAAGAACCAAACTCCCTGCTGTCAAGTCAGTAGCGACCCCATGTGTTACAGAGCAGAACTGTTCCATAGGGTTTTCTTGGCTGCAGTCTTTCCGGGAGCAGATTGCTAGGCTTTTCTTCTGAGGTGCTGCTGGGCGGGTTCAAACCACCAATGTTTAGGCTAGTAGTTGAGTGCAAACCTAACTCTGACTATAACCAAAAACCAAACCAAACCCAGTGCCGTCGAGTGGATTCCGACTCATAGCGACCCTATAGGACAGGGTAGAACTGCCCCATAGAGTTTCCAAGGAGCGCCTGGTGGATTCGAACTGCCAACCCTTTGGTTAGCAGCCATAGCATTTAACCACTACGCCACCAGGGTTTCCACCGTGACTACAGCAACTAACATTTACTGGAAACTTATTACGTTATGAGCTCAGCTGCTAACCACAAGGTCGGCAGTTTGAATCTACCGTCCATTCCTTGGAAACCCTATGGGGCAGTTCTGCTCTATCCTGTAGGGTTTCTATGAGTCAGAATGAACTTGAGGGTGTAGGGTTTGTTTTGGTTTTTTTATTGCTGTATGCCAGGCACTGTGCTGAGCACTTTCTATGTCCAACATACACTCCTTAATTCTCACAGCAATCTTATTATTCTCTCCATTTTAGAGACTGGACAACAGGTTTAGAGTGGCTAAACATCTTCCCCAAGGTTTTACAGCTAGTATATGATAAATTCAGGGCCCAAACCTATAGTTCTTCTGAGCCCTAAGATGATCCTGAATCTTATACCAAGAATAGGTGAGAATAAGGACTGGGGAAAGTGGCAGGCGTGACAAGGAGAAGAAGCTGTCCGTCCTTTTGTGGTGGGGCAGGAAATGGAGGGGCTGAAACTGAGGTGGCGTGGGGCAGCTAAGGTGGCTGGTATGGGTGCTGAGCCAGAGGGAGCTGCAGTGCAGTCCTGTGTTCTTCTGCAGTGTCTTTTCATAACTGTGCATTTTGAAGGGAAATAAAAGATTCTACTCTTGTAGGAGAAAGGGAGAGACAGTGAGAGGAAAAATGGGTGGGAGGGCCTAGGGGATCACAATGTCCAGTGATGCCGAACATTGCTGAAGCTAGATCTACCAGATTTGGGGGTCTGACCAAAGCGTACTTTCATTTTTTCCCTCCAGAGTGTATTTTTAAGTGAAAGCTGTATGAATGGTTGGCTTCTCTTTGATGCACTGAATTTCTCCTCTAACAGCTAGATGATTCTGTTGCCTCCTGCTGTAGTTTTGGCAGAGCATCATGGTGACTAGACAGGCTCTCAAATTTGGGTTGATAATCCATTCATCCACGACTCGTCATTTTGTCGTACTGTGGTGGCCTGTGTGTTGCTGTGATGCTGGAAATTATGCCACTGATATTTCAAATACCAGCAGAGTCACCCATGATAGACAGGTTTCAGCAGAGCTTCCAGACTAAGACAGACTAGGAAGAAGCACCTGGTGATCTTCTTCTAAAAGAATTGGTCGGTGACGACTTTATGAATAACAGGGAAACACTGTCTGATATAGTGCCAGAAGATGAGCCCCTTAGGTTGATTGGAAGGCACTCAAAATACTACTGGGGAAGAGCTACTTCCTCAAAGTAGAGATGACCTTAATGATGTGGATGGAGTAAGGCTTTCGGGACCTTAATTTACCGATGTGTCACGACTCAAAATGAGAAGAAATAGCTGCAAACACCATTAATAATTAGAACATGAATGTATGTAGTATGAATTTGGGAAAATTGGAAGTTGTCCAAAATGAAACGGAACACTTTCAGATAGATATCCTAGACATTAGTAAGGTGAAATGGACTGATATTGGCTATTTTGAATTAGACAGTCATATAGTCTACTATGCTGGGGATGAGAGATTGAAGAGGAACAGTGTTGCATTCATTGTAAAAAAAGAACATTTCAAGATCTGTCCTCAAGTACAACACTGTCAGTGATAGGACAATATTCATACACCTACAAGAAAGACCAGTTAATCTATTTTTCAAGTTTATACACCAATCACTAATGCCAAAAAAAAAAAAAAAATGCCAAAGATGAAGAAATTGAAGATTTTTACCAAATTCTGCAGTCTGAAATTGATCAAACATGCAGTTAAGATGCGTTGATAACTACTGGTAATTGGAATGCGAAAGTTGGAAAGAAAGAAGGATCAGTAGTCAGAAAATGTAGGCTTAGTGATAAAAATGACTTTGGAGATGGCATGATAGAATTTTGCAAAACCAATACCTATTCATTGAAAATACCTTTTTCGACAACATAAATAGGGACTACACACGTAGACCTGGTCAGATGGAACACACAGAAATCAAATTGATTACATCTGTGGGAACAAGGCCAGGTGCCAACTGCGGAACAGATCATCAATTGCTTATTTGCAAGTTCAAGTTGAAGCTGAAGAAAATCAGAATAAGTCCCAGAGAGCTGAAGTTTGACCTTGAGTATATCCTACCTGAATTTAAAGACTGTCTCAAGAATAGATTTGACACGTTGAACTCTAATGACTGAAGACCAGACACGTTGTGGGGTTGCATCAAGGTCATTATACATTAAGAAAGCAAAAGGTCATTAAAACGACAAGAAAGAAAGAAAAGACCAAAATGGATGTCAGAAGAGACTCCGACACTTGCTTCTGAATGTAGAATAGCTAAAGTGAATGGAAAAATGATGAAGTAAAAGAGTTGAACAGAAGATTTCAAAGGGCAGCTTGAGAAGACAAAGTATTATAATGAAATGTGCAAGACCTGGAGTTAGAAAACCAAGAGAAGAACACACTTAGCATTTCTCAAGCTGAAAATACTGAAGAAAAATTCAAGCCTGTAGTTGCAGTATTGGATTCTATGGGCAAAATATTGAACGATGCAGGAAGCATTGAAAGAAGATGGAAAGAATACTCAGAGTCATCTGTACCAAAAAGAATTGGTCAAAGTTCAGCCATTTCAGGAGGTAGCATATGATCATGAATCGATGATGTTGAAGGAAGAAGTACAAACTGTATTGAAGGCATTGCTGAAAACAAGCCTCCAGGAATTGACAGAGTATCGATTGAGATGTTGAACAAACAGATGCGATGCTGGAAGCACTCACTCGTCTATGCCAAGAAATTTGGAAGACAGCTACTTGGCCAACTGACTGTAAGAGATCCATATTTGTGCCCATTCCAAAGAAAGGTGATCCAACAGAATGAGGGAATTACTGAACAATATCATTAATGTGACACACAAGTAAGATTTTGCTGAAGATCACTCAAAAGTGGTTGCACAGTACATCGACAGGGAACTGCCAGAAATTCAAGCCAGATTCAGAAGAGGACATGGGATTGAGATATCATTGCTGATGTCAGATGGATCTTGGCTGAATGCAGAGAATATCAGAAGGATATGTGTTTTATTGAGTGTGCAAAGGCATTCGACTGTGTGGATCATAACAAATTACGGATGACGTTGCGAGGAATGAGAATTCTAGAACATTTAATTGTGCTCATGAGGAACCTGTACTTAAACCAAGAGGCAGTTTTTCTAACAGAACTAGGGGATACTGCATGGTTTAAAGCCAGGAAAGGTGTGTGTCAGGATTGTATTGTTTCTCTGTACTTATTTGATCTATATGCTGAGCAAATAGTCCAAGAAGCTGGACTATATGAGGAAGAACATGACATTAGGATTGGAGGAAGACTCATTAACAACCTGCAATATGTAGATGACACAGCTTGCGTGCCAAAAGTGATGAAGACTTGAAGCACTTACTGATGAAGATCAAAGTCTACAGCCTTCAGTATGGATTACAACTCAACATAAGGAAAACAGAAGTCCTCACAACTGGACCAATAAGCAGCATCATGTTAAAAGGAGAAAAGATGGAATTTGTCAAGGATTTCATTTTACTTGGATCCACAAACAATACCCATGGAAGCAGCATCAAGAAATCAAACAACATATTGCATTAGGCGAATCTGCTGCAAAAGACCTCTTTAAAATGCTAATATAAGGCACTGATACCACTTTGAGGATTAAGGTGCACCTGACCCAAGCCATGGTATTTTCAGTCACCTCATATGCATGTGAAAGGTGGACAATGAATAAGGAAGACAAAAGAAGAATTGATGCATTTGAATTACGGTGTTGGATAAGAATACTTAATATACCATGGACTGCCAGGAGAACAACCAAACTTGTCTTCGAAGAAGTACAGCCAGAATGCTCCTTAACAAAACGAATGGCCAGACTTCGTCTCCTGTACTTTGTGTATATTATCAGGAAGGACCAGTCCCTGGAGAAGGACATCATGCTTGGTAAAGCCAATGGTCAGCAAAAAAGAGGAAGACCCTCAAAGAGATGGATTGACACAGTGGCTGCAGCAATGGGCTGAAACATAGTACAGATTGTGAGAATGGCGCAGGATTGGGCAGTGTTTTAGTTCTGTTGTACAGAGTTGGAACCAAGTCAACTGCACTAACAACAATAATTCATTCATAGGGACGAATCTTATCTGTGGTTGTTATTTAATTATTTCCCTTAATAAGTAGGTTTTAACTGATTTTTTTCAAGATACCATACTGTGACTTGGGTGGGAAAGGTTTGAATAGTCCTTTTCATTTTCTTTTTCATAAATGGTTTCTACTAGTTAATCAGAAATGAGGTCTTACCTCAGGCTGCTTACTTAGGATTGCCCAGTGGTATCATCTTTTTGGATTACAAAAACTAAATTCGTGCAAAGCATTTAGAGTTCAGCTGACTCTCAGGTACTGACTCACACTATACAAATTTATAAGAAACTGATAGATCCAGGATGCCACATTAATAATGAGAAGTAGAAGTGCCAAGAACACTTGGATGCTTTGGTCAGCTGATCAGCATGTTCTTTCCCTGTAGTAGGATTTACTTTGGAAACCAAGTTATTTAAGCTTACCTGTTAAGTATGGTATCTGTGCAAGGCAAGTGACCGAATGAACTTAATGACTAGTGTTGTGGAGTCTGATCCACTCGTCTTCACTACTGGAAATAATTACTAAGTAGATCAAATATTCAGGTTGACTGATAAGGATACCCTTTCTCTCTGGACAGTGCTACAGGTGGATTGGGAACTTCTGACCCTTTCATCTGCAAATTAGAAATACTAATAGCAGTATTTACCTCATAGAAAATGGAATGAGTTAGTATCTATGAAGCACATGGAAAAGTGCCAGACCTAGAGTAAGCTCAAGTTTAGTCTTACCTGCCATTATTAAAGGAGTTTTTTAGTGATGCGGTGGTTAAATGTTTGGCTGCTAACCAAAAGGTCAGCAGTTTGAATCCACTAGCCACTCCTTGGGAATCCTATGGGACAGTTCTACTCTGTCCTATAGGGTTGCTATGTATGAATCAGAATTGACTCAAAGGCAACGGATTTGTTTTTTTCTTTTTTGGTGCTATTATTAATAATGTAACTATTAATATTATCGGTCAATTTTTGATAAGTGACAGAAACTCAACTGAAACAAGCAAACAAATAAATGAAGAAGGGACTTATCAGACAACTAGTTAGAACAAGTGAAGATGGTGGTGCTGGCACCAGGTAAGAGAGGTGCAAGGCTCAGTCAATGTCACTGGGATTCATTCTGTCTCTTGCCTGTGATTCTCTATGGATAAAAAATCCGGATGGTGGCTTCATAATCTTTTATAGGTGTCCTCCATGTGTCAAAATAAGTAATTTCCCACAGCCTCAGTTATCCTTCAGAGACAAAGGCAATTTTCACTCACAGCTCCATGGAATATCCTGTGGGAGGACTCTGACCCAGTTGGGAGTATGAACCTATCCCTGTACCAGTCACTGTGCCTGACATTCTCTGATTGACTTGGCCTGAATCATGTTTTATGGCTTAGGGGTGGTGGTCTCTGGCTTGGCAGGGGTCATGTGCTCACCGCCGTGGACTTTGCCTCCAGATAAAGGGGAGCCTAGAGAAGTATTAGGCAGACAAAAGCAGTGGATAACACACATGAATTTTTTTTAAAGTTAATCTTCATTCTTCAGAAAAGTTGCACTAGGGTGCAGCTTTCTTATATATTAAGTTCATCCCAGTCGTGGCCCCCCCTCCTCATCTCTCCCCCCTGCCCTTTTAATTGATGAGTAGTGTTTTATTGTATGAATATAGCACAATCTGTTTATCCATTCTTCTACTGATGGGCATTTGAGTTGTTGCCATTTTTGGTTAGCATGAATAAGGCCACTGTGATACTCATTTACGGATCTTTGCCTGGACATCCAGCTATGTCTTCTTGATACCATATTTTTAGACACATTTGAATGTACTCGGCTGCTTAAGTGGGTGGCTTAACTCTATAGCTGCCTAATCTCATCTGCTTTCTTTTAATTCTGACTAATTTCAATCCCAGAAGGCAACTTTATTTTAAAGTTTTCAGGACACTGTATATACTGACTACATTCAGCAAAGATTTTTGTGTGTTTCTGGTCTTGTGAGTGTCATGTAAATCTACTTGGGTGGCAGTGTATTCCAGTGGATAAGAGTGTGGACTTTGACATCAGGCCTAGATTCATAGTTTGGCTCTGCCTCTTCAGCTGTGTGACCACGGGCATGCTTCTTAACCTCTCTGAGACTAGCTTCTTTATCTGAAAATGAGGCTAAAAATAATACTTATGCCACAGGGTTGTGTGTTAACATGAAATGAAATGATGATATAAAATGCTTAACACAGTGGCTGATGTGAGCCCTGTGATGTTACTTATATAATCATTGGTCAAGGAGATAAGCCAAACTCATGCAACATTAAAAATGAAGAAAGAAACTAGGATTTGAAAAGTTCAAAGAGTAAGTCAGATAGGACTACTGTAAGGGTGTTGTAAAATTAAGTTGTATGTACTATTTAATGTCATTGAGTTAGAGGCAAAATACTATAATTGTTGTTAAGAGTGGATGAAAGAATTTACTTCATCTGTGTTGGAATCTTTACTTTTTAACTCTTCAGCATGGTTTCACTTTGAGAGAAAGGAGTTTGTCATTTTAAAAGCTGAGTTTGCATAGAGTAGCCTGTTAGCTCTCTCCTTTGTACCTTTAGGTTCATAGACATTAATGAAAATTCTCTCCTATAGATTGGTTAGTAAGTTCAGCTATTAAGTGTTCTGCCCAGTGCCGTAATTCAAAGCAAGACTTTGCCATTTCATTAGAATCCTCCGTCTTTTTCATTTGCACATAAATGCTACAATGGATTAGGTAAGACACCTTTGGATGTCTGCTGTCTTTCTGTGAAATCCTTACACTTTGACCTGTAGAACCTATGACAGTGATTCTCAGTGTGGGGGGAATGGCACTTTAAGAAGTTAGAAAAGGATATTCACTATTACAATTAAAATTTATATTTGGAAAATCAAATGTAACCTGAATGTCCTCAAGATCAATCTCCTGGATGCTTTCCTTTAACATTGACATGAAGTGATTCAGGCCCAAGACCACACTTATCAGAGGTTTAACGTCCTCCCCAGATTTCTAAGAGTTCTTGAGGATAAGAAGGATGTTGCTCTATTATGGCTCACTCAAAATTCTTGCTCTTTGCTCCATCCTTTAGTCTTCATGAGGGCCTCCATGGCCTTTTTTCAAGGTCCTTTTGAATCTACAATGCTTTGCAGAGCACAACTGTTTTAAGAGTACTATCTTAACTTTTACATACGGTTTGGGATTTTGAAGAGTAACTACAGAACAGACAACAACTTCAAACTGAATGTCAGTCATTACTGTTCTTAAAATTCTGCCATTCCCTGCCACAGGCAATCTTCTAGTTATTGGCCATGCTCCAAGCTTGCAACCATATTATAGGCCTCAATCTCTCCCTCTTAATTTTGTATCTTAAACAAGAGCTTTTACTTTTCTGCAAGACTTAATTTTGATTTCTCCTGCATCCTTTCTTCTCTAAATCCTGGACCCTTCTTTTAAACCAAAGGAGCCCTGGTTGCACAGTGGTTAAGCACTTAGCTGCTAACTGAAAGGTTGGCAGTTTGAACCCACCAGCTGCTCTGTGGGAGAAAGATGTGGCAGTCTGCTTTTGTAACAGTTACAGCCTTGTAAACCCTATGGGACAATTCTACTCTCTCCTACAGGGTCAGTATGAGTCACAGTTGACTTAACAGCAATAGGTCCTCCTCCCCCCCCACCCCCTTTAAACCAGAAGGGCTCATTAGGTATTTTCCTGAACAGAAGGGCAATCAACTGGAGATTTCCAACTTCAGCAATAGAAAGAGAAGAACTTCTGAAGTTACAGGGGTTTTTTCTTTGTTTCTGATCAAAGCCTTAGGCAAAGTATTCCCTTCTCTTAAGTCTATGTAAGCAGAAAGCAGCAATAGAAAAGTGATACTTGCCTCCTTAAAAGCCATGGTAAATCTAGGGGTTGCTCTGTCCGCCTACCTTCTGTTCTAGGAAAATACTTCTGTTAAGCATTTTGTGCCTATTACTTTTGTAGTGAAATGTTCATTAATTAAACTCAACAAAGTATTGTTGGTTGCTGTGGACCCACAGAAGCATTGGACATGTATATTTAGCAAGAAAAAGAAGATTAGAAAAAAAATTTTTTTAAACATCTTTATCGAGATGCTGTCGACATACCATAAAATTACACATTTACGGTGTAAAATTTAGTAGTTTTTAGGATATTCATCAAGATGTACAGCCATCACCACAATCTAAGTTTAGGACATTTTCATCACCCCTTGAAAGACACAGGAGCAGTCATTCTCCACCTCCCCCAACCGCCAACACTGGGCAACCATTAATCTACTTTCTGTCTCTGTTTGCCTATTCTAGACATTTCATATAAATGGAATCATATAATATGTGGTCTTTTGTGACTGCTGTTTTCATTTAGCATAGTATTTTCAAGGTATATCCATGTTGTAGCCAAATAATATTCTACTGTATGGATATACCACGCTTTGTTTATTTATTGATCCTTTCATGGACATTTGGGTTGTTCCTTCCTTTTGGCTGTTATGAATAATGCCGCTGAAAACATTCATGTACAAGTTTTTATGTGGATGTATGTTTTCAATTTTGATGGGATGGAAATAAAACCAAACCTACTGTTGTCAAGTTAGCTATCACAGTGACCCTGTAGCAGAGAGTAGAACTGCCCCATAGGGTTTCCAAGGCTGTAACCTTTACAGAAGCAGACTGCTGCATCTTTCTCCCATGGAGCGCTGGTGGGTTCACACTGCTGACCTTTTGGTTAGCAGCCGAGTGCTTTAACTACTGTGCCACCAGAGCTCCCTGGGATCGAAATAGATTTGCTATATCGTATGGTAACTTTATGTTTTAACTTTTTGAAGAACTGCCAGCCAGACTCTTTCCCAAAGTAATTGCACTGTTTTACATTCCCACCGGCAATGCATGAGGGTGCCCGTTTCTCCATATCCTCACCAATACTTGTCATTTTCTGTCTTTTTTGATTATAGCCGTCCTAGTGGGTGGAAGGAAACCCTGGTGGCTTAGTGGTTAAGTGCTACGGCTGCTAACCAAAGGGCTGGCAGTTCAAATCCGCCAGGCACTCCTTGGAAACTCAATGGGGCAGTTTTACTCTGTCCTATAGGGTCGCTATGAGTTGGAATCAACTCGACGGCACTGGGTTTGGTTTTTTTTGTTTGGAGTGGGTGTAAAGGAGTCCCTGGGTTGCCGAAACCTTTAAGTCCTGGACTGCTAGCCAAAATTGGTTGTTGATTCAAACCCACCCAGGGGCACCTCAGAAGATTCGCCTGGCAACCTGCTTCCTAAAGATCACAGCCTTGAAAAAACTATGGAACACAGGCCTGTTCTGCACACATGTGGTCATCGTGAGTGGGAATCGACTCAACAGCAACTAACAGAGATTTTCCTTTTGTTGTTTATTTAAAAGGGGAGCATGAATTTTTAAGAGGTGGCTAAATTCTGGACTAGAGTCAGCAGTAATCAATCAGCCAAAAGTTGATAGAGAACCTGCTGAATAGAAGAGGTATAAGTTGTACTGTAGTGTCTATGTTTGAGGAGGTTAAAATCCAGCCGGGAAGTTGAGTTATAAAGATACAGAGAAAGCTACCAATCAAGGCAATATAGTCAATGTGTCAGAGGGATGCAGGCTGATTGTGGCAGGAATGGCCCCCAGAGGCTCTCGGCTAGGAACTGAACCTTGATTCAAATCTGGGTAAGAGGGAGTGACAGAGAAGCTAACTGTTTTTTTTTTCCATTTCCCATTTTCACTTCAGGTGGTGAAATACTACTGTTCGAGCTAACAATAGAATACCTAAAGGAATTAATTTGTTAAAAAAAAATAAACAGAAAACTCAAAGGAAAGGTACAGTGAGAAAGGCCAACATGAGATCATGAGAATAAGTTTCAGACTATTAACTGCCTTAATGATTTGCAGGGATTGTTTCAGCAAATTCCCAGTGCTCATCAATGATCTGAGAACCATGTTCTGTCTGAGTTTACGCCTAAGCCTATTGGGAAGACCAAATTTGTCTAAAAATACTTTTTAAAACTTATCCAGAAGTAAAATATCATTGTTATAACTCGTAACTACTTTCGACAATATCAATATTTGTTTTATTTTTAGATGCAAATTATATGAAGAATATTAGGACTATTTTAAAAATTGGTTACATTTATTAAAATTCATTTTCTCTGACCTTTTTATTTTTTTCTTTCTTTTTAAAAAATAACTCTCTTCTAGGCTACATGATTCCTTGAAGGATAAGAACAATGTTATGTTGGGGATATTGGTCTCTGGGCCAACCTGGTATCAGTACCAACCTGCAAGGGATTGTGGCTGAGCCGCAGGTGTGTGGATTCATATCTGACAGAAGCGTCAAGGAAGTCGCCTGTGGAGGAAACCACTCCGTTTTCCTGCTGGAGGATGGGGAAGTTTATACGTGTGGTTTGAACACCAAGGGACAGCTGGGCCATGAGAGGGAAGGAAACAAGCCAGGTGAGTGCACCTAGCCTGCATGATTTATCAGGGAGAATCAAAGGCAAAAGGGAGAGGGGCTGGCTGAAGTTTCCTCACCAAGTGGTTATCTTTCAGAGAGTCTCTTTGGAAAGGTGCAGTGATTCCCTACCGTTCAGAACCTTTGTGTCTAATGCAAGCCTTTTGATGGAAAAGCAGACTTTCCTTTTTCATTTTATTAAATACGACATGTAATATCATTTAGCGGGGGAGGGAAGATGACTAGTTAGTTCAGAGTTCGAGAGAGAGGATTTTCCCAGTAATCAAATGCAAAGACAGGCGACAGTTTTGTGTACAGATAACCCTTATATGATTAATATCATAAGTTTTTCTCCCTAATTACTTATTCATTCGTTTATTTATTTCTGCAGTGTGCTTTTGTTAAGCATTTTGTGTCAGGTGCAGTGCTTGGTGGTGTGAGTAGAAAGGTGAGGGAGATACAGTGTTTATGTGGCTCCAGCGATTTCCTGTGCCAAGTGCTACGATGGAAGGGCAGTAAGGTGAAGAATATGCTGGGGGGCAGGAGGGGTTTGTTCTGCCGTTGGGGGTTGAGAAGAAGGATGAGTAGAACTTCAGCAAGCATGTGTGCACATGTGTGCATGTGCGTGTGATAGGAACACCAAACCTATTTTGTCCTGAGTACACCCAGTGATAAACAAAGGCATGGATACGAAGGTACAACAGTTGTTGCAGGAATGTTGAAGAGTGTGGCGAGACTGGTGGTGAAGGGTAGTGAGAGAGGATAAAGTGGAAACCTCTCCCCCACAAAACAACCGACTAACCCAACCAGTTACTATGGAGCAGATTCCGATTTGTGTGACTCCATGTGTTGCGGAGTAGAACTGCGCTCCATGGAGTTTTCAATGGCCAACTTTTTGGAAGTAGATCTCCAGGTCTTTCTTCCGAGATGCCTCTCTGGGTGGATTCAAACCACCAACCTTTTCTGTTAGTAGTTGAAAGCTTAACCATTTCTACCACTTGGGGACTCCTATAAGCTGGAAATATTTTAGTACCTTTCATTTATTTATAACAGGCACTGTGCATATTTAGCCCGTAGGTTTGACTGTTTTTTTTTTTTAATTTCCACTTTTATTGTCTAAAGAATCTGAGTTTGACCTTAAGTATGTATGTAACATGGATTTATGAGGTACTTTCTCACCCTTAGACTTCAGCTACGTTTGGGGTAGGAGTGATGATATTTGAGTGAGTTCCTTTTAGTGAGTCATGATAGGGTAGTGCCTTGATGACTAGGACTATGTATTTGTCACACTAGCATGGGCGTGTGCCATTTTCTTTCTTGCCTGCTTCCCTTTTCACTTAATCAGATCAAACCCAGTAACCGAAGCTTTATTAAAGACTTGCTGTTTTCTCTAGGTTATTATTTTGTGTGTATGTGTTCATTTAGGCAAGTAAGATTGCCATCAGGATGAGATAAATTTCTTCTGTGACACTGTCTCCCTCATCCCTCTTTTACTTTGAAATAGCTCTATGGCTCATAAGACCTTTGCATATTAAAAAACAAACAAACACTATGCAGTAGTAAATGACAGTTACTTTTTTAATCAATTGAAACTACCCAGAGTATACATTTTTAAAACAAAAAATCCTACAGAACTGAAATTCTGAAATGAAATTATGACTTAGATACTATGACAAAATAGATAATTCTTTATAACACTCTCTCTTCTCCCTCCTGTATCCTTCCCATAGCAAGTGCCTGTGCTCTATAGTTTCCCTGTCCAAATGTCAGTATTAATTTATAATCATTAATTTTTATATTGACCTTTGGAAAAAAGGCTACAGGGCTGGTCTTAAGCAAAGCTATAAAGTATGTGAAATGTGCTTGGTAGGCTCCCACTTCTCCATGCTTTGCTCCCACATTCCCTCATTGGAGCCCTCCCTGGAACACCCCACCAGATCTGCTTACCTGTGAGCAATGCCCAGTGTTCTAGGCAGGGGTTTCCTAACCTGTGGGTCCTGAACTCTGCGGAGTTCAAGGAAGGGTTGGTAGCATTGTTTACGCACCAGCACCTTTATGTGTATAATGTGTCTGATACTACAGGTTATGAAAGGTCAGTAGATCCTGTTGTTTACTAAAATCAATTAAAAATCAATTAAAAGAGCCAAACCAAAAAACCAAACCTGTTACCATTAAGTCGATTCTAAATCATAGCAACCCTATAGGACAGAGTAGAATTGCCCCATAGGGTTTCTAAGGAGCAGCTGATGGATTTGAACTGCTGATCTTTTGGTTAGCAGCCATAGTTCTTAACCACTGCGCCACCCAAAACCCATTGCTGTCGAGTCGATTCCAACTCATAGGGACCCAATAGGACAGAGTAGAACTGCTCCATGGGGTTTCCAGGGATTGCCTGGTGGATTCGAACTGCTGACCTTTTGGTTAGCAGCTATAGCTCTTAACCACTATGCCACCAGGGTTTCCACTGCACCATCAGGGCTAATTAAAAGTGCCACTAATCCACGTATCGAATTAGTAAATTCTGTTCATTGCATGTTTTACCAGTGAATATGATATAAAAGTATAATATACACCTGTCATTGAGGTATCAGGATTGGAGGAAGACTCATTAACAACTGGCCAGATGCAGATGACACAACCTTGCTTGCTGAAAACAAAGAGGACTTGAAGCACTTAGTGATGAAGATCAAAGACTACAGCCTTCGGTATGGATTACACCTGAACATAAACAAAACAAAAATCCTCACAATTGGACCAATAAGCAACATCATGATAAATAGAGAAAAGATTGAAGCTGTCAAGGATTTCGTTTTATTTGGATCCACAATAGACGTCCATGGATGCAGCAGTCAAGAAATCAAATGACGTATTGCCTTGGGCAAATCTGCTGCAAAAGACCTCTTTAAAGTGTTAAAAAGGGAAGATGTCACTTTTAAGGACTAAGCCATGGTATTTCCAGTTGCTTCATAGGCATTTAAAAGTTGGACATTGAATAAGGAAGACCAAAGACGAATTGATGTGTTTGTATTGTGGTGTTGGTGAAGAATACTGAATATACCATGAACTGCCAGAAGAATGAACAAACCTGTCTTGGAAAAAGTACAACCAGAGTGCTCCTTAAAAGCGAGAATAGTGAGACTTTGTCTCATATCCTTTGGACATGTTATCAGGAGGGACCAATCTCTGGAGAAAGACATCATGCTGGATAAAGTGGAGGGTGAACAGAAAAGAGGGAGACCCTCAAGGAGGTAGATTGACACAGTGCCTCCAATAATGGGCTCAAACATTGCAATAATTGTGAGGTTGATGCAGGACCAGGCGGTATTTGGTTCTGTTGTATGTAGGGTCGCTATGAGTGGGAACCAACTCAACACCTAACAACAAGATTTATTATTAATTTTTGCTTCACAGTATCGTCTGTGAATAGAATAATACTTGTCCCCAGCACCCAGTCTGCTGACTGGACCTATTTCTATTCCTATTAGGGCCTTCTACCAGTATGGATGTGATTATCTAGCATAAGTCTAGTGGATTCATTTCTTTACCTGGAAATTTTGTTTCCTGATAAAATGCAAATAACCTTGGGGCCTGTACATAGTTCATTACTTGCTGAACGGAAGGAAACATGGTGGTGGACAACAGTAGGCACAAGGGTGGAATTCTTCTATTTGAACATTTACCTTGATTGTCTTTTGCCAGGTGTCAAATATTAGTTTATACTCTTTATCTCTGACTGGCACAATTGCAAGGTACATGAATTTATTTCTTTTGGAGGCATAATTATGTACATACCACACAGCAGTGGTGTAAAGAACTCCGCAGTGATTTTAAGGGTTTCTTTCTTCTTTTTTCCTCCGGGAGAATATCTGCTTCCTGGTGCTGTTGCTGCCCCTGAGGCTACTGTGTTTTCCTTGAATTCTCCCTCCTTTCTTTACCTCTCACATAAGTAATGCCCTGATGAGGCCAATTTTGTGTGTGTCTCTGTGTATGGTGGTGAGGGGCCCTCTCAAGGACATGTGAAATACTGAAACTCCCGGTTGTGTGGTCCAAAATATTTTTCCAGTGTGTCAGGAAGCACAGGGTTCTAGCTTAGGTGTGTCAGTGACTCACTCATTTGTGCACTGGCCAAGGGCAAAGAGGTCTATGATTCCAGAAGCATTTGTCATGAGCAGAATATTAAAGTCCCATCTAAACTCAGTGTCCAACTTTTTAAAAAAGTGTTGGATTATAACTCTTTGGCACATTCCTTTCCCATATAACTTTTCCCTCCTTCATTCTCTCCAGCACATTGTGGTATCAATCTCATCTCCTTTAAAAATCAGGGATATTTTTCAGTGTTTAGAAGCATTGTAGGACTGTTACTAATTTCTTCGTGTTTTTGTCCACTAACAGTTTCCTAAGGCACAGAGGTACAGAGCTGGCATTATAGGAAGACTTGTGTGCCCACTCTCCTTTTTTTTTTTAATAAACCCAAGCAAACAAAAATAACTCAAGTGTTTTTTTGAAATGGCGATATTTTCTGTAAGTGATTAATTTATGACTGGACATTAAGGCAATTCTTGAAATATTTTATTAAACTAAAATAGAAACTGGTTGCCCACAGAAAAAATTTTTTTAAATTTACCTCAGATGACCTTTCTTCTCTTATTTCCCCACAACCACAGTGTAAACACTACTCTTCAGTTAAATGGATGGCTCCCCTTTCCCCATAAATTCTCCTGATTTCCAGTATTTGGATTTTAGCGTAAACTAATCCTTGTGTTATTAGGGATATCTGAATATATGTAAACCTCCTCTAACATTTCTTCCTATGTTAAGTAGGCAAGAGCTGTGGTAGGCATGATTGTTTAACCTGAATTGAGTATGTGAAATTTTAAAAAAATTTTGCGTGGATGTCTTAGGAAATGTCCTAGTATACCCTAAGGGTCACAATTTATAAGCAGGCTCTGACATTTCTGTGCAGCCCTGTTTGATTCATATCTATGATTTGTTCCTTTTACTTCTCCCTGAGTTAATGTCTCTTTTTCTTCAGGTAATTTAATCCAATTCATATTCACATTTTGTATTCAGTCTAAGCATTTCCATGATGCCCATCACCGTATATAACAGCTCTTGTGCTGTTTGATGAATGAGGTTTATACAGAGAATGTCTCAAAAGCCTCAATTTCCAAAGCTGTGGTTGCTGCTAACCCTGGTAGAAAACACTTTCAACTCGCTTATCAGGTTGCTGTTGGGCATCTGAAGGACACAATAACTCTGTCACGTTAATCAGCTCTTGCCAAAAAGCACACTGGCTGAGCTGAAAGGAAATGGAAGAAATCCCGTAACAAGTTCCTATTATTGAAGTGCCTGTTTCCGTGGGCGTAACTCTGATATAAAGGCAGAAATTGCCATAGGGAATGTCCAGATCTCAACATGCCACTTGTTAGGTTCCTTCCTCGTTAGAATGGCACATGGCCCAGGAGACTGCACAACCCTTTTGACAATGATCACAACAGTAGTAATAAAGCTTCAAAGTATATACCCAAAAGAATCGAGTGTAGGAACAGAGACACATGTACAACAATGTAAATGGCAGCAAAGATGGAAACAACCTAAATGTCCATCAACAGATGAATAGCTAAATAAAATATAGTATATATATATATATACACGATGGGATATTACTCAGCTATAAAGAGAAATGAAGCCCTGATACATGCGACTACATGGATGAACCTTGAAAACATCATGCTGAGTGAAATAAGCCAGTCATAAAAAGGACATACGATTTCACTTATAAGAAATATCTAGAATAAGCAATTGTATACAGACCTAAATTTATTAGTGGTTACCAGGGGTGGATGAGAGGGAGGGGGAAAAGAAGGACTCATGACTTAGGGGACACTGAGCTTCTGTTAAGGGTGATAGAAAAATTTGGGAACGGGTAATGGTGATGATTGTACAACATGATGAACACACGTCTCTGAATTGTACACGTGTGGAATGTTGAGATGGCAGATGTTTCATTACATATGTACTTAGCACACACATACAAAGCTCAGGGAGAAAAAAAACAGAAAACCCCAATGGGATGTCTTGCCCTCTTTGATAGCTGGGTAGACAGCTTTTTGGTCCAGAGACTTAAGGATGAGAAGCAGATGTCATTTAATAATTTCATTTTCTGGTGTGGTTGATCAAATGTCATGTTTTTTGTCTATGTAGTCAGCTTACTTTCTTTAGTTAAAGATGTTTTAGAAGATATATACTTATTAATGAACATACTTGTTAATATGGGGAGTTATTTGTAACTCTAAAAAATTTTCAGTATTACTTTTAAGTAATTAACACAGTAGTTTGCATCTTGGTATGAGGCCGAGTTCATTTGTTAATTGCAAAAGTGGTTAACTATATATAGGTCTTCATCTCTGATACGCTTAGTGTTTTTTAACTGTTTAATCCTCATGATAGCCCTGTAAACTGGGTCAGTATTATTATTCAAGATTTATGTGAGGGGGTAAGGAAAGGGAGTTCAGTTTGAGCCTTGCTTGGGTACTGACAGTGTGGTTTTAACAATCCTAGAATTGTGTCTGTAAATATCTTTTTAACCTCTAGCTGATCAGGAAAGCCAGACAGGATTTTACTCGCCAACGTTTTTTCTTGTTTATGTTTAATTTCCATTCAGTCCTTATAGAAGAAATAAAAAGGATATAGACTTAGCCACCAAGAAACTTGTATTCTTTATTTTATGGGTTAAATATTAAATATGACCAAGGTGTTTTGGTAAAAGATACTGAGAAATCATTACCTTTCCATCTTTAAAATCATTAGGCAACTATTTGTCAGCCAGCTCTTTTATACTCTTTTGAGTACCAAATAATATGAGTATACATGATAATTTATATTTTAGACTGCTATATTTTGCCTTGCAATTTCCTTCTCTGTCTTTATTTCCTTGAACTATTTACTTCTCATCATTCAATTATTGATCTGGCAGATATTTTCTTAGTCACTAGACTGTTATGTTCCTGCTTTGTGCTAGATTACTGTCAGAACACAAAAAGCTTAGTGCAGATCCTACCCTTTGGTAGTTTACAGACCAGGTGGAAAGGCAAGATGTGTCCCTGTAAAGGTTACATAACGTTCATCACTAAAAAAGGTACTAAAAAAAAAAAACAAAACCGTTGCCGTCAAGTCAATTCTGACTCATAGTGACCCTATAGGACAGGGTAGAACTGCCCCATAGGGTTTCCAAGGAGTGCCTAGTGGATTTGAACTGCCAACCTTTTGGTTAGCAGCCTTAGCTGTTAACGGCTAGGCCACCAGGATTTCCAAAAAAGGTACTAAGTGGGTCTAAACGAGAGTTGTTTGTTGCAGTGAAGAGTTAGGTCTAGGAGAGGTTACCCACAGAGCTGAATTCTGGTTTCTAACAAATGTCATTTTTTATACCCACTAACTTGAAAGTTTGTCTTAGGTTTGTGAGGTTACTAGAGGAGCAAACTCTAGCAGTTCAGAGAAGCAGTAGCTTGGGTGATGGTTTCAGTGCTTTAGGGACTTTCCATCATTTTTGTGAGTAAGCCCACATTTATTTCTGAGGTCATTTGTGTTGTAACAGCGATTTTTTTTTTTTTGGGCAATTTTCATGATATCTTATCTTGGTTGATGATCTGTGCTCATGATAGATTTGGGGTGGGGAGAAAGTTTCTAAATTGTTTAGTCTAGGTGGGTGTATATCTAGTCAGCTGATATATTACAGCTGTTCAAAAGCTACTGGAATTCTCTGTAAGCCTTTTTCAATGAACTCCCGGTGGTAACGTGTGTCAGGCACCTAAATGCGCAGAGAAACACCAAAAATTAGTGTAACGAAATTTATTGTGAGTAGATATGATTCAAATCAGGCAGCGTCAACCCAAAGGCTGAAGAGGGGACAGTGAAAACAGGTTATAATAGGTGTAAAAACAGTATGGGGGCAGTGTCTGACCTCTTCTAACTTCACAAGGGGAAGAAGAATCAAGATCAATAGCCCAAGGTTGACTCCCATAAGGCAGAGGCCAGACAAACCTCCTCTCTCTGCCATCTTTACCAATTCTGACACCAATGGTCCCTCACACAGCAATCTCTACTCCTCTGCTAGGTTCAATAATTCATTGCAGTAGCCACACTGAACTCACAGACCACACTCATAATCATGGGGTTTACTATGGGAAGTAACACTCAGGGATACAGTTCTTCCATCAGGACAGCCTCTTCCCAGTCGTGCTTCCCAGCATGCCACTCCCTGGCCCTAGGCTCCTGCCCAAAGACACTCAGCTTTCTCTCTGCATGGGCTCACTGCACTATCTCCTGCCAGTTTCTCCTGCCACTGCTTCTCTTCCAGGAGCTTCTCAGCACAGGGATCTGGGTCCAAAGGATGCACTGGCTCTTTTTCCTTGGTGGTGGTAGGATTATCTTTTTCCAGCTTCTGGGGTGACTTATTTCAAGCCCAGCAGGATGACAAAACTGACCAGTCCCTTTGGTGGGCCACAATTACCCTATCAGTTATCTCGGTGGGAGTTACAAGACCATGGCGAAAAAGGCCACACAAAAGCAATCCATTACACTGTGATAGGTGGGGTCCTGGCAGGGTAGTCTCCTGAAGGTTATCGCAATACTCCGAAAGAGCCTGATGCCTGAAGTAGAATGTTCTCCACTAACCTGCTTACTAGGCTGTTGTTTGACTTGAAGGTGACTTTAGGAAAACAGTTTCTTAAAGGCTCAATGTTCAAAAGAACACTTAAGGGCAGATGGCCTGAGTGGGCTACCCCAACTCCATGGACCCAGAAATCTGGATTCCAGGAGAATTAAAATGGTTTCTCACGTGTAATGTTGGCATTTTTCTTTGATAACTTCTCTAACAGATATACAAATATCCTGGCAGATTTCAAATCATTTTTTCACTCATTATTAAAATATGTATTGGAATTTCTATTATAATTATTAAACTACTCAAAGTAATTGAAATCACTATTACAAATAATTTTAATTTAGAGAATAAACTGTGTTGCTGTTGTTGTTATATTCTGTCAAGTAGATTCCGACTAACAGTGACCCTGTAGGACAAAGTAGAGCTGCCCCGCAGGGTTTCCTAGGCTGTAATCTTTACAGAAGCAGACTGCCACACCTTTCTCCTATGGAGCGGCTGGTGGGTTTGAACCACCAACCTTTCTTTAGCAGCTGAGTGCTTAACCACTGCATCACCAGGGCTCTTTAAATTAATTATAGAGGCAGTTTAATTAATGGATTCTGGAGCCAGATTGCCAGGGTTGGAATTCTGGCGTTGCTACTTACTGACTGTGTGATTCTGGGAAGGTTCCTTAACCTGTCTAGGTCTCAGTGTTCTTAGTTGTAAAATGTGCAAAATAATATCTACGTATAATTTTGTTGTAAGGCTTTAATAACTTACACGTCAGGGGTTTGGAATAATGCCTGTCCCATAGTAAGCACTCAGTTAGTGCTAGCTATTATTGTTGTTGTCAATAGTAACTGTTGAGTCCATTCTGACTCACAGCAACCCTATAACGACAGGGTAGAACTGCCTCATAGGGTTTCCAAGAAGCACCTGGTGGATTTGAACTGCCAACCTTCTGGTTAGTAGCTGTAGCTCTTAACCACTATGCCACCAGGGTTTCCATCGTCAATAGCAGTAATAATAATTTGTGTTAACATCTTCTGTAGTCTAGCATCAGGGTCTGTCTACATTTAGGAGGAAGGATGAAAATCAAGATGGGCACAAAGCTGGTTCCTATGAGGTGGAGATGGGGCATACCTCTGCTCCCCACATTCTTGACCATTTTTGACACCAGCTATTTTATCCCCCCAGTGCCTTGTACTTCTCTGGTGAACTACTTCCCTAATAAACCCCATAATCATGAGTATTGTCTGCAAGTTCTGTGTGGCCATTGCAGTGAATTACGGAACTCAGCAGAGAAGTAGAGAGCACTGTGGGAGGGATGACGGGTATGAGAATTGATGAAAAGGTTGGAGAGTGGAGGCATGTCTGACCTCTGCCTCTTAGGTATCAGCCTTGGGCCGTTGATCCTGATTCTCCTCCCTCCTTTTGAAGTTAGAGGAGGTCAGATGCCATCCCCACACCATTTTTACACTATGCAATGTATACGCTGCCCTTGTTCTCTAAAAGGGAGATAGAGTTGCTAACAGGGCTTGGACCCATAATTTTTCCTGTTGCAGCTGTCTTTCCGGTTCACCATAACTTTAAAAATTTGGGTCTGTTTCAGTGATGCTTCCTTGGCCGTGACTTACCCAGGCAGAGCCAGTTCGAAGTCCTGCTCCTGCCGTTCTTCTGGTTCCCACTTCTTGTGTGGCTGCCACTGTTTCTCTGCCACTGGGCTCTGCTGTGCTTGCTGTTGTTTCTTGTCTTGTGCTGCCTTCATTTTTAAAGTTCTCCCTTCTGAGTCTTGGAGGTTCTCGGCACAGGGACCCTGGGTCCAAGGGATGCCCTTTGCTCTAGATTCTTCTTGATGTTAGTGAGATCTCCCTCAGCCTCTGTGGGATTTTATAAGGCATGGTCCTCTCAGCCAGACCATGAAGTGACCAAACCCCTTGGTAGACCATAAGTCACTCAATTTGCGTATTAATTGGCCAGTTCCTTGCCATATTTTGGCCCAGCCTATCATTTTTGGCAGAATTATAAACTCAGGGCCAGAAAGGCCATAAATAAGAGAAACCTGTTGCACTTCACCCTCCATTACAATTTTTTTATCTTGCTATTGTAGCTTATTAAAATTAATAAATTTATTGTTATTCTTTATAAATAATTGTGTTGGTCATTTTAATAGATTCCGTTGACACTGTAGGACCTGATGGTGGTATGGATATATTATGTTCATTTTTATATTTCGAGTTTTACAGGACAGTCTGTTTTCTTTTAAATTTTTAGGATCCTTTATTGTCCCCAAGAAAAGTACCTTGAACATATTGGGCACTGTCTGAAAACTGATTATATATACACAGATATGCAATTAAAAAAAAGCTGCCATCAAGTCAGTTCCGACTCCTGACGACTTCGTTTGTGTTAGGTAGAGCTGCATGCCATAGGGTTCTCAATGAATGCGATCTTTCAGAAATATCACCAGACCTTTCTTCCTAGGTGCTTCTGGATGGATTCGAACCACCAACCTTGCGCTTAATCATCTGTACCACCCAGGGACTCCTACAGACATGCATACGTATATTTTTATCTCTACATCATGGTTAACACTGCCTCTAGCCTTCTGCTCCAAAATTGCAAATATAGGGGAATTAAATTAGGCCACTGTGGGCATTATGGCACAGCAAGGACTACTTTGTGCTACTCCAAAGTGTCTAAAGTGGTTTGGCAACAGTTGGCCAGTTAACCTGACCTTGCCACAGGTTCAGAAAATGGAGTACAATCCACTGACACTGAGCGCACTTGAACTCTGTGGGTAATTATCTTAGGCTTCCAGTTAGCATTGACGGAAATGGATCTTTGGAGAAAGATTTAAATGACGTGAAAGAATGTTTCCCCTTTCTGCATTCTGCAGCTGTCTAAAAAGAGATCGCTCTGGAGGCAGAGTCTCTCTGATTCCTGTTTTTTTTTTTTTTTTTTTTTGAAATGGGCCTGTATCAGGATGCTTTCAGCTGCAAGTAACAATGCTAAACTAAATGTGACATCAATAATGTGTAAAATTTATTATCTCACATAAGAAGTCCATAGAGACATATTTATAAAAAAAAGAGGACCCGACAAATGGCACGTGATACCTTTCTCATCTCACTCTTCTGCCTGCCTCAGTTTTTGACATTCTTCCTTGGGCTTGTCCCTTCTTGGTCACAGGGTGACTGCCACAGCTCCAGACATTACATCCCTCACAGGGCTGTATCTAAAGGTGGAAAAGAAGGGGAAATTCTTCTTCCCTGTCTCCATTCATAATGAGAAAATTCTTCCCAGAAGCCCCCTAGCAAACATTCTCTTATGTCTCATTGGCCAGAGCTGGGTTGCATGTCTATCCTAGACCAGTCGCTGGTATGACTCAATACATAAAATGGGAATAATTTGATTGACATAGTCAAGGCTTATCTTCTAGACCTGGGGAGGGGATCAGCATACCTGAGGGTGCTGTTGCAAGGAAGAAGGGGGGAATTGTTGATGAGTAAGTTTCTTTTACAAGGCCGATTTCATATTATGTTCGAACTTGGGCCTTTGAACCTTGAAGCAGAATCATGGAGTCTTATTTTTGCTGCATATTGTGATCTGTAGTTCCTTTTGTGAACTCAATGTCTCTATGTCTGGTTTTAGAACAAAACTAATGGCTGTCATGATGAGGCAATGGCTTACTCTGAAGTGTGTATTACATGACCTATGGTGTGGAAATGTGTTTATTAAGAGATGGTATCTTATTCATCTTTGTGGAAGCAGTGTGGTAGGTACTTAGTGCAGGAAATGTTAAATAAATAAAACGCCTCAGAGGTGTTCTTATTTTCTTAATTTGCATTGTCCTATATGGACTCTATATAGGGTTGCTATGAGTCAGAATCGACTCAACATCAATTTTTTTTTTCTTTCTTGGTTTATATGGACTCTGGAAGAGTGCTGGGGTTAGGTCAACAAAGATCAGAGTGATCTGTGTTTAAAGAAAAATGCTAACTATTAAGCATGGAGCATAATAGAGGTCCTTGAATGGCAAAGATTTCAGTGTATTAGGATTAACAGAACTAAAAGAAGATGTGGTATCACATAGCGGAACTCCCCTAAAGTGAGCTGTAGTGGCCTTAGCAACTTCAGCTCAGTAAGCTTTACCATCAGTTATTACAGATGTCAAAGAAAAAAACACCAGACATCTTACACTGATTTTAAGGTTTCTTCTTACCCATAAAACCAAATATTAACTGTTAAAAAAAAAAAGAGAAAGGCCTGACCCAAAATGCAAAAGCATTGATTTCTTTTTGGCCAGGAACTGCTCTACAACAATGTAACTTTGTCTTTTCCTGCTGGAAACCAAACCCGTTGCCATGTGAGTCGATTCTGACTCATAGTGACCCTATAGGATACAGTAGAACTGCCCCATCAGGCTCAAGGAGCAGCTGGTGGTTTCAAACTGCCAACCATTTGGTTAGCAGCTGAGCTATTAACCACGGTGCCACCAGGGCCCTTCCCTGCTAGATGACAGCAGTAGATACAAAACCCTTACCCCATGATTTTCTGGACCCCATGATTTAATGAAAAAGACTGCAGGCTTACTTAATTTAAATTTCAAAAGGTCTCCTGGCTACAGCCAGACCAGAGACCACCCTGTGAACTGAAATGAATTGATCTCAGAAGGAGAGGACAGGGTTCAATCAGTCAGGTAAGGATTAGCCAGTGGTTGACCTTCTATTCTCCCTTGTCTTCTCTTTATAAGCTTCTTTGTAACTGGCCTATCTCGAGACATTTTACTTTTTTTAAAATCAGAATAGTCTCCCTATATGCATATAGAATAACTTGACTGCTAGGAGTAAACCTTGTGTTTCAATTTCTTAGGTTTTTGATTATTTTTAGCAACCAGTTTTAGAAAAATCACAAGTTTTAGAAAAACCACAAGATTATGAGAGTGGCCTGGGAACATTGCCTTTAACAGCGGTATTACTTGGTCCATACATTAGGCATTCATTTTTTAGTGCCCCCTCCAAACGAACTGTCAAACTAATCAAAATTGTGCAACAGAGCAGACCCCAAATTACAGTCTCTCCAATGCCTCCCATCTCTCTGCTACCATCCCTTCCCCCAGCAATAAATAAACTCTAAGTAAGTAAGGGTATCTATTTGTTAATATGTTAATATGATTGATACAAACATATGGATTTGTGGATGGATGAGGGTGGGAATTTTGTAGTGATGAAGAAGTTTATTCTTCCTGTCAATTCTCTAGTCCACTGAAATGGTTCTAAGATTTGCTGGGCTCCATTTAAAACCTTTCTTTATTCCTCAGGCCCTTTACCAACAGGGTCAGCCCTGCCACTATACTGTATCTTTTCAGATACCAGAATCAGCCAGTTATGTTGAAAGTTTTATTATTTGCTCCCTTGTGATATTTTTCTACTTTGATACTCTGTTAGCTAATGAAATGGAAACACTTGGAGTGGAATTTCAGAGTTTCAGAAGGAATGTGACTTACCTCATTAAAATTTGGGAGGGTCCAAAAACTTTGCCTGAGGTCTAGTCACAACAGAATCTCAGACTGTTGACTCTTTTTAGGGGTTGTTCATATGCTCTGAAGAGGGTTACGAGGCTCTGTCTCTTTTTCCACTTTTCAAAGTTATACTAATAAGAGCTTGCAGATAGTCCTTTAGCAATTTTAAAAACCTGTTCCCTTTTCAAATAAATTTTTGATAAATCAGTATACCTATCACTTGAAAGGACCCTTGTGTTTATTTTTTTAGAATTGGCCTAGCGCTATAGGTATAGTGTTGATCATGGTGAGATTAAGTAGACTTTAAGGTGAGGTGGAAACAAGGCACCAAGCAGATCTTGAATGTGGAAATCTTTTTTTTAAAGAAAATTTTGCTTTTTTAAAATACAAATGAGGAAGAGACTAATGTCATGAAACATAATACGAGTGGCTTTATTTCTAGCACGCTTTTAATTATTTAAAATTGGATAAACTTTTCACTTCTCTGTACTTCTTGCTTCCTCCCCCGCTCCACCACTTAATTTTACTGAAGGAAAAAAAGAAAATGTTCTTCGTCTTGCTCATAGCATGACTGTGCTGATTGAGAGAGACAGCAAGTTCTACATCTGTCTGTACACAGAGACTCTTAGGGGGACAGAGTCAGAAGAGGATCTCTGAGAGATGAGGACTGTTAATGCCCTTAGGCAGCGAGGCCTCTTTGGAGGCAGTTGGTTTCCTTCAAGGAGGGAGGGGTGGAGTGTCTAGATTGTGCTGGGTCTTTTCCAGGCCGTGCTGCAAGCAAGAATGTTGGGAGTGGAAAGGAGGAGAGAAAGGAAAGATAGGGAAAATGGAGATAGCAATCATGCTGAGCTTACCAGGAGGTGCCAGGTATGCACTGTTTTCCATTTAGTATAAAGGAAATAAGGTTGAATTAAGTATGGAGTATTTTGATTTACTGTGAGATTAGCATATGATGAGCCTATCTCAAACCAAGTTAGCCAGGGATGAGGAATTGGAAGTTTTTTTGCAGTGTCTGTATGAGTCGGAATTGACTCGACGGCAGTGGGTAGTGGGTGGGTATGAGTGCTAGCCCATGCTTCACCTTTCTTTCTGTTCATCCTTCACTAAGGGCAGCTCTTGAAGCGGAAAAACATTGGCAAATGCCTTTAGTATTTGCAATAAAGGAATGTTAGGAATGAACAATATATTGTCATTCAGGGTATTACTTGCTCTACCATTGGTCACTGGGAATATCATTCTCATTGACTAGTTGCCTGTCTCCTTTCTTTGCTATTCCAGTTTGTTCATAAAGCTTCTGTATGATGCTGAACAGGTTTCAGTGGGGGTTCCAGACCAACAACAGACGAGGAAGAAAGGCCTGGATATTGATTTGTGAAAATCAGCCAGTGAAAATCCTATGGATCCCCATGGTCCAATCTCCTGTGCATGAGGTTGCTATGACTTGGGGGCTGACTCAGTGGCAGCTAACAACAACAGCCCTCTTATATGGAGGAATATTTGCCTTTAGTTATGGTTTTATAAATAGCTACTTTTCATATTACTAAACTGACAGAATATGATTAGCAGTGGAAAGGGGCAGGGCAGTACAAAGAGAGAAATGGGATATTTCTCTTTTCATGTCTCTCTCTCTCACGTGCATACACACACACACACAAACACACAGCCATACAAACACTTCACCAGACTTAAAACGCTCAGCGGGGAAAGGGTGTCAGTACGTTTCACTCAGGGTTGGTTAGGGTCATTGGATCTATAAAATTCCTTTTCCTTAGCATTTTAGGAATTCAAGAAAAAAAAAAAAAGAAACAAAACAAACCCTTTTCTACCTCCTCACCACTATCCCTTGTTATATCACCTTATGAATTACTGTTTCACTTCCTTACTCTAGATATTTTGGGTCAGAAAGTAACTAACACTATTTCTGAGTTTGTCCACAGTTAAATGAGCCATTAACTTTGTCAGGCGATGAGGTCACACAAGTTCTAGCCAAACAGAGATGTCCAAAGACCTTAAAACTGACCCCTGTGTGTCCAGCCAGGGGGCATTCAGGCTGTAGTGCCTATCTGTGGGACCAACCAGTAAAAGCTTTGTGACAGGAAAGGAAGCCAGAGACTTCAGAGTACATGGATCGTTTTCTGTGTTGAGTTTGAGTGCCTACCCAGTCCCTCCTTCTAGGCTGGTCATCCCGGAGGGGCAGAGGTGCTAGCAGCACGCTGTTCCACAAGTTAAGGAGAAGCCACGCTTCTGTCTTCTTTCAGCTTTACTGTTGTTCCCTTTCTTTTAATGCACTTTTTTTCTCTTTAATGCATTCTTCACTCTGAATTTTGTTTGTCACTGCTGTGTGTAATTTGCATATTTATATAAAGTACTAGGGCACGTTGACTTAAGCTTTTATGCAGAATTTATTTCTGGTCAGGATTGCATGGCTGCACAAGTCAGTCAGGCATAGGGTAACTAGGACATCTCAGTGGGAAGAGGATGGCTTACTTAATAGATGGTGTTGGTATAATTGGGCCTCCATCTGGCAAACACAGCTAGACTTCCTAGTTCATATCATTTGTAATAGCACATTCCAGATGTATGAAAGATACAAATGTAAAAAATAAAACTGTAAAAATAATAGGAGACATTGGGGGAATGTGCTTAGAACTTGAGGGGTTTGAAAGCAAGACAGGTGGTCCAGAAGCCATAAAGGAAACGACTGGGAGATTTGACTGTGTGGAAATTAAAAATTTCTGTATGGCGTAAGATATCCATAAACAAAGATAAATGATGATAGAGAAATATTTACCACACATTGCCAGGTAAAGGCTTAGTATCTCTGACTGATACACTAGAACCAAAAAAAATCCAAACCTGTTACTGTCGAGTTGATTCCGACTCGTAACGACCCGTTAGGACAGAGTAGAACTGCCCCATAGAAATTGCAAGGAGTGCCTGGTAGATGTGAACTGCCAAACTTTTGATGAACAGCTGAGCTCTTAACCACTGTGCCACCAGGACTCCTAATATACTAGAGCACCCTCAAATTGATAAGAAAAAGATAGCAACAACCCCATAATAAAATGCACACTTTACAGGCAGGCACTTGCAAAAAGCCAATGAATATGTGCAGACATGTTCAGGGAAATGGAAATTAAAATGCAGTAATGTTTCATCATCCATTTGATTGGCAGAAATTTTAAAAGAGTAATAATGCCCAGTGCTCCCTGTGTAGGAAGATGAATGCTCTCATGCTCAAACAGAGGAAGTGTGAACTGCTACAATGTTTTTGTAGATCAACTGGCTACATTTAATGAACACTTTAGTGTTCATACCTTTTGAATGAGTAGTTCCATTTTTAGGAAGCTTCCTTATGCAGAAATGTGCACATGTAGCGTAAGGAGATAGGTCTAAGGATATGTATTGCAGCAGTATTTTTAATACCAAAATAATGGACAGAGCCTGCTCATCCTCTGGAGAATAAAAAATAGAGAATAGGTTGAATAAATATAGCAGATGGTCACAAGATAAAGCTTTAAACTATTGACTCAAATTATTTCTGTCCTCGACTAATCTGGTTCCTGACTTGATGTCCATTTTAAAATCTTCTCTTGGATGTCTAGTTGGTGTGTTAAACTTAACATATCCAAAGCAAAATGGATTTTCTCCCTTACACCTGTTCTTCATGCTGTTTTCGCCATCTCAGTAAATGGTATCTCCATTCTTCAGGGCATAAACCTTGGAGTTATTCCTGATTCCCCTCTGTCTCTCTTTACATTTCACATCTAGTTCATCAGCAAAGTCCTCCATATACATAGGAACTGTCTTGAGAATATATCCAGAATCTAATACCTCTTCCCACCTCCCTGCTGCCTCCAGGCCAAGTTATCATCATCTCTCTTCTGGATTATTGCAGTAGTCTAACTGTTCTGCCTGTTTCTGCCCTGACACTGCACCACACGGTCATGGGCATATTACTCGTCTCCTCAGAATCTTCCAGTGATTTCATGGTTTGTCTCTTATCACTCTTCCCCTCACCCGTTCTGTTCCAGTCACACTGGCCTCATTACCCTCTCCTGAGAATGTTTACACTTGTTAGTCCATAATCTTGGAATGTTCTTCCTCCAGTTTCTTTTTTTTTCTGTTAAGTTCTTATCTACTATCTAATTGGTGAATGCCCCTCTGCCACCCTCCCTCCCTCCCCCTTCTCGTAACCATGAATGAATGTTTTCTTCTCAGTTTAAACTATTTCTCAAGTTCTTATAATAGTGGTCTTATACAATATTTGTCCTTTTGCAACTGACTAATTTCACTCAGCCTAAAGCCTTCCAGGTTCCTCCATGTTATGAAATGTTTCACAGATCCCTCACTGCTCTTCATGGATGCATAGTATTCCATTGCATGAATACACCATAATTTATTTATCCATTCATCCATTGATGGGCACGTTGGTTGCTTCCATCTTTTTGCTATTGTAAACAGTGCTGCAATAAACATGGGTGTGTATATATCTGTTCATGTAAAGGCTCTTATTTCTCTAGGATATATTCCAAGGAGTGGGATTACTGGATCATATGGTAGTTCTATTTCTAGCTTTTTAAGGAAGCACCAAATCAATTTCCAAAGTGGTTGTACCATTTTACTTCCCACCAGCAGTGTATAAGTGTTCCAGTCTCTCCACAGCCTCTCCAACATTTATTATTATGTGTTTTTTGGATTAATGCCAGCATTGTTGGAGCGAGATGATATCTCATTGTAGTTTTGATCTGCACTTCTCTAATGGCTAATGATTGTGAACATTTCCTCATATATCTGTTAGCTACCTGAATGTCTTCTTTAGTGAAGTGTCTATTTATATCTTTCGCCCATTTTTTAATTGGGTTATTTGTCTTTTTGCAGTAGAGTTTTTGCAGTATCATGTAGATTTTGGAGATCAGGCACTGATCAGAAATGCCATAGGTAAAAACTTTTTCCCAGTCTGTAGGTAGTCTTTTTACTCTTTTAGTGAAGTCTTTGGATGAGCATAGGTGTTGGATTTTTAGGAGCTCCCAGTTATCTAGTTTTTCTTCTACATTCTTTATAATGTTTTGTATAGTGTTTATGCCATGTATTAGGGTTCCTAATTTCCATATTTTTTCTTCCATGATCTTTATCGTTTTAGATTTTATATTTAGGCCTTTGATCCATTTTGAGTTAGTTTTTGTGCATGGAGTGAGGTATGGGTCTTGTTTCATTTTTTTGCAGATGGATATCCAGTTACGCCAGCACCATTTGTTAAAAAGACTGTCTTTTCCCCATTTAACTGTTTTGGGGCCTTTGTCAAATATCAACTGCTCATATTGGAATGGATTTATGTCTGGATTCTCAATTCTGTTCCATTGGTCCACGTATCTGTTGTTGTACCAGTACCAGGCTGTTTTGACTGCTGTGGCGGTATAATAGGTTCTAAAATCAGGTAAAGTAAGGCCTTCCACTTTGTTCTTTTTCAGTAATGCCTTACTTATCCAGGGCCTCTTTCCCTTCTGTATGAAGATGGTGATTTGTTTCTCCATCTCATTAAAGAATGTCGTTGGGATTTGGATCGGAATTGCATTAAATGTATAGATCGCTTTTGGTAGAATAGACTTTTTTATAATGTTAAGTCTTCCTATCCACGAGCAAGGTATATTCTTCCACTTATGTAAGTCTCTTTTGGTTTCTTGCAGAAGTGTACTGTAGTTTTCTTTGTATAAGTCTTTTACATCTCTGGAAAGATTTTTTCCCAAGTATTTTATCTTCTTGGGGGCTACTGTAAGTGGCATTGATTTGGTGATTTCCTCTTCGATGTTCTTTTGGTTGGTGTAGAGGAATCCAACTGATTTTTGTATGTTTATCTTGTATCCCGATACTCTGCTGAACTCTTCTATTAGTTTCAGGAGTTTTCTTGAGGATTCCTTCGGGTTTTCTGTGTATAAGATCATGTCATCTGCAAATAGAGATACTTTTACTTCTTCCTTGCCAATCTGGATGCCCTTTATTTCTTTATCTAGCCTAATTGCTCTGGCTAGGACTTCCAGCACAATGCTGAATAAGAGTGGTGATAAAGGGCATCCTTGTCTGGTTCCCAGTCTCAATGGGAATGTTTTCAGGCTCTCTCCATTTAGAGTGATGTTGGCTGTTGGCTTTGTATAAATGCCCTTTATTATGTTGAGGAATTTTCCTTCTATTCCCTTTTTGCTGAGAGTTTTTATGATGAATGAGTGTTGAACTTGTCAAATACCTTTTCTGCATCTATTGATAAAATCATGTGATTCTTGTCTTTTGTTTTATTTATGTGGTGGATTACATTAATTGTTTTTCTAATGTTGAACCATCCCTGCATACCTGGTATGAATCCCACTTGGTCATGGTGAATTATTTTTTTGATATGTTGTTGAATTCTATTGGCTAGAATTTTGTTGAGGATTTTTGCATCTACATTCGTGAGGGATGTAGGTCTATAATTTTCTTTTCTTGTGGTGTCTTTACCTGGTTTTGGTATCAGGGATATGGTGGCTTCATAGAATGAGTTTGGTAGTATTCCGTCCTTTTCTATGCTCTGAAATACCTTTAGTAGTAGTGGTGTTAACTCTTCTCTGAAAGTTTGGTAGAACTCTGCAGTGAAGCCATCCGGACCAGGGCTTTTTTTTTTTGTTGGAAGTTTTTTGGTTACCTTTTCAATCTCTTCTTTTGTTATGGGTCTATTTAGTTGTTCTACCTCTGTTTGGTTTTCTTTTTTTTTTTTTTTACCTCTGTTTGTGTTAGTTTAGGTATGTAGTGTGTTTCTAGGAATTCATCCATTTCTTCTAGGTTTTCAAATTTGTTTGAGTATAGTTTTTCATAGTAATCTGATATGATTCTTTTAATTTCAGTTGGGTCTGTTGTAGTATCACCCATCTCATTTCTTATTTGGGTTATTTGCTTCCTCTCCTGTTTTTCTTTTGTCAGTTTGGCCAGTGATTTATCAATTTTGTTGCTTTTTTCAAAAAAACAGCTTTTGGTCTTGTTAATTCTTTCAATTGTTTTTCTGTTTTCTGTTTCATTTAGTTCAGCTCTAATTTTTATTATTTGTTTTCTTCTGGTGCCTGTGGGTTTCTTTTGTTGCTCTCTATTTGTTCAATTTGTAGGGATAATTCTTTGATTTTGTCCCTTTCTTCTTTTTAGATGTGTGCATTTATTGATATAAATTGGCCTCTGAGCACCGCTTTTGCTGTGTCCCAAAGGTTCTGATAGGAAGTGTTTTCATTCTCATTGGATTCTCTGAATTTCTTTATTCCATCCTTAATGGCTTCTATAATCCAGTCTTTTTTGAGCAGGTTATTGTTCAGTTTCCAAGTGTTTGATTTCTTTTCCTGTTATTGATTTCCACTTTTATGGCCTTATGGTCAGAGAAGATGCTTTGTAATATTTCAAAATTTTGGATTCTGCTAAGGCTTGCTTTATGACCTAATATGTGCTCTATTCTAAAGAATGTTCCCTGTGCACTAGAAAAGAAAGTATAGTTGGTTGCTGTTGAGTGGAGTGTTCTGTATATGTCTACAAGGTCAAGTTGGTTGATTATGGCATTTAGAGCTTCTGTGTCTTTATTGAGCTTCTTTCTGGATGTCCTGTCCTTCACCGAAAGTGGTGTGTTGAAGTCTCCTACTATTATTGTGGAGCTGTCTATCTCACTTTCAGTGCTGATAGAGTTTGTTTTATGTATCTTGCAGCCCTGTCATTGGGTGCATAAATATTTAATATGGTTATATCTTCTTGGTGTATTGTCCCTTTAATCATTATATAGTGTCCTTCCTTATCCTTTCTGATGGATTTGACTTTAATCTTTTTTTTTTTTTTTTAATGCCATTTAGGTGGAAGTGTACTGAGCAAATTAGTTTCTCATTAAACAGTTAATACACAAATTGTTTTGTAACATTGGTTACCAGCCCCACGATGTGTCAACACTCTCCCCTTCGCCACCCCTGGTTCCCTCTTTCCATTCGTACAGTTTTCTTGTCCTTTCCTGCCTGCGTTCTTGTGTTTGCTTTTGGGCTGATATGCCAATTAGTCTTGTATACATAATTGACCTATGAAGCATGTTCCTCTTGTGTGTTATCGTTGGCCTATAGACCTGTCTAATCTTTGGCTGAAGGGTGAAGCTAAGGAGTGACTTCAGTACTGAGTTAAAAGCGTGTCCAGGGGCCATACTCTTGGGGTTTCTCCAGTCTCTATCAGACCAGCAAGCCTAGTCTTTTTTTTTCAGAGACTTTGAATTTTGTTCTACATTTTTCTCCTGCTCTGCCCAGGACCCTCTATTGTGATCCCTGCCAGAGCAGTCAATGGTGGTAACCACGCACCATCTGTTTGTTCTGGGCTTCTTCCTCGATTTTCTATGTGGCTCATGCCCTCACTTCCTTCAGGTCTCTGCTCACATGTCTACTTATTAGAGATGCTTCCTTTCACTGCCCTGTGTATTTCCCACTCTTCCCATCACCCCCATCCCCTTCTCTATTTTATGTTTTCCTTCGTAGCATTTATCGCCATCTGACATATTACACACACATACACACACGTGCACACCAACTCTTTCTCTCTGCCTCTGTGTGTCTCTCTGTACTTCTGTGTCTCTGTCGCCAATACTTGTTTAAGACCCATAAGCTATATCCACAGTGCCTAGTACAATGTGTGGCACATAGTAAATGAAGCTTTCAGTGTAAGTATTCTTTTGAATACATGAATAATTATATTGAGAAAAGAAACAAACAAAAAAATTACTGATTAAAGGACGTAGAATCCCATTTTTATAAAAAATTAGCTCAAAACTCAATTTGATTTTTCCTTCCTATGGCTGTTGGGGAATTCATTTCAAGACAAGATCACACAGCTGTAACCGTCAGGTGTTTGCCTGCTGACTTGTAATGGCATACATGTCTTACAGAGGTGAAACCCTGAGAAAGAAAAAGGTCACCTCTAGAAATTCTGCCAGCACTCATACAACACGATTTGCCTAACTTTGCTTTTAGGGTCCTAAGTATTTGTGAGATCAACTGGAGGTATATAAACTTTTTGTGCTAGGGATCCTATATACGTTGAATATCTACATCCCACATTGTGTTAGTTGTCTTACCCAAATATGTGTGGAGTTTTTTTGTACTCCTAAAACTATAAGTATCTTAAAATAAATAAATAAATAAAGTAGCCCTGGTGGCTCAACAGTTAAGTGCTCAGCTGCTAACAGAAAGATTGATGGTTTGAAACCATCCAGTGCCTCTGAAGGAGAAAGACTTGGCAATCTGCTTCCATAAAGATTGAAAAGAGACACAGCCTAGAAAATCGTATAGGGCAGTTCTGCTTTGTCACATGGGGCAGCTATGAGTCAAAATCGACTCAAGGGCACCTAACAACAGCAGTCCAAAATTAGAACTTATATGACTGCATCTGCAGTAGATAATTGCACTTACATTGCCACGACAGCCTTCTAACTCGTGCTGTGACATGTTATTCGCCCTGAGATGTCTTTTTTATTTTACAACAACTTTATTGAGATGTAATTCACATGCCATATAATTCACTCATTTAAGGGGTACAATTCGGTGGTTTTTAGTATGCTCACAGGGTTGTACAACCATCACCACAGTCCATTTTAGGACGTTTTCATCAGCCTAAAAAGGAACCCTGCACCAGTTAGCAGTCATTCCCTGCTTCCCTCCTGCCTCTGCCCCCAGCCCTAGGCAACCACTAAATGACTTTCTGCCTCTAGTGATTTGTCTATTCTGGACATTTCATATAAACGGAGTCATACAATATGTGACCTTTTGTGACTGGCTTCTTTCCCTCAGCATGTTTTCAAGGTTCATTCATGTTGTAGCTTATTTAGTACTTAATTCCTTTTTATTGCTGAATAATATTCCATTGTATGGATATATCACATTTTGTCTTTTCATCAGTTGATGGCCATTTGGGTTGTTTGCACCTTTTGGCTATTATGAATAATGCTGTTATGAACATTTTTACACAATGTGGACCTATGTTTTAATTTCTCTTGGCTATATACCTTTTTTTTTTTTTTATATACCTAGAAAGTGGAATTTTGGGGTCATATGGTAACTCTGTGTTTAACCTTTTGAGAAGCTGTCAATTGCTTTTCCAAAACAATCGTACCATTTTACATTCTCACCAGGTGTGTATGAGGGCCTGAGAGATCTCTTAAAAATGCATATCTCTTCCTAAGAGTGCCTGCCTCATAGGGTTGTTGTGGGAGTAAATAAAATAAAACATAGAAAGCTTTTAAGACAGTGTGTGGTACATAGAAGTCACTAAGTGCTGGCTGTTATTATTATTGATATAGCAGGTTGCTGTATGTGTATAAAAAGTTCAAAATCAATGCAGTGTTTCTCAACATCAGAATCACCCGATCAACTTTTCCAAATACAGATGTCTGGTCTTCTTAAATTTTCTGATTCACATGGCTGGGATGGACCCCAGGTGCGTGTGTTTAGAACAAGTTCCTCGAGGAATCTAATGTCTGTTTTCTGTTGTGAATCACTGCTTTACAGACTCCACTCTGGGTGTTGACTCATCCTCTCTACAGTCATAATGTGCTATGTACAGTTTCGTCATTGGATTTTTCTCATAATGTAATCTTTAAATCTGTCTCCTGATACGTAGACTTTGAGTAACTTTGAACGAATGAGTAGATGGATGAATGAATAAATGAATAACCAGCGCGTATCTCTCAGAACACTTCTTGGACGCTACCTCTTCCAAGAAGCGTTTCCTAATACACACACACGTAGACGCTCTCTCTTTCCATCCACAGGCTGAGTCAGGTGCCGCTCACATGGGCTACTATTAACCATCCCACATTTCTTTCATCACACTGTGCTGTGACATCACTTCATATGCCTTGTTTGCTTCTTCAGTCAGAGGAAACTTGAATGCAGAACCCTGTCTTATTCTTTTAATCCCTACTATTTAAAGAGCCTTGTATATGATAAATTCACTCAGTTTTTTATGTGTATGTGAGCTGTATTTTATTATTTTTAAATCAGCTTTATTCAGATGTAATTTATAGCTACGATTCACTAATTTTAAGTATGCAATTTAATGAGTTATGACAATTGTAGAGTCAGCTAACTGCCACCACAATCATAGAGAACATTTCAATCACCCCAGAAACTTCTCATGTGCCCTCTTGTAGTCAATTCCATCTCCCTACCAACTGCTTTTTGTTATTCTTGCTTTGACTTCTCTAAAATTTTATGTAAATGGAATTGTATATTATGTACTGTCTTGCATCTGGCTTCTTAGAATAACGCTTCTGAGATTTATCCACATCGTTGTATATATCAGTAGTCAGCAGTGTTTTGTTTGAGTAGTATTCCTTTTTATGGATATAATACATTGTTTATCCATTCACCGGTTGATAAACATTTAGCTTTATTCTAGATTTGAGCAATTTTATGTAAAGCTCATATGAACATTTGAGTCTAAGACTGTAGAATCTATTACAATGATCATTTGGGTTTTCATTTTTCGTCTGTTAAGATGGTAGATTACATTGGTGACTTTTTAATATTAAACCAACTTTGCATTTCTGGGATAAATTCCACTTGGTAATTTTTATATATTGTTGCTTTTTGAGTTCAAAAATTTTGACAAGGATTTGTGCATTTATATTCATAAGGGTTATGGTTTTCTTATAATGCTTTTGGTTTTGTTATCAGAGTAATGCTGGCTTCATAAAATGAGTTGGAAAGTGTTCCCTCTTTTATTTTCTGAGAGTTTGTGTAGAATGGTTATTATTTCTTCCTTAAATGGTTGGTAGAATCACTAATGAAACCATCTGGGCCTACAGTGTTGTTTGTGGTAACATTTTAAACTATAGTTTCAAATTTTTTAAAAGATACAGAACTAGTCAAATTATCTATTAGGTGAGCTTTCATAACTTGCATCTTTCAAGGAATTTGTAGACTTCATCTGAGTTGTCAGATTTATTGGCATAAACTTGCCTGTAATATTTTATTATCCTTTTTATGTCTGTTAGGTCTATGTTTCTGAGATAGGTAATTTGTATCTTCTCTTTGTTTTCTGATTAGAAGTTTATCAATTTTATCGATCTTTTTTCAAAGAACAAGTTTTTGGTTTCAGTGATTGTTTTCATTCTTTTCGTTTTATCTTTTACTGATTTGTGCTCTTATATTATTTCTTTCCGTTCAGTTACTTTGAGCTTAATTTGCTATATGTTTTTGGTTTCTTAATGTGGAAACTTAAATCACTGCTTTTTGACTTTTCCTGTAATGAGTATTTCATGCTAAAAATTTACTTTAAGTTCTACTTTAGGTATATTTCACAAATTTTAATTTAATATATTTTATTTTTATTCAGTGAATACTTTGTAATAATAGCCTTTATGGTTTCTTCTTTGACCCATAGGTTATTTAGAAATGTGTTGTTTAATATTTATATGTATATATGAATTTTCCTGATCTCTTTCAGTAATTTATTTCTAGTTTAATTTTTCTGCGGTTAGAGTACATATTTTGTGTGATTTCAGCCCTCTTAATTTTCTGACACTTGTTTTATGGCCCAGAATATAGTCGGTCTTGGCAAATGCTCTGGTGTACTTGAAAAGAATGTGTTCCGTATTTTTACACGAATTACACACGCCTTTTGCATTTGTTTGTCAACCACACCATCCCCCGTCAAGTATTTTTGTAAGCATGCTATTGTAATTTTCTTTTTTACAACAACATGTAAAAAAAAAAAAAAATTGGCATAGTTCAGCTTATGAAAATACTTCACGGGGGAAGAGCAGAGTTGGCAAAGATAGAAGGCATGTACTGTGTAAAAATACGATATTCTTCTGTTGATGGGTTGAATGTGCTATAAATGTCAGTCAGGTCAAATTAGTTGATAGTATGGCTAAAAAAAAAAGTTTTTTTTTTTTTTTATGGCTACATGTATTTTGAAACTCTGTTATTAGCTGTGTACACATTTGATTGTTAGGTCTTCTTGATGAAAAGACCCTTTGAACATCATGAAAGGTTCTTTTTTATCCGAGATAATCTCCCTTGTTTTGAATCTGTTGTTGTTAGCTGTCATCGAGTCAATGTTGACTGGTGGTAACCCCAAGTGTCACAGGGTAGAACTACTCCATAGGTTTTTCTTGCCTGTAATCTTAATGGAAACAGATTTCCAAGTCTTTTTTCTGTGGTTCTTTTAGTTAATGTTAGCATTACGGATCTTTTTCCATCCTTTTACTTTTAGTATTTCTGTCTTCAGATTTAAAGTGGGTATCTTTTAGGGAGCATATAGTTGAGTGTTGCACATTAACTTACTAGCTCTGCCTTTTAATTGGGATTTTTAGATACATATTTTTAAAGAGAAAAATGGACAGATGACTACAATTCCAAAGGTAAAGTAGATGGATCCCAATGCAGGGATGTTTTACGTGATATTATAAAATTTTATCCACTTCTATAAAAATTAAGTAGGATTAACTATCTTCAGGAAACTCTTCCAGAAACATCACATCTTGTATAATAATCCACGGTGACATTACTCATAAGTAGCACCTGGGCTAAAATAATCAGTGAAATGCAATTTTCAGGCTTGGGAAGGATCTCTGGTTAAATTACATTCAATGAAGAAGGTTTGTGCTGTAGAAAACAAATTCGACTAGGAGAGGGAAATGGCAAGAAGTTCTTTAAAAACATTAAAAAAATTTTTTTTTGTATTACAAAAGTAATACATGTTTATTGCTCACAATTTATAGTATGCCCAAAAGCAAAAAGAAGCAAATAAAAAATATCTTTTAATTCTCCATCCTGAACAAAAAAATGTTGTTATCACTTTGATATATATCCTTCCAGTATTGTTTTTTACCATGAATGTAGTTTTAAAAACAGGGACGCACCACACATATTGCTTTGTAATTTTTTTTTCTGTTTAGCATCTCATAAATGTCTTAACATGATAATGATGGTAATCATGTTCATATTGATATCTATTATTTTTTAATGACTGCATATTTCATTTTAGAGTGTATAATCCCAATTTATTTCAAAATGTGTTTCCTGTTAGCAACAGTGCAATGTAAATTATATGTTTAGGATATATTCGTAGAAGTATAACCATTGGATCAAAGTTTATGCCTGCCTTAAAGTTTATACTAACGGGATACTAACTTTAGGTATTTATTATTTTGGGAGGTATAAGTTGGATTTGTATTATAACTTCAACTTGCTGGCTCTTCCTTCATTTTCTTCTGAAAGTTAATAATAAACTTGTATCTCGATGTTTTGATTTAATGGAAGATAATTTTTACATTTACCACAAATAGTTTAAGTGCTAAGTCAAAAATAGACTTTTTACACAGCCTGTTTGGAAAGAAGTAGAGTGACAAGTATTTTATTGTGATTTCGGTTAAAATATCTCAGCTTCACTTTGGTGAGTAGCATCTGGGTCTTAAAAGCCCATGAGTTGCCCTCTAAGATACTCCACTGGTCTCACCCCTTCGAGAGCAAGGGTGATAGAAGAAAACTAAAGACACAAGAACTAATGGATCGCAACTTCCACAGCCTCTACCAGACTGAGTCCAGCACAACTAGATGGTGCCCGGCTACCACCAATGACTGCTCTGACAGGGATCCCAAAGAGGGTCCCAGGCAGAGCTGGAGAAAAATGTAGAACAAAATTCTAACTCACAAAAAAAGATCAGACTTACTGGCCTGACAGAGACTGGAGAAACCCTGAGAGTATGGTCCCCGGACACCCTTTTAGCTCAGTAATGAAGTCACTCATGAAGTTCACCATTCAGCCAAAGATTAGACATGCCCATAAAACAAAACGAGACTAAAGGGGCACACCAGCCCAGGAACAGGGACTAGAAGGCAGGAGGGGACAGGAAAGCTGGTGATAGGGTATGCAAGGTCGAGAAGGGAGAGTGTTGTCATGTTGTGGGATTGTTAACCAATGTCATAAAACAATATGTGTACTGTTTAATGAGAACCTAGTTTGTCCTGTAAACCTTCATCTAAAGTAATATATATATATATACACACACACACACATATACATCTCAGCTTCTCAGTGTGTGTTCTGTGACTTGGTATAGAGGGCTTTTTATTCTCTTTTGGGTCAGTTTATGGGTATTGGCTGCTGTCTAAGAAGACCAAAGTTAAATTACTTAATCTCTAAGGAGGGAGAATAGTACTACTGGGTAATTGTGGCGTGTGGTGAAAATTAGGAGTCCTGGTGGTGTATTGGTTAAGAGCTTGGCTGCTAACCAAAAGGTCCGAAGTTCGAATCTACCAGCCACCACTCGGAAGCCCTATGAGGCAGTTCTGCTCTGTCCTATAGGGTCACTGTGAGTTAGAATCGACTCAACGGCAAAGGGTTTTTGTTTTTTGGTGAAAATTAGGGGAGTAGGTTTTTATTTTGAAAGAGGATTCATGTTCTGTTTTTGTTAGCGGATCTAGCAGAGATTGATTTATTTTCTAAATGGACCTGTCTTGGTTCTGTCACTTCTCTAATTCATATATCCTTTCTCCACTCTATTCCATTGCCCTCATAAAGGATGATGATGCTTTTAAATGTCCGTGAACTCCCCCAATCATTTTGAAACAACTACTGTATTTTTCACATAGTGCGCTCAACATGTAATAACTTGTAGAAACAATGAAGTTAAGTAAAACAGTTCTGGCATAGCAGTTGGCAAAAAACATATGATGCGTGCATCCATTTGCGTGAAATATAGTAGTTTATGTTTTCCTTTTCTTAAATATGTGTTATAACATTGTAATTTTTTTAATTAAAACTTTGGCAGTCATTTGAGACATTAGTCCCTGAACTGAGAAACACCACTCTGAACTCTTACCGTAAGTGATCTTTTTCTCTCTTTCTTTAGTTTAGAAGATTTGGTTTATTGATTTTTTTAAGTTGGGCAGTCATACGTGGGATTAAATAAATTGGTGCCGGGTATGCTCAGATAACTTCAATGACGCCTCAGCTCCTCAGAGATACTGCCTGCCTCCAGGAATCTAGTCCTTTACTGTGTAGGAAGGCTAAGTCCATTTTTAGTTCTTGCAGCATTCGTGGGAGAGCTGTGCCTTTGAATTTTTTTCACTTAGACACATTGAACGAAGACACACTGTGGACTTTTTCTGATTTAAAATATATATATATATATAGCAGGAAGAAAAAAATGTTATTTTTTTTAAACTGGCTCTGGAGTAAGATTGAGTAAGCATATTCCTTTTTTCTCTTCCACTGAATGCAACTATGAAACCTGGACAGAATGCATGGAGCAGCTATATAAGGACTCCGTCAGCAAATAGTGGCAGGTGGATTGAGAAAGAAGATGAGAATTCAAAGTACCATTGAACTGGCAGTGAGTTTACCATGTTTTTCTCTCCATTTCTCCTGCCATTTGGCCCCAGAGACAGGCACAGCTATGGCAGTGCATAGACTGGAGGACTAAAAAGGAGAGACCCCGTTAAGCACCTCAAAGGCCAAGACCTCCAAAAATGTTTAGCCCTAAGTAATTAACTAATTGGGATAAATTATTTTACAAATAAATAATTGGGATATGGCTTAGGAACGGGACCTTTCAGACACAGAATCAAAGAAAATGAGGGAGAGAGAGCCCAGTCACGTTGTGGCAGGCCAGGGGACCAGGAGAGGCAAGTTCTGGGAAGTTCTCAGGGCAGGGAATTGAGTAGATACAGTTATCTTCCTCATGCCGAACTTTCAGTAAAAGTCTGCTGTACCCTACAACCTGGATGGATGGTACTTTGCAGAAAAAATGGCTATTGGAGAGCAGAATACAGCAGCAGCAAGCAATATGTGAATGAAAGCGAGAGTTCAGTAGGAACAAGAAATCAGAACTGGGGGTGAATGTGAAGATTTGGAATCTACAGAAAGGCAGGGCAAATCTCTGTATTTCCCACAGCATGGCTCTGCCTTTTCCTTTTCTGATGTTAAAGGAAAGTGTAATCTTAGACAATTCGGGGAAACTCAGAAAGGAGACATCTAAGTGATGAAAGTTTAACCCCTTTGTCATACCAATTGCTGACGATTAATTTTGTTTTAGTTTTGTTAGTTAAAAATTTAGTACTAAATATTGTTCAACCTTTCACACATTTTGTATATGCTTTCCAACCAGCTGCCCATGTTATAAACTATAAGCCATTGGATATGTTTCTCATCTGAATAGACACTGAGGGAAAAGAGTCAATATCCTATTATTTATATGTAGACTCTTGACTCTGTAGGTTACTTTTGCCAATTTGAAATCTGTCTGGCCCTTCTCCGTGAGTAAAGACGTTGCAGGTATAGTGGGTTTGAAGCCAGACAGACCTGGATTCCAGCCCTACTTCTACCAGTATTAGCTGTGAACCTTGGCCAAACTACTTACGGTTTTGGAGCTGGTTCCAGTTATAGTGCCCTTGCCCCATAGGGGTTGTTGCAAGGGCTAGATACCACCATCATCTACCTACCCTCTAGGCTCATGTCATCCTTCTCTATTACCATCCTTTGGTGGTCTGGTGCAAAATTTACTATAAATTAAAAAAATTTAAAAATGATGATGAGCTCAGAAGCCAAGTAGAAATAATCCTAAAAACTAAGTCCAGTTGAACTGCTGACTTGCTCTAAGCAGCATCCACATTTGTTACTGTTCTGTCCTATTACCACGGCTTGTTCAGAGTTGATAACATTGCTAAAGACTTTAAGGTGTTGCTGTGAGAGGATCAGAGAGAAAATATACTTTTATCCTCTAAAAATGCCAAATGTTTCTTCAGTGTGTTTAATTATTTTAACGTGTGGGTTGAGGTTCTGTCATGATCTGCAAAATATAGCACTCAGTCTTGACAGAGTGAATCAGAAGAGACTGCATATGGAAATGTGCACCTCAGCCTGAATGTTCCCAACTGGGGCAGGGGAGTATTCAGTGAGAGGTGTGAATGGAGCATTCATCTGCATATTGGCCTGACCTAGGAGGAGATTGTGGAAATAGATTATGCTTCCACTGTGACAGATTCCTCAGCCTGAATCAGATGAGCTCAGGTTCCTAGGAAAAATAAAGTAAGTTGGACTTGATGCAGTCAGTGGTTTACCGTTCCACAAACCCTTACACATCTAACCAGTACCTCTGCCTTTTGGGCTGTATATTTTGTGGTGGTAGTGGTGATGGTTTGAGGTCTGTTTTTGTGGCTGATGTGTGATGGAACAGGAATTGGTTTGCAGATGGCTTGACCAGGCTGGGAATGACAGGTAACTGGAATCTAGCTTTGCTCATTTATCACTACTCAGCTGTGGTAAAGACAAGATTAAGAGGGATGCTATTGACAGATTTTGGGGTGAGGAAATACATGGAAAATTAGATAGATAGTGTCCTGTCAGGACACTGGAGAAACTTAGTAATGTCGTGTTAAACTTGTTGCCATTGAGTCGATTCTGACGCGTAGCAACCCTATAGGACAGACTAGAACTTCCCCATAGGGTTTCCAAGGAGTGGCTCGTGGATTTGAACTGCCAACTAAGACAGGGAGCAAAGGCCCTGAGATCGGAGGGTGCCTATTTGAGAAATAGCAAAGAGACTGGTGTGGTTAGAGAAGAAGCAAGTAAAAGAGAAATATACTATATTTTTTTTTATCAGGGAGGTAATAGGGCGTTGAGTGTGGAACCTAGAGACTTAGTAAGGCAGAGAACAGAGGGGCCCCCAAATCTGCAAACAAAGTAACAAGAAATAGGCCAGGGCACAGAAACAAAGCCATTCCCCAGAACAATGGGGCAGGGTATCTAAATAAAAATAGCACGCAAACTTCTTTAAAGTTGCCTTTCAGAAGCAACTGGAGAAAACCAGGCCCAGGTACATGCACAGAACATCCACCCATGACTGCTGTGTGACCTTCCATCAGGGGCAGTGAGGGGCTACCACCCCAGCGGGGGAATCGAACCCTGGGAGCAAAAGACTGCGCAGGCACCAACACCCCATGATAAGTCCTGCTACGAATCCCAGAGGCCTCCAGGATAGGAGCCATCTTGGAAAGCTGCTGCGCACCTTAGATAACATATCCCCACCTGTATCTATGAATAAACATGAATCTTTTCCTGCCTGAGAACTTTTAAAAACTCAGGCCCATCTTTTGTTCTGTGAGATGAGAGTAAGCATTGCTTTAGGCCCTTCACTTGTAAGCCTCTTCAATAAAACTTTGCTGGTGTGAAAAACTATGTGCCTTACCTGCTCATTCTTGACCAGTGAGAGGCAAGGACCTTATTCCGGTAACACAACCTTTTGGTTAGCAGTCGAGCTCTTAACCACTGCACACGCCATCAGTGCTCCAGTTTCATGTTAGGGTATGCCAGCTTTCACGCAGGCAAGGTTAATGGCTGGCATCAGAAAGTCGCGTATCGGGATTTAGGCCTCAGTCACAGGCCTGGTACCCAGGCCCGGAAGAACATAACGGTTGACCAAGTCCTGAAACTTGGTCCTGGAATTTGGCCTTTAGAGCACAGATAAGGATTTTGAGTCACCTGAGCTGCTTTTGTAGGAGTTCCTTAAACTTTTCCAAAGTAAAAACAGGATTGTTCTTAGTGTTTGGGGCAAGGCTGGGTTGAGAAGTGAGAATCTAGTAGCTAAGTAGAGAGAAAAAAGATGTAGTACAGCATCTTTCTCTTTATATGGAGTTTCCTCTGACGTGAGCATATTTTAAAAAAAAGTTTTATAGTTTTCAGATGATATGCTTATACTGTTAAACTCTGTTTAAGTCAAATAGCATTTCCCTTATCTCACCTACCCCCACTGTTGAGTGTCACTCCCAGAAACTCTCACTTTCAACTCCTACAGCTTTGTTTTGATATTTAGCTCCGTATTTTGAATAACATGCTTTTATAATGCTATTTCTTAATTTTTCAATGTTGGACATTATCTGGAGACTTGAGATTGGGGAAGATTAGAATTGAGTTCTCATATTCTCTACTTACTCTTTCCTCATCATTATCCCTAGATACATGATACCTCACCCATCTCAAAGAGTTGATTTTTTTTAATCAATTTTGAGAATTTAATTGCTAATTATTTTTAGCTACGTAAATTATATTTCTTTGGCTACTATGACTTGATGTGCCATGATTTCCTATATAGCATTTTGTTTCTCATGGAGTTAATAATATTTTTTTTCTTTTGCATAGTAACAATGAATAATTTACCTCTGTACTCTCTGACAGAAATCTCATGATACTGTAAAACTCATCAGGTAGTGCTTTGTTTTTCACCTTGGAGACCTTCCCTCAGCTGTGCACTCTGACCGGCTGCATAGCTGTCCTGGGAATGTTCTTTACCTCTTTCCTGGATCCTGAGTTTTCCTTTATTTTGAAGAAACGCATCTACCAGTAGCTTTTTGAGGAAGGTGACATGAGAGGTAAAATATTTTGAGAGCCTTGTTGTTAGGTGCACTCAAGTGGATTTTGACTGATACTAACCCCATGTGACAGAGTAGAACTGCCCAGTAGGTTTGTTGAGCCTGTAATCTTTCTTTCTTTATAATTTTTTTTTCTTTATTAACTTTTATTGAGCTTCAAGTGAACGTTTACAAATCAAGTCAGACTGTCACATATAAGTTTATATACATCTTACTCCGTACTCCCACTTGCTCTCCCCCTAATGAGTCAGCCCTTCCAGTCTCTCCTTTCGTGACAATTTTGCCAGCCTCCAACTCTCTCTATCCTCCCATCCCCCCTCCAGACAGGAGATGCCAACACAGTCTCAAGTGTCCACCTGATATAATTAGCTCACTCTTCATCAGCATCTCTCTCCTACCCACTGTCCAGTCCCTTTCATGTCTGTTGAGTTGTCTTCAGGGATGGTTCCTGTCCTGTGCCAACAGAAGGTTTGGGGGCCATGACCCCTGGGCTTCCTCTAGTCTCAGTCAGACCATTAAGTCTGGTCTTTTTATGAGAATTTGGGGTCTGCATCCCACTGATCTCCTGCTCCCGCAGGGATTCTCTGTTGTGCTCCCTGTCAGGGCAGTCATCGATTGTGGCCGAGCACCAACTAGTTCTTCTGGTCTCAGGATGATATAGGTCTCTGGTTCATGTGGCCCTTTTGTCTCTTGGACTCTTAGTTGTCGTGTGAACTTGGTGTTCTTCATTTTTTTTTATAATTTTTATTGTGCCTTAAGTGAAAGTTTACAAATCAAGTCAGTCTCTCACATAAAAACTTATATACACCTTGCTAAACCGAAAAAAAAAAAAAAACCCAAACCCAGTGCCGTCAAGTTGATTCCAACTCATAGTGACCCTATAGGACAGAGCAGAACTTCCCCATAGAGTTTCCAAGGAGCGCCTGGTGAATTTGAACTGCCGACCCTTTGGTTCGCAGCTATAATAGCACCTAACCACTATGCCACCAGGGTTTCTGTACACCTTGCTACATACTCCCAATTACCCTCCCCCTAATGAGACCGCCCTCTCTCTCCCTCCACTCTCTCTTTTCGTGTCCATTTCGCCAGCTTGTAATCCCCTCTACCCTCTCATGTCCTCTCCAGGCAGGAGATGCCAACATAGTCTCAAGTGTCCACCTGTTCTAAGAAGCTCACTCCTTACTAGCATCCCTCTCCTACCCATTGTCCAGTCCAGTCCATGTCTGAAGAGTTGGCTTTGGGAATGGTTCCTGTCCTGGGACAACAGAAGGTCTGGGGGCCATGACCACCGGGGTCATTCCAGTCTCAGTCAGGCCATTAAGTCTGGTCTTTTCATGAGAATTTGGGGTCTGCATCCCACTGCTCTCCTGCTCCCTCAGGGGTTCTCTGTTGTGTTCCCTGTCAGGGCAGTCATCGGTTGTAGCCGGACACCATCTAGTTCTTCTGGTCTTAGGCTGATGTAGTCTGTGGTTCATGTGGCCCTTTTTGTCTCTTCGACTCGTAATTACCTTGTGTCCTTGGTGTTCTTCATTCTCCTTTGATCCAGGTGGGTCGAGACCAATTGATGCATCTTAGATGGCTGTTTGCTAGCGTTTAAGACCCCAGACGCCACTCTTCAAAGTGGGATGCAGAACGTTTTCTTAATAGATTTCATTATGCCAATTGACTTAGATGTCCCCTGAAATCATGATCCCCAAACCCCTGCCCCTGCTATACTGTTGAGCCTATAATCTTTACGGGAGCAGATTGCCAGGTCTTTTCTCCTGTGGAGCTGCTGGGTGGGTTTGAACTACCAACCTTTGATTAGCAGCCTAGCATTCAACTGTTACATCACCGGGGTTCCTCTGGAGTGCCTTACATGTCTGAAAATTGTCCTTTTTTTCCTCTCCCCATATTTGATGCATCCAAAACCCAAAAACCCACTGCCGTGGATTCGATTCCGACTCATAGCTACCCTATAGGACAGAGTAGAACTGCCCGATAGAGTTTCCAAGGAGCGCCTGGCAGATTCAAACTGCCAACCTCTTGGTTAGCAGCTGTAGCACTTAACCACTATACCACCAGCATTTCCATTTGATACATAGTTGGCTTGAAATAGATGTCTCAGTTAGAAGTCATTTTCCCTCAGTTTCATGAAAGCGTCGGTCCATTGTCTTCTAGTTTCCAGTGTTGCTTCTGAGAAATCTAGTGTCTTTCTAATCTCTGTTCTGTAGTATATAAAGTTTTTTTCTTTCTTACAAACTTGAGAATCTGTCTTGGTGTTATGAAATTTCAAGATGAAGTGCTCTAAAGTGGGTCTCTTATTATTCATTGTTCTGGGTACTTAATTGGTCTTTTTAGTGTGAAACTCTTGTGCTTCAGTTCTGAAAAATTTCTTGTTTTTCTTTTTTTATGATTTTTCTGCCTTGTGTTTTCCCCATTCTCTGTTTTTGGAAGTCCTGTTTTTCAGATGTTAGACCTCTTTGAATAATCCTCTAATCTCTTATCTTTTCTCTCTGATTTTTTTTTTTTAATTTTTATTGTGCTGTAAGTGGAAGTTTACAAATCCAGTTGGACTCTCATACGAAAATTATAAACACCTTGCTAACTAATTGCTCTCCCCCAATGAGACACAATCCTCCCCTTCACCCTTTCTTTTTGTGTCTATTCCGCCAGCTTTTGACCCCCTCATCTCCCCTTCAGACAGGAGATGCCAACATAGCCTCATGTGTCTACTTGATGCAAGAAGCTCATTCTTTCCCGTAGTCCAGTCCAATCCCTGTCTGAAGAGTTGGCTTTGGGAATGGTTCCTGTCTTGGGCTAACAGAAGGTCTGGGGACCATGACCTCCAGGGTCCTTCTTGTCTCAGCCATACCATTAAGTCTGGTCTTTTACAAGAATTTGGTTTCTGCATCCCACTGCTGTCCTGCTCCCTCAGGGATTCTCTATTGTGTTCCCTGTCAGGGCAGTCATTGGTTGTAGCCAGGCACCATCTAGTTCTTCTGTTCTCAGGCTAATGTAGTCTCTGCTTTATGTGGCTGTTTCTGCCTCTTGGGCTCATAATTACCTCGTGTCCTTGATGTTCTTCATTCTCCTTTGATGCAGGTGGGTTGAGACCAATTGATGCATCTTAGATGGCCACTTGCTAGTGTTTAAGACCCCAGATGCCACTCTCCAAAGTGGGATGCAGAATGTTTTCTTAATAGATTTTATTATGCCAATTGACTTAGATGTCCCCTGAAACCATGGTCCCCAAACCCCTGCCCCTGCTATGCTGGCCTTCAAAGTATTTAGTTTATTCAGGAAACCTTTTTGCTTATGGTTTAGTCCAGTTGTGCTGACCTCCACTGTATTGTGTGTTGTCTTTCCCTTCACCTAAAAAGTACCTATCTACTACCTAATTAGTGAAAACCCTCTCCCTTCCTCCCTACCCCCTCTTGTAAGCATCAAAGAATATTCTCTTCTCTGTTCCTATAAGAATATTATCTTCTCGTATTCCTATAACTGTGGTCTTATACAATATTTGTCCTTTTGCAACTGACTAATTTTACGTAGCATAATGCCTTCCAGATTCCTCCATGTTATGAAATGTTTCAGGGATTCATCATTGTTCTTTATCGATGTGTAATATTCCATTGTGGGACTATGCCATAATTTATTTATCCATTCATCCGTTGATGGGCACCTTGGTTGCTTCCATCTTTTTGCTATTGTACACAGTGCTGCAGTGAACATGGGTGTGCATGTATCTGTTCATGTAAAGGCTCTTATTTCTCTAGGATATATTCCGAGGAGTGTGATTGCTGGATCATATGGTAGTTCTATTTCTAGTCTTTTAAGGAAGCACCAAATCGATTTCCAAAGTGGTTGTACCATTCTACATTCCCACCAGCAGTGTTTAAGTGTTTCAGTCTCTCCACAACCTCTCCAACATTTATTATTTTGTGTTTTTTGGATTAATGCCAGACTTGTTGGAGTGAGATGGAATCTCATTGTAGTTTTGATTTGCATTTCTCTAATGGCTGATGATTGTGGGCATTTCCTCATGTATCTATTAGCTATCTGAATATCTTCTTTAGTGAAGTGTCTGTTCATATCCTTTGCCCATTTTTTAATTGGGTTATTTGTCTTTTTGTAGTTGAGTTTTGCAGTATCATGTAGATTTTAGAGATCAGACGCTGGTCGGAAATGTCATAGCTGAAAACTTTTTCCCAGTCTGTAGGTAATCTTTTTACTCTTTTGGTGAAGTCTTTGGATGAGCATAGGTGTTTGATTTTTAGGAGCTCCCAGTTATCTGGTTTCTTCTTTGTCTTTTTGTTCTGTTTTCCAGAACATTTCTTCTACTCTAACTTCCCATTCTGCTTTTGAAGGTTTTTTTTTTTTTTTTTTTTAATTTACACTGCTGCACTTTGATTTCCAACATATTTTTGTTTGCTTGTTTTTTTGACTGTTGAATGCTCCTTTTCTATAGCACCTTCTTAGTTCATGAATTGAAATACCTTCTCTTATTTCTCTAAAGATTTTTTTTTTAAAAATCTTTGTTTCCTGTATGATCTGTTTCTTCAGAGTTCATTTTCTTCTGTTTATTTTGCTCTTTGTCTTTTATGTTAAAGTTTTTCTTTACATATATAGTGATCCTTGGCAGGCCTTTTATATTTAAGACTGAGTCACTAAAATCTGAATGGGGCTCTCTCTGTTTGTGAAAAAGACTTGTCGTCTGGTGGGAAACGGGGCATTTCATTGAGGAGACTCACAAATGTCAGTGTATCTTTGGGTCTTTTCTCTTGGGCCAATTTTCCCAGAGAGAAATCTTCCTATCTTCTGCTCTATGTGTGTAAGACTGACACAGTGTTTTGGAACTGATTGAGGTAAAGTGTGTGTGTGTGTGTGTGTGTGTGTGTGTGTGTGTTTAGAGGTATTTCATTGTTTGTAGGCAGAATTGCAGAATTTCACTCAGTCTCAATGCTTTTAGTAATTTGCCTTACTCCACTCTCACTTGGACCTCTCTGGTTCAACATCTCTAAATAGTAAACCTTTGGGTTTCTCCCGGGATTGCAGAGGGCCAAGCACATGGCTATACTGGTTGAGGGAGCACCTGGAATGTGTGTGCTAGTATAGACGTGTGCTACTCAGTGAAGCTTGGATCGAAATTGATAGCTTCTGAAATATATAAAATTTATAATCTCTATAGATTTTTTTTTTTTTTTTTGCTCTATATAAAAACCAAGCTGCCTGGGAAGACAATTCTATGTAAGAGTAGCACCATGCCTGTTTTCTGGACTGTACATTTTCCTCCTTTGGTTTGATCTCTTGCAGAGCAAATTGGAGCTTTGGCAGATCAGCATATTGTCCATGTGGCATGTGGCGAGTCCCACAGTCTGGCCCTCAGTGACCGGGGCCAGCTTTTTTCTTGGGGTGCAGGGAGCGATGGACAGCTAGGACTCATGACTACTGAGGACTCCGTGGCAGTACCCAGGTAAGAATTCACAGAGGGGAAAATCTGGGTTTTCAAATGTCAGCAATTGTTCTGAATATTATTTCTTGCTCTTGCTCTGTTAAACTCCTTGTTTTTGTTCTCTTTTCTTCATTTAATTCCTATTTTCTTTGTGCCACTTCTGTGCCTAATACTATTGAAGCACTTGACACAGACATTGTAATTATTTACACAACTGTCTGTTTCCTGTTCAAAAACATGAGTTTTTTGGGAACTGTACTTTATTTGTTCTGGTAGCCTGGTTGCTAGCAGAGTGCCTGGCACATAAGAAACAGTAAATGTTTGACTAAGAAAGGCATCCCTGCACATGTTAGGTTTATTAACCTGCCACTTAAAACCTCAAGTCTGAATCAATTACTCAATTAAGTACTTTAAAATAGAATCACAAGGCCAGCCTGTTACTCTGATAATAGGGGAAATTATCTGAAGCATTACCAACAGCTAAATAGCAAGTATGCATAGGTTCTTTAACACAAAAATACTAATATAATGGTTTCGAGTCTCTTAAATACTTATTTACTGACTTCTAAATCTTACATGATTTAACTAAATATTTAACAGATGTTCACTGCAAAGAAAACAATTATGTCATCATCTAAAATATTGAAGTGATTTTCAGGTGGAATTTTGGAGGGTGGCTTCTCAGATTGTTGAGAATTCTTGATCATCAAAGAGACCACTGGTTTATTTACTTCATTTAATTCCTGTTTCTTTATTTTACCCTACACTGCATATCCCTATTATAGTACTTGTCACATTCTTTGTAATTATGTAATGTCTGTTTTTTGTACAAAGCTGTGAGCTGTTGATGGCAGGAGAGCTAGATTATTCATTTTAGCTTCACCATAGCAAACGGTGCTCAGCACATACATTATTCAGTACAAGTTGGTTTAATAAATGGCCTCTCCTCCTCGGCCCAACTATCACTCCCTTTAAAAGACAGCACATTCTTCTTCTTCTTCTTCTTCCTTTTTGCCCTTCTTAGATTTTTGTCTCTTTAATCAAAAGCTTTTTTAAGGAAAAGGGGAACGTGGAGGTAAGGGTGATTTGATTCACTTCCTGATTTAGAACAGGTAATGTCTTAGATTTGTTCCTTCCAAAAATTAAATTTTGGGGGAGAGGGAGAGTGGCAGTAAGAAAAAAGGATGCTGTGTTTTAACGACATTGTGTATAATTTTAGGGAAAAGATTTATAACATTGATGACAAAAACATTTCGCTTGTTGATGACCCAAAATTCAGGTCAAAGTTTTTGATGACATTTCATTTCTAAAAATGAAGTGTATTCTGTGTTATAACAGCAATTTAATTTTTATTCGTCATGTATAAATTATGGATGATATCCAAGGCTTGGATTTGTGTACTAATTTAAATAAATCCACTAATTGATGTCTAAGTATTGTGGAAAGTAACACAGCTTTGAAGTCAAATATCCTCAGATTCTAGTTCTGGCTTTATTACTCATTAGGTGAGTGACCTTGGGCAAATCGTTTAACCCCTCTAAGCCTCAGTTTCCTAACTTAAAAATGGGGTTTTATATTGTATTATTGGGAGGATAGAGTGAGCTAAGTGCGTGAAACACAGCATATACTTGCACTAAAGACGTTCTCTCCTCAAGGTATAATTTTCCTGTTACTTGTCTGTCCTTTGATCTGCTTTCTTTCTGTAACTGTGATTGTGAAGGTTGTGACAAGGGTAATGGTGACCCACAAACAGAGCATTGCGGGGAACTGGAGTGGAAGCGGGCCAGGAAAAAAGGCTGCTGCTGTAGAGTGACTCCTGAAACACTGGCCTCCCAGGCAATAATGCATTTTCCAATTAAAAAAAAAATTGGGGGGCTCTACAAGCTATTGATACACACAATGGATGAATGTCCCGGGAATTATTATCCCAAAAGGCTACCTACTCTATGATTCCATTTCTATAACGTTTTTTGAAATGATAAGATTTTAGAAATGGAGGCCAGGTTAGTGGTTGCCAGGTATTAGGGCTAGGAGAGGAGAGAAAACAAGGGAGGTGGCTGTGGTTTATAAAAGCACAACTTGAGCAATGTTTGTGGTGTTGGAACCCTTTAGTATCTTCATTGTGGTAGTGGATACGTGAACCTTCACAGGTGATAAAATTGTATAGAACTGAATGTACTTACGCTCAAATGAATACAAATAAAATGGGAAATCTGAATAGGTTTGGTGGGCTGTATCAATGTCAGTATCCTGGTTATGATATTATACTATTGTTTTGTAAAATGTTAATCCTTTGGGGATCTGGACAAAGTGTATACAGGATCTCTCTATTATTTCTCACGAGTACATGGAATTCTGCAACTATCTCATTTAAGAAGTTAGTTGGGCTCTGTTTGGTATTAAAATGCATATGTAAACTCTTTCAACTTTTTTGTATCTGAGAAGATAAAACATTAACGAAAGTGTTATCTACCTGTTACTCTAATAATCCTTGCCCCCCACTGGACATCTGTCCTCCAAAATGTCCCTATTTTGATGGGGTGTCCATCTGACTCCTTTGTTCCCGTGGCATATTCTTAATGAAGATGAACATGACAACTTGTAAATTCCTGTTAAAATAGAGAGCAGGAGATACTCTCAGGCTGCCCGGCTCTGTTGGACAGCTCCTAGCATGTTACATGGATTTTCTTATTTAACTCTCACAGGTTCTCTTCTTATCTGTATGTTTCACACGGAAAGAGTGAGATTCAAAAAGAAATCATATGCTCCTCCTCTTTATAATCCTAAGGAATCGGGGTTTGGGCAGCATTGCCCTTATTTTGAAAGCCATTTAAACACCTGGCATATTCTTAGGGCTCTACTGTAGCTTACTCCATTTGTCCCTGAATTGAAGATGACAAGGTGGGAAGTAACATAAGATGGTAGTAATGGGTTGAAGTATGTAAGATTGTGTTGTTGTTGTTGTTAGGTTGCACTGGGTCAATTTCAGCCCATAGTTACCCTATAGGTTACAGTAGAACTGCCTTATAAGGTTTCCTAGGCTGAACTCCTTATGGAAGTAGATTGCTAGGTCTTTTCTCCTGTAGATCCACTAGAGGGCTCGAACCCCTGACCTTTCTATTAGCAGCCAGGCACTTAATCATTGTGGTGAAAATACTTTTAGAAAGGGGTGATGTCTTTTAGGAAAGATGATGTTATTTGTTACAACTGTTTTATTTAGCTGGGAGTATTTCTGATAGTTGTACTTGAGTATGAATATTCTTTTTAAGGAGAAAACCTTTTCCGTTTTAGGTTAATACAAAAATGTTCTTTTTAAGGAGAAAACCTTTTCTCTTTTAGGTTAATACAAAAATGTTCTTTTTAAGGAGAAAACCTTTTCTGTTTTAGGTTAATACAAAAGCTGAACCAGCAGACAATATTACAAGTTTCCTGTGGCAACTGGCATTGCTTGGCTCTTGCAGCTGGTAATGTTACATTAAATGTGTGCTAATGTTGTGTTAAGTTTGACAGCATTTCTCTTTGTATTTTTGTGTGTTGTTATCTAACTGGAAACCTTTACCTGGTTAGGGGCTGTGCGCTTCTGTTGGCCCGTGGCAGTTCTCAGGCAGCCCGGGGCATAGCTAGGTTGGGTGATGAAGGAAGTGGTTATACTGTTGTTCCGTTCTAACCTCTCACCCAAGGGAAGATGAATAGAGGCAGGACCTTACATAGGTGTTCTTGAGTCTATGGAAGATTGGGTTTTTTTAGCTACATCCCACTATCAAGCTGTATTTAACCTTTAAGCTCCCCCCAAAATAGAAAAGGAGCTATAGAAACCTAAGCCAGCAAATAGTACAGTACTTTATGTTAGAACAAATTCGGGGGAAGTCTGCACTTATATACTGTGTCAGATGCTCTGCAGTGTGCTCCAGGTCTTCACAGCTGAACCTCCTGAACTCCTGATCTTCATGGTTTTGGTGTGGTCAGAACAAGTTCAGCTTAGTGAATCCGAGCCTAGTATTGGCCTGTTCAAAACTAAATTGACTTAAACGTTTAATATTTTCTTTGCATAAACATTAATAGCCTTTGAAAGGGCAGTAAGACACAGCTTATGTCTCTGTTGTCCTGACAAGTAGGAGTTTTGATTTTGGCCATCGTACAGCATGAAGTGTCTCTGTTTCCTTGCTCTGAGGTGGGGCTCAGGGGGCGTGGGGCAACTAACAAATGACCCTACTGGGCAGCTGTATTGTTCTAACTAGATTATTTATGTGGATGGGATTTGTGCCAGTTCTGGTAATACCAGTTATCCTATTCTTATTTCAGATGGGCAGTTCTTCACATGGGGAAAGAACAGCCATGGTCAGCTGGGCCTGGGGAAGGAGTTCCCCTCCCAAGCCAGCCCGCAGAGGGTGAGGTCCCTGGAGGGGATCCCACTGGCCCAGGTGACTGCAGGAGGGGCTCACAGCTTTGCCCTGTCTCTCTCAGGAGCTGTTTTTGGCTGGGGGATGAATAATGCAGGGCAGCTAGGACTCAGTGATGAAAAAGGTAGGTGAATTCTTCGTATGTACCTCTTTGGTTTAAAAGCGCGTTCATTTGTTTAGCACATGTTTACTGAGTATCTATGCCAACCCTGTGTTAGGTACCGAGGGCGTAGCAGTGCACAGAACAGATAATATCCTTGGCTTTGTGGAGATTATATTCTAGTGGGCGGAGGAAAACAACAAACAAATATGTAGCATGTCAGAGGGTTTAAGAATAAAGCTTCCTGTTTTACGTGAGGCAGTTAAGGAGGGCCTTTTCTGATAAAAAAGATGTTTGAGCAGAGACCTGTAGGAAGTCAGGTAGGAAATGAGCCATGTCGATATCTGGGGGAAAAATGTTCCAGTCAAAGGGACCAGGATGTGCAAAGACTGCTGCAGGAAGTGGGGTGCTCAGGAGAGGAGTCAGCAAGGGGAAGAATAGCAGCACTGGGGGTCAGAGGGGCAGTGCGGGCCCAATATGGAGGGCCCTCTAGGCAAGTTACATTACTGGTTCGAGCTTCTTCTGTCAGTGAGAAGGAGAGATGCTGAAGGTTATGAGGAGAGGAGTGACCCACGTTTGGAGGTAGTGAGAGAGAGTAAAGTCAGATTCTGAATGTATCTGAAAGATGGAGCCAACTGGATTTGCTCATTGTTGAAGTAAAGAGAGGAAGAGTTGAAAGAATGAAGTTGATGTTTGTTAAAATGGGAAAATGTTGTTTGTGATGAAAGAGCAGAGTTGGAAGGTGTAAGGAAACCATGAGTTGGGTGTTAGATATACTAAATTTAAGATGTCTGTTAAACATTCAAATGGAGATGCAGGCCAGAATTTGAATATGTGAGTCAGGAATCCAAAATGGTCCTCCTCCCCAAAACTAAGATGGCTGGGTAATTCTGTCTCAAAGGCAGATGGTATTGACATTCTGACATTTTATTTATTTGTCTTATTCTAGATCGAGAGTCTCCTTGTCACGTGAAGCTCTTACGAACGCAGAAAGTGGTCTATATTAGTTGTGGGGAGGAACACACAGCAGTCCTCACAAAAGTAAGGGGCTCAGGATTCTCTGATTTGTTCTGTAGTGCTTTGGTGCTGGGTGTGAGACGGACGATTATCATTGCTTCATTATTTTCGATAGCATCTTTTAGAAAGAGTTGTGCTGGTGTTTATTAAAGTATTGTGTACAATACCTTAGCTTGATTGTTTTCCATAGGATTAGGAAAAGACTGGTTTTTTATGTGCTTGTGTTTACCTCTTTGGTAATATCTTGTAGATTCTCATAGTAACATTTAAAAATAATTCAATGTAAGTTATCTTTATATAGCATATAAAACATCATTCTATGTTAATTTAAATAGATAAAAAAGAGATGGCAGTATAATTGATGTTTTATAAATATCAACTTCTAAATATAGTTATATCTGAACAGAATGAAAATGTATTTTTGTAGTGAATGCTATTATAACCAAACCAAACTCATTGCCACTGAGTCAGTTCTGACTCACAGAGACCATATAGGACAAAGTAGAACTGCCCCACAGTGTTTCCAAGGAGTGGCTGGTGGATTCAAATTGCCGACCTTTTGGTTAGCAGCCAAGCTCTTAACCACTGTGCCACCAGGACTCCAAATACTGCTATAGAGTCACTTTAATAAAATGTCTACGGCTGTGTGTAAAAAAAAAAGTTGTATTTACCAAGGAATTTGGAATTTGTGAAATACATTGTGCAAAAACCATCTCATTTCATCTATCTCCTTGTTTCTCTCTCTCTCTTTTGCCTCTTAACACATCATTGTACTTTCAAACAATTTTTAAAATTTACAGATGGAACACATTTTCTTGAATAGTGTATCTTTGTTCCATAAAGATACAGTCTTAAATTCCTTTTTTATTACTCTTCTATTCAGCAAGTGTTCCAGAGAAGTGATTTGAGCTAAGTATCAGGTGAGCATAGTGAACTTGGACAGACCATTGTGATGTGAATTCTGTATACAGAAGGTTTTAGAGAAGTAAGTTCAAACTCAGAGATGCAGCAAACTCATGTGGTGTTTGTTCTTTGTTAGAATGGAGGTGTGTTTACCTTTGGTGCTGGTTCCTGCGGGCAACTTGGACATGACTCCATGAATGATGAGGTTAATCCAAGAAGAGTTCTAGAGCTGATGGGCAGTGAAGTAACTCAGATCGCTTGTGGCAGGTGAGTGCTTCTAAGAGTTTCCTGGTATCTACTATGACCCAGAAATAGATCTTGTCTTTGTAGTGATAGAGAATGTGGTTAGACCTGTTGTTGTGTGCCACTGAATTGATCCCGACTGATAGTGACCCTATAGGACAGAGTAGAACTGCTCCGTAGTGTTTCCAGGCTGTAATCTTTATGGAAACAGATTGCCATGTCTTTCTGCCATTGAGTAGCTGTTGGGTTTGAACTGCTGACCTTTCAGTTAGCACTCGAGTGATTAACCACTGTGCCACTGGGGTTCCTTAACCACCATCATTTTAAAGAAATCTTAGCCGCATGCACAACACCTATGTTTAAAGTTTGGAGAAAATCAAATCTGAGTAGGGTGTGGCATGGAAGGGTTTTAGATAAACCAAGCAGCATGAGGACATTAGGCTTCTTTTGGGATGGAGGATAACAGGATACGGAGAGGTAAAGAAAGGAAAACAAGAGCACCCCAAAGAACTTCTTGGAAATTTTGCCTGAGTCTACCCTGTTTCTCTCCACTCATTCCAAAGGCCAAAGGCAGCCGATCATTCAGCTGTTTCCAAGTCCCACTGTCCTACCCTCTGCCTAGCAGATAGTGTCGTGGAGAGCTAGCCACTGGAAGAGGAGATGGCCAACTCACCTACACTGTCCTACCCACTGCCTAGCGGATAGTGTCGTGGAGAGCTAGCCACTGGAAGAGAAGATAGCCAATTCACCTACACTGTCCTACCCACTGCCTAGCGGATAGTGTCGTGGAGAGCTAGCCACTGGAAGAGGAGATGGCCAACTCACCTACACTGTCCTACCCACTGCCTAGCGGATAGTGTCGTGGAGAGCTAGCCACTGGAAGAGGAGTTAGCCAATTCACCTGTAAAACTGGGGGAGGCCTTACCAGCACACACCTAAGAATTACTGTGCTCATGTGTAGAAACTAAAAGCCAGAGCCTGAGTGTAGATCCAGATTGGTAAAAACTGTGCTGACAAGTTAACTAAATTGTTTTTCCTCAGACAACACACGCTAGCCTTTGTGCCTTCTTCTGGACTCATCTATGCGTTTGGTTGTGGAGCAAGAGGTCAATTAGGAACTGGACACACTTGTAACGTTAAGTGCCCGTCTCCTGTGAAGGGGTACTGGGCTGCCCATAGTGGCCAGCTTTCAGCCAGAGCTGGTAAGAGGATTTTCATTGGAACTTAATGGTATTTATGATAAAACAACTGTTTATTATTCACCCTTGAGGCCTTTTGCAGGCAATGAATATGAGATATTTTTTTAAACATCAATCAATAAATATTTAATGAAGCTCTATAATTAAGATCCTAGAGGATAAGTAAAGCAGAAAGTATTATTTTGGCTCCCAGTTATCTTGGTAGTACTATATAAAATGTATTTATTATTATTTAACTTATTATTATAAATAATTATTGAATGCTTAATTAAGTTCCATTACTATGCTAAGCTATCACAATGACCTTAAGAACTAGTGGTTTTTATCCCTCTGTTAGAGATGAGGAAACTGAGTGCTAAAAAGGTTAAGAACTTGACCAAGATCACACACAACTCTTGGAGGTAGGATTTGAACCCAGGTCTGCCTCATTCTAAAGCTCATGCTCTTAATGCTTGTGCTATGCTACCTGCAGTTGGCCGTTACTGTTCTGGTCATAACATGATGTGATTTTTTTTTTTAAGCCATTTTTTTTCTTCTCAAAAAAATTGTTAAATAGCAGTGTCCATTTCATTAGAAATCAAAGAAAGGCTGACATGTTGGGTTACTGCCTCATCTTGAGGCATTAATCCTAGAGTCTGAAGTGGGGCTGGAGAATCGTTAAGAAGAATTGTGATTTAATGATTAATTTTTATCTTGAAGTCTTTAAAGTGATATACTTATGACCTGATCAGACTTTTTTTTTTTTTTTAAACAATAGCAATCATACGGTCCCTACTGGATTAGACAAAGCTTACGGACAGGGACTGAGTCTTTTCTTCTTTAGCATATAGCACAGAGCCTGGTACAAACTCGTAATTCAATAAATAGTTATGGGATGAATACATGAGCATCTAAAGACGCAGTGGAACTTACAGTATAAAATAAACATGGTTTTGTTACGGTGATTTTCCTAAAAACAAAACATGGCTTGGTCTTCTTCTCTGTGTTTTGTAAATTTCATTTTCTCCAAAGCATTTTAGTCACACTGAAAATATGTGTATTTAAGAAATATGTGTTATTGTTGGGTCATTTCCAACCCATAGCAATCCTGTGTACAACACAACGAAACACTGCCTGGTCCTGCGCCATCCTCACAATCATTGCTACGTTTGAGCCCATTGTTGCATCCCTGTGTCAGTCTGTCTCATTGAGGGTCTTCCTCATTTTTGATGACTCTCTACTAAGCATGATATCCTTCTCCAGGGTCTCTTCCAGTCTCTTCTGATAACACGACCCAAAGTAAGTGAAATGAAGTCTCACCAACCTTTCTTCCAAAGAGCATTCTGACAGTTCTTCTTCCAAGATGATTTGTTCATTTTTCTGGCAATCCATGGCATATTCAGTATTCTTTGCCATCACCATAATTCAAAGGCATCAATTTTTCTTCAGTCTTTCTTATTCATTGTCCTGCTTTCATATGCATATGAAGTGATTGAAAATACCATGGCTTGGGTCAAGCGCACCTTAGTCGTCAAAGTGACATCTTTGCTTTTTAACACTTTAAAGAGGTCTTTCGCAGCAGATTTGCCCAATGCAATACGTTATTTGGTTTCTTGACTGCTGCTTCCATGGGTGTTGATAGTGGATCTAATCTTTTCCCTGTTTATCATCATGTTGCTTATTGGTACAGTTGTGAGGACTTTGTTTTCTTTATGTTCAGGTGTAATCAATACTGAAGGTGGTAGTCATTGATCTTCGTCATAAGTGCTTTAAGTCCTCTTTATTTTCAGCAAGCAAGGTTTTGTCATCTGCGTATCACAGGTTCTTAATGAGTCTTCCTCTAATCCTGATATGGCATTCTTCTTCGTATAATTCAGCATCTCGGATTATTTGTTCAACATACAGATTGAGTATAGTGAAAGGATACAACCCTGACACACACCTTCCCTGACTTTAAATCACACAGTATCCTTTTGTTCTGTTCTAACAACTGCATCTTGGTCTGTGTACAGGTTTCGCATGAGCACTATTAAAAAAAAAAAAAAGTGTCCTGGAATTCCCATTCTTTACAATGTTATCCCTAATTTGTTATGGTCCACACATTCGAATACCTTTGCATAGTCAATAAAACACAGGTAAACATCTTTTTGATATTCTCGGCTTTCAGGCAGCATCCATCTGACATCAGCTATTACACCTTATTCCATGTCCTTTTCTGAATCCAGCTTGAATTTCTGGCAGTTTCAATACCAGATGTTGATGTACTGCGGCAACGTTTATGAATATTCTTAAGCAAAATTTTACTTGCATGTGATTTAATAGGAACCCTGGTGGCGCAATGGTTAAGTGCTTGGCTGCTATCCAAAAGGTCTGCAGTTCAAACCCACCAGCCCACTCCACAGGAGAAAGGTGTAGGAATCTGCTTCTGTAAAGATTTACAGCCTTGGAAACCCTATGGAGCAGTTCTGTTCTGTCCTATAGGGTTGGTATGAGTTGGAATCTACACTGTGACAGTGGTTTTTTTTGTGTGTGTGTGTGTGATATTAATGATGCTGTTCAATAATTTACACATTCTGCTGGATCACTTTTCTTTGGAATGGGTGCAAATATGGATCTCTTCTGGTCACTTGGCCAAGTAGCTGCCTTCCAAATTTCTTGGCATAGAGAAGTGAGCACTCTCAGTGTTGCATCCATTTGTTGAAACATTTCAATTGGTACTCCATCAATTCCTGGAGACTTGCTTTTTTTCCAGTGCATTCAGTGCAGCTTGGACTACTTTCTTCAGTAACACTGGTTCTTCATCATATGCTACCTCCTGAAATGGTTGAACGTTGACTGATTATTTTTGGTATAGTGACTGTGTGTATTCCTTCCATCTTCTTTTGATGCTTCCTGCCTCATTCAATATTTTGCCCAGAATCCTTCAAAGAAACATACCGCTTTTAGAACTCAAGTGTTTTATAGGTTAATTTAACATCGCAAATTTGTAAAGTTTAACTACAACTTATGTGATCATAAATTTGTGCTTGAATGTTTTTCAAATGATTTCATAACATAAGTAAATTAAAATATTATATGATAAATGCTGTGGTTTTAGGAACCAGCCTATATGGTAATGTGAGAGCCCAGAGGAAGGCATCAAGGAGTATGCTGGTGTGGAAGTTTGAGCTGGGTGTAAAAGGGTGATTTGGAGCCAGCTAGGTAGAGGAGGACCATGGGGGAGTGGGTGGTTGTGAGTAATACAGAGTTGCGCAATCCCAGAAACACCATTCAGTTTATTGTCCAGGAGGCACCATTCATAGGTTCCTGCTGGGGGTGGTACAGGGAAAAGGCAAGGAGGCATGAAGTATCGTGATGTATTAGAAATAAAAGTGGTTTGGATGCTATTAGAGTATTATGTGGACCCAAGTGTGCTGAGAAATAAAGCAGGGAATGGAGGCCCTCATATGGTAAGCCTTATCCTGAAGGGGCTAGGGATCACCACACTCAGATATTGAATTATTCGTTAAGCTTATGCTACCATTTATGGTAGTGCTCATTTTAGACTTCTGATCAGTGCGTACACAGAGTTAGAATGAAAAATAGGAACCAGGTTAGGATTAGGTGCAGGGCGAGGCAGTGGGTCAGGACAGAGGTAGAGTTATAGCAGAAGATACCATTTTATATGTTTATTTTTAACTGAAGTAGAAACATTGCTGGGCAAAGAGCCAGGAGAGGTTTCTTACTTCTTTGTCATAATTAAAATGAACAGGAAACCTTTCTCCAGTACAATTTAGAATATTAGAAAAAGGTATCAAGGAGAAACTTCAATTATTAAAAAACATACTCTTGAAAATTTTTTTGACAGATCGCTTTAAATATCATATTGTTAAGCAGATCTTCTCTGGAGGAGACCAAACTTTTGTACTTTGCTCCAAATATGAGGTAAAATTTTCTTTTGACTATTTTTTTGGAGTGGAATAATGGTGAACCAATATTTATTTTAACAAATACATCAGAGTAATGTTACTCTTTATTGCTGCCAATTTTGTCTTAATAAGCACACTAACCCTTGAAGACGTTATCTCCATTTTTCTCCCTTGAAGTGCTGATAATTTTCCTGGTATGTTAATGATAGAGTTCTAATTTATCATTTAAAGTTATTTATACCCATATTTGTTCCAAAAGAGATTTAAAGAGGCCTAGAGTATTTGTCCTTACTTTGGCATTATTAGTCTTTCCATTTTTTCCTTCCCTTTTCAGTAGCAACAAATGCTTAGGTATTTAAAAACTTAGTTTTTTTTGTTTGATGTGATTGATATAGAGAAGATATCACAATTTTCATGTCCTTTATTATGTATGATATGCTCATGGGACCACATTGCATTTGCAGCAGTTAAGAGCTATGGCTGCTAACAAAAAGGTTGGCAGTTCGAATCCACCAGCCACTCCTTGGAAACCATATGGGGCCAGTTCTGCTCTGTCCTGTAGGGTTGCTATGAGTAAGAATCCACTCGACTCCGTGTGTTATTGTCTCCTGCAGTACTATAGTGGGTAAGCCAGGAAGAACAAAGTTAAAGTATCTTTCAGGATTTAAGGAAGACTGAAATGCAAATCCAAGTATCTATGACAGAGCTTTAATTCGTCCACTCTTTCTGGGCAGAGGAAATCAGTCTAAAACTCCACAGGCTTTTTTTTTTTTTTTTAACCCCCTTTAATCTCCCTGCTCTTGTACCTTTTTTCTTCTCCTTTTCCTCCTCCTCTTTCCCCCTTACCCCCTCCATTTATTCAACAAGCATTTAAAAAGGATTAACTATAGATGGTGCATTGATCAGGAGCCCTGATGGCGCTTGACTGCTAACCAAGAAGTCAGTGTTTTGAAACCACCAGGGGTTACTCAGGAAAAAGATGTGGCAGTCTGCTTCCATAGAGATTTACAGCCTTGGAAACCCTGTGGAGAGACTGAGTCAGAGTCGACTCCACAGCATTGGGTTTGGGTTTCAGTTGGTGCGTTAATCCATTATCCTCTCCTGGAGTAGCATGAAGGGACCATTAGTGATTCTAAAGGACCCAGAATTGGCCAGGAAGGAAATGAGGAACTGTGGAAGCAGGGAGTCCTGGAAGCTCCCACCATGGTCCTGATACTTTGCTACCCTGAAATATATCAGTTTCTTCCTATTTGGTCAGTATTATTCTATGATTTGGTAGAAAAGGTTCTGATGTAGCTCGAGGCTGCAGTTGGACAGCTGAAACTGATGATGGGATAGTTTCTGGGTCAGGAGTCTGGATAAGGCTCTGTTTAGTGTAGCCATCTGGGGTGATTTGGAACTGTGCTTTAAATTTATTTTAGAACCAGCTTTAGACTTTCACAGAGAAATCCTGAGGAAAGCTGAGATTCTTTGTTTCTTCAAGATGCCAGTGCAATGAAATATGAAAAGCACTGAATCTCTGCAGGAAATAACTTTCCATCCATAAGTAATACAGTTGTAAGTATTCGTTTTCATAAAAGCTGCTTTGAGTATTATTACCTAGCTTTAATTTTCTCTTGAAATTCAAGTAGATAGAACATAAAACTTGGTTTCGGTCTTTAAATAAATATAGTATCTGGTGTGTGACATTGGATATTAAATTTATTGTAAATTTAGTGTTGGAACTGGAAAGCACTCGTTGGTGAGTAGGAAGTTGAGCAGTGTAGCATTAGAGAAACAGGGCAGGTTGAGGTTCAAACAACTGCGAAGAGTGGTATGCACGAAAAATGTAAGATAACAGAAAAAAGAAACGAAAAGTAGAATATTGCTTAGGAAGTTGTTGCTCTTTCTTTGTAAAACTGAAAACTAGACAAACGTTATATTAACTGTTAACCATAGATGTTTGTTTAGATATAGGCCCTGATCAAATCATATGTATTTATTAGCTCTTAAAGAGCCGCTTAAATAGCAAGGAAAAACTTCTGTGTAGACAAATCTAAAAGCCCATGGCCATTGAGTCAATTCTCACTCACAGTGACTGCATGGGACAGAGGAGAACTGCCCCATAGGATTTCCAAAGCTGAAATCTTGACGGAAGCAGACTGCCGTGTATTTCTCCCGTGGAACAACTGGTAGGCTTGAACTACCAACCTTTAGGTTAGCTAAGCACTTACTTAACCATTATGCCACCAGTTTCCTATCTAGACATACTCTGTTTTTGTAACCTGCCCACTCATTCATTAGTGCTAGACCTTCAAGTGGAAGAGGCAAGCAGAAGAATTATATTCAGATAATCTTTAAATACTCTCTGCATTTGATTCTAGGTCTTGACAAGTTAGTGAGTGTAAAGCATGATTTCTAGTTTTCCTTTTGTCTCTTTCCTTAGATAGATTGAAGAGGGAATGTGTGTGTGTTTGTTTGCATGTGTGTGTTTGTGTGCATGTGTGTCTGTCTGTTTCACATCCTACTAGGTGACCTTTTTTTCCTAGAACAGTGATACTCAACTTTGGTTGCCCATTGGAATCACTGACAGCTTTAAAAAGTAGATACCTCTAGAGGTTCTGATCAGGCTGGGTGTGACTTGACCATCAGGATTTTTGAAAATTCTCCTGGTGATCCAAAGTGCAACAGCAGTTCAGAAAAACTAACCTAGACCAATTTTTTTTTTTTTCTTTTTGGCTTGTATGTAATTAAACCCATAAGAAAATAAACCCATTGCCATCGAGTTGATTTGGACGCATAGCAAGCCTACAGGACAGAGTAGAACTGCTCCATACGGTTTCCAAGGCTGCAATGTTTACAGAAGCAGACTGCCACACCTTTCTCCCGTGGAGCAGCTGGTGGGTTTGAACCATTGACCTTTTAGTTGGCAGCTGAGCACTTAACCACTGTACCACCAGGGCTCCTCATGTTATTAGAAGGCACAGAAAAATGATGCTTTTTCTTGTTTTTTTAAATGACTCTGAGGTTCTGCTTCATTCAGGGCTCTCTGTGGCTCATTGGACATGCAATGAAGAAGAAGAAAATAGCTCCACGTCTATCTTTTATTGTAACTCTATGTTAGAGTCCATGTTCAGTTGCCCCTTTGAATGGGGAAGGTAATTAGACTTTATAAAACAGTAGTTTTAAAACCAGGTGGGAAAGAGGCAATCTTGCTCGCGTGTGCTCAGGCGTCCACTTTGGCTTACCAGCTTCCTCTATATAAGTCAAGGTGGCTTTTGTTCTCTCAGTAAACATCTGTGCCCACTTTTAGTAGACCCGTTATCAAGCACCAGATGATCAAAACCTTTGTCAAACATGTCTGATTTAATACATGCCCTCTTCCTTCCCACATTAACTCACAACTGTGGGAGAGTAAAGCAAGAAAATTTACTTTGCAAGTTATGTTTTTATATGTAGGTACAGAGGAGACAAAAAGAGATTATTTTATGAACTGATGGGTGAATGCTTTAATGTTGCCTTGTTCTTTGATATTAGTGTCAAGTGTAGGAGATAAAAAGCACTTCCAAGTTTTAGTTCTAGATCAAGAACAGGGTTTTAGGAAAATAAATTGAAAACAAGCAATTTAATAAAATGCAAGTACTTATGTGTTTTGCTTTTTAGTCTTAGAGTGAATAAAGCCTGTATAATGCTGGGCAGCATTTGGGACTTTCGAGGCCTTTACTAACATCCCCAATATGCATCTTTCTTACGAATTTATAACTATGTACTTAATGCAAGAAATTAAGAGGCAAATGAAGTTTTCATAGATTAAATGCAACATAGAGTATAACTGAACTCTGACTTTTATAATATATTTTGTTGGAGTTTGGCAAAGAGTTTTGGTAAATGATTAATAACTTAAAAACCTTGATGGTATGTTGATTCAGTGCAAAGGGGAAAGAAGTCTGGAAAAATTGTCTTGAGTTGAGTTCTCTAAAAAATAAACTCTGAGACCGAGATTCATGCTGAATAAGATTTTTGGGGAGTGCTCTCTAGGACAACATCTACTCAGGGATGAGGAAGGCAGGACTGGGCAGAGGAGGAAGTTGAACTGTAGTTCGGTGGTAACAGAGGTCTCAACCAATCCCTTGGGGAGCTCTGAAGTTGGGGTGACCCTTCAGCCAAGTCCTAAATCGAGGCAAGTGGGCTGGGCCTTTGTATCCCACCTTGATCTGCCATTGGTTTTGAAAAGGGTGAAGCAATAGTCAAATATGATTCCTGGAGAGCAGCCCAATGATGAGGTGTCAGGAGCTAACGCTCAGCATCTGGGGGAGTAATTGACTGCCCCCATTCTGGAGGGTGGGGGGGATCTAGGCGTTGCCCCACAGCGTCCACTACATAAGCGAAACACAAAATGGAGAATGTCAGGCGTTGGGGGGAGGAAAGGAGCCAAGACCCATGCTACATAATTTCTCTTTTTGATTGGTATATTTAATCCTCTAGAATTATTCTCCTGCTGTTGACTTCAGGACTATGAACCAAGCACATTACACCAGTTTAATAAATGATGAAACTATAGCAGTTTGGAGACAAAAACTCTCAGAACATAACAACGCAAATACAATCAAGTACGTGGCTGCTTGTCTTCATTTAATTTTTTCCGAAGCGTATTGGAACTTTTGTGCTTAGTGATTTTCCCTACTTCGCTATTGAAGTTGTGTGTGGATATAAATGAGTTTCACATTTTAGGGAATCTTTTTTTTTTTTTTTTTGCACACATTTATTCAGGCTTTGGTGCCCTGATCCCCAGCTAACATAGTGATGGTTTGTTCTGCCATTCTCAGTCAGAGTACATTCCTCAGCCTACCTTGTTCACTGAGATCTTACAAAATCCTGACTGATTAAGGCCTGAGTTAGCCTTTCTGCCAAGGGAGTTCAGTGGTATTGTTATTTAACCCCCATGAGTCCCTTCATAAGCGTGTTCCAAAGCATCCCAAATCTCAAGCAGTTATTATCTTGCCTAATCTGAAGACTTTCTTGCATTTCACCATTGAAAATGATTAGTTGAAATGGTAATCCAGAGTCAAGTAGAGAAAAAATATATAATAAAAAGGATTGAGAACTTTTATTAGGCTTATTTTATTAAAATATAACTTTTTCTGCTCATTTTAAAACATTTTCATTGACTTTCCTTAGTATTTCTATTTTTCTTCAGAGAACTTAATTCTTGGGAATGAATAAATCATGCTCTGTACTAAGCTACGGTCATTCTCAGAAATGTGCATAATGTATCTTGGTTTCTGACATAGATCGTAGTGGGGCAAATGGCCACTAAACTTTGTGATCTTCTGCAGTGGCAAGTTTTTGAGTAAGGGATCATTGGGAATGCCCAACAGCAGCACCATGGAAGTCCTCATAATCCCCACCTTAGGGGACTCTCCCCGAAGTTCAGACCAGAAGAGGACTAGATGGTAGTCAATAGGGTGAAATTTTACCCTTGCTGGAGACCTTGAGAAATTACCTCACTGTTAGTTCTCAGTTTTCTTATTTATAAAGTGAAGGGATGGAAGAAATGATCTTTAAAGATTGTTCCTGTCCTCAATTCTGTGATGAACAGGAATTACTGCAGTCCCTTCCCCAACCATGTATTTGTTTTATTCTTTCCCTTTTCCTTATAGTAAATGAGAGGGTCCAGGGTTCCTGACATGCAGTTTCACTCTGGGTCCCTGGAAATTAGCTATTATCCCAGAGCCCGTATAATCCGAGCACTATGAATAGACACTCATTTCACTTATTTTTAGTTTCTCAGATGGGCAACAAAATAAGGAGTACGTGGTTGTTCGGTTATTAATTTGCAAAGTTAATTTCTGTATTTGAGAAATAGCAGCTCAGGTTGTTTTTTGGTTTTATTTTGTGTTCATGTTTGGAGGTAAGGTGAGGAGTGTCTTACGTGGTTGGGGTAGAAGAATGTTCAAGATCATCATTAGGGGCAAGAGTTTCTCTTTCAGTGGCTTCGATACTCTTTTTATTCTTACACGACTTACAGAAAACTTAAGTTCTTATCCATTTTGAGATATGATGCAGTGTTTCTCCAAAGCAAATGTCCATTTTCCAAGACTGCATCTGGGTAAGAAAGAGCTGCTGTCAATGAAAACCTAGAGTAGATGGCTAAGCAATTTCTGATGCTTAAATATACCTTTAATTTATAATTTATTAAAGACTTCTTTCCCTTTTTATTTCTGGGCAGTGGTGTTGTTCAGATATTATCTTCTGCAGCCTGTTGGAATGGAAGTTTTCTTGAAAAAAAGTAAGTGACTTAAAATCTTAAAAAACCAACACGTGATGCAAGTACTTACTTATCAAAGGCTGTGAAAGACTTCCGTTCTCCTTGATGGTGGTTGGCCTTAATTTGGTGGATAAGCCAATGATTAGCACAAAAATCAGAATGCATAATAATGATGAATGAGGGGCCTTCAGGAAGGGCAATGCTGATTTATGCCTAGTTGGCAGAGAAGTCTGTTACCAAAGAGACGGACTATGTCTCAGAAACAGTTGGTGTAATCAAAAGTAAGATTTTTCCGGGTATTCTAAAATGTTACTCAGATTTTCAAATAAGCATGTGAAACTCTTCATATAGACTATATGAAACTTTTATCTCTACTTTTTAAGATTTAAGAGAAATCCATTGATATGTTAATTATATCAGCACCAACAGTGCGTGGACCTACACTTGACATCTCTATACAGATTAGACAAATATTAATTATATATAAAAACTAGTAGAAGCCTTTAATTTGCCATTATTGTTCTTGTTTTTAATGAAGATATAAGGTGCTTCACCTAATTTTCTTAAAATCATAAGCTGAAAGATCAAATAATATTCAATGTTTATTATGTTTTTATATAAACTCAATATGTCCCTGATTGTGTGTAGCAGTGATTCAGTTGACTTGATTTGATTGACAGACACATTGTTAAGTGTTGTGCAATGAATTTAACTTCCCAGATGGTCAGTAATCCATTGACAACAGCAATATGACTCCTTCAAACAGATTTGTACTGAACAACATTACAAGGCAAAAATATAAAACATCTCAAAAAAGTGTGATTCAAAAAATTAAAAAAATTCTTTATACCCCATTTTTCTACTCTCTACTCAGCTCCTCATCATGGTGACCCCAAGTGTTGTAGAGTAGAACCGGTTCATAGGGTTTTCAAGCTGTGACGTTTTAGAAGGTGACCTCTGGGTGGGTTTGAACTGCGAGCCTTTTGGTTAGAAGTTGAGTGTTTAACCATTTGCACCTTGGAAACTCTATGGGGCAGTTCTACTCTGTCCTATAGGGTCGCTATGAGTCGGAATCGAGTCAACAGCAGGGGGTTTGGAGTGGGTTATGGAGTAGTAGAATCAACTCAGTGGTAACTAACAACTCAGCTTCTCCTTCATTTCCCAATCAATGCTATTTAACAGTATTTTCTAGATTTTATTTGTTTGAGTAGTGATTCTCAAGCCTACAGGCCAATTCAGTATGGCCAAAGGTGTCTTGGGACATTATTGCAGCAGTCTGATTCCAACAAAATTCCCCAAGAAGAGAACCCATCTTTATTCTTCACTTCTGAGCCTGGAACATTTCTTAACCTGGTGTTAAGATTGTGGTTGCCAGTAGAAGGCAAAGAACATTGAATTACCTCAGAGTCTTCCTTCTCACCCTTTTTCCCACCTCTCATCCCTGTCCCTCCATCTGGCTCCATCCCACTCACTTTCAAGCCCCTATTCCACTTCGCTCTTTCTTCCTTTTCCCTCTGGTTCCCCGCTTCCTCCCATCCTTGCCCTCTCGCCCGCTTCAACAAGTATTATTGAGTGTTTACAATGCTCCAGGCACTGAGGATATGACTGTGAGCAAAACAAAACCTTGACTATTAATGAATTTACAGCAAAATCATTTGAGTACCACCTTTGCTCTTCTACCCCGTAGAATGCTAAATCAGATGATCACCAAAAACTGAAGTTTGTTTATCTTCCATTTTAGATTTATTTTAGGACCCCATATACTAGTGTGTTTTTAGAAAAGATGGTCTAGAATAAGCCATGATTCTTTTTATGCCACAAAATACCTAATCTCATTAAGTCTTCCTTATTTTTAAATTTTGGCAATTAATTGAACCACCCCAAACTTGACTCTTGGGGTGTTTTAGCCATGGAGGCCCAGTTTTGACCTCTGGGTAAATGACTTTCTTCAACAAGACTCAAGATGCCCCTCCTCACCAAGATGACATATTTTAGAATCTGATGCAATGGGGGCGACTTCTATTTAGATTGCTTTTCTCTTCTTTGTGGCTAGAGACTGGAATGGTAAAAAGGAAATGCCTCTTATTAGGCATCCTAATATTTTTTAATAGTAGTGCTTTGGAAACCCTGGTGGCATAGTGGTTGAGAGTTTGGCTGCTAACCAAAAGATAGGTGCTTTGAATCCATGAGGTGCTCCTTGAAAAACCTGTGGGACAGTTCTCCTTTGTTCTGTAGGGTTGCTATGAGTCAGAATGGACTCAATGGCAATGGGTTTTTTTTTTTTTTTTTTTTTTTGTAGTGCTTTAGACCTTGGGGGAGAAATTCTTTTCTCTTTTTTTCCTTAAGTTCTTTCTCATCGACCCTTCCTCCTTTGCTCCTGCCAATGTGTACAGAATTTGTGGTTAAATTCTTAATTCTTTAAAAACACCCTTCTTCGTTTACCTTCTCCCTTAGTTTTTCTTTTCTCAATAGGAATGAGCTTAGGTGGAAGTTCAGGGAGGCTTCCAAGGCTCCCTGAACTCAGGTCCAGCCTTGCTCACCAGGAAATTACATTTGGGTCTGAACTCCCAGGTAGTTTATAAAGTGTTCCTTTGCTTGGTTTATCCCTACTGCAAATATCCCTCTGGGAACCTCATGCAGGAGAGGGTCTTGTCATGAGTTTTGATCTTTGGCGATCCCAAGTCCAGACCACATCTCTCAGTCCTTTCTGCCAGTGACCAGGCTAATGAGATTTGGTCACAGAATGAAGACTTACTTACATTCAGTTTTGTGCGAATCCACCCCAACCATGCCCCCAACCCCCGCCCCCCCAAAAAAGTGTGTCTCTAACTGGGTTGTAAGAAGTCGTTTCAAGAGCTCTTTTCCGTTACAATTAGAGATTGCGGAGTCATTTACTTTAGAATGAACAACAGTAAAAGACTCAAAAACAAAGTATCTTCTCTTGATTTGACCGTTTGAGTTCCAATTTATATGATTTCTTTTTAATGTTAGAAGCTGTACTTACATTTTTATGAGTCATAACATTGTCAGGGTATTAAAAGTGCCACCATTACTCATAAATAGGAACTTCTTTTATAAATTAATAGATGTGCTATGTCCAAGAGTGGGAATTTAAAAGAGACATTTTTCTAAGTATTAAAAGACTAAGATTTTTTTTAAAGTTAGAAAAACGATTTAGTTGTTAGGAAGTAAAAGAGTAGGAGTGAAATTAGTTCTTGGGTGAGTGTAATTGTATCGCTTGTGTTAACTGAGATTCATTGTCTGTATGATTTTTATTTTAAATACTTTGTTGAGAAAGTTTTTTTTTTGTCTTTAATGTAGCAGGGATGGTTTTATTTTTTATAGTTTTTATTGTGCTTTAAGTGAAAGTTTACAAATCAAGTCAGTATCTCACATAAAAATTTATATGCACCTTGCTACATACTCCCAATTACTCTCCCCCTAATGAGACAGCCTGCTCTCTCCCTCCACTCTCTCTTTTCATGTCCATTTCGCCAGCTTCTAACCCCCTCTACCCTCTCATCTCCCCTCCAGGCAGGAGATGCCAGCATAGTCTCAAGTGTCCACCTGATCCAGAGAAAGGTTTTAACAAGGAAGTTCTACTTGCCATTTGTTGATGAGTGGGCCAGTTTGCTTAGAGGATCGGTTTTACACCAAGACACAGTGTCTACATCCACTCCAATGGGCCACAATTACAGAAAACCTAAAAAAATTCCAGAGTACAAGCAAGGAAATACACTCTGCTTATAAATTTCAAGAGAGCCTCAGCTTCAAAGGATGATCCTTGTACTTTGATTGACTTGAAGGAGAAAAGAGTTGAAAATTTTAAGATCATTTTGTAAAAGGAATTCCAGAGAGGATTATTCTGTTGGGCTTCTTCCAAGGATAGTAATTTTATAGATCTTGTCTGCTGGGTCAAATTTAAATCTCATCAGTATGGATAGACTATTTTGTTTACTTATCCATAATTCCTATCCTGGTGTTTTCTTTTTTTTTTTTACATACTTGGTTTGTTTTTGTTTGTTTAGAATTGATGAACATTTTAAAACAAGCCCCAAAATCCCTGGGATTGACCTGAACTCAACCAGAGTGTTATTTGAGAAGCTGATGAACTCTCAGCACTCCTTGATTCTAGAACAGGTATGTTCTTTACATTTCCAGAGTGCATGCTTAAAAAAGGATATTTTTTGCATTGTGATAATTCAGCTTTTAAGAGGAAAAGAGAAGAAAAAGCAGAAATCTTATAAAGATAAAAAAGGGAAACTCTAATACAAATCTTAACTTTATAAAATCTCCAGTTTGGGAATTTGACCTACCTTTAACTTCCTTTTTGGCTTTAATCTTTCTAAGGAAATGGCCCTCTAGAATATAAACTCTGCGTGGGCAGAGATCTTTGTCTTTTCATTAATGTGTCCTGAGAGCCTAGATCATTGTCTGGCACATACCAGGTGCTCAGTGAATACTTATTGAGAGTTTGAGAGTCTGTCAGATAGTTTATGAATTTAGAGAGAAGTTAATTAGATCTCAAGTACATTTGAATGTCTCAATCCCCTTTTCTCTCATTCAGATCTTAAACAGCTTTGAAAGTTGCCTGATTCCCCAGTTGTCGAGTTCACCACCAGATGTTGAAGCAATGAGAATCTATTTAATACTACCTGAGTTTCCCCTGCTCCAGGATTCCAAGTATTACATAACATTGACTATTCCTTTGGCTATGGCCATCCTACGGCTGGATGCAAACCCCAGCAAAGTATTAGGTGAATTTGCTAAACTCAGTACCAATGGGTTTGTGCTTATTTGTTTTGTTGGTGTGACCACTGGGATTGGGTCTCAGTGGATTGAGATCCAAGAATCAATTGTTGCTATTTAATATCTTTAACATTTAAACATTTCTTGCTTTGCTGTTTGTTTCTAGCTAACCATACTTACAGTTTGAGCAAACTGAACCATTATTTAGGTTATTTGAAATGATTCATGCCAGATTACACTTGATTTTCAAATATCCAGTTAGATTATTCAATTTTAATTTTTTTTGTTTTCTTTCCTCTCACACTTGCTAGTAGTTAATAGTGCTCAAAAATTAGTGTCCATCTGTCTTTTTCCTATACCTAATTTAGGGGGTGGGAGTAAAATGAACAGTTTTGGTGATACAGAGGTCTCCGAAAAAGGAGAGGAAGAAAATGACCTAGTGGGGACTTATCAAATGTTTGTTTTGCTTTTCTTTTTTAGGACAGTTGAGTCCACACTGATTTTTGCAGGCTACGGACACTTTGCTGAGATAAGAACCTTCCGTTCCTCAGTGAATTGGAGAGTATCTCTTATGGGAGTAGCACCTGAGGTGTTTTTATTAATCAAGTACAGAAAGTCTGTCAACTGGCTTATTTATTCATTTTTGGCCCTGGTAAATTTTTTTTTAGGTGTTCATTGCAACTCAGTAACTTCTGTGTTCCAGATGGACTGGGATGTTACTTGAGTGTGGTCTCTCCCTGAGTGAAGAAACCTGTGTTACTGAGGGTGGACTAGTGGCTTTCCCATATTGCTTCCACCTTTGTAGAAGATATAACAACAGAAATAATAATGAAAGCACTAGTATTATGTTAGTACTTTATTTTTTTTTTTTACAGATCAAAAGCCCTTTGGGGGAATATGATCTAAGGTGTTGTAATAGATTATGAGGTAGAGAGATGACAGTCTCTGGGGGAATTTTATCTGACTTTTAAGTTTGTTTTTTTTTTTCCTTTACTTTTTTCCAGATAGGGTACAGAAAGAAATCAGAATTGTTCGGGTTTATGCTTAAATTGTTTTTAACTTCGTATTATAGAACTTTAAGAGAATACTCCGAAGTAAAGAGAACACTACGTGTACCCATCACCCAAATCCGATTATCACTATTTTAACTATCCCTCCCACTACCACCACCTTTTAATTTTTACTGGAATAGTCTAAAGAACATCTCAGACATATTATTTCACCCTTTAAATATTTCAGGATGGATGAATTTATTTCTGACAGAATGGAAGCCAGTGGTATAATTGTTTTTTCTGATTATGAGAGAGTGTTGTCTTTAGGAAACAGAAATAGTAGTTTTTCAACTAATTATGCCCCTTGAAGGGAGGGAATAGCTGCCATATTGGTGCTGTTTCTAGGGCATATCATCATTCGCTTCCTTGGGGCAGGATTTGAGTGGTGGCTGAGAATAGGGCTGAAAGGCTGGGATATTTGAATGTTCTTTGGAGTAATACTGTGGACATCACTCTTGCCCAAAGTATGTGCCTTACCATCTTGTCCACATGTAACCTTGGAATAGAACTTTTAGGTTAGCATTCTGAATGAGCCTTTGAGGAAAAAAATCTGATCAAGCTTTACAAAAGAAAAAAAGAACTCCAGGGATTCTTATGCAGCTGCTGCTCTCTCCTGAAATGCTCTCTCCAATGCAAGCAGATGGGTTCTCTTGAAAGTTATTTCGGGGAATCTGTGTTTTAGACTAATGTTCATCTTGTAACCGGAGCAGTTGTTAGGTAGTAGTGAGAAGACATACACATTTCATAAACATGTTGAAATATGTCTTTTCTTTCTTTCTAAAGATAACTGGTGGTCTCAGGTATGCCCGAAATATTTCATGAAGCTGGTAAACCTCTATAAAGGTGCAGTCGTTTATCTCCTGAGGGGAAGAAAGACATTCTTAATTCCCGTACTGTTTAACAATTACATTACAGCAGCTCTTAAACTCTTGGAAAAGTTATATAAGGTGAGCACAGAGAGGAGCCAGTGGGGAGAGGGGTGTGTGGATGGTTAGGGGAAACATCCTGCTCAGGTGTTCTAAGGGAAGCCATTTTCGAGTTGTCTGGGTTTTAGTTGTCCTTATTTTGTTCTTCATCAGGTAAATCTTAAAGTGAAGCATGTGGAATATGATACGTTTTACATCCCTGAGATTTCTAATCTTGTGGACATTCAGGAAGACTACCTCATGTGGTTCTTGCATCAAGCAGGGATGGTAAGGATTCATTTAAAGCGCGCCTTAAAGCTTTAGTCTCAGTACAATTTGGGACAGGAAAAGCACACGTGAGCCCTATATAACTTGTTCTTTACTTTGGTGTTAACGTCACACCTGTATTTTATCCAGGTAGCTTTTGCATTCTTGAAAACTTTGAAGCATTTTGAGTAAATACATGGTGATAACGGTTCATAAACAGAATGTTATACATTTTTATTAGTTGCATTTAAAAATCAAGACATTACGCATAGAAAGAATGAATTTGCGGTTTTTCTTGAAAATTGGAAGATCTGGCAACTCTGGGCCTATCTTCCCAGGTAACATCAATAAGGTGGAGTTCAGTAGTAGCTCTTTAGATGAGGGTTATGTTTTTCACAATCCCCACCACAGCTTGATTTATCCATGACACTGAGGAAAGGATCTTTTGCTAATCATCATCTTCTAACAGCCAGTTAGTTATCTGTGTCAGTTGTTTATGTCAGCTGCCTAGACCCTGTAGGCCACCTCTGATTTAGGATTGCATGCCTGTGAAAATGTCACACATCCCAGGCCTAGGTCGTACTGTATGTTAGACATGCTATCCAAGGAACTGGGGATTTCTGCAGTCCCTGAGGCCCCTGGCTTGACAGGAACTGCTCAGTTTGATTGAGGACTGGCTTGAAATGCTCAAGACTCTTTAGGATCCCCCATCGGTGGAGTATGTGTAAATTTGAGTTATGTCAGAGGACAGAATGGTAACTTGGCTACTGCATGTAGTAAAGCCATGTGCAGCAGGTGCATTGAGGTGAGTCCTTGCCGGCTTAACAGATTCATCATCAACATTACAGTAGTGTTTTCCTGTGGGATTTTTGGAGGTCAGCAGTGGTTTCCATAAGCAAGGTATTTAAATAGGTTTCTTTAACTAAATAAGTAAGATTGTTTTCTTTGTCAAATAATAGATGACCAGTGCTAGACACAGCATTGTATTTTTTAATAAGACTTAATGGTTACCTTGAATAAACAAAATGCTTTTTAATGAAAATGATTTAGAGTCTGTCTTAGTCATCTAGTCCAGCTGTACCAGAAATACCACAAGTGGATGGCTTTAACAAAGAGAAATTTATTCTCTCACAATTTAGTAGGTTACAAGCCCAAATTTAGGGTGTCAGCTCCAGGGGACAGCTTTTTGTGTTGGCTCTGGAGGAAGATTCCTCGTCATCAATCTTCCCCTGCTTGAGGAGCTTCTCAGGCACAGGGACCCCAGGTCCAAAAGACATACTCTGCTCCCAATGCTGCTTTCTTGGTGGCCTGAGGTCCCCACTCTCTGCTAGCTTCCGTTTCCTTTTATCTCTTGAGAGAAAGAAAGTGGTGCAGGTCACACCCCAGGGAAACTCCCTGTACATTGGATCAGGGATGTGACTTGGTGAGGGTGTAACAATCCCACCCTAATCCTCTTTAACATAAAATTACAGTCACAAAATGGAGGACAACCACAAAATACTAGGAATCATGGCCTAACCAAGTTAATACATTTGTGGGGGGACATAATTCAATCCATGACATAGTTTTCCAAATAGGTTGACATGGGAAACTTAACATGTAGGCTAGCAATGAACTCTGCTTTTACCTGCTGATTTAGAAATTGTAAAAAGATAAACTTTTCTGTTTTATCAATTTGTGAATGATTATTCATTAAATAATAAAATATTAGAGTTTAAACAAGCCTTATGAATTACTTACACCAACTGCTTTGTATCCAGATGAGGAAATGGAGGCCCAAAACCCAAAAAAAACAAACCCATTGCCGTCGAGTCGATTCCTACTCATGGCGACCCTATAGGACAGAGTGGAACTGCCCCATAGAGTTTCCAAGGAGCTCCTGGCGAATTCAAACTGCTGACCTCTTGGTTAGCAGCCATAGCACTTAACCACCACGCCGCCAATGGAGGCCCAGAGAAGTTAAATAATTTTAGTACCAATTCAACTCTTATCAAAGCTAGTTCTTCTGACTTCTGGTTTACTTTTTGACTTGACGCTGAGTAAAATAATTCTTTTCGACCCTGAAAAAGAAGTTGCTAGTGTTAAAATCTAGATTATCATGATTGTAGTCTCTGAATTGAAGTGCATAAGTATGTAACTTTTACAGTTTTTCTGTATAGTTCTTTTCTTCAAAAATTTGATAAGCAAATTTAGAGGCTCATTTTCTCTTCAATTTAGTAATTAAGGTAGCAGTTACTGAAAGATAGAAAATGCAGTGATATCGCTGTGTGACATTTTGTGGTCTCTGTAGAATTTTTTTTTTTGAATGTGCTTTAAGTGAAAGTTTACAATTCAAGTCAGTTTCTCATAGCAAAACTTATACACCTATTGTTATGTGACCCTAGTTGCTCTCGCTACAATGTGACAGCACACTCCCTCTCTCCACCCTGTATTTGCCATGTCCACTCAACCAGCTCCTGTCCCCCTCTGCCTTCTCATTTTGGCTCCAGACAGGAGCTGCCTGCATAGTCTCAAGTATCTACTTAAGCTAAGAAACACACTCCTCACCAGTATCATTTTATGTCTTATTGTTCAGTCTAATCTTTGTCTGATGAGTTGGCTTCGAGAATGGTTTTAATTTTGGGCTGACAGAGTCTGGGGGCCATGACTTCTGGAGTCCCTTCAGTCTCAGTCAGACCATTAAGTCTGGTCTTTTTACTAGAATTGGAGGTCTGCATCCCACTTTTCTCCTGCTCCATCAGGGATTCTCTGTTGTGTTCCCTCTAAGGGTCTGTAGAATTTTTTCTGTTGTGTAAGGTACAATGCTATTAGGAACTGAAATTTACATTTCTCGGTATCTTGAATTTTAACTTAAAATGCTAAGCCATTGCATACATAAATTTATGTTTATTTTAATCACTTTTTAGTGGTATTAATACACAGTGAAGGAGCTCTGATGGAGCAACGGTTAAGCACTTGGCCGCTAACTGAAAGGTCAGTGGTTCGAACCCACTAGCAGCTCCACAGGAGAAAAGACCTGACGATTTGCTCCTGTAAAGATTTCAGCTAGGAAACCCTATGGAGGAGCTCTACTCTGTCCTATAGCGTCGCTGTGTGTTAGAATAGTGTATGATTCCACTTATGCCCCACAGGGTTTCCAAGAAGTACCTGGGGGATTCAAACTGCTGACCTTTTGGTTAGCAGCAGAACTCTTAACCACTATGGCACAAGAGTTTTCATATGAGATATCAATTGTAGGCAAATAAATAGAATTAAAATTTTATTAGTGGTTACCAGAGCCTGTGGAGAGGGAAAATGGAGTTATTGTTGAAGGGGTACTTAGTTTGATGAAAAACTTGTGGAAATGGATACCGGTGATAGTTATACAACGTGGTGAATGTAATTAACGTCACAGAATTGTACACTTAAAATGGTTAAAATGGCAAATTTTTTTGTTACATATAATTTACTACAATAATATATATATTTTTTAATATTCACACATTCATTAATATATTGGTGGAGTACCTTCTGTGGGCCCAACAGTGGCCTTACTGCTAAGCCAAGGATAGCTTATTTCATAAAGTGCTTTTAAAGAGCTCTTTGAAATACTTTCTAAATATTTGGCTTTTTCTAAGAGTTACAGTCTCTGTGTGTATAAAGGAAGATGTAGCATGCCAACAAATAAAATGTAATTTGCATTATCCATGTTACCCAACAAAATTAACCTCTGAAGTAAAGATTGTAAAGGCTCCTGTTTGGCATTAGGCTTCTTAATAAAAGAAAATTCCAGTGATGCTGTGAATTATGGAGAGTTGGTGAAAGGGTCTTTAAAGGTCATTTAAACATTTTTTATAATTGTTTTCGTCCTTTTTCTCAGTTTTTGTCCATCAAAACATCTGGTCTGTTAAGTCAGCAATCCAGCCGTTCGAATGGTGTTAGTTCGATGGCCAAATAGGCATTTCACATTTGTAGGGGGTAAAAAGCTCAGATTAAAAAAAAAATCTAAGTAACAGACTTTTTATTTTTCTTTACACAGAAAGCTAGACCATCTATAATACAGGTAAATAATTGTTTTTTAATATTTATATATGTATATATATATATTTCCAGAAACCCTGGTGGCGTAGCGGTTAAGTGCCACAGCTGCTAACCAAAAGGTTGGCAGTTCGAATCCACCCCTACTCTGTGGGGTAGTTCTACTCTGTCCTATAGGGTTGCTATGAGTCAGAGTCGACTCAACAGCAGTGGGTTTGGTTTTTTTATATATATTTCCAGCAGTATTCTCAGTGGAATACTACAGTTTTACCAGTAATATGTTTTATTCTAGGATGCTGTAACACTGTGTTCCTATCCTTTCATCTTTGATGCCCAAGCCAAGACCAAAATGTTACAGACTGATGCTGAACTACAGATGCAGGTATCACATATTAAAAATTATTTTCTCTTCTGTGTTTTTCTCATCCTAGACAATTGTAATTTTTCCTGATAGGAGGAAGTATATTTGGATCAAATTTCATTATATCTCTTAGTGCTATTCTAATTTTTTTCAGCAATTTTATGTTGAATATAACACATATATGTGACTCTGCATTTATGTAAATCCGGGGTTGGTGAACTTTTTCCATAAAGGTCCAGGTAGTAGATATTTGAAGCTTTGTGGTCCCTGTTTCAATTACTTACCTCTGTTGTAGCATAAAAGCCTCCATACATAATGTGTAAATGAATGAGTGTGGCTATGCTTTCATAAAACTGAAATTTGAATATAATCTTTACATGTCACAAAATATTCTTTTGATTTTTTTTCAACTATTTAAAAATATAAAAACCAGCTTTAGCTCAAGAGCTGTACAAAAACAGGCAGCCAGCTAGATTTAACTACAAAGCCAGTGGTAGGGGTACTGATGTAGAGAAAGAGAGTTAATTAAGTGGAGCTAATAATTATTTATTGAATAAAGAAAAAAATTAATAGAGATTTATTAATAGTGTATTTTAAACACACGTTTTTATTATAAAATAGATTTGATCTGACAAGCCTACAAAAAACATTCATGAAGTAGCAATCCAAATCCACCAATTCTGACCCTTGGTAGATATATAATGTCATTCATTTCTTCCTCTCTCTGCCTCACTCCAGCTTTCTCTGTATCCATTTATCTATACATATAACTATTTTCATGGTGATATATTTGCAATACTGACAATTCGAAGGTTTTCCAGAGAAGATTGACATTTTTCAAAGAATAAAAACCATTTAGCCAGCGCTTATCAGGTCTAGTTCCCTGCCATTTTGAAAGTCATGTTTCTTCAAGTACAGTCTTAATTTTAGTCTTAATCATTTTCCTGAAACTGGTTACGGATCATATGGTTCATAAATTGTTTCAATCAATCTCTTTGAGTTCAGATGAGAAAGATTTGTGTGGTATGTAAACATGAGTAATTTAGACAATCTGTGAAAGTTAGAGGGGAAAAAGGACAAGATGGAGGTGCTGCGAGTTCTCTCGGGTCCAGAAGCATAGCTGGCTGCTTTCTGGGGTGCACTCTAGTGCATGCTGAGTAATTATTCCTTGGGTGTGCCGTTCCAGGTGGCAGTCAACGGAGCCAATCTGCAGAATGTCTTCATGCTTCTCACCCTGGAGCCTCTGCTGGCCAGAAGCCCCTTCCTGGTCCTTCATGTTCGCAGGAACAACCTCGTTGGAGATGCGCTGAGAGAGCTGAGCATTCATTCTGATATTGATTTGAAAAAGCCTCTCAAAGTGAGCTCCACAGCATATTCCTCGAAGTATCCTTATAGATTTTCTTTACACAGTGTTGATGAAGCAGGAAAGATTTTATTGTAATTGTGGAGTACAGCCACTCATTATTACACTTTCATTCATTTTGTTATTTTTGTTTTTGTGTGCCGTTGAATCGATTGACTCTTAGTGACCCCAAAGTATAGGGTAGAACTGCCCCATAGAGTTTTCTAGGCTATGATCTTTACAGGAGCAGATCTCCAGGTCTTTTCTCCTGTAGGACAGCTGGTGGGTTCAAACTGCCGACTTTTCAGTTGGCAGTCGAGTGCTTAACTGTTGTGCCACCAGGGCTCCTTTCATCCAGCTTACAAGTATTTAAATACATCTTTCTGTCAAATCACCAAACAGAACATTTCAACAATGCCAGTGGGTTATTTGAGGGATCATGGGGTTTTCTTTGCTTCTGCTGCCGGTGGTGTACCTGCCACTTCCCTACCAAAAACAAGCAAAGAACATCAAAAACAAAAGCTTTACACAGAAATAATCAAGCCACCATCTAGGAAGATTTTGTTTGTCAAAGATTTACGAGAAAGAAGATAAAGCAAGAAAACAGAAAGGTAGTAAAATAGTCTGGGAAGCTGCTGACCTATTATGATAAAACAAAAAAACCCCAAACCTGTTGCTGTTTAGTTGATTCCAACTCATAGTGACCCTATAGGACAGAGTAGAACTGTCCCATAGTGTTTCCAAGGTGGGAATGTTTACGGAAGCAGACTGCCACACCTTGATCCCAAGGTGTGGCTGGTGGGTTCATATTGCCTACCTTTTAGTTCACAGCCAAGTGGTTAACCACTGCGCCACCAGGGCTCCTTAGACATGCTTCAAAAAACCAAACCAAATCCATTCCCACCAAGCCGATTCCAACTCATAGTGACCCTATGGGACAGAGTAGAGCTGTTCTGTAGGGTTTCCAAGGAGTGGCTGATTGATTTTAACTGCTGACATTTTGGTTAGCAGCCATAGCACACCGTAGCTCTTAACCAGTGCACCACCAGGGCCCCAGACATGCTTAACACCCTGAAATTATTAAATTAAGAAATTGTCTCTCCCCAAAGACTGTGTATGTTTATATTACTGTTTATTCCCAGGGCTTAACACAATGCTTGGTACACAGTAGATGTACAATAAATGATCAGTAAGTTATATGAAGGTGTTTGAAGTTATTCATCTTTTCCTTTAGACAACTTCCATATCTGTATTTCCAATCATGTTGTAGGCTCAGTCTTCAGAAACGTAATAGGCAAGAAACTAAACTGATCTCCTGCACAATATTGTCACCCTTTCCAGAATTTCCAACCAGTAGCATAAATCTGCCATCAATCTGCCTGAGAGTTCTTCCCTGAATTTCTGGGTTATATTTTGATATTGCTGTTCTCTTTGCCCCCATTCTCAATGATTAAGATGAGACAGCTCTTGCTTAGTCGCATGTCTGAGTTAAGTCTCTGTGTCGTATACTGGTAATCAAAGTCCAAGTGTCTGTCCCTGCATTGACTCTAGTCCTGTTCTAGTCATCCTTGAACATAGTGACAAGGATAAGCTTTCTTGAATACTGTTTTCAATTCTCTGCCTGAGCTCTTATCTGTAAAATAAAGATGGTAACAGTAATCCTTACACATAATGCTGTTCTGAGGATTGGTTAATAGAATTTATGTGCTTGCGCAAAGTAATTTCTCAACAAGTATTAATAATTGGCTTGTCATTGTTACTGTCGCAACCATTATGGGCTCAACCCACCTGTTCATAGCCCCTCACAGAGCCCGTTTCTATAGCTTCTTGGAATGTCGTCCTCCCTTCCACATGCATCAGTTGCTTCAAGAACCCCAGTGAATTCTTCCCAGAAATTTTTCTTGGCCCGTTAATAACTGCTTTTCTGTATGTGCAGGAACAGTTACCTCTCATTGTCTATTTGATTCTTTGAAAATAAAATGTATCCTCTAATTGCCTCTTTTATGTTTGTCTTATTGCCCCAAATAGATGATAAACTCTGACCTCCTTTGTATGTCTTGAAGCATCTAGTACAAATTTTGTGTCTGGAAGTGCTTTATTAAAAATTTATACTACCAGCGAGACAGAACACATACACCTTGCCGTTTCTGTTGTGTCTGTATATTCTCTGTTATGTCTTCCTTCCCTTGTCCTGACTTTGGAAAGAATCTGCTTAAAAAAGAAAAGATAAAACTTAACCAGTGTTGTTATTGTTATTGTTAGGTAGTGTCAAATCTGTTCCAACTCATAGCAACCCATGTACAACCACAAAACACTGCCTATTCTTGCACCATCTTCACAATCCTATGTTTGAGCCCATTGTTGCAGCTGTGTCACTCCATCTTGTTGAGGGTCTTCCTCTTTTTGCTGACCTTCTATGCTACCAAGTATGATGTCCTTCTTCAGGAACTAGTCTCTCCTGATAACATGTCCAAAGTGTGTGAGATGAAGTCTTGCTATCGCTTCTAAGGAGCATTCTGGATATACTTCCAAGACAGATTTGTTTGGTTTTCTGGCAGCCTGTCGTGTATCCAGCATTCTTCACCAACACCGTAATTCAAATGCATCAGTTCCTCTCTAGGCTTCCTTAGTCATTGTCCAGCTTTCGTATGCATATGAAGTGATTGAAGATACCATGGCTTGGGTCAGGTGCCTCTGAGTCCTCAAAGTGACAACTTTGCTTTTTTAACACTTTAAAGAGGTCTTTCGCAGCAGATTTGCCCAATGCAATACGTTGTTTGATTTCTTGCCTGCTACTTCTATGGGTGTTGATTGTGGATCCAAGTAAAATGAAATCCTGGACAACTTCAATATTTTCTCCATTAAAAGTTTAAATATTGAAAACTTAATAGATTTTCCCAAAGTATTAATTCTATTTTCATTTTTTTAAGGTAATCTTCGATGGTGAAGAAGCAGTGGATGCTGGTGGTGTTACAAAGGAGTTCTTTCTTTTGCTGTTAAAAGAACTTTTGAATCCCATCTATGGAATGTTTACCTATTACCAAGATTCAAATCTCTTATGGTTTTCAGATACAGTAAGTTAGTGATGTCAAAATTAAACACATGAATTAAATTAAACTGTGTTGTCAGACCAATCCTCTGACTTCTGACTTTGCTAAGGGGAGAATAACAAAGATAATACTTGAAAATGTCTGAATACTGTATCCAGTCTGCATTTTTTACTTGTTGCCAAGACTTCATAGTGCATTTTGTCAGCCATTAACCCCACGTCCATTTCTAAGGTCTTGTTATCCCTGAAAGGGTGAAAAGAACACAGCATGATAAAGACATTGATTTTATGACATGTGGAAAGTTGCTAGTCAAATATGTCTTATTTTAATAATGACAATGTATGTAATTTATTTTTTGAAAATTCAGTAGTAAAGCTAAGTTTTTAAAGGCATTCTAATTTCAACCAGACTATAGTTCTTTTTCTATCAGAGTTTTCTCCAGGTCTGCGCTGTCCCAGAAGGTAGTTACTAGCCCTATGCAGCTATTTAAATTCAAACTCATTAAAATTAAATAATAAATATTTATATCCTCAGTCATACTAGCCACATTTCTGCTTAGTAGATTCATGAAGCTGGGACAGCACAAAATAGAAAGTTGTCCATGTTTTATTGGACAGCAGTGTTTTATTATAAGTTGGCGTCTGTATCATGAGATGTGCTGTAAATGCTGAACTTTGTCTACATTGCATCTTTTGAGGGTAATTGAACTTTCGGCAAGGGTGTGTCTCTGCTTCAGAAGGCAGCTAAATATTAATCAGATGTTTATTCTTTTTATTGAAAATATGTTGAGGTAAATAGTAGAGTGTTTTAAAGGAACCAAACACTATTTCTTTTTAACACATTTGCATGTATTCTAAAAAGTGTTTTGTAGAGCATAACTGGTTTCACTTGATTGGCATAATCTGTGGACTAGCAATCTACAACTCCACCGTGGTTGATCTCCACTTCCCATTGGCTCTTTACAAGAAGTTACTGAATGTAAAGCCTGGTTTGGAAGACTTAAAGGAGCTGTCACCCACTGAAGGAAGGTACAAAGCAAAAAGATAGATCGGTGTGGGAAACTCTTCTGGCTGCCTATATAAAAAAAAAAATAGCACAGGAAAATACCATGTGTACAAGATTGAGTTTATTGAGCCATATGATTAAACTGTTGTATATGCTTTATCTAAGATGTAGCTACATAGCTACTTGCTTGAAGCATTGCCTATGTTACTGTAAGGGCAGAAGAAAAAAAAGAAGTAAAAAAGAGATTACAACTCAAAGATTCTGTAGAAGAATCCTGATCAACAGGGGGTAAAATGCAAACAGAAATTCATATCTTGGTGGAATCCAAACTTTATGGAGCCATTTAGGCTGGCTGAGCCCACAAATCTATTGCCCTAAGATATTCTTTGAACTCTAAACCTTAAACCAAGACTATCCCCTGAAGTCTTTTAATAAATAAAATATGTCTACTTTGAGCAGTATGTACTTTTCCAAAATTGACAACCACGACTCAAAAGGTTGGATGGGAAGCTTAGGAGGCAGTGAGTTTAAGGTAATGATGGTGGAATAATGTTGAAAAGAATACCGAGAATGGTTGCACATCTTGATGAATGTAACCATTGTCACTGAATTGTACATATAGAAATTGTTGAAATGGTATATCTTTGGCTGTGTATGCTTTCATCAAATAAAAAAATAAGTAAAAAGAGAGAGAGAGAGGAAACCCCTGCTTTCATTATCCTGAACAAAAAATGAGGACTATAGGACTTATGATGGTCCAAAGATACGGGCAGAAAGAGTATTGAAAGGGAAGCATGTTGATTTTTTTTTTTTTTAAACAATTCACCCATATAAAGCATGCAGCTCAATGACTTTTAGCATGTTCACAAAGTGGTGCACAATAATTTTAGAATATTTTCTTCATTCTAAAAAGTATGTCCCAGCCCTAGGTAACTGCTACTCTACTTTCTGTCTCTATATATTTGTCTGTTTGGGGCATTTCATATAAATGGAATCATATGGTTTTTGTTTTTTTTTGTGACTGGCTACTTTGACCCAGCATGATGTTTTCAGGATTCATCCATGTTATAGCATGGATCAGTACTTCATTCCTTTTCACTGCCAAATAATATTTTATTGTATGGATATACCACATTTTGTTTATCCTTTCATCAGTTGATGGACATTTGGGTTGTTTCCACCTTTTCGCTGTTATGAACGATGCTGCTATGAACATTTGTGTACAAGTGTTTTGTGGATGTAATTTTTTATTTTTGGGGGAATGTATAGGAATAGAATTGCTGGGTCATATAACTCTGTTTAGCTTTTTGAAGAATTACCAGACTATTTTCCAAAGCAGTGAAGCCATGTTTTTATGTTAGTCTCTTTCTGGCTCTCAAAACTCCTTTATTCTTGAGTTTCTTTGTATTGATTTTCAGTAGCATGAGATCAAGTGTATAAAAAGCACCATATTCTTGGCTTTCTATAAACAGTATAACTGTTTAGATGTCAACAGGAGAGAACATCCCCTTTTTATAGAGAAAAAGGTACTAATATTAAAATGGAGAAGAGGGCTAGTCTTGAAGGTACCCTCCAGAAATTAGACTATCACACATCCAGTATGGGATACCAGCACTGAGAAACCACAAAGGGTGGGAGAGATGGGAGCACAGAGAAAAGAAGAGAGAGTGTAGAAGAAATATTTTTAAAAATTGGCCAACCCTTCGGGAACAAGGAAGAATGAAGAAAACTAGACAAACAAGGGAAAGATTAGTCCAGAGGACTGTGGACCACATCTTCCACGGCCTCCACCAGACTGAGTCCAGTACAGTTAGATGGTACCTGGTGTCACCACTGACTGTTCTGTCAGGAATCACAGTAGAGGGTCCTGGACAGAGCTGGAGAAAAATGTAGAACAAAATTTTAACTCACAAAAAAAGACCACCCTTACTGGTCTGACAGAGACTGGAGAAACCCTGAGAGCATGGCCCCTGGACACCCTTTTAACTCAGTACTAAGTCACTCCTGAGGTTCACCCTTCAGCCAAAGATTAGGCCCCTAAAACAAAATGAGACTAAATGGGCACACCAGCCCAGGGACAAGGACTAGAAGGTAGGAGGGGACAGAAAAGCTGGTAATAGGGAACCCAAGGTCGAGAAGGAAAAGTGTTGACATGTCATGGGTTGTTAACCAATGTCATAAAACAATATGGGTACTAATAGTTTAATGAGAAGCTAGTTTGTTCTGTAAACCTTCATCTAAAGTACAATTAAAAAAAAAAAAATTGGCCAAGGAGAGCCAGACAGGAATAACTTTTTGCAACCGATAGAGAGGTCTATGGTATTTACTTTGCCAGCCTGGCCAAGGATTATGTATTTTATGTAGTGATTTTTGCTGGTTAACTGGTAGCAAATTTAAATTCTACTCTGGGAATTTTCTTCCTGGGCTACTCTTTTTTTTTTTTTTTTAATAATTTTTATTGTGCTTTAAGTGAAAGTTTACAAATCAAGTCAGTTTCTCACACAAAAACTTATGTAAACCTTGCTACATACTCCCAATTGCTCTCCCACTAATAAGACATCCCGCTCTCTCCCTCCACTCTCACTTTTCATGTCCATTTCGCCAGCTTCTAACCCCCTCTACCCACTCATCTCCCCTCTAGGCAGTAGATGCCAGCATAGTCTCAAGTGTCCACCTGATCCAAGAAGCTCACTCCTCACCAGTATCCCTCTCTAACCCATTGTCCAGCCCAATCCATGTCTGAAGAGTTGGCTTTGGGAATGGTTCCTGTCCTGGGCCAACAGAAGGTCTGGGGGCCATGACCACCAGGGTCCTTCTAGTCTCAGTCAGACCATTAAGTCTGGTCTTTTTATGAGAATTTGGGGTCTGCATCCCACTGCTCTCCTTCTCCCTCAGGGGTTCTCTGTTGTGTTCCCTGTCAGGGCAGTCTCAGTTGTAGCCGGACACCATCTAGTTCTTCTGGTCTCAGGATGATGTAGTCTCTGGTTCATGTGGCCCTTTCTGTCTCTTTGGCTTGTAATTACCTTGTGTCCTTGGCGTTCTTCATTCTCCTTTCATCCAGGTGGGTTGAGACCAATTGATGAATCTTAGATGGCTGCTTGCTAACGTTTAAGACCCCAGATGGCTCTCTTCAAAGTGGGATGCAGAATGTTTTCTTAATAGATTTTATTATGCCAATTGACTTAGATGTCCCCTGAAATCATGGTCCCCAAAGCCCTGCCCTTGCTACACTGGCCTTGGAAGCATTCAGTTTATTCAGGAAACTTCTTTGCTTATGGTTTAGTCCAGTTGTGCTGACCTTCACTGTATTGTGTGTTGTCTTTCCCTTCACCTAAAGTAGTTCTTATCTACCAACTGATTAGTGAATACCCCTCTATCACCCTCCCTCCTCTCGAAACCACAAAAGAATGTTTTCTTCTCAGTTTAAACTATTTCTCAAGTTCTTATAATAGTAGTCTTATAGAATATTTGTCCTTTTGCAGCTGACTAATTTCACTCAGCATAATGCTTTCCAGGTTCCTTCATGTTATGAAATGTTTCACAGATTCCTCACTGTTCTTTATCGATGCATAGTATTCCATTGTGTGAATATACCATAATTTATTTATCCATTCATCCGTTGAAGGGCACCTTGGTTGGTTCCATCTTTTTGCTATTGTAAACAGTGCTGCAGTAAACATGGGTGTGCATATATCTGTTCGCGTAAAGGCTCTTATTTCTCTAGAATATATTCCTAGGAGTGGGATTGCTGGATGGTATGGTAGTTCTATTTCTAGCTTTTTAAGGAAGCACCAAATCAATTTCCAAAGTGGTTGTACCATTTGACATTCCCAGCAGCAGTGTAGAAGTGTTCCAATCTCTCCACATCCTCTCCAGCATTTATTATTTTGTGTTTTTTTGGATTAATGCCAGCCTTGTTGGAGTGAGATGAAGTCTCATCGTAGTTTTGATTTGCATTTCTCTAGCGGCTAATGATCATGAACATTTCCTCATGTATATGTTCATGAACATTTCCTCATGTATATGTTAGCTACCTGAATGTCTTCTTTAGTGAGGTGTCTAGTCATATCTTTCGCCTGGGCAACTCTTCATGGACCTGCAAGATTCAGAGCTCACTTTAAAGAAGGCAGTATAACTGAGGTCTAGTTAGAGCTAGGAAATGATTGTTATTGGCATAAACATATTCTTCTTTTAAGAGAACATTTTCCAGTGTTCTTTAGTGTGAGAGATAATAGACTGTTTTACCATGCAAAGCCCTTTGCTTTAAAAACTTAGGCGTTAAGATTCCTAAGGGGATGAGACAACTTTGTAGTTTTATGGTGGAAAAATTATTCTACCAATGCATATGGATGAAGCTAGTCTGTAGGGCTGCTGCAGTACCATGTCATCATACATCTACTTCCAAGCATACCAGGATTAAGAGAAAACAAGTGTTCAGATACAAATCCAAGTTAAATTTTTTCATAAATCAAATAGGATTTGTAGGTAGGCAAAGGGAACAATTAATGAATGTGTTATGAATTTACTGCTGTAATTCTTTTCAGTGTGGAAATATATGTTTTTTTTGTCAGCCTGAATTTATGTTTAGTCTAGAACCATCTTTTATAGTTTTTTTCTTACAAACAATCTGGGCATATAACTGAAGTAGAACATTGTTGCAGTGTCTGACTTGCCTCTCTTGCTTTCTTGGTTGTTAAATGATTAGGAGTCTTCAAGAGCTTCTAGATTACCCTGGGGAAGATGTTGAGGAGATTTTCTGCCTCAACTTCACGGTAAGGATTGCTGCAATTTACTTATTATGATTGTGACCTTCCCTTGGATCATGCTTATAAGTTATAGTTGGCATTAGTTCTTATCTAAATTAAAAAACAAATTCAGGGACTTCTCTGAATCAAATTATTTTAGTCACAGTTTCTTGAGTGTTGTGGGAGTTCAATAAAATGTGTTGAATGAATAAATGAATGAGTAATCTATACAGTTAATAAAATTACTGAAGCATCAATTCCCTTTCCTCCTGTTACATATATTTCTTTTCTAGAGTTCTTGTCTTTTCTCCTTGATTGCATCTATTGGCAACTCCATGTCTTAAAACAAAAGTTGTCTTTTAGGTGCAGATGTTTTCTGACTCAGGTTCTTTTGCTTGCCCCAAGAATTTTATGTGGTAATGAGCAGTCATTAAGCTACATTTGTTCTTAAAACTCCCCTTATTCTGTTGAAGCACAAATGGTAAACAAAACTGAAATGTTTCTTTTTCCCCCCTTAAATATAGATCTGTCGCGAAAGCTATGGAGTGATTGAACAGAAGAAGCTGATACCTGGGGGAGAAAAAGTGACCGTGTGTAAGGATAACAGGTCAGTCCACACCTTTGGGCTGCAGATGTCACTAGTTCTTTGTTTCTTTGCTGTTTTACTTTTGAGACGAAGATTAAAGTTACATTTTAATCTCATTTGCAGAGAAAATGAAGGTGATAGAGCAAGATTTTGCAGATTTTAATGAATGTTTTATTGTGGAGCAAACACTGGACCTGGATTTAGATGACAGTTTTAGATCTAGACCTATGTCTTACTGGCTTGGTACTGCAAATCATGTAAACCGTTTGATCTCAGTTTTCTCATCTGTAAAATGGAGATAATAATAGCTACCCTGTCTGCCTCATGAGGTGGCTGGGAGAATACGGTGAGATAATTTATAGGACAGCATTTTGGAATGAATGAACTGCAGCATCCAGCGCAGTTTCTAGCATCTAGAAGAGTACAGCACAAAAATGATGAGGTATGTGTAGAATAAATGGATGTTATAAAGATGCTTACTCTTACTATTACTTTACTGCTGGAGGATTTGTAATATAAGTTTTAAGTTATTCTCTCTGTTCCATGAAAATTCAAGTACATCTAATTTTTCAGGACAGTTTCCAATATTTGTGTTATGTCTTTGGAGGAGAGAAAAATCTCAATTTTGCTTACTTTTGTATTAAATTATGAGTGAGATTGCTGGTAATCTGCATATTAGTTAATTCATTTACAGACACTGAGTGCCTACTGTGTGCCAGGCATGTTGCTGGTGTGGGAGGTGAATAACCTCTAACCTTGAGAAGCTCAAGATTGGATGGGAAGTGCCAGTATAAGTGAATGACTGCGATAGATTATAGTGAACATGAGAGAGTTATAGGCCAGGTATCATGGAACCAGGGGAAAGGCTAGGATACTTTTACTGGACATTGAAGAATGAAAGTGGGAGAAACATTTTAGGCACAGGGAATAATGTGAGTCAGGACTCTCAGAGAATGATGAGCATTTATGGGGTAGGGGTTCGCATATGGATGGAGGCTGGGTTTGATAGCATTACAGTGGAGGTTGTCAAGCCCTTGAGTAGAACTTGGATGAGGAAATGGTTGATCATTGTTTTAGAAAGATAATTCGGCCGCCGTATGGAAATAGACTTATGTTTAGGAAGCTCCATCAGGAGGCTCAGGGGAAGAGTGAAAGTGGTGAGGCCAGAATGAAGATCGTGGGAATAGAGTTGTCTATGTGTTAATTGTCTAATCAGCAGGCACTAGTGTCTGATTATATATGGGTGGTGTGAGCAAGATTTCTGATTTTGACACCTGACTGAGAGGGAACAGTCTACGGAGCAGGTTTGAAGGAAAAGGAGTTCCATTTTGGGTATGTTGATTTGAAGTGTCTGTATGATAATCCGGAAACCCTGGTGCCATAGTGGTTAAGTGCTACGGCTGCTAACCGAAGGGTCGGCAGTTGAAATCCGACAGGCACTCCTTGGAAACTCTATGGGACAGTTCTACTCTGTCCTATAGGGTCACTATGAGTCGAAATTGACTCGACAGCGCTGGGTTTGGTTTTTTTGGTTTTGTATGATATCCAGACTGTTACGTTTGGAGTTAGAAATTCACATGTATCTCAAGAGTGGAGACTTTGTATGAATATTTTATTTGCTTAGTTACTTACGTCACCTTAATCACTGGTGAACTTGAGGTTACTTACAACAAGAACCACAAAGAAGGAAGGGGTGAAATAAAGCAAAAAACTAGGACAGGGAAAATGTGCATTCTTAAAGAAACTATATAAATTAGGATAAAAGTTAGACTCTTGAAATGAGGATTTGGAGATCATTAGCATATAGGGTAGAGGTAGAACTTCTCGACTTGAAGATATAGTAGGTGGTTAGAAGATGGGAAAGATGAAAGAATGAGCAGTCTCCACTTGGAAGGCTATGAGTGAGGGAAGTCTTCACAGGGTAAAGCAAGGTTTCGTGTAAAGTATACAAAAAGTTGCAGACATAGAGAAGTTGAGTGCTGTTTGTAAGCATGTTGGGAAATTAAAACTAATTTGCTCTGGCCTTTAATTGGGTTATTACAGTAAATAGTTCTAAGAACAGAATGGGGCAGTGTCTGACCTCCTCCTAACCTCACAAGTGGGAAGGAGAATCAAGACCAACATTCCAAGGCTGATTCCCTATGAGACGGAGGTCAGACATGCCTCTGCTCTCTGCCATCTTTACCAACTCTGACACCAATAGTCCCTCCAACGGTGCTCTCTACTTCTCTGCTGGGTTCAGTAATTCATTGCAGTGGCCACACAGAACTGACAGACAATACTCATGCTTATGGGGCTTATTAGGGAAGTAACAGGTTACAGTTCAGGCTCAGGAACACTCATGATACAGTTCTTCCATCAAGACAACCTCTTTTCAGCTGTGCTCACAGACACACCTCTCTCTGGCCCTAGGCCTCTGCCCTGCTCAGACAAGTGTTACAAAGCTCTTTTAGCCCCTGCCGGTAAGTCCCCAGAGGCATCCCAGGAACGCAACTTTCTCACTCCCTGAGCCGGGAAGCCCACTGCACAGTCTCCTGCCAGTCTCTCCTGCCATCGCTTTTGATCATCTTCAGGGTTACAGCTCTCTGTCTCTTTCTCCCTCTCTCTCCCGTCTGTCTCCTGGTTCCAGGAGCTTCTTAGTGCAGGGATCCCAGCTCCAAAGGACATGCTCTCCACGCTTGGGTGTTCTACTTTGGTGGTGGTAGGATCCTCTTTTCCACCTCTGGGGTGGCTCATTTCAAGCACAGCAGGATGGCAAAAGCTGACCAAACCCTGTGGTGGGCCACAGTTACCCTATTTGCACAGTCCCACCCCATCACTTGGGTGGTAGTTATAAGACCGTGGCGAGAAAGGCCACACAAAAGCGAAAAATTGCACTCTAATAGTTCAAGGATCCAAACAGAGATCCTAGGAAAAATCCCCTCTAACCAAGTGATCTGCCTTGGCCTAGTTCCATAAACCTCCCTTTCTGAAAACGTTAAGGGTAGAATAACTGTCAGACCTCTTCTTCCATCCTTTACCATTTTTAGAGATGGCTAGATGCCAATGCGATCTAATACAACATTCAGTGACTTTGTCATATAAATCAACCAGACTTTTCAGCAAGCTCTTGAGTTTGGGGGCAGTGTGAGCTACAGTGGCAGGGTTAAATGAAATGTTGCAGAAGCCACTGAACATCCAAAGAAAACGCCTTCAGGTGATGAAATCATCTTGGCTTTAGAAACCTAATAAGGAGGTTATGTTGTCTCAAGTAGATGTTGCAATTAAAACCCTTACTTGATAAGATCTCTTAGAGCTAAAAGCAGTTTCCTTTCTTTATCTATAAAACATTGGTGCTTTTGTTAACAGCAAATGGTTTATTTTCAGGAAATATATATGCAGGCTTATAATTCCATACAGTCTGAAAATGTTTTTGGATTAAGAAGTTTGTAACAAAATGTAAAGTGAACTTTTTGGCCCAGGTTATTTCTCTTCGCTCCTACTTTCAATGATCACTTTTATAACATGTATGTATAGATGCATATCAGTGCATACATGGTGTCAGCCTTCAAAGGATGCCTTAACTTTTACATGAGGTTTCAGACTAAATAACGTAGGCATCACTCCTTAGAAGCTACCCCTGGGGATAGCCACGCAGCCTTAGAAAAAAAAAAAAGGGAAAATTCAGACTGTCTTCATCCTTTAGTGAGTCATCATGATGCTGTGTGTGTCTGGGGGAAAAGGTGATCTAGTGCAGGCATAGGTAGTTTCTGATGGGATCTGCAGCTGAGGAGGTTGTTGTAGGGACTTATAACTCTTTCGTATCTTTATAAAATTACACCCACTCCTCACGTATTGACGTGGTTAGGTTCCAAAGACTAGGTCGTTATGTGAAAATCAGCGTTATACAAAGATGAAGGTTTTTTTTTTTTTTAGACCATCCGTCTGATTTTTTTATTTAGAAAACACGGTCATAGAATAATAACAGCTAAGATATACTGATGTGCTCATCACTGTGATGAGTCCAGTTACGGATTATTCCTCTGTGGAGAAGGAGTTTTGGAGGGGACAAAGCTGGATAAAGCCTGGCTGTGTGACTGGAGGGCCCACAGCTTAACCACTTCACCTTCCTCCTGTGCTGGGTCAGAGCTTGCCTCACAGAGCTGCCTCCAGGGCTCCACTCCCACCCTTGCAAGCCCTGCATTCAGGATCCCAGAGCCTGCTCTGCTTTCAGAGCCTGGCAAGTCATCAAGACTCTGGAGCTTCCTGCAAGGACAATGGGAGCATGGCTGTGCATCCGGCCCCACCAAGGGGAGGCTTCAGGTTCAGTTTGCCTCACTTTGGGATGTCATTAAACTGCATATTTCTTTCAGACACCCCCTCCGACACTTCTTTCTTTCCTCCCTTCCCACCCCACAGCAATTTTGAGCTACAGGGCCTCAGGGTGCATAGAAGCTAGGAACCTGGAACAGGCTCCAGTTGACTTGATGCTGCCTGTGTGTCCTCCCACAGGCGGTGGCCAGGTTGGAGGCTGACCCCACGTGGCAGGATGCGTGCACCCTCGCCAGCAGGAGGGAGTGGAGAGTGCCGGGTAGTGCAGGTCAGCTTTCCGGAGGCCGCCTGGGGACCTTCCTCAAGGAAGGGAATGCTCCAAAGCCATTGCCACCATGCCTGCCGCCTTGTTAATGCACAAAATAGTCAGATAGTAGATTTTTTACTGTTAGTGTAAGCGCAAAATGTCAGATAATGGGATTGCCGGTAAATGAGGAGTAGGTCTGTTTCTCTTGGCATACTTTTTGTCTCTGTCTTTTTTGCTTTCTGTCTCTGTCCCTATGTGGATCTGAGTTTCACCATATTTTGCTGTTTCCCCATCCATTTCCAAAGGTTTTACATCACCCCAAACAGAAACTTAGTAACTCCCATTCTCTCCTTCTCTTAGCCCCTGGTGACCACTAATAATCATATGCCTCTTCTAGATATTTTGCAAGTAGGATCATACAATATTTGTCTTTTTGTATCTGACT